>NC_141144.1:0-1312500 GCF_053477565.2 Lygodium microphyllum
CCCTAAACCCTAAACCCTAAACCCTAAACCCTAAACCCTAAACCCTAAACCCTAAACCCTAAACCCTAAACCCTAAACCCTAAACCCTAAACCCTAAACCCTAAACCCTAAACCCTAAACCCTAAACCCTAAACCCTAAACCCTAAACCCTAAACCCTAAACCCTAAACCCTAAACCCTAAACCCTAAACCCTAAACCCTAAACCCTAAACCCTAAACCCTAAACCCTAAACCCTAAACCCTAAACCCTAAACCCTAAACCCTAAACCCTAAACCCTAAACCCTAAACCCTAAACCCTAAACCCTAAACCCTAAACCCTAAACCCTAAACCCTAAACCCTAAACCCTAAACCCTAAACCCTAAACCCTAAACCCTAAACCCTAAACCCTAAACCCTAAACCCTAAACCCTAAACCCTAAACCCTAAACCCTAAACCCTAAACCCTAAACCCTAAACCCTAAACCCTAAACCCTAAACCCTAAACCCTAAACCCTAAACCCTAAACCCTAAACCCTAAACCCTAAACCCTAAACCCTAAACCCTAAACCCTAAACCCTAAACCCTAAACCCTAAACCCTAAACCCTAAACCCTAAACCCTAAACCCTAAACCCTAAACCCTAAACCCTAAACCCTAAACCCTAAACCCTAAACCCTAAACCCTAAACCCTAAACCCTAAACCCTAAACCCTAAACCCTAAACCCTAAACCCTAAACCCTAAACCCTAAACCCTAAACCCTAAACCCTAAACCCTAAACCCTAAACCCTAAACCCTAAACCCTAAACCCTAAACCCTAAACCCTAAACCCTAAACCCTAAACCCTAAACCCTAAACCCTAAACCCTAAACCCTAAACCCTAAACCCTAAACCCTAAACCCTAAACCCTAAACCCTAAACCCTAAACCCTAAACCCTAAACCCTAAACCCTAAACCCTAAACCCTAAACCCTAAACCCTAAACCCTAAACCCTAAACCCTAAACCCTAAACCCTAAACCCTAAACCCTAAACCCTAAACCCTAAACCCTAAACCCTAAACCCTAAACCCTAAACCCTAAACCCTAAACCCTAAACCCTAAACCCTAAACCCTAAACCCTAAACCCTAAACCCTAAACCCTAAACCCTAAACCCTAAACCCTAAACCCTAAACCCTAAACCCTAAACCCTAAACCCTAAACCCTAAACCCTAAACCCTAAACCCTAAACCCTAAACCCTAAACCCTAAACCCTAAACCCTAAACCCTAAACCCTAAACCCTAAACCCTAAACCCTAAACCCTAAACCCTAAACCCTAAACCCTAAACCCTAAACCCTAAACCCTAAACCCTAAACCCTAAACCCTAAACCCTAAACCCTAAACCCTAAACCCTAAACCCTAAACCCTAAACCCTAAACCCTAAACCCTAAACCCTAAACCCTAAACCCTAAACCCTAAACCCTAAACCCTAAACCCTAAACCCTAAACCCTAAACCCTAAACCCTAAACCCTAAACCCTAAACCCTAAACCCTAAACCCTAAACCCTAAACCCTAAACCCTAAACCCTAAACCCTAAACCCTAAACCCTAAACCCTAAACCCTAAACCCTAAACCCTAAACCCTAAACCCTAAACCCTAAACCCTAAACCCTAAACCCTAAACCCTAAACCCTAAACCCTAAACCCTAAACCCTAAACCCTAAACCCTAAACCCTAAACCCTAAACCCTAAACCCTAAACCCTAAACCCTAAACCCTAAACCCTAAACCCTAAACCCTAAACCCTAAACCCTAAACCCTAAACCCTAAACCCTAAACCCTAAACCCTAAACCCTAAACCCTAAACCCTAAACCCTAAACCCTAAACCCTAAACCCTAAACCCTAAACCCTAAACCCTAAACCCTAAACCCTAAACCCTAAACCCTAAACCCTAAACCCTAAACCCTAAACCCTAAACCCTAAACCCTAAACCCTAAACCCTAAACCCTAAACCCTAAACCCTAAACCCTAAACCCTAAACCCTAAACCCTAAACCCTAAACCCTAAACCCTAAACCCTAAACCCTAAACCCTAAACCCTAAACCCTAAACCCTAAACCCTAAACCCTAAACCCTAAACCCTAAACCCTAAACCCTAAACCCTAAACCCTAAACCCTAAACCCTAAACCCTAAACCCTAAACCCTAAACCCTAAACCCTAAACCCTAAACCCTAAACCCTAAACCCTAAACCCTAAACCCTAAACCCTAAACCCTAAACCCTAAACCCTAAACCCTAAACCCTAAACCCTAAACCCTAAACCCTAAACCCTAAACCCTAAACCCTAAACCCTAAACCCTAAACCCTAAACCCTAAACCCTAAACCCTAAACCCTAAACCCTAAACCCTAAACCCTAAACCCTAAACCCTAAACCCTAAACCCTAAACCCTAAACCCTAAACCCTAAACCCTAAACCCTAAACCCTAAACCCTAAACCCTAAACCCTAAACCCTAAACCCTAAACCCTAAACCCTAAACCCTAAACCCTAAACCCTAAACCCTAAACCCTAAACCCTAAACCCTAAACCCTAAACCCTAAACCCTAAACCCTAAACCCTAAACCCTAAACCCTAAACCCTAAACCCTAAACCCTAAACCCTAAACCCTAAACCCTAAACCCTAAACCCTAAACCCTAAACCCTAAACCCTAAACCCTAAACCCTAAACCCTAAACCCTAAACCCTAAACCCTAAACCCTAAACCCTAAACCCTAAACCCTAAACCCTAAACCCTAAACCCTAAACCCTAAACCCTAAACCCTAAACCCTAAACCCTAAACCCTAAACCCTAAACCCTAAACCCTAAACCCTAAACCCTAAACCCTAAACCCTAAACCCTAAACCCTAAACCCTAAACCCTAAACCCTAAACCCTAAACCCTAAACCCTAAACCCTAAACCCTAAACCCTAAACCCTAAACCCTAAACCCTAAACCCTAAACCCTAAACCCTAAACCCTAAACCCTAAACCCTAAACCCTAAACCCTAAACCCTAAACCCTAAACCCTAAACCCTAAACCCTAAACCCTAAACCCTAAACCCTAAACCCTAAACCCTAAACCCTAAACCCTAAACCCTAAACCCTAAACCCTAAACCCTAAACCCTAAACCCTAAACCCTAAACCCTAAACCCTAAACCCTAAACCCTAAACCCTAAACCCTAAACCCTAAACCCTAAACCCTAAACCCTAAACCCTAAACCCTAAACCCTAAACCCTAAACCCTAAACCCTAAACCCTAAACCCTAAACCCTAAACCCTAAACCCTAAACCCTAAACCCTAAACCCTAAACCCTAAACCCTAAACCCTAAACCCTAAACCCTAAACCCTAAACCCTAAACCCTAAACCCTAAACCCTAAACCCTAAACCCTAAACCCTAAACCCTAAACCCTAAACCCTAAACCCTAAACCCTAAACCCTAAACCCTAAACCCTAAACCCTAAACCCTAAACCCTAAACCCTAAACCCTAAACCCTAAACCCTAAACCCTAAACCCTAAACCCTAAACCCTAAACCCTAAACCCTAAACCCTAAACCCTAAACCCTAAACCCTAAACCCTAAACCCTAAACCCTAAACCCTAAACCCTAAACCCTAAACCCTAAACCCTAAACCCTAAACCCTAAACCCTAAACCCTAAACCCTAAACCCTAAACCCTAAACCCTAAACCCTAAACCCTAAACCCTAAACCCTAAACCCTAAACCCTAAACCCTAAACCCTAAACCCTAAACCCTAAACCCTAAACCCTAAACCCTAAACCCTAAACCCTAAACCCTAAACCCTAAACCCTAAACCCTAAACCCTAAACCCTAAACCCTAAACCCTAAACCCTAAACCCTAAACCCTAAACCCTAAACCCTAAACCCTAAACCCTAAACCCTAAACCCTAAACCCTAAACCCTAAACCCTAAACCCTAAACCCTAAACCCTAAACCCTAAACCCTAAACCCTAAACCCTAAACCCTAAACCCTAAACCCTAAACCCTAAACCCTAAACCCTAAACCCTAAACCCTAAACCCTAAACCCTAAACCCTAAACCCTAAACCCTAAACCCTAAACCCTAAACCCTAACCCTAAACCCTAAACCCTAAACCCTAAACCCTAAACCCTAAACCCTAAACCCTAAACCCTAAACCCTAAACCCTAAACCCTAAACCCTAAACCCTAAACCCTAAACCCTAAACCCTAAACCCTAAACCCTAAACCCTAAACCCTAAACCCTAAACCCTAAACCCTAAACCCTAAACCCTAAACCCTAAACCCTAAACCCTAAACCCTAAACCCTAAACCCTAAACCCTAAACCCTAAACCCTAAACCCTAAACCCTAAAACCCTAAACCCTAAACCCTAAACCCTAAACCCTAAACCCTAAACCCTAAACCCTAAACCCTAAACCCTAAACCCTAAACCCTAAACCCTAAACCCTAAACCCTAAACCCTAAACCCTAAACCCTAAACCCTAAACCCTAAACCCTAAACCCTAAACCCTAAACCCTAAACCCTAAACCCTAAACCCTAAACCCTAAACCCTAAACCCTAAACCCTAAACCCTAAACCCTAAACCCTAAACCCTAAACCCTAAACCCTAAACCCTAAACCCTAAACCCTAAACCCTAAACCCTAAACCCTAAACCCTAAACCCTAAACCCTAAACCCTAAACCCTAAACCCTAAACCCTAAACCCTAAACCCTAAACCCTAAACCCTAAACCCTAAACCCTAAACCCTAAACCCTAAACCCTAAACCCTAAACCCTAAACCCTAAACCCTAAACCCTAAACCCTAAACCCTAAACCCTAAACCCTAAACCCTAAACCCTAAACCCCTAAACCCTAAACCCTAAACCCTAAACCCTAAACCCTAAACCCTAAACCCTAAACCCTAAACCCTAAACCCTAAACCCTAAACCCTAAACCCTAAACCCTAAACCCTAAACCCTAAACCCTAAACCCTAAACCCTAAACCCTAAACCCTAAACCCTAAACCCTAAACCCTAAACCCTAAACCCTAAACCCTAAACCCTAAACCCTAAACCCTAAACCCTAAACCCTAAACCCTAAACCCTAAACCCTAAACCCTAAACCCTAAACCCTAAACCCTAAACCCTAAACCCTAAACCCTAAACCCTAAACCCTAAACCCTAAACCCTAAACCCTAAACCCTAAACCCTAAACCCTAAACCCTAAACCCTAAACCCTAAACCCTAAACCCTAAACCCTAAACCCTAAACCCTAAACCCTAAACCCTAAACCCTAAACCCTAAACCCTAAACCCTAAACCCTAAACCCTAAACCCTAAACCCTAAACCCTAAACCCTAAACCCTAAACCCTAAACCCTAAACCCTAAACCCTAAACCCTAAACCCTAAACCCTAAACCCTAAACCCTAAACCCTAAACCCTAAACCCTAAACCCTAAACCCTAAACCCTAAACCCTAAACCCTAAACCCTAAACCCTAAACCCTAAACCCTAAACCCTAAACCCTAAACCCTAAACCCTAAACCCTAAACCCTAAACCCTAAACCCTAAACCCTAAACCCTAAACCCTAAACCCTAAACCCTAAACCCTAAACCCTAAACCCTAAACCCTAAACCCTAAACCCTAAACCCTAAACCCTAAACCCCTAAACCCTAAACCCTAAACCCTAAACCCTAAACCCTAAACCCTAAACCCTAAACCCTAAACCCTAAACCCTAAACCCTAAACCCTAAACCCTAAACCCTAAACCCTAAACCCTAAACCCTAAACCCTAAACCCTAAACCCTAAACCCTAAACCCTAAACCCTAAACCCTAAACCCTAAACCCTAAACCCTAAACCCTAAACCCTAAACCCTAAACCCTAAACCCTAAACCCTAAACCCTAAACCCTAAACCCTAAACCCTAAACCCTAAACCCTAAACCCTAAACCCTAAACCCTAAACCCTAAACCCTAAACCCTAAACCCTAAACCCTAAACCCTAAACCCTAAACCCTAAACCCTAAACCCTAAACCCTAAACCCTAAACCCTAAACCCTAAACCCTAAACCCTAAACCCTAAACCCTAAACCCTAAACCCTAAACCCTAAACCCTAAACCCTAAACCCTAAACCCTAAACCCTAAACCCTAAACCCTAAACCCTAAACCCTAAACCCTAAACCCTAAACCCTAAACCCTAAACCCTAAACCCTAAACCCTAAACCCTAAACCCTAAACCCTAAACCCTAAACCCTAAACCCTAAACCCTAAACCCTAAACCCTAAAAACCCTAAAACCCTAAAACCCTAAAAACCCTAAACCCTAAACCCTAAACCCTAAACCCTAAACCCTAAACCCTAAACCCTAAAAACCCTAAAACCCTAAAACCCTAAAAACCCTAAACCCTAAACCCTAAACCCTAAACCCTAAACCCTAAACCCTAAACCCTAAACCCTAAAACCCTAAAACCCTAAACCCTAAACCCTAAACCCTAAACCCTAAACCCTAAACCCTAAACCCTAAACCCTAAACCCTAAACCCTAAACCCTAAACCCTAAACCCTAAACCCTAAACCCTAAACCCTAAACCCTAAACCCTAAACCCTAAACCCTAAACCCTAAACCCTAAACCCTAAACCCTAAACCCTAAACCCTAAACCCTAAACCCTAAACCCTAAACCCTAAACCCTAAACCCTAAACCCTAAACCCTAAACCCTAAACCCTAAACCCTAAACCCTAAACCCTAAACCCTAAACCCTAAACCCTAAACCCTAAACCCTAAACCCTAAACCCTAAACCCTAAACCCTAAACCCTAAACCCTAAACCCTAAACCCTAAACCCTAAACCCTAAACCCTAAACCCTAAACCCTAAACCCTAAACCCTAAACCCTAAACCCTAAACCCTAAACCCTAAACCCTAAACCCTAAACCCTAAACCCTAAACCCTAAACCCTAAACCCTAAACCCTAAACCCTAAACCCTAAACCCTAAACCCTAAACCCTAAACCCTAAACCCTAAACCCTAAACCCTAAACCCTAAACCCTAAACCCTAAACCCTAAACCCTAAACCCTAAACCCTAAACCCTAAACCCTAAACCCTAAACCCTAAACCCTAAACCCTAAACCCTAAACCCTAAACCCTAAACCCTAAACCCTAAACCCTAAAACCCTAAACCCTAAACCCTAAACCCTAAACCCTAAACCCTAAACCCTAAACCCTAAACCCTAAACCCTAAACCCTAAACCCTAAACCCTAAACCCTAAACCCTAAACCCTAAACCCTAAACCCTAAACCCTAAACCCTAAACCCTAAACCCTAAACCCTAAACCCTAAACCCTAAACCCTAAACCCTAAACCCTAAACCCTAAACCCTAAACCCTAAACCCTAAACCCTAAACCCTAAACCCTAAACCCTAAACCCTAAACCCTAAACCCTAAACCCTAAACCCTAAACCCTAAACCCTAAACCCTAAACCCTAAACCCTAAACCCTAAACCCTAAACCCTAAACCCTAAACCCTAAACCCTAAACCCTAAACCCTAAACCCTAAACCCTAAACCCTAAACCCTAAACCCTAAACCCTAAACCCTAACCCTAAACCCTAAACCCTAAACCCTAAACCCTAAACCCTAAACCCTAAACCCTAAACCCTAAACCCTAAACCCTAAACCCTAAACCCTAAACCCTAAACCCTAAACCCTAAACCCTAAACCCTAAACCCTAAACCCTAAACCCTAAACCCTAAACCCTAAACCCTAAACCCTAAACCCTAAACCCTAAACCCTAAACCCTAAACCCTAAACCCTAAACCCTAAACCCTAAACCCTAAACCCTAAACCCTAAACCCTAAACCCTAAACCCTAAACCCTAAACCCTAAACCCTAAACCCTAAACCCTAAACCCTAAACCCTAAACCCTAAACCCTAAACCCTAAACCCTAAACCCTAAACCCTAAACCCTAAACCCTAAACCCTAAACCCTAAACCCTAAACCCTAAACCCTAAACCCTAAACCCTAAACCCTAAACCCTAAACCCTAAACCCTAAACCCTAAACCCTAAACCCTAAACCCTAAACCCTAAACCCTAAACCCTAAACCCTAAACCCTAAACCCTAAACCCTAAACCCTAAACCCTAAACCCTAAACCCTAAACCCTAAACCCTAAACCCTAAACCCTAAACCCTAAACCCTAAACCCTAAACCCTAAACCCTAAACCCTAAACCCTAAACCCTAAACCCTAAACCCTAAACCCTAAACCCTAAACCCTAAACCCTAAACCCTAAACCCTAAACCCTAAACCCTAAACCCTAAACCCTAAACCCTAAACCCTAAACCCTAAACCCTAAACCCTAAACCCTAAACCCTAAACCCTAAACCCTAAACCCTAAACCCTAAACCCTAAACCCTAAACCCTAAACCCTAAACCCTAAACCCTAAACCCTAAACCCTAAACCCTAAACCCTAAACCCTAAACCCTAAACCCTAAACCCTAAACCCTAAACCCTAAACCCTAAACCCTAAACCCTAAACCCTAAACCCTAAACCCTAAACCCTAAACCCTAAACCCTAAACCCTAAACCCTAAACCCTAAACCCTAAACCCTAAACCCTAAACCCTAAACCCTAAACCCTAAACCCTAAACCCTAAACCCTAAACCCTAAACCCTAAACCCTAAACCCTAAACCCTAAACCCTAAACCCTAAACCCTAAACCCTAAACCCTAAACCCTAAACCCTAAACCCTAAACCCTAAACCCTAAACCCTAAACCCTAAACCCTAAACCCTAAACCCTAAACCCTAAACCCTAAACCCTAAACCCTAAACCCTAAACCCTAAACCCTAAACCCTAAACCCTAAACCCTAAACCCTAAACCCTAAACCCTAAACCCTAAACCCTAAACCCTAAACCCTAAACCCTAAACCCTAAACCCTAAACCCTAAACCCTAAACCCTAAACCCTAAACCCTAAACCCTAAACCCTAAACCCTAAACCCTAAACCCTAAACCCTAAACCCTAAACCCTAAACCCTAAACCCTAAACCCTAAACCCTAAACCCTAAACCCTAAACCCTAAACCCTAAACCCTAAACCCTAAACCCTAAACCCTAAACCCTAAACCCTAAACCCTAAACCCTAAACCCTAAACCCTAAACCCTAAACCCTAAACCCTAAACCCTAAACCCTAAACCCTAAACCCTAAACCCTAAACCCTAAACCCTAAACCCTAAACCCTAAACCCTAAACCCTAAACCCTAAACCCTAAACCCTAAACCCTAAACCCTAAACCCTAAACCCTAAACCCTAAACCCTAAACCCTAAACCCTAAACCCTAAACCCTAAACCCTAAACCCTAAACCCTAAACCCTAAACCCTAAACCCTAAACCCTAAACCCTAAACCCTAAACCCTAAACCCTAAACCCTAAACCCTAAACCCTAAACCCTAAACCCTAAACCCTAAACCCTAAACCCTAAACCCTAAACCCTAAACCCCTAAAACCCTAAACCCTAAACCCCTAAAACCCTAAAACCCTTAAACCCTAAACCCTAAACCCTAAACCATAATTTTACCCATAATTTTAACCCTAAACCCTAAACCGTTTGTGAGGGGTTAACTGTTTAGGGTTTAGGGTTTAGGGTTTAGGGTTTTTAGGGTTTTTTAGGGTTTAGGGTTTTAGGGTTTAAGGGTTTAGGGTTTAGGGTTTAAGGTTTTGGGTTTTGGGTTTTGGGTTTTAGGGTTTAGCGTTTAGGGTTTAGGGTTTACGATTTAGGGTTTAGGGTTTAGGGTTTAGGGTCTAGGATCTAGGGTCTCAGGTCTAGGGTCTCCCCTTCTTAGGGTCAACAATAGGTTTTCCTTAGTGGAAGGTAGGTCATGTGAGCGATTAGCCCTACACTCATCCAGCCAAATTTGGGGATACCAGAACAGTGCTACTCGGATAAGTATGTAGATGTATGCCCACGCTAGTAAGTCACCACCTTCTTTAGAATGTTGCTAGGAGGCTCGCACAAGGTGATAGCAGTCCCAAGTGACTCCCAAATAGAGGTTACCAATGCTTTAAGTACAATTGTTGCAAATGCAAGAGGGCTCTTAAAGGAGGCTCGCACGAGGCGATAGCAGTCCCAAAGAAGGCCAGTCTCACGAAGAGCTCTGGAAATACAAGGCAAGGTCAACACACTTAACCAAGAGTTATGCTCAATGGCCAAACCAAACTTATGGGATGCCAACCTTGAATACGACCACTAACTCCAATTGCAATCCACAAGGTTAGACAAACAAACAAAGTACAAAGTTGCGCTTTATGCACTAATGCTCCTTCCTGCAAGCTATACACAAATCCAAACCAGATTAGGCTGAAAATCATGCAATTTCAAGCTAGTCAAAAACACAAAAATACTTCAAACCTAGACTTCCCAACACCCAAAATCAATGAAACTTTATAGGCATGTAAATTAGCATGTAATGAGGCTATGATATGCCTAGGGTCCCAAAAATTCCTACCGAGAGGCCTCTAGTGGTCCCGAGAGCCCTTAAAAACCCAAAAAATCAACTTTGTCCAAATGGCTTGAAACTTATATTAAAATTACTCCTAGATATTCTAAAAATTTTGGCTGAAGCACTTTTTTCAATAAGCTTTTCATTTGGGACTAAATTGGACTTTTTGATAGTTGCTCTCAATTGAGTGCGGATATCAACAATAGGATTGTTGATATCTGGCTGGCAAAAAAGCACACTGACGCATTAACTGTGTCACCTCGGGTCCCTTGATTGAAGGGGGTAGGGGACTAAGCTGACATGGTTAGTTAGGTACTTTGGTGCCCTTTTTCAGTCAGTACACTAACTTCCCACATGCCTTCACTTCATCTTTTGCTAATCAACTTTTCCATTAATCTCTTTGCTAATCAAGGATTAACCTTGGCTAAGCTTCAAGCTTCCATAGCCATGGTTCCTTGCAAGCTTTTCTTCTAGCATATCATTGCAAACCCCTTTCTCTCTCCTTTTCCCTCTTGCTTCCCAAATGCTTATGAACATGCAATAATGCAATTCACTAATGCAATGTAAGTCTATTGCTCAAGCTAATGAATCTACTACCTATCTTTCCTATTTTCTCAAGCAAGGCAGCCTTCAAATCATGCATCTAATTTACTAACTACAAACCTTAACTAATCAAAACAAAACAAGAAAAAAACATATGCATACTTAGGTCAATACTAACTCTATTAACTACTCTACTAACTCTACCATGAATCAAATGAAAACGGCGATTAAGCTATCAAGAAGCACAACATAAATAATGCTAACTACTCCAAATCACTACCCTAATGAAAACAACAAGGAACATAGCAAAGCAAAGAATAAAACATGAACAATGCAATGTAAGAACAATAGCAATTGCGTGTTGAGAGATCGAGCTCCACTCGTCATATGCCAGGGTGACCGTTGTGCATTTATGTCACCGACTTGTCAGTTGCAGATGCGGTTAGTACACCGCCCATGAATAATAGCTAGATGACAGCTATCCTTATCTACTCTAATTCGTGGCTCAGTTAGTATGCCACCTTAGTTATTTGAGTTTGGTTTGAGACCCATATATAGGGTTCTTCTATTTCTTTGTACTAAAGTTCTTTTGGCTTCCACAACTAAGAAGAGAAAAATTGTTTTCAGCCTCCACCCTTGTGTGTATTCCCCCATTGTGCAAGCAAGAAAGCTACAAGTGAGACTCCTTCCTTCTCTCCCACAATCTTGACATGGTATCAGAGCCTTGTTCGTGGTAAGGAGCTCAAGAAAGCAAGCCAAGCTCGCGGTGTTCTGGTAAGAGGAGCAGTGTTGCTTTCATTTTCTGTTTTGGAAGCAGATCTCTGAAGGTAGCACATCCGAAAATTGCAAGAGTGCATTGTCTCAGGTTGAGACGCCCTTCGCGGTGAAGCAAGAGGGTAGTATATGCTGCGGGAGAGGGCTTTAGCCCATAGCGACCCTGTTTTTTTGATTTGAGGCCATTTCGGGGCCTGTTTTGGAGGCGAAAGTTTTCTGCACGCACTCAAGAAAAGGCCCAGTTTTATGCTGTGCAACCACTGTTCTACAGGTCGGTGAAAAGTTACTGTAGAAATTGCATCGTATGCTTGTGTGCAGAGATATTGGGAGTTACAGAATCATCCCTGTTGCCTGTTGATGCAAAATCGTCACTGGGAAGTGACTGTGTGGTCAAATACCACTTTCGTCAGTTTTGCAGATTTGCCTTTGTGAGGCTAAAGCTGTGTTCTTTACAGTGACAGAATTTTTTGCAGTGTTCTATAATGGCATCTGATTCTCTCTCACAGATTGTCATTGAAAAGCTTGACAAGAACAACTTCCAAGCATGGAAGTTTAGAATGACGAATTTCCTTATGGGAAAAGGATATTGGGAATTTGTTGCGGGAAATGAAGAAGAACCAGTTCTTCCTGATGTTCCCAATCAACAGCAAATGCAGGCATTCAAAGCATGGCATGAGAGAGCTAGGAAAGTTATGTACTAGCTGTCTATCAGTACTTCAGACTCTATGATTGTACATATTCAGGATGCAAGTACGCCAAAGGAGGCATGGGATACTTTGTCAAAAATGTATAGCACAAATACACAAGCCAGGAAAATGCAGCTCAAGCAAGAGTTGCATAATGTGCAAAGAGAAAATATGAGCCAGTGGAAGATGATGATTTAGTTTCTGTGACCTTGAATGGTCTAGGAAAGGATTATGCACAGTTTTGAACATCCATTTCAGTTCGTGAAAGATTTTTTGATTTTGAGGAGCTGATTGCTCTTCTAATTTCTGAGGAGCAAATAAATGGTGGTGCATCTTCTTCAGGAGGAACTTCAAAAGAAGCTATCTTCTACTCAAATACTGGAAGAGGTAGAGGCAGAGGTAGAGGAGGCCGATTTGGAGGCCGTGGTAGAAATCAGAATATGCAGCAAACTCAAGAAAACCAGTCCTATGGAGGAGGACGTGGTAACTCTAGAGCCAGGGGGAGCCAAAGAGGTCATGGTGGATGGCAAAGAGGCCAAAATGCAAACAGTAATGTTGAATGCTACTACTGTGGTAAAATGGGTCATATAGCTAAAGACTGCTATAAAAAGCAGAATGACATCATGAATGGAAAATTGCAACAAGGAAATTATGCATCTTCTAGTAGACAGGGTGATGACAGAAATGAGCATCTGTTTATGGTGCAGCACATGAACAATTCTGTGACAAGTGCAGAAGAAAGCAACCATGTATGGTATGTTGACTCAGGTGCATCAAACCACATGATAGGTCATGCAGAATGGATGGAGGATGCAAGGAAAATGAAAAAACCAGGATTTGTGGAGACTGGTGATGATACTGCACATCCTATTGTGCAGATTGGAAAATTTCCTTTGTCTATACAGGATGAAAAAAAGAAATACCTGTCCCATGTATTTCATGTTCCCAATATTACCAAGAATCTGGTTTCTGTTGGTCAAATGGTTGAGCAGGGCTTGCAGGTCAGATTTAATCCTCATGGATGCTTTGTTGAGGATATGAAAAATAAAGGTCGCTTGATAGCAAAAGGAAAGAAGAATGGCAGAATGTTTACATTGGATGCAGACATGCCTGAATTGAGTGCAGCAATGTTTGCACATGGGACTGGTATAGTTGTAGATATTGATATCTGGCATAAACGCATTGGTCATGTTAATGTACATCGACTTAAATCAATGCAGGCCCAAAATATTGTTGCAGGATTGCCCAAATTCAAGGTTGCAGAAATGCATAAGGTATGTGAAGCCTGTCAGTTTGGAAAACAGGCAAGGAAACCATTTCCTAGACATGTTCAAGAGAGTAATAAGCCATTGGAATTAATCCACTCTGATGTATGGACTACTAAAGCTGCATCTCTTGGAGGCTATCATTATTTTGTTAGTTTTATTGATGACTATAGCAGAAAAGTTTGGGTGTATTTTATGAAAAAGAAAAGTGAAGTTTTTGGGCATTTCAAAACTCTTAAAGCTATGGTTGAAAAAGAAACAGACTTGCAAATAAAATGCCTAAGGTCAGATGGAGGGGGAGAGTACCTCTCAAATGAGTTTGCAAGGTTCCTGCAGGAGCATGGCATAAAGCAACAATATTCATGCAGTCATACCCCACAACAAAATGGAGTTGTAGAAAGAAAAAACAGGCGTATTGGAGAGGTATCTCGTGCCATGCTCAACGAAAAAGACTTGCCAAATTTTTATTGGGCTGAAGCAGTTGCTACAGCAGTCTACATAATGAACAAGACTCCCTCTGCAGCAATACATGGGATGACTCCAGAGGAGAGGTATACTGGTAGGAAACTAGATATTTCTCATTTGAAAATTTTTTGTTGCATTGCCTATGTACATGTGCCAGATGAGTTGAGATCCAAGTTGGATCCAAAAGCTGAGAAGTGCATCTTTATTGGTTACTCTCTGCAGAAAAAAGGGTATAGATGCTATAACCCTTCTACTCGTAAGTTTACAGTGAGCAGAGATGTTGTTTTTGATGAGATGAGTAGCTGGTATAAACCAGTAAATGTGATTGATGATGTAGATGCACAAAATGGTAATGCTGCACAGAATTCACAGCAGCAGTCACAAAATATTAGTGGACCTGGAGCATCCTCTAGCAGTGGTTCACATTCTTCGCCATGGATAGGCAGATTGAGATCAGGAGAATCTTCTCAAAGCAATGCAGATAGTGGTATGCAGGTATCACGAAAAGGAAAAGAGAAGGTTGATCAGCCCATGTTTGATGTGAATGCAGGTCACTCTTATGTGGATGGTGAATCCAGTGGCTCAGAACAGAGCATTGATGATGAGTTGGGTATTCCTTCTATTGTTACACCTGGAGTAAGGAAGACCAGGGATGTTTTGAGAGCACCTGGGAGTGAATCTATTTTGCCCAGGTCTACGAGAGCTAGGTATCCTGTGGATAGGCTGAGATATGATGGATTTACAGCCATTCACTATGCATATATGGTCAAAGTGATACAGGAACCAGAACCCACTTCTTTTGAGCAAGCCATGGGAAAACAAAAATGAGAGAAAGCCATGGATGAAGAAATGGATGCCTTGGAAGCAAATGCTACATGGGAATTGGTACCTTTGCCTAAAGGCAAGAATGCAATTGGCTGTAAGTGGGTTTATAAGGTGAAGCACAATGCAGATGGTTCTGTGAACAGATACAAGGCAAGATTAGTAGTCAAGGGGTATGCACAAACATATGGCATTGACTATGAAGAAACATTCAGTCCGGTTGCAAGGATGGCAACCGTAAGAGCAGTCATTGCTATGGCTGCATCAAAGGGATGGTCTTTACATCAGATGGATGTAAAGAATGCCTACTTGCATGGTGATTTGCAAGAAGAGATCTATATGGAGCAGCAACCAGGTTATGTGCATGCTGTTCATCCTGGGTTTGTTTGCAGGTTGAAGAAATCCTTGTATGGCTTGAAGCAAGCACCTAGAGCATGGTCTGACAAGATAGGACAGTATCTTGTCACTATTGGCTTTCGGATTTCCAAGGTAGATTTCTCACTTTATGTGAGAAAAACAGAGAAATGTATTATGCTACTTGTCATTTATGTTCATGATTTGATTATGACAGGTGATAGTGATGAAGATATCCTTTACGTGAAAATGCTATTGAAGCAGAAGTTTGAGATGAAGGATTTGGGAGAGCTGTGTTATTTCTTGGGCATTGAGGTGATTAGATCACCAAGTGGGATACAACTCTTGTAGAGGCAGTATGGATTGGACATGCTGTCCAAATATGGGATGACAGGCTGTAAGCCTATTTCAGTTCCTTTGGAGCAGAATGTGAAGTTGAGCACAGATGCAGGTGAGCTTCTGGAAGACCCTACTATGTACAGATACATAGTAGGAAGTTTGATTTATATGACTATTACCAGGCCAGATTTGAGCTATGTTGTTGGATTGATAAGTCAGTTTATACAGGCTCCAAGGAAACCGCATTTGGATGCGGCTAGACGCATACTCAGGTATGTGAAGTCCACATTGCAGTATGGACTATTTTATGAGACTGGGGTTCAGATACAGCTGCATGGATACACTGATGCTGATTGGGCTGGTAGTATTTCTGATAGACAATCTACCAGTGGATATGTGTTCTCTTTTGGGAGTGCTGCAGTCACTTGGAGCAGCAAGAAACATCCTACAGTTGCCTTGTCGAGCACAGAGGCTGAGTACAGGGGTGCAGCAATGGCTGCATGTGAGGTAGCTTGGTTGCATAAGCTACTTTATGATATGCATCAGTCTACAGATGGGCCAATTGTCATTTATTGTGACAACATGAGTAGTATACACTTGGCAAATAACCCAGTCTATCATGCTAGAACAAAGCACATTGAGGTGCATTATCACTATGTGTGGGAGAGGGTTTTACTAGGTCTTACTGATCTAGTTTATGTCAGCACAGAGGATCAGGTAGCTGGCATATTCACGAAGGCATTGGGCGCAGAGAAGCTGCGCAAGTTCAGAGACCTGCTTGGTGTGCAGGAATTGGGATTGAGCTCGAGGGGGAGTGTTGAGAGATCGAGCTCCACTCGTGATATGCCAGGGTGACCGTTGTGCATTTATGTCACCGACTTGTCAGTTGCAGATGCGGTTGGTACACCGCCCATGAATAATAGCTAGATGACAGCTATCCTTATCTACTCTAGTTCGTGGCTCAGTTAGTATGCCGCCTTAGTTATTTGAGTTTGGTTTGAGACCCATATATAGGGTTCTTCTATTTCTTTGTACTAGAGTTCTTTTGGCTTCCACAACTAAGAAGAGAAAAATTGTTTTCAGCCTCCACCCTTGTGTGTATTCCCCCATTGTGCAAGCAAGAAAGCTACAAGTGAGACTCCTTCCTTCTCTCCCACAATCTTGACATGGCGTGAGTAGTCTCAACCGCATCAAGCAACTAATCTACTTCTTCACCTCCTATTCTACTCCAAAGAAGGAAAGTGATAATGGCGATTCCACAAGCTCATCAACCGTGTGAGTCTTTTCCCCAGTAGTGGCGCCAATGGAGAGACGGAAGACTCTTATCGAGTAGTACGAAGAGGGGAGCACAATCCGTTCAACACTCCAATGAGATTTGCATCTCTTTCGGAGCAAGGGATTCAACCCAACAGTACTAATTTAGCTTATCCTCAACTGTGAGAGAACTAATCGCAAAACACACCACTAGAACATTGCAACTCAATCAGACACACAGACTTCACCTCCCTCATTCCCATACAAAGATTGCAATGAAGCATTCACCTCTCTCAATCCCCACACATACACATTCACAAACACAAGTAGGAAGTTTCAATGGAAACCTTCCATGAACTTCACTTGATTGCACGCTTGCTAGCCAAGCTCACACAAGCTATGGAGAAGCTTGGAGAGGCAATAGCTCGCATAAAAGCGCTCAAGGAGAGCTTTGCTCTATCACCTTCACACGTAGCAATGTAGACAATGGAGGAGAGAAGAGAGAGAGATATTTCATTCATAAGAGAAGAGCCTTCAGCTCATACAATAGATAGTAGAGAAGATGAATGTGGAGAAGATGATGGAGGAAGCCATACCCAAAGCTTGAGCTCTCTCTCTCTTCAAGTTCTCTAAGCTTGAGAGTTACGAATGATGGCCTAATTCAGCCCATTTTCCCCTTTTCGTTCAAAAAAAGTGACATTGTCCACACTTTGGGCAGCCAAAACTAGCCAATCTCTAGCTAGGAAAGCTTCCACGCTAAAATTGATACAATTGTGGAACTCTGACGAGCCTGTAAGGCATTCCCATGTCTTTATAAGATCGACATGGCTAAATTTGAGTGGTCGCTTCACTCTTACATTAATTTACACTGGATTTTTGACTAAAGTTGCCGAAAATTAATTGGGTCGTCCCAATTTCTCCGTGCTAATCGTCCAGCTAGCTCCATCCACTTGGCGTCTTTTATCTTCAAGTATCATCCACCTTACTATGATGGAAGCATACCCTCCACCCCTTGGGTGTTATGCAAAGAAGAGAAGGGGATGGTTAGGCAAAGTGTAGAGGGATTTTAGACACCAATAGGAATGATGCATTCCCTTAAAGGGTGCTTTTCATTAGATGATGACCACACCAGATTGAAGACTCATGATAGGCATAAAATCCGATAGGTATGACTGTATTGTACTTGTTACATTTATATATATATCAAAATAGATTATATGAAAGCAATGGAGACCAGTAAAGATAAGGGAAAAGCACCTCTAAACATGGTGGGAGTAATTCCATCAAGTGCAAAAGATGAAACTACTATTCTTGTGCAAATAATTACGAGAGCTTGGGCAAAAGAAAACCCTAAAGTTGTAGTGGAGGAGCCGGTGTTAGTACCGACTAATAAAAGAAAACAAAAATCCTATAGGGAAAGAAAGGCCATAATGGTGGCCAAAAGACTGAAAGAGGAGGAGAAGAAACGCCAAAAATTGGAAGGGAAATCAAAAGCCTCTTCTTCCTCCAATAGCTCAAAACACAAAGGAGGTTTAGTCCTAGTAGTAGACAAAATCTTTGAACCTTTGGACTCCCTCTCTTAATGGCATACAAATCCAGGGAAACATTGGAAATGCAATGGGAAAAATATCCAGATCCAATGCTTGAGAAATGTAGGTTCACCATTTGCAAGCGCTTGGTCAAGATCACACAAACCTTGATTGAAAAGAACGAAACAAAACCAAGGGTGGAAACAAAAACTAAACATGGATCACTACAGCCCTTGTTTGAACAAAACCTTCCTAAAGTTCAAATGCAAGATCCCTTGCCATTCAAAGAAATAAAAAGCAAGAAAGAAATAGAATTACAAGATCAAGTGGTTGAAGATACAGAAGATCAGAATAAAATTGATATGCCTGAGGTCAAGGAAAATTGGCAGAAAAATCTGTGGAGCCGGGTACAACAAGCTAAGCAAGGTAGTCATACCTTTATTTTTGCTCCATTGGATGAAATAGACGCAAACAAGCCCCAATTAAACTTCGACACCAATTCATTATATGGGGATGTGAGATCCAATAAGTCTCAACCAAGTCGAGATGAAGTCCTTGAAGAGTTACCCCAATACCTTGGAGAACATGAGACTAGGTCCAAAGTGAAGGTGTTTCCTTCTATTAGAGGAAGACAAATCACAAGAAGGACACCAAGAATCTCTTTGCTCTAATTTCTACTCCTATAGAATGCAGACTTACATTGGGTGAACTGTTAAAAGTTAGGCCACATTTGTGGAAGGATTCAACAGAGCCTTGAAAGTGAGAGTGCATGAGGCTCAAACTTGAATTTGAGCCTCATTAAATTGCACAGGCTCAAATTAAAGTTTAGGCCTCATGTATTGTGAAGGCTCAAAATAAAGAAAATACCAAGATATTTTAAGAAGAACATAATCATAGAGAATAGTGTTTGTGAGCAAGAAAATAGTATGGTTGTGGAGATCATAATCATAGAAGATCGTGTTTTAGGGTGAAAGTAATCCATGCAACAACAAAATTTCAAGAAACTCTACACATTAAGGACTACGCTCTGTGTGTCAACATCTACGTCTACGGATACTCTATGCATATACAGCAACCTATTGTCTGTATTGTCTTCATTGTGCTTGTGGAGGGTACGCTTTGCGCTTTTAGGTTTAGAATATGCTGTGGTTGTGATAGGCTCAAACTCAAGATTGAGCCTCATACATACTTTAGGCTCAAGCTTGAGTTTTAGCCTCATGCACACCTTGGAGGATGGGCTCTAAAGATTGAGCTTCATCCATGCTCTAGTCTCAAACTTAAGTTTGAGCCAATACATTAAACTTCAACCACTCCATGTGCTATGGCTCAAACTCAAGTTTGAGCCTCATGCACACTGAAGGCACAAACTAAAGTTTGAGCCATAGCACATGGAGTGGTTGAAGTTTAATGTAGTGGCTCAGGCTTAAGTTCTTATATATATGTATGTGTGTGTGTGTCCGTGAGGATCAGACGGAAGCTTAATGTGAACATTGGATGCTATTTCAAGGTGGAGGGCATCTTCAGGCCGGATAGGGTTCACCACAGTCCTAAGGAATATGTGTGCCCTCATTTGGTAGTTCGCTTGACCCATAAATGCTCTTTTGTACGCAACTCTTCCAAGTCCATGTGTTGACCTAGAGTATCCCGTTTTCCCATAATGTGTTCCCATACCAAACATGCCACATTCTTGAAAATATGCATGGGGTCAAAAAGATGATTAATTAGTAAATGGTTCCAATAGAGAAATCCATGAAAAACATTGAGACCTTTCATGCCAAGGAATTTTCATCTTTTGTTTGCTTCATAGCTCTCCCAATGAGCCTACCAATCCAAAGCCGTCCACACTTTTGGATTTGGTCTCACAGTTGCCCCTCGAGCTTGATACACTGATGTGCACTTCTTGATGAATACTTGCAGTGACCCTCATGAACAACTTTGTGCAAGTGTTTAGAGCTTCTTCTTTGGAGTATCATGCCACAAATCAGGCAAGCATGGTGACTGCTCACTGATAGTGCAGCAATATCTCCATACCGTGGGTAATCATGCATTGTCTGCATTAAAATTCCCCTCAATGTAAACACCCTGTTTCAATCGGATCTTTACTTATCCTCAATATCAACACCACACCAAACATTTTTCAATTCCTCCAAAACGGGGGCCAAATATACTTGTAGATTAGTAGGCCTTTGTTTTCCAGGGATAAGCAGGGACAGAAGAATGTGGCCCTTCTTTATGCACAACCACGGAGGGATGTTGTAGCTCACCAAAACAACTGCTCACATTGACCACTTAGTAGACCTCATTTTGCTTGGGTTCACACCATCTATTGCTAGACCTAAATGCAAATTTTTGGGCTCTTCTAAGAAATTTGGCCACTTTGTATCAATGCGTTTCCAAGCGTCACAATCAACAAGGATCCTAATATTTTCATCCTTTGAATGCCCCTTAACACTAGAGCTGTAATAGGACACTCTTATGTCCTTGGACACTTTTATGTCATGTTAACCAAGTAATTTCCTAGAATTATTGTAGAAGATGATAATTTAGTTTTTGAATGTTTGATATCCACAAAGATAGCTTATGAGCTGAAAAAAACTTGGAATTTTTTTGAGCTATCGATGTCGGCTCTAACATTGGTTTTGATAAGGATTTTCCAACCTAAACTGTCCCAAAAAACGTGTGCTGTTTTTTACCATATTCCATAAATTGGTCATAGACCACCCTAGAAAACATTGTAAGCTCCTTCTAGGGTGCTACATAATTAGTATTTTCCATTCTAAAGGTTTTCTAATGCTTCTAAGGCATAACAAGCGTATATATTCAAATTTATGGCCTAATTATCACAAACTTTCCATGCAGATTTAAGGAGAATTTTTACTCTTTTATGAAATTTTTGGATATGTATATACTATAAAAATGTAGTTGTGATTTTGCATATAGTCTCATAACTATGTAAGGCTTCTTTCATGAGTTTTGGGGAACCTAATACCTAAAAGAGCAAAAATACAAAGCCAGAAAGAAAATTCCACTTTGCCAAAATTACACTCATTTTGATATCAAAATGTATTATGTTCAATATTGACCATTACACTCAATGAACATTGTCAACTTCTAGCTTAGGCCCATGTCTAAGCATACAAACCCAATTTGGGTATAAGTAGCTATTTTTTAAGAAGGCTAGGATGGCCACAATGCGGTACCCAGTTTTTTCATTCTCATAGTTTTTGTGTCTCATAGTTGTGTCTAGAATGATCATAAATAAGACATGTTTTCATGTCTTTGAAAGTTTGTGGGTGTTAATATGAGGGTGAAGTACTAGACTATACCAATAGACATGTTATATAGTGCAAAATATGGGCATGGGAGAGCAAACACGGAGGGTAGGTCACCAGAATGCAAAAAATGCCACTTTTTATTATCTAATTCTACACATAGTATAAGAATTTTAGTGGCTATGGCATCCATATACTAAGACTAGGAACCCATTGAAGTTCATGGGAAATATAGGTTTGCGCCGTAAACAATTTTATATATGGTGTACCATAGGGGTAACCTTGAAAGTATGCTATTTTTGGTCAAATTCAGCACTACCTTGGCTTTGGAAGCTTCTCATGACCAAGAAATCATGACATAGGCATGCTACTTATTTTTTAAAATTGGAATGGATTCTTAGCTTGAAGCTCATGTAAGGATTTTTGAAAATTCACACATATACTATGCGTATTGAATTTTTTTCCAAAACCCTAAAATGACACTTATATGTCCTGGTAGGTTAGCAAACTAGTGTTAACATGCCATGTCATTAGAGATGCAATAGATTTACCCCAAAACATATGTCTGAGCCTGGAAAGCAATGGAAAATGATGCAACACTTTAATCGGCACATTTGATCCTTGAAGATCTACTCTATACTGGCTCGCTCCACATTGTGGACAACTTTACAAATCCAATAAATCTCCTGAATACAATACACAATCATTTGGGCATGCATGTATGGTATTGTAATCCAAGCCCAATGTTGATAGTGTTTTCTTTGAATTGGCTCTAGATGTAGGCATACAATTACCCTCATGCAATAACTTCTACAATAGTTGCAATAACGCAGTTACGCTTGCATTGGAGCAACCAAAGGTTGCTTGTAAATTAAGTAGGGACAGTACAGCCCTCAACTTTGAAACTTTTGCCCCTACAAACAAGGGTTGCTTACAGACCTCCCTTGTGTGCTCTTCTCTAGCATCCCTGTCTCTCTATTTTTGGGATTTGCATTGTCTGGGAGAACATTCTCAACTAGAGCATCTATCATGTCATCCATTGCATCATCTTCTATATCACATGCCACATTTTTAGTACATACCTCCTCTCGTGCATTCAA
This sequence comes from Lygodium microphyllum, assembly GCF_053477565.2. Taxonomy (NCBI): domain Eukaryota; kingdom Viridiplantae; phylum Streptophyta; class Polypodiopsida; order Schizaeales; family Lygodiaceae; genus Lygodium; species Lygodium microphyllum. Next base: position 22,873 of record NC_141144.1, read on the forward strand.
TTCCCCTTGGCCTATTTGTGCTCTTTTCTCCATACGTTCCAATACATGTGGAATTGCTGACCTCTCTATAGAAAAATGGGAAATAATCATGAAGTTGTTTGATAATAATGACATGTACGTCCCACTACCTATCAAATATACCTAAATAATAACTCGACATGACTTTTGCATCAACATACCGTTTCAATTGGAGATGGCCATTTTTGCAAGAGTGTCGTGTCGTATTCTTGAAACTTTCTCACGTGTTCTCACGCGATCCTCCTCCGTCTTCATTTTTGAAACTTACAAAGTTTGCATGGACACATAATCCATTGCTCCTCCCATTCTTGAGTTCCCTCTATAGGGTCCTCCATGAAAGCAATACACTCCACATCACATTAATATTGTGAAACCAAAGCTTAAACCACAGTGCATGTATCCACTAGTAGAGGTAGCGTAGGAAATAAAGGGTACCTAGTGGCACAAAAGTGTGCAAAGAGATGGTACAAAGTTTTCAAAACGATGGCGGCTCTCCCTTTTTTGAGGCACCTCCACTTCCTCCACCTTCTTTCTACTAGGCGACACTAAAACAAGCAACCAACTCTCATTACAATAAAAAAATTAAAAACCTAACCAGAGTTGAAATTTTCAACATAAAAAAACATTGAAAATATCATTGCTAAACCAGAGCTAAAATTTTCAACGTATGTAGCAAACATACAAATTCCTCAGTTGTTTATAATGAAGTATATGTATATCTTGTAAATGGAAAACTATAGTAAAAAAAGCACAGCGCTGAAAATTCCATCATTAACTTTCGCTGAAAATTTCAGCATTATTTTTGCTGAAAGTTCGTGCGTTAATTTTGCTAAAAACTTTACCATTACTTTTTTTGAAATTTCAACAATAAAACGTCAAAATTATCAACAATTTAGACCGCATTATTTTTTAGCGTTTTAACGTTGGACATTCAAATGAATAAGCAATTCCACATTATTTTAAATTATGTATATTTATGTGTGTGTGTGTGTGTGTGTAGTTAAAAATCCTAGTCAGACACTATAAAATGAACACCATTGTATTGGAACTTGGATAAAATATTTTTGAATCTTGTATTGATGTATCAAAGAGTTAAAATACAATGCAATTTGAAAATGAAATATGAAAGGAGAAAAATGGTGATATTTCAAGAACTCTAGCCATTATTACCATAAACTAGGGGTGAGCACTTTACCTACCAACCAAACAATAAAAACTCAAGTGAGAACTTGCATGACAAGTATATCAAGTGTACAGACCCGCTTGTTATCGCCTTCACGTTTATTTAAACAATAGCAAACAGCACCCTACATACCACCTTTATCCTTTTAGCCTATTTCTAATTCAATGATTATTAAACATATCCTACAAGAGTATCTTAAAGACTAAATCATCAAGTATTGATAAACCACCATAATCTATTCAAATGTCTTCTTAGAACTAGACAGTGAGGAATTTTTCTATTAAGGAAACTTCTTCAAACAATATTTTTTATCTAGATTGAGAATATACCCTAAATTTCATGTTTTTCAAAGCTTGGTCATTACACTATGCTAATTGTCCAAATAGTAATTCCGAAAAAGTTTGAATTCTGCTAATATTGTTGTTTGTAAGAGGGGGAAAACCATAATATTACATTCAATTCACCAATATGGTACCAAGGTCTACCTGGAAGGTACAGTAACTATATCAATTAGCAACCCATCAATAAGTACCGTATTAAACCAGGATCAACATATGTGTACCTAATATTCATATTAAGAAGAGAAGGTACCATATCTATCTAGAATGGCTTTATGCAGGATTATCATTTAAATTTTACCAATCAAATTTGGAAAATATCAGTATTATAGAACTATTTAAGAATTGTACATTTCTATAGTTAAACCAGATTATAACCATGTCGTTCATCATATAAACCATTATGACAGTCATGTGCAAACTTTTAGATACTTCATGAAAGTCAACCAAAAAGAGCCATAGGTATCCAAATCCTTTCTTTCTTGTTAAATCCTGGCCACGTATGGAAACAATCATCCAAGTATTTATTTTATACTAGTACTGAGTCCTACATCATATTATCTGCAGGAAAAGAAGTATGCAGTAAAAGAGAAAGAGCTTGCAAAAATTGTAAATAAAAAAATCCTGCAAGAGCCAGCCATTATGGCCTTATTTGCAACCAAGTATACAGAGTAATTGGTGCGCAGATCGGTCGCAGTATGCTCACGCAGTGAATCCCGGAAGGTCCCCAAGAACAATGAACTCTACCTTTTTGCACAAAAAACAATGTAAAAGCATGAACGACAAGAAGCAAGAGACCAATTGGGTTCAATCTCCCCCCATGCCTTGTGTGAGCACTTCACAAAGCATGTATTTTATGTATATTTCCATCTTCATGCTCAATAATAGCCCAATTTACAAAAATATGACAAGCTTTTAGCTTTTGAGTTTGCTTTCTACAAAAATAGGAAAGTAAAGCTAATGGACGGTGCCCATAGAGTCTGGCACGCCCAATCTCAATGTCCAAATAGAAATAACATATCCGTGCGCATAGGCGCATACAAAATAATAATCAATAATCGATGTCTCAATAGTCATAACAAAATATAGGCGTGGCGCCTATTGAAATATAATCCAAAGGTCGAATACTCGCTAGACTCCAATGCTTTCCTCCGCCACTGCTGCTATCTCTACACATCAACTGAAACATTCACAATCGTTAGTAAAATAATACAATTAAACCGACAAAAGTGAATACCTAGCAGTCTTCAGCTACATAAATAAATCAACTGGTTAGAAATAAATCCTAACCTTAATTTATTACGAGTGCGCACTCTAAACTCATAAACGTTTATTAATTTAATATGCATTTTGCGGAATCACCCGCTATGGAATCACCCATGTACACACTAAATTAATGAAACGCCCGAAAAGGACAGGCGTCCCCATCAACTTCTCGCACAAAGAATCCTCTTTGTGTATGAGCCCCGGTCATCTAAGTTTACGGAATCCACCGTAAAACCTCACGGAATCCACCGTGGAATATGCCTCCTGGCATCATACCCCCGGGCTTCTGGTTCAAGTATTTCAGTCTCTTCCTCTAATAAAGGTGGGTTTTCATAAACAGGGTGGATAGGTAATTGGCCTCTAAATGGTCTCAATAAACTAATATGAAATGTATTATGAATTTTCCAATGAGATGGCAATTCTAACTTGAATGCATTATCATTAATCTTATGAATAATTCTAAATGGTCCATAAAATCTAGGAGCTAATTTGACAACTGGATGTCTATCTACACTTTGCAGTCTATGCTTTTCTATTCTAAGCCAAACATAATCATCAATTTTGAAATTCATGGCTTGTCTTTTCTTGTTGGCTTGTTTGGTATATGATTGTTGGGCTTTAGCAATCATATCCTTAACCTCATCAAAAATACTATTATGCATAGTAGCAATATCATCAGCACTCTGAATTCTATTAGACAAAGATGCAACAGGTGTAGATAATCTATATCCATAGATGACTTCAAAAGGTGCTTTCTTTGTAGATGTGTGCGGTGTATTGTTATATGCAAACTGTAAAAAATGCAAATGAGTGTCCCATGTCTGAGGTTTAGAGATAGTATATGCACGTAAAAGATCTAAAATGGTGCTGTTTGTGGCTTCTGTTTGTCCATTTGTTTCTGGATGAAATGCAGATGAGAAATCAATCTTTGTACCTAGATTTGCAAACAGTGTAATCCAAAAATTGTTATAAAATCTAGAATCACGATTTGAAATAATCACTTTTGGCAATCCATAGTTAGTAAAAACAGTTTTCAAAAATAACTGTGCTGCTTGTGATGCTGTTAAAGTTTTCTTACATGCAATGAAATATGCTTGCTTACTAAATCTATCTACAATTGTCCAAATCATGTCATGGTTAGATTTAGTATTTGGTAAACCAGTAATGAAATCCATAGAAATATGTTCCCAAGGTTTAGATGGAATAGACAAAGGCATTAGTAATCCATACTGTTTACCATGATGTCTCTTTATTCTTTGACAAATCAAACATTCAGAAACGAAATTAGATACATCTGCATCCATATGCGGCCAATAAAAATCTTCAGTTAACATGCGTAATGTAGATATGATACCTCTATGACCTTGATATGGGGGACAATGAATTTCATTCAAAACAAAAGATCGGAATGGAATAGTAACACACAGTCTCTTTTCAAAAAACATAAATCCATCATTATATGATAATGAATCAACAGGAATGAAATTATTTTGAACTAATTTTTGCCAATTAGAATGAAAAGTAATATCCTGGTGATATGTATTTTTCATAGCAATCAAAGAATCAAAAGATATGACAGAAATATTATGAATTGCAGGTCTTCTACTCAATGCATCAGCAACTACATTTTCTTTTCCAGGTTGGTATTGAATGATAGGATGAAAACTTTGAATGAAGGAAGCCCATTTGATATGACGGTCAGAAATTTGGGGTTGGCTAAGTAGATGTCTAATGCTTTGCTGGTCGGTCTTTATCATGAATTCTGAACCCATTAAATAGTGCTTCCACTGTTTTAATGCTTGTACAACTGGTAATAGTTCTTTGTCATAAGTGGAATATTTCAGCTCAGAGGGTTTCAGCTTAGAACTAGAATATGCTATTGGATAATTGTCTTGCATTAGTACGGCTCATATTCCTGATCCGCTAGCATCGGTCACAACTAGAAAGAATGGTCTATTAAAGTCAGGCAATTGTAGAACTCGGGCATTAGTTAATGCACGCTTCAGTAAGTCAAAGGATTTCTGCTGAGTTTCAGTCCATTGATAAACAATTCCTTTCTTAAGAAGTTTGGTTAATGGTAAAGCAAGTAATGAAAAATTACGTACAAACTTCCTATAGAAACTAGCAAGACCAAGGAATGAGCGTAATTCATGTACATTTTTAGGAATAGGCCAATGCAATATTGCATCAATTTTCTTAGGATCAACTTTAATTCCTTCTTTTGATACAATATGTCCTAAATATTCTATTTCTGTCTTAAAGAATTCACTCTTTTCAGGATTTGCAAACAATTGATTTTCTTTCAGTAATTGAAAAACTAATGATAAATGCTCATAATGCTCTTTTTCACTTTTACTAAACACCAAAATATCATCAAACAAAACAATCACACAATACTGATATTTCAAAAAGATACGGTTCATCATTCTACTGAAAGTAGCAGGTGCATTAGTTAATCCGAATGGCATGACTAAGAATTCGTAATGGCCGAATTGTGTTCTGAATGCAGTCTTAAATATGTCAGATTTATCTAGCCTCACCTGATGATATCCAAACTTAAGGTCAATTTTACTAAATATAGAAGATCCTTGCAGTTTGTCCATAAGGTCATCAACTCTAGGTATAGGATACCTATTCTTTACAGTGATCTTATTTAAAGCTCGGTAGTCAATACACATACGATAAGTATTATTCTTTTTCTTGACTAAGAGTACAGGTGCGCCGAATGGAGAACTACTAGGTCGAATTAAACCTTTATTTAGTAATTCTTCAACTTGACTCTGGATTTCTTTTTGCTCTATTTGATTGTGCCTATATGGTTCTTTGCAAGGTGGTTGTGTGCCAGGGATTAAATCAATCTTATGGTCTTCTAGTCGTGAAGGTGGTAAACCTGGTGGTAAGTCTTCTGCAAAACAGTCCTTAAAATATGCAAGAAATTCCTTATGCCTAGGGTGCATATGATTTTCCTTTGCTTGCAATTCATTCACCCAAATGAGATATGATTTAGTATTCTTGCGTAGTGCACGTTTTGCTTGAGTATGCGAAAGCAGTGGAAAAATACTAGATGCATGCATACCATATAATGTAATAGATTTTCCTTGAAAATTAATATTCATTGTGTGTGTGGAATAATCTATATTTGGATTATGCTGGTGTCTCCAAGGCATTCCTAAAATAATGTCGCTTGACTGTAATGGGACAACTAAGAAATTTCTTCTTTCAATATATGAACCAATTTGAATCTCTAAATCTTGTACTTCTTGTGTGCCATTGTACCTAGTGCCTAAAAATTCAGCTTTTATGCGATAATGCGTAGGTACAGTCTGTAATTTCAATTCCTTTACCAATTTTGCTGAAATAAAGTCATGAGTACTACCGTCATCATGCAAGATAGTTCTTTCCTTTCCATGCACCAAACATTTCATAGTCAATAATGAATGTGGAGTAGGCATACCTGGTAAAGTGTCGGAAGTAGTAGTAGGATCATCCTCATCTTCAGTGAAATCTGGCATATCCTCATGCTCGTCTTCGTCCATGGCTCCAAGATAGTTGATATGTGCTGGTGGCTTCTTTGAATGATAATTTGCTGCGAGATGCCCTGGCTGGTGACACTTATAGCATACTATTGGTTTGGCTTTGGTTACATTATTTGCAATGGCTGGAAGTCTGGGTACATTTGGATTTGCTTATGGAATAGGCTTTGGATTTGGATTGACATTGGATGGTAATGTAGGTGGTTTAGCCCAATTCTTGCGGAAAGATGGTGATGAGAAACGACCTGGATTAAACCTTCTAAAATTGGAATTGAATTGTTTAGATCCATAATTACCATTGGCTTGGAATTGCTGTGGTCGTCTGTCTCTTCCGCGTAACTTATCTTCAATGTCGTGAGCTAGTGAGATGGCGTCTTCAAGGATAGCAGGCTTGAACATGTTCACTTCAGCGTAGTAATGTCCAAGGAGTCCAGACATACACTTTATGTGTCGCCTCGGGTACGTCTTCAAGCATGCGTAGCTGTAAGAGTGCATTCCAAAAACGTTCTGTATATTATGGAATAGGCTCACGATCCGGTTGTTGAAGTAGATCCCATTGTTTGATAGCCTTCTCATGAAATTGCGGTGGAAGGAAATTCTGCATGAACTTCTTCTTGAAATCTTCCCAAGTAGCAGGACATTCTATGCTCTTGCGTACTACAGTCCACCATAGTGATGCTCTGTCTATCAGATGATTAGTAACACACTTGATTTTATCTTTTTCTGGATAAGTTTCCTCATGGAAATAGTCATCAAATTGGCTAATAAAGGATAAAACAGTCTTTCCTTCTCATATACCATTGAAAGTGCGAAATTTGAAACTTCGTTTACTTATCTTGGATTCCTTGCGAATGGTTTGTGCTTCAAGAGTGGCGTCGATGGTACGTCGAATCAAATCTTCAGCTTGAGGTTCTTCTTTGTCGGTAGACGCTCTTTGTAGTTTTGTCAATTGCGCTTGCAATGCTTGCCTAGCCCTTCGTTCTTCTTCCAATTGCAGCATGATTAGATCCATCTTTTGTTCCATGGTAGGCTCAGGTAGGTCGTCTTCAGTCATAGGATCATCCATATGTGGGGTCGTCATCCTGTAAAACTCAATAAACCTTTCTCACTCAAAATCAGGTTAGCGGGATGAGCGTAGCTCAAATTCGAGGTTACAAGGCTATGTATTTTTGGGTATTTCTTTCTCAATTTTTCAGAAAATCTGCAATATTTCCGTCTTCGTTTGCTGAAAATACTTTAGCGAACCTGTAGATAGGTAGAACACCTTGCCACGAACAACTTTCCAGTTCAGAGTTTTTGCATAGGAACAGCCCTTCTAGGAGTTTTGAGCACTAGTCAGTTCTGACTCCAGTTGACTAGTCTGACTTGCAGAGTTGCAGACTTAGCAGACTTACAGAGTTGCAGACTTGCAGAACTTAGGCCGACTTGATGAACTTGTAGGACTTGATTCCACTTGACTTGCAGAACTTGACTTCAGAAGTGCGGGACCCGGAGTTTATTGACTTGCTTGTTCTGTGTGACTTGCAGAAAGCTTTGCTTGACTTAGGTGATTAAGCTTCAAAAGCTTAAGATGGCTGTCGATTGATTTCGTGGGGGAGGGGGGGGCCGTTTTCCGTGACGGCGCGAAAAACGCGGGCCTCCTCTGATAGCTCGATGTGAATTTGAAGCTTATTAAGCTTCTTAAGCTTCTTCTAAGCTTAACTTAAGCTTAAACTTATGAGAAATAAGAGATGAAATTTTTTGTTTTCTCACTGTATAACCACGACTTGATGAAGGAGATGGATGCGTGGTCCTTCGCCTGCAGAGCCTGGTCCTTCGCGATCTGACAGTAGAAACAGGGGTTCTTGATCGCCAGAAGTCTGCCTGTATCGACGGTTCGCGACGAGATTGACTGTAGAGCCCGATCGTTGCTGGAGCTCCGCCTTCGCTCGAGATTGGTAGCGATTGGAAGCTCTTGATCTCAGCTCCGCTCTGATACCACTGGTGTGCAGATCAATCGCAGTATGCTCACGTAGTGAATCCCGGAAGGTCCCCAAGAACAATGAACTCTACCTTTTTGCACAAAAAACAATGTAAAAGCATGAACGACAAGAAGCAAGAGACCAATTGGGTTCAATCTCCCCCCATGCCTTGTGTGAGCACTTCACAAAGCATGTATTTTATGTATATTTCCATCTTCATGCTCAATAATAGCCCAATTTACAAAAATATGACAAGCTTTTAGCTTTTGAGTTTGCTTTCTACAAAAATAGGAAAGTAAAGCTAATGGACGGTGCCCATAGAGTCTGGCACGCCCAATCTCAATGTCCAAATAGAAATAACATATCCGTGCGCATAGGCGCATACAAAATAATAATCAATAATCGATGTCTCAATAGTCATAACAAAATATAGGCGTGGCACCTATTGAAATATAATCCAAAGGTCGAATACTCGCTAGACTCCAATGCTTTCCTCCGCCATTGCTGCTATCTCTACACATCAATTGAAACATTCACAATCGTTAGTAAAATAATACAATTAAACCGACAAAAGTGAATACCTAGCAGTCTTCAGCTACAGAAATAAATCAACTGGTTAGAAATAAATCCTAACCTTAATTTATTACGAGTGCGCACTCTAAACTCATAAACGTTTATTAATTTAATATGCATTTTGCGGAATCACCCGCTATGGAATCACCCATGTACACACTAAATTAATGAAACGCCCGAAAAGGACAGGCGTTCCCATCAACTTCTCGCACAAAGAATCCTCTTTGTGTATGAGCCCCGGTCATCTAAGTTTACGGAATCCACCGTAAAACCTCACGGAATCCACCGTGGAATATGCCTCCTGGCATCATATACCACTGGTGCGCAGATCGGTCGCAGTATGCTCACGTAGTGAATCCCGGAAGGTCCCCAAGAACAATGAACTCTACCTTTTTGCACAAAAAACAATGTAAAAGCATGAACGACAAGAAGCAAGAGACCAATTGGGTTCAATCTCCCCCCATGCCTTGTGTGAGCACTTCACAAAGCATGTATTTTATGTATATTTCCATCTTCATGCTCAATAATAGCCCAATTTACAAAAATATGACAAGCTTTTAGCTTTTGAGTTTGCTTTCTACAAAAATAGGAAAGTAAAGCTAATGGACGGTGCCCATAGAGTCTGGCACACCCAATCTCAATGTCCAAATAGAAATAACATATCCGTGCGCATAGGCGCATACAAAATAATAATCAATAATCGATGTCTCAATAGTCATAACAAAATATAGGCGTGGCGCCTATCGAAATATAATCCAAAGGTCGAATACTCGCTAGACTCCAATGCTTTCCTCCGCCACTGCTGCTATCTCTACACATCAACTGAAACATTCACAATCGTTAGTAAAATAATACAATTAAACCGACAAAAGTGAATACCTAGCAGTCTTCAGCTACATAAATAAATCAACTGGTTAGAAATAAATCCTAACCTTAATTTATTACGAGTGCGCACTCTAAACTCATAAACATTTATTAATTTAATATGCATTTTGCGGAATCACCCGCTATGGAATCACCCATGTACACACTAAATTAATGAAACGCCCGAAAAGGACAGGCGTCCCCATCAACTTCTCGCACAAAGAATCCTCTTTGTGTATGAGCCCCGGTCATCTAAGTTTACGGAATCCACCGTAAAACCTCACGGAATCCACCGTGGAATATGCCTCCTGGCATCAGTAATCAAGTATATCAACCTTTTTTTTATAAAACCCTCATTGAGCTAAGTTTCATCACTTACTTAAACAACCTCAAGGTTATCTCATCCAGCCCAATCTACTAGTGGTCAAAGTTGGATATAGTTTGTAAGTTTTTTTAGTGGCAGAAGTTTCAACATTATTATGAGATTAGTATGTAGGCAACACTCAAATCCATTATATCCATGTATTAAAAAGAACTAGGTACCAAAAAAGTCTGTACAAATATTTTCTCAATAGCACTGCTTTTCTTCATCCAAAATCATAACAAAATGTGTCATCAGGTATATTACAAAAATCCACCTTGTTATGCATTATAAATTATGTGCTAGAAAGCCTTAATATCATATCAACAATATTTTGGAGCCAATCTATTACTTGTGAGAAAAAATCAATTCCAACACTAATTTTATGCAGATTATGTACCAATAAAATAACCACAGAAAGGTAAGTCAATGAAAATTTTACAACAAGGCCAAGTTACATTCCTTTTATACTTAATCATTTATATGCTTAATCTAGTTTGTCCAATTAGATCTTCACCTGGCGGAGTATAATCTAGCACCTATAAAATATTTGGATATGTATTCAGATCATTGTGTATACTGAAAAAGGTGTTAAAACCATATCAACCATACTGTAAAGTCATTCTATTTTTGAAAAAAATCCATTCTAAGGTTACCTTATGCTAGCCAGTACTAGGCAAAGGTAAGGTACTCAAACTATCCAGTATCCAACGCCAGTAAACAACAGATTACTAACACAACCATATTTCCTTGTTCCTTAAGGTAAGCAAGTATTCCATGCTATATTCAAAGATAAAAATTTATGAAAAATTATTTTAACAATAGTAAGGATGGTATTAATGTTCCATTTGACAACAGTTTGGCCGTAGGCTTGCATTTTTCACTACAAGAAGACAACCATACACCCAACGATTTTTTTCGGATATCCAAATAATCTGGAAAATATGAGTGCTACAGTAATTTTCTAATGCTTTACAACATCAAAAGAAAACATAATTTATTTATCCAGATTACCAGCCCAAGGTGACCAAAGGCCTAGCAACTTATGGTTAGTCCCAAGTTATGATTGCAACAGAAAATTGTTTGCCATAAGGGACCTCATTAGTACTTAATCAAGAGTGTGAGCTTAAAAAAACTTTATGGCTGAGGAAATAGCACTTCCGAAATTCCAATGGAATTCTTATTTCCAAACCAAGGAAAACATATATAAACCACTTTTCCCAAGTATTTTTACCATCAGCTTTTGCACCAACCATGCACAGTTCCAATGGTTAAGAGAAATTTTGTCATCCAAAAAAAACCTTTTGAGAAAAAACTTGGCGGCTGCAACATACTCAAAATACAACACATAAGTTATATCCCATGCTATTGTGATTTGTGTCATTAAAAAAATGACCTATTCAAGATTGACCGCCAAGATAGCCAAACAAGATTGCAGCTAAGAACTCCTTTTGACCATTTACATCCATATGATCATTCCTAATAAATATCATCTTATAAAAATATTTTTAAAAACAATATTAAGAACACTAGATTCTTTTATAGTAAGTTATTGGTAGGTAATTTCCCATGTGAATAAACTTTTATAGATGTTACATCAATTTTAGTATAGTTATTTCCAGACCTTACAAGAAAAACCCTTAGTGAAAATGGCACATAAAAAATATGGTATGTAAAGGCACTTAATAGAGAAACAGCATGGTTTGTGGTACATATCTGGGATGTACCATTATAGCTCATCAGTTCAGATGACCATCTACAAACAACCATCCACTTTCCAAAAGCATGTAGCTAAATAACCATGAGCCAACCATTGGATTAAATATCTAGTCACCAAGAATATGCAATGTAGGTAAATGCTATCTTTAAGATCTGTAAAACCTATGGATTATTTAAGTATCAAGTCTACCCAAGAGGTATGATGCAAAAAAACATGCAAACCGCAAGAAAAACTTCTAGATTGAAGAGTGTTTACAAATCAGGATAGAGCCTTTATACATGGCAAGTTCTCAATACCCAAAGGCATCTAGACTAGGCATAGTTAATAAGCATTCCCAATTTTAGTATAGATCAACAAGATCCTTGAAATATCCAATATATATTTGACCACATTCCAATTTTTATTGAAGATATGCTACTATTCTCAATTTACCATCATCTGCTATAAGCTATTGCAATACCAAATCAATAACCAAATTTCTTACCCTATCAAAAATGTCACATTTGGCACAAAGAAGGCATCCATGCCTTAAAATTACATTTCTACTTTAGATAGATATACCATTATGCTGTCTAAACTAAAAAAAGTATGTATGAGAGAGATTCAGGCATAGGCCCTTACTATTATGTCAAAAATTGTAATCTTCGAATTAATTTCTTTATGCACAGTCCAACCACTTGCAAAAGACACATCTAGCTAAACAACAGATAACTATAGAGATCATATATGCTCAACTAGCACTGATTAAACAGAGTCGACAACTACACTATATCTGTTATCTCAGTAGAATATGACCAAGAGTACCACCTATAAACTGCCAGGGTTTTGTACTAAATCATGCACGAGTTTATTTCAATCAATCAACAATTTACCAAGCTCAATAAGGATTCTACATACCGTATTCTAACATAATGAAACATGCAAGTTCTCAGCAGCATAAAAAGCTACCAACACATGCATGTGACCATGCAACCATGTACTCATTTGTCATAACAAAAATTATTTAGAAAACCTCGCCATTACTGTGCATACATTCATGTCTTAAAGATATAAGAATTATTAATCAATCAGATGATACAAAAACATGCAGAGTTCTGTAGCAAGGCTACCTAGTTCGCGTTTGCCGAAGAAGAAGCCGTCAGCTAGTTTTGCAAAAGTGTAAGTAGCACACCCAATAAACCCTAAACTGACTCAGAGTATACTCTTTAAACCCTTCGTGAATAGGGCATCATTCCATGTGCTTATATAGGTAACTGTCGGTGCAGAGCAATGCTCAAGATCTGTGTGCCACTTGGCTGAGAGTGTAATAGAATAATAGAGTTTATGGAACGGCAACGTGCCCTACCCACCACTCGTGATAGAGCAGATGAATGTGTGGTCTACAAACTAAGAAACACCTCAAAAGGTGAGGTATTTAATTTAAGTTTACATTAAAAATAATCGAGTTTAATTTCATTTTCTTAAATATTTTTATTGCAATATGATATGTGTGTGTGTGTGTGTGTGTGTGTGTTTTTAGTTAGCCCAACGATCTGAAATTGCAGTAAAAATAAACGTGTATGTGTGTATAAAATTGTGTGTAAGTATGTGTATGTATGAGTACATAGGTATGTGATTAAGTATGTATGTGTTTTTGAGTGAAATACGTGTGTGTGTGTGTGTGTGTGTGTGTGTGTGTGTGTGTGTGTGTGTGTGTGTGTGTGTGTGTGTGTGTGTGTGTGTGTGTGTGTGTGTGTGTGTGTGTGTGTGTGTGTGTGTGTGTGTGTGTGTGTGTGTGTGTGTGTGTGTGTGTGTGTGTGTGTGTGTGTGTGTGTGTGTGTGTGTGTGTGTGTGTGCGTGTGGTGGTCAAAGGCTTATCATGGCAAAGAAAGAGGGAGATAGAAAGAGAGAGAGAGAGAGAGAGAGAGAGAGAGAGAGAGAGAGAGAGAGAGAGAGAGAGAGAGAGAGAGAGAATGTGTGTGTGTGTGATTATATATGTTGGTATATATGTTGCTTATATTATCTTTTACAAAATTAAATGTGGGAGCCAATAAGAAATTTAGCAAGCATAAAAAAAGTTTATTGGTAACGACTGAATGTGTGTGTGTGTGTGTACGCGACACACACACTTATCAGGGTAAGCCCACAACCCAATATCTCGATGTTGGATGGTTGTAAAAATTTGCAAGTGTATTGAGGTATGCAAGAAACAAACACTTGCAAAGTTTCAAAACCATCTGACATCAAGAGATTGGGTTGTGGGCTTACCTTGGCGCGTGTAGCCTACGTGAGCCACATAGGCTACATGCACGAGGGTAAGCCCACAACCCAGTCTCTCGATGATGGATGGTTGTGAAATCTTGCACGTGTGTTGGAATATGCAAGCAAAAAACACTTGCAAAGTTTCACAACCATCCGAAATCGAGAGACTGGGTTGTGGGCTTACCCTCGCTCGAGATGTTGGGTTGTGAGGGTAAGCCCACAACCCAGTCTCTCAATGTCGGATGGTTGTGAAACTTTGCAAGTGTTTTTTGCTTGCACACTTCAACACACTTGCAAATTTTCACAACCATCCAACATTGAGAGGATGGGTTGTGGGCTTACCCTAGCGTGTGCAGCCTACATGGCTCACGTAGGCTACACGTGCTAGGGAAGCCACGTAGGCTGCACATGCTAGGGTAAGCCCACAACCCCACGTAGGCTACACGTGCCAGGGTAAGCCCACAACCCAATCTCTCGATGTCAAATGGTTGTGAAACTTTTCAAGTGTTTGTTTCTTGCATACCTCAACACACTTGCAAAGTTTCACAACCATCCAACATCGAGAGACTGGGTTGTGGGCTTACCATGGCGCGTGCAGCCTAGGTGGCTCATGTAGGCTACACGCACTAGGGTAAGCCCACAATCCAATCTCTTGATGTCGGATGGTTGTGAAACTTTGCAAGTGTGTTAAGGTGTACAAGAAACAAACACTTGAAAAGTCTCACAACCGTCCAACATTGTAAGATTGGGTTGTGGGCTTACCCTAGCGTGTAGCCTACGTGAGCCATGTAGGCTGCACGTGTCAGGGTAAGCCTACAACCCAGTCTCTCGATGTTGGACGATTGTGAAACTTTGCAAGTGTTTTTTTCTTTCATAGCTCAACAAAACTGTAAATTTTCACAACCATCCAACATTGAGAGACTGGGTTGTGGGCTTACACTAGCGCGTGCAACCTATGTGGCTTATGTAGGCTGCACATGTCAGGGTAAGCCCACAACCCAATTTCTCGATGTTGGATGGTTGGGAGACTTTGCAAGTGTTTGTTGCTTGCATATCTCAACACACTTGAAAAGTTTCACAATCAGTTGTCATCGAGAGATTGGGTTGTTGGGCTTACCCTCGCGCGTGTAGCCTATGTGGCTCACGTAGGCTACACGCACCAAGGTAAGCCCACAACCCAATCTCTTGATGTCGGATGGTTGTGAAAATTTGCAAGTGTTTGTTTCTTGCATACCTCAACACACTTGCAAGTTTCCACAACCATCCATCATCAAGAGACTAGGTTGTGAGCTTACCTTGGCGCGTGCAGCCTATGTGGCTCATATAGGCTACAAGCGCCAGGGTAAGCCCACAACCCAATCTCTTGATATTGGATGGTTGTGAAACTTTGCAAGTGTTTGTTTCTTGCATACCTCAACACACTTGCAAAGTTTCACAACCATCCGACATCAAGAGGCTGGGTTATGGGCTTACCTTGGCGCATGGAGCCTACGTGGCTCATGTAGGCTGCATGCGCCAGGCTTACTACATGGATCATGTAGGCTGCACATGCTAGGGTAAGCCCACAACCCAGTCTCTCGATGTTGGATGGTTGTGAAACTTTGAAAGTGAGTTAAGCTATGCAAGAAACAAACACTTGCAAAGTCCCACAACCATCCAACATCGAGAGATTGGGTTGTGGGCTTGGGTTGTGGGCTTACCCTAACGCGTGCAGCCTATCTGGCTCCAGAGGTTGCACGTGCCAAGGTAAGCCCACAAACCAATCTCTCATTGTCAAGTTTCATGACCGTCCAACATCAAGGCCTTACCATGGCACGTAGCCAGACATATATATGTATAGATATATATACTTTTATATACATATATGTATTTTATATTTATATACACAAGTCATTGTGTTTATATATATTAGCTATATACATACATACATACATACATACATACATACATACATGCATATATATATATCATTATACATAGATATGGTATAACATATAGTCTATGTATACATGTATATTGTATATACTATGTCTCTCTCTCTCTCTCTCTCTCTCTCTCTCTCTCTATATATATATATATATATATATATATATATATATATATATATATATATATATATATATATATATATATATATATATATATATATATATATATATATATATAGACATAATATAAACTTTATATGTGTTTTTGATCCCATATGTTCTTGTTAGATGCCCATATGATTTTCTTTAATAAAATATGACTTCTATAGATATATATATATATATATATATATTAGAAAAATTCTAAAAAAAACTATAAACGTTGGAAATACTGACTTTTTTGCGCAGAAACTACCAGCGCTTTATAAATATTACACACACACACACACACACACACACACACACACACACACACACATATACAATATACATATATACAATATACATATATATATATATATATATATATATATATATATATATATACACACACACACACACACACACACACACACACACACACTTTGATATATGTAGTATATATCCATATCTACACACACACACACACGTGCATATAATTAGGAAAATTTAAAAAAAATATTTAAAAATCTGAAAATACCAACGTCTTAGATAATATCCAAGTGGTAAACACTACAAAGATAAATCACAATGAATTGAATCAATATGTATTTGAAAGAACCTGGAATCTTCGCACTACTCAGAAGCAATCTCCAGGCATTAGATCTCCTGGAGCTTCTTCATAGAACAAAACGTGCATAAAAATTATAGCTCCTTCTCTGTTGCTCGGAATCCAAATTTGATGGCTCTGTTGGCTCCGAAGGGGGGGGGGGGGGGGTAAAACCCTAGGACACCTGATCACAGAAAATACCAGCAATCTTGTAAGGTTGAAATTTCCAACGCTTAAGCAGAGATGAAATTTCCAACGATATTAGTGTTAAAATTTCCAAGTTTTTTAAATTTTAAAAACGTTGAAAATACAAGCATTGGTTTAGTTTTTTTTCAATGATTTTTGCACACACACACACACACACACACACACATATACATATACTCTCTCTCTCTCTCTACACACACACACACACACGCACACACACACACACACACATGCATATAATAAGAATTTTTTTATTTAAAAAACTTAAAGACGCTAGAAATACCAACATTTTAGGCGCAAAAACTAGTAGTGGTTTTTTAATGCCAAAATTTCCAACGTTAAAGCAGAGATGAAATTTCCAGTGGTAATAGCGTTGAAAATTCTAGCGAGTTTTTATTTTAAAAATGCTAAAAATACCAGCGCTGGTTTATGTTTTTTTTAATGATTCGTGTGTTTCTTTGGGTCTTATTTTAAACTAACCCAAAAGAGGAGCACAAGAAAGCTACGCGCTTCGAACATAGTGATGCTTCTTGGATCAGGGTCCACGAGCGTGAAGTATCTAATCAATTTTGCGTACGAGGCAGGGGGTTTGTAATGCAAGCTTTTTTACAAATGGTTGGTCTAGCAAAGAAGTGGTCTAGCTTTGTTGTTAATCTTTGTGGTTAAGCCTAGCTTACAAAAGCTGTGAAGTTATGCTTCTCTCTATGTTCCAAGGGAGCCTAGATTGGAAAGAATCAATCCTCCATGTATAGCATATCATGTATAACAATCCTCTATGATCAATCCTTAGTTGTTTAAACCTTCTTCAATCATTGTTGCAATTTCTTCATTCATTGTTCTCTATATCAACAAAGGTGCAAGGGAAGAGAGGTACATTGGCAAGAAAGCTAAGTAATAGTTGTATTGGAGATTGATTTACCTTCAAGATAGGAGTTATTCAAGGTCTACATCAACCTAAGGCTTTAAAGCAATTTACAATAGTTCAATATTTCAAGGATTTTCATCAAGCAATAAAGGTAGTATATTTTATCGCTTCAATATTTTATTTAAGCTTGCATATAAATGATTGTTTAAAACACTCCAGGGAGTATATGTAACATCAATGACAAAGCTTTTCAAAAGCATACGGTTGCAATATAAAATGATTGTTTTCATCATGTTCTTCCAAGTGATTAACATTGTTAGCATTATCCTCACAATGTTGATCTGGGTCACTATATGCATGATCTCCATGATCATGAACATCACTTATTATATCATCAAGATGATTTATCAATATACTTGGAGACCTGTCACCATAGGCATTGAAAGTACTAATGTTGTCATTGCATTGTGGTGTCAATCCTATCTCGAGTCCCATGTCTCGATATTTCAACCTCAATTGTTGATGAATAGCAAAGGTAGAAGAAACAACATATCTTCCACCATGACAATATAAAATGCAATTGCACCAAACTTGTCTCCTCTTTGTGGGTCCATCTATAGTTTCAGTTAATTGTTCCTCATCTTGGGCCATAGTCAAGTTTGGATTTTGTAAACCAATTCTCCTATGCATATTACCAAGTAAATCTTGGCGGCTATGATCGTAGAAAGTACTTCCACTAACCATCTGCCATTCTTGATTAGTTTTTGAGCACTTGTATAAGCATGAGCATCTTCTCATATCACTTGATGAACTTGCCATCTGTGCGACAAGAATACCATTCAATTAAAACTTTATATAATCTCTTAACAATTTTAGTTTTCAAGCTTACTTTTCCAAGCATGGTTAAACATCTCCTCAAACAAGAGATTACAAAATCCTACTTAGATAGAACCCATCACAACAGTTATCCTTTCCTAAGCATGGTTAGACATCTCCTCAAATAAGCAAAGGAGAGATTACAAAACCTTGCTAGGATAGGAAGATCGTGTCTCTAGGGCTAATAAGGCCCATCACAATAGTTATCCTTTCCCAAGCATTGTTAGACATCTCCTTAAACAAGTGATACTTGGAGCTTACTATAATAAACTTATACTCAAGAAATCCTAGCTTAAAAAGCAAACAAGAGATTACGAAATCCTACTTGGATGTAGTAAAAAGTAGAGAGATGAAACCATTAAAAAGTAGAGAAAAGTAGAGAGATGAAACCAATAAAAAGTAGAGAGATCAAGGACATACATTGGTGGGCTCATTTCCCAAGCAAGGACATACATTGATGATTAGACATCTCCTCAAACAAGTGCTACTGGGAGCTTGCTATAACAAACTTATGCTCAAGAAAACCTAGCGTAAAAAGTGAACAAGAAAACCCTAAACCCTATTTGGATAGGAAGATCGTGTCCCCAGGGCCAAAAAGGCCCATCACAACAGTTATCCTTTCCCAAGCATGCTTAGACATCTCCTCAAACAAGCAAAGGAGATATTACAAAACCCTACTTGGATAGGGAGATCGTCTCCCTAGGGCCAAAAAGACCCATCATAACAGTTATCCTTTCCCAGGCATGGTTAGACATCTCCTCAAACAAGTCATTTTAGGATGCTTACTATAATAAAATCATGAGTATTCCTCATTCCAAAATATCATAGGATTTCGTGCAACATAGAAGAGTTAGTGGTAGCTCCATTTTTAGTTTTAGCTTTTGAAGGCATAATCCATTTAAGTAGAGTGCATTAATATTCCATGAACATACCCTTAAACATGCTAAATAATCATATTATCAAGGTATTCAATGCATCAAGACAAATATCTATTGTGAAATTTTCACAAAATTGAATGGAATCTATGAGTAACATAGCACTGATCTCAACATTATTGAAGGTGTTGGTTCTCAAGCTACGTGACTTACGCTTGTACTTATTGGTCCTAGTAGAGGTGTTTCTACAAAAAGGATGGTCCTAGTAGAAGTGTTTCTACAGAAAAGAGTTACAAAAAAAATATCAAGGACATACATTGGTGGGCTCATTTCCCAAGCAAGGACATACATTGAAAATTAGACATCTCCTCAAACAAGTGATACTAGGAGCTTGCTATAACAAACTTATGCTCAAGAAAACCTAGCGTAAAAAGTAAACAAGAGAACCCTAAACCCTATTTGGATAGGAAGATCGTGTCCCTAGGGCCAAAAAGGCCCATCACAATAGTTATCCTTTCCCAAGCATGGTTAGACATCTCCTCAAACAAGCAAAGGAGATATTACAAAACCTTACTTGGATAGGAAGATCATGTCCCTAGGGCCAAAAAGACCCATCACAACAGTTATCCTTTCCCAAGCATGGTTAGACATCTCCTCAAACAAGTCATTTTAGGATGCTTACTATAATAAATCATGAGTATTCCTCATTCCAAAATATCATAGAATTTCATGCAACATAGAAGAGTTAGTGGTAGCTCCATTTTTACTTTTAGCTTTTGAAGGCATAATCCATTTAAGTAGAGTGCATTGATATTCCATGAACATACCCTTAAACATGCTAAATAATCATATTATCAAGGTATTCAATGCATCAAGACGAATATTTATTGTGAAATTTTCACAAAATTGAATGGAATTTATGAGTAACATAGCACTGATCTCAACATTATTGAAGGTGTTGGTTCTCAAGCTACGTGACTTATGCTTGCACTTATGGTCCTAGTAGAGGTGTTTCTACAAAAAGGATGGTCCTAGTAGAGGTGTTTCTACAGAAAAGAGTTACAAAAAAAATATCAAGGACATACATTGGTGGGCTCATTTCCCAAGCAAGGACATACATTGAAAATTAGACATCTCCTCAAACAAGTGATACTGGGAGCTTGCTATAACAAACTTATGCTCAAGAAAACCTAGCGTAAAAAGTAAACAAGAGAACCCTAAACCCTATTTGGATAGGAAGATCGTGTCCCTAGGGCCAAAAAGGCCCATCACAACAGTTATCCTAAACCCTATTTGGATAGGAAGAGGTCCCTAGGGCCAAAAAGGCCCATCACAACAGTTATTCTTTCCTAAAGCATGGTTAGACATCTCCTCAAACAAGCAAAGGAGATATTACAAAACCCTACTTGGATAGGAAGATCGTGTCCCTAGGACCAAAAAGACCCATCAAAAAAGTTATCCTCTCCCAAGCATGGTTAGACATCTCCTCAAACAAGTCATTTTAGGATGCTTACTATAATAAAATCATGAGTATTCCTCATTCCAAAATATCATAGAATTTCATGCAACATAGAAGAGTTAGTGGTAGCTCCATTTTTACTTTTAGCTTTTGAAGGCATAATCCATTTAAGTAGAGTGCATTAATATTCCATGAACATACCCTTAAACATGCTAAACAATCATATTATCAAGGTATTCAATGCATCAAGACGAATATCTATTGTGAAATTTTCACAAAATTGAATGGAATCTATGATTAACATAGCACTGATCTCAACATTATTAAAGGTGTTGGTTCTCAAGCTACGTGAATTATGCTTGTACTTATTGGTCCTAGTAGAGATGTTTCTACAAAAAGGAGTTACAAGAGAAATATCAAGGGCATACATTGATGGGCTCATTTTCCAAGCAAGGACATACATTGGTGGTTAGACATCTCCTCAAACAAGTGATACTTGGAGCTTGCTATAATAAACTTATGCTCAATAAAACCTAGCATAAAAAAGCAAACAAGAGAACTCTAAACACTACTTGGATAGGAAGATCATGTCCCTAGGGCCAAAAAGGCCCATCACAACAGTTATCCTTTTCCAAGCATGGTTAGACATCTCCTCAAACAAGCAAAGGCCACTAATTAAGAGACATGTAATCTTCAATTTTAAATTCTCTTATGCAACAAAAGTATACCATTAAAAAAGTTAAAGTCTCTTATGCAACAAAAGTGTAATACTATCTAAGGCTTCTTGGAGATTTCACTTATCAAATGCTTTGCATTTCTATTCTTAGTTGTTTCATAAGATCCATCCCATAACTAAATCTTAAAAAATGCCAGTATCATGCCATAATTAGCTCTTTAGAAAAAAATAATTCAATGTCATTGCAAGACATAGAGGAATTTAGTTGAATAGACAATACAATGATGTGTAGGTTCTATTAGAATTAATTATATGATAAGCCCCTACTGAATGGGTAACCATGGAAATCTACATGAATTGATGTACAAAAGTGAACCTATTATATACACTAGTATACAATGCATGCGAATGCTCAAGCAAAATAATTGATATAATTATTTTTTTCATATTGAAATTGATGAATTCACATTCTATTATCCTTAGTGTTAGGTAATTCAAAAACTCCCCTATTATTATCCTTAATACCATACCATTAAAACACTTTAGTTAAAAAAACATTTCAAACTATATATTTTTAAATTATCCTTAGTCAAGTTTGGTTATACTTGGCTGGAGCCGGAGGCGTGGGTGGGAGGCATAATGGGCGGTCGAGAGCCACAGGACGTCAGGAGAGCTGGGCTACCGTTGGGAGGAACTAGACGTCGAGAGTTGGAGGCATACAACTACGTGTATTGGACGTCGAGAACTAGAGGCCGAGGTGGAGTCAGGGAGCCAGAGTATGTTTGGGCGTAGCTGGAGGCCGTCAGATATTGTACCAAGTGCCCGAGGGTGCGGGAGCTTATACGTGCAAGGCGAATGTCGAGAGCACAAGCGCTAGTAAGGTGTAATAGACGGGAGTTGGTGGGGCACTGTGCGCTCTGGACGTAGTACGTGTGATCAACACGTACGGTGCTATGTTGATGCGGGCGAGACTAGCTAGCCAAGGCCAAGGCAAAGTCGGAGCTGCTGGAGTTCGTGCAAGTGATGATCAGCGCGCGCGCAAGTCAAATAGTGCCCGAACTGGTCGGCCGGGCGCCACTTACAAGGCTTGCTGGGCGACGTCTAGCAGCGCCCGTCAATTGAATCAGGACGGCGTTGGGGCTGACACAGCTGGGCGCCAAGCTCATTTGCTGAGGAGGGAGTGCGGGTCACTATTCACTGCAGCACCGGTGCACAGGTGCTATATTATTGAAAGATTGGGCACTGTGATGATCACGGGAGCTAACTACGACGTGTGGGCGCACACTGGAGCTAGGATGTATTGCACAAGCTGATCAGGCAGGAGCAGCACAAAGGGTCCATAGGGCGCAGGTGCATGGAGTACAAAGACTGCAGGAAGGCGGGAATATGAGAGCTCAAGGCGGTTCAAGCCAGATCTAGATCAATAAAAAGAAGAGGAAGAAGAAGAGGAGGAGAATTAATTTGGCGCCAACGTTCCTCTTGCAGGTCAATATTAATGTCATTAAAGTCATTAAGGACCTTGCAAATAATAGTAGTGTGACTTGCAACTAGACCTAGCCATGAAGAGGACTTTAACATGTTTTTATTTATCAATGTGGGGAACCAATGAAGAAAAACCCATGTTAAGGACCCATTTTCATGAAATTTTGTACTAGATAATACTAGATACCCCTAGCTCCATTATTCGCAGATTTTTGAAAGAAATATTTATATTGTCCATGGTTACATGAGATAATTAATCTAAAGTCACACACACACACACACACACACGTGTATACAGACATGCAAAAAGAATTTATAAATGTGATGAGTTTTTCCAATGAGATATTGTAAAAATTTCATAGCCATAAAACTACATTTGTTTTCAATTTAAATGTGCATTCAAAATTTTAATTTATTAAAACTTCCCTTTTAAGTGCTTATGTGGATTAAGATATGCTATCCTGAATTAAGAGACTTGAAGTATTGCATAATAAATATCCATATCCACAAGGACACTCACAACATTTGAGATAAAATATAAAAAACCTTTGAGAATGAGGTAGAAGGAAACTTTGTGTTATAGTTGGAGGTTAGATCCAATTGTATCACATTGGGGTAGATGGTTGAAGTAGGGGCCACAAATGTTAGAGGTTTCTCGTGGGGGGTCCTCAAGCACTTGTAATTGTGTATGCTCCTTGGGGGTGTGTCTCCCTATCAGTGATGTGATTTGTATGTATGTTGGTATAATCAGAAGCCAATCTTCACGAGGTATATATAGCCATCAAAAAAGTTTTACTAGCAGTTGTAGATACTTGTGTATTATGATGAATGATGGATTAGGAAATTTTCTTAACTTTCTTACCAAATCACTTGATTGAAGGCAAAAGGTCTCTAGCATGAAACATATATATCTTCTTAGCTTCAATTGCTTAGATATTTGGGACTTTTGAAAAATTGTATCCCCCATCCTTGCATAGTTACTATCATGCCTCTAATCAATTGTAGGGGCAGTTCAGTAGATCAACTTGTACATCTAGGTGTGAGAAATAGAAAGCAAGCCATTCAAGCTTATCAATTTCCGAAATGAGGTAGCACCACTTTGGCTATCCTAGCCATGCATCCCTAGGCTACTTGTTGAGGTATCAGCTGCTCCTAATGCCTTCGAGGCAACACCATTTACAAAAGGCTTCTACATCTCGCTAATGAAGTTATTTTTGAGCCACGTTTTCCCTATCCTTATGACTAAATATACCATTCATAGGGGAAGAGGCCTTTTGAATTCTGTTTCTTTGTATACCTTAAAATCAAATGCCACTATAATGTCAAATCAGTCCCTTCCTTGGTACTTATGCAAGGTGTCTTTGGGCTTTCTCCTTGCTCTTTTAGCACTTATATGTCTAGTGGATGTTTGTTACCTTCTATGATTGGGCTCTCAAGATCTTAAGCATTTTTTCATAGGCTTCTTATTGCTCCAGTGGGACTTCCATGGCCTACTACATATACTTGTGTCACAAGTATCTACAACACTCCCTAGTCATTATCCATGTCGCCCTTACAAGTAGAAGTTATACCTTGTTCAATTCCATTTCCATAAACAGTAAGCTTCATTTAGTTAGATAGTAGATGAAAGGAAATTGAGCTCTACTCAGTTGTGGCAAAAGTAGAAAGACCTTAGCTTTGAGAGGAAGTCATAAGAAATTTTCAAGAATGATAGGACAATTATGTTTGTAAGATATGTAGGGTATTTATAGCACCAAGCTTTTAGTACTAGTAAGTTGTATAGGGTAATGGCCAAATACTGGACCTTACTTACAAAGAAAGAAAAAAAAGCATGCACAATGATGCCTAAGGACACATCCTTTCTCGCTAACGAGAATCATATGTAGGAAAGTGAAATAATCTAGTAGGTTTCTATCGCATTGTGTATTCTATTTTTAAGCAAATCATTATGGTCCTCAACCCATTGATGTTTAGAATGTACCCACTTTTGTGGTTCAAAGTGGATATTTTAGATGGACCACTCTCATTTAATTTAAGGTTACATGTACAAAATTTAACAAGAAAAGCAACATCTACCAAATTATGTAACATTTAAAGGTGTAGATACAAGGCATGCTTCAGAGTTAACAGAGAGTAGATTCATAAAATAAGATTCAATGCATATTATGATCTTGCATTGAATTTACAAGAACTTGGCATAGGCATGAGGAATACTCCTTCAACAAGTCTCTGGCAAAAAGTCTTCTACATAGCAAGCTTGTGGTAAAAGGGATACTTGCTCTACGACCTAATCAAGATAGGAAAGTCAACATGTGGCTACCTTATCCAACTTTCTACACTATGATAGAGCTATCAAAAGTGACAGACAATTCAGAGCTCAAGTTGCTACTAAGGATGTAGACTATAGCACCCCTAATTTCTAAATATGTTTTCTTGCATCGAACCATCAAGGTTGCACCAATCAAAGCTTGACTACTAATGGTGTCACATATGCTAACATCCTTGCCTGCTGCATGCTTGTGTGCCTTACCAAGTGGACTTTGGTGAGCGAAGGTTCATCATGCCATGTCAAAATTGGAACTTAATTTCTTGATGTGTTTGAGATATTGGTGCAAAATCATCATTTTGCAAGACTCTTACACTATAATCATGGCAATGTAATATGGGGTATAGAGAGATTTTCTTGGATGCGATTATAATAGTGTATCTAAAATTGATTGCACACATAACGAGTTGGATTGTGCACTTGTAGGTGATTGTAGATCACACTACACAAGTGATTCAAAGCACTACACCATTGATTTCCAAACCTTTGCTTGCCAATCAATGGCATAGTAGGATAGTGCAAGGGATTAGTTACCTAAGTTTTCTTTTGCATACAGAGTCAATAATTTGACAATATCCATAATTACTCTTAAGATTATGATGTGGTATACTGTAATAGAGAGTGGTGGTGATATATGTGGTATACTATCTCTTGCTTATTTAGTGTAATGAAGTAGTATATATGTGCAATGTATAACTTTTGAAGTTAAATCTAAACATTCATAACTTGGTCAAGTGCAAATATGCAAATGAGGTGAGGATCAAATAATTGCAACTAAACCACATAAGGGTATTTCTCATATTTATACTTAGAAGGGTTTGATCTACATAAATATGGCTTCTTTAAACATATATTTGTTGGAATATTTGTATGCTTAAGATTTTCCATATTAGCATAAGATATCCCATAACTTATGTAAGGATAGCTGGAGTTGCTTCTTGCAATCTTATTAGGCAAGATTGTTTGCATGACTTACAATACTCTTCTACATGGTATTTACATGGCATTTCCAAAATTTAAAAAGAATACCATGTGCTCATTCGTGCTTCCAAAATATTAGGTATAATATAGTAAATAGTTGCCTCAATATGGAAAAGTGCTTTTTAGAAGCACTTGGCCGCCTAGATAAGGTCATATAGAATGGATATTGCATGCTAGATGCCTTTACTTTCAACTCTATACTTCATAGCCTTTGAGAGAGAGAGAGAGAGAGAGAGAGAGAGAGAGAGAGAGAGAGAGAGAGAGAGAGAGAGAGAGAGAGAGAGAGAGAGAGAGAGAGAGAGAGAGAGAGAGAGAGAGAGAGAGAGAGAGAGAGAGAGAGAGAGAGAGAGAGAGATGGAGAGAGAGATTATAATTCTGGCAATGATAGGTTATCTTCATAGTTGAAGACGAGTGTTTCATAGTTAGATAGCTTAATATCCCATTTTTAAAATATTTTCTTTGACTCAAGTTATGTCTATAAAGAGCTCATCTCATTGATGTTTCAATGTATAGAGAAAGGTGGAGGGAGAGAGAGTTTTTCTTATTAAGTTAGTTCATCGTATGATAGAATAGACTCAATGTGTGTGTGCACGCGCATGTGCATTTGTGTGTGTGTGTGTGTGTATAAAATAGGTTTAAAAACATTATTGAAATGTAGCTTGAAACCTAAGATGCAATTTCTAAGACATATATTTTAATATGTGGTTTAAAATATGAGGTCATGAAAGGTTGCTTAAAGTTATATTTATTTTCCCTTTTTTTATGTGAAGAATATGTAATATACATGACACAAAAGCTTCTTGATGCTTGATTGACATTATTGTAAAAGTATGATATTACATACATGGTTTATTCTAATAGCTTTTGTACGATTTAGTGAAATTATTGTAAGAAGAATGCACTACATATATGGTGTCTTCTAACTTTTGTGCAATTAGTGTTACAGTCATTTTACTGTGTGAGCCATAAAACCCAAAAATGATGTTTATGTGTGAACCCTCTAGCACTAGTTGTGCCTAGTATTATCATTACGGGCTTAGGTGTGTGGGTGTGGGTGTGTTATTTAGGTATACATGTATTTGTATTTTGAAATTGTACTTAATATAAAGATATATACACATGTGCATGTATGTCCATAATATGTTTGGATACATATGTGTATGTATGTGGATCATTTGTATAGACATGTATGAGTGGCATTGTATGGATGTGTATGCATGTACATGTAAACATACACATATACATGTGTATACATGCATGTGTAGTCAAGTATACAAGCAAGGTTATGTTAGTAAAATAATCCATTGCCTAGTTGAAGATACAGCCATAACCAATGTAGCAAGTTCATAATCTTTTTTATTTACCAAGTGTTATAGGAAAATAATTTTCTAGTCAAAGGGCAAGATAAGTTTCTAGTCAAATGACATCAATTTACTAGTTATATCTAGGAAAATCCTATATTCTTAATTGACTAGAAAGATTGTATGTAATTTGCTAGTTACAAAATAGTAATTTACTAGTTATAAGTAGTGAAACATGAAATTTCCTAGTTATCTTGGTATTGTTACTAGTTTTACAACCAGTTACTATATAATGTTACTAGGTAGGGCTCCAATTTTCTAGATAGTAACTAGAAAAAGGGACTTACTAGTTAGAAGAACCTCATGATGCCGAAAATCTCTAGTTATAACTAGGAAATCTTGCATCGTTACTAGTTTGGTTGAGGTTCTTACTAGTTATAATATGAATTTTCTATATAGGAAGTGATTTAGAGTTCCTTGTGTCTCAAATATGAATGAAGCAAATTTTGAGGAAGAGGCTTGGCAACGTGGATGGGAAAGGCAAAAGAAAAAGAAGGTTGAGCTGTGCGACAATGAGGGAGGTTGCTTTGATAGCTGCTTTGCAAGAGGTGGGGGGAGGAGGAAGTTAGAGACATGACGGTGCCCGCTTGATCGAGTGATGGAGGACAAGGGCAGTCTACATTTGAGTTGTTTTCTCCACACACACACCCACAGTTCTGGGAGAACTACCCCTTGGATTCACCGATCACAATGACTCTTGTAGGGGGGCCTAGTGCACCGAGCACGGCTACAGTCACCCTTATGCTACAGACCCCAATCAACACACCCATCCCAAAACTGGCAGGAGGTTTGCCACACCACTTCCGCGTTGGAAGAGCTCTCGACCGATAAGTCAAAATATATCTCTTCACTAAATTTTCCAAAATCGTTGTTTGGTTAAATTTTTATGCTCAAGCTATGGTATTGCATGGCTATGCAGGAATTTATGATATTGTATAGATAAGGAAGGTGGAGTGGTTACTAACGAGCGTGGGAAGTGGGTCATTACTCATATGCACGAGTTTATGATTGTTTACTTCCCTGACGACATCTTCACTGACTCGAGGAGATTGCCTGAGGAAATTGAGAACATGGTTCTTAAAACCCTCCACAAGCAATTCCCAAACCCACCTAGCATGCACTTCTCGGACACAACAATGAAGGTCAAGATAGGACACGTGCTCAAGACAAGGAGAGCGAAGACACATCTAGCAGTAGTAGCTCATGACTACAAGCCTCCTTTTTTGTCGCACGAGGACTAGCGCAAAGTGAAGAGAGGGTTGCGCATGTTCCCAAACAGGTGGAACCAACAAAGAGAGGCAAATCATGCACAGAAAGAGATGGCAGGCATATCTCACCTAGGTAGCGATGGGAAGGCCACCTTCTATGCAATATTTGTAAGTTTTCTTCAATGCACAAGTCTCTGCTTGTGAGTTTCCTCTCTTGTTATCTCTTCCTCGTTGAAGTAACATGGTTTTGTTTTTTGGTTTAGGAGTATGTAGTTAGGAGACGGCCTACCAAAGCCAAATATGAAGAGGGTTCGAATGAGGATCTCACGCACTTGTACGCATGCATGGCAAGGGAAGGCATTCCTCTTCGACAACTGCCAAAAACAAGGTTTATTTTGAATTAGATTGAACTCCAATTTGTTCTCTGTACCACTAGAATGATATGTAAGCCTTGTTTCTTTGCATGATAGAAATATGAAAACTTGGAGTATGCAGCTGGTCCAAGAGGAGAAATTGAAAGCAATGGAGATGAGGATGATGAGTCCTATGTTGCAGAGGAGGAGCCTGAGAATGATGACTGGGAGGATCGAAGCGAGGGGACGCAGACGAGTCCTTGGGTGTGGCTCGATGACAACAAGGTCATGGCGTCAAGCAAGAAAAGAAAATTGAAACGATAGCTGCCGACACCATGACATACTTTTGTAATTTTGGCTTCATTTGAAGCAATATTGTAAAGCGTTAAAATATGGTAGAGAATCTTCTTGGGATCCAATTATTTGGAACATGCGCACTCAATGGATGGTCCGCTTTATGTTTTGAACCTTACATGATCATGCATGGGACAAAGAGGCACTCTCCAATTCATTGTGTGATGAAGTTATTATTAAAATAGAAAGGCTACTTGGTTTATAGATATATTATCTTCTTTCCCTTTACTTTGATAAGTTTGAAGTCTTTTGTTGTATCAGGTGTTTTCATTTAAGCACTTGCATGAAACAATATACCATAAGCATTTTTCTTGTACAAAGGAAGCTAGAGATGATGAATAGCTCTAGAGCAGCTCCAAGAAAAGTTAAATCATCTTGCAAATGTAGATTTTGGCTATGTAATGAAACTGCAATTCCTGTAATCAGTCTCGTCTATTAATAGGAAACTTGCATTATTGAAAAAAAAATGGTGATTTTATAAAAAACAACAACAATATCTACTGAAAATTAGAGCACTGCAAAATGCTAAAAGTTATAGTAAATAGCAGTGCTGCAAATTCTAGTGTTGTAAAGGCACTGAAAAGTATCACGCTAAAAATACGAGCGCTTTAAAAGCGTTGCTATACCCCTTGCTCTAGATTTCCCCAAAGCTAGAAATTCCGAGCGGTTTAAAACTGCTAGAAACCAAACTATGGAAATACCAACTCTGTACAGCCTTGGTATTTGTTTCTCCCTCTAGAATTTTTGATATCACGGAGTTGGAATTTCCAGCGATTTAAAACGCTAGAATTTTTTATGTAATAAAACACATGTATTTGCAATATATATACAAAAACGCTGAAATTATTAGCGGACACATCCATAAAAAATTACATCATATTGTTCATAAAAAATATCAGCATTTTAAAATATGAAAATACCTGTGATTTTTCTACATGTTGTTTGAATAAAAAATGCCAAAATTTGCAATGTTTATCCGTTGGCATTTTCAATGTTTTTAAAGAGTTCAAAACATTGGAATTTTTAGCGTCGACCATTTCAATGCTCACTACAAGGATTTAAGCTTATAGCGACGGCGAGTAGCGACGCAGGTAGCGGCGTCGCTATTTGTGTCGCTATTTGCCGCCGCCGCCGTTGTTCACGAAGGAGAGAAGGAGCCTTCATCGCGAAGAGGAGCCACCCATAGTCGCCATATCTCATCAATGAGTCTCCCTCTCTCATTCTTTTGCTTGTTTAAAGTTTAAATCACTTTCTCTTTTGCTTGTTTAGGAGAGAAAATGAGAGAGAAAGAGAGGGAGAGGGAGAGGGAGAGGGAGGGAGAGAAAGAGAGAGAGAGAGAGGGAGGGAAAGAGAAAGAGAAAGAGAAAGAGAGGGAGAAGGAGAGGGAGGGGGAGGAAATGAGAGAGGGAGAGAAAGAGAAAGAGAAAGAGAGGGGGAGGGAGAGGGAGAGGGAGAGGGAGAGGGAGAGGGAGAGGGAGGGAGAGTGCATTCTTTCTCTCCCTCTCCCTTTTGCTTTTGGAGAGTGTTAGGATATATTGTGAGAGGGAGAGGAAATGAGAGAGAAAGAGAGGGAGATGGAGAGAGAGGGGGAGGAAATGAGAGAGGGAGAGAAAGAGAAAGAGATGTATACTCAAATGGATAGCTTTATGGAGATGTGTGTCTACTCAAATGGATAGCTTTTGTCTACTCAAGATGTAGTCCACCTGTGTGTGTATATATTGGAATGATAACATATCCATGATTATGGTAATGGTATGCACTTTGCTTTTTTTATGGGTACCATTACATCGACTCCTTAAGAGGGCTAAAAATTGGTCATACACTTTATAAAGTCTAATTAGGAGATTTAAGATGCACGATAATAGACTTATCGATAATGGTATGCAATGTGCTTTACCATGGGCCACGTACATTGGTGACTCTTTAAGATGGCTTAAAATTGGTCATATCCTTCATAATGTCCAAGTAGGGGATCTAATTGTGATATGCATAGTTCCTTGTTTTTGTATTAACTTTATAGGCATAACAAATTAGTAATCATGCCAACTAGTCAACGGAAGGACTAAAAGAAAATGATCCCCTAGCTAATGGTCATTATGGTACTTCATCAAAATGAACCCAAAAGTATTGCCATAGAAGAATAATCCCTTAAATTGAGCATAGGATATTTTTTTCAAATGTTATGACTATGAGTATAATTGATTGGAACAAATTTTATAACTATGGTATACACACACACACCCCCACACAGGCACAAACATTTTTACTATTTGATATTGTCTTTGACATGGTAACCTTGTATTACATTGTTGCATTTGATGTATTCCAATCATTACAATAAAATTTGATAAATTTCATAGATGGCATTAATTTTTATACATGGACCTAGGACAAAAAAACCACATTACTAAGATGCTTTTTGTTGAGACTGATTTATTATTAGACCAAGAGATCCTCAATGATACTCATAAATTTTGTTGACTAGGATTACTTATACTCAAAGCCCTCTAGTGCAGTTGTCTAAGTAATCCTAGTGGAGCCCCTCTAAGATACTCAAAGTACATAACCTAGAGACTGTAGCTAGGTATATAAGGTATAATGGCCATACAAGAAGACACCTCAATAATTGACTGATCACTACTAAATCCCAAAGAAGAATTGTGTTCCATCCCCTTTAACTCTATATTCACCTCATGAAGAACTTCATTAATCATAGCATCCTTGTCACCGATCTTTTTGTTGCAATGATGAAGTAACATATTCATCACTTTTCCTTTTAGCATCTAAGGCATTATCCAATCTTTTAGTCAAGTCCAAACATTTAGTCTTCAACTCATGAACCTTATGAACCAATGCCTTTTTTTTCTACAATAATGAATAATTATCTACCGGGACAAACAAATCCTTGAGCATGGTATATGGCCGAGATATAACATCAATAAATCTCTCAACTACTATGTCCCATGCATTTTTTACATCAATCAGTAAAGCATTTCTTATATCTTGAAATTTAGATTTCAACACCATGGATGCATCAATATCAACCTCAATGTTTTTCAAAATTTGCTTCTCAACCTCTTGTAGAGGCTAAAACCTCTCAAGCAAGAGCTTATGATCAACTTGCAACTTGATATGCATCTCCATAAAGCTATCCATTTAAGCCTCGTTTTCCCAAATTGTATTACAAGTCATTAAATTGTTTGTTGTAACATAGACAAGATGGAAAACGAAGAAGGTCTTGTTGTTCAAGATCGCAAGGTGTATCTTAATCAGCGTGTCCCATGTCCTTGTTCTCAATGCAAGTTGGCAATTAGACGAAAACGCCGATTGTCTATAGAACACGTACGACGATTTGGCGAGTTTCAATCTGAGATCATTGATTAGGTGATTGCGGATTTTCAGCAAATGGTAATTTGAAGTTAATATTAATCATGCATTGTACTCGCAAGCTAATTAAATACCATATATAATAAGATTGGGTCTTGCTAGCAAATTTTCTATCCATGGAGGTGATGTCTCGTCCCAAGGGGGAGTGCACCCTTTGCGGCCAATTAGAAGAGTTCATGGGCGTGCGATGGATGGAGTGCAGGAGCCAATCCACCACTCGCAAGGCCAATCTATACCATCAATGCCAGAGGAGACAGACAACCTTCCAGACCTACCTACAATCTTGGAGCCTGAGATGGAGGCAATGATCGATGCATTGATTCCCATGGATGTGGAGACTTCTGATCCGCTTAGAGAGGAAGCATCCATACCATTATATGATGGGTGCCGAGTATCTCGGTTGAAGACACTGCTTGCACTCTTAAGTATGCAAGCAAAATACGGGTGGAGCGATACGAGTGTGACCGAGTTGTTCAGGTACCTTGTATATAGGCTTCATTGATTTTTTTTTTACACTATTATTACAAACATTTGTGCTTTTTCAATGTGTTTTATAAATTTTTTTAGGTTATTAAAATATCATATATTACCACCTGCAAATACCATGCCTGAGTCTCGTGATGATGCACGACATGTTTTACGGAAGCTTGGCATGGATTACAATAACATCCATGCATGTATCAACGATTGCATACTGTTTCGAGGAGAATACGAGACTATGGAGACATGTCCAAAGTGTGGTGCTCACAGGTATCGATAGGACTTGCAAGGGCAAACCATCCCTCAAAAAGTTCTCAGACACTTTTCGCTCATCCCCCGCATAAACCACATGTTTTGTACGTCTAGCATGGCGAGCTTGACAACGTGGCATGCGCAGAATAGGTCCACGGATGGAGTTCAACGAATATCAATGGATTCGCGCGCATGGAGCCACATTGACTCTACCTTCCCAGGCTTTGCACAAGAGCCAAGGAATCTTCAGCTCGATCTCGCAATGGATGGCGTGAATCCATTCGGTCTGCGCTCAACTTCTTATAGTGTGTGCCCTATAGTCCTTGTCAACTACAAGATCCCTCCATGGCTTTCTACGAAGAAAGGACATCTCATCCTTAGCTTGCTCGTCCCAGGCCGCTACAAAGTAAAAAAATATGGACGTGTATCTTCGTCCATTAGTCGATGAGCTTAAGATTTTGTGGGAGGAGGGGGTCACTGTGCAAGATATGAGCAGGCACGATGGTCGGCGGGTCAGCCAATATTCGAGCCATTCTCATGTGGACGATGCATGAATTTTCGGAATTGGGAGAGTGCTCAGGTGAGCAGGCCTCCGTTCTCACTAGTAATATCTATATTTTATCTCATTCAATCAAGTATTCACTAGGTTGTGGTGTTGGAACAGGTCTGGTTATCTCAGGTTATCATGTATGTCCATTGTGCGGGCCACAGTTAGACTCCCGAAGGTCACGAACCATGAAGAAGATGGTATATCAAGGGCACGTTGCTTTCTTGCCGGAGGATCATGTACTCAGGGAAGGTTTCCTTGGACGACCTCCAACACGTATGAACGCCGCAATCTGGTATGAGCTGAAAATAGGCTGGGCTATAAGGCCACCTCACGTTCCGAACTCCTGACGGAGATACCGTAACCGATGCATGTATCTGGAGTTACAAGGTGTAGCTATCATACTCAAACTTAAATAATAATTTTACGTTCTATCGCTGGCTTTCGCGCATACTAAGCAAATCACCTTAAGGCATTGAACCCGAAAAAATCATTTTGAAATAAAAATGTTTTCTTTTCAAAGGGAAAAGGAATTGAAAGTTATTCCCAATCAAGGGCGCCTTTTCTCCATTTGATGAGAAAACCAATAGTCAAAATCCAAACAAATAGCATCATAGACCAAAATCCATACTAACGTTTCGAGGCACTACTAATCTATTCGTTCACCAAATTAGGCACAAATGCTAAGCAAAAGCCGACAACGCTAAGCTCTGCTTCGGAAGCCAGGCTTATGTAATAATGCTGAAGCCCTTTAGTAAAGAACTAAGGTAAAGTGGAAAGCTAATAAAGGAATAAGCCAAGTCTTTTGTGGCTCTGATGGAAAACTGAGTTGTACCCAATTGGCTCAAGAAATTGTGAATTTTCCATTGAATCTCAATTTATTTTCTTTGGTTACAAGTTTGAATTGCATTGCCTTTTCATTTTTTCACCCTATCCATTCGGTCAAGTATGGCAAGCATAAGCTTTATACGCAAAAGGTCTGGCTAAACCCTACGTCTCGATATCAAGGACCTCGCTTGAAAATAGTACGTCGTCTAATATAAGTTATTGGTGGGGATTTGGTTCCATGCGAAATCACATCCAAATGGAATGCGACAATTCTCAGTTTTCTACGAGTTGCCATATTGGACCCACTTACAGGTCAACCACTTGTTGGATCCCATGCATATTTTCAAGAATGTGGGCAACTTGCTATGGGACCACATCACAGGAAAGAGAGACACTATAAGGGCACGAATGGATTTGAAGGAGGTAGGTAAGATGGAGGTGCTTTGGCCGTAGTTGAGTGCTGATGGTCGCGTGCAGCTTCCTCGCGCTCCTTGGGTCTTGTCCACTAAAGAAGAGTGCATTGTGAAGCAAGTAATCAAGTCTATCCGCACTCCGACGAGTATGATGCATTCTCTCAGGTCCGCATTTTCTAAAGACAACCAATTATCGGGGCTAAAATCCCATGATTGGCATAAGATATATCAGGTTTGTGCTACGAATGGATTGTAATTAGTGTGGGCATTTTGCTATTTGAAATGTGGCCATTATTCATAATGCTTTCTCATTTTTGGTAGTTTGTACTACCAATCGCGATCGCAGGATACCTTACTCCAGAAATTCATAGGGCCATTTACAAGCTGTCGACTTTGGTGCAATGGATCTCACAGAAAGAGATTAAGACATCCTCTATTGAATCCGTGAGGCGGGGAGCAGTGGAGACGATCTGTCTCTTTGAGAAATACCTGCCCACTAGCATGCTCACGATACAAATCCACCTTCTTGTGCATCTTGTCGACGAAGTGGAGATTGCTGGGACCTGTCCATACGCGATGGATGTTCTTCCTAGAGCTCTTCATGAAAACCCTGAAAGGCTTTGTGCGACAACGAGCTCAGCTAGAAGATAGCATGGCCAAAGGTTGGTTGGTGTCTGAGGCGCTAGTGCATATTTCACAATAGCTACCAACGGTGGAACCAGACAATGAAATGCTATAGTCACTGAAGGACGATGATAGACTGACTAGAGATGTGGTGGTTGAAAATGGGGTAGAAAAAAGAATGGAGGCCTCAATGGAAGAGAAGGTGAATCGCTTTTGTATGTTGCACCATGCTTCCATGGAGACGTGGCTCGCCAAGTACCAGATTGCAAGGCAAGATCGAGAGGAAGCGCGAGCTGAATTTCGACGTAGTACGCGTCATCAACCGATTCGATATCCCCAAGGCATGGAGAAGATGCCGCGGTTTATGTCAACGCGATGGTTGCATGAAGCCTTGACCGCAGCATCTCGCGAAGGGACAGAGGTCTCAATGAAGGAGTGGGAATTCTCGAGGGGATGTAGTCCAAAGGTGATGAGGGGTTTAGAATCTGTCATATCTAAATTTTATATGCGACATCTAATTTGAGTGTTTCAATGTACACTACAAAATATATAGTGCAGCATGGTTGCGAGGACAACATTTTCGCGTGGAATGTATTCACAAAATGCGCTCCATAATGAACTGTGGTGTCATGGCAAGGTTCGAGCAAGAGAGCCGGCAATGAGCAACGAATCCAAACACGGTTGTGGATGAGATGGAGTATTTTGGGAACTTGCAAAGTGTTATTACGGTGGATTACCGTAGCTTCTCCATGATACTATTCGATGTGCAGTGGTTCAAAGTGGTACTTGGAGGAGCTGGAGCAACAATTCGACGAGGTCCATCTGGATTTCTCAAAATAGATTCTGAAAAAAAATGGACAGATTTACGCGACACCTTTGTGTTGCCGGCCCATAGTGAACAGGTGCATGGAGTCATTTTCTTTCTAATTGTATTACGACTTGGTTTATGTCGAAATGATTTGAACTCTCTTGTATGTGTTTGTGAACATATAATATTCTATCCAAAACCCCGACAACCTCGATGGAGGTATGTTATACCTTCAACTCCCCGAATTGCGAGAGTGTATGATCCAAGCGATGTTCCGAGCATAGATGAAGATAATATGCAAATAGAGGGGTCGATATTGCAAGGGGTGGAGGCCGTCGAAAGCTTGGAGCCAGCATCGGCTAACAATGATGGAAATACAGGAGTCCAAGAATTTTTTGAGAACGAGGCGAACTCATTCTTTTGTGGTGATATGTCTATCGACTTTCCAATGTATGCGTAGTTGTGTTAAGAGATTAACATGGGACCATAGGATACTTCATACTTGGAGCATCCACTTACTCAATTCGTTGACCAATCTCTTATAAATGTACATAAGATATGCATTTTAAGTGAGACTTTTTTTAAATGATTTATATTACTGTACTTTGTATGATTTAAATTGATTATTCTAATATTATTTTTTGTCTGTGCAGGTGACATTTTTAGGATGAGTCGAGGGATAAGCGATGAGGAGTTACATGACATCTTCGCACGCATGTCTCCAGACCAGCTCGCCAAATTCAGAGAGATGGCAGACTAGGAGCTGTCTCGTTCTTCGTCAGGGCGCTCTGCTAGATCTGTTTTAGCGCGATTGGATGCTTCGGCTTCGAGCAGACGATCTCGATGCTCACGACTTGGGCCAGAGGGAGGGAGTGCATCGAGATCAGGGGGATGCTGCTGTGGAGATACGGATGTGGTGTCTCAGTCTCGTCGTTCAGCTGGAGCTGCGTCACCTCCAGGATTTGTCACACCTGTGAGGACATCTACTCCAAATACTCTAGCTTTTGCGTAGCTGTCAGCAGGTGGCAGAGAGATTACCCCCGGAAGGTACACGGGATGCAGAGGGGTCTCCTGGATATGCCCAGGAGCGTGGACACAGATGGGAGAGGACCCATCTTAGGCAGACTCCTAGGGGTTATGGATATCTGGTCGATAGTAGGTTAGGAGCCATCATCATGAATGATGAGGGGAGGAGGGTGATGGCTCACATGAGAGAGTTGTGCCAACAAGTTTTTTTGGCACAACGTCTTGGATCATTAGAAGAACATACCAAAGGGGAGCAAGGACTACATAGTAGCATCCTTGCACGAGGAGTTTTCGGTGCCAACCACAGTAGATAGATTCTCTACGGGCTGGATGATGAATTTGAAAGGTGAGAAGGATCGAAGCTTGCACGCGAGCTATGGCGGGAGAGCAAGAGCAAGAAAGAGAGAGACAAGAAATTGGAACTCCAACAGTCACAATGTGTGACCGGGCCTTCCTTTATTCAAACTGTCACTAAAAGAATAAAGAATAAAGTGACGTGACGGGCGCCCGCCACCTGCAGTGTGCAGTGGCGGGTACTGTCAGTGTAGTAATACACGGGGCGGCACGGCGGAGGCGCCTTTACCCCCAACAACCTCCCACTTAAAGGTGAATCTGCCCTAGTGAGAGAGAAAAGAAAAAGAAAAGACAGTACAAATGTACATAGGTACAAGGGATGAGGAAAGGCGACATCTCATCCAACACCCATCAACCTCCTGAGGAAGGCAAAGCGCTCAGTAGTGAGGCTCTTCGTGAGCAGATCTGCAGGATTCTCGTCAGTGGAGATCTTGACAAGGTCAACAGACTTGTCCTCCACGACACCACGTATGAAGTGATACCTCACCTCAATGTGTTTCGTCTTCGCATGGAAGACCGGATTCTTAGCCAACTGAATGGCACTCATAGAATCCGAATGCAGTGTAGGTGTAGCATCAATCCCAAGGTCAGCAACTAGACGGCCTAACCATATGGCCTCCTTGCAAGCCTCAGTGGCTGCAACATACTCGGCCTCAGTGGTAGACAAAGCCGTACACTTCTGAACCCTGGACATCCAAGAGACAGCCCCTCCAGCATAGGTGAATACATAGCCAGAAGTGGACTTCCTACTATCTGCATGTCCTGCATAATCGGAGTCAGTGTACCCCACGACCCCTGTATCCTGGCTGCCATAGCAAATACACATATCTGCTGTGCCCTTCAGGTACCTCATGATACCCTTCACGGCATCCCAATGTCTGCTGCCAGGTGTAGCCATATAGCGTGCCACAACACCAACTGCATGT
This sequence comes from Lygodium microphyllum, assembly GCF_053477565.2. Classification (NCBI taxonomy): domain Eukaryota; kingdom Viridiplantae; phylum Streptophyta; class Polypodiopsida; order Schizaeales; family Lygodiaceae; genus Lygodium; species Lygodium microphyllum. The sequence continues at coordinate 62,275 of NC_141144.1, forward strand.
GCAATATCTGGACGAGTGGCTATCATGGAATACATCAAACTGCCCACCGCTGATGCATAAGGGATCTTGGCCATCTCGGCCCTCTGCTCATCTGTCTGCGGACAATCGGCCTGTGATACCTTCACATAAGAAGGTAATGGACAGCCAATAGGCTTTACGTCTTGCATGCGGAAGCGCTCAAGGACTTTATGAATGTACTCCCGCTGTGAGAGATACAAAAGTCCCTGATGCCTATCGCGCTTAATGCGCATCCCAAGTATATGTGAGGCCTGTCCCAAATCCTTCATCTCAAAGCTCTTCTTCAGCTGAGATTTAAGAGCATCTAGCTCATCATGAGCTTTTCCTACTATCAGCATATCATCAACATAGAGTACCAAGATAAGCAAACTGCCATCACGGGCTTTCTTCGTGTAAAGACACGGATCCATAGCACTCCTGCTGTAGCCCTGTGACTGCATAAAGGCATCAAACTTATGATACCATTCCCTAGGTGCCTGCTTCAAGCCATACAAGCTCTTCTTCAACTTGCACACTAGGTGCTCCCTGCCAGGTTTTGCAAAGCCCTTAGGCTGATCCATATAGATCTCATCATGCAAGTCCCCATGTAGAAAAGCCATCTTGACATCCATCTGATATAGATCTAAGTCAAGCTGTGCAACCAAAGCCAAGACTAAGCGCAGGGTGGTCATCTTAACCACAGGAGAGAAGACCTCATCAAAGTCCACACCATGTTCCTGCTTAAAACCCTTTGCTACCAATCTAGCCTTGTATGCCGGCTTGGGGTGTCCAGGGGTACTTTTCAGCTTGTACACCCACTTGCATGGCAAAGCCTTCTTGCCCTTAGGCAAGGCAACCAAATCCCAAGTCTCATTCTTATGCAGGGAGTCTATCTCAGACTGCATAGCCCTCTCCCAGGAGTGACTGTCACCCCTGCGCATAGCCTCATCATAAGTGAAAGGCTCTCCTGCATCTGTAACCAAAACATAATGCATAGAGGGCTGAAATCTGTCAGGTGGACGTCTATCTCTAGCAGACCGTCTCACCGCAGGCTCTGCTGCCTGTCTAACTACCTGTCCAACATCCTGACCCTGTGGAGGAACTGCTGCAGGCTGTACTACTGGCTGTGCTGGAGCTCTAGGCTCCTCCTGAAAGATCACTCTGCGGATCTCAACCACCTTCTCAGGCTGCCTGTGCATCTTGTCTTCATGGAAGACGACATCATGGCTGTGTACTATTTTCCGCGCCTGCGGATCCCATAGGCGATAGCCCATCTCTCCTGACTCACCATAGCCAAGGAATATGCATTTAATGCTCTTTGGAACCAATTTACTCCTCTTGTCCTTGGGCACATGGCAGAATGCCTCACATCCAAAGACACGGAGATGCGCATAAGAGGGTGGCTTACCAGCCCAAACTTCCTCTGCAACCTGGAAATCCAATCCACTGGAAGGCGATCGGTTTATGACATGCACTGACGTACTAACTGCCTCAGCCCAAAAACTCGGGGGTAGGCCTGCATGGCTAAGCATAGAGCGCACACGCTCCTGAATAGTCCTGTTCATGCGCTCAGCCAAACCATTCTGGGGTGGGGTGTAAGGGGCGGTCAACTGACGCTTAATACCCCTGTCATCACAAAACTGCTCAAAAGCATGCGAGACATATTCTCCCCCATTATCTGTCCTAAGGCATTTCAGCCTATACCCTGTCTGGTTCTCAACAAGAGCAAGCCATCTCTGAAAAACTGCCAAGACATCGGACTTCTGCTTTATGGGATAAGCCCACACTTTCCTAGAAAAATCATCAATGAAGGTAACGAAGTACTTCGCGCCACCCATAGACATGCAAGGCATAGGCCCACAAACATCGGAATGCACCAATGCCAAGGGCTTACTCATGCGTGGCCTACTCGATTTCTTATGCGTAGACCTATTCTGCTTACCATAAAGACAATGATCACACGAGTCAAAACATGCATAATCCAAAGGCGGAAGATACTGCAAACCAGATAACATTTTCATTCCTTTCAAAGACATATGCCCCAAACGGGCATGCCAAAGTGATACATGTGGGATAGAGCCCACTGCCAAAACATGGTCTACAGAAGACCCAGATACAACAAGAGGATAGAGGCTGCCAGCCTTGGCGCCTCTAGCAAGCACAAGTCTGCCTTTGGTAATCTTCCAGGCAGAATCCCCAAAACAGACATGAAACCCTGCATCATCCAACTGTCCTGCAGACATAAGACTGCGCGTAAGCGCAGGTACATGACGTACATCCCTAAGCAAAAATGAACTGCCAGTGGAAAACTGCAACTGAATATCACCACAGCCCACAATATCAAGAGACCTGTCATCTCCAAGTCTGACTGATCCAGATACAGTACGGTAAGAGTGAAACCACTCACGGTAAGGCGTCACATGGAAGGACGCACCTGAATCCAATAACCAGCACTGTGCATACATACTAGGTGTCTCAGTCAAGTGTGAAGCATCAGAAGAACTAGCTGCAAGTATAAACTCATCACCACCATCGGACTCTTCAGTCTGCGTGACATTAATTTCCTCAATCTTGACGTTGGACTTCGCAGGTACTATGCTGCGATCAGAGGACTTCTCCTGCACTTTATCTTTCCCCTTATCCTTGCGCTTCTCATTGCGCAACTCATGACACTGTGGTCTAATATGGCCCTTTTTCCCACAATGATGACAAGTGACATTTGCATTGCGTCCACGCGACTTACTACGCGACTTGCCACCACGAGATTTAGACCGACCCTTCTGCGAGTCACGGCCTCGGCCATTACCACGGTCATACCTGTCATTCCTGCCTCTAACTGTCAAAGCATGACTACCACGAGAGGCATCCAAGTTTTTGCGATTCACCTCTTCCTGAAGAAGAGCACTCTCAACATCTGCCAATTTTAGAGTAGCACTAGAGGCACAAAGAGCAGTGCGGAATACATCCCATGACTCATTCAGAGTTCCAAGCAAGAAAAGAGGAGTTACTTCCTCTCCAAAGGTGATATCTTGCGAAGTCAGGTTCTTCAGTATAGCATGGAACTGGCTCAAGTGAGCAGACATAGTCGCATTATCCTTCATGCGCAGATCCATAAGCTGCTTCAACCAGTACATCTGACTCGCCGGACTTTTCTTATCATAAAGATTCTTGATCTTATTCCATAGATCCCATGCACTCTGTGCTTCCTCAAATACATTATAATGTACCTGTTCAGTGAGAGACAATACAATCGTGGACTTGCATAGCTCATCAAGTTCAAGCCAGTCGTCATTGTCCATAGTTTCAGGCTGCTCCCCACTCAACCGAAGTGGCTTAATCTGAGATTTCTGCACCAAAACCTGCCATATTTGACTCTTCCAGTAAGAGTAGTTGGTACCATCCAACTTTGTAATGTTAAAGATGGCACTATCATGCGAAGATGACGCCATTATGCAGGCTGGAAATGCCCAAACAGTCCAAAACTGCTTGCTGTTTTACTGCAGAAACTGCCCAAAAATGACCAAAACGGGGTCCAAAGGGCGAGCAAAGTGTGCCAAAAGTGGCTGCCCACTTAGTACTAGGTGCGGTACACCAAATCAGGATATTTCAGCATGAAAAGTACACCTCAGTCCACCAATAACTGCTTGCTATAATAAATTGCAGGTATGCAGTCTAGAGAGCAAACTGTCCCAAAATAGGATCCAATGTCAAGCAAACAATGCTAGGTCCAAAGCCGGCATGAAATGGACATAAGCAAGGCCAATGACAGTGAAAAGAACATGAGCTCAACACCAAGCATGTCAAAATAACATCTGCCAGTGAAAGGCACACCCCCAGACACTCTAGGCAAAGTGTTCCTGTAACTGCCAAAACCTGACATAAATAGGTATCTGCTCAAAGAGAAAGATCCAAATATGAGACTCAGCTCATAAGCATCCTGTGAACCAAGAGTACATCAATGCATATCCATAAAGATCGGAGTATGATCCCAAAGTCTCAATGTGTATGTAGCTGCTCAAGACATAAACTGCTCCAAATACATGTAAGTGCTCCAATAGCATGCAACTGTCAAAGGTCAAGAAAGCATGTAAAATGCTCCCACTGGCACAAAAGGCGTACAAAGCGAGCTCAGAAGCTCAAACAACCCAAGAGAAAGCACCAGTGATAAGTGACCCTGTCAATGCATCAAGCGCATCCGAGAGAGCATGACATACATGAAGCACCGGTCGTATTAACCATGAAGCAATACATAAGCCCAAATAAGCTCTCGGTCAACTCAATGACATCCAAATAGCAACCAAGATCAGTGATCAAGTAAGCCGGGAATGCTCAAATACATCCAAATCCAAGCTCCAAATGTCGGTATGGCATACACGAACCAAATAGCATATGTCACGAACCAAAGCATGTAATGCAAAAGCCTAACTGTCAAGCAGAGACATGAGGCATAGGCGGTCCACGAGCATGCCGAGTCGGTCCAAATGCCAGTGAAGACGGAGCTAATGCGAAGCTCAAAAGCATCCCATAATCTCATACATATGCTCCAAGTCGTCCCCAAATGTCAGAGATATCATGCCAAAGCTCAAAGCATACATCCGGTATCGGTAGGTAAGTGCCAAAGCATGTAAAGTACCTTCAGCCCACTGTTATTCCAGCATGTATTTACTGTTCTAAACAGTAGATTTCAGCCCCGAATTCAAGCCAAAATCATGGTCAAACCAAATGCATACATCCCCAATACATCCGGGTAGGAAGTAGACCGCATACGAGCATCAAACAAGGTAACCGGAGTAGAGTATAAGCATCAAATGCCAATGCCAAGTGTGGCTGCCCTGTTTCCAGCACTGTATAACAGTAAATAACAGTCCCAAATCAGTGAATATTTCAAGCCAAAATCATGGCATAATCATGTGCATACATTCCCAAGGCACTAGGCATCATGTAGACCGCATACGGGCATCAAATAGCACAACCGGAATGGAGTATAAGCAACAAATGCTAATGCCAATGGTGTTGCCCTGTTTTCAGCCTGTTATGACAGTTTATGACAGTCCCAAATCTGAAGAAATCAGCCCCGAAAGATCAAGACCAATGCCCAAAGCTTGAATGACATCAAACATGAAGTCTATAGCCCTCTTGATCAAGGTAGAGAGCAAGAAGCAATGGCCAAGTGTGGAGCTGAAGTAGATGAGTGCTCACAGCCTGGAAAAAAATGATGCAATCTGCCCTGTTGGTGCTGAACTTGCTGCTGCTCCACATGGGCTGAAAAGGGGGTAATGGGGGGCTCAATGATGGCCCAAGGTAGGCACATACCAAGCCATGAAGGCCCAATGCAAAGGGGAGGGAAGATATGAGCTATGGAGCTCAAGAAGAGTGGCTGCCCTTTGTTCCTGCCCTGTTTCAATCTGAGAATACACTCAAATGCTTGCAAATGCTGAAGCAATACCTCAAGGGCAAGGCCCTGATGAAGCTCAAGAAGGCCAGGATGGAGCTCGGGAAGTCGGGGAGAGTCGGGAGCTCAAGAGGTCGGCTATGGCTGCCGGGATGGAGACCCAATGCGTGAAGCGAGTCGATGCGAAGGTCGGAAAGCACCGAGTCGAGCTCGAGCAAGAGAATGCCAAGCTCTGATACCAGTTGAAAGGTGAGAAGGATCGAAGCTTGCACGCGAGCTATGGCGGGAGAGCAAGAGCAAGAAAGAGAGAGACAAGAAATGGGAACTCCAACAGTCACAATGTGTGACCGGGCCTTCCTTTATTCAAACTGTCACTAAAAGAATAAAGAATAAAGTGACGTGACGGGCGCCCGCCACCTGCAGTGTGCAGTGGCGGGTACTGTCAGTGTAGTAATATACGGGGCGGCACGGCGGAGGCGCCTTTACCCCCAACAGAATTGCATGCGTGCATACATATCACATAGACGATCCGACACACGCAAGGCAATCAAGAGTGGGGCTGCAAAGCCCGAGTGGTTAGATGCAGATGACTAGCGTCGACTGAGGGAGGAGGCTACAGATTCTCCAGGACGTTGGAATCAACAACGCGAGGCGGCGAGGGCACGACTCGAGGTCGGAGTGGTCCATCATCTTGGGAGTGGCATCCACAGGACATATTTGGAGGACTTTATAAGTTTTTCTTTTGTTTTGCTTGTTTGTTTTTTTGAAATATTCTTTGTACTGAAAATCATGTTTCTAACAGTTAGCATTTTGTTTTCTTTACAGTACTCCATTCCAAATCGCGATCCGACCGGCCTTGAGACTCGATATGCAAAGAGGCACAGTCTCAATGCATTGATCAATCGATTGTATAGACACGGCGGTCTTGTAAGTCACTGATCTTTCTTGTTCGTAGTTACCATAAGATATTTGAATGCATTATTTTATGGTGAATTGATGTGTTGTTTCTTTTTCTGCAGAGTCCGTTCGATGCTCCTTTGTGGCGGGACGAGCTTTCGGGGGATGAGGATGCGTAGCTCGCCCTTGGATCCTTGGAGCTCACACACCTTTATTTTTGAGTCGCCTGATCTCTATAGACATGTACTATGTATTAGTGATATCCTGTCATGACTGTAACCATTGCTTTTTATGCGATCATGTATTTATTTCATGTATCAGTTTTATGATTTCAGCATACATTCTTTTTGTTTGCAAGCGCTTTGTACACAGTAGTGCAGAAACTATTTTGTATGGCTCTCATAAAGCACACAGTGCTATATAAAATTTTTTTAATCACTATTATCGTCGCTATTAGCTTCGCAAATTTTACTGCTCGCATCGCTATTGGTGTCCCTATGTGTGTCACAAAACGTTGCTCTTAGCGTCTCTATTGGCATCTCTATCAGCGTCGCAAATGCGACTTGCGACGCTGATAGCGACGCCAATAGCGACGTTTCTATGGCGTCTTAATAACGACGCTTTTTGCGACGACGGGGGAAAATTTTGTTGTTTGTATTTTCGTCGCTTTAAACATCGGTATAATGCCTATATCTTGTAGTGGCTTATACTAGCGCTTTTTTTTGTGATAATCAATGAACTGCTTTACACATCATTAGGGCCAAAAACGTTTCAAAAATGGCACTTGTAAGAAAATGATTAAGTTACTAATTAGTTGAGGTTTTAAAATAATGAACCCTCCAAATTTGGCCATTCAGACGTGATTAATGAGAGAATTTATTATTCATTTAAGAGGTTAGCCATTAAATGTATAAGGACGTTAACTCATGTCAGAGGTCACTTTTCGGCCATTATTCTTTCATTTTGAATATTTTACTATCACGTTTCCCACCAAAATCACGCTTCTTTTTTCGCCTGCATTCATTTGAATCATCGTTATCTCCTCTTCACTTTGTTTCTTAGTTCTTAAAGTAGATTTTACTCTGTCGTAAAATTTCTCACCAAAATCACGTCCGGTTCTTACCAGCAGCGTGCATTGGTCTCCCTTCGTCTCCCTTCGTCTCCTTTCACAAAATCTTGAGAAGGTGATCAACAATCAAAAGAGTCTCTACACAGAGGATCAATACCACTTACTTGCCGATTGAGCTATAGAGATATGGTCCTCCATGGACCTGAGACGAGATCATCTTGTTAGTTTTCAGCAGACCCAACTAGGTTGGGACATCCAAGCCGCATCTTTACTTCAACCCCTAAGATATCCATTCTGTAAGATTTTGTTTCAACTAAATCCAAGCTTTTTCTTCAATCTCTTCAATTTGATTCATAAGAAAATGGGTAAAAGAGTCCCATGGTGTTGATGCAAATTGGTAGGGATAGATATACTAAGGATAATCCTTAAGCTAATAGAATAGAAAGTGAAAATTTTCACTTTGATCTTGACACTTGAAAATAGAATATCTTCATTATACAGTGTTGTAATATCAACTTTTTAGCAAGGACTAATTGATAAGACAAGGATAATATATTATAATTAGAAGAAAGGAAGTACTTTGATTTCTGGGAGATAAAAATATTTACCTAGTAATAGATTAAAAATATTTATTATTCAATTTTATCTCTTAAAATATAAAAAAATTAAACAAGTAATAGATAGAAGTATTAGTGATATTGTGTATCATATCAACTTTAGGACTAAGATGATTTTATGTGTGCAGGATGCTTCGAAGAATATGAAGGATACAACTTCTTACTTAATATTAGCTCTTGGGAGTATTTTTCTCATCATACCCTCAACTATGATTAGTACTATGGGGTTTCAAGTTTCAATATCTTCAATTGTGATTCTTATTAGCACTATCAGATTTCAATACCTAAATGGTGGCTTGATGTCATGGGATGATACTACTCATGATATCATATCCTAGCAAATCTCTTAAGATCTATTTCCTTGATTTGTAAGAAGAAATAGAAAGGACTTGAATCTATTTCTTTCTCTCACAACTCTGATTCTAAAGCAGACTGATTGTATAATTGAAAGCATCACTACATTATTGATGCTTTATCCTTGTATATCTTTTTTCAAATGCAATATACCTCAATTTTACAAAAAAAATACCATCAAAATAATCAGTCTCCATTTCACAAAAAAAATTACATAACTTTATTAGGCTCTGAAAAAAATTTAGAATTTTTTTAAGCTTTTTGTTAGCTCGTTTGCTATTTTAAAAATATTTTGAAGCAAAAAACGGCCTAGAAGAGACCCAAAAAATCACAAAAAAACCACCCAAAAATAGCATTGCCGATACAACGCGAATATGGGTATCCGAGACTCGCGTCCGAGTCTCGGATACCCATATTCGCGTTGTATCGGCAATGCTATTTTTGGGTGGTTTTTTTGTGATTTTTTGGGTCTCTTTTAGGCCCTTTTTGGTTAAAAATATTTTTAAAATAGCAAAAGAGCTCAAAAAAATTCAAAAAAAAAATCCATGAGTTTATTAGGCTTTGAAAAAATTTTAAAAATTTTTTAAGATTTTTTTGAGCTCATTTGCTATTTTTAAAAATATTTTTAAGCAAAAAATAGCCTTAAAAAAACCCAAAAAAATCACAAAAAAACCACCCAAAAATAGCATTACCGATGCCTCGGATACCCATATTTGCGTTGTATCGGCAATGCTATTTTTGGGTGGTTTTTTTGTGATTTTTTGGATCTTTTTTAGGCCATTATTGCTTAAAAATATTTTTAAAAATAGAAAATGAGCTCAAAAAAATCTTTAAAAATTTAAAATTTTTTCAAAGCCTAATAAACTCATGGAAATTTTTTTGAATTTTTTTGATAGGTTTAAGATCTCACAAAAAATAAGTCATTACAAGGGGGTGTACTTTGCACGCGCATGTTTACTCCTTCACGATACTGAGGGAGGAGGACCCCTACGGAGATTTTGTTGTGCCACTCTTGCACCATATCAAGTCATCCATGATATGCAGCGAAAAGTATAGTACCAAACATTATGCTTTTTGCCACGCTCGCGCCGTATGAACTGCTCCAAGATACGGTGCGAATATGACCCTGCGAAAATTTGGCTTTACTGCTCTCGCATCATATCAACTTATCCCACATGGTTGACTTTATGAATTTATGAATTATCCTTACATTGTTGCTGCTCATGCTTATAAAATCAACCTAATGAATAAAGATTTTAATATGATTAGCAGAATAAGGTACCGAGGATGATGTTTGCAAGAGAAAAATCGATGTACTTGGACCTGTTAATTATAAGAGAATGGGTGAGGTGTATGGGCAAATGGTTATTAATGTTTCTTGCACTTCTGAGGAAGAGGACTATCTTAGCATATCTCATGAGGACAAGTCCATGCTAGTTGTAAAAATGATATTTAATTGTTAGATTCTGTAGTTTATTATTGCATAAGGTAAGGCATTTTGACTCTAAAAAATTTTAGTATATAGAATAATTGTGCTATTGATTGCAAATAACACTCCTTTACTTTTGCTATTAGCTTTAGGACATTGATTGCATCTCTTAGCCAATAAATCTCTAAAATTATGTGTATTGTTGATCCACTGTTATCAATGGATTTTTTTTTTAGATTTGGTTCAAATATAACAATGTCTTTCAAAGCTTTTGATTCCATCACAACTACCATAAATTTTTTTATTACATCGGATACACTCACCAGAGAAATTATCCTCATGAACTCTCTAAGTGGTATCCATGGCCAAGGAAGAATGTGGGTTGAATGGAATACTGCTTGCTTTTTGGTTAATTATTTATTTTATTTGATTATCTATTTTAGTTACATGTTTCCATTTGCAGTGCTGGCAGGCTCCTGACTACCTTCTTGGACACCACATATGAGGATATTGTTGATCCTAGAAAACCATATAACTCTCTCTAACAAGAAGTACCATTGCAAAGTCACAAAGTCATACATATACTTATGGAAAAAGAGTGCTTTTCAAATGTCTGCAGGACAATAGATTCAAAGATACTCAAGATAGATGGAGTGAATGTAAGTCTCTTTCATATTGTTGGTTTTTTTAGGGACCCCTTTTTACCAACTTGTTACATTTTTTCTCGCAGTGCTGGCAGGCTCCTCTTCCGAAAAGTTTCTACTTAGCCAGGATACCTTCGTTCTTTGTAAATTTGATGTTTTGAAGCAAGCCACGAAGATATGGAGGGGTACAAACCATGATAAACGTATTCTTCTTGAGATCCTTCCAGCTGTCATGGACTTTTTAATATCCTGAGATATTTTGAATTTGAAACTCTGCACCGTTACCTTGTCAGGAATCTCCCAGTTTAGAGATGAAAGACTTGGCAATGGAAAATCTTCGATATTCCCATACCTATCCGCTTTAGAGGGAACCACATACTGTGCATAATATATAAAAACCTTGCATTCACTAAAAAAAGACACAGTTTGATCGGCATAAATAATGTCTGCCAATACCTTATGAATGGCATGGAAAGTCCCACTTAGGCTTTCCACAGGTTGCCATTCAATACTTGTTGACGGAAAGATATCTACAATGACGAACCGTTTGTTAGAACTTGCATAAATGGAAAAGAATTATATACGTTATTCAACTAATAACTTACAATGTGTTTGTTGGGGAACACATTCGTTTGGAGGCAAGTGCATATCCTTGGCCATGTAAACATGTTGCACCTTGACAAACCAGCCTTCGAGCATAATTTTGAAGGCAATGATACGCCCCTTCCAGTGATGTTTTATATCATCTCGTTTTCTTCTTTTCACCTTATGAGAGCCCTTGCAAGATGGCAGCATGGTAACCCAATCGTTTACAGCAAAGGTTTTGGACTCAAAATTTCCATCTGCTCCCTGGCTATAGACTGTGCAAGAGTGTATTAAACGAGAAGGGCGCCTGGAGGAAGCCATGAAAAGAATGAAAGCGCAGAGAAAGAAGCTCAAAGAGGGGTGAATGAACTAAAAAGTAGCGCCAAGAATACAAATGAGTATGTATTGGGCGCCAAAAACAATATTGAAAGATCTCCCGACTTTCAAAAAACTCATTATTAATTTCATCACATCTCTGTCACGTATTTTGTCAGATTTGTAAGTAAATAACGTCTTTGGGACTCCAAAACATGTCAGACTTTAGGGTTTTGGCTAAAAAAGAAGAGAGAATCACGAAATGGACTCCACTATCTCTAAAAAAGAGGAGACAAGAATACCATATTCTTGCACACGTGGCGAAATCTCTTTGGCCCTTTCCTTAATCCCGTGATTAACAAAAGTGCATTTTTTGAAGCGTTTTTGGCCCTAATGGAAATCGTTGGTAGTTCAATTGGTATTTACATGATTTGTTGTAGTGAAAGTTGAGCGTCTCAAGGTAGGTGAGCTTTTGCATCCTTTAGAGATTTCCAATGGGAAATGGGAAAGTATCTCTATGGATTTTATTGTTAGACGCCTGACTACTCAACAAGGACATGATGCCATTTGGGTAGTAGTGGATTGACGTACCAAGATGTGCCATTTCATTCCAACAACAAAGACCACATTCAAGAGTCCAAAATTAGCACGACTATTTGTGGAAAATATTTATAGGCTATATCAACTACCAGCCAATATAGCTAGCAACTGCAATAGAAAATTTGACAGCCATTTTTGGGGATCTGTATTCAAAAGGTTGGATACAATGCTCAACTTGAGTACCGTTGATCACCCAGAGACGGATAATTAAACAAAGTGGGTTAATCAAGTTTTGTAGGATAAGGCTACAAGCATATGTAAGTAAGAAACAATCTAATTGGGAATGTTATTTGCCTATATTAGAGTTTGCTTACAATAGTGCAAAGCATGTGTCCACACTACAACAAAAAGGCTCCATAGACGCGCTTGTAGACGCAATATTTGAACTGTGTTAAAAAATGTCAAGCGCGTTTATTACCACGTCTACTGCTGCATCTAAAATTTCGCGTCTAAAAGCGCGCTTATAGTCAGAGTTACATGCCCATATAGATGCGCATATAGACGTGCGTATTGATGCGCTACGTAAATATATAATCATATTTATAAAAAAGTGGATATATTCATATTGTGCGTCTACACACACGTGTATCTGCACGTCTAAAAAAACGTTTACTGTGCAAGTTTTTGACAAGAATAGACGCGCATTTATCTTGCAATTTAGACACGCTGATAGAGGCGCAAAACAAAGGTATGAAAAAAAAAACCAGAGAGCTAGTTTTTTTCCCCCATCAACATCAAATTGTATGCTTAGGGAAAACAGAGAAAGATTATTTCGAAGATTTTTGTACTGAAAACAAAACAATGTATGTAGAACGCGAAATTTCATATATATAGATGAAATGTTTTTACATGATGAGTTCTAGTGCTTGTGACCTCAAGCATGGTCATGGTCGCAAGTACTAGCTAAAAGTAATACATATCAAAAATGAAAACTACAAGCCAAGGGGAGGCATGCATGCATGGGGCTCCTCTACATCTCCTTAGAAGAGGCATCATCATCGCTACCACCACCGCTGCCTGTGCCGTTGCCGCTACCGCCACCGCTACTACTAGTCCCCCCTTCGCTATCCTCAACTGCATTAGGGTTCGCTTACACAAAGGATTAAGGTATATAAATACCATTACAAACAATAAATTAGAGTTACCTATACTTTTCATGTAAAAAATAAAACATACATCTTCTGGTTGTGGAATCCTCATGGCACGATTATATTGCTTCTCCGTGATGAGTCCCTCCTCGTAGAAATGATATCAAGTGGACGTCCGATTACGACCTCGATGGTAGCCTACCTCTCTAGGAGTAGGCATCCTACTAACGATATGATACTACAAAATAATTTGAACATACAACATATTAGAACACACTACATAATGAAGTGAAACAAATTATAAAATTTTATTTTAAAAAAGAAATCAAATAATACTTACAAACTCAGTCTCCCATGACTACTTGCCACCCGATCCATAATGCAACAACCCCACGGTTGCTATCTGGATACGTCGCGCCTCTGCATGCTGGTGACTTGTCATTTTCTCTGTTGCTCTCTTCTTGGCCTCTTTCCACTCCCTGCGATGGCAATTGGGTGGTTGGCCATATCCAGGGCGGCCCTGCTCTTGTCTCCACAGTGATTCCTTGGTGCGCGTCATAAGGTGAGACCTCTTGTTATGAAGCGCGTCTCTCACCTTTGACCGTCCCCAATCATCTGAGAATCGTGAATTCTCGGGATTAGGGTACCTTCTATGTACTGCCTGCAGCACCTCTTGCCACAAACCATTTTTTTGGTGCTTGAAGGGAATCATGCAATCTTTGTATGTGGCATGCATAACACTCCTCAAGTAGACTATCACTTCCCTCCCCTCAGAGTCATGCAAGATACCACCAACATCAGTGAGACAGAGTAGTACATTTGTGGAGGCTCACCTCTCTCATTTTCCGATGAGGATGATCAAGAGCCACCTCCTAGGCAACCCCCACAAAGCCCTCGACCTCCTCGTCCTCCCGCACGACTCTCCCTCCTCCCTCGACGGGCATTACCCTCTACCTCACTCGATACACGTGCTTCGGCCGATCCATGTACTTCAGCTGATCCCTGTACATTAGTTGATCTGTGTGTATGCATAGTGTGTGGAGTACCTATTAGTAGAGGTATACCAAGGTTTGGTGTGCCAAGGTTTGGTGTTTGTGCGGCAGTGCTAGGCAAAGATGTGATAGGTGTCCCAGACATGACACTGAAAACCTCCTCTGCAGTGGGAGGGCAACCAAGATAATTGGTCATCTCCCCCATGAATTGCTCCTTGTTTAGAAAACCTCCAAAAAAGCTACTAACACCTCTAGAAAACTCCGCTAAGGTGTTGTTCATGTGTTCCAACTCAGGATCAGTGCTGGAAGATCCAAGATTCCACATCTACACAAGAAAAATCATATTATCCTATGCAGATAAAACATATTATATGCTACGTCTATATCTGTGTCTCTGTGTGCATTTGTCAGCGTGTCTATTTTCGCGTCTATACCTGCGTCTACACTGTCATCTACACGCGCTAACAGACGTGCACAGTCGGACCATTTTTTTCAAACTTGGTTTAAAAACGCGCAAAAAAACCTCTAATTGTAAGAAGCTGGGAATAACAAATAAGTGTTAATAATGTTGATATTATGCCATGTCACACTGACATTGGTATAAAAGGAGAGAAGATGTAATTTTTCACATCTTTTTGACATATTAATACAATTACAGTCTTTCTCTCCCTTCTTGCTCACAGCTTCTATGGCTTCCCCTTCTTTCTTGTCTTTCTCTCTCTAAATCTAGTCTTTCTCTCTCCTCGTCACTCTTATTCTCTCTCTTCCTGCAGTCTTTCTCTCTCCTTTGCAGTCTTCTCTCTCCTCTTTCTCTCTCCCTGGTTCTCTCTCTGACAAGTGGTATCAGAGCTTGAGTCTTTGATCCATTATTTTCTTCCATTTTCAGTCCCATTTTCCTATTTCAAAATCAATTTCAGACAAAAATGGTACAAGACAGTGACTAGTGGAGTGATGTAGGACACCTACAGCTAGCAAGAGACTATATCTGGAGATATCCAAGGTCAGATATGGCAGGTAAAGGCTTAAATGGCTGGATGTCATCAAATTTCATGCAAAAATGGAGGTAACTAGGGTAAAGGATGGTTAATCGGGCTTAGTTAGAGACTAAACTACAGTTACTTTTCAAAAGAGGTCTTCCTTTCCTCTTTCTTCAAGCTCTGCCCAAGCTTCCATGGAGTTTGTTGGCTGAGATCTCTTCTTTTCTCACTGATCCTTGCTCTCCATCAACAATGGCCTGCATAATGGCACTCTAGACATCAAATGCAACAAGTAGAGCACCATTTCATACCCTGTAGAAGTTGCCACGTGGCCTGGACAGCAGCCCAAAAATTGCGCTGATTTTTTTCAGCCTGTTCTTCATCTTCCCTCAGTTAATCCTCAGCTATGGAGCTTCTAATTCATCCTTGGCAGTGATTTCTTCAAGTTCCTGGTGTGTTTACTCCAAAATAGAGCTATATTCCTCAGCTTTTTACTCTCTTGAAACCCTACATGAATAGTCCATGGGCAGCCATGAAAGCTTCAGCCCAATTTCATTTCTTAACAATTTCTTAAAGATTCTTCATCCTTTTGATTCCATGATAGATAGCACACTTTAAGAGAGCCCTGAAGAGCTTCAACAACAAGGAGAAGTCAATTTGCTCAATAATACTTTGTGTGCCCATGAACAAAGACATAGGGAACGACATGAGGCCATCTTGTCAAGAATGGAGCAGATGGTTCAATCTACTGATCAAACCACGGCTTCTATTGATAAGTTGGTAGAATCCAACGAAAAACTCATGGCACAAATTGCTAAATTCATGCAATGGTCATGGAAATGGGATTATTGGAAGAAGAGGCATTCCAAATAGTCAGTATGAAGTAGGAGAAGCTTCACAAAGGCATGATGACTATTTGGGAAGTTTGAATGGGGCCAATACTCAAGCTTTTGAACTGCATACTCAAAATTCCAGGGGTACTTTACCAACATGAAGATTATATAGTAATTCTCAGCCACCTGTTGGAAGATTTCAGTCTCAATTTGGAAGTTCTGTACTTGGAAATCCTGATCAGCCAATTTTGGGACAGCAACCCTTTCATGATAGAGAATTCAAGGACAAAATTATTTTAGCCAAATTTAATGGCCAGTCATCTTCACCATCAGAATTAGAGGAATGGACCTCTAAGATGGAGTCCTATTTTGATATATACCCTAAAACTAATGATATGAAGATTCACTTTGCTTCCTTGCATCTAGAAGGATTTGCCCATACTTGGTGGAGGTATATCAAGAAAGAGAATGTAATTATTGAGAATTGGGAAGCTTTCAAGGCACTTATGGCTGAAGTCTTTGTTTCACCTCTTGAAAAAGAGAAGCTAGCACGGAGATGGTATGGTTTGGAACAAAGGGGCCTAAGTGTAAGAGAGTATACAAACCAATTCCTCAACTTGACCATATATGTGGAAAGCATCAATGATGAGGCCAAGCTTCATAAGTTTATGTATGGTTTGGAGCCATCTTTGTCAGCTGATGTTATGGCACAAAATCCTACTTCACTTTTCAAGGCTATTGAGCTTGCGGAGCGCTATGGAAGAAAGTATAGGAAAGAGTCTTCATTTCAGCCAAGTTATGGACATCCAAGGACTATTTTAAAGCAAGGACAAGTTGGTAACATTTATGGCAGCAATCATGTGCCTAGTGGGAGATTACGGGTACCAACTTATCCTCCATTCAATGCTTCTAGGTCTCAAAGTAATTTCAGGACAGCAAACAGTCCAAAGATTGAATTTAAACAGGGTGACAACAAGCCTAAGTCCACTTCAACTAATACAAATCCCAAATCTATTCCCATGGATCTTCACAAGGAAAGGAAGGACAAGGGCTTATGCTTCAAGTGTGGAGAAAAGTATACACCTGATCATGCTTCAAAGTGTGTATACAAAAATGTCAAGCCAAAGCTTCAGAGTATGCTAGTTTTTGAGGACTTTGAAGATGACATAGATGAAGCTAATGCAGTGGCAATCAACGCTAAAAATGAAGATTTTGAGGAGGACGTTGGACAGGAGTACTTTTATGATCCAGCCGACTCTTTTCCTTTTGATCCAGGTGGAAATGCTCTGTTTGACCCTGGTGGATCTTGTGATGAGTCGCTTGCTGCCACTAATTGTTCTATCTCTATGGATGCTTGGACGCGATCTAAGAGCCCTAATACACTTCGTATGAAGGGAAGTATATGTGGAAAGCCAGTGTTCATCCTGATAGATAGTGGCAGTACTCACAGTTTTGTCAATAAGTCCATCATGGACAAGTTAAATTGTGTTTCCACAGACTTACAGCAGCCCATTAGAGTACAAGTGGCTAATGGTGAAGAAGAAATCAGCACACAGATTTGCCCACAGGTTTCTTTGTAGTTGGCTGAAAATTTTGAAGCCAAAGTAAACCTGATCACTTTGGAAATGGGGCCCATAGATATTGTACTTGGTTGTGATTGGTTGATGACATTAGGAAGGATCACTATGGATTTCTCATAGTTATATATGGAGTTTATCTCTAATGGACAGCTCATCCATTTACAGGGAATTCCTAGTAGATCTGATTTTCAGCTTATCACCATTCAACAACTCAAGAGAGAGTACAAGAAGCGCTCACAAATATTTGTTTTGCATTTGAACAAGGAAACACAAGATCATCCCAATAATTCAGCAAACCATCCAACCTTGATAGCTCTTCTTGAGGAGTATAGAGATTTGTTTTGAAGTACCTACTTCATTGCCTCCTAAGAGAGCGGTGGATCACTCCATTGATTTGGAGCCCAACTCAAAGACAATCAATAAGCCGCCTTACAAATTATCAAAATGTGAACAAGAGGAAGTAGCCAAGAAAATCAAAGAGCTTCTTGAAATGGGATTCATTGAACCAAGTTCTTCACCTTATGCATCTCCAGTCCTGTTAGTCAAAGAGAAAGATGGATCTTTCAGAATGTACATTGACTACAGGGATCTCAATAAGATAACAGTGAAGAACAGGTATCGTATACCCAGGATTGATGATTTGGTTGATGAGCTTAAGGGGACTCGATTCTTCATGAAGATTGATTTGAGATCAGGGTATCATCAGATTCATATGCGAGAGGGTGATGAAGTCAAGACTGCTTTTAGGACTGATCGTGGGCTCTATCATTTCTTGGTGATGCCATTTGGGCTTACAAACGCTCCAGCTACCTTTCAAAGCCTGATGAATAAGATCTTGCAACCTTTCCTCTTTCAGTTTGTCTTGGTGTTCTTTGATGACATTTTGATCTATAGCAAGACTTTACAGGATCACTTGGCACATATGAGGAAGGTTTTTGATGTGTTGAGACATCATAGGCTTTTTGCTAAGGAGAAGAAGTGCTCTTTCATGCAGACTAAAGTGGAATACTTAGGACATATAGTCAGTGAAAAAGGAATACATGCTGATCCCAAGAAGGTGCAATGCATAAGAGATTGGCCAATGCCTACTACTACTACCTCTCTTAGAGGATTCCTTGGTCTATCTTCATTCTATCGTCGATTTATAAAGCATTATGCGGCAATTGCAGCTCCTTTGACT
The DNA here is from genome assembly GCF_053477565.2 of Lygodium microphyllum. Classification (NCBI taxonomy): domain Eukaryota; kingdom Viridiplantae; phylum Streptophyta; class Polypodiopsida; order Schizaeales; family Lygodiaceae; genus Lygodium; species Lygodium microphyllum. The sequence goes on from NC_141144.1 coordinate 80,824, forward strand.
AACAGGTTGAAGAAGGAGGCTTTCTTTTGGGATGCTCTTGCAGATAGCAGCTTCAACCAATTAAAGGAACTTCTTACTTCTGCTCCTATCTTAGTATGCCCGGATTTCTCCAAAGAGTTTACTATACAGTGTGATGCTAGTGGCCGTGGCATTGGGGCTGTTTTGCTTCAGGAGCATGGAGTAATTGCATTTGAGAGCCATAAGCTTACAGATAAGGAGATGGCCATGAATGTTTATGACCAGGAAATGTTGGCTATCTTGCATGCAATCAAGAAATGGCACCATTACTTATATAGCAGCCAATTCAGAGTACATAGTGATCATCGGGTACTCAAGTATTTCCTTACTCAGTCAAATCTCACTCCAAAGCAACATCGATGGATAGCTACATTACAGAATTATGACTTTGACATCACTCATACAAGGGGCAAAGATAACATAGTGGCTGATTCTCTTTCTCGTATGTGGGCCTACAAAGTGTCAGCCATGACAGGACTACATAATGATTGGATTGAAGAACTACATGAGGCCTATCTTTTAGATGAGGAATTCAGCCAAATCTTTCAGAAATTACAACAAGATCTTATGGAAGAAAACTTGCATTACCAGCTTAAAAATGGTCTTATTTGGTGGAAAAGCAAGATTGTTATTCCCTCTACTTCTTCTTTTAAGCAGAAAATTATGGAGGAGTTACATTCTTCGCCTTTAGCTGGACACTTGAGAGTTTTCAAGACTTATGACAGGATCAGCAAAAGCTTTTACTGGAAAGGACTATGAAAAGATGTCAAGGACTTTGTTATGAAGTGTATGCCTTGTCAGAAAAATAAGGATAGCACCTATAAGCCATGAGGTTTGTTACAGCCATTGCCTATTCCTACGGGTAAATGGAATCATATTACTATGGACTTTATCACTGGCTTACCTACTACTAAGAAGGGGTGGAATAGTATTTATGTGGTGGTTGACAGACTCACCAAAGCAATTCATTTTATCCCAACAAAAATTCAGTTTACTACTTCTCAAATGGCCAACCAGTTTATGGAGCATATTTTTAGACTACATGGATTACCGCAGGTGATTGTCCATGATAGGGACTCAAAGTTTATGACGTGGTAACAATTAAACTGATTAGATGCTAGCTTTTGGTTGTTTTTGAATCAACATGACATGACTTTCCTAGTCTTTCAATATCAAAATGTTTGCCTCTATGTTGTAAGTATCAATGTATGCATTTAGGAAATATGACATATATACCAAATGAAATCACATTTGTCCTTATGATCCAAGTGTAATTATGTCATCATCTTCGCCTTTGATCGAGAAGCTAGAAATGCTATGGAGAGGTATTGAGGTGCAAGATGTGAGTGCATCATTGTCCTCTAGAGATTTCACTTTAAAGGGCATGTTGTTGTGGACCATGCATGACTTTCCAGGCTATGGAGAGACTGTTCAGGTAGTTGCATACTCTATTTTATTCATTCTTACCCTTAATCAAATATATGTCATCATTAACCCACTTATTTTTACAAGTTTAACTATATCAGGATATCATGCATGTCCAATTTGCAGTCCCTCTCTGGTTTCTTCTAAACCGACACGCTTGAAAAAAGGTTATCTATGACAATCATCATCATTTTCTTCCTATTGTCCACCCCAAATATGCACCCCCCACTAATGAAAGAACTCCACAATCTCTGACCATTCAAGATTGGAAGGACACTTGGACACACGCCAATGATCATCCTCCACTCAACATGAGTCAGTAACTAGTTTACTTTTTTTGTTTGTCTTTAAAGTACACTCCATTATGAGAACAAGAAATAATATATTGTTTGTGCCTTAGATTCTCTATATTTTTTCGTCTCCCATATTGGACTGAACTCAAGATCAATCACCTATTGGACCCCATGCATATATTCAAGAATGTTGCCTCTACATTATGGGATCACTTAATCGGGGCTCGTGATTCTATCAATGTAAGGGAGGATTTACGTAGCATTGGACATATGAGATGAGCTTGGCCACGCATCAGACCCAGAGGAAAGATCGAGTTATTGCGTGCACCTTGGATGTTATCGAAGACCGAAGAAAAGATGGTGAAGCACCAGATATGTAGCTTTCGAACTCCCACAGGATATATGAGATGCCTCAAGGGAGCCTTCATAAAGAAAAAGAAAAGAGGTGTGGAGAAACTATCCGGTTTAAAGTCTCACGATTGGCACAAAATGATTCAGGTAAGGATTTTCATAGCCATAAATATATTAATTAGTGGAGTAACGATGTAGACTAATTAACAATGTATGAATATTTACTTACAGTTCATCCTTCCTACTAGCATATCCCATTGTGTTTTGAAAGATGTGTGTGATATCATTTACAAGATGGGTGAGCTCGCGAGGTATGTATACTTTATACTTATTTTTTTGTTTACATATTACGTACATCACATAGTAAACCTGCTTGAATTTATGGACAAAGGCTTGAGTATTGTCTATTGAGGTGGTTTGTTTGATGGAGGAAACTTTTCCTCGCTCCATTTTGACTACTCAAGTACACTTACTCGTACATCTGATTGATGAGATCGCAATTTGTGGGGTAGTTCATGCAAGGTGGATGTTTTTTCTAGAGCGCTTTATAAAAACCCCAAAAGGTTTTGTAATGCAAAATGCATGGCCCGAGGGAAGCATGGCTGAGGGTTGGTTAGTGCAATCATCCCTTGTACAAATCTCTGAATATCTTACTAAAGTGGACTCCTCTTTACCACGACTATGGAAAGATGATGAAGATTTGAGGATAACCTCTATAATACCTCAAGGAAAATGAAGGAGCAAAGTGCTAATGAAAGAGGAACTTCGTAAATTAAATGTATTTTGTGTGCTTAACAGTAAAGTAATGAGCAAATGGGTGACACTATATAAAGAAGCAAGGGCAAGAAGAGTAAGTGAAAGGCAAGCATTTCGTGCTAGACATGGACGTAATGTCCCATATCCAGAACATTTAAGTGCGCTTCCACGTCATATTGATATAGATTGGCTACATGAAGAAATGAAGAATATGGAAAAAGAGGAGGCGATGGATATATCGCAAGAGGAGTGGGAATATGCACGAGGTTGCTTATTAAATGTGAGACATATTTATAATTAAATTATCTTTAGTTATATATGATATAATAATTTCACATGTTTCATCTTTAACTAAATCATTAATATGATCTTAACAATTTACTACTAGTGCACATTGTTCAATGCTATTTGGTATGAAGGCAAACATTTTCGAACTCAACGTATAGATGATAAGAGAAATACCCAAGATTGTGGTATCCTTGCAAACTTCCAGGATACCAATGGCACCATGGAAGGTTATTGTGGCTTGATCCAAGATATTTTTAAGCTTGACTTTAGGCGATTTTTTATATATGTGCTAGATGTGAAGTGGTTTAAAGAAATAGTAACAACGGGTGAGCATTGCACAATTAGACGTCATCCAAGTGGTTTTGTAGTGATCAACTCTACAAAATTTCACCAAGGCAAGAATGACACATTCGTACTACCTCAACAATGCGAGCAGGTATATTAGAAGCTATTTATTTTTATATATATTATTTCTTGATACATTCTCAAAATACAATAAATATCTAAGTTGCTTACTTTTTGTTTTTTAAATGCAGGTTGTGTATCACCCAATGGTAAACAATAACCGATGGTGGCATGTCATCCCCATATCTAATCGTTCAAAACCAATATATGGCAATGCTACCAACATAGAGATAGTTGATGACAATCCAACAATCAATGATGATACAATCAATGATGATGCACATGATGATGCCATGATCGATGATATACATGATGTAGTGCAAGATGATCCCCGCGAGGATGTTCAAGGAAGCACAGAAGAGGATAAAAATATAGTTGCAGATGATGATGAAGAAATTGAGCATAGCAATACTTCTAACAGTGGGATAGACTTATGTGTTTCATTGCCTATTGGTAACATAGACCTAGAGGTAGATAGTCTAGCAAGGGCCGATCTTATTGAAGATGAGATTGATCATTCATTGTAGCATATATAATTAGCTTTGAATGATTGGATGTATATTTGTAATACTCAGAAAGAAGTAAAGTTGGTAATGTATTCAAACAAATACTAGCTGTTAAGATGTTTGGTCATATTTAGGGACTTTATGAGAAATGAAAAATATGTGCGTTTATTTTCGCATCTATAGGCGCGTTTATAAACGTGGGTATATAGACGCGTTCTGTATACTAGCGTGAATAGACGCGCTGATACACACACTTATAAACACACCTGCTATTTGGCGTGTACAATGCGCGTCTATAGGGCCTTTCTCTTGTAGTGCCACGAGATTTAACCCCTTCATGCTCATGTATGGGTTTCAACCTAGATCACATGTGATAGTGGGGTTGGCCACTAAGAAAATTCAACAAGTAAAGGATTTTCTCCAAGATCACATGGATATGTTATGTTTAGCACATCAAAATGTTTGACAAGCTCAGGACCATTACAAAAGGGCTACGGACACTTAGAGAAGAATGGCTACCTTTTAAGAGGGTGAACTAGTATTTCTTCAAGCTTCCCAAAAATCTCAAAGTCTTACAATGGGTGCAGTACCAAAGTTGTTGCCCCTATTGTTCTGTGGACCCTTTAATATTTTGAAAAAGGTTGGGCAAGTAGCTTATAAGTTACAGCTTCCAACTACTTCTCAAAAACATCATGTGTTTCATATTAGTCATTTACATAAACCATTATATAACCAAGAAAATGTAGTGGACCTTGGAGTGTTGGTTGAGTATACCAAACCTCCAACTTTGCCACATGAGCCAAAAAGGATTCTGGATTTTTATGAGTTACATACGCGACATCATAGTCGTCGTCAAGTACTAGTTAAATGGAAGGATAGACCTGACAAAGGTTCCACTTGGGAAAACATTAGGACGATAAGAAAGAAATTTCCTACATTTGTTTTCAAGGATGAAAACTCTTCCAAAATGGGGGAGTAATGTCAGAACAAGGGTCCCATGGACACGGTTCTAATAAATAAGAGATCTTGAACGTAAAATAAAGAGTGAGAACAACTAAGACACTTGAGTTTTACGGGGTTCAGGGTTTAAGAAGCCACCTGTGTAGCCTAAAAGGTTAGAATGCTCACATAAGAGGTTCGAGATCTAGGGGTCAGTGGTGGGCAGCCAAACTGTGTGAGTGTGAACAAAGGCTAGGGTTTTATTATAAGACCATGTATGCACGTGAGGAGGTTGTTCTTGTATAGTTGGGCAAAAAAAAAAAAGCTCTTAACTCCTATCTTGTACGCACATGCAAAGAAGACAACGATGAAAATGTTCTCATAGATGAAATGTTGACTCATAGCATTCTAAATCTCCATGTTTGAGTATTAGTGTTTGAGAAAGTCTTCAAGTTGAAAATTCTACCTCTAGCATCACTATAACAAATTAGGAGTCCACAAGAGTATGCCGATACTTGAGAGAGAGAGAGAGAGAGAGAGAGAGAGAGAGAGAGAGAGAGAGAGAGAGAGAGAGAGAAAACCAACACTAAGCAGAGGCAAACGGCCCTCCTTCCTTCAAAAACTTATAATAATCGAACCATGTTAATAATCTTTACAAGTATATGAGAGGGAATAGACCACTCTTCTAGAGATGGCAAAGAAGACAATGCTTGACTTGGACAAAGAGAGGAGAAAATTAGCAAAGTTGATAGAGAGTAGAGAGAAAATTAGAGCTCCACTTTTTTTCATGTTGAAATTCACTTCTAATGCTATGATTGAGAGGAGAAGGATCGGTTTGCTTATAGACATGCTTGTTCATCCAAAATTAAAGTACATTGAGTTGTGAGAGTATTAAAAGCTAACACTTGATTTTGGAAAGAAATTGCATCAAAATAAGGAGGAGTGACCACAAATTTTTTGTTTTTCTTTGCACAAGATTGTTGCTTTTGAGTCTCTTGTCTTTAAGGATTGCCTCTATCTCTTACACTTAAAGGTAAACCCTTGGCTATGGTAACGCCATCAACTTAAGTCTTTTGATGTTCTTTTCTATCTTTAAACTTCTTCAAATCCATTGTTCTTTTTAGGTTTCGAAGAGATGAATTATTTGTTCTTGCTTCAAGTTTCTCTTGCTTACTCTACACGTTGAGTTACCACTGTTTGAATCCCTATGTGGAGTCTTCAAGTTGAAGAAACTACCCCAACCATTACTACAAGATTAAATTTCACAAGAGAATGCTCATACTTTAATGTGTGTGTGTGTGTGTGTGTGTGTGTGTGTGTGTGTGTGTGTGTGTGTGTGTGTGTGTGTGTGTGTGTGTGTGTGTGTGTGTGTGTGTGTGTGTGTGTGTGTGTGTGTGTGTGTGTGTGTGTGTGTGTGTGTGTGTGTGTGTGTGATATATATATATACATATATATATAGAAGTAAATACCATAACCCAAAGAGCCACCATTGAGAGAGAGAGAGATAGAGATAGAGAGAGAGAGAGATTTTCCCTTTTGGAAAGTGTTACATGGAGTGTTAGTTTCTAAAAAAGTTTTCAAGTCGACAAATCTACCCCTGCCATTACTACAAGATTGGATTTCACAAGAGCACACTCATACATTAATGAGAGAGAGAGAGAGAGAGAGGTTTTCCCTTTTGGGAAGTGTTACATGGCTTTGACTATTGATGAGTGTAGTGCCTTGAGGGGGAGATAAGGAGTCTATTTATAGTTTTTTATGCTCAAGAGTGTGTACGAGGAAGGGTTTTTTTTTTACAGGTTTGGTTGAGGTGTTAAAGAGGGTTTTGAGTGATCAAATGCACATGGACTTGTGTGTAGTGAAGGCTTGTTGGAGGAGAAGAGGAATAAAAATCTAACACTATCTTGTCTAGCCACATTTGGGATTGAAAGAGATGTTGTGAAGTTGTGTCTCCTTTCATGTCTACTTATTGTACATTTCATTGCTTGAAATATCCAAGGACTCTTTTATTGCAATGTGTTGGTTTCTTTTGCCATGGTGAATTTAAACATGTTTGTCCATTGTGGAATTTTTACTTTCTACAAAGAAGTAAAATTAAACTTCTAATTACTCCATGATAAATATTTTTCATTGTACCATAAACATTATTATTAGGGAGATAAAAATTTAAAAATTACGACTTCTTGTCCACAAGTTAGGGTAACCATCTCAATGTCATTATTAAGTAGGTAACATGTATATGAATTAACATTTGCATCTTACCACCTTATTTAGTATGAGTATTGTGGTATAATTAGACTCACACCTTTGAAAAAAATATCTTTATATAATAGCTATAAAACCCATAGGATGGAAGCACTTACTTGCATCGGGGAGGGCATTCAATCAAATGTATCCTTGGTTACGGTTACAAGAAAGTACATATTAGGTGTGAATTCACGGGAGAAAAAAACCAACATAAGTTTCAAGATCTGTAAAAAATGCTCTCCAAAAAAGACTCCCACAATTCATAAAAGTAGACCATGATTCTTGGAAATATGATGTATAAATAATAGATCCATCTATTGTCTATATTAATATTTTTCTTGACTAGTAAAGATTGAGCTTTCTTATTGACTCTATATTAATGCTCTTTATATTAGTACTCTTTTTGATTGTCAAAAATTGAGCTTGCTCACTAACTCTATCAAAATTAGTCCAAAATTCCATTGCAGTTCTATTAGGAATTTGATTTCCTCATTCAGCTTGCCTTTTTTCATGAAGGGCTCTAGTCATGGCCAATGGAAGGCATTGTAAATAGGGTTATCCACCTTTCCTTCATCTCTTAAATAGCTATGAGTATGAATAACCAATGCTCAACACATAAACAAAACCCCTAAGATTCTATGTGGTTTGAACCCAATTAAGCACTATCCTAGGTAATGTAATTTTTAAATAAAACCAACTACTATACTTTCTAAGGTGTGTTGGGAGTTGGTAGTGGGCATGACATATTGTAAACTACTTAAATTTATCAAACTTGACTTGATGAAAAGAATTGAGAAACATACTAACCTATGTCTTTTTGTATCTTGGCAAAAAGAAAACACTTTTCTATGGCTATATGTAATATTTCATAATTTCATGCAAAAAGTAGTGCATGACTTTCTTCCAAAACATTAACTTTTTCATAAGGATCCTTTGTTACAAAAAGTGGAGCACCCATCACTTTATTATTTTCCCCACAATTACACATAAAGCTATGAAATAAATCAATCACCAAAGCTATGAAATAAGTCCATCACCAAAGCCTATAATGATTAGTTTGTAACATTGATTTGGTTCATCTAAGATAATGTCTTCAAGGCATGGAAATTTGCCAAAATATTATTCTCACAAATTAAAGTTGTATTCACCACTCCTTGTAAGTACTTTCTTTCATAAGCAATAGTGTGTCCTTCTTCATTCAAAGTTTCTCAAATACAATAACCAAAGACACCATTTTGGACATCAAAAGGATTTGTTACATTTGGTATTGTTAAAATCATTTCTTTACTAATAGGAACTTGAGAGCTTCAAAATATTATTTCCATTGAGAAAAAAATAATCCCTATCTTAGTGAGATTAAAAATAATCCCTATATTAGTAAGACTCTGAAGAGGACAGGAAAAAGCTACAAAAAGTCTATCATATTATTTATTGTTAGAGCTTAGGTCAACCTCAGGCCAACACAGGCCATAAAATCGCAAAGTCAACGCCGGTCAATGCCGATCAAAGTTGGCCAAAGAAGTCAAATTGCTAAGAAGTGATTGGCAAGTGATGGAAGGTGACCTAAGATGATCAACAAGAGCAATACAGTGTCACAACTCAATTTCTAGGTTAAGTTGTCAGGGTTCGAAGCAAAAAGGACAGGTGACGACGAGTGTCGAGTAGAGTCAGAAGACCACTTTAAAGAGCAAACAAGGTCAAATGAAGCTCAAAATGGGTCAAAACAAGTGTGATACTATGTGGAAAAAGCTTGCAAAAGATGAGCTCCAACGGATTTACCGGCTAGGATATTTTTAGACCCAAAGGCTAAAAACTGGGTCGTTCGAGAGATGGAAATTTGTAAAAAGGCCATAACTCGGACCTCAAATGTCAAAATTAGGCATAGTTGGAGTCATTTGAAAGCTGGTAGACCAAGAAAAGAGCTTGCAAAGTTTGGAAGACAACGGACTTACAAGTTGGGAGAGAGATTAATTTCCCGAGAATCTGACGGGCACGTAGAGAATTAATTAATTTCTGGATCCCGACTTTGTGTGTGCAAAGCGCCGTGTAATGATCAGTGTGAACCCACAAGACCATGTAAATGTTTATCAATGATCATATGTGAGCCGGGGCCTCAGTGCTTCTAACTTGTATAGGGCGCCCATTGCTAGTGTGAAGCGGCCAAAGCGTAAGTGAGTAAAATTTGACCTAAGCTAAGAGAAAGGGAACTTTTTGAAGGTCACGATTTGCTGCAGAGAAGAGAGCTCTCCATTCCCACACTTCACACCTTCCCTACGTGCCTTTCCCTCCACCGTTTGTTGTGCCATTTGCGGCTAAGCGTTCCTCGTTCCGAGAGGAAGTTGTCCATGTAAGCTATTCAAATACGTTGCCTATATTTCTCCATTTTGTATTGTGGGCTGATTCAAGCCTCTTTTTTGCTTGCATGCTTGCTTGCTTGCTTATGTTATGATTGAGCATGGCTCGTCCGTCCATGCATGTGTGCTACGGTAGTCAAAAAAGAGAGAGCTCACGAGAAACCGAGAGAGGGGTTGAGAGTGTTGTGCACAAGAGAGTTGCTTCCGATAGGTAGGATTAGGTTGCCTCAACTCATAGTGTGCTTAGGATGACGTACTGTACTTGGATTGACAGCTCGAGTATCCTCCACAATCTAGTCGGGTCATTCTCCTCGTAGGACATTTCTCTATTAGTGTCTTGCATAGGGTGACAGCACTATACGTCCAGACTCCCCTATCAGGTGGAGTTGGAGTGTAGGTTCTCCCTGCCCACCTTAGTTGGTGATACACTTATTGGCGCCGTTGCCGGGGATCGAGTGCCTAGAGTGGTGAGTGCGCATCCAAGACACACTCCGAATCATCCTCCTTATGTCCATTCTGTTCTTCCACATTAGTTTAGACCTAGTTTAGAGATTAGTTTTGTTGTTGGTTTGGTTTTAGAGTAGATTGGTTTGTTTTTTTTATTTCAGAGTTTCGAGTAGATTAGTGTGTTGTTAAGGATTTTTGTGGTTTTACGTTAAAAATTTGGTTGCTGATGTGTTTCTAGAGTTGGAGGGATGCATGGGTAACCTTAAAAACAACAAAAACTCATTTCTTGATAGTTTTGGTCATTTCGTAGATGTTTTACGTTTTTTATTCTAAATTTTATTCAATTTTGCTTGATCATTTGGTCTTGTTTTTTGTTAGTTTTTTCTAATTTCTTTTTATAGTTAGCATTAGGAGTAGGTTAGCTAGAACCTCTCCGAATCACAAAGCAAAAAGCACAAATCATTTGTAGGAAATTTGAGCACAAAGTTGGATCAAAACAAGGGTTTGCAAAATAGTGCAAAAGAGGCCAAAAGCTCAATTCGAACCAAAACAAGGTTTTAACCTGAGAAAAAACATTGGGCAGAGACTCAAAATCATTGGGCAATTCACATATTTACTTTAGAACTTAAAAACAAACCAAAAAGAACTCTTTGGAAATTCTCAACCTAAACACTAAAATCTCATTCAATCAAAAAGTAGAGTTCCAGATTTAAAGCCAAGCACATACAATGGTTACACATGTCATATAGAGTGCACTGCAAAACTTTCAACAGATTTTGCACACTTTGTGGTGAATCATGTGATTCACGACAAAATTCACAATTGTCACCAAGAATCAACAGGTGAGTTGCACAAGACCCGTAGAGACCACACCTAAAGTTTGGGCACTTTTTGCACACTTTGTGGTGAATCATGCGATTCACCACAAGTGTGCCTCTGGAAGCTGAAACAAAAATATGAGCCCATAGGAAAGCTGCACATGCCTTGTATTGCTCACTGCTAAATTTTGAGACCATTTGGAGCACTTTGTGGTGAATCGTGCAATTCACCCCACAAGTGGGGCTTTTGCACATCAAAACTATCCTGGGTTGTCTAGCAAGTGCTCCTGAGTATTTTGACAGTGCACACAAAAAGTTTGAAGTCTAACCAAGTCTCAAAAATAAGTAAAGAAAACCTTTCAATCAGAATAGGCTTTTCAGGTCTGATCGCTTAGATCTATTTACCGAGAAGTTTCCATGCCAAAATTTTTGCAGTCCCATAGTGTCTACTAGGTTATAAGATACCTATAGAACAAAGCTAAGCCAAATTCAGGCACTTTGTGGTGAATCATGCAATTCACCACAAAAGGATCAATTGTTCACAAAAATCAAGATTTGAGCTCATAACATTGTGCATAACCTTTGGACAAAATGTCAAGTCAAATAGAGGAGATTTGGCACCTTCTTGGTCAAAATTCAAATTTGAGATTACATCTGTGTTTTCCGTGCTTCTTATATCATTCCTATGAAATCTTAGGTCAAAACACTACAGTTGTGCTAAATCATGCGATTCACCACAAAGTGGGTTTTTCCTAGTTTTGAGCTCACAAAGTTGTTGTGCTAGCTCTACATAGCCTATACCTGAGTTTTCAAGCCAAGAAGACTGAATTGTGGTGAATCGTGCGATTCACCACAAAGTCATTCAATTGGCAAGCTAACCTGGCTGGAGATCCCCTTGAGCACATTGATCACTTGTGCATGCTCAAAGTCCCTTTGTAATTCCAAAAAACACTTGTTCAAGCTACAAAGCCTTCTGTTTTACTCTTTTAGCTGCAGTTTGCCTAAACAATCATAACTTTTGATTGGGAACTCAAAATGACAAGCTTTTTTTATAGAATTCATCAAGAGAGCTAGATCTACCTCTTCTTGACTGGTTTTTTTTTTGTTGGGTACAATCTAAAATCCTTTCCAATTGCAACAAGTTGGGTTACCCAAAACTTAACTGCCAGTCATCATTGCTAAGGGTAAACAAGGGAGGGCAGACCAAATGGTTGAGGTTGTTCAACATGCAGAGACTAGGGAAAGACCACCAATGGTGGATCAATCAAGATATACACTTGTGGGCTCTGCAAGGGTGCATAGAGTCCTAATTGGAGACCTCACCATAGGGCTCTATCAATGGGTAAATTGAAACAAGATATTTTACCTTCAAACCCTGAATCCATTCTTAGATACCCTTGAGGGAGTAAAGACCATATACATCTACCTTGAAGAGGAAAACTCCCTCATCCTAGAAGTGGTGTACAAGGATAAGTTCAACATGGACTATAAGTTAGTGACATCGAAGGTTGTCTCTACTTATACACTCTTTGGAATCCCCTTGTCAAACACCAAGCTTGAACCAAGAGCACAACTGAGCGGAAGCACAACCAAGAACCCAAATAAATTTCCTGCACATAGAAGAACCAGCTTCATTTGGCTTGCCAATTCCATCCAATGGAGCAAGATTGGGAGAGACACAACCCATGTACGCAATGAGTGGTCATGAGGCCATTAGAGGGCCACCACCACCACCATAAACACTACCCACAATAAACACTTCATTGGCTAGGGAGGAGTTGTGCTTGTCCTCTCTTGGATGTCATATGGGCTATCATTGGAAGGTCAAACCAACTGACTTTCGAAAGTGGGTCACAAAGTTCAACGGGTCGGGGAATCTATACAATCACCTGGCAAGCTTTAGGCAAGTGTCTAGAGCAGAAAAGGTCAGTGATCTCCACGCCTTAGTGGAAGGCTTTAGGTTGACATTAGAAGGAAGAGCCTTGTCATGGTTTCAAACTCTAACAACTTCTAACTACCATAGCCTACAAGCGCTTGAGAAGGATTTCATTTTGCAGCCTTCTCCAAAACCGAACAAAAACAAGATGGAATGTAGTTGCTTTATGAGTTTAAGTAAGAGTCCAATGAGTCAATGAGAGACTATGCTCTTTGATTTAGGCAACTTCTGGCAAGATGCCCTGAGGGAGAAATGCCATGCCAAGAGAGGTTAGTCTCACTTTCTATAGAAGGACTTCTTGACCTCGAGCTACACACAATGTTGTACACAAAGTACCATAAAACCATAGATGAGTGTATCCTTGAGGCAATTGATATTGATGATAATTGCGAGAGAACAATGTCACACATTCAAGCTAGTTCAAGTACTACCCTTGATGTGACAGTTGCATCATGTGCAGAGGAAGTCATCAAAACCTTAGCAGATAGGATACAAAACTCATATGGGCCTCAAAGAGCTATGGAGCAACAGGTTGCCTATAGGCCATACACATGTGGAATCTGTGGTGGGAACCATCCAACCTCTCAATGTGCTCCAAAGAATCCAGACCCACTATATGCAAGACTTGAGATTCAGGCTCCACAATGGTGTGAATTTCGCCAAAGTTGGGGAAACCACAACACGGATAATTGCTTTGAGCAAGTGAAGTATGTGCAAGCTCAACCAATTAAGAAAGCAACATATATTCAATCCAAAGTTGCACCTATGATAGGCTATTGTTCAGAGTGTGGTATAACCCACATAATGCCGGATTGCCCTTACAACCCAACTCCAAAGAATAAGGAAAGCCTAAAAAGTGCTAAGGTTAGTCCATCTTCTAGTGGATCAGATGACACCAAAAAAGCAAGTTCCAATAAATGTGGTCACAAGAGCACAAAAGCTCAAAGATGCTAAGGTACAAACAATTGATGAGGAAAAGCCAGCAAAATGCTCAATTAACTCATGGAAATCTTGACGAGAACAAAAAACTACGGCACAAAAATGTAAATAGGAAAAAGCCAACGAGGACGCTAAGGTCCAAGGAAGTAATGAGAAACCAAAGGAAGGTTGAGTCTTTGCTGGGCAAGTCTTAGAGCCCTTGAAATCAATGCTAGATGCCTACTATGAAGCAAGATTGAGACCTCAACAAACCTTGGAGGAAAGAATGAGAGCCTCCCTAGACCGTGCACTTGAAAAAAAACACTTAGAAATATTTCAAAGGCTGATCAAGGGTACATAAGCTATCTTGGAGAAACAATTAGACAAACCAATACCCTCCATGGAAAACCAAACCATGAGCTCAAGACGTAGGAGAAGAATAAAGAGTAAAAAGACCGAAGAGCTCATTGAAACACATGCTGCAACCGATGGGGTACTTTGCAGAACCAAATTGGTCCAACATTGTCATACTAAATAGCATTATTAACAAGATAACAGAAGATTGGGCAAAAACCTTATGTGAAAAAGTCAGGGAAGCTAACAAGATGAAAAAGGAAAAGGGGAAAGCACCTTTGGAAGAGATAAACCTAGACAAAGACCAAGCAGACGTAGATTTGGGGTCTAGGTATGGGCCATTTTCAGTATCATCCAAAGAAACAAAAGCATAGGAAATGAAGGTGCTGCCATAATTTTTAGGGGGCTATGAGAGCAAAAAATATATACGTAAGGCACGCCCTCTGTAACATCCAAGTGCCAATGTCTTGGTCACTTTGAGCAAAGTAAAACCAACATCCACTCCAATGCAAGACATAACTAAGGGACAAAACAAAACTAGCATAGCCGCATCAAGAAAAATTCCCTTAGAGGACCTAATGGAAAACAAACTAACCAAAGGAGAAAAGTGTGAGTCGGTTCCCTTGAACAAGTTAGGTGACTACTGTGAAGGGGAGACGACAATACCACGTTGCCCGTTTAATTCAATGAAGTGAAGAGTAAAGCTATCCTAGATAGTGGGGTAGGGGTAGCTATAGCCACTAAGAATGTATGGGAAGCCTAGGGCAAACCAGCACTCAGAAAAACTAGGATGAAACTCTAACTAGCAAATGGGTTTGAGGAATCACCATTAGGCCTCCTAGAAAAAGTGGTTGTGACTTCTTGCATAATAGAGTACAAGCACACATTTGCTGTGGTTGAATTTGGACAAAAGCCCAACTACGAAATCATCCTAGGACGCCCATTCATGCGACAATTGAAAATTATCCAAGATTAGGGCTACAATTACATCTACCTACGCCATTCACATGCTATCACTCGAGTGGATCTCAAGGATCACTCCTATAAGGATGTGATCAATACTCTGGTGCCGGACATGGTCTCTACAATGGCCAATGAGGATTTGGTTCCTTCATGGCTAATCCAAAATAAACCCGTGTGGATGTGTGGACTTGACAAGGGAAGTGAACAAGATGGTTCCTCTAGTTCTTCCAATTATATTGCTGAACCATTTCCAGAGCATGAACTAGAATCTTTTGGATGGAATGACATTCTAGCTACCCTAGATGTCTACGCTCATGTCCATGCTACCAAAGACTATGATGATGAGGGATACAACATCAAATCATTGTACGTGCTTCAAGTGATTCAAGAAGATGATTCAAGCATAACTAGTAGCGATCAATGTGATGAATAAATCATCTTTGAAGGGCCAAATGCAAACCATTACATAATCACTCACACTAGAATTAGAGAGGCAAAATCCCATCAAATTCCAACAATGCCATTACTCATGGAAATCTCCTCGTTTGGAGATGTGAGCATAACAGAGGTCACATCGGAAGATGTTGATCAAAAGTGACTTGGAGAAGAAGGGTGAGAATGATCATAAAGATGATTCAAATGCCCAAAAATCTCATCCTAAGGAGCTTGAACCCAAAACCAAAAAGGAGCTAACAAAAGCTGCTAGAAATGAGAAAGCCAAAGCTCCAAAGAGCGTGAGAGGAAAATTGATTTAGATTCTTCTAAATCCTAAACAAAAACATGAGGCACAAAAAGAAATTCAACTTGAACTTCAAGTCAATGAGTCCCAACAAATGAGAGAAGTAGCAGAACAACTAGAGTTCAAAGAGAAATCTCAATTTTTGAAGTATGTAGGGTCTAATGATTGCGTCAAGGACAAGATAAGCAAATGCTATTTGACCCAACTCTTAGCCATGCAAGCCCTACAACCAAAGAATTCAAAACCACAACAACTAGAGCCAAAATAGAAACCAAAAGAAAATAAAGCCAGAAAGACAGAAGAAAACACAAATGAGAGTCTCTCTGATTGGGAGGAAACAAACTCAAATGAGGAAAAATTGTCCAACCCAGTTAGTGTACCTTCACACTACAAAAAGTACAATGTAGAGGAGCGGAAGATCATGGTGACCAAGCCAAAAAGGACCTTGACATCTCTAGGTGTGTCTTATGATGGACTTGAAGACACAAAGAAGATAGATATGGCATCACCAGGTGAAGAGCCCAAGCCTCTGTACATTGCCACACACTTACGTCCTGAGGAAAAAAGCAAGCTTATTAAGCTCTTGTTAGAGTTTTGAGATGTCTTTGCTTGGTCCTGCAAGGACTAAAAGGGGGCAGATCCTACAATTTGTCAGCACACGATTCCTCTTCGAGCATATGCAAAAGCTTGCCAAATGCGTCCATACTCTTACAATGAGAACTACGCTGTCAAGATCAATGAGGAGATCAAACAACTTAGGGAGGCTGGATTTATCTATGAGATTGAACATACGGAATGGGTATCACCTTTGGTGGTAGTTCCAAAAAAGAATGGAAAACTTAGAGTGTGTGTAAATCTCAAGAAAGTCAATGCCGCCACAGCTCGCAATCACTATCCTTTGCCTATAATGGACCACGTGATCAAAAGTGTAGCTGGTGCTGAAGCTTATAGCTTCTTACATGGATTCTTTGGATACAATCAATTATCCATTGATCCAAAATATCAACATAAAATGGCATTTGCAACGGATCAGGGCACTTATGTCTATAGCATGATGCGGTTTGGGTTGACCAGTGCGCCTACTACCTTTCAGAGACTCATGTGTCATATCTTCAAGGAATTCCTCAAGAAATTTTTGGAAGTATATGTTGATGACCTATGTGTACATTCCAAGCAAAGATCGGAACACTTGTCTCAACTTTGGGCTATCTTTGAAAAATGTCATTCATATAGACTAAGCTTGAATCCAGAAAAATGCGCATTCATGGTGCAGTAAGGAAAAATCCTTGGACTCGTTGTGTCTAAAAATGGCATATCTACTAATGAAGAGAAAGTCAGTGCAATTGCACAAATGGCAAAACCAACTAATGCTAAGCAAGTTCAAGGTTTCATGGGGCATTGTGGGTATTATCGTAGATTTATCTATAACTATGCCACCATTGCCCGAACTCTCTATGCACTTTTAGTGAACTTTGAATGGACGGAGAAGTGCGATGAAGCCTTTACAAAGCTTAAGAATGCATTAGTCAATGCTCCCATATTTAGGGCACCTAACTGGAACAAGCCATTCCACGTTCATATGACGCTTCCAAGTTTGCAATTGGATGCGTATTAGCTCAATTGAGTGAGCACAACATGGACTTCCCAATCTCATACGTGAGTAGACAGCTCAATAGTGCTAAAAGGAACTATTCCACAACACAGCATGAGGGCCTAGGAATGATCTTTGCCATTAAAAAGTTTAGACATTACCTATTGGCCAACAAGTTTTTGTTTTACATAGATCACCAGGCACTCTTGTACTTGGTGAATAAACCATGTAACACTTGTAGAATAGTACAATGGTTTTTAGTTCTGCTAGAATTTGACTTCACGATGGTGGTCAAGAAAGGAGTAACTCATTAGAGTGCTGACCACCTTTCTTGAATCATCATGGGAGGAGGACAATAAGGCATCCGTGATGCCTTGCCCAATGCTTACATGTTTAATGTTGAAATGGTTCCATAATGGAGCAAAAATATAGTGCTAATGTTGACCATTGGATCATTACGTGTGAGCGACTCCATGGATACCAATCTCACATTAGTTGAGCAATCAAGACAATTCTCAATGCTTGTAGGTAGTTATATAAGCGAGGACAAGACAATGTTCTTTGATTATGCATAGACAAATAGGAGATGGACTCATATATCCAAGAAGCTCATGTAACTATGGGTAATTTCCACCAATCTCCTGAACAAACATTACAAAGAATTGAACGTATGGGAGTCTATTGGCCTTCTATGAGGAAGGATGTCTACGACTATGTTAGGGGTTGCTTGTGTGAAATGGGAGCTAATCTTGTTGCAATGAATGCAATAACCCTCTATTGTATGTCACCTGTAGCTCCAAAATGGGCAGAGACTTTAGTTGAATATCTAACCACAAGGGTCATCCCAAAAAAGATGAGTAACAAATGGCAAATATATTTGGAAAAGTGCGCTGAAGAATTTAGTATCATTGCCAATCAACTCTACCATCCTAGTAAAGACAAGAACCTAAGAATATGTGTGACCGAAAGTGAATACTTACCAGTACTCACTCATGCACATTCTTACGTTTTTGGAGGACATTTCTTTGCGAACGTTACAACAAAAGCTGTAATGAGAGTAGGGCTATGGTGGCCTACATTGCACAAAGATGCTGCTGAGTTTGTAAAACAGTGCGATGAGTGTCAAAGGTATAAAGCTCATATTTGTAGGGACGAAATGCCTTTGAGACTAATGATGGGTGCGTAGGCATTTGCTAAATGGGGGATAGACTTTGTTGGACCCATAGACCCACCAGCTGCCCATACACATGCTCAGTACATCATTGTTGCCACAAACTACATGACAAAGAGGGTAGAAGCTAAAGCTACTACAAAGAATGATGCCCACACAACCGCAAAGTTTCTATACAAAAATGATTTTACCAAGTATGGCCTACCCATTGATATCGTGAGTGATAGGGGTAAACACTTCCTAAACGAAGTGATTGAACATCTTTTGAATGAATTCATGGTAATTCATAGAAAATCGGCATCCTATCACCCACAAGCCAATGGTCAAGCTAAAAGTACCAACTAGATACTTAAAGCAGTTTTGACAAAAATTGTAAGTGGTTCAAAGTCAGATTGGGAGTTAAAGCTACATTCAATCATTTGGGCTTATCGGGTAGCATATAAAACCACAATTGGGACTACACCATTCAACATAGTTTATGGTTTGCATGCAATACTTTCGATGGATTTTTTAATTCCAACCATGAGAGTGGCCCAAGAGCTTAATTGGATGGGACACAAGCTCTTAGACAGACTAGAAGCGCTTGATTAGCTAGATGAAACTAGGCTAGCTGTAGTGGCAAGGATGTATGCACTCAAATGCCAACAAAAGAAATTCCATGACAGCCACATCATAATAAAGGAATTCAAATTGGGTGACCTAGTTTTGGTATATACTTTGAAACAATTTCAATCTAAATTCTCCAAGTCAGGTCAAGGTCCATTTGTGATTTTCGGAGTGTCATCTAGTGGAGCTGTCAAGCTGTCCACATTAGATGGCTGCCCAATTGGATTAGTGGTCGTCATGTAAACAAGTATTACACCCCATTGACCACATAAGAGATGGATCGTTTACATAAGGCAAAATGGAGACAGGAAAAGCGTAGACTTGTTGCGGAAAACACAAGAGAAGAAGCAAAAGAACGCGCTCAAAAATGCAAAAATGGAGACGTAGTTCCATTCAAACAAGGAGTGACTAAACCCCATAAGTTTAAAATCATTGAGGAAAATATGGACAAGGATTTGGAAGAGGAAACTCCTCAATCATTCATTTCAATACGTATAGGTATTGATCAATAGGAAACTTATGCGTTTATTGACTCTGGGGCCGATGGAAATACAATCTCCTATGAGCTTCATACAAGGCTAAAGGATGCGACACTTGCACAAACCCAGTTGTATTTCAAGCATACACGGGTCATCAGACCAAGGCATTGGGATGTTGTGAATTGAACATGCATGTTAGTGAACTAGTCTGTGGGGACAAGTTTTTTGTCACCTAAGCAAAAATGCAAGATGTGCATATTATTCTAGGGAGATCATGGCAGAAGCGGTACAACTATTTCTTCAATTGGGCACGCAAATTGGTTCACTCCCAATCCGAGGATCTGAAGCTATGGGTGCCACTCCAAGTGCCGGATGAAGATTATGCCATAGCTATACAACCACCCACATCCTCATCCTCTTTTGACGCCAATTTCCTCAACAAGTCTTCATCATCAAAAGCTCCAACTTCTAAGAAACCAACTCCACCAACTTCTACTCTCGTCTGAAAGAAAAAATCTGAGCTCAAACAGACACCTACACCCATGGAGTCCAAATCCTATGCAAAGTCTAGCTTCAAATGGGTCAAAAAGGGCGAGCTTCACTCACCAAAAAAGATCAAAGCAAAGGACAATCGCCCACGGGAAGTAAAGAGTCCAAGGTCCATAGGAGTTGACAACTATCAAACCAATGTCAACTACTCTATGCCTCGCCATCAATGGATCCCAAAAAACATGGTTCATCAAGAAATTAATGGTTGGGCGTGGGTACGCAAAGCTCTGCTACTACAACCAACCTCCTCAAAGAGCTCCAAAAGGAAAAGAATCAATCATTCCAGAAAAAAGAAATGCCAAGCAAAGCAAAAAAGCAACACAGACACACACAAACCATATCAACAACCTTGTCCCCTGTGGATACCCAAAAATTGAGTGATGCACTTGGTCAATGGTTACGCATGGGTTCCTAAGATACTACTCCATCACAGTGTGTCAGCAATTTCTTCAACAAGCTCACCAAAAGCCAATGAGAACCTTGAAGCCTTGCAAACTCACATTACGCGGATATCGTCTCTCCTACAAATTGTATGGCAATGTCAAAAACCACCATAGAAACCTCTTCCTCCAATGAACCAATCATAAGAAAAGTTACCACCATTGTACTCCATTGCAATATCATTAGACATAGGACAAACATCGCCAGCACAAGCCCATAGGACATATTGT
This sequence comes from Lygodium microphyllum, assembly GCF_053477565.2. Lineage (NCBI taxonomy): Eukaryota > Viridiplantae > Streptophyta > Polypodiopsida > Schizaeales > Lygodiaceae > Lygodium > Lygodium microphyllum. Next base: position 101,648 of record NC_141144.1, read on the forward strand.
TCTATGACCCATTCTTGCATAGCATTTGTTTTTATTGCATATCTTTTCAATGCATAATAGGGCCACATTACAAGGCCTGCATAGGCACAATTTTTACAACCTTACCACACTCCTACGTCCTAAACCAGTCTTGGCATGCAATGCTTTGACTAGGTGGGGGGGGGGAGTTGAGTGCACCAAGGAAGGCTTCAAATTGTGAGCTGAGCGAGATAAGAGAAGTCTGTCCAATTTAGATTTTTGTTGCTCTTTTAACTCCTTTTAGAATATAATAGCATGCATGTATTTATGTTAATTCTTTTGCAGTTGGCCTCGCACAAACCATTGCACTTAATGGGATGGGTCAAGCCATCAAATCTTACATTTTTATAGAAAATATGTATTTTATTTTTAATTTTCGTTATATGCATGTACTAAAACCTACAAATTAAAAACCATAAAATCCTTAAAAACAACTAACTCTGCATGCAACTTTAACCTAGAATAGCCACATCAATAACCCAACTTCCTCTACATCAACAACCGCAACCAACCAAATACCATTTAAATCCAAACCCATCACCCATTCGCCTCAATAGAATCTTCTTCGTCCTTCTACACCACCACGATCATAATCATCTATTTCACCATGGACACACTCTTACAGTGTCCAAGGACGAACACTGGATTAGGTTGGGGGGAGTGTTAGAGCTCAGGTCAACCTCAGGCCAAAACTGGTCATAAAATCGCAAAGTTAACACCGATCAAAGTTGGTCAAAGAAGTTAAATTGGCTGAGAAGTGATTGGCAAGTGACGAGAGGTGACCTAAGATGATCAAGAAGAGCAATACAATGTCAAAACTCAATTTTGAGGTCAAGTTGTCAGGGTTCGAAGCGAAAAGGGTATGTGACGATGGGTGTCGAGCAAAGTTAGAAGACCACTTCAAAGAGTAAACAAGGTCAAATGAAGCTCAAAATGGGTCAAAAAAAGCGTGATACTATGTGGATAAAGCTTGCAAAAGATGAGCTCCAATGAATTTACCAACCATGATATTTTTAGACCCAAAGGCTAAAAATGGGGTCGTTCGAGAGCTAGAAAATGGTAAAAAGGCCATAACTTGGAGCTCAAATGTTAGAATCAAGCATGGTTGGAGTCATTTGAAAGTTGGTAGACCAAGGAAAGAGCTTGCAAAGTTTGGAAGACATTAATTTCCCGAGAATCTGGCGGGTACGCAGAGAATTAATTGATTTCCGGATCCCGATTTTGTGTGCGCAAAGCGCCGTATAATGATCACTATGAACCCACAAGACTATGTAAATTTTTATCAATGATTATATGTGAGCCGAGGCCTCAGTGCTTCCAACTTGTATAGGGCGCCCATTGCTAGTGTGAAGCGGCCGAAGCGTAAGTGAGTAAAATTTGACCTAAGCTAAGGGAAAGGGGACTTTTTGGAGGTCACGATTTGGTGGAGAGAAGAGAGCTCTGCATTCCCACGTTTCAGAGCTTCCCTACGCGCCATTCCCTCCATTGTTCATTGTGCCGTTTGTGGCTAAGCGTTCCTTGTTCCAAGAGGAAGCTACCTATGTAGGCTATTTAAATACATTGCCTATATTTCTCCATTTTGCATTGTGGGATGATTCAAGTCTCTTGTTTGCTCGTATGCTTACTTGCTTGTGTTGTGATTAAGCGTGGCATCGAAGAGGATACATCGCACCTTCCAACAACGGATATCATTGTGGTTACACATATTCTCAAATTGGAAGTATTTCCCTTTGCCTGCATCAAGTTGTCGATCCATGCATTTCTCCCATCTATGGTCGGTTGGTATGTCAATGCCTAGATATTTAAAAGAGGACACTCGCTCAATGGTTTGTCCATCATACATAATTTGTGAGGGGCATTGAGGCTACTGTGTTCGAACTATCATAAACTTGGTCTTACTTACATTCACTGCCAATCCACTTTTCTTACAAAAAGAATGTAAGAGCTCCAACAACTTTTGGATTCCCTCTATTGTGTATGCCAAGAGTACCGCATCGTCGGCATATAGTAGGAGCAACACTACAAATAAACCAATCTGCGGGCCATCTATAACATTTCCTTGTGCATGTTCAAGTATCATCTCTTCAAGTTCGTTGATACATAACCCAAACAAAGTAGGGGAGAGAGGACATCCATGTTTGACACCCATGTTTGACACCCATGTTACTAACAAACGCCTGAGAAAATCCATTTGCATTTTTGAGGCGACATACAACTCTCTCATATAGGCGATAGACTCCCATGTGGAGCTCAATTGGGACTCCCAACATTTGCATTCTTTCCCACAAACCATCCCTTGGCACTGCGTCAAAAGCCTTTTTAAAATCTACAAAACAACAGTACAATGATTTTCCCATGCGTCTACTCTCATCCATCAAAACTCATAGGGTGACTAGATGATCTATAGTGTTATGTTGAGCTCGAAAAACAGCCTGTCCTTTTGCTCTTTTGTGTGCCTTCTCAACCCATGCGCTTAATGCGATTTCCAACAAGGTGCTAAAAAGCTTTGCCATAGTGGATAATTATTGTGCGATAATTAGTCAATAAATGGCGGTCTCCCCCTTTGTATATTGCCTTAATCCACTTCTCTTGCCAATCATCTGGAAAGCCATGTATAAAAGCAAAGTTTAAGATATCCGCAAGATACGCATGTCTCTATTGGAGCCCATTTCAGTAGTTCTATGCATATGTCATCTGAGTCGCGGGCTTTTCCATTGGCCATTTTCTTGAGTGCATGCACCACATCGTTTGGTGAGAACATTTCGTCTTGTGTCACTTCAATTTCATTTCCATCCATATGTTCCACATTCACATGTGTATACAACTGGGTTACATAATTGAGCATATCAGAGTCTGTGAAGTCTCCCATAATGTCTTCTTTCCGTCCTTTCGCATCATTCCATGCCTTTTTAGGGTTATGCTTGAACATATGCTCGTCTTCCTTCTCTTTTTCTGCCACATGTGTTCTCCTCTTTCTCCTAGTGAGGGCGTTATACTATTTCTCTACCTCTTTCTTACCATCGCCCTCCGACATTCTTTTCACATATGCGCGGGTGCTTTTACATTCCTCATCGAACCAACGCTTGTGGGGTAGACCGCATACATGTTTCATATCTTTATTTTTACATGTGAATGCATCTCGATTAGCATGCAATATGCAATCCTTCAAGCTCTCCCATGATAAAGGGGGTGACTCATACAAGTAGTGCACTAATTGTTCCACATAGCAACCTTTCTTCTCTTGCAGCACCCTATATGTGGGCTTTACTTGTATTCCTCCCTTTTGTCGTCTCTCATGTCCTACAACCATAGTGATCGTAATAGGTGAATGGTCTGATTCAGGTTGTTTATTCTCGACAGAGAATCCTTTCACAAGCCCCATTGTATTTACATGCACTAATGCTAAGTCCAAGATACTACAACCCCCACTGGCAGGAAAGGATGTGGCCGTGTCAGATTTCTGAAAGCACTTCATTCCATTAAGAACTAGCATATGCATACCATTCATGACACTGCGAATTGCTCGACCACGTGTATTGACCTTAGGGTCAGAAGAGGTTCTATCCCACAAAGGGTCCAGTTCTATTTGCTCACTTTTTGATATAATGGGTTGCGCTTGCATGCCTCCAATACGAGCATTCAGATCTCCCACAAGTAGGACATGTCCATCGTGCTGGAAAGAGCATATATCCATACTAAGTTCCTCAAAAGGATTGCTTGCATCAACTCCATATCTACTATAGAACGATGATTCTCTATGTGGAATATAGCAGCCTGCAATGAATATTGGAGCATCATGGTTGAGAATCTTAACCCATAGGTATCTCTTAAATACATCAATATGTACCAAAGAAATGGCATCTTATAGACATTCCTTAAAGATACATGCAACACATCCTTACCCTCAAAGTCTGACATGTGATTGGAACACATAAAAAACAATGTAGCCAAGGATGTTGGGTAGCTTACATTCTTCTCTTTCCCATGTCTCACCCAAAAAAATCACATCTACATCACCAAATAGTGCATTTGTGCTCACTCCTTTATGCCAAGGAAAGCCACGGCAATTCCAATACATAATGTGCAAAACTTTTGCGGTCCCATGAGTCTCGCATTGCTATGCATTCATCTCATCCTTTCCTTTCTCCTCTTCTTTTTTTGATTCTTTCTCCTCCTTTTGTCTCCTCTCATCATACTTACGACGCTGCAACTCTTGTTGTTTTGGAGTACGATCCTCTCCTACATAGAACTTTGTACCTTGAAGATAAACGCGACCACTATCAAGAATGATGGCTCGCTTACAAGCATTAAGCATTGTGCATACAATCATACGGGGTTTGTTTCACCTTCTTTTGTTTTATAATCTTTCTTCCGATACGGCGAGCCCCATACACCATTACATCTTTCATAGCAAAGTGATCCTTAAAGAAACATGCCACTTCCTTGACCAAGGCAACAGGTGTCTCGCAATCTTTTTCATGAATGCCTCGTATGACTATGTTTTGGGCTCTCTTTTCGCGTTTGTGTTGCTCTTGTGCATCTAGTCCATCCTCAATGGCACATGTCATATTTGCATTTATCTTCTTATTGTGCATTTTCACCGGATCGCCATTACCACGTGCAACGTTTACCCAAGAGCTATCCTCATTCTTCGCGGCAGCTTCGCTGCCTTGAAGCGGCAAGCAAAGTTGCCATGCTATTGTATGGCAACTTCGCTCAACAATCCATTTCTCATCTTTCTCTCTCCTCTTTTTTATATCTCTCTCCCTCCCCCAAATATTCCCTATGTTTAATTTTTTCTCTCTCTTTCTTTGCCTTCTATTTTAGTTTTTTTTTCCTCCTAGTTCTCTCTCTCTCTCTCTCTATTTTCCTTCTCTTTCTCCTCTATTTTTTATTCTCTTTTTAAATTTTATCTTTTCTCTCTCTATAATTCTCTCTACATGTTCTATCTCTCTTCTTCTTCTTTCACTTTCTCCCCCCTCCCCCCCCCCCCCCAGTCTCTCTTAAAGTATGTAAATATTATCTTTTCCTTGTATATAATTCTCTCTTTATGTTTATATTCTCTCTCTTCTCTCTCTCTCTCTCTCTCTCTCTCTCTCTCTCTCTCTCTCTCCGTCTCCTTTCTCCTAATTTTTTTTTAATTCTCTCCTCTTTTAAATTTTATCTTTTTCTTCTCTTTTTTAAATTATATATATATATATATATCTGTCTTCCCCCCTCTCCTTCTCTCTTCCTTCCTCTCTCTCTCTCTCTCAAAAAATATTTAAAATTTAAAAAGGCTTTTCTCTTTTTTCTTTTTCCCCATCTCTCTTCCTCTTTTCCTCTTTCTTCTTATTCTTCTTCTTCTTCTCTCTCTCTCTCTCTCCCCCTCCTCTCCTTTCCTTCTCTCTCCTCTTTTTTCTTTTTTTCTTCTCTTTAATTTTTTTTCTTCTTTTTCTTTTAAATTTTATCTTTCCTCTCTATAATTCTCTCTGTGTTCAAATTCTCTCTTCTTATTTTCTCTCATTTTCTTCTCTGTCTTTGTTCCCCCTCTCCTCTTTTTTTCTTTTTTTTCCTCTTAAATTTTATATTTTCTCTCTATAATTCTCACTGTTCCCTCCCTCTCCTCTTCTTTCTTTTTTGCTCTTTGTATATTTCTCTCTCTCTCTCTCTTATTTTAATTAAACAAAAAGTTTACATTAAAAATTTTAATGTGTGTGTGTGTGTGAGAGAGAGAGAGAGAGAGAAAACCTAAGCCCTACACATGAGAGAGAGGGGGGAGGGGGAGAAGAAATATGTTTAATTAAAAAAAGACTATTCTCTTTCCTCTTTCTTCCCCTTCTCTTTGTCTTCTTCTTTTTATTCTTCTTCTTCTTCTTCTCTCTCTCTTTTATTCTATCTCCTTCTCAAAGTGTGTGAAAAACTATGTTCGAAAAATTTTTAATTAAAAATTTTTAAAATGTTTCATTTAAAAAAGTTTAATTTAACTGTAAGAGAGAGAGAGAGAGAGTTTAGAGAAACTTTTGATTTTAAAAAAAGTTTGATTTAATGAGAGAGAGAGAGAGAGAGAGAGAGAGAGAGAGAGGAAACCTAGACCCTACACATGAGAGAGGGGGGGACGAGAGGGGAGAGAAATTTAATTAAAAAGGAAAGGGAGTTTTAATTTAAAAAAGGAAAGTGAGGAAATGAGCCTTTAATGAAAAAAGGAAAGAGGAAGAGAAAATGAGATATTACACGTGAGAAAGAGAGGAGGAAAGGGGGTTTTGATTAAAGAAAAGAGGTTTGAAAAAGGGGGTAGGTTCGAGAAGCCCTATGGAGGTTCAAGGCTTTCCGAACCTATAGCTAGAATAATATAGTAATAAGATGTGGCTCTCTTGGTTGGTTATTTCCAAAAGCATTCTCAAGCATCACAATTTTCCCAAAGAGCCACCATTGAGCGAGGTACAAGCCTCATCTCCTTTCAAGAATTTATAATCATCACCAAATTCTTTACAAACATGTGAATACAAGTTCAAATAATATTTTTCGATAAAGAGTTATCCAAGGAAATTACCCTTCTAATCTAGAACTCATAGCAAAGTGTGGCACCATAGACGTCTACCATCTAGAAGTTTTTCACATACACTTTTCTCTTGTACAAGATTGCCAAGAGATGTTTCTAATTATCTTTTCTCAATTAACGAAAAAAATTGACAAGCAAGTAATGATGTAGACTTGCCCAAAATGATTTTGACATATTTTTCTCATCCCCACTTGTAATAGAGTCGTGAAAGCTAGACTTAACACCATTTTTGAGTAGTCCCACCAAGTCTTTGAGAGAGAGGAGGGAAAACAACGCTTCATTTGAATGAAGGAAAGGGAAAATTGAGTGTTGATAAAAAGGAGAGAGAAAATTAGTGCTCCGCTCTTGTTTATGATGATGGAGTTCACTTCTAATGCTATGTTGAGCAAGGAAGGACTGGTTTGCTTATAATCTTACTCCTTGTTTCGAGTTTAGTGTGTGTTAAGTTGTAAGAGTATTGGAAGCAAGCACTAATTTTTTTGAATTATAGTGCTTTTTTTTGTATTCACATGAAAAGAGCTTCAAGCTTTTTTGCATCACCCTCTTTTTGTCTTCCCTCCTTTCTCTAAAGTTTGGTTTGAGGACCAAATTTTTCAATTTGACACTTCATTTCAAAAATTTTGAGTCCCTTCTTATAACCCTGTACAAGATCATGTCTCTCAGTGCCACAACTTAACATTTGATTCCACTTTTTTTTTTAATGAATCTTTATAACCCTATCTATCCTCTAGTTTGATCTTTGGTCAGCTTTAGCCCTTATTTGGTCTGGACTAGCTATATGAAGTACACTTATAGCAAGTTCAAGATTGTGTGGACGGGCCAAACATACCAAGACAAAACCTGGCATAAAGCAAACATGGCAGTTGGCTAGCTGATGAGGAATACTTACCAAAAATATCCTAATACGATGTGTGAACCACTCTTCTAACTAATGAGGAATACCTAATAAAAATATCCCGATACCATGTGTGAAACATCCATCTAGCTAACCGAGCTCTACAAACACAATATCGTGCAAGGCTTCGTAACATGCTGGAAAGGACCCAAATAAAGACACTCGAGACTTGAGGAGAGAATGTGTCAACTAGGCCTAAGAAAGCTATTAGAACTGTTAATGAAGTAACCAACTCTACCCCAATGTAAGTGCAAAGACACCTTTTAAGTGCGACAAGGAAACAACAAGGCAAGAAAGGGCCATGGAGGAAATAACAAGTCTCCCCTTCATCCACCAGGGCCAGCATTGGACGCTCTTTTGGGACACCCAGCACACCATACATCCTTATTTCCCTGTCCGCTACCAGACATGTAAGTTGATCGGTACGCAGTGCATTGAATGGCGCAGAAGCTCGTCATATCATCGTAGGCTGCAAGGTGGCATGAGCACTTGAATCTGTCTAGCTACTTGCGTGCAAGCCTTCCACTGCTCTCTCTCTCTCTCTCTCTCTCTCTCTCTCTCTCTCTCGGGCAACACAGTACACACACACGCTACACCACACTTTACTACACACAAACGCACGACGAGAGAAAAAAACAATATGTTTATGGCTTTAGGATGGAGAAGATGCTGCATTCAGAGAGCGATCTCCCGAATAGCAGAGACATGGAAAGTGATAGCAATTTGTGTGGTGTCCCCGGTACCAACCGTGGCAGTGGGAAAGGCCAGGCCTTCATTCTCTTGAGCAGAGGCAGAGACGCGGAGCCTCCATGTTGTGAACGGCGTCATGCGCATAAAAGCTCGGATGAAGTCATAAGAGGGGAGGTTGGAGAGTGTGGTCTCTCCTGATTCCAGATTGTAGGCGTAGTGGTAGTCAAGCGGAACGCCAGCCTCGTAGTGAAGAGGTTCCGTCTTATTGCGGTCATGAAAGACACGCGAGCTTTGCAGGAGAATGTAAATCTCCCCACTCTTTGTGGCAGGCTGGTGAGCCCCTTGCGCCGTCCCCGCTGGCGCAGCCTCATCACCGCCAGCAAACTTCATCTCCAAGTGATGAATGCGCACCCGTGACCATGTGGCCGGGAAGACCGTGAAATCGTCCACAGGAATTTCAAACTCCCAATCCTCACCATGCAGCAGGAGATCCACGGGAATGTCCTTCACTGTAAGAGTTTTTCTGAAATCAAAGGATGGTCCTAGCCTCATCAGCCCAAGAACAGCTGCGTGCTCGTGCTGTATCAACAGGCGCCACACCATCTCCATTGTCACTGGCCACGCGTTCATCAGTTCTGGCTTTACTAGAGACTGATACATAAGTGCTACATTCTGTACGTCTAGCACCTTTATTAGCTCCACTTGCAAGCGTATCGTGCGCATGTCCATTTGCGTCACCATTTCTGTGAAGCTGCTAAGATCGGCAGCTTGAGTCGAAGACAGGCGATCCGCCTGCTTGCTCGCGATATCTTGCAGCATGGCTTGCACCTGATCAATCATTCATATTGAAGCATATAATCATGAGACACAACCAACTGGTCTGCTTGTAGCAGCTAAGCGCTACCCAACATTCTGCGAAACATTGACGATACAGTGTTCTTCAATGCTTGCCTGGATGTCGTATTGAAGTTGCGACATGTAAGCCGTAGTCGTCATAAGTTCACGACCCACCGCGGCTACGTTCTTGCTCGATGTTTTCCACGCAGATACCTCTGACACTTCCTCTGGCATTTGCTCGGCTACTCCCTCAATCTCGTTGACAAAGATGGCCCAATCGGCCTCTGTTGGCATTTCCGGCATGTCAGGTGCATCCACCAGCTGACCTACTGCCTGGAGAGACTCCAGTAAATCTTTTATGATCTTCAGTAACTCCATTGCTGCCTGCAAATCATCGAGGATTTGCAAAACTCTCTCCAATCCCCTGGCAGCTTGGCCAGCAGCGCTCACAGCCCCCTTTGCCGTAGACATGGCCAGTGGAGCAGCCGCACCCCCAGTTACCACTGTCAGCGCAACTGCGGCTATAGCACGGAACACAGAGAACATGGCGTTTGCTACTTGTCGGTTTCGAAATCTCCTCAACCCTGTTCAGAGATAAATGACTATAATGTAAGTGCAGATACGGAGACAAAACAACTGTACATTCGGCCAACGACATGGAGCATTGCCTACGTATGCCAAGTCCCAAGTAGCGCACCCTGCCCCCTTGGCCCAGCCTTTGTGCATGCAGCCCATGTCACAAATTCTGTGTCGTTAATGCAAGGCACAATTGTTCCACACTGTCACAGACTTGTTCGAAAATTATTCCTATTCTTGCCCAGAAGACATTATTACAAATGTGTCACTAGCTTTGATGCAGACATGATTAGCTCAGGGTACCTGCTTCCATGTCTTCTCTGGCTTGCTCCATATCTGCTACTTGGGTCTCCATTTGCAAACTCAATAGGTCTATCTTGGCCACGACAGTTCGGAGTTCGGTCTCTTTCTGAGAGATGAGCTCAGAATGAAAGACCTCCATGTCTCTCTCCTTAGCCGCAAAGACCCTATTCTGCTCTAGCAAGTATTCTCCAAGAATCTGCAGGTAGTCACCATACACAACTAGTCAAAAGTATTAGGGTGGCAGGGATCAGGCCTTCAGGGGAGAGCAAGCATCTTAGACGTAAGGGTCTGCCAAATTGTCTGGCTCGCCCTCGCGCACAGTCTTTGTACATAACACAGAGGCATACAAACATCCATTCGTGCATACACGCGCAGGCAATATGACCAAACGCACGTGTTTGTCATACATGCACATGTGTGCATCAAAAGACAGTACAGATCAATCTCTGTATGGAGTTACAGATTTCTGAACAAACTTCATCCCAGTCTTCTTGTTTTGTCAAAGGGACTTAGCTCTACACTCAGGAAAGAGTGCCGCCCCATCGCGAATTAGACTACCTCATTTTGGGCGATGAAGAGTTGAAGTTGTTTAAGCGATTGGTCATAGCTATCAGCTGCACGAGCCACTTGATTGACAAGGTTGCTGTACATATCGTACTGCAATTGTGGCACCACAGCACCTCGTGACTTTCCAACTCCCTTGATGACGTACTGCGCGCGAAACAGAAGTGCGTTGTAATCGCTATGATGTGGGGTACCTTCTGATGCCACTGACGCCTGCATGGAGGGTAGAAAAGATAGGCCTTACAACTGATTTATTTAACACTGCAAGGAACTAAGAGAAAACTTTATCCTTAGGGGATTCTGAGGAGTGACAATTAAAGCACCTGGAGCAAAAGGGTGTTAAGCCATTCTGTGTGCGACCTAATAGCCGCACGAACGTCCGGTGAAGGATGACAAAACTGTAGGTGAGTTCAAATGGAGAGCAAGATGAGCAATCTTCGCAAAGGTATTTCCTCTCTACCAACAGCATAAGAACGCATCTCAAGCATCAACAGTAAAGAGAATGTGTAGATGTCTGTTCTGGTCGAAACTTGAAAGGGTGCCACTCGACCATCACGAAAAATGAACGCATTAAGAAGGAAGCCTCTGACCACCACAGAGACGGAGGGGACTAGCTACCGTTGACATTGGTTTCAATGCGTGAAGACATTCGTAAGAATGGCACCGAACTTGAAACACCCCGAATTTTTCTAATTATGGGGGAGGGAGAGAGGGAGAGAGAGACACACACCTCTACTAGTTCCGCGACGAGCATGCTGGTCTGCATGCAAGGCAGAATGCTAGAATCCTTAAACAGGGCATCTGGGAGCTCTCTCCTGAATAACCAGAAGTCCTCTCTTGGACCACCAGTATTAACTGTAGCACCCCCAGATAAGCGGAATGTACATCCAATTCCCACACTGTTGGGCCCAATATTATTAGAGGAAGACCAAGGGAATTCAATGGTACAATAGAAAGACGATACTGGCCGAGGCTCCACATTTACGGAAGCTGGATGGCGTTCATCGGTGAAGATCATACTCGGATATGCAAGCGGCCCAATACGAAATAAACGATTAGGGCGCCACCTCGTGAACTCCACGACATCCGCGCGGACACAAACAACTGGATAATCATCTGCCATTCAACATTTTTGAAGTGGAATTAGAAAGCCCGCCTCGAAATTATACGAGAGATCAGATGAAATTGCGCACATTCTATTTCCAAGCACCGCTCTCAAAAGAGAACGGCCACCAGAGAGGCGGTGCAAGTCACTGGTGGTGGTGGCAGCGGCCTGCCACCAGGGCAGCCAGCGAAACCTCTCGCGGGGCAGTTTTACAGATTAAGCATATGGGCTTAAACGCACCTTCTGGACGCCAAAGCGTACAGGAAGGGGGTTTGCAGGGCTAATTACGGCTTACCCGGCCGCCACATGCCCCGACTTTCATTTGAGACCGTAAATCCACCTCGTATTTAGGAGGATTAATAGCACAGCATCGAGGCTGAGGTAGACACAACTGCCCGTGGAAAACCACAGCATTTATTCTTGCTATGGTCACGCGGTGCAAGACGAGGCTTACATCCGCAGCTCACATGCTGGGCAACTATTGTGGTACCCGGTGGGGTAAGAATGCTCGGACCAACCCTGTAAGCGGTTGAGCCCACCATTTGTCGGCGTTTTGTCAATGTGCAACAGCGCGCTAAAGTTGCACCATTGATTCGTGAAGTTGGGACGTAATGACTCGGTGGATTAGACAGAGCACGCACCGTATTGCATAGAATCAGGATTGAGTCGATGCATGCGAAGGACCGCCCCCGCGCCACTGGGATGAACGGCATGTAGCCTCATATGAGGGAAGTCCAAGTCATATCTTGCAAAACCCTGATAGAAGAGCACACGACACAAGATGACGACCATCACGGTTCCAGGTAACCGCAGCGTCACCGTTTCCGACGCCGTCGACGACGTACTCATTTCCGGCAGCTCCACCACATCAGCAAAGACGTACAGGCGCTTGACTTGTTGAGCACCTTCTTGTAAAGCTATGTCCAAATCAGGGAGCCTGATGAACATGCGATGGATAACCATCACCTCTGAGAACTCCATGTGGTCCAGCCGCATCCTCTCGCTCACCTGCAACATGGCATATATTCATCAGAGAACAAAATGACGTCTCTAATTGTACTTTTAGTTCAAGAAAAGCAAAAACCAGCGGAAAAATCTGAACAAGATTAATGTTGCTGCATAGAGTGACGACTCATAGACATGAACACAACTTTCCTGGTTCAGCTCCCTGTACATATGGCTATAGTCGGGCACCGCTCCTCCCATGGCGATCTCGTGTAGACTTTGATCGGGACACACAAGACAGATTGAGCGATGAGCTTCAGAACACACACCCCACTCAACCCAAAAATGGATGATCACTCGTTAGACTTTGATCGGGACACACGACAGATCGAGCGATGAGCTTCAGAACACACACCCCACTCACCCCAAAATGGATGATCACTCGTTGGCATGCGATTTAACACCTCTCTCTCTCTCTCTCTCTCTCTCTCTCGTGGGAGCGGAGGGCGCAACGTTTTGCTGGGCTCAGCAAAAGATTAAGACAACTCAACTGCAGTCTGCCATTCAGGCAGCCGTGTCGCCTTTGCGCGGGAGTCTGGAGACATAATAAAGTTATCTTTTTTGTCGACGTCCTCAGTAAGGGGCCCAATTAGGCGCGTCGCGTGCTGTGTATTTATGAGAGAGAGAAAAAGAGAGAGGAGGATGAGAGTGGGGCCATGGAGTGCGTGTCTTTAGCTAGGCAAGATTAGCACCCCGGTCCCCCACGAAGGCAACTTCCGAAGGTGAAAAAGGCCTGGGCCCTGCAGGCTGGCCTTATTATGCGAGGGCTCATTAGGGACTGTGGCAGAAGCATCTTATGTTCTTCCATGAGTCCCCAACTGTGCTTAAATTTAAACGCCATTTTGGGCTTGAAGGGCCATGTCGGGTTTTAAATGAAGCTATAATTTATTAGAAGGGTTTCAATAATGAAACCCATAATTTTCAATAAAGTTTTAATTTGAGACTTATATAAATGCCCAAGGTATATATGTATGTGATATATATATATGAAAGAAGCTTTTTCAAACACATGAAGGTATGTACACTTGAGGCAGTTATGTGTGTATCTCTACTTGGGCCCAATGTAGCGTGTGTTGATTGGGATATGGATCTCACTTCTTGGGAGGTGGTAATTTTGCTTTGTGGTATTCTCATGCAAGTGCAATTTCTAGATTTGCATGGTTCTTGGTATGTGATCTTAGCTCTCACGCTTGGTGTGCAACTGATAGCCTTTTGCAAGGTGACCAGATTTCAATTTGGTTTACTTATGTCAATGCATAATATGTTTTCAGCTTTGGCTAACTTTCTTATGAGCAGATGTAAAGTTGAGAGTTTTCAACTTACTAATGATAAGGTAGTGTTTTCTAAAGAGACAAGAGTGCACCATCTTCAAGCTAGTATCATGCTCCACTTTGGATTTTTATTTGATTAAGTCAACCTTTCTAAACTTCAAATAGTAGTTCTAAATTTAGAAATTATTTTTGTTGCATTTTATTTATTGTAAAGTCTTTGATTTTAATTTAGAAATTTAATTTCCTCTTCAGACTAATATGTTTATTGTTTTACAGAGGGGAGGAGAGGAGTGGCTTGGTTCACAATGCTTTCCAATACAATGCTAGTGAAGGGTGCTTGCATTTTAGGAAGAATGAATCTACTCCTCTTCCCTCGCAGAGAGCATGGTGTAACCAATCTAAAATTGGTGATGGGGTTCAAATCTCGAACTCTCTTTTTATGTATAGCTTACTAACAATGCAATTGTATTTATTTTAGCTCCAATAACTTAATTCGCAATTAAATCTAAAGATAAAAATCTTTCAAATAAGTTAAATTTGAAGAAATTTTGCTCAAAAATGTGTGGATGTAATTTAAGTTGAAAAGTTTGATCTTTATTTTACTTAGTTAAATATTTGGTGATAATAGATAATTGTGGTATATTAAATTTAAAGAAAAAATATGTGATGTATTAAATTTGATTATGTATATATAATGACGATAAATAAATGTGGTATATCAACTTAAAACAAAAACATATGTGATGTAGTAAAGTTAATGATAAGGTATCTTTGTTATTTTTAAATAGGTTGTTATAATTAGACTTTGGCATGAGAAGCTCAAAATTTTGATAAAGGTTGCATAATGAAGCTTGATTTTTTGAAGCAAGGTTTCACTATTTTTTTTTGAAGCCCTATGTTAGGTTTCAAACTTAGGCACTGGTCCCTAGTGTTCCTACTAGGCGGTAGCTTACATGCTCGGTTGCCCTTGCGGTGATGCACGATCCTTGTGGGGATATAGATAGTTATGGTGGAGACCCCTCTAGAGGCAAAGAAGGCTTCTTCAATAAGCTTTCTTCCAAGGGTGGTCCCCTGCACATTGGATGCCCAAAAGTGGATGAGCTCGTGTGCGACCGATCAATGTGTGCCATGAAAGTGGCACACACATGCTGCCACTGCCCTTTGTGAACCCAACCTTACTCAAGTCTCAACCCCTAGATCAATCACTCCACTGAAGATCGAATAAATCGGGGCTCTTGATCTTTCAAAACTAATCTTCAGTTCCCAAGATCGATCGGGAGGAAATTCTTGATATTAGGATCTCGAGGAAATATGCCTTCTGTTACACATATGAATTCAAGTCTTGCTCCCCTCGCAAAACTATGGATTCACAACCCAAATTTGCAATGAAGAGCCCAATTTAAATGGGGGTCATCGATACTAAATTTGCAACGAAGGGCCCCATTTGAATGGAGGCCATTGATCCCATGGTTAGGATGTCGTGGTACTTAAACGTGAGGTTGGTGAAGCCCACCATCGGCCTTTTTCTTCTCTCTTTTGTCTTTTAATCCAACCATATTCACACTAACCTTTAAGCCAAATAAGTGTAATTGTAACTTAAGTATAATAATCAAAGAAAAGTTATGTGTCTTTTGTATATTCACCATGTGGAGACATATGAGGTAACTTCCAAAAATAAGCTTTGGGGACTCCTTAGAGATATCAAGACAAAGATGGCATATGGATATGCTTGCATGCTTGCGTATTGCTAGTAAGTCATCACAAATCATCACAAGATTCACAAGTCTCACTCATACTTTGACAAAATGGTGCTTGATTGGAAAATCTAGAGAAAGAAAGATCCAAGCCATCACAAATCAATCATACTTTGACAAAATGGCGCTTGATTGGCGATTTAATCATCCCTTCTCTTTCTCCTTACCCTTGAGCTCTAACGACAAAGGGGGCCCTAGCAAGTCGTTGGACAAGGAAGGGAAAAGTGGACTGGTGGGTAGGAGGCTCGGGGCCCCAATCGATCTGGGGCGTCAAGAAACCGGTTGCTAGAAAAGGAGAGGAGTGTTCGGGGGGTGCTAATCGACAATCGCTTTAGGAAAAGAGAGTACAACTGGAAAGCAGTCAAGAAAGAGATTGCTCAAGTGGTTCCATCAACCTCGTCCAAATGCTCGTTTGTGGAAGCTCTAGCAGATGGGGCACCCTCTATTTTGTCAAGCGGGGACACAACATGTGAAACGTTAACGAAATATCTCCCGCAGGAAGTGGTGATCTCCAACTCTCTGAATGTCACGACCCCCCCCCCCCCCCCCTCGGGGCTTGTGAAGAGACAATTGGCAGAGTTTGCGAGCTTTTCTTCGGTGTTCAGATTCATAGGGAGAATCCCAATAAGGGAAGGAGCTCGCCAATTGGATAGGGAGCGCGGGGCTGCTTGGATACTCAGGGGTTGTGCAGTGTATACATTGTCTAGCAAAAGGCTTCTTCACAGTAAAATTTAACGACCAAGCGGCTCTGGTTTGTGTGCTCCGTGGGATTTGACCTTTGACTCGGCAGAATCGGTGAAAGACCTGTGCCCAGTTTGGGTAGAATTTGTGAATCTGCCAGTTTGGCTATGGGTTAACTTAAGGGAACTTGCTAGCAAACTCGGGACTCCTCTTTTTGTCCCCACTAACACGAGTATGGGAAAAGCCTCTAATAAGGTGTGTATTGGTTGGGACCTCAGATCAAGCCCTCCAGAGAAATTGGTGGTGAATGTTGGCATTGGCCTTGTGGTGGTTCTCCTCCGATTTGGCACCTTTTTTAGGGCTTGCTTTCAGTGCAATCATTATGCAAGAAATTTGCCCATTTCTATCGAAGCTCGCCTCTCCAAAGGAAGCCCAGGATCCTCTTGAGAAGAGTTTAGACAAGGAAGGGATGGAGGTAGCATGTCAACCACACATAGTTAAGGATACATAGCACGTTAGCAACAAAGAGGAGAGCTCGATAGTGCAGGAAGAAGAAGACGATAGATGCAATGAACAGTTGGTTGTCCTAACAAAGAATAAGGCACAAGAGTTTTTATTCAACACCTCCCTAGCGAAAAAAAAGAAGCAAATAGTCATGCAGAAGATTGTGCTGGCGACTTCCAGTGAGGGTAACCTTAAGGAGGGTTGGGAAAAGCCGCAGTCAGTATCCTTAAAAAGATTCAAAGCTTCTACCAAAAAGATGGATCACTCACCCCACTCCTCCCCGATTGAGATTTCTCTATTAAACAGCTTTGAAGTCCTTCAAAGAGAGGGTCACAACCTTGACCCTGGGGAGAAAGGGCGGGAGAACAATAATCCTGGGGACCTAGAGATGGAGGAAGAATTTGCCCCCCTTTCTCTAGCATGAATTCCCTAATTTTAAGGTTGTGGAATGCCAAGGGGATCAAGTCTCCAAGGAAGAGGAAATTATTTTGGAGCAAGGTCAAAGCAGAGAAGGATCTAGGTGTGTGGGCAATCCAAGAACACCACTTGGATGCAAAGAGCCCTAGGGAATAAGCGGTTGGAAGGAAGCTTGCTTTCTATGGACAAGGTTACAATGATACAAGTGGTGTTCTCTCAATTGTGGACAGGGAGTTGGAATCGGTGGTGGTGTACAATCACCCCCTTGGTTGAGTTATCGGGATTCGAGTGAAGTGGGAGAACTCCCACATTACTATTCTCAATATTTATGCACCCAATTTGGCCAAGGCAAGGAAGAAGTTGTGGAAGGATCAGGCCGAGATTCAAATTGAGGGGGAGTGGTGCCTTTTGGGTGACTTCAACACGGTGGAAATGAAGTGAGATAGCCTAGGTTTGTCTTCAGTCCTGGCGGGCTTTGAAAGGAACAGCTAGAGGGAGTTTGCATCCAAGTGGGCTCTAAAGGACCTATGGGAAGGGGAATAGAGAGAAGAAGGTACCAGTTTCACATATACAAGTCTACAATTTGTGGGGATAGTTTCTAGGTTGGACAGATGCTACTGCTTGCATCAGGTGGATTGGGTCCCGCATACGGTCTCCGTCGAGGTCGATAGCTCAAATTTCCTTTTCCTCTGGAGTTAAGAAGCTATTGGTTACTGGCTCACACCTCTTTAAAAGTCTAGGTTTCAGATACCTAATCAAATCTACTATCGATTAGCTAAGTATGGATGTAAAAGCTTGCAGAGCCTTTGCCTCGAGGAAATTTGTGAAGAGAGTGCAAGAGGTGATCAAGAAAGGAACACAAAAGAAGACAGTTTGAGGCTCTTGGAGATGTGTGGCGTGTTCTGTAGTTACTCACAGCCAAAAAACTAAAGGGTTCTGCTTTGGGGGTTGAGCAATTGGCTTGGCTCAGAGCCACAGAGGTGGTGATGGAGGCCAAAAGTGCAAAAGTGGAAAAAATCTATCTGCTAGCCAAGGAAGGGCACCTAAAGAAAGAGGAAGAGTTGTATGACTTCTTCTTCAGAGCCTTGAGGATAAAAAACAAACAGAGTAAGATCATCTTAATCAAGGATGAGCAAGGGCAGACTTTGACCAACCCTGACAATATGGCAAAGGCTATGTTTGATCATTTATCGCGGATATATTGGTAATAAGGAAGCTGGCGGAGGAGATAGTTGTAGCACAAGAACACATCCTTGCCTCTGTAAAAAGGGGAGTGACAGAAAGTGAAGCTAAGTTCCTAGAGAGGCCAATTATAGTTGAAGAGTGCTGGAAGGCGCTCTTGGCGATGGGCCCTAAGAAATCCCTGGGGTGGGATGGGATCACTTCAGAATTCTTTAAGGAATTCTGGCAAGACCTAAGTGAACCGACCACCTGGATAACTAATAGAGCCTTTCTAGAGGGAAGAATAGAGGAAAGCGTGTCAAAAGGCTTGATTAAACTGATTCCTCAACAGGTGAGCTACTATCTATTAAAGCACTGGCAACCTATCTCAATGATGACATTGCTTTACAATATTGTTGCCAAAGTGATTGTGGTCTGTCTTCGATACTAAGGAGAATTGTGTCTCCGCATCAGCATGGGTTCATCAAAGGGAGGTCAATCTATGACAACATTCTGGCAGCAATGATAGACATTGACTACGCTGAGCTCACCAACCAAGAGTGCATTCTTTTACAACTAGATCTAGACAAAGCTTATGACAAAATTGGATGGTCATTCATCGCAAAGACAATGGAAGCCTTAGGGTTTGGCAATAGATTGTGTCTGGCCGCCTTAACTCTAGGAGCGGATAGCTCGTCTCACCTACACTTTAATGGAAGAATTGTGGGATCCTTCAAAGTTTACAAATCACTTAGACAAGGATGCCCGTTGGCCCCTCTTCTCTTTGCGGTGTGTTCCCATCCTCTAGTGGCTACCCTGGAGCTTGGAGCTGAAAAAGGGAATCTTGCAGGGCTGTCTATCCCACATAGGGATCAATTGTTGATCAAGCTTTTTGCGGACAACTCTCTACTATTTCTTAAAGCTGAGGTTGGGGTTCTGAGAACTGCTCTACAAGTGATTCAAAATTTTGCGATTGCATCAGGTTCTCAGTGCAACATTGAGAAATCCAGATTGATTTCTCTGACTGAAAGAAGCTTATTTGATCCCCCCTATTAGAATGGGGAGGTGGTGAACAAAGGTCAAGTCTTTAGACACTTGGGGGCTCCTTTGGGGGTTGATGTCACAAACAAACAAAAGTTTGAATGGGTCTGGGAGAGGGTACAAAAGAAGCTCCAAAGGTGGGAGTTTGTCTTACTCCCTTTCAAGAGTAGAGTAAAGGTCATCAATGCCTACTTGATCTTGCTCATCTCCTTCAACTCCCCAATCTTGAAAATGGCCAAGGTGCATTGGAAGGAGTTTCTAAAGCCTATCAAGAATTTCTTGTGGAGGAAAAATACCAGTGCCACGAGGCCGTGGCAGTGGTGCAGTTAGCAAAGAGCAATGTTGTCAAAACAATGTGGGGGGCTTGGTGTTAGGGACCCAGTGACCCATGCTTGTGCAATGTGTGCCGAATTTGCAATGGCATTAGCCAAAGGATGCTAGGCATGGGCAGTCATGGCATCTATTTGTCTTGACCATGCAAAGGTTTGCTCTCAAGGAGGCTTCTGGCAAGGCTTGCATAGCAAAGACAAATGGATGGTGCCAGAATGGGCTAAGAGCTGCCTGGGAGGATTGACAAGTGAACTTATAAAGAAGTGTTGTAGAGTAGCAGGCACCCTTGAGTGGGGGGGAGGGAGAGATACTTTGAAAACTCCTCTATTCATTGGTCTCCGTGGCTATCCATATTTGAGGTCAACTTGGATAGTCCGTTTTGGATTGAGGCAGCTAGAAGAGCAAACAAAAAGGGCTTGATCCACTTGAAGGACCTCTGGGAAGAAGCAAGGCAGCATTGGAGTAATGCCGAGTCATTAAGGCAAAAAGGGTTTAGTTCAATGAATAAAAGAATTATCTTCAAATGTCTCTTCCATAAGATGGAGTCTCAACACTCTCCGCCGTGCACTTTTGAGCTTAATTGGAGCTACTAGCAATGGCCATGAAAGAGATCGTTTTGGAAGCCTAGCACCATAGCAACTTATTTGAATTTAACAAGGCTTCAAGAGTGGTCAGGAGAGCTTAACAAGGTTTGGAATCTCAAGTAGTCCAGGGAGACATGGGAATGTATCTTCCAAAGGTTTGCAAAATGCAATCTGCACAACAAAGTCTTCATATGGAAAGTGTTGGTGGGTGCCATTCCCACTGGGGTTAAAGCTGCAACTAGAGGGTTAGGGAGTGAGATTTGGAAAGGGTGCAAAGCAGTAGTTGAGACAATCCCTCACCTTTTCAGGGATTGTCCATGTCTTTTAAATGCCGCTCTAAATTTTTTTGACTGGATTGATAGTATTTGGAAAGTTAAGATCTCAAAAATGCAATTGATCTACGCTAGTTGGGGAAGTCTCATTGAGCCCTTGGAAACTTTCCTTCTCACGATAAGCTTTTGCTACCTCAAGAAGGTATGGCTCATGAGAAATATGAGATTTTTTCAAGGGGGTACAACATCAGGTTCACTGTGTGGCAATACCTTGGACTGGAAGATATTCCAAGCTTATGTACTCATGAACAAAATCCTTAGTTAATGTGCTCTTAGGCAGGGTGTCACCTTCCCGTTAAGCTGAGATGTATCTTTTTGGCCCTATTTTCTAAATGTATTGTATTATTGTTCATTAATATGATTTTGACCCTCTGTTGGGGGGGTGTGGAAAAAAAAAATGGTGCTTGATTGGAAAATCTAGAGAGAGAAGAATCTTTCTCTAACATTCAAAGAAAAATTCAACTTCAAAACATTTGCTAATTCTTTTTTTTTTGCACCCCCCCCCCAATAGGAGGTCAAATTTGTATTAAAAGTAAAAAAAAACAATACATTTGGAAAATAGGGCCGTAAAGATACAACTCAGCTTATTGAGAAGCTGACACCCTGCCTAAACACTCCCAATCAAAGGTGGCTGCCTATACGAGCATAGTTCTGGAATATCTTCTAGTCCGAGGTGGAGCCATGTCGGGGGCACAGGTCAAAGAGAGCTTGGATACAATCCTGAACTATCTCTAAAAAATGAACCTGATCTGAGCTTCCTTGGAAGAGCCTCGCATTCCTCACGCGCCAAACCCTCTTGAGGTAGCAAAAGGAAATCATGAGAAGGAAGGTCTCCATAGGTTCATCGAGACTTTCCCACCTAGCGCAAGTCAATTGCATTTTTGATATTTTCACTTTCCAAACCTTTGCAATCCAATTGCACATTTTCAGAGCGGTATTTGAGAGACATGGACAATCCCTAAATAAGTGTGGCATCTCCACTGTTGCTTTGCACCCTTTGCATATTTCACTCCCAAGCCCTCTGGAAGCAGCTTTAACCTTGGTGGGAATGGCTCCTGCCAAAACTTTCCAGACAAAAACTTTGTAATGAAGGTCACACTTTTGCATCCCAAAGTCTCTGAAAAATCCATTCCCACTTCTTATTGGACTACTTGAGCGTCCACACTCTATTCAACCCTTTTGTCCAGTCTTGTTGGCTTGCTAACCTTGAGTAAATTTCTATGGTGCTGGGCTTCCAAAAGGGTCTCCTACCTGGCCATTGCCAATGTCTCCATTGGAGTTCCGATGCACACAATGGAGCATGAAGTGTCTCAAGCTTATCAAAGAGGCGGTTAAGGATTATGCTCTCATTCAGGGAGCAAAAGCCAATTTGACTTAGAGTCGCGGTAGTAGTCCATTGGTGCCCCTCTTCATCCTAGAGGTCCTTGAGATGTCTCACGCCCTTATTGTTCACTCTTCTAGCCACCTCTATCCAAAAAGGATTATCCAACTTGACCACAAACTTGGAGAGCCACGGGGACCAATGAATGGAGAAATTTTCAAAATATCTCTCGTTCCCTCCCACTCAAGGGTGTTCATGGCCCTTCGACATTTCCTTAGCAGTTCTCCTGTTAGACCCCCCAAGCAGAGCTTAGTCCATGCAGGTGCTATCCATTTGTCTTTACTATCTAGGCCGTGCCAGAGGCCTCCCTGAGAGCGGACCTTTGCAAGGTCAAGACAATTTGCAACCATGATCTCCCACACCTGACGGCCTTCGGCAAGTGCAACCGCAAATTTGGCACACTTGGCCACATAATGGGTCATCGGGTCAATGACACCGAGCCCACCATACTGTTTAGCAGATGTCACTCTTTGCCAACTGCACCATTGCCAAGGTCTGTTGGCACTGCTATTATTTCTCCACAAGAAATTCTTGATCGGCTTTAAGAACTCCTTCAAGTGCACCTTGGCCATCTTTAAGATGGGGGAGTTGAAAGAGACGAGCGGGATAAGGAAGGTGTTGATGATCCTTACTTGACTCTCAAAAGGGAGCAAGATGAATTTCCACCTTTTCAACTTTGACTGCACTCTTTCCCAAACCCACTCAAAACTTTGTTTATCTGAGATCTCCACCCCTAGAGGAGCGCCCAAATGTCTAAAGATTTGGCCTTTGTTCATGACCTCCCCGTTCCAAGAGGAGGGATCAAAAGAGCTGCCTTCAGTCAGGATATCATTCTGGACTTCTCAATGTTGCACTCAGAGCCTAATGCACAAGCAAAATTTTGGATTACTTGTAGAGCATTCCTCAGGATCCCAGCCTCAATTTTCAAAAACAAAAGAGAGTCGTTCGCAAACAGCTTAACCAGCAGCTGCTCCCTTTGCAAAATAAATAGTCCTGTTAGATTCCCTTTTTTTGCTTCGAGCTCTAGGGCAGACACCAAAGGATGGGAGCACACTACAAATAGGAGTGGGGCCAGCAGGTAGCCTTGCCTAACAGACTTGCAGACTTTGAAGGATCTCACAATCTTGCCATTGAAGAGCAACTGTAAGGAACTACCAGCGCCAAGCCTAACAGTGGCCCGACACAACCTAGCGCCAAACCCTAAGGCCTCCATCATTTTAGAGATGAAAGACCAACCAATTCTGTCATAGGCTTTGTCAATATCTAGCTAGAGAAGAATGCACTCTTGGTTTGTGAGCTTAGCATAATCTATGCCAAACATTGCAGCCAGAATGTCATCGTAAATGGATCTCCCTTTCATAACACGTGCTGATGCGAGGACACAATTCTTCCCAACACAGGAGATAATCTAGCTGAAATAACTTTGGCAATGATCTTGTAGAGCACCGTCATTATTGAGATTGGCTGCCATTGCTTTAAACGAGAGCAACTCACCTGCTTGGGGATCGGTTTAATCAAGCCTTTTGACACGACTTCTTCCATTATTCCCTTCGAGAGAAGGCTTTATTAGCAATCAAGGTGACCGGATCACTCAAATCCGACAAGAATTCCTTAAAGAATTCCACGATGATTCCATCCCATCCTAGGGATTTCTCCAAGCCCAATGCAAATAACGCTTGCTGGCATTCTTTTGCCGAGAACGGTCTCTCCAATGCTTGAGCTTCTGTTCCAGACACTCCCCTTTTTACTGAAGCTAGGATGTAATCTTGCGCTGATAGCACTTCCTCTTTACCAATAATTTGCAAAAGATAGTCAAGCATGGCCTTTGCCATAATGTCTGGGTTGGTCAAAGACTGGCCTTGCTCATCCTTGATCAAGTTAATTGTACTCTGTTTATTCTTTATCCGCAAGGCTCTAAGGAAGAAGTTGTGAGACGCATCTTGCTTTTTTAGCAGACCTTCCCTAGTTAGCAGACGGAGTTTTTCTACCTCTGAATTTTTGGCCTCCATCACCACCTCTCTGGCTGTGAGCGAGTCCAAGTGATCAACCCCTAAAGTAGCACTTGCCAGCTTTTTAGTTGTGAGAATCACCAGAGAGCGATTAGCCGCACCAAGGTCCTCAACTTGCCTTTTTCTATGGACCAAACCAATTCTTTTGATCACCCCTTGCACACTTTTCACAAATTTTCCCTAGGGAGCGATTCTGCAAGACATGACATCCATCCTTAGCCTATCGATAGCAAATTTGATTAGGTATCTAAAGGCAGGGTTTTTGAAAAGGTGAGAGTTGATGACCAAGAGCTTCTTAGTTCCAATGGAAAGAGGAAAGCCCTAACAAGAATAACTCATCCTAATGTCTAGCAAGAAGTGGTCAGAGAGGCAATTTGAGTTGTCAACCACAACGGCGACTGTATGTGGAACCCAGTCCGCTTGGTGAGAGCAAAAGCACCTGTCCAGTCTTGACACAATACCAGAAAATTGAAGGCTTGTGTAAGTGAAACCGGTACATTCTTCCCTCGGTTCCCCTCCCCACAAGTCCTTCAAAGCCCACTTGGACGCAAGCTCCCTCCAGCAATTTTCTTAGAACCTGCAAGCACTGAGGATGATCCTAGGCTATCTCTCTTCCTTTCCACCATATTGAAGTCGCCAAGTAGACACCATTTGCCCTCAATTTGCATCTCCGCTAGATCCTTCCATAATTTTGTTCTTGCCTTTGCCACATTGGGCACGTACACATTGAGGATCGTAATGTGTCTGCCCACCCATTTAATCCGAATGCCAAGCACTCAGCTAGAAGGGTGATTGAACACAACCAATGGCTCCAAACAGGGATTTCGATCACGTGAACGTGAACACGCGAACATGTTAATAACACTTGTTAATATCAAATAAAATCATGTGATCACAAGGTATGTTCACACACTTATGAGAGTGACCTATTGAAACCTCCTATACCCGTAGCTGGGTGGGATTTTTCATTTTCCTAGCGGGTCCTCGCTGAGATTTTGATGTTTCCTGGCGGGCCTGCCGGGAAAATGAAAAAGCCCGGCAGGGTTTATTAGATATATATAGTGTTTCTTGACAATTTGGCCGGTTGGAATCTTGACTGTTTGTGGGAGTTAGTCCTCTTTTGGGCTTGCGACTTTCCGAAAGTTGTCAAGAAATTCTTATTTGGACGTCCTAGGAGTGTTTTCTTGAGAAGCTTGTCCTTTTTTTGGGCAGGTTGCTTTTCTTGAGGACTATCCTAAGGCTAGGCTACTGAGCCACTAGCCCTCAAGTTTTTTTAACTTGTGGATAGATTGTGGTTAGTAGCTACGTACCACACGTCAGTTTTGAGAGATTGATTTGTGCACCTTTTAATCTTCTCGAGTTCAAGGTAAATATAACTCAAATCTCTCTCTCTTCAATAGGTGGGCTTGAGTTGGTTCTTGATTTGATTTAGTATCAATGGTCATGTTAGATAATGGTTTAAAGTCCTTTACTAGTGTGTTGGGCAAGATTAGATCCTTAAAGCACAGTTAGACCATCCAAAAAATAAATTTTTGAGTGGTTATTAATCCTTTGATGGATAGAGATATAGTCCTTGACAACTTGTACAATTTGTTAAAATTGTTTAGAAACTTATGTTTATTAAATGTTTGTTGTTTAAATGTCATTTTCAATGTATACTCAAAACATTATTAATTGAGTTATAAGTATATGAAAATTCTTAAATGTAAGGGTTCAATATTGAGTATATGTCTCCGAATGAGTTAATTTTGGAGAGCTATGGACAATTTATCTCAATATTGATCATAATATGTCTCAATCCAAGTGCATTGTGTCTTTCCTTCCTATCGGCTCAAGCAAGCACAAGACTTGCCACATTTAAACATCACTTGCAAGTTGTTGAGGGTAAAGGCGCCTCCGCCTAGCCACCCGTGTATTACTACACTGACAGTCACCGCCACTGCACACTGCAAGTGGCGAGCGCCCGTCACCGCCACTTTATTCTTTATTCTTTTAGTGACAGTTTGAATAAAGGAAGGCCCGGTCACACATTGTGACTGTTGGAGTTACCGTTTCTTGTCTCTCTCTTTCTTGCTCTTGCTCTCCCGCCATAGCTCTTGAGTGCAAGCTTCGATCCTTCTCACCTTTCAACTGGTATCAGAGCTCGGCTCTTAGATCCATGGAGCTCGACCCGACTCACATTTGCTTCAGCTCTACTTCGAATACCTACATCAGAGATTTTCATGGCAGCCATAGCTCAAGCTTCGAATGGTATGTACTCTTGTTCCCCTCCTCCCTGCCCTTTGTCCTTTACTCCCGCACTTCAGTGAGCTCTCTTGAGCTTGGTCTGGAGCTACATTTTAGCTCAGTCACAAAGGTAGTTCAGATCTGGAAGAACACATGGCAGCCATTACACTCCCAGCTCTCATTTCATATGTGGGTTGCTCTACCCTTGCTGGAGCTTGCTTGAAGGCTTCAATGGGGCACCTCTAGTGCCTCCGTACCCTCCCCAACCTTCATTTGCAGTCCACGTCAGCTTCAGGACCCCCCAAACCAGCATGCAGGTTGTACCTGTCTGCAGGCAGCATTGTACTTCATCATCTCTGCTCTACCCTTGCTCGGACTTACTTCAAGGCTCCTTTGGCACCTCCTAGTGCCTCCCAATTTGGATGCCTCTCGTGTGTCGCATGCTATGACAGTTAGAGGCAGGAATGATGGGTATGAAAAGCATGCAGTGGTAGTGGCCATGGACGGGATTCTCAGAAATCTCGGTCCAAGTTTCGTGGGAAGTCACATAGCAAATCCTGTGGCAGGAATGCAGATGTTACTTGTCACCATTGTGGGAAAAAGGGCCATATTAGGCCACAATGCCATGAACTGCACAATGAAAGACGTAAAGATAAGGGGAAAGACGCAGTGTAGGATAAGTCTTCTGATCGCAGCATAGTGCCTACAAAGTCCAGTGTTGAAATTGAAGAGATAAATGTTATGCAGCCTGAGGATGTTGATGATGATGATTATATCCTTGCAGCTTCTTCTAGTGCTTCGCAGGTGACATTCATATCGTAATGTTTCGGGTTCTATGCGCTTGGATGATGACAGCTCTCTTGATATTGTGGGCATTGGTGATGTTAGGCAGCAGTTTTCTTCTGGCAGCAATTTTGTTATGCAAGATGTACATTATGTACTTGCTTTGACACGCAGTCTCCTGTCAGCTAGACAGCTTGATGATGCAGGTTATCATGTATCTTTTGGAGACTCTACATGGAAGATCACTCATGGCAGACTTGTGATTGCGAGAGGTGTCAAGGCTAGTAGCCTCTATCCCTTGATTGTATCCACTTCTTCCCTTGATCATGTTTTGTCTGTGGGTTCTATCCCACATGTATCTCTTTGGCATGCCCATTTGGGCCATATGTCTTTGAAGGGAATAAAAATGCTTTCTGGTTTGCAGAACTTATCGCCCCTTGATTATGCATGTTTTGATTCATGTGAGCATTGTCTTTATGGCAGGCAGACTAGGTCTACGCATAAGAAGTCTGGTAGGTCATGCATGAGTGAGCCCTTGGCATTGGTACATTCGGATGTCTGTGGGCCCATGCCTTGTCAGTTTATGGGTGGTGCCAAGTATTTTGTTACTTTCATCGATGATTTTTCACGAAAAGTTTGGGCTTATCCCATTAAGCTGAAATCCGATGTCTTGGCTGTGTTTCAGAGATGGCTTGTATTGGTTGAGAACCAGTCTCGGTATAGGCTAAAATGCCTAAGGACAGATAATGGGGGTGAGTATATCTCACGTGCTTTTGAGTGGTTATGTGATGAGAGAGGTATTAAGGGTCAGTTGATGGCCCCCTACATCCCCCCCATAATGGTTTGGTTGAGCAGATGAATAGAACCATCCAGGAGCGTGTACGCAATATGCTTAGCCATGCATGCCTATCACAGAGCTTTTGGGCTAAGGCAGTTAGTACAGCTGCGCATGTCATAAACAGATCACCTTCTAGTGGTTTGGATTTTCAGGTTGTAGAGGAGGTATGGACTAGAAAACCTCCCTCTTATGCGCATCTCTGTGTCTTTGGATGTGAGGCATTTTGCCATATGCCCAGGGACAAGAGAAGTAAGTTGGATCTTAAAAGTGTCAAATGCATTTTCCTTGGTTATCGGGATGTAGGTGAGATGGGTTACTATCTTTGGGATCCGCAGGTGTAAAAAGTCATTTGCAGTCATGATGTAGTCTTCCATGAAGACAAGATGCATCGGCACCCTGAGAGAGTTATTGAGATCCGTATGGTCATATTTCAGGAGGAGCCGAGAGCTCCTGCATAACCAGTTGGACAGCCTACAGCTGCAACATATGCTCATGGTCAGGGTGTTGGACAGGCAGCAGAGCGTGCTGTGAGACGGTTTACTAGAGATAGATGTCCACTTGATAGATTTCAGCCCTTGATGCATTATGTCTTAGTTACAGATGTAGGAGGGTCTTTCACTTATGATGAGGCTATGCGTAGGGGTGACAGTCACTCCTGGGAGAGGGCTATGCAGTCTGAGATAGACTCCTTCCATAAGAATGACACTTGGGATTTGGTTTCCTTGCCTACGGGCAAGAAGGCTTTGCCATGCAAGTGGGTGTACAAGCTGAAAAGTACCCCTGGACACCCCAAGCCGGCATACAAGGCTAGATTGGTAGCAAAGGTTTTTAAGCAAGAGCATGGTGTGGACTTTGATGAGGTCTTTTCTCCTGTGGTTAAGATGACCACCCTGCGCTTAGTCTTGGCTTTGGTTGTTTAGCTTGACTTGGATTTATACCAGATGGATGTCAAGACGGCTTTCTTACATGGGGACTTGCACGATGAGATTTATATGGAGCAGTTTAAGGGATTTGCAGAACCTGGCAGGGAGCAGCTAGTGTACAAATTGAAGAAAAGTCTTTATGGCTTGAACCAGGCACCTAGGGAGTGGTATAATAAGTTTGATACCTTTATGCAGTCACAGGGCTACAGCCGGGAGTGCTATGGATCCGTGTCTTTACATGAAGAAAGCCCGTGATGGTTCTTTATTGATTTTGATACTCTATGTGGATGATATGCTGATAGCAGGGAAAGCTCATGATGAGCTAGATGCTCTTAAGGCTCAGCTCAAGAAGAGCTTTGAGATTAAAGATCTGGGACATGCCACTCACATACTTGGTATGTGCATTAGACGCGACAGGCATCAGGGACTCCTCTACTTGTCACAGAGGGAGTACATTCATAAAGTCCTTGAGCGCTTTCGCATGTAGGACGTAAAGCCTATTGGCTGTCCATTGCCTTCTTATGTGAAGGTATCACAGGCTGATTGTCCGCAGACATATGAGCAGAGGGCCGAGATGGCCCAGATTCCCTATACATCTGCAGTGGGCAGTCTTATGTATGCCATGATAGCCACTCGTCCAGATATTGCCTTTGCAGTTGGTGTTGTGGCACGCTATATGGCTACACCTGGCAAGAAGCATTGGGATTCCGTGAAGGGTATCATGAGGTACCTGAAGGGCACTGCAGATATGTGTATATTCTATGGCAGCCAGGATACAGGAGTCGTGGGGTACACTGACTTTGATTTTGCAGGACATACAGATAGTAGGAAGTCCACTTTCGACTATGTATTCACCTATGCTGGAGGTGTTGTTTCTTGGATGTCCAGGGTGCAGAAATGCACGACCCTTTCTACTACAGAGGCCGAGTATGTTGGAGCCACTAAGGCTTGCAAGGAGGCCATTTGGTTGGGTCGTTTGGTTGCCGACCTTGGTATTGATGCTATCCCTACATTGCATTCAGATTCTATGAGTGCTATTTAGTCAGCAAAGAATCCGGTCTTCCATGCGAAGACAAAACACATTGAGGGGAGGTATCACTTCATATGTGGGGTCATTGAGGACAAGTCTGTTGATCTTATCAAGATCTCGACTGACCAAAATCTTGTAGATCTGCTCACGAAAAGCCTCTCTACAGAGCGCTTTGCCTTCCTCAGGAGGTTGATGGGCGTGGAATGAGATAGCGTCTTTTCTCATCTTGTTGTACATGTGTACATGTTGTACTATCTTTTTCTTTTTCTTTTCACTCTTCACTAGGGCAGATTCGCCTTTAAGTGGGAGGTTGTTGGGGGTAAAGGCGCCTCCACCTAGCCGCCCGTGTATTACTACATTGACAGTCACCGCCATTGCACATTGTAGGTGGCGGGCGCCCGTCACCGTCACTTTATTCTTTATTATTTTAATGACAGTTTGAATAAATGAAGGCCCGGTCACACATTCTGACAATTGGAGTTCCCATTTCTTGTCTCTCTCTTTCTTGCTCTTGCTCTCTCGCCATAGCTCTCGAGTGCAAGCTTCGATCCTTCTCACCTTTCACAAGCATCTTATGATAAGCCTCTTATGATAAGCCACATTTTTAGCTACACAAAGGCACTTGGAGACATCCACACACCCACCCGAATAATCAAATGAAACCTGTTTAATTTAAGTAGGCAGTTTGAGACACATAATTTTGAAGCATTAGAGAGTGACCATGCATGTTTTGAGGTCATTGAACCTCAAAACCTTTTTCTAGCACAACCTTGATATGAAATGCTTGAGGTTTCATGAATGGTAGTTAGTCTCTCTCTCTCTCTCTCTCTCTCTCTCTCTCTCTCTCTCTCACATGAGGCATGCATGCACACATGCATTAATTAATGTCTGACGTATTGTTTTTGGCATTATTATTTTTTGCATAATAATCTTACATATTATGAACATGAAAGAAAATTTATGTATAAGTTAATTTGTTTCAACAAATTAAATTCTTAATACACATGGAAGGAAGTGAAGCACAAGTGGATCAGGATCCGTTAACAATAACCAGAAACAAAATAATAATAAAAAGAAGAAAAAACCGGGGATTGAATGGGAATATGCTGATAATGTTGGTGATCGTTTTATAGAATTGCAGTGCAAGTTGTGCAAAGTTTGAAAGCAGGTGGTGCACCTCGTATCAGAGAACATTTCTTAGGTGGATTAAAAAGAGGAGGAGGCCGTACATGCACTCATCCTAGTGCCCCTACAGTGGCAAAGCATTTAAAAACAGAGTATAAAAAAAAAGATGGAAGAAAACATTCTCTTCAAACGTTCACTACATCCATAACACGAGAGCATGATGGAGGCAATCAATGTTCTACAGAGCCTTCTCCATCACAGAATGTAAACCCCCATGCACACTCAGAAAACAATATAGATAGTACCTCTTCAAAGTGTTCAGATATGCGTAATGTATATATGCGTCAGACATCTTTGCAGGAAAGTCTACGTGGTACATTGTTAGAGGATGTCCAACTTGCTTTGGCTGAAGCAATATACTTTTGTGGAAGTGCTATGCAGATGGTAGAAAATGACTACTGGAAAACTGCTTGGAAAAAAATTGGTGAATTTGGAGCAGGATTTTCACCACCTTCCTATCATGCGATGCGTAATGATTTGTTAGATAAATGTTGTAAACAGGTTAAGGAACTCTTGCAAAATGTAATACTTAATAATATATTATTCTTAGGATGTACCATAGTAAGTGATGGGTGGTCTAATGTACAAAGAAGACCCCTTATCAACATAATGCTTGTGTCACCTAGGGGTGAGACATTTATACAAGCAATTGACTCCAATGGGTGTATCAAATCTGGCTTGTATATTGCAGATTTAATTAGCACAATTATTGACAATGTGGGTGTTAATAATGCTGTGCAAATTGTTATGGATAATGCAAAAAATTGTAAGACAGTTGGTAGAATAAGATATCCTCATGTATTTCCTGTCGCTTGTAATACCCATAGCCTCAACCTTGTGCTCAATGATTGGTATAAGCGTGATGACACCACATGGTTCAAGGAAATCATTGATGTTGCCCGCAAGATTGTTAAGTTTATTCTTAAGTGACAAAGAGTATTAGATATCTTTCGACCTCGAATGTCAATAACCTTGAAGTTGCCTGCAGAGACTAGATTTTGCACTCATTTTTATACCCTCGAATCTCTGCTTCGTAACAAAGATGCAGTTATAGAAGCATTCACATGCATGGCTTTTCATGATTGGGAATGCACTCAACCACCAACAATTAAAGAGAAGGTTACATTTCTTAAATCATTCTTGAAAAGAAATGATTGGTGGAAGAGTGTCATGGATGCATACCATGTAATGATGCCAGTTATGTTTGCGATTCGTGTCCTTGATCAGAGGGCACCCAATCTTGGAAAAGTATGGATGACATGGTGGACAGTTCAAAGGAGTTTACAGTGTCCAGAGAAATTAAAAGAATCAGTAGTAGAGTAACTTTGGTGGTGCACACTCGCCTTTGCACAGTGCTGCTTATATGCTAGACCTAGAGTATTGGAATATGGACTTGCTATCAAATTCAAAAGTGGTCCAAGATTTCTATAAGGTGGTGCATACTTTTTATGCCAATGTGGAAGATTGCACTAAATGTGTAAAAGAGTTGTCTTCTTTCCGCTTGAAAGAAGGTCTTTTTGCCAATCCTCTAGTCCACGAGATGGCTAAAGAACAACCTGCATGGAAATGGTGGATGATGAATGGTGGAGAGCATCATTCTTTCTTGAGAAACATTGCCATGAAGGTTCTTAGTCAATGTGCTGCAAACTCGAGTTCAGAAAGAAATTGGAGCATGTATAAGTATGTACACAACACTATCATGAATCGTCTTTTAACTGATAGAGCTGAAAAGCTTGTATACATGTATTGCAATGAGAGAATTTTGAAGCGTATTGAGTGTGAATAATATGAAGAAGAAATCCCCAGGTGGATGTATGAATGCAACGACGGGGATAGTGACAACTTTGACGTTGGACCTATCACATGTACATCAACCAAACTGGAACAAAACCTTTCAATTTCAGCAGATGATCTACAAACAATGCTTACCAAGCTTGATAAGAAAATTCTTCTCCTAGATACGACAGGAGAAGAAGAAGATGTACCAAATATATAAACTTTACTAATGGAGAGTAATGAGCATAAACATTTTCAATCCAATGTATAAAACAACCTTTATTTAGTTGAAAACATGTCTATTTTTACATGATAACAGGGCTCTCAACAAGATTTTATCTCAACAAAATGAGACGATACTTTCAAAATAACTTTGGCATATTCCAATAATTTGTGTAGTATATACATCAGGATTTAGAACTCAATGTCTCCAAATAAGTTTCGTGCAGTGCTAGGGCTAGGGTCCTGTGAAGTCCCTAACTCTCTGTATTCACTTGCCATCCCAAATATAGAATATAATCTCTATTCAAAAGGTTTATTACATAGCGAGCATTGTCTCGCAAGCTGCATGTGACGTACTAAGCAAACAAGATGATAATAATGCCCGCATGTGAGCATATAATGTCCGCTCCAATCATCAAAACCCTTACAACAAACTGGACACTGACTTGATGACCCAACAGCCTGACTGGTAGAGCTCACAAGCTCAGGATGAATCAAAAAATGGGAGATGTAGTTTCCTTGTCGTCCAGGGTGAAGGCGTTGAGAAATGCCTTGCACATCCTGCGTGAGTTGGTCAATCTTTGCCTCCACGTTTGCTTGTGCTGGCGGAGGAGTTTGAGCTATCTGCGTCAAACGAGCGTTTTCTGCAGCTTTCTCTGCCAACTTCTCTGTGAGAGCTTCCTTAGCTCTTGTCAGCTCCAGATCTGCTCCTTGTAGCACTAATGCAAGCTCTTCCCTTGTGAATTTCACTCTATCTTCTCGTATGTCATGTGTGTTGACATTCACCTCTTTCGAACCAAAATCCACATTGCACCCTTGTACAAATTGTGCATATAACATCTTTGCAAAGTACAAGGGGCAATCTGCATTGTGTAGATGGTGCCCAAAGACTTCAAGGTGAATTCTCTCGGCATTTGCTTTGATGTCATCATGTAAACACTTCGTTATTTTCCATCTGCCCTTTTTGATCTCCGAGTCGTCATAAGGCCAGATATCCTTGACCATCTGCTTCGTTACTTCTCGATTGATGTCCTTCCACTGGACGTATGTGGGATTTGCCCACTTTGACAGTATCGATGCTGTTCGAGTGCATGGGTTGTCCTTGCATTCATGCCCTGCGACAAAGACTTCATTCTGTCGTACGCTCTTTGTGCAGCTTTGTGTTAATCTTGTTCGGGTGGTTCTTGGTCGGCCATCCTGCATTATTTCACACACTTACATTATTAATCTCTTCATAGGATGTTATTGTTTAAAGATAGAAGACTAAAGATAGATGTTATTATTAATCTCTTCATAGGATGTTATTATTTCAATAAGACTAAACATTCACTTGAAAGATTAAAGAAGACAATGTACAAATACAAAGAGAATGCATATACTTTAAGTTTCAATAAGACTAAACATTCACTTGAAAGTTTAAAGACAAATAAATAAGGAATTGTATTATAAGATGTCATTTACAAAATCATGGCATAAAAATAGATGGCGACATTTCTACATGAAGGCGGTGTGCCCTAGCAAGTTCAGTTTTCAAAGATCTAAAAAACTCTAGAATATGAAAAATTGATTTTCTTTCTTCTCTAGCAACAAGCATCCACTGCCCAATCTTCATATGTATCTCTTCCATTTGTGTGGCATGCTGCATACGCGCACTCCAAAGTTCCAGACCTTTTTGCCAAAATTCATATAACTGCTGTAATAAATAACCTAACGCATATACATCGCTAGCTTCGCCAAATGCATCACTCAAAAATGGATCATATAGTTCCGGGGCTAGCCAGGGTCGTCTTGCTATTTCCCTTGGTCCTTCAAGCTGTGCCTTTGCCACCTTTGCAGGATGGTCCTCTGGCGCCCAGACAAAATTGTAGGACCTTCTTTTTCCTGGGGCCCTCAACATCATCCCCCAGTCAATGATTCCTACGCGGGACTTCATGTGCTTTGTGAAATCAATGACTACATTGAAGGGGTGAAGATCGGTATGGCTAATACCAGCCATCCGGGCAACGGCCAGACCATCAACAAGTGCATGCATAATGTGTGGCATATTGCCCACAACTTCCCTGAGTCTACCAATCTGAGTTGATGACAGTCTCGTATCTGCAGGAGGCGGGGTCTTCCAATTGCCTTCCAGTCTCCACATTGTTTTTGTGAATTGACAGTGTCGCATTGGTATCCACAGTAGCATGTCACCCCATCATTGAAAAATGGAAAAATAGTGATCCAAGGTGACTCCATGGTGACACCAATGCAACGAACAATGGAAGGGTGCAACACCTGCATGCCTTGCTCTGTCTGAAAATTACTGAATTTCTGTGATCCCTCCCCCTTATATAACTTGCCGCAATAGACTAAATGTTCGGGGAAGAAAGAAATCCCCTTTATTTTGTATTGTTTAACCTGTCCAAAACCCCCTTGTCCTACAAGGTCTCCTTCCACAAGGGCTGCATGTGGAATGCCTATCAAACATGTACACTTAGAATTGTACATGGTCCTCTGTATTGCGCCGGTGCCGGATGCATCAACCGGTCTACTGGAGTCAGTAGCTGCATCTTGGACAAGGCGCATTCTCTTAGGAATGGACTCTGCATCCGACTGCTTCATCCTCTTGCTCTTGGCCTTCTGCTCTTGCCACTGAAGATCCCAATATTGAAGCTTGGTTGGATCAGCTCCAATAGGGATAGCGTCCTTCAAATCTGTTAGTGCCAACCGTAGGTTTCCAATTACTGTCCGAACACGATGCAAGTGATCAAAATCTTGCAACATATTTCGTTCTGTAAGATCTGCCCTACCCTATGTACGTAAACGTCCAAGGACGTTATCCCAAATTTGGGCCGTGAAGTCACAGGTGTATATGTCACTCTCGATGACATTCCTTATGCCCTGTTCTGTGAGCAAACTCACATGGACAATCGCTTCTTTGCGAATGGCCTTCATGATCTCTTTCCTATCTTTC
This sequence comes from Lygodium microphyllum, assembly GCF_053477565.2. NCBI lineage: Eukaryota > Viridiplantae > Streptophyta > Polypodiopsida > Schizaeales > Lygodiaceae > Lygodium > Lygodium microphyllum. Next base: position 137,583 of record NC_141144.1, read on the forward strand.
ATGCTCAACATTGTGCTGAAGAATAGAAAACAAAATTGTGATTAAACATATATTCTCAAATCGTTCAAACAATAAGACAATATTTTCTCCGGACAACAAATAATAGAGAGAGAGATAGAGATAGAGAGTGAGACATATTTTCATTTACTTTGATCATGATTCATGAAAAATGAATATAGAGAGAGACATTATGTACACAATTTACACCATCTCTTCAAATCATTCAAACAATAAGACTACTTTTTCAAACAATTCATATTTCAGATAGAGAGAGAAAGAGAGAGAGGATTAACGTCGTCACTCGTGAGAACAATCCCAAGAGACCATATTGATCTATCCGATGAGAGTTGAACTCTAAACTTACACGCACACATTCTTTGAGAGAGATTTTTAACGTCGTGAGAACAATCCCAAGAGACTATATTGATCTATCCGACAAGAGTTGAACTCTAAACGTATCGTTTGAGAGACAAATGGGATAACCAATCTACTACACTTGGATGATATAAAGGTTATTCTATTTTTCTCTTCTTATTCTTTTTTTTAAAAGTGCTTGTTTGAGCTTTTTGTATCAACCAGAAGTTTTGAACTCTCGCACACCACTAACCATGCACACCCCCAAACCATTTGGGCTAACTCCCAGTGATATTTTCTCTTCTTATTCTTATTACAAACCCCTACACGTACGCATCCTTTTAGAGAGAGATTTTTAACGTCATGGGAATAATCCCAAGAGACCATATTGATTTGTCTGGAACTCTAAACTTATCGTTTGAGAGACAAATGGGATAACCAATCTACCACACTAACCCCTTTGAGAGAGAGAGAGAGAGAGAGAGAGAGAGAGAGAGAGAGAGAGAGAGAGAGAGAGAGAGAGTATTTATTTCTTTTGAAAATTTAAATTTTGTTTAATCTTCTTTTTTCTCATTTTTTATTTTGAGAAAGAGAGAGATAGAAAGATAGACAAGAGAGAGTATACACATTTCTCATAAGATACTATAATGCCGCATTACCGACATAGTATAATGTGATGCAAACAAGAAAAAACAATTGCCGCATTATCGACAAAATAAAATTTACAAGACATCTACGACATTATCTGGCCGCATTACCGACCTAATGCCGTATTATGCATGAAAATAACATTCATATGCACAACCGAACGACACCATTCCGCTGCGTTACCAGCAAGTGCCGCTCGAATCTAAGGTTTTATTATTTATTTTAATATGGACATTATACAACTGCATTACCGACTAGATGCCCACTTTTTTTTTTGGGGGGGGGGGGGATTTATGGGAAGGTGACTTACATCTCAACGATACCACACGCTTGCCGCGTTGCCGGCAGGTACTAGGAGCGACGGGCCATGCATACCATGGGACACATACTGCCGTGTTATCGACTAAGTGCCTCCATGGTAAGCACCATTCTAAAGAATGGCCTAATAAGCTCACACCTCGTGCAGCGGGCTACTCACATCTTGCCGCGTTATCGGCTATGAGAAGCTGCTCACACGGAAACAGTAACACACACACACACACACACACACAATGTCACATCTCGTGTAGTGGGCTAATCACATATTGCTGCATTATCGGCTGTGAAAAGCTGCTCACACGAATACACACACACACACACATTCTCACACCTCGTGCATCGAGCTACTCACATCTTGCCGCGTTACCGGCTGTAAGCAGCCACTCACACGAACACATACACACGTTTCAGTACCTGCTATTGCTACTGCTCGTGCTCTGGATGTGCTCAACTGCTGAAGGCTACTGCAAAATCTGCAAGCTCAGAATGAATCCCCAAAGGGCCCGAGGGAGCCTCTATATATATAAAATATAGCATGGCGAGAAATATGACGACCCCGACGGGCCCAGCGGTAAAAAGCAAAAGCCCGGTGGGAAAAATGCATACCCCGACGGGCCCGGTGGGAAATGAAAGAAGCCCGGCGAGCTTAGTAGGTCACCAGGTTGCCCTCTACCTGCTGTTTTGTGATAAAAAATGCATGTTAATACCTTGTTCACATGATCACAAGTGTGATCACATGAAAAAACATGTGATCACGTGAATATTAAATCCCTGGCTCCAAATCTTTGTTGACAATCGTGAGGACACCACTGTCATTACTAGTGCCATGACCATATAAGACCAGCTTCCTTCCAACCACTTGCTTCCTAGGGCATGAAGTATCCAGGTGATGCTCCTGTATCGCCCACACATCCCCAGCCTTGTTCGCTTTGATCTCGTTCCAAAATCATCTTTGCTTTCTAGGAGATTTTATTCCCTTGACATTCCATGATCAAATATTTGGGGAGTTCATTTGAGGGAAAGGGGAATGACTTCCTCCTCCATCTTGAAGTCCGTAGGCTCCTTGCTGGCCCTTCCTCCTTCACCAGGGTCTAGGTTTTACCCCTTGCTACGAAAGACGTCAAAGTTGTTGTGGAGAGAGAAAGCCGTCTGGGTGGACAGGGGTGATTGGTCTAAACTCCTAGCAAGTGATTTGAACCTTTTGAGCGATACCGACCAATCCTTCTCCCCACCACACTTACAAGCCTCCTTAGGCAAAGCAGCCAACACAATCTTCTGAAGGATGATTGATTTCTTTTTACAAGATTGAGTGGCTCTGAATGAAAAATCTTGAGCGATCAAATCAGGTGCTGGATTCCTATGCCCATTTGAGTCCTCTATAGTGTTGGTTTAGTGATCTCTTTCTTACCACTGCTTTGCTTTACCTCTTGACCCTTTTGAGTATGATTGCCTTCATGAATGTCTTCTTGAGCCTCTTCCCTTGAAGTTTCCTGCCCTTGATGCTTTTGACTTGCTTATGAAGTGGAGGGTTTTGGGTTCAACGGGCAGTTTCTAGCAAAATGGCCAAACCCATTGCATCGAAAGCAAGCCCCAAAGAAGGTGCCGAAGCGAAGCAGAACAACCACTAGTCATGCACCTACGTTCACAACCATGTTATGTGGAGGGTTTAATCTCAAGTCCCAGCCAATGCAAACTCTATTTGAGGCTTTCCCCATGCTCTGGTTAGAGGGGACAAACAACGAAGTCCCGAGCTTGCCAGCAAGCTCCCTTAAACTACCCCACAACCATATCGACAAGTTCACAAACTCGACCTAGAGTGGGCACAGATCCTTAATCAAATTTGCCTAGTCAAATGTGGGGTCCCAGGGGAGCACACACACTGGGGCACGTAGGAAAAAGAGCAGGCCTTTAGCTAGTGCAGCTTGGTCATTCGATCTTATGGTGAAGAAACCTGCCCTCGCTCTTGGCCACTTCAGCCCTTAGAACTTCCAGCCTAGCTTTGAGTCTGGCCTTTTCTTCCTGAAGGCCCGGCTGGCTGCTTAGTCCCTCCATACCAGTCGGCTCTCTTCACGACATGTTGCGGTCTTTCCCTCCCTACCTTTTTATCCTCTTTGCCCTCGACAGCACCCACGTCTTAATGCCAGAATCTGAGCTTCCTGTGTTTCTTACCCTCTTGTCATCGCCGTCTCTCGCTTGCTTGCACAGAGACTTGAAACATTTTCCAATTCTTAAGAGCCTAATCAATTGGTTGTACTATGATCTTAAGAGTTGTTTTGTATGAGTCATTTTTAGACGGGAAAATCAGTCTTGATTTCTCCATACTGTACTTAGAGCCAAATGCAGTAGCAAAAGTCTAAACTATCCTTACTCAAGATGTTTAATATTGTAAGGGCCTCGTAAAGGACCAACTCCAAAAACCCGAACATTGGAATTCTTAAGCTATGAATGTAATTATAAGAGAAGAGGAGAAAGAAAAAAAGAAGAAGAACAAGAAGAAAAAAATAGCACAAACCAAAGTTTGAGTAAGATAGGATGGCAAGAATTATCGTCAAGAATCTAGAAATTATATGGATAATCAAGTTCATACCAGCAAATTTTTAACAAATGCTCTAAGTGGGAATTGGGCCCAAAACAATGGAAAATAAAGAACTGAGGTGGAAAATGGGAAAATGAGGTGGAAAGTAAAGAAATGAGTGGAAGATGGGAAAATGAGGTGGAAAGCAAAGAAATGAGGTAGAAAATGGGAAAATGAGGTGGAAAGTAGAAAAATCTAGTGGAAGCATGATTTAAGGAGGAAAAAGTGATATAGGAGTTGAAAAATGACCTTGTAAGCTAAGAATAAGGAAGTGGAGGGACATGAGAGTTGAAAAAAGACCTTGTAAGCTAAAATCAAGGAGGATTAAGGGACATAAGAGTTGAAAAAGGACCATGTAAGCATAAATCAGGGAAGACTTAGGACCATGGGAAGCCAAAATCAAGGGATTTTGATCCTTGTGTGGGTACTCAGCCTTTAAGAGGTTGGACCATGCACCCATGCAACATGTGTAGAAAAGAAAAGCCCTCCCCTATATAAGGAAGAAAAGCGCCCCACTTTGTGTGTGCATTTGGAGGAGGTTATGACCAAAATTGAACCCAATTTGTAGAAAAACAAGCTCCCACAAAGTAACTTGCTAGCCCTACTCCTTCTCTCTCTCTACTTCCTTCTCTTATCTCTCCTATGCTCTCCATAGTGTAAGCATCTTGAAGCCGTACTCTTCTCTCATCCATAATCTCATAGCCTATGATAAAGGAGAACTCAAATCTACTCCTTGCTTCCATAACAATTCTAGTAATATTACTACCCTAAGCTTGGAGAAGAGGGCGCAGTGAAGGCAAACCTTGAAAGGTCAGACAACGGAGGAGGAGGACCTTAGCAAATACAAAGGAGGACGGTCTCAAACATAACAATTCCATCAAGGTAAGCTCAAAAGACCAATCCTATGCATAGAATTCCATAAAGAAGGAAAAGTTTACTTCCGTAACCATAACTTTATGGTTCATTGCATACAACCCTTAATGAAAGTAAAGAAGGAAACCATAAGTTAAGAATCATCCTTTATAAAAAAGGAAAGTTGCTTCCATAACCATAGCCATATGGTTCATTTCATGCAAACCCTTAATGAAAGTAAAGAACGGAACCATAAATTAGGATCATCTTTGCTTCCATAATCATAACTATGTGGATCATTGCATAAGTTTGTTTTTTTCTAAAAAGAAAGTCTACTTTCCAAATCATTAGTGTAAGGATCAATTTCATGAAAGAAAGAAATCATAATAAAGTGAAGGATAACCATAAGTTAAGGCCCACTTATTCACAAAAGGAAGACTACTTTCTCTAGACAAAAATATGGTTTCCCCTAGCCACAATATGTATGAAGAGGGAAACCCTAACTTAAAAACTCATTACCTAAAGGAAACTTGTACATCCTTAACCATAAGAGAATGATACATTACCATAACTTAAACAAAAACCGTTGCATAAAAGATAAGGTAAATGGCTCATTATCATACTTGAACAAAGATGCCTTATACAAATTGCATGAAGCAAAGTGAATGGTTCTCTTTTTTTTCAAAACTACATTGTGTAGGTTGTATAAGGCGCGATAAATAGTTTCTAAAGATAAGGGTTAAATTCAAAAATCACATTTTGATTCACTTAAGTTGTGAAAATCAAGTCCATAATTCATAAAGAAGGCACTTGTCTCAATTATATTTTTCTCGATTAGAATGCTTTACTCTATCCCGTAGCATGATCAAATCAATCCACTTAAGTTACATAAAGAAATAGAGTTAGATCTCATGGGTTAAGGTTTGGAATCTTGCTTGAATTGCACTATGCGGGTAGCATACATAAACCTTCTTTTACCATAATGAAAGTTGGCACTATAACTCATAATTGGAAGAGCATAATGATCCTTTCGCCATAATGAAAGAAGGAAACTTGATACTAAAACAAAAATGAAAGTTCATAAATTAAAAGGTTATAATTTCTCTAGCAAAAAGGGGAAATCCTAATAGCCTAAATTAATAGGATGAATGAAACCTTTACTCAACAAAAGAGGGATGGTACCATACCCATAATGATAATGGTTATTTTTGAACTATTTTCATAATTAGATGGTGAAATTTTGTCTCTTAGACACTATAAGTTAAAATCACCCTTACCTTATCAAAAAGGAGAAACCTTATCACATAAATTAGGTAGCCAAAGAGCGAATAACCTAACTAGAAAATAAAAACCCTAACTTAGTGATGGTGCCACTCATCCTAAAGGTTAAAAACCATATTTCCTTCAACCTAATTTTGATCAATCATTGATCATACTTGTCAAACAACGTTTAATGAAAGAAAGAAGTATTCTTTAGAAAGCATGAATTAGATGAATCATATTTTGTCAAAATACCGTAATGAAGAACGAAACCCAACTCGCTTAACCAGGGTTCTAGTAAATAACCATCTTAAAGAGGGATAAAACCATAATTCCCTTTGCATCATTCTCTCACAAAAGAGGTGAAATCTTACTTCTCCCGACCATATAAAGTAATGGATTCTTTACCGACATAGAAGCAAAAACCCTATTTTTTTTTCAAAAATTTAAATCAAGTGGAAATTGAAATCTTAAACTTCATACCTTATGTTGTGAAGAAAATAAAGAACTTTTTAAACCTCTCGACCACTTTCATATACTGTTCCAAAAATAAGGAGTATCAAAGGCGTAGACACAAATTAGATTCCTGAAGATCACAAAAATAATTTAGGGATTAAGACTTCAACTTATTTTTTTAAAGTTTGTATTCATATGGGGATGGGGGAGCAAGGGAGGATCCCTACGAAGATGGCCCGTAGACAATCCGACCAAAAACTCCAACCGCTTTGAGGGTAGTGATGCCCCCTGGAAGGCAATGGAAGAGCAACAAAAAAGGGTAACATAGGTGGGTGAACCAAAAGACTTTAAGAGACAAAAATTGGTAACAAATCAGAAACCATCAAAATTTTTAGACATTGTCTGGTAAGGTAACCAAGGAACTAGGCATTAAGATTAGAACTAATCAAAGAACCTAAGGATTTATACTAGGACTAAAAGTATTGGTATAGGAGGAGCCAGAAAGGGTAGCCCTAGCATAACATAGATTCATAGGGATTGTTTTACTTGTCTGGAAAGGCCGGCGCGGTAGTTGATCCACAAGACTGATTGGGGAGGCCGAGTCAGCTTGGGCAGACAATTGATAGTCTAAGGGACCTCAGTTATCTTTCAAGATTAAGAGGAATGGATGGAATGGAATGGGATGTGTGTGTTCCGGGATGGGTGGAGTACCTTTGGGGTGAGTTGTACTGGACGGCCTAGCCCCACGGATAGGCCTGATGTGAACTCCAAGTGGAGGATAGAGGATCCGTGAGAGGAAGATGTAAACTTAAGGAACATTGTCTTTATATCTGTTTGGGAAAAAGGACTCGAAAAGGTTAGGAACCTTAGAGGGCTATCCTGAATAAACTCCCCTTGAGCCGCGAGGATATTACGGCTCTTCCTATAGGCTAAGCATAAAAGGAACAATAGACAAATGGAACCTTTTCCACATCTTAATAGAAAACTATGATAAGAAGCTGCCATAATAGGTAGGAATTAGGAAACAGCTACTCTCGACTTGGCGAGGGTGGGATAGCTTAGTTTTGCCCTCGGGAATCTAGGCCTAGTGAGGTGGATCCCAATGGGACGCGTGCTGCCTGATAATCTAATTACACTAAGGAAAAAGGAGTAAAAACTTTATAACTTCCTTAGGCGAGATCTTACTAGAAGGCCTACCTTCCTAAGGGTAATTAGATCTTACTAGAAGGCCTACCTTGGCAGTCTTGGAAGGGAATGCCCAAGAGGTCGAAGGTAGGTGTAGCCTGGACTGGGTGTGGCCCTCACAGGTGGTATCAGAGCGTAGGTTTTGACAGCTCAAGGATGGTTATCACCAATTTGGACATTCCTAAGCATGTAAGTTGAACATCTATTGTCCTTTAAAAATTGCTAGATGGCAAGAACCCGAGCTAGAGGATGATATGATCCAGCTACAAATAGATCATTTACGACTGTCTAGCTTGGCTGTACAAGAATTGGCCGCAGACCGCTTGGCTAGGGAATTGTCCAGGGAGGACCCAGACCAAATGTGGTGCACTCGGGGAAATGTTGTCCGATGTCCTTTCTTTGGGGAACGAAGGATTAGAAACAATGTAATCTTATTCATGTTCAAGAAACAACTGGGGCTAGGTCCCAGGTATTATCAGATTATTACCCTTCTAACCCCCCTCTGTTTGAGCCACATCCAATGCATAATAAGGATGCTACCCCATGAAAAGATTGTGCTTTTCGCGTGGGAGGTAGCTTCCATAGTTCTTAGAGGTCACATATACCCAAGTCAGGTTTCAACCATGAGAGCCATCGTCAACCGGGAAATTCCACGAGAAGAGTATCCAAGATACTGTCATATTTGTAGAGCAGTTCACTATTAGCCACCTTTTGATGACGATGTGGCATTTTGATATGGATGGGACAAAGTGACAGATATGTAACCAATCATGTTTCGTATCAAATTCAAGGAATGAATCTATGTAAAATACATTGTATCTTAATCGACTTATGCAAATAATATAAGTTTACTTTTGTACAAGAATTTGTGGATCATTTTGACTCTAACCCCTGGTCTCTCCTAACGCTAACCAAGTAGCATCAAGTATAGGAAATTAAGAAATCTAAATGACTTTCTATATGTGAAAAAATGACCAGAATATCAAAGCTTAAACTAAGTCAAGAGTTTGAAGAAGAGATGATCTAGTTGTAGTTGGATCATCTAAACCAGACTAGCTTAAATATACGTCAGGCTGCCATCAACTGCCTTACCGAGGTTTCATTTGGGAATGAGGACAGCGGCCAAAGAAAGAAGGTGTGGACAACAAAAGGATCGGTAACTTGGTGCAACCTCTTTGGGGTACAAACCATTCGAAGAAATGTCATTTTAGCAATGTTTAAAGAATGAATTAGCATGGGTCCAAAATATTATAAAGTCATGACTTTTATGTACCCTCCCTTCAATTATCGTTTCTTTTGTCTCCTGAGGCTGCTTCCCTTGGAGAAGATTGTTTTGTTTCCTAAACAAGCTGCCTAAAAAATTTGTAATCTCCTATCCTTCCCAAGTCAAATGTCAGTAATAAGCAAAATCACTGAAAGAGAAATTCTAGACAAGGAATGTCCAGGATTCTCATTAGGGCCAAAAACGTTTCAAAAATGGCACTTGTAAGAAAATGATTAAGTTACTAATTAGTTGAGGTTTTAAAATAATGAACCCTCCAAATTTGGCCATTCAGACGTGATTAATGAGAGAATTTATTATTCATTTAAGAGGTTAGCCATTAAATGCCTAAGGATGTTAACTCATGTCAGAGGTCACTTTTCGGCCATTATTCTTTCATTTTCAATATTTTACTATCACGTTTCCCACCAAAATCACGCTTCTTTTTTCGCCTGCATTCATTTGAATCATCGTTCTCTCCTCTTCACTTTGTTTCTTAGTTCTTAAAGTAGATTTTACTCTGTCGTAAAATTTCTCACCAAAATCACGTCCAGTTCTTACCAGCAGCGTGCATTGGTCTCCCTTCGTCTCCCTTCGTCTCCTTTCACAAAATCTTGAGAAGGTGATCAACAATCAAAAGAGTCTCTACACAGAGGATTAATACCACTTACTTGCCGATTGAGCTATAGAGATATGGTCCTCCATGGACCTGAGACGAGATCATCTTGTTAGTTTTTAGTAGACCCAACTAGGTTGGGACATCCAAGCTGCATCTTTACTTCAACCCCTAAGATATCCATTCTGTAAGATTTTGTTTCAACTAAATCCAAGCTTTTTCTTCAATCTCTTCAATTTGATTCATAAGAAAATGGGTAAAAGAGTCCCATGGTGTTGATGCAAATTGGTAGGGATAGATATACTAAGGATAATCCTTAAGCTAATAGAATAGAAAGTGAAAATTTTCACTTTGATCTTGACACTTGAAAATAGAATATCTTCATTATACAGTGTTGTAATATCAACTTTTTAGCAAGGACTAATTGATAAGACAAGGATAATATATTATAATTAGAAGAAAGGAAGTACTTTGATTTCTGGGAGATAAAAATATTTACCTAGTAATAGATTAAAAATATTTATTATTCAATTTTGTCTCTTAAAATATAAAAAAATTAAACAAGTAATAGATAGAAGTATTAGTGATATTGTGTATCATATCAACTTTAGGACTAAGATGATTTTATGTGTGCAGGATGCTTCGAAGAATATGAAGGATACAACTTCTTACTTAATATTAGCTCTTGGGAGTATTTTTCTCATCATACCCTCAACTATGATTAGCACTATGGGGTTTCAAGTTTCAATATCTTCAATTGTGATTCTTATTAGCACTATCAGATTTCAATACCTAAATGGTGGCTTGATGTCATGGGATGATACTACTCATGATATCATATCCTAGCAAATCTCTTAAGATCTATTCCCTTGATTTGTAAGAAGAAATAGAAAGGACTTGAATCTATTTCTTTCTCTCAGAACTCTGATTCTAAAGCAGACTGATTTTATAATTGAAAGCATCACTACATTATTGATGCTTTATCATTGTATATCTTTTTTCAAATGTAATATATCTCAATTTCACAAAAAAAAGACCATCAAAATAATCAGTCTCCATTTCATAAAAAAAAATTATATAACTTTATTAGGCTCTGAAAAAAATTTAGAAAATTTTAAAGCTTTTTTTGAGCTCTTTTGCTATTTTAAAAATATTTTAAAGCAAAAAAGGCCTAAAAGAATACTCTTTTGCTATTTTAAAAATATTTTAAAGCAAAAAACGGCCTAAAAGAATATTCTTTTAGGCCGTTTTTTGCTTTAAAATATTTTTAAAATAGCAAAAGAGCTCAAAAAAATTCAAAAACATTTCATGAGTTTATTAGGCTTTGAAAAAATTTTAGAAAATTTTTCAGATTTTTTTGAGCTCATTTGCTATTTTTAAAAATATTTTTAAGCAAAAAAGACCCAAAAATCACAAAAAACCACCCAAAAATAGCATTGCCGATACAACACGAATATGGGTATCCGAGACAACACGAATATGGGTATCCGAGATGCCTCGGATACCCATATTCGTGTTGTATTGGCAATGCTATTTTTGGGTGGTTTTTTTGTGATTTTTTGGGTCTTTTTTAGGTCATTTTTTACTTAAAAATATTTTTAAAAAATAGCAAATGAGCTCAAAAAAATCTGAAAAAATTTCTAAATTTTTTTCCAAGCCTAATAAACTCATGGAAATTTTTTTGAATTTTTTTGATAGGTTTAAGATCTCAAAAAAAATAAGTCATTACAAGGGGGTGTACTTTGCACGCGCATGTTTACTCCTTCACGATACTGAGGGAGGAGGACCCCTACGAAGATTTTGTTGTGCCACTCTTGCACCATATCAAGTCATCCATGATATGCAGCGAAAAGTATAGTACCAAACATTATGCTTTTTGCCACGCTCGCGTAGTATGAACTGCTCCACGATACAGTGCGAATATGACCGTGCGAAAATTTGGCTTTGCTGCTCTCGCGTCATATCAACTTATCCTCACATGGTTGACTTTATGAATTTATGAATTATCCTTACATTATTGCTGCTCATGCTCATAAGATCACCCTAATGAATAAAGATTTTAATATGATTAGCAGAATAAGGTACCGAGGATGATGTTTGCAAGAGAAAAATCGATGTACTTGGACCTGTTAATTATAAGAGAATGGGTGAGGTGTATGGGCAAATGGTTATTAATGTTTCTTGCACTTCTGAGGAAGAGGACTATCTTAGCATATCTCATGAGGACAAGTCCATGCTAGTTGTAAAAAGGATATTTAATTATTAGATTCTGTAGTTTATTATTGCATAAGGTAAGGCATTTTGACTCTAAAAAATTTTAGTATATAGAATAATTGTGCTATTGATTGCAAATAACACTCCTTTATTTTTGCTATTAGCTTTAGGACATTGATTGCATCTCTTAGCCAATAAATCTCTAAAATTATGTGTATTGTTGATCCACTGTTATCAATGGAATTTTTTTTGAGATTTGGTTCAAATATAACAATGTCTTTCAAAGCTTTTGATTCCATCACAACTACCATAAATTTTTTTATTACATCGAATACACTCACCAGAGAAATTATCCTCATGAACTCTCTAAATGGTATCCATGGCCAAGGAAGAATGTGGGTTGAATGGAATACTGCTTGCTTTTTGGTTAATTATTTATTTTATTTGATTATCTATTTTAGTTACATGTTTCCATTTGCAGTGCTGGCAGGCTCCTGACTACCTTCTTGGACACCACATATGAGGATATTGTTGATCCTAGAAAACCATATAACTCTCTCTAACAAGAAGTACCATTGCAAAGTCACAAAGTCATACATATACTTATGGAAAAAGAGTGCTTTTCAAATGTCTGCAGGACAATAGATTCAAAGATACTCAAGATAGATGGAGTGAATGTAAGTCTCTTTCATATTGTTGGTTTTTTTAGGGACCCATTTTTACCAACTTGTTACATTTTTTCTCGCAGTGCTGGCAGGCTCCTCTTCCGAAAAGTTTCTACTTAGCATTTGTATCAATTGTAATACAATGGTTTTGCCCTTCCCAACTCCACAAAGGAAGTATCCCAACATACAAGCTATCAATACCTCAATTCACATACATAAAGAGCTCCCCCTAATAGAATGTTGTAGCTCCTTCACAGCTCTCATACACCCTGAGGATTGGCCCCACGATGCATCGTCTTACACATAGAATATGAATGTAACATATTCCTCTCATAGTATAAATGTAACAATCCAAGAGGCTATATATATTTCTCACTTAATCGATTTTTCCAAAGACAGCACACTAACCTACAGCAAAGGAAAATCTTACACTCTCAATGTTGGTTGTCACCTAAATATACAATTGCAATGCATCCAAAAATTTATCTTTTGATACCACATTTAGATTGCATATGCAAAGTATATGACACTCTGTGCTCAAATAACTTAACTAAAAACTAGCCGATGTGAAGTGCACAAATAATTTTTTCATGATTTATTTCTAATCATGGCATGTGACGTAAAATAAGGAACAAGGAGGAGAGAAAAACATGAGAGAGAAAGACTGATTTTTTATCTTGCTGAATACTACATCATTTCTTGTGAGAATTGGAGCATTGAAGAGTGAAAATTTGATGCAACTAATGCCCAAGAGCATGAGGATGATGAAAGCAATAAAATATCATTTTTTAGGGGGAGGAGAAGAAGGCGCTAAAAAAAATGGTCCCCCTCCATGTCATTTGAGTTCTTGGATTATGCCTCTTCCTAATGACCATTAATCACTAACCTACAACTTATCTAGTTCAAGTTAGTCATTTCACACTTGCCTGAACTGGATCCAACCCAGTTGAGGGGGTAAACGATCTCGAAATTGTCGATTGGACATGTGGATTTTTGGCATTGAAATCTATCATGCTGGGCTCCATCACATGCTTTCCAACTTCCAAATCTAGTTCTTCTTCATAACACCAAACCTTGCAACCGTTAAATGGGGGTCAAACAAACTTTGATTGACAAAAGGACACTTGCATTGGATTCCTAGTGTCGAAATGCATCTAGAAAAACTCTAGCTCATTCATTTGCAATCATTTCATTTTGTACTAAAAATGCCTCTTTTGGAGGCAATGCTTACATGCTCTTAGGGAAGTGCAAAGTGGTAATTTCTATCGAGTCTGTTCGTATACCAGCTTTCTTTCACGTGTTGCCTAACACAAAATTGGCCGGTAATATGTCACTATTAGGTCGTACTTTTAAGAAGCAGACGAATTGTAATGTGGATTATAATCTAAATCGCATCCATCTTGCTATAGGCCTTCGTTCTTTGTAAATTTGCTGTTTTGAAGCAAGCCACGAAGATATGGAGGGGTACAAACCATGATAAACGTATTCTTCTTGAGATCCTTCCAGATGTCATGGACTTTTTAATATCCTGAGATATTTTGAATTTGAAACTCTGCACCGTTACCTTGTCAGGAATCTCCCAGTTTAGAGATGAAAGACTTGGCAATGGCGAATCTTCGATATTCCCATACCTATCCGCTTTAGAGGGAACCACATACTGTGCATAATATATAAAAAACTTGCATTCACTAAAAAAAGACACAGTTTGATCAGCATAAATAATGTCTGCCAATACCTTATGAATGGCATGGAAAGTCCCACTTAGGCTTTCCACAGGTTGCCATTCAATACTTGTTGACGGAAAGATATCTACAATGATGAACCGTTTGTTAGAACTTGCATAAATGGAAAAGAATTATATATGTTATTCAACTAATAACTTACAATGTGTTTGTTGGGGAACACATTCGTTTGGAGGCAAGTGCATATCCTTGGCCATGTAAACATGTTGCACCTTGACAAACCAACCTTCGGGCATAATTTTGAAGGCAATGATACGCCCCTTCCAATGATGTTTTATATCATCTCGTTTTCTTCTTTTCACCTTATGAGAGCCCTTGCAAGATGGCAGCATGGTAACCCAATCGTTTACAGCAAAGGTTTTGGGCTCAAAATTTCCATATGTTCCCTGGCTATAGACTGTGCAAGAGTGTATTAAACGAGAAGGGCGCCTGGAGGAAGCCATGAAAAGAATGAAAGCGCAGAGAAAGAAGCTCAAAGAGGGGTGAATGAACTAAAAAGTAGCACCAAGAATACAAATGAGTATGTATTGGGCGCCAAAAACAATATTGAAAGATCTCCCGACTTTCAAAAAACTCATTATTAATTTCATCACATCTCTGTCACGTATTTTGTCAGATTTGTAAGTAAATAACGTCTTTGGGACTCCAAAACATGTCAGACTTTAGGGGTTTTGGCTAGAAAAGAAGAGAGAATCACGAAATGGACTCCAGTATCTCTAAAAAAGAGGAGACAAGAATACCATATTCTTGCACACGTGGCGAACTCTCTTTGGCCCTTTCCTTAATCCCGTGATTAACAAAAGTGCATTTTTTGAAGCGTTTTTGGCCCTAATGATAACCTCTGTAAGTTGTTTTGGTGTCCACACTCTGTTGTACCTTCTTGGTACACCCCTGAAGCAGACGGGTGCAATTGAAGAGGAACTAATTACTAGGAACATATGCGATAGAGTTGCCCTTTTTGGACACCATTTTGTAATCAAAACCCAAGCAGATGTTATGTTATGTAATCAAGAAAGACTAATCTAATTATACAATTCTGCTTCAATTTTTTTTTTTTGCAAAACTCTCCATTCTAACTCTTAATCTCTAACGATATTGAAAATAGGAAATTTGTACAAGATGTCAGGAAGACGCACCCAAAATAATCCTAATCGATGTGAGATACCGGTTGAGAGAGTAGAGGAAAGGGAGGTGAACCCTTTACCTAGATCGGAACTCGAGCCAGTTAATGGGCCAATTTTCCCTGCCACCTTAGACCAAGAGGATTTTGGGAAAGACAAAGATCTCAAGACACTCCTTAAATCGCTACAACCCAAAACCTTTTTAGGTGAAGGGGATCATGTCCCCAATAACCTTGAAGAATGAATCATTGAGATTGAAGACTACTTCAACCTGGCAGGATATAACTCACTCGCCCAAGGTATCATGGGCCGAGCTAAGCTCTCAGGATTAGCCAAGTTATGGTGGAAGTTAAACTGCCAACCAAGGGAAGTTCTTGAAGTAACACATGGGTGGTAAGAGCTAAAGTTACGACTCAAGGAGCATTACTTCTCCCTCAATCACAAAACCCTCAAGATGAATGAATTTCTGGCTTGCAGTCAAAAGAATTGTAGTGTGGACTTATATTATGAAGAATTTGTCAAGTTGTCACGTCATGCCCCACTCATGTCTGAAGAATAAAAACTCAGCAAGTTTATCCTTGGCCTAGGAGATGACCTCGCAGATGAGGTTGATGCCCTTCACCTTGCTTCACTAGCCGATGCCCTAATCAAGGCCAAAGCCAAATTGAACGGGAAGGCTAAGACAGGGTCGATTCTGGGAAAATAGCCAGTGGGAACTTATTACACTCATTCCCCGAAAGGTAGAAATGTCAGGCCACAGCAAAATGTTTTGTCCCAAAACCAGAGGTTGCAAACCCAAACCTTTCGGGCACAAGCTAACGCTCTGCCTATAACTCAAAGTGTTAGAATGTTCCAATGCTACGAGTGTGAAGAATGGGGACACAAGTGACATGAATGTCCTAGGCAAAACCGCCGCCCAAATACCCCTGGGAATCAACAACCACCCAGAGCCCCACAGAATCCTAGATGCTGAGGCAGACCCCAACCCACAAGTTTGACAGCACAAGTACGGAAACCACCCCACCCCTCTGCTACTAATCTCCCTTGAACCACCACTGTCAACCATGTTACCATCCAAGAAGAGGCAGAAGTCCAAGCACAAGTGTATGCAGCACTTGACCTGAAGGGAAAGAATCGTCAATTCTCAAATTTGGAAGTGGGCGGCACCAATCAAGGTAAATCCCTTACCTTTCTTATTGATTCTGGTAGCTTGCATTCATTTCTTTCACCATGCACTATAAAGAGAATGCAAGTCCATGCCCAACCCACGGGTCAAAACCTTAGAATATCCCTAGCAAACAGCTCCAACCTATTAACCAAAGAACAAGTGATTGAGTTAGATTTTGAACTTGGAGGTTTCCCTACCCATCAAGAATTTAGAGTCCTCAAGATGGGTCAATTCCAAGGAATCCTTGGGATGGATTGGTTATACAAAAACAAAGCTATTATCCACTGTATCAACCAAAAAACAAGTGATTGAGTTAGATTTTGAACTTGGAGGTCTCCCTACCCGTCAAGAATTTAGAGTCCTCAAGATGGGTCAATTCCAAGGAATCCTTGGGATGGATTGGTTATACAAAAACAAAGCTATTATCCATTGTAGTCAGGGAACCCTCTCCTTCTCAGATTCCACAGGGAACCAAGTTCTAGTTACAGGACAGTCAGGTCATGCACCCTTGAGAGTGGTCAAAATCAATAAGCTGGTCAAAGGACTAAGGAAAGGACTTCCTATTCATCAAGCTAAATAAACCTGATGAGGAAACAAAGGAAGGAGAACTTGAATGGATGAAAGAATATGATGATGTATTTTCGGAAGAGCTAACAAATCTACTCCCACCTTGAGAATTGGTACATGAAATAGAACTTATCCCAAGTACCCAACCCATTGCTAGGTCACCATACAAGATGTCACTCTCTGAAGCCCTAGAATTAAAACGGAAATGAAATCAGCTCTTAGAGCAGGGTTTCCTTAGACCCAATGTTTCACCCGGGGAGCACCAATTCTATTCCAGAAGAAGGACGGAACTTTTTGGTTGTGCATCGACTTCAGAGGTCTGAACCAATGCACTATTAAGAACAAATACTCTCTTCCTCGTATAGACAAGCTGTTAGACTGACTTGGGGGAGTCAAATTCTTCTCCAAGAGATTGACCTCCGATCCGGGTACTACCAAGTTAGGATCAAGGATGAAGACATTCCTAAGATGGCCATCAAGACTGGATTTGGGCATTACAAGTTTACTATTATGCCCTTTGGCCTCACCAACGCCCCTGCCACCTTCAATCGTCTTATGATGGATTTGTTCAGGAAAGAGCTAGATGATTTTGTCCTAGTTTTCTTTGATGACATTCTAGTCTATTCAAGGACAAAGGAAGATCATGAAAGGAACCTACGTCATGTTTTGGACATCCATAGAGAAGCACAACTCTATGCCAAACGCAGTAAGTGCTCATTTTTTGTAGAGAAAGTTGCCTCTCTTGGCTACATAGTCTCAAAAGATGGGCTAATAGCGGATCCAACAAAAGTGGAAGCTGTAAATAGGTGGCCAATCCCCAAGACTGTTTCAGAGGTCAGAGGATTCCTAGGGCTAACAGGATGGTACCAAGTTTTTATCAAGAACTATGCTCTCATAGCAGGCCCCCTCACTGAGCTCACTAGGAAGGGTAAACCTTTCCAATGGATAGACCAGTGGAACCTTGCCTTTAACTCCTTAAAGAATGCCTTGGCAAGCGAGCCCGTCCTAAAGCTTCCAAATTTCGAGAAACCTTTTGAAGTCATAGTGGATGCCTGTGCTCAAGGAATAGGCGGGATCCTGTAGCAAGAGAAGCCTCTAGTAGCTTATGAGTCTTGCACATTAAAAGTGCATGAAAGGAACTATCTAACTCATGATCTAGAGCTTTTGGCAATAATCCACACCCTCAAGAAATGGCGGCACTATTTGCTAGGCCAAACTTTTAAGCTCGTCACGGATCATAAAAGCTTAAAGTGGATATTCTCTCAAGCAGATCTCAATATGCGACAAAGGCGCTGGGTTGAATTCCTGGAAGAATTTAACTTTGAGATCAGGAAAGGAAAACATAGCTGTAGATGCCCTTAGCTGGAAAGTTCAAATCTCCGTAGTTATCCTTGTCTATAATCCATTAATAGGGGAAATCCAGAAAGCCCTCCCGCAAGACCTTTACTTTGGCAAAATCATTTCAAACTTCCCAAGCCAAGTGACCCAAGAAACTTTCAAAGACTACTCACTTAAGGATGGACTACTTTACTTCAAGGGAAAGCCTTGTATGATATCCAATCTCAGAGACCAAATTATGAAGGAAGCCCATGAAACCCCCTTAGCCCCTCACTCGGGTTACCACAAAATGTTTACTTCCCTTAAGCAAACCTTCTTCTGGCCAAAAATGAAGAAATATGCCCTAGAATATACAAGGAAATGCCTTGTTTGCCAAAAAGTGAAGGCAAAATGTATCAAACTCCCTGACAAGCTCCATCTGACGATATCCCTCAAATGAAGTGGGAATGCATAAGTATGGATTTCGTCACCAGTCTTCCCAAAGTAGCTGACGGGTACAATTCCATATTTGTGGTGGTAGATAGGCTCACCAAAATATCTCATTTAATCTCGGTGAAGACTACCTCCATAGCAGCCGACATAGCCCACCTCTTTATCAAAGAAATTGTTTGGCTACATGACATTCCCGCTAGAATCATCAGCAACGTGACGCCAAGTTCACATCTAAGTTTTGGCAATCCCTTTTGTAGTTGGTAGGAACTCAATTGAACCTCAAATCTGCCTACCATCCTGAAACAGATGGCCAAATTGAAAGGGTGAATCAAGTCATTGAGGATATGCTCAGATCCTAATGCAGCCAGCAACCTCTCCAATGGCTAAATTATCTCCTTCTAGTTAAGTTTGCTTAAAACTCATCTTACCATAGAAGCCTTCAAATGTCACCCTTTAAAGCCCTTTACGGCCAAGAGTGCTTGACCCTCTTATGTCTAGCAAATCCAGACCTCTGCATCCTCGCCGCTAGAGAAACGCTAGAAGAGATGGATCGACAATTGTAGATTATAAGGGAGAACCTGAAGAGAGCCAATGATAGACAGAAGAGTTATGCATACCTCAAGTGCTCAGTTTGAATATTCAAAGAAGGGGATAAAGTCTTCCTTAGAATTAAACCCAAGAGAAGTTCCCTTAGGCTAGGAAAACATAAGAAATTAGCCTATAGATAATGTGGACCGTACCCAATAATCAAGAGAATAGGAGAGCAAGCCTATGAGCTTGAGTTACCCCCTCACTTGCATGTGCATAATGTATTCCATGCCAATTTACTCAAACAATATAGATCAGATCCCTCTCACCTTTTGGATCATGAAGATACCATTCTTGTTTCACAGGAGGAGTTTCAGATAGAACCTGAACAGATTTTGGAAATCAAGGAATGATAGCTAAGGCTTAGGACCATACGAGAAGCTTTTGTCATGTGGAAATATTTCCCTACGAAAGATGCTTCCTGGGAGAATTGGGACTAACTTGTGGCCCAATTCCCTTATGTATTAACTTGGGTCAACTAAGCCTCTTGTAAACTTCTTGTTTGATAAATGCAAATCTTCTTTTTTATATTCTCTCTCTTGTATTATCAAGTTGGAAGGCTACCACCAAAAAATCTGAAGGGAGTGGATGGTGTAAATCCAATCACCAAGTCCAAAAGACACATTAGTACATAATTCAAACAAGCAACAATATGGATAACTTCAAGTGAACATCCCTAGATTAAAAATTTAAGGAAATACACAACAAGTCACACAAAAGTGAAAACTTCATAACGACTACAGTAATAAAGGAAAAATACCATTAAGAAGGAAAGAATCACCGCTTTCAATGTTCGTAAGAACAAAATCTTGAACAATGAATTAAACTAAGCCCGAGATAAGGATGAAATAAAAAGAAATGTAACAACAAATCCACTTAAGCAAGTAAACTTTTTTTTAAAAAGAGAAAATACCACCACATCTCATGTTAAAAGAGAAAGTTGCCCAAACTATATAGGTGAAGCAAGCCCCGAGCAAGAGACACAACTTCACCTAAGGGAAGTGTGCTTTTTGGTTGCTCTTTTTAATAAAAGGAGAAGATCACTGGCAAAAATACGAAAGGGGAAAGTTTGTATTACCATGTAGGCAGAGCAAGTACAGCTAAGAGGGAATATATATATATATAGGTAAAGGTCAAATGCAAGGATGCAAAAAGGGATAGATAAAGGAACAATGCAAGTGCTCCAAGTTGCCACTGCCAGAGAAGAGAATCAATAAAAAACCATTCGCCGAAGAGTTGAACCTTTAACCTGCCCACTGAGCTGAGGACAACATTTTCTTTTTGTTGGGGAATATGTAAGGGCCTTGTAAAGGACCAACTCCAAAAACCTGAACACCAAAATTCTTAGGCTCTAAATGTAATTATCTAATAAAGATAAGAGAGGAAATAAAAAGAAGAAGAAGAAAAAAATAGCACAAACCAAAGTCCGAGTAAGATAGGCTGGCAAGAATTATTGTCAGGAATCTAGAAATTCTCTGGATAATCAAGTTTGTACTAGCAAATTTCTAACAAAAGCTCTAAGTGGGAATCGGGCCCAAAACAATGAAACATAAAGAAATGAGGTGGAAAATGGAAAAATGAGGTGGAAAGTAAAGAAATGAGGTGGAAAATGGGAAAATGAGGTGGAAAGTAGAAAAATCTAGTGGAAGCATGATTTAAGGAGGAAAAAGTGACATAAGAGTTGAAAAAGGACCTTGTAAGCTAAGAATAAGGAAATGAAGGGACATGAGAGTTGAAAAAGGACCTTATAAGCTAAAATCAAGGAGGATTAAGGGACATAAGAGTTGAAAAAGGACCATGTAAGCATAAATCAGGGAAGACTTAGGACCATGGGAAGCCAAAATCAAGGGATTTTGATCCTTGTGTGGGTACTCAGCCTTTAAGAGGTTGGACCATGCACCCATGCAACATGTGTAGAAAAAAAAAGCCTTCCCCTATATAAGGAAGAAAAGCGCCCCACTTTGTGTGTGCATTTGGAGAAGGTTATGACCAAAATTGAACCCAATTTGTAGGAAAAAAACTCCCACAAAGTAACTTGCTAGCCCTACTCCTTCTCTCTCTCTACTTCCTTCTCTTCTCTCTCCTATGCTCTCCATAGTGTAAGCATCTTGAAGCCATACTCTTCTCTCATCCATAATTTCATAGCCTATGATAAAGGAGGACTCAAATCTACTCCTTACCTCCATAACAATTCTAGTAATATTACTACCCTAAGCTTGGAGAAGAGGGCGGAGAGAAGGCAAACCTTGAAAGGATGGACAACGGAGGAGGAGGACCTTAGCAAATACAAAGGAGGATGGTCTCAAACATAACAATTCCATCAGGGTAAGCTTGAAAGACCAATCCTATGCATAGAATTCCATAAAGAAGGAAAAGTTTACTTCCATAACCATAACTTTATGCTTCATTGCATACAACCCTTAATGAAAGTAAAGAAGGAAACCATAAGTTAAGAATCATCCTTTATAAAAAAAGGAAAGTTGCTTCCATAACCATAGCCATATGGTTCATTTCATGCAAACCCTTAATGAAAGTAAAGAAAGGAACCATAAGTTAGGATCATCTTTGCTTCCATAATCATAACTATGTGGATCATTGCATAAGTCTACTTTTTTCTAAAAAGAAAGTTTACTTCCCAAACCATTAGTGTAAGGTTCCATTTCATGAAAGAAAGAAACCATAATAAAGTGAAGGATAACCATACTTTAAGGCCCACTTATTCACAAAAGGAAGACTACTTTCTTTAGAAAAAAATATGGTTTCCCCTAGGCACAATATGTATGAAGAGGGAAACCCTAACTTAAAAACTCATTACCTAAAGGGAATTTGTACATCCTTAACCATAAGAGAATGATACATTACCATAACTTGAACAAATACCATTGCATAAGAGATAAGGTGAATGGCGCATTATCATACTTGAACAAAGATGCCTTATACAAATTGCATTAAGCAAAGTGAATGGTTCTCTTTTTTTTCATAAGTACATTGTGTAGGTTGTATAAGACGCGATAAATAGTTTCTAAAGATAAGGGTTAAATTGCAAAATCACATTTTGATTCACTTAAGTTGTGAAAATCAAGTCCATAATTCATTAAGAAGGCACTTGTCTCAATTATATTTTTCTCGATTAGAATGCTTTACTCTATTCCTTAGCATGATCAAATCAATCCACTTAAGTTACATAAAGAAATAGAGTTAGACCTCATGGGTTAAGACTTAGAATCTTGCTTGAATTGCAGTATGCGGGTAGCATACATAAACCTTCTTCTACCATAATGAAAGTTGGCACTATAACTCGTAATTGGAAAATCATAATGATCCTTTTGCCATAATGAAAGAAAGAAACTTGATACCAAAACAAAATGAAAGTTCATAAATTAAAAGGTTATAAATTCTCTAGCAAAAAGGGAAAACCCTAATAACCTAAATTAATGGGATGAATGAAACCTTTACTAAAAAAAAGAGGGATGGACCATACCCGTAAAGATAATGGTTATTTTTGAACCATTTCCATAATTAGATGGTGAAATTTTGTCTCTTAGATACTATAAGGTAAAAGCACCCCTTACCTTATCAAAAAGGAGAAACCTTATCACATAAATTTGGTATCCAAAGAGTGAATAACCTAACTAGAAGATAAAAACCCTAACTTAGTGATGGTGCCACTCATCCTAAAGGTTAAAAACCATATTTCCTTCAACCTAATTTTGATCGATCGTTGATCATACTTGTCAAACAACGTTTAATGAAAGAAAGAAGTATTCTTTAGAAAACATGAATTAGATGAATCACATTTTGTCAAAATACCTTAATAAAGAATGAAACCCAACTCCCTTAACCAGGGTTCTAGTAAATAACTATCTTAAAGAGGGATAAAACCATAATTCCCTTTGCATCATTCTCTCACAAAAGAGGTGAAATCTTACTTCTCCCGACCATATAAAGTAACGGATTCTTTATCGACATAGAAGCAAAAACCCTAATTTTTTTCAAAAATTTAAATCGTGGAAATGGAAATCTTAAACTTCATACCTTATGTTGTGAAGAAAATAAAGAAATTTTTAAACCTCTCGACCAGTTTCGCATACCGCTCCAAAAATAAGGAGTATCAAAGAAGTAGACAGAAATTCGATTCTTGAAGATCACAAAAATAATTTAGGGATTAAGACTTAAAGTTGTTTTTTTAAAGTTTGTATTCATACGGGATGGGGGAGCAAGGGAGGATCCCTATGGAGATGGCCCGTAGACGATCCGACCAAAACCTCCAACCGCTTCTAGAGAAGTGATGCCCCCTGGAAGGCAATGGAAGAGCAACAAAAAAGGGTAACGAACGTGGGTGAACCAAAATACTTTAAGAGACAAAAATTGGTAACAACACAAAAACCATCAAATTTTTAAGACATTATCAAGTAAGGTAACCAAGGAACTAGGCATTAAAATTAGAACTAATCAAAGAACCCAAGGATTTACACTAGGACTAAAAGTATTGGTATAAGAGGAGTCGAAAAGGGTAGCCCTAGCATAACATAGATTCGTAGAGATTGTTTTACTTGTTTGGAAAGGCCGGCACGGTAGTTGATCCGCAAGATTGATCGGGAGGCCCAGTCGGCTTGGGCAGACGATCGATAGTCTAAGGAACCTATCCTGCTCATGAGGCATTGGAGCCTATAGCATATCAAATATTCTAAGCTTGGAGAATACCCAAAGATCTAGAGTTGCACTTTCCTTTTCCTCAACCGCAACATCAATCTCCTCCTGTTGTAGATCTTCACATTTTACAAGTTGTGATATTGTGGTAAGATTAGCATTCAAGATATCACTATCTGTGTCCTTCATTGCAATTTGTCACTAAATTACAATCTTTCAATTGTACAGGTTAAAAATTGGTTTGTGGGCACATGAGAGACATTTTGTTGGAAAACCTTCCAAACCTTTTCGCGACTTTGCTCTTCTCAATAGGATTCTTAGTAAATTTTGTGAGGTGGAAGAAAAACTTTGTCATCCTTTAGAAAGCACATGTCTTCAATTGTCTCCTCAAACTCTGTTAACTTCTCCACAAGATTGTCCTTTCATCTTTCCAAAGTGACAACAGGATCAAACTCAGGGGTGAAAATTTCAACTGCATCCTAAAAGAGGACCGCATCATAGCCATCTTGCAAAATTGCATCTTGCTTTAGTAAATAAAAATGGAAAAGTACACTTCAAGAACAAACAAATTGATATGTATTGTAGAAGAAATCCAATAGACAGGTTATCGTGTCGTACTAGAAGGGTGCATAGTATTGGAAGGGTTCCTAGACAATGTGATATAGAGTGATTGTGAATTTGAGACACATCGTAATCGTGTTGTATGGGAAGGGTTCCCAAACAACGGATATAGAGTGACTATGAATTTGAGACATGTCCTAATCGCGTCGCACAGGAAGGGTTCCCGAAAACATGATATAGAGTGACTGCGAATTTGAGACATGTTCTTTTCGCATCATACAGGAAGGGTTCCCGAACAACGCGATATAGAGTCACGAGTGTATATGAATTTGAGACACGTCCTAATCGCGTCGTACAGGAAGGGTTCCAAGAAAAAAAGCACGCGTAATCATATATATATATATATATATATATATATATATATATATATATATATATATATATATATATATATATATATATATATATATATATATTAACGTCGAGAAATTTTGCCCTTCTTGTTGGCTTCGTATCTCAAAATCCATCAAGATTCAGCTCAAGGTTGTGAGATATCATTTTGTAGATCTTGAGAAGGCCTACAAATGCCGTGAGACATTCTCTCTCCAGAACCCACGCCGTTTGACCAAAAACTCAACTAGAAATTAGAAATTTCTAGAGAGAGAAGGAAAAATGTGCAATTTTTACTAAGTACCCTTATTATGAGCATCAAACGACCTTTGAAACAATCAATCTGTGAAACATTTACTCAGGAAAGTTCATTCTACATACCAAACACTACATTTCATACATACAAAAATTTTCTTAGATCATTTTGCAACACGCTCAAATTTCAGTCTCAAAATGGGCGCCTGTAAGGTTAGGACACATATTTTCAAAACACATATTTCCAAAAATTTTCCACATGACTAAAACTGCCCAAAAATCATTTCTAAACATTGTCTAGATGCATGTTTACAAAAAAAAAAAAAAAACGAAAAAAATTCTATCAATAGTCTTTTACATTCCCGGACAATGCGATATAGAGCATTTGTGAATTTGAGACACATCCTCATCGCGTCGTACGAGACTTCCTAATATACTTTAGGAATGATGGATATATTGTAGCTGCCTTTGCTTATAGGGTCACATTGATGAGCAAGAGCTTTGTTCTTGTTTTAAGGAGTCTCATTTTGTCTTTCTCTTGCAGTGGACATTGGAGTCTATCAATAGTCTTTTACATTCCCGGACAACGCGATATGGAGCATTTGTGATTTTGAGACACATCCTTATCGCGTCGTACGAGACTTCCTAATATACTTTAGGAATGATGGATATATTATAGCTAACTTTGCTTATAGGGTCACATTGATGAACAAGAGCTTTGTTCTTGTTTTAATTAGTCTCATTTTGTCTTCCTCTTGCAATGGACATTGGAGTCTCATTGTCTTTAACCTACTAGAATGATATTGTATATTTATGAATTCAGTAAAATGTAAGGATGAAATAGTCTATCTTATTCAATAGAAGAATTTTGTTATTTTTTTGAGCACTTTGTTTGATGTTATAATTTTTCTTGGAGTGTTGCCAAGCTTATCCTCAATTACTTGTCTACTCTTTATGAGGATTACAAGCTTGGGGCTTTGAAATACTTCAATCAAGCAGTTCCTCTATAGAAAGACTCCACATCTTGTGGATGGATGGTGCTTGAAAATGCATGGAGTCAAGGTTTAGAATGATAACACTTGCTGTAAGTGTGGATCACACTTGCTTTTGATTAGCTTTTGTATAATTCTCCAGGTCCAAACTCACCACCTCTCCCTCCTAATTCTCCAACACATTTTGATCAGGGTGGTCAAAGAAGCAAAGGGTCTCTGAAGATCTAGGAGCCTCCAGATGTATAGTCTTGTTCACTTTTGTCCATATGAATAGATACCCTCTTTTGGTTTATATTTTTATACATAAATAGCTAATACCAAGCTTTTGATTTATAACTCTGTCAAGGTGTCTTTAATGTTTAAGAATATTTCTAAATAATTATCTGGGTCAATGCCTACTTTTTGGAGTTTTTCTAACAAGCATGATGCTTTGGAATCCTACAACCACTTTAAATTATGATTTAAAAACATGCAAGAGATTTCTACAAGCACTTTTAAATTTGATTTAAAACATTAAGTTAAGACTATGCACCAAAATATAAAAGCCAACATTTATATTGCTTAAAATGGTTCCATTACAAAGGTTTGATAAAAAAGAGCTAGGTTGGCTTGATAGATATACATCGCAGGAAGTGAATTTCTCTACACAATATAGAGCCCTCTTCCTGTTTGCTGACCACAACCTTCTCTTCAACTATGCAACACCTTATTGTATCTCCATTGTGCTTCACCACCTTTGAATTCCATGTGCATGGTAGAAATTGACTCAGGGCACTCTCACCTTCAGAAATGCAGCCCCCATACAAATGCCTAAACTTGTTCAAAGGTAGAAACATAGCAATGTTGGCCCTATGGACCCATAGGTGCACTTCATGGCAAATATCACATGTTATCCTCCTGCATGTGAAGACAATAGATACCTTGTTAGGGATTTGCCTTTCCCCAACTATTTCTTGAGGTTGGCACAATGTAGGTCATGTTGTAGAAAAATATATCTTGCTCTAGAAGCTCTACTATTGATAGAACTGCATATATTAACTTCCCAAAGTTGACGTGCAAATCTTCAAAGATACCCATGAGGGCCTCCACGGACTCCCACTCCACAAAATCTAAAGGGAATATGTCTATGGTTGATGTACCAAAAAAAAATAAAGATTAATGTATGCTTAATCCCAAACACAAAACTTTACATCCAAACCCCAAATAACAGAGTAGATTGTTTCACTTATGCATGGAACAACTTACAGTTTGTTGGATATCGATGTTGTTCATCCCTTGGAAGTTTGAGTTGTGATGGGCTTTCCATCTACAAATTGCTTGATCTCCAATACACGGGCTTTCCAATGCTTGCTTCAAAGGCCTATGTGACAACAGGGCACCTTATAGGCTCCTATAGTGCTCGGCTGCTTTATGACCCACATCCATTTTGAGGAGACCTCTGTTACCCATTGCCCATCATCATCTTGAACATTAATGGTGCTAAAAGAGTCGATGTGAGACCAAGGCCTACGATTGAGAGGTGCCAACATATTGGAGTCGTTGAAACCTCACTATTGAAAGGCAATGTATGATAGAGAGAAAGAAGTGTTTCTATCTGACTAAAACACTATTAGAAGAAGGGTTCTACAACAAAGCTATGGAGAGTTAGATTAGGAAAATGGGAGAGCTAGTCATGAAGATGTATCTTGGAATGGGTTTGAGTTGCAGAGAAAGCTCACCATAGCTAGAACTAAAGCAAGTAGTGGAGGAACAAAGAGAAGGGTGAAGAGAGTGAGGAGGAAAGCAAAAAAGAGAGAAAAGTGACTAAAAATAGAGAGAGAATGAAAAATGAGTTGCAGCTTCTAGAGAGAGAGAGAGAGAGAGAGAGAGAGAGAAGTGGAGAGAGTCGAATGGACAATCATTAATGTAGAGAGAGAGAATCTCATTTTTTGTGACAAGGGGGGAAAAGGAGGTGGTGGAGGGAAGAGGGAGGTGACATATCTGGGTAATGTACTTTTCCCCCCTAAAAAATTGAATTATTTTTTGTGAAAAGAAAGAATTTTGCTTTTCTTTTATTGGTTTCTAAATAGGAAAAGTACCCCCCCCCCCCTAATGATGAAGCTTTGACCCCTACTTTTCTAAGCATGCCCAACCCAACATTTTTGATTACTTGGCCTCCCACTATTGGTCCTTTCCTTAATAACCCCTTAAGCATGCTGCCAAAATAAGTGGCCCTTTCATACCCCATCCTCCCCCTAATGTGTGTTATGCTTGGGGTAAAATAAGGGATCAACAAGCCTTGATGTTATTTGATCCAAGATCAACCCATAGCATGATTTTAACGGAGATGGAGATGAATCTTGGAATTCAACAAGAGGAGTTGGGACCAAAAATGGAGGCGAATGGCGCATTCAAAGGCCAAAAAGTCACAGTGACACCTTTGATTGGAAAGTTGTGACTCCAAGTCCAAGACTATGTGGACTACGATGATTTTCATGTTTCCCCTTTGCTACACCAAGATGTTATCTTGGGAGCACAATGGTTTCAAAAGAAATACGAAAAGTTAGAATACCCTTCTAGAAGCATTACATTTGTTCATAGGAACAAAATTATTAAGTCGTAAACTCATGATAAGGATAATACTATTCCTGTTGTAAATAGTAAAGCAATTTCCAAAGTAATGAAATCAACATCTTTTTCTTATCTCATTTTTGTTAATGATGGAAATACACCAATGCATAAGGAATCTGCACTTTTGCATGATGAGCATGAATCTAGTTTGCAAGCATTTCTAAAGGGGTATGCTAACTGCTTTGTTGAAACTAGCCACGTGGAATTACCACCTAGTAGGGTTGAGGATGACCATAGGATTGACCTAATCTCGGGTACCTCTCCACCTAATAGACCGCCATATAGAGTATTCATGGCGCAACAAGAAGAAATAATGAGCTAGGTAAATGAACTATTGGAAAAAGGTATGGTACGTCTAAGTTCATCTCCCTTTTGCTCACATGTGCTTTTAGTTCAAAAGAAGGATGGTTCATACAGGATGTGTGTGGACTATTGTGATTTGAACAAGCATACAATCAAGAATCATTTTTTGGTCCCAATAATAGAAGACATATTTGACAAGTTGCAAGGAGCTTCTTACTTTAGTCGGATAGACCTCAAAAGTGGCTATCATCAAATAAGGATTGTGCCAAAGGATATCCACAAGAGGACTTTTCGTACAACTTTTGGACTCTATGAGTTCCTTGTCATGCCCTTTGGCTTGATAAATGCCCTTGCCACATTCAATCAAATAATCGACAAGATTTTTAGGTCTCACCGCTCTTTCATAGGAGTGTTCTTTGATGATATCCTAGTATTCTCAAAGATGCTTGAAGAGCACAAGGAGCACCTTAAGATAATATTTGGGGAATTAAAGAATCATAAGTTGTACATAAATGGTAAGAAGAGTGAGTTCTTTTTTTTTTTCCTTTTTGCCATACTCCCCCCAACAGGGAGTTAAAAAAATTGAATTACCAAAGAAAAATATGTACAGAACATTCGTTGGATTGACTGGGAATGGACCATAGGGATACACCGTAACTTAAGGGAGCTGCGCCCAATAGGTTACCCAACAACTTCCATGGCTAACCGGGGGCCATGAATCCTCGAACAAACCTAACTTTAGGGAAGCTATCCCTCACACCAGCTTGGCCAACCTTACCCAACATATCAGCAACATGCATACGGTGAGCCACCCCAAAACACCCAATCCACCAAGACTTTGGTAGATGCAAGCCCTTCTACAAGAAATGAGAGGCCCTCTGCCGCCCCTATCCCTTGTGGAAAACAAAAACTTGGAGCCTGCCCCCGACCTCAACGGAATCGG
This sequence comes from Lygodium microphyllum, assembly GCF_053477565.2. Taxonomy (NCBI): domain Eukaryota; kingdom Viridiplantae; phylum Streptophyta; class Polypodiopsida; order Schizaeales; family Lygodiaceae; genus Lygodium; species Lygodium microphyllum. Next base: position 167,647 of record NC_141144.1, read on the forward strand.
ACTGTTTGTCCCAGTTCCAAAACCCTTTCCCACGGAGTACCTAACCTTTATCACTCAACCTCTATCACTCAGCTCCCAAAAGGAGTGCCCATATTTTAGATACCACTGTAATTGATGCCATTGAGTTGACCAATCCCACTGTCTTTGAAGATTGAATAGAGAATGGATGCATCCTTATGGCATATTAAAAAATTGGACATGACCTCTTGTCCCTTGAAACAATCTCTCATTCCTTACCAACCACACATGCTTAAGGTAACTGTAGCTGATTGTAACAAGGACCGTTTCCAAAGACCCCGAGTGCCTATCCCAACTGGCAAAAACCAGCTAAGCCTTTGTCACCTTAACACCCCAGACCTTAAATATTCACTTGCACAGGTACCAAATTGAGCTTCCTAGGCACGGGCAGTCACTGAACAAATGATGGACCATTTCTACAGCCATACTGCATCCCGTGCAGATTGCACTTCCTAGGTCTCTAATGGCCGCTTTATCTCCTATTGGAATCACCCCCACCAAGATCTTCCACGAGAGTGAGTTTTTCTTAAAAGAGATTAACTATCTAGGACATGTTATCTCTTATGAAGGCATTCGAATGGATCCAAGTAAATTGAAGGCTATTGAGGAATGGCCTCAACTAAGGAACCTTCATGAGCTGAGAAGCTTTATACGGATGTGTTCATACTATCAAAGATTTATAGAACATTTTTCTATAATAGCAAGGCCATTACATGATTTGACCAAGAAAGGGGTCAAATACCAATGGAGCCCTAGGCAAGAAGAAGATTTTCAAGAGTTGAAGAAGTGTCTTATGACAAAACCACTCTTGATATTGCTAGACCTTAAGAAGCCCTTTGAGCTATATTGTGATGCATGTGGTGATAGCCTTGGAGCAATATTGCTTCAAGAAGGGAAACCAATAGCATACAAAAGCTGACGGCTTAATGGAAATGAGAAAACCTTGGGTATCTATGAAAAAGAGTTGCTTGCCATAATTCATGCTTTACAATCATGGAAGAATTATTTACTGGGCACTCCCTTTGTTTTGCAAATGGATCATTAAAGTCTAAGGTACTTATGATGCAAACAAAGTTGAGTGAGAAGCAAATGAGATGGGCTAAGTACATGGTGCAAATTCATTTCCATATTGCACATGTACCATGTAAGTTGAACTTGGTGGTGGCTGATGCTTTGTCAAGAAGGCCCCAAGTTAATGCAATCACGATATCCCATCATAAGAATCTCACTAAGATGGTCGATGATTATACCCATGATGATGATTTTGTTGCTATCTACACTAAGGTAGCACAAGGACAAGAAGTACCACCTTATATGATTAAGGATGGTTTTCTCATGTATGGATCATGCCTATGCATCACCAAGTCCTTTAGGGATAAGGTTCTGGAAGAAAGCCATGATCCCCCTTACACGGGACATTGCAAAATCCAATTGGCCAACTATGAGGGAGGATATAAAGGAATATATCTCCAAATGCATAGTGTGCCAAAATACTAAGTATGATAGGAACAAGCTATATGGGTTGCTACAACCTTTGCCAATTCCAACTGCACCTTGGGAAAGTATAGCCATGGATTTTATCTTTGGCTTACCCAAGTCCCAGCAAGGTAACACGGGAATTTGGACAATAGTAGATTGGTTTAGCAAACAAGCCCATTCTATTCCTATAAAGAAGACAATTAAAGCGCATCAAATGGCCAATATTTTTATGGCAAATGTTTTCAAGCACCATGGATTCTCAAAAAGTATTGTCTCAGATAGATATCATTGCATGACCAGTTTATTTTGGAAAGGACTCTTTGAGGGAAAATTTTGAATTTCTCTTTTGCCTATCATCCATAGATGGATGGGTAGATTGAAATTGCCAACTCTACGATATTGGATTTATTCAAATGCTATGTTATAGGAGTAAACCAAAAAGTGCAATGGGAAAGGTACTTACCTCTAGTGGAATATGTTTGCAATAATACGATACATAGTTCCACAGGCAAAACCCCATTCGAGATCATTAAAGGGCGTCCTAAGATTCCTCTCCTCTTGTAGACACATGAAAGTATATTTGCTGCAGATGAATATGGGTGTGATATACGATATGCTTTCCAAAAGGTTCAAGAAAGACTCAAAGAAGCACAAATGAAGGCTAAGAATGCTATCGACAAGAAAAGAAGGTAGATTGAATTCAAGGAAGATGATTGGGTTTTGCTAAAATTCCCAAAGGCTAGGCTCCAACATCTCTTAGGCAAGGATTGGCAAGGTAAATTTATAGGTCAACAAAAGTTTTATGCCAAATTAGAAAAGAGATACTATGGACCTTTCCAAGTCCTTGAAAGGATTAATGAAATAGCATATAGATTAAAGTTGCCACATCATTGGCATATCCACAATGCCTTTCATGTAAGTCTACTTAAGCCTTACAAGGGTGATTCTCCTTCTTCTCCTGTGGAAGAGGATCCACCAGAATTTGAGGAGGATGAGGAGATACTTGTACCAGAAAGGATTGTTAGACATGAAGATAAGGTTTTAAAGACTGGTAAAGTATTATGAAGATATATGGTTAAGTTTCACAACTATCCAAATGAGGATGCCAGATGGATGCAAGAGCCACAATTACAATCTTCTACAAGAGTATAAGGATTTGTATTCTTTGAATTGAAGCATTTTAATGGATTTTTTTCCCTTTAAATGCATTCTTATGTTTCCTATGTTTTATGTTCAGGATTGATTAACGTGATTTTGATCATTTAAGTACCTCCTACGACTTATTTCTAGGCAGGATATGTTTTAAAACTTCATGACTATGGTTTAGCGATGGCATCGCCACCTAAACACCTTCTAGCAATCCTATGGCTAGTCAAGGATATGATAACTTCTATATGAAGTCACATGTGAAAAATCTATGAGTCATTTAGCAATGGTTTTGCCACCTAAACACCTTCTAGCTTTGCCATGCTAGTCAAGGAAAGGAGAAGTGCCAAAGATGTGGATCCAACCAGGGAACAAATGGGCTAAGTTCCTCTTACCAAGTTCATAGTTGAGGACAACTATGATTTTAAAAGCGAGAAAATGTTACCAAAATGCTATTTTGTAACATGTTCTGCCTAACCATGAATTACTCCAATGAAAATTGGCCATTCTCTCGAGGATAATTAAATTAGGCTATGATCCGGAGGATATCATCACAAGCTAGAAAACTGTTAGATATGATCAATGCCCCACCCTCATTAGGTGCTACCAATGATCCATGGTGCTCAAAGTTGTAAGGCCCCCATTATGAGGAGAAGCCAAATGTGAGCTCGGACATTGGTTAGCGGCCCCCTTGGCGGGGGTCCGGGGGCAGCGCCCGGCCCGATGGTAAAGGGAATATTCCCTGGAATATTCCCTGGCCGACTAGTGGAGGCTCATATGGTAGGTCGGTCAACAGGCCGACCTAACGACCTTCGCGGGCTATAAAAGCTAAACCCCTTCGCAGCCATCTTTCACTCATCTTTCACCCAGTCAAAGTTGTTATTCCAGCTAGCCTTAAGCTCTTCACCTATCTTCTGTCTAGATCGCCATCTAAGCTTCACACAGTGGAAGCGCACGGGTGGACAGAGCCATCTTTGTATCAGTTGTTTGGAGTTAAAGAATTTACTGATTCTCCTCTTATCTGTTGCGTACTCTCTATCTCTTTCTCAGATTCTGTTCGCTGCGCTGTGTAATATTTTACATGGTATCAGAGCCCAGGGGGCTCTAGAGATCGGAGAGCGTGCAAGAGGCAAAGGCTTCAACAACAAAGAGAAACTATGTCGACTCCGGGAAGCGGTTCTGGCGCATCAGGAAGCGGTGCAGGAGGTGGTACTCCTGTACCGGCAATTCAAACACTGAGGATTCGTCCACCAACCTTCAGCGAAGGCAAGTTAGATGGTACAAACTACACCTTGTGGAAGTTCAAAATTACAACTATTCTTGATTCTTATGAGCTTCTGGAGACTGTGCTGGGGACTGACGCAGAACCACAGCCTACCCCCGACCCATCAAATCCTAGTGTGATGATTCCTCCGAATGCAGGTCTTCTACGAGCTTGGAAACGAAGGAATGCAGATGCATTGTGTGCCTTAGTTACAAGCTGTTCTGACAATGTTTTGACTCTGATTCAGCATACAACCAAAGCGTCAGATGCTTGGAATGTACTAAGGAGTCAGTATGAAACACGAAACCAAACAAGGATTCAAAACTTGGAGAATCAACTAGCAGCGGAGAAGTTTGCTGAAGGAGAGACGGTTGAAGTATTCATCACTCGGATTAAGAATCTGAGCGACCAGATGGCTGGCACTGGAATACAAAAGACTAGTGAAGAGCTAGCTCGGAGGTGTCTTCGGATTTGTCCACAAAAGTTTGATGGACTAGTAACTGCCCTTAATACTCAGGTGAGACCTCAAGCTTTGACTTTTGAGGAGTTTTGTGCATTATTAATGGAGGAGTTGAGGCTGAAAGCCCGAGAAGGAAGCAACAATGGAGATGCTGCATTCTATGCCAATGCAAAAGGCCAAGGTGTTTCCTCCACCAAAAATGATGGTGACAAAAAGAAGAAGGGCGGCAAGAAGAAGTTTCAAGGAGAGTGCTTCTACTGTAAGAAGAAAGGACATGCAATTGCAGATTGTCGTGTCAAGAAGGCAGATGAAAAGAATGGTACCCTTAAAAGTAAAGGGAAAGAGACAGCCAATACGGCTGAAGCAGAGTTGGAATTATTCATGGCGACCATTGAGGAAGTGTGCTCCTCAGCGCAAGAAGAATCTACCACTGACTCATGGGTGTTGGATAGTGGGGCCTCCCGTCACATGACCAACAAGAAAGGTCTATACAGTTCTATGCAGCCTCTACAAGAATCCATCACTGTGACGGTTGGAAATGATGCTAAATGCCCTGCTGCGGGCACATGTACTATTTCTTTTGTTGCTGCAAATGGTGAAGTCAAAAAGCTTTCAAATGTGTTGTATGTTCCCGAAATCAGGAGAAATCTCTTATCAGTTGCTACCATAACTGATCTTGGTCATGAAGTGAGGTTCAAGAAGACAGGTGCAGAAATTATTGATAGTGCTGGCACAATTGTTGGCAAAGGAGAAAGAAGGAACAATCTGTATGAGCTAAGTGCTCTTACAGCCACCGCTGGAGTGGGCACAAGTAAGCTTTGGCATGAAAGGTTTGGACACATCGGATTTGCAGTATTGAAGGAGATGCAAAAGCAAGGTATGGTTGCTCACCTACCTACAATAACTGAATTGAAGAAACCATGTGAAGCTTGTATGATAGGCAAGCAACAAAGAAAAGCATTTCCACAAGAAAGCAAGAATAGAGCACAGGCTCCTCTAGAGTTGGTGCATGCTGACTTGTGTGGTAAGATGCCTACACATGCCTTGGGGGGATCTTCTTATTTTATGTTGATTGTCGACGACTACAGTAGGAAGATGTGGGTGTACTTCCTTCGTGATAAGGCTCAAGCTTTTGGTAAGTTTAAAGAATGGCTAATACTTGTTGAGAATGAAACATGGAAAAGTGTGAAGAAATTTAGAACAGATGGTGGTGGTGAGTTCAACTCAAAGGAGTTTGAAGGCTTTTGCAAGAGCAAAGGGATCAAGCGTCAATTGACGACGCCTCACACACCTCAGCAGAACGGTGTTGTGGAACGCAGGAATCGCACCATTGTGGAGATGGCAAGATGCATGCTAAAGGGCAAGGGATTGCCTAACCATTTTTGGGCTGAAGCTGTTAATACTGCAGTCTACATTCTAAATTAGAGCTATACAAAGGCTCTCAAGGGAAAAACACCTCATGAGGCTTACACTGGTAAGAAACCATCTGTCTCACATTTCAGAATTTTTGGATGTGAATGTTATGCACATGTTCCAGATGAGAAGAGAAACAAGTTACAACCAAAAAGCAAAAAATGTATCTTCTTGGGTTATAGTGATGAGCAAAAGGCTTACAAATTATATGACCAAGAGGCAAAGAAGATCATCGCGAGCCGTGATGTGGTGTTCCAGGAGGAGCCGCATACAGTGGAGGAGGAGAAGGCAAGTTCTTCCACTTTATCATCAAGTGAAGAAGTAGTCCACTATGAACCTGTCCCGAGAGCTATCCCTATCCTTAAGGAGGAGGAAGCATCATCTTCAGATGATGAGGAAAAAGTTCACCAACCTGACATCACCCCACCGGAAAAGCCTTTGCCGCGCTGGGTGAAGCAGCTCTATGACCACAATAATCCTATGCCTGCATCTGTTGAGGAGAAGGCAGACGGACCAAGGAGGTCTCAGAGAATAGAGGAGCAAAGGAGGGCTTCTGCTCACATAGTCAATATGGCCTTGATGGTTGAGATTATGAGAGAAGTAAAGGAGCCAACTGACTTAGAAGAAGCACTTGCAGATCCATCATGGAAGGCTGCTATGCAGGCAGAGTATGACACCATAATGAAGAATGACACTTGGGAGCTAGTGGATCGACCAGCAAAGCGGAAGGTTATTGGCACCAAGTGGATCTGGAAGGTAAAGTACAAGGCTGATGGTACCTTAGAAAAGTACAAAGCTAGACTGGTTGCCCAAGGATTTTCACAAGTTGAAGGGTTTGATTTTCAAGAGTCATTTGCCCCAACTGCCAGAATGACCACTATTCGCACGGTACTTGCAATGGCTGCCCACAAGAAGTGGCCAGTGTACCAAATGGATGTTAAGTCAGCGTTCTTAAATGGTGACCTCAAGGAGGAGGTGTACGTGGCTCAGCCACCAGGGTTTGAGGCTCCCCATTCTGAGAAGAAAGTGTGTAAACTGAAGAAGGAATTGTATGGGCTGAAACAAGCCCCCAGAGCATGGTACCAGCGGATAGATAAGTTCTTTTTAAACCTAAACTTCAAAAGATGTGCCTCTGATGCTAACTTGTATGTTTACAGGGATGGTAAAAAGTCTGTAGTGATTTTCCTATATGTGGACGACCTTCTTATTACAGGTGACTATGAAGATATGATCAACCAAACTCGAAAGGCTTTGAGTTCTGAGTTTGAAATGACAGACTTGGGCTTGCTGCACTATTGTTTGGGAATTGAAGTCTGGCAAGAGCCAGGAAAGATCTTCATCTCTCAGAAGAAGTATGCATGGGAGATCTTGAAGGCATTTGGCATGACCGAGTGCAAGGAGATAGCTACTGTAAGAAGCTGGGAATAGTTAGAATGCTAATAATATGCCATGTCACATTGACACTGGTATATAAGGAGAGAAGTTGTAATTTTTCACATCTTTTGACATATCAATACATTTACAATCTTTCTCTCCCTTCTTGCTCCAAGCTTCCATGGCTTCTTCATCTTTCCTGTCTTTCTCTCTCCAATTCTAGTCTTTCTCTCTCCTCGTCACTCTATTTCTCTCTCTTTCTGCAGTCTTTCTCTCTCCTTTGCAGTCTTTCTCTCTCCCTAGTTCTCTCTCTGACAAGTGGTATCAGAGCTTCAGTCTTTGATCCATTATTTTCTTCCATTTTCACTCCCATTTTCCTATTTCAAAACCAATTTCAGACAAAAATGGTACAAGACAGTGACTAGTGGAGTGCTGCAGGACAACTACAGTTAGCAAATGACTACATCTGGAGATATCCAAGGTCAGATATGGCGGATAAGGGCTTAAATGGTTGGACGTCACCAAATTTTATGCAAAATTGAAGGTAACTAGGGTAAAGGATGGTTAACCGGGCTTAGTTTGAGAACAAACTGTGGTTACTTTGAAAAGAGGGGTTTCTCTTTCCCCTTTCCTGAAAATTCCTGCAGGTTCCATGGAGGTTCAGCCCCAAGATCTGCTCATATCTCTCTTATCTCTGATCTTCCTGACCAACAATCACCTGGAATAGAATCCATTCAGCATGAGCTTTAAGTTGAGCACCAGCTTGCTCAAGATTGAGTAAGCATTCAGGCCAGGAACAGCCCCGAAAATTGCGGCGCAATTTTCGGGCTGATTCCAGCCCTGCCCTTGCTCAGCCTGCCTCATCTCCAGCTCTTGACACTCTCCTTGGTCCTTGGCAAGAGAAATCTTCAACAAACAAGGGAGGATTCAGCTCCATTCATGATTCCTCAGCATCTCTTGAACCCTAGGTGAACAGTCCATGGGCAGTCATGAAAGCTTCAGCCCAAGCTTCCATTTCTTGACAATTTCTTGAAGGTTCTTCATCCTTTTGGCCCGTGGAATCATTTCAGCAAGGATTCTTCAACAAATTGCAAGGATTAAGCACAGGATGGCTAAAGATTGAAGATCAGGAGCTTCTATGTAGCAAAAATTTGGGGGAAACAGGTTTAATGCTTCAATTTCAAGCATTTGAAGCTTCAAGATTGGTCTCAACCATCAGATAAGCAAGCCTTATGGATTATTTTGCTAACATTGGACAACCGGGAGCCCTATCAAGCATTTGGCAAGTCATTTTCAGCCATGTCAAGGTATTTCTCTTCAATTTTTAATCTCTCTCATTAATCCAATTGCTGAGCTTAAGCCATTTGACTGAGAGATTAAAGAATTGAACATTTTTATCAAATTCTCAGCCAACCTTTGCTTGAATTCATCTATTCATGAATGCAATGCTTGTCTAATGCATATTAGCTTCAATCAGTGAATTAAAGGCCTCAATCTGAGATTCCAGCATAACATTTGAATCTTATTGACTGAATACATTGATTGATGCTTTTGTTTACTCTAATACAATTGATTGGTTGATTCTCTTTTGCCTAAATTGGAAAATTTGTAAAAGGGTAAGTACTAGCAATCAGTGAGTCACTGAATTGCATAGGTAAAACCCTTCTCCCATCTCAAGTTTTCTTATCTCAATCAATTGCATCTCATGAAAGGTTGAATGGATATTTTCAATTGCATATCATGCTGATTGCTTAGCACACTAGCCTCTGCCATGTTGATATTCCCACCGAGGAAAAAGGTAGATGCCGGGGGAGATACTGGGACAAAAGAGAGGTGACCCTCCCTCACTATCGAAGATCCCGAAGGGGTGCAACCAACCGACCCGGGGGGAACTTTGCCCACCTCTCGGCGATTCGGAGCCCGTGTAGGGAGCCCGTCCTGCCGTTTTATCCCTCACACAGGTACAACGAGTGGAGAATTGAAGATTGAAGACTTTCCAACGACTCAAGTACCTACTGGATTAAAATAGGGTAAAACAGGGCATTTTCAGGTTACCCACAGGGTATTTACAGGTGGATACAGGTACACCCTTTGATACTGAAGCACAGGTGCAGGTACTATAGGGTACCCACAGGTCCTATATACCCCTTTGCAGGGTTTGGTAGCCATTTGAGGTTACTTTCTTGCATTACAGGGTCAAAACAGGGCACTTACAGGTCTAAACAGGGTGCAGGACTGGACAGTTCAGACTCTGAAATTCAATTACAAAATTTTCTGTCCTAAACCTATTATAGCGTGCTATAGCTCATCTCTAAGAGGGCATTGTTAGCTTCGATTCGCACAAAAAAGTTTTGTAATCGGAGTTTTCTAGCCAAAGTTATAGCCGTTTTACTGACAGGGGGTACTGCAGGATTGCACTAGTATAGCAGGACATAAAGGCAAAAATAAGGTCCAGGAGGATTATGCACAATAAATCAGGGATTCCATGATGGAAAGCACACTTCAAGAGAACCCTGAAGAGCCTCAACAAGGAGAGATTAGTATACTCAATGACACTTTGTGTGCTCATGAACTAAGGCATAGAGAGCGACATGAGGCCATGTTGTTAAGAATGGATCAGATGGTTCAATCTACTGATCAAACTAAGGCCCTTATGGAAAAGTTAGTATTGTCCAATGATCAACTTTCGGCACAAATCTCTAAACTCATACAATTGCAAGTGGCGTCAAAAGAAGTTAATGAGAAGGCTTGTTCAAACAGTGACCCTTCAGTCCCACTTCAGCCTTCCAACCAAAATGGTTATGGAGATGGGATCATAGGAAGAAGAGGCATACCAAATAGTCAATATGAAGTGGGGGAAGCTTCACAAAGGCATGATGACTAGTTGGGCAGTTTGAATGGAGCCAATACTCAAACTTTTGGACTGCATACTCAGAATTCTAGGGGTGCTTTACCAACAGGAAGATTACATGGTAATTCTCAGCCACCTGTTGGAAGATTTCAGTCTCAATTTGGGGGTTCTGTACTTAGAAATCCCGATCAGCCAGTTTTGGGACAGCAACCCTTCCATGATAGAGAATTCAAGGACAAAACTGTTTTATCCAAATTCAATGGCCAGTCATCTTCACCATTAGAATTAGAGGAATGGACCTCTAAGATGGAGTCTTATTTCGACATATTTCCTAAAACTGATGATATGAAGATACACTTTGCCTCCCTCCACTTAGAAGGATTTGCTCACACTTGGTAGAGGTATATCAAGAAAGAGAATGTACTTATTGAGAATTGGGAAGCTTTCAAGGCACTTATGGCTGAAGTCTTTGTTTCACCTCTGGAAAAAGAGAAGTTAGAACGAAGATGGTATGGCTTGGAACAAAGGAGCCTAAGTGTAAGAGAATATACAAACCAATTCCTCAACTTGACCATGTATGTGGAAAACATCAGTGATGAGGCCAAGTCACACAAGTTCATGTATGGTTTAGAACCATCCTTGTTAGCTGATGTTATGGCGGAGAATCCTACTTCACTTTTCAAGGCTATTGAGCTTGCAGAGCGCTTTGGAAGGAAGTATAGGAAAGAGTCTTCATTTCAGCCAAGTTATGGACAGCCAAGGACTGTTTAAAGCAAGGGCAAGTTGGTAACAATTATGGCAGCAACCATATGCCTAGTGGGAGCTTAGGGATACCAACTTATCCTCCATTTAATGCTTCTAGGCTTCAAAGCAATTTCAGGACAGCAAACAGTCCAAAGGTTGAATTTAAGCAAGGTGACAATAAGCCGAAGTCTACTTCAGCCAATACAAATTCCAAAAATATTCCCATGGATCTTTACAAGGAAAGAAAGGACAACGGCTTATGCTTCAAGTGTGGAGAAAAGTATACTCCTGACCATGCTTCAAAGTGTGTATACAAAAATGCCAAGCCAAAAATTCAGAGTATGCTAGTTCTTGAGGATTTTGAAAATGACATAGATGAAGTTAATGCAGTCACAATCAATGCTGAAAATGAAGATTTCGAGGATGATGGTGGACAGGAGTACTTCTATGATCCATCTGACTCTTTTTCTTTTGATCCAGGCGGTGATATCCCATTTGATCCTGGTGGATTTTGTAATTAGTTGCCTGCTGCCACTAATTGTTCTATCTCTATGGATGCTTGGACGGGATCTAAGAGCCCTACTACACTTCGTATGAAGGGAAGCATATGTGGAAAGCCAGTGTTCATCTTGATAGATAGTGGTAGTACTCACAATTTTGTCAATAAATCCATTATGTACAAGTTGAATTGTGTTCCCACCGACTTACAGCAGCCCATTCGAGTACAAGTGGCTAATGGTGAAGAGGAAACCAGCACGCAGATTTTCCCACAGGTTTCTTTGCAGATGGCTGAAAATTTTGAAGTTAAAGTAAACCTGATTACTTTGGAAATGGGGCCCATAGATATTGTACTTGGTTGTGATTGGTTGATGACCTTAGGCAGGATTACTATGGATTTCTCACAGTTATATATGGAGTTTTTCTCCAATGGACAGCTCATCCGTTTACAGGGGATCCCTAGTAGATCTGATTTTCAGCTTATCACCATTCAACAACTCAAGAAAGAGTACAAAAAGCGCTCACAGATATTTGTATTGCATTTGAACAAAGAAACACAGGATCAGTCCAATAATTCAGCAAACCATCCAGCCTTGACAGCTCTTCTTGAGGAGTATAGAGATTTATTTGAAGTACCTACTTCATTGCCTCCTAAGAGAGCGGTGGATCACCCCATTGATTTGGAACCCAACTCAAAGACAATCAATAAGCCACCTTACAGACTATCAAAATGTGAACGAGAGGAAGTAGCCAAGCAAATCAAAGAGCTTCTTGAAATGGGATTTATTGAACCCAGTTCTTCACCTTATGCATCCCCAGTCCTGTTAGTCAAAAAGAAAGATGGATCTTTCAGAATGTGCATTGACTACAGGGATCTCAATAAGATAATAGTGAAGAACAGGTATCCTATACCTATGATAGATGATTTGCTTGATGAGCTTAAGGGGGCTCGATTCTTCACAAAGATTGATTTGAGATCAGGGTATCATCAGATTCGCATGAGAGAGGGTGATGAGGTCAAGACTGCTTTTAGGACTGATCGTGGGCTCTACCATTTCTTGGTGATGCCATTCGGCCTTACAAACGCTCCAGCTACCTTTTAAAGCCTGATGAATAAGATTCTACAACCTTTCCTCTTTCAGTTTGTCTTGGTGTTCTTCGACGACATTTTGATCTACAGCAAGACTTTTCAGGATCATTTGTCGCATATGAGGAAGGTTTTTGATGTGTTGAGACATCATAGGCTTTTTGTTAAGGAGAAGAAGTGTTCTTTCATGCAGACTGAAGTGGAATACTTGGGACATATAGTCAGTGAAAAAGGAATACAGGTTGATCCCAAGAAGGTGCAATGCATAAAAGATTGGCCAACACCTACTACTACTACCTCTCTTAGAGGATTTCTTGGTCTATCTTCATTCTATCGCAAATTTATAAAGTATTATGAGGCAATTGCAGCCCCTTTAACTGACAAGTTGAAGAAAGAGGCTTTCTTTTGGGATGCTCTTGTAGATAGCAGCTTCAACCAGTTAAAGGAATTACTTACCTCTGCTCCTATTCTTGTATGCCCAGATTTCTCTAAAGAATTTGCTATACAGTGTGATGCTAGTGGCCGTGGCATTGGGGCTGTTTTGCTTCAGGAGCATGGAGTAATTGCATTTGAAAGCCGTAAGCTTACTGATAAGGAGATGGCCATGAATGTTTATGACCAAGAAATGTTCCTAAAGATACTATGTAAGGATTTCCCAACTCAATATCCAAATGAAACACAACATCAAAAGGAGTCAACTCCGGACTCATAACACCACAAGAACCAACAACATCCACAAATGGGGTCACTTCATCATCAACAATATAAGACTCCATCGAGTCTTTCACAAACAGTGGCGGAGGAAAGCATTGGAGTCTAGCGAGTATTCGACCTATGGATTATATTTTGATAGGCGCCACGCCTATATTTTGTCATGTCTATTGAGGCATTGATTATTTATTATTATTTTATATGCGCCTATGCGCACGGATATGTTATTTCTATTTGGACATTGTGTTGGGCGTGCCAGACTCTTTGGGCACCGTCCATTAGCTTTATCTCCTATTTTTGTAAAAGCAAACTCAAAAGCTAAAAGCTTGTCATATTTTTGTAAATTGGGCTATTATTGAGCATGAAGATGGAAATATACATAAAATACATGCTTTGTGAAGCGCTCACACAAGGCATGGGGGGAGATTGAACCCAATTGGTCTCTTGCTCTTGTCGTTCATGCTTTTTACATTGTAATTTGTGCAAAAAGATAGAGTTCATTGTTCTTGGGGACCTTCCGGGATTCACTTTGTGAGCATACAGCGACCGATCAGCGCACCAGTGGTATCAGAGCGGAGCTGAGATCAAGAGCTTCCAATCGCTACCCATCTCGTGCGAAGGCGGAGCTCCTAGAACGATCGGGCTCTACGGTCAATCTCGTCGCGAACCGTCAATACAGGCAGACTTCTGGCGATCAAGAACCCCTGTTTTTGTCATTAGATCGCGAAGGACCGGGCTACAGAGGCGGAGGACCACTCCTACATCTTCCTCTCCAAGACGTTTTTTTTCTTCCACAGACAGTAAGCTCCATAGCTCACAAACTTCAAAGCTTAAATTTCAAAGTTATAAAGCTTAGTATTAAGCTTTAAAAAGCTTAATACCCAAAATTTCGATTCGGGCGGCGTCAGTATGTACTCGACGTCTTCAAACGCGACGTCAACATGCCGCGATACCTCAAAATTACATTGGGCTTAGTAAGCCATAAGTCCCATAACTAAGCTAAGTCATAAGCCACACAGGTCACACACAATCAGTCAGATTTGGCAAGTCTATCAAGTTGAAGTACTGTAAGTTCCATAAATCAACTAAGTTCTGCAAGTCTGCAACTCTGCAAGTCACATAAGTCTGCAACTTTGCAAGTCAGACTAGTCAACTGGAGTCAGAACTGACTTGTGCTCAAAGCTCCTAGAAGGGTTGTTCCTGTGCAGAAACTCTGAACTGCAAAGTTGTTCGTTGGAAGGTATTCTACCCATACGCAAGTTTGCTGAAGTATTTTCAGCATACGAAGAAGGAAAAATCGCAGATTTTCTGAAGATTGAGAAAGAAATACCCAAAAACACATAAGCCTTGTAACCTCGAATTTGAGCTACGCTCATCTCGCTAACCTGATTTTGAGTGAGAAAGGTCTTTTGAGTTTTACAGGATGACGGAACCACATATGGATGATCTTATGGCTGAAGGCGACCTACCTGAACCTACGATGGAGCAAAAGCTGGACTTAATCATGATGCAATTGGAAGAAGAACGAAAGGCTAGGCAAGCATTGCAAGCGCAATTGGCAAAATTACAAAGAGCGTCTACCGACAAAGAAGAACCTCAAGTTGAAGATTTGATTCGACGTACCATCGACGCCACTCTTGAAGCTCAAACCATTCGCAAGGAATCAAAGATAAGTAAACGAAGTTTCAAATTTCTCACTTTCAATGGCATACGAGAAGGAAAGACTGTTCTAGCATTCACTAGTCAGTTTGATGACTATTTCCATGAGGAAACTTATCCAGAAAAAGATAAAATCAAGTGTGTTACTAATCATTTGGGAGACAGAGCATCACTTTGGTGGACTGTAGTATGCAAGAGCATAGAATGTCCTGCTACTTGGGAAGATTTCAAGAAGAAGCAATGGGATCTACTCCAACAACGGGATCGTGAGCCTATACCTCAATATACAGAGCGTTTTTGGAATGCACTCCTCCAGCTACGCATGCTTGAAGACGTACCAAAGGTGACACATAAGCGGAAGTATATGTCTGGACTTCTTGGGCATTACTACGCTGAAGTAAACATGTTCAAGCCTGCTACTCTTGAAGACACCATTTCACTAGCTCACGACACTGAAGATAAGCTACGCGGTAGAGACAGACGACCACAGCAATTCCAAGCCAATGGTAATTATGGATCTAAACAATTCAATTTCAATTTTAGAAGATTTAATCCAGGTCGTTTCTCTTCATCATCTTTTCACAAGAATTGGGCTAAACCACCTGCATTACCATCCAATGTCAACCCAAATCCTAAGCCTATTCCACAACCAAATCCAAATGTACCTAGACTTCCTGCCATTGCAAATAATGTAACCAAAGCCAAGCCAATAGTATGCTATAAATGCCACCAACCTGGACATCTCACAGCAAATTGTCATTCAAAGAAGCCACCAGCTCATATCAACTACCTTGGAGCCATGGACGAAGACGAACATGAAGATATGCCTGATTTCATTGAAGATGAGGACGACACTACTACTACTTCCGATACTTTACCAGGTATGCCTACTCCACATTCATTATTGACTATGAAATGTTTGGTGAATGGAAAGGAAAATACTATTTTGCATGATGACGGTAGTACTCATGATTTTATTTCAGCAAAATTGGTAAAGGAATTGAAATTACAGACTGTACCTACGCATTATTGCATAAAAACTGCATTTTTAGGCACTAGGTATAATGGTACACAGGAAGTGCAAGACTTAGAGATTCAAATTGGTTCATACACTGAAAGAAGAAATTTCTTAGTTGTTCCATTACAGTCGAGTGACATTATTTTAGGTATGCCTTGGCGTCACCAGTATAACCCAGATATAGATTATTCCACACATACAATGAATATTAATTTTCAAGGAAAATCTATTACATTATATGGTATGCATGCATCTAATGTTTTTCCACTGCTTTCGCATACTCAAGCTAAACGTGCATTATGCAAGAGTAGTAAATCCTATCTCATTTGGGTGAATGAATTGCAAGTAAAGGAAAATCATATGCACCCTAGGCATAAGGAATTTCTTGCATATTTTAAGGACTGTTTTGCAGAAGACCTACCACCAGGTTTACCTCCTTCATGTCAAGAAGACCATAAGATAGATTTGATCCCTGGCACACAACCACCTTGCAAAGCACCATATAGGCACAACTAGATAGAGCAAAAAGAAATCCAGAGTCAAGTTGAGGAATTACTAAATAGAGGTTTAATTCGACCTAGCAGTTCTCCATTCGGTGCACTTGTATTGTTAGTCAAGAAAAAGAATAATACCTATCGTATGTGTATTGACTATCGAGCTTTAAATAAGATCACTGTAAAGAATAGGTATCCTATTCCTAGAGTTGATGACCTTATGGATAAATTGCAAGGATCTTCTATATTTAGTAAAATTGACCTTAAGTCTGGTTATCATCAGGTGAGGCTAGATAAATCTGACATATTCAAGACTACATTCAGAACACAGTTTGGTCATTACAAATTTTTAGTCATGCCATTCGGATTGACTAATGCACCTGCTACCTTTAGTAGAATGATGAACCGTATCTTTTTGAAATATCAGTATTGTGTAATTGTTTTCTTTGATGATATTTTGGTGTTTAGTCAAAATGAGAAAGAACATTATGAGCATTTGTCATTGGTTTTTCAGTTATTGAAAGAAAATCAACTGTATGCAAACCCTGAAAAGAGTGAATTCTTTAAGACAGAAATTGAGTATTTAGGTCATATTGTATCATCTGATGGAATTAAAGTTGATCCTAAGAAAATTGATGCAATATTGAATTGGCCTGTTCCTAAAAACGTGCATGAATTACGCTCATTCCTTGGTCTTGCTAGTTTCTATAGGAAGTTTGTACGTAATTTTTCATTACTTGCTTTACCATTAACCAAACTTCTCAAGAAAGGAATTGTTTATTAATGGACCGAAAATCAACAGAAATCCTTTGACTTACTGAAACATGCATTAACCAATGCCCCTGTTCTACAATTGCCTGACTTTACTAGACCATTCTTTCTAGTCGTGACCGATGCTAGTGGATCAGGAATAGGAGCCGTACTCATGCAAGACAATCATCCTATAGCATATTCTAGTTGTAAGCTAAAACCCTCTGAGCTGAAATATTCCACATATGACAAAGAACTATTAGCAGTTGTACAAGCATTAAGACAGTGGAAACACTACTTAATGGGTTCAGAATTTATGACAAAGACCGATCAGCAAAGTATTAGACATTTACTTAGCCAACCCCAAATCTCTGACCGTCATATCAAATGGGCTTCCTTTATTCAAAGTTTTCATCCTATCATTCAATACCAACCTGGAAAAGAAAATGTAGTGGCTGATGCATTGAGTAGAAGACCTACCATTCATAATATTTCTGTCATATCTTTTGATTCTTTGATTGCTATGAAAGATACATATCACCAAGATATTACTTTTCATTCTGATTGGAATAAATTAGTTCAAAATAATTTCATTCCTATTGATTCATTGTCATATAATGATGGATTTATGTTTTATGAAAAGAGATTGTGTGTTACAATTCCATTCCGATCTTTTGTTTTGAATGAAATTCATTGTCCCCCATATCAAGGTCATAGAGGTATCATATCTACCTTATGTACGTTAACTGAAGATTTTTATTGGCCGCATATGGATGCTGATGTATCTAACTTTGTTTCTGAATGTTTGATTTGTCAAAGAGTTAAGAGACATCATGGTAAACAGTATGGATTACTTATGCCTTTGTCTATTCCATCTAAACCTTGGGAACAAATTTCTATGGATTTCATTACTGGTTTACCTAATACTAAATCTAACCATGATATGATTTGGACAATTGTAGATAGATTTAGTAAACAAGAATATTTCATTCCATGTAAGTAAACTTTAACAGCATCACAAGCAGCACAATTGTTTTTGAAAACTGTTTTTACTAACCATGGATTGCCAAAAGTTATCATTTCAGATCGTGATTCTAGATTTTGTAACAATTTTTGGATTACCCTATTTGCTAATCTAGGCACAAAGATTGATTTCTCATCTGCATTTCATCCATAAACTAATGAACAAACAGAAGCCACAAACAGCACCATTCTAGATCTTTTACGTGCATATACTATCTCTAAACCTCAGACATGGGACACTTATTTGCATTTATTACAGTTTGCATATAACAATACACCGCACACATCTACAAAGAAAGCACCGTTTGAAGTCATTTATGGATATAGATTATCTACACCTGTTGCATCTTTGTCTAATAGAATTCAGAGTGCTGATGATATTGCTAGTATGCATAACAGTATTTTTGATGAGGTTAAGGATATGATTGCTAAAGCCCAGCAATCATATACCAAACAAGCCAATAAGAAAAGACAAGCCATGAATTTCAAAGTTGATGATTATGTTTGGCTGAGAATAGAAAAACGTAGACTGCAAAGTGTAGATAGACATCCAGTTGTCAAACTAGCTCCTAGATTCTATGGACCATTTAGAATCATTCATAAAATTAATGATAATGCATTTAAGTTAGAATTACCATCTCATTGGAAAATTCACAATACCTTTCACATTAGTTTATTGAGACCATTTAGAGGCCAATTACCTGTCCACCCTGTTTATGAAAACCCACCTTTATTAGAGGAAGAGACTGAAATACTTGAATCAGAAGCTATCATAGACACTGACTTTATGACCACTAGAACTGGCCGAAGGTATTCTAGATATCTAGTTAAATTTAAGAACCATCCTGTAGAGGAAGCACAATGGATGCACGCTAGAGACTTAAATGCTTTCCCCACTCTGTTAGCTCCACATTGAGCTAATAGCAATTGAGGTCAATTGCTATCCCAACCCGGGGGTATGATACCAGGAGGCATATTTCACGGTGGATTCCGTGCCACGGTGGATTCCGTGAGGTTTTACGGTGGATTTTGTAAACTTTGATGACCGGGGCTCATACACAAAGTGGATTCTTTGTGCGAGAAGTTGATGGGGACGCCTGTCCTTTTCAGGTGTTTCATTAATTTAGTGTGTACATGGGTGATTCCATAGTGGGTGATTCCGCAAAATACATATTAAATTAATAAAAGTTTATGATTTTTGAGTGCGCACTTATAATAAATTAAGGTTAGGATTTATTTCTAACTAGTTGATTTATTTATGTAGCTGAAGACTACTAGGTATTCACTTTTGTCGGTTTAATTGTATTATTTTACTAACGATTGTGAATGCTTCGGTTGATGTGTAGAGATAGCAGCAGTGGTAGAGGAAAGCATTGGAGTCTAGCGAGTATTCGACCTATGGATTATATTTTGATAGGCGCCACGCCTATATTTTGTCATGTCTATTGAGGCATTGATTATTTATTATTATTTTGTATCTGCCTATGCGCACGGATATGTTATTTCTATTTGGACATTGTGTTGGGTGTGCCAGACTCTTTGGGCATCGTCCATTAGCTTTATCTCCTATTTTTGTAAAAGCAAACTCAAAAGCTAAAAGCTTGTCATATTTTTGTAAATTGGGCTATTATTGAGCATGAAGATGAAAATATACATAAAATACATGCTTTGTGAAGCGCTCACACAAGGCATGGGGGGAGATTGAACCCAATTGGTCTCTTGCTCTTGTCGTTCATGCTTTTTACATTGTAATTTGTGCAAAAAGGTATAGTTCATTGTTCTTGGGGACCTTCCGGGATTCACTACGTGAGCATACAGCGACCGATCTGCGCACCAGTAGAAGAATTGCAGAGCTATCTCCAAGCAACTCTGCCTCCGCACACTATCAAACGTGTTGCACACCTCCTACAAGTATCTGCACAAGACTTGCATATCTCCCCAATGCACCATTCCAGCATCAGTCATCAAACGACTAATCAAGCTAACTGCAAATGCTCTGATCATAGCTGCTAAGTTTGGTCTCTAGATCAGCATCTTGTACATGAGACTACCAAATGCTGATGCAACACTAGCAGTGCCTGCTAGCTGTATTGAACACACATCAACCTCAATGTCCTTGGAAATATGCATCTTTGAGTGATCAACTCTTTCAGTCTCACGCATCTCGTGATTGTCCGCAAGAGACACACACAGTTGTGCAACCTCTGAGGGATCCTGCTCAGAACTATGTGTACTCAAAGATATCTCCTGCACTATTGTACTTTGATGCTCACTATCAAGCATCTTAAGGAATGACTGCATAACCAACTTGGCATCAATGCAAACTACCTGTGTCATCTAGTCTGATGACTCATCCTACTGTGACTCACTAGAGGACTCTCTCTCTACCTCTGCATCTACACACAACACCTGCACAATTGACTCTGTATCTGCCACTGCAACTTGTGATTGCTCCAATTGTGTGTCACTAGAGCTCTGCTGCTCTATCAATCTATCCTCAAACTCTACCTGCACACCAAGCAAAGTGTCTTGCTACTCATCTGCAAAGGAAACACGTCTAGTCTCCTGCTCCCAATGTGGCAGCAATACCACTGAGACCTCATTGTCTCAAATATGAGAGACATACATGGGATATACAAGGCCACTTGCCACCTCTTGCAATCGTAAGCAATCCCAAATGCAAATTGAATAAATGCTCTCAAGGAATTACTCCACATCTCTCAATCCCAGCACGTGTATCAAAAATTGTACAAGCTATCTCATTCACACATTTCTTGTATGCAACAAGCATATGAAGGCCATGACATACTAGAATAGATGTAAGAATATTGTAACCATCACTTAGATAATGAACTTTTTACTTGTCATCCACAAACTTCATAACTAGGCCATTCTTACCAAGTGCAAAACTAACAATAGTTTTTTTAAAAATCCCTGGCACAAATAATACATTCAACAAAACAAATGTGCTTAAATTTGCAATAACCAATTGAACTTTTCCAATCCCTTTTATAGGATAATATGAATTGTTTACACTTATGAAAATATTTCCTACTAGATCTATCTCAAGAGAAGGTAACAAATCACAATATGAGGTAATATACTTACTAACACCATTGTCAATATACCACACATGCATGTATGGAACCGTTATACATGCATCATGTGTAGAAGAGTCATTATAGCATTCCACATCAAATTCCCATTCACTACAAGATATAGGCCTTATACCGACGTTTAAAGCGATGAAAATGCAAACAATAAAATTTGCCCCCATCGTCGTAAAAAGTGTAGTTATTGGCGATACCATAGAACAATCAGTATTGGCGTCACTATCAACGTCGAGTTGTGTGAGCTCCAGGGATCCAAGGGTGAGCTACGCATCCTCGTCCCCCGAAAGCTCGTCTCGCTGCACAGGAGCATCGAACGAACTTTGCAGAAAAAGAAACAACACATCAGTCCACCATACAATAATGCATTCAAATATCTCATGGTAACTACGGACAAGAAAGATGAGTGACTTACAAGGCCACCGCGTCTATACAATCAGTCGATCAATGCCCTGAGATCGTGCCTCTCTGCATATCGAGTCTCAAGGCCAGTCAGATCGCGATTTGTAATGGAGTGCTGCAAAGAAAACAAAATGCTAACTGTTAGAAACATGATTGTCAGTACAAAGAATATTTCAAAAAAATAAACAAGAAAAACAAAAGAAAAACTTACAAAGTCCTCCAAATATGTCCCGTGGTTGCCACTCCCAAGATGGTGGACCACTCTGGCCTCGAGTCGTGCCCTCACCGCCTTGCGCTGCTGACTCCAATGTCCTGGAGAATCTGTAGCCTCCTCCCTCAGTCGGCGCAAATCGTCTGCATCTAACCACTCGGGCTTTGCAGCCCCACTCTTGATTGCCTTGCGTGCGTCGATCGTCTATGTGACATGTATGCATGCATGCAATCCATCATCCAGCCCGTAGAGAATCTATCTACTGCGGCTAGCATTGGAAACTCCTCGTGCAAGGCTGCTACTATGTAGTCCTTGCTCCCCTCCGGTATGTTCTTCCAATGATCCAAGATGTTGTGCCGAAAAACTTGTTGGCATAACTCTCTCATGCGAGCCATCACCCTCTTCCCCTCATCATTCATGATGATGGCTCCTGACCTACTATCGACTAGATATCCATAACCCCTAGGAGTCTGCCCAAGATGGGTCCTCTCCCATTTGCGTCCACGCTCCTGGGCATATCCAGGAGACCCCTTTGCATCCGATGTACTGACGGGGGTAATCTCTCTCGGAGTGGCACCCACAGGGGTGCCACCTACTACTGACGGCTGCGCAAAAGCCAGAGTAACTGGAGTAGACGTCCCCACAGGTGTGACAAATCCTAGAGGTGACGCAGCTCCAGCTGAACGACGAGATGGAGACACCACGTCCGTGTCTCCACAGCATCCACCTGAGCCACAAGAGCGAGGAGTCGCACTTGTATCCCATGTCGACCGCGGGCTCACTGCCTCTGTATCTCTGTAGCATCCCCCTAATCCCGATGCACTCTCTCCCTCTGGCCCAAGTCTTGAGCATCAAGATCGTCTGCTCGAAGCCGAAGCATCCGATCGTGCTAAAGCAAATCTAGTAGAGCGCACTGACAAAGACTGAGACAGCTCCTGGTCTGCCATCTCTCTGAATCTGGTGATCTGGTCTGGAGACATGCGTGCGAAGATGTCCTGTAGCTCTTCATCGCTCATCCCTCGACTCATCCTGAAAATGTCAGGACTCATCTTATGTACCCTTATAAGCGATTGGTCAACGAATTGAGTAAGTGGATGCTCCAAGTATGAGTATCCTACGGTCTTATGTTAATCTCCTAACACAACTTCGTATACACTGGAAGGTCGATAGACATGTCACCACAAAAGAATGAGTCCGCCTCATTCTCAAAGAATTCTTGGACTTCTGTATTTCCATCATTGTTAGCCGATGCTGGCTCGAAGCTTTTGACGGCCTCCACCCCTTGCAATATCGACCCCTCTATTTGCATATTATCTTCATCTATGCTCGGAACATCACTTTGATCATATACTCTCGCACTTCGGGGAGTTGAAGGTATAACATACCACCATCGAGGTTGTCGCGATTTGGATAGAAGATTACCTGTTCATAAACACGTACAAGAGAGTTCAAACCATTGTGACATAAACCATGTCGTAATACAATTAGCAAGCAAATGAGTCCATGCACTTGTTCACAATGGGCCGGCAACACAAAGGTGTTGTGCAAATCTATCCATTTATTTTCGGAATCTATTTTGAGAAATCCAGATGGACCTTGTCAAACTGTTGCTCCAGCTCCTCCAATTAGTACCACTTTGAACCACTGCACATTGAATAGTATCATGAAGAAGCTATGGTAATCCACCGTAACAATACTTTGCAAGTTCCCAAAATACTCCATCTCATCCACAACCGTGTTTGGATCCATTGCTCGTCACCGGGTCTCTTGCTCGAACCTTGCCCTGATACCACAGTCCATTGTGGAGCGCATTTTGTCAATACGCTCCACGCGAAAATGCCATCCCCGTGACCACACTGCACTATATATTTTGTACTGTACATTGAAACACTCAAATTAGATGTCGCATATAAAATTTAGATATGACAGATTCTAAACCCATCATATAATGGTATGGATGCTTCCTCTCTAAGCGGATCAGAAGTCTCGACATCCATGGGAATCAATGCATTGATCATTGCCTCCATCTCAGGCTCCAAGATTGTAGGTAGGTTTGGAAGGTTGTCTGTCTCCTCTGGCATTGACGGTATAGATTGGCCTTGCGAGTGGTGGATTGGCTCTTGCACTCCATCCATCACACGCCCACGTACTCTTCTAATTGGCCGCAAAGGGTGCACTCCCCCTTGGGACGAGACATCACCTCCTTGGATAGAAAATTTGCCAGCAAGACCCAATCTTATTGTATATGGTATTCAATTAGCTTGCGAGTGCAATGCATGATTGATATTAACTTCAAATTACTGTTTGTTGAAAATCCGCAATCGCCTGATCAATGATCTCAGATTGAAACTCGCCAAATCCTCATACGTGTTCTATAGACAATTGGCATTTTCGTCTAATTGCCAACTTGCATTGAGAGCAAGGACATGGGACACGCTAATTAAGATACGCATCGCGATCTTGAACAACAGGACCTTCTTCGTTTTCCATCTTGTCTATGTTACAACAAATAATTTAATGACTTGTAATACAATTTGGGAAAACCCTTCACTCATTATTTATTGGAGGTCACTTATGCTTCTCGAGATGTTTATTTGATGTGAGATCACTTGGGATGCTATGTCAATATCTTGGCATGGTATTGGATTAATTTGAGCACTCATTTACTCAATTTTATAGAGGTTTTCACTTCTGTAATAAGTAGGGTTGAATGCTATTTTGTCAAAGAAACTTCATGCTTATTGCTTGTTGATGCTTATTGATTACTTTGCATGCTACACTGATGTCTATTGTTGATGCCATATACTTGGCCATGCTTCTAGAATGCACTTGGATTGAGATTGAAGCTTAGTCTCATTGAGTTTGACTGTCACTTCTCACATCAAGCATTAATTTAAGACACTTCATGGCTCTTATCATTGGATGATACATGAGCCATTTGTTAGATATATTATAGTGAGACAATAGGACTAATTGTGACATGTACATGCTCTCTTGATACTCATTGGATGCAGTACCCCTATCGTAGGATGGTTTGATGTTTTGTCTTGGATCTAGTACTTATATCTGTCATAGTGTTGTCAGTGGTATTTATATGCTTCTAGGTTATGTGTTGAGCCTTAGTGCCCTCTCTCATTTCCTTTTCTCTCTCCTCTCTCTCTCTCTCATTTTTCTCTCTCCTCTCCCTCTCTCATTTCGTTTTCTCTCTTCCTCTCTCTCTCTCATTTCATTTTCTTCCTTAAATATTTTATTTGGAAAATATCTCCCTCTCTTGTTGCTAGCTTTCACTCAAGAGGTCCTTCCATTTAAATGCTCCTAACACTCTCCAATGAGTTGCATTTAGATGAGTTACATTGTGAGTTCAATTTGAATGCAACCCATAGGGTGTTTTATCTAGAGAACTAATTTCATGTCGTAAGCAAAAAAATTTCACTAATTTCTTTCCTAATACAATTGATAAACATTAGACATAACTAATCCTCCATAGCAATCATTAGATATAACTAATTTCTTTCCTAATGCAATTGATAAACGTTGGGCATAACTAATCCTCCATAGCAATCATCAATCAATGCAATTTGAATCTCTACTACAAATGATTAGAGATTTTTAAAATAAAAAATTGAGTTGTTGATTTCTATCTACTCTAATATACTCAACCAATCAAATCATCATCTCAAATCAATTCAGCCTCACAATCCAAGCATGGCTCCCTCAATTGGTTACGCCACTCCATTTTGCAATCCATCCATTCCTCAAGTACTCTAACAAAGAGAGGAAGCATAGAAAAGAAAGAGGGATATCCCAACCTCATCTCAACTCCACCTCTCACCCTCCAAATTGTAGAAGAAGAAGGGGAAGAAGAGAAGAATGCAAGATAGGAGAGAAGCTTCACTCTTCTAGTTCCTCACTTAATTCCTCTCTCACTCACCCTCACCCTTGCCCTCAATGTGAAGCATAAGAAGATAGGATACAAGGAGAGAGAAGAGAGCTCTCAAGTTTGCACACACAAGAATGTTCTATGCATGCATCCTATATTAATTTGAACACTTCAAAAAAGTGAATAGAGAGTTTTGCCCACAACCTCTTCCATTTCCTCCCTGTCCCTCCCTCTCCTTGTCCCTCCCTTCCCCTTCCTCTCCCTCTCCCTCTCTTTCTCTCTCATTTCCTCTCCCTCTCACAATATATCCTAACACTCTCCAAAAGCAAAAGGGAGAGGGAGAGAGAGAATGCACTCTCCCTCCCTCTCCCTCTCCCTCTCTTTCTCTTTCTCTCCCTCTCTCATTTCCTCCCCCTCCCTCTCCCTCTCTTTCTCTTTCTCTTTCTCTTTCTCTTTCTCTCTCTCCCTCTCTCTTTCTCTTTCTCTCCCTCCCTCTCCCTCTCCCTCTCTTTCTCTCTCATTTCCTCTCCTAAACAAGCAAAAGAGAAAGAGAATTAAACCCTAAACAAGCAAAAGAAGGAGAGAATAGACTTATCGATGAGATATGGCGACTGTGGGGTGGCTCCTCTTCGCGATGAAGGCTCCTCCTCTCCTTCGCGAACGGCGGCGGCGGCAAGCCTTCTTCCTCTCCCTCTCTCACGACAGTCGCTCTCTCTCTTGCTCTCGCTCTTAAAACAGTAGACGCAAAAACACGAAATAAACCGGCGCTCAGTTTCGGCCTGTTTTTTTCCCTGTGGGGCGTCACTATTTGCGTCGCACACACACACACACACAAAAGGGAAAGTTGATGCAACTCTTCTCAAGAAGGCCACAAGTTTGCCTTATTTGCTAGGTTATATTAGGTTAGTGTATACACTAGAGTTAGTGAGTTACCAAATGGGAAACGACTGACCAATCTGGGCCACATGTTGGCTTTAATACCCAACAAACTCCCACTTAAAGTCCAATGTGGCACTTTAAGTACGTGTAAATCTATGCATATACAATGTACAAATATTTACGTGGCTGCCATCTATCCAACTCCCATCAACTCACAATAATGTGCAAAGCTTTCCCCTAGAAGTCCTTGGTAATAAGTAGATCTTTAGGATTCTCCATTGTGTGAACCTTCACAAGCTCCATATGCTTATCCTCAAGCACATCTCAAATGAAGTAATACTTCACAGCAAATATGTTTTGTCTTTGCATGAAACATTGGATTCTTGGCCAACATAATAGCACTCTAACTGTCACAATGTAGCATAGGCATCTCAACTAAAACTCCCAAGTCTCCCACTAGATGAGCAAGTCATATTGCTTCCTTGCCAGCTTTTGATGTTGCAATGTACTCTGCCTCAATAATTGACATGGATATACAATTTTGCAAATGAGATTGCCATGGAATTGCGCCACCAATGAACATAAATACATAACCTGACGTAGACCTTTCCTTTTCTACATCTTTGGCATAGTCTATATCTGTGTAGCCTTCTACCAATGGTTCTTTATTTCCAAAGCAAATACGCATCTCTCTTGTACCCTTCAAATAACACATAACCCCTTACACTGCCTCCCAAATGCTTCTTGCCAGGATTTGACATGTACCACATGACCACTCCTACTGCATACGCAATACCTGGCCTTGTACATATCATAGCATACATAAGGCTACCAACTGCTGACAAATAGGGCACCTTTGCCATCTCAACCTTTTTTGCATTAGATTTGGGACAATTAGCTAGGCATAGTTTCACACATGAAGGAAATGGGGTATTCAATGCTTCCCCCCCTCCATATTGAAATGTTTAAGCACCTTATCCAAATACTTTGTCTGTGATAGATAAAGCAATTGCTTTGTCCTATCTCGCATAATGCATGTTAGAGATTATACCAATTTGTTTTATGCGCACTAAGCGGAAGAAACTATTGCATATGTGGAATAGAGTTTTCCCCTTAAGAAATATTCATTTTGAGAGGAGTTTGAGAAGAGTGCGAGGCTGGTTGCAAGAATACATTCATTATTAACCCTTAAATCAGCATTTTGGAATCATCATAACATTAGATAAACAAGACAAATCACAAGATGACACCGCAAAGAGGACCAAATTCTTGGAGCCGGTCCCCCCTCCAAAGGCCTTGTATTATTAAGCTCACAAGAGCTCTTTTAATAATACACTTGTGTGCAATTGTGCAAGTGTGCAAGCATGGAAACCAAATCATTTACCATCTCCCGCATCGACGAAGGTAGAGGATTCCATCTGCAACACCGCAACCGGTCATCGCAACCGCAACCGCAAAGTCTACCGCAATCTCCCATCGGATCTCCCTTCCATTGATGCATCCAAGGCACCACCAAGGCTTGTTTGGATTAGAAAACCACTGTTTGGACCAGCAATCCTCCTTGTAGAACGTGCAATAAGAGAGAGAAACACAAGCAAGTAGACTACACAGATATAGTAGACTACGTAGCGGTGAGTTCTAGGGCATCACCATAGCCATAACTGGGCAAGAGACGAAGCTTCCCAGGGCTTACACATGAGAGAGAGGGAGTGTAGGAGCTATGCTATAGCCATGGACTAGCCACAAAGAGAGAGAGAGTCCCAAAAATCCAGCGCTACACTTCTCATATGGGCTAGGGTTCATCCTCATGCAAAAATCAATGGCTAGGATCTTCCAGAGCAAGATCCACTCTTCCTTTCCCACATCTCATGCTTCCTTTCCGTATGTACAGTGCTGATGGTGCATGGAGAGAAAATCAATTTGCACTTTCTCTCTCCTCCACTCATCTTTGGTACATTCAAGATGACCAAGTGCATAAAACCCTAGCACATGTTCCTATGCACCTGAGGACTTGCTCAAATCCGGCACACGGACTAAGTTCACCATTCCAAAACTTACATTGTGGTCTGTTAGGTGAGAATCAATGAAATTAATTGCACAAAACATAAACTCAATAGTAATACTAAGGCGAGCCTTGGGAAACCTTAGCAAGCCCCAATCATTCTCTTTGAAGATCACTAAGAGCCTATGCTTGTCAGCTGCTGCGAGATTTTGCTTCTGTTGTGCGATGGAAATAACATCTTTAACCCTTTGAAAGGATTCTGTAATATCTTTGATATACTCATCCGCCGCAAACACATTACTCAAGTACTTAACCATTAATAGAAGTTTTGGTCTTCCCTCTACAATCTCAAATGGGGTCTTACCTATAGAAGTATGTATCATATTGTTGTATGTATACTCTACCATTGGTAAATACCATGTAACAAGAAACAAAATTCTTTATTACTTTATCAAAAGTAGACACATTTACAACTGGAATAGTGTTTCCACCAACACTATTGCATAATCCTTTCCTCTAAAACTAAAGAGGAGTTTCCTATTTGGAAACTTCATATGTGCACTCAAACGATCAAACCATGGAGTGCCAAGTATGACATCCTCATGCTTGAGTGGCGAGATGAAGAAATCCTCCTTATCCACATAGCCTTGTATATGTATTTGTAGGTTCCCTATGAGAGGAGTAACTGGAACCTCTTGCCCTTTGAAGGCACCATCGGCTAGGATAGAATCTCCCATCTTGAAATCATGGATCCCTAACTTTGTAGCCATTTCAAAAGAGATAAAATTATGCGTGGAGTTGGGGTCAAATAAGATAAGAGCATCAAGCGCTCGCACCTTTCCCCATGCATAAGATAGAGATGAGCCTTTAGAGTGTCCCTCCTCCTTTAAGACTTCCACAACAGAGGCCGTAGGAGTTTCACTTTGCTCCACTCTCTTTGGACACATACGAGATACATGGCCTTGCTGACCGCACTTGAAACATTTGTTGTCCTTGCAGTATTGTTCCATCTCTTCAAGAGAAAGCCGTGTACGTCCCTGGTACCCCTTCTCCTTTTTCTTGGCTTTCTTTGCATCGGGAGCTTTGGAAGCATTTGGCATTGGCACGCCCTTCCTCTTTTGCTCACTCGATTCTTTAAACTTGGGGGAACAAGGACGCTTCTTCCCCCCTTGTTGAAAATGGATCCATGAAGTGACAATAGTATGGTTAATCATGGCCAAAATCATCTTTGGCATTTGTGAGTTCACATACTCACTCATCTCCTTGGAAAGCCCAGCACAGAACTGCTGCTTTTTCTCCCAAAGTGAATCCGCTTGAAGACGGTTTCTTTTAGGTGCAAGTCCCAAAATTTGTCAATGTATTTGTGGATGGTCTCATTCATGAGGTAGCATCTTCAAGCATTGCCATGCCATTAGGACCTTGTCCTTAGCGTCGCTTGAAAGAAATTGCTTCATGATTGCACTTCTCATCGCATGCCAAGTCTTTGGTGCTCTTCCTTGAGCACGCAAACTTGCCCACTATTGACAAGCCAATTTTTGGAAGTGCATAGCTACATTTCGGATCTTTGAGGATTCCAAAAAACCCTCATCTCCAAATGCCGCATCATATTGCTGGATGAAAGCTAGCACCTTATCCGTGGCTCCAAAAGTTCCATCATAGTTCAAGAACGTAATGTTCTTGCCACCTTCCTTGAACTTTCGATACTTTCGCAACTTCTTCATAGCCGCATAGCTTCTTCTCTTACGACTCCCTTTGTATACGGCTTTGATGAGGAGTCAAAACCCTCATCATCGAAAGATGGTGGAGACGAAGAAGAGCCCTTGTCTGAAGAGGAAGAGGATGAAGAGGGAGAAGACAGAGTCTTCTTCTTCTCCTTCTTCTTTTCCTCTCTTGCATTCCGCCTTGAAGGAGTGTGCATTGGGATTTTGGCATTAGGGCCAAAAACACTTCCAAAAATGCACTTTTGTTAATCACGAGATTAAGAAATAGGCCAAAGAGAGTTTGCCACATGTGCAAGAATATGGTATTCTTGTCTCCTCTTTTTTAGAGATAGTGGAGTCCATTTCGTGATTCTCTCTTTCTTTTTAGCCAAAATCCCTAAAGTCTGACATGTTTTGGAGTCCCAAAGACATTATTTACTCACAAATCTAACAAAATACGTGACATAGATGTGATGAAATTAATAATGAGTTTTTTGAAAGTCGGGAGATCTTTCAATATTCTTTTTGGCGCCCAATACATACTCATTTGTGTTCTTGGCGCTACTTTTTAGTTCATTCACCCCTCTTTGAGCTTCTTTCTCTGTGCTTTCATTCTTTTCATGGCTTCCTCTAGGCGCCCTTCTCGTTTAATACACTCTTACATAGTCTATAGCCAGGGAGCAGATGGAAATTGGGACCCCAAAACCTATACTGTAAACGTTTCGGTTACCATGCTGCCATCTTGCAAGGGCTCTCATAAGGTGAAAAGAAGAAAACGAGATGATATAAAACATCACTGGAAGGGGCGTATCATTGCCTTCAAAATTATGCTCGAAGGGTGGTTTGTCAAGGTGCAACATGTTTACATGGCCAAGGATATGCACTTGCCTCCAAACGAACGTGTTCCCCAACAAACACATTGTAAGTTATTAGTTGAATAACGTATGTAATTCTTTTCCATTTAGGCAAGTACTAACAACCGATTCGTCATTGCAGATATCTTTCCGTTAACAAGTATTGAATGGCAACCTATGGGAAGCCTAAGTGGGACTTTCCATGCCATTCATAAGGTATTGGCAGACATTATTTATGCCGATCAAACTGTGTCTTTTTTTAGTGAATGGAAGGTTTTTATATATTATGCACAATATGTGGTTCCCTCTAAAGCAGATAGGTATGAGAATATCGAAAATTTGCCATTGCCAAGCCTTTCATCTCTAAACTGGGAGATTCCTGACAAGGTAACGGTGCAGAGTTTCAAATTCAAAATATCTCAGGGTATTCAAAAGTCCATGACAGATGGAAGGATCTCAAGAAGAATATGTTTATCATGGTTTGTACCTCTCCATATCTTCGTGGCTTGCTTCAAAACAACAAATTTACAAAGAATGAAGGTATCCTGGCTAAGTAGAAACTTTTTGGAAGAGGATTTGGACAACACTATAGGGACGCTTTGGAAATCTAGAGAGTGCGACCATAAGGGTGATATCTTGAGGTGCAGTGCATGCCCTCAATCCTTGGCTTTGGCTTACAGTATCCCTCGCCAAACTCTTGCTTTGGGCTTTGATTATAGGAGATACAAACTAAGATTGGATATTTGGGTTCCCTTGGATTCCGATACAGATTGCACACCATATAAACTTGCGGTGCACGTTTTTCCGCATGAAGAAGTAAAGAAGGTGAATGTTACTTCCAATTGGAGTCTGAAAGATGTGAGGGATACCTTGGAATTGCTAGACAATACATCCCCTAGATATAAGTTCAAAGTGAATGGCCTAACAATTGGTAAAAGAGTCGAGCACTCTTTCTCTTGTACGAGTTGTTTGTCTCCCACAATTGTGAGTTTTGAGCCTCGAGAATGAAAACTTTGCAGGAATTTATCTTAATTGACTGTCCTTAAGATATTTCTTAGTGGAAACTCATAAGATATCATGAAGCAAGTTGCCTTTCGAATGTATAGAAATAAATGTACATTACATTCGATTTATAAGTGAAAAAGTTCATTACATCATGAGGTACAAAAATGTCATATAAATGTACAAAGCCAAAATAATAAGGCTTGTATATGCTTATGTTTGCTCTTTTGATTCTTTATCTGTTGCCTTCTCCTTTGTTGGCTTTGTGGCTTCTTTATCGATTTCTTCAAAGATGTTTTTTCTCACAGGGCCTTTCTTTGATTGTTGAAAGAATTTCACATTTACATGTACTCTCTTTTCTTGGGGTTTAAGAGGGGATGGATCAAATTTCAGAGGAGAAAGCATTGGCATTCCTTTTCTTTTAGACTCTGCAGCAGTGGTCTTTGTGGCTAACTTACCATTACCATTGCCATTGCCATTTCCCTTGCTGTTGCCCTTGCCCTTGCCCTTGCCCTTGCCCTTGCCCTTGCCTTTACCCTTTCCCTTGCCCTTTCCCTTGCTTGTGCCCTTGGCCATTGAAGTTTTGGGAGGAAGAGGGGAGTCAAGATCATATGGTGTGATTGCCTTGTCCAAAATCAGCTCAATGCATCTCTCCCTTATCCACCAAACATATGAATCAGGATAGTCTCTACACTGTAAGAATAAATGTTATAAGTTAGTGAAAAGACATCATGATAAGGGTTACACAAAAATCAAATGAAATTAACTTACATTCACTCCTTCTATTTGTAACAACTTTGAATCCACTATTCTGCAAATATTTGATATAACTCTCCATCCACAAGAATGCACATCGCTTTGCAATGGAACTTCTTGTAGAAGAAACATATAAGGCTTTTGAGGATCAGCAAGATCCTCATATGTAGTATCCAAAAATGTAGAAACAAGTCTACCAGCACTACAAAAGGAAGCTTTGTAAGTTCAAAATATTTTTTGTAAATATAATCAAAGCAAGTAATTTTCTTTCAACATACATTCATGCTTGGCCATGAACACCGCTGAGAGAGTTCATAAAGATAATTTCTCTAGTAAGACAATTAATATAGATAAGACTCCAATGCCCTCTGCAAATTCAAAATAGAGGTGAGCAGAAGGGTGAAAGCAAATGAATATAAATTTTCCTCTATAGGAAAGAAAAATACATTTCTACATAAGGGAAAGAGATGTGGTAATTTGTCACACTATCAAAAGTATGAAAGAATGGTGCAATATTAGACCTAGATCTTGCAAATAGTTCCACTGAGAGAAGTGGATCAACAACATATATGGCTCTACGGATATCGAGAGTGAGAGAGGAGACGAATGCCCTGCAGTCAATAGCAAAAGCTATTTGAATCGATCAAAATCAATACAAATTACATATAAAATATACTTGAACCTATAAGCCTTACCTTACGCAACAAAAAAAACAGAGTCAGATAGTTGGACATCCCTTTTCTCCAACATGGGCTTTTCCTCGAGAGATATACTAAGGTAATCCTCCTCTGGTTCCGCAGAAACATTCACAACTATTTGCCCATACACTTTACCCATCCTCTCGTTGTTGATGGGAGCAAGTGATGCGGCTTTCCTCTTGTAAACTTTGTCTTCAGTTTCCAATACCTCCTGAAATTTTAAAATTTTCACTCAAGATAGACTCCTGCTGAGTGGCACCCCTTATAGAGTAAAGGTGAGTTATATCCTCAACCTTTAGCTTTTTCCCTTTCCTGGACAATTTTGGGGGAATGTTAAGGATTTCAAAGGCTTTTTGATCGTTGGAAGGCAAGGGCCTCAACACTTTATCGAACCTATACCTGATTCTGCTGATCATGCTGAAATCTTTATTCATAAGGGTAATTTTATGAGCATGCGTAGCAGCAATGTAAGCATCGTTCATGAAATCAATAAGAAAATCTTTTGCAGCCTCTTGTAGAGCAAGAATTGCTGAGAGTTGCCACTTCTTATTTAGACCAGAGATAGTTGCCACTCTAGACAATCTATCAGAGATTTCTTTAACAACTCTTATGAAAGCAGTCTTTGGAATCACGTGCTCTGTAGCTCTTTGGGCTTTTTTAATTTCACTGAAACACCTCTGCATGTAGAAGAACCGGGACTTCCTCTTTTTCTTTTGTGGCTTGGGAGGCTCACTAGCTCCAGCAGAAGTAGGCTCAGGTGCAATTAGAGGGGATGAATCCTTCACAGGGGAAGTCTCAACCTTTGCTTCTTCAACTTCAGGAGAAGAAACATTCTCTACACTGAAATGCTTTAACTCCATGGAAGATGCTAGGCCAACATCTGGTGTAGGGGGGATCTCTGTGGCAAAATGCTCTGGGGCCTCTAATGGCCCAGCCTCAGCAATATTTGAAGAGGGTTCGTCCTCAGATTCATCAAATTGTAACTTCCTTCTACCCCCACTGTCCTTCCTATCCACATAAACTTTTCTTGCAGTTTGCCTTATCCTTGCCATGTAGAGGAGAAAATAAAAGATCCAGAAAGACAAAAATGATATAGGAATTTCCTCAAAAATCTGACAAGAATGCAGCAGGCACGATAAGGCGCGAGAAGAAACAAATGAATAAGACATATGGTCATGTTCGCACCGTATCGGAGACGAGGACAACGAGATAAGAAAGCCCAATATGACGCGCGATGGCAATTAGGCAGACCACCAAAGGACGCCCTTTCTCTGTATCTAACAAGCATGCATAAAAACGCAGCGAGTAGCAAGGAAAATGGCCACGAAACGGCGCGAAATGAGAAAATCGGGAAAGAGGCAAAAGCACCCTCACTCTAAATCGAGTGATGGGAACCGATACGACGCGAGAGCACAATTACACAGTAGACGCAGCACTGGGATCACTTCGTATCGGGCAAGCAAGGCGCAAGAGCTCGAGAGAATGTAAAGTTATCCTGCTTTCTCTTCTGCTCCTTTTTCTTCCTGAAAGCCGCTAACTCTTTGTAGTCCTTCCTTAAATGACCCTTCTTGCCATTTGCCACGTGTTTGTCGGTCACGTGTCGCCCAACGGCTAGTGCCACGTGGCATTATTGCACGCCCTACATAAGGGGGCGTTTGTCATCTGTACGGCTTTTTTGACTTTCTTTGCAGACTTCTCATTTTTCTCCCGATATGGCGCGAGAGCGAGTATTCTTGTTTTGGGCTTTTGCCTGCTCGCATCGTTTTGGGCTTAGCTATTCTTGTCTTGCTTCGGCACGGCGTTCGTTTCTAGACTCCTAACCTGATACTGCATGAGGGCGTGTGATCGCTGATTTGGGTTTTGCCTTGTTCCATCGTTTCGGTTGCAGCCCTTTGCTTTGAGTTGTTCTGGTTTGCATTCCCGATACGGCGCAAGTACGAACATCTGTGTCTAGCGTTTGAGTCTCATCCCGCCGTATCAAGCAAAAGTTGGAAACATGTCTGAACCTATAGATTTTCTGGGCTCCAAGGTTCTGCTAGGAACTGGGAAAAGGAGAAGGCTTTCAAGAGGCTCAAGGGCTTCAACATGTGATGAGCCTGTGCATTCTGTTTCTTCCCCATGCTCTGCCACCAATGTCAGAATGCCAAGCACATCTCCAGGGAAGGGAAAGTCGGCAATGAGAGTTCTTGGAGTATCAGAGCTTATTGATGTCACTCCATCAGGGAGGCTTCTTGACTTTATCCTTCAGAATGGCATGGATCTCTCTTTCTATGGAGTTGTTAAGAATATCTTTAATCCTGATTGGGACCTTGACAATGTTTTGCAATATTGTAAAAAATATTTTTTGGAGGACTATTTGGAGTTTGAAAATCTAGCAGGTCCTACTATTGAAGTTGGTACAAAGGAATATGTCCACGTTCCCATTGGGTCAACAGGAAATGAAAAGTCAGTGTTTACTAAGAGGTGTGGTGCCCACTCTCTGGACAGGTTTTATGCAAGAGACATATTGTGCTCCACTCATTCCAAAAACTGCAAGATTATGTCAAAGTCTGCTGCTTTTATTGTTTTCACCCTTGTCAAATATCCTCTGAAAGCTTATGAGCAACAGCTGGAAGGAGCAAAGTTTGCTAGCTTTTGTATGTTAGATGACCTGGCAGATGAAAAGGAAACAGAGGAGGTTGTAGATGTAGATTTTGAGGCTTCTATTACTGAGAAGTTGGATGTTGCTCACTTCAAAGCTGAGACCATCATTGAGGAGAGCCAAGGAAATGCAAACCCTGCAATTGATGAGAGTTCTCACCATATTGTTCCTTCTCTACCATCTATACCTTTCAAGGAGAAGGAGTACATTTTACTGTCAGATATTCAAAAACTTTTCAATCTTAGGGAAGATTATTGTCTAGCCATTATTGTAAACACTACAAGGGTATACACATATAGCGACGCTAAGTAGCGACGTTTTTTTTTCGGCATCGGTATTAGCGTCGCTAAAAATGTCGCTATTAATAGCGACGACTTACTGTGGTAACATTTCGCGGAAACCCTAATGTTTCTTTCAAACGCGCATGCGAAGGCGGAGAGAAAGAGAAAGGGAGGTGAGCAAGAGAGCGAGGTGAGCAAGGAAGCAAGCCGCGAGCTGCACGCAAGGAGAGGAGCGTTGCCCACACGAAGAGATCGTGGAAGAAGAAGAGAGCACGATGGTATGCCCTATTTTAGTTTCTTTACAATCTTTGTTTTGTTTTGCAATGTAGGTTAGAAAGTGTTGGTTTCTCTTCGATCTTTGTGTTGCTTTGTGTTGCTTTGCAATGTAGGTTAGGAAGTGTTGAAAGAGAGAGAAATGGAAGCGAGTGTTTTCAAATTTTTTCTTGTGTTGGTTTTTATTCTTTGCAATGTAGGTTAGAAAGTGTTGGCTTTTCTTCAATCTTTGTGTTGCTTTAATTTGCAATGTAGGTTAGGAAGTATTGAAAGAGAGAAATGGAAGAGAGTGTTTTTATATTTTTTTCTTGTGTTGGTTCTCTTCAATCTTTGCAATGTATATAGGGTAGGAAGTGTTGAAAGAAAGATAAATGGAAAGGAGTATGAAGGGGGATGCTTGTTTTGCTTGATTATAATTTTAGAGAGAGAGTGAGAGAGATAGAGATGTAGAGAAAGAGAAATGAGATGCTTGTTTTGTTTGGATTGTATCTTTTGCAAGATCTTTCTAAACTACATATTCATCCACAATGATATTTCTAGATGTAGAAATACTTCTTTTTCTAGGATCATAAAAGTAAAATGCTTTGGTGATGTTACTATTACTCATGAGAATACGTTTGAGAGATTTAGAGTCTAGTTTCTTTCTATGAGCATAAGTAATGCTTCCAAAAACTTTCAAACAACTCTCTACTAGCGTTTGACCAATAAAGGCTTCAAAAAGAGTTGTGCCTTTCAAGGCATAGTGGAAGATCTATTAACTGTTATAAAAATGTATGTATGTGAGTATAGTTTAGAGTCAACCTCAAAGATAGATAAGTTTAGAGCCGAACTCAAAGAGATAGATACGAAAATTTAAAAAAAAAGACCTGAAATATATATAGTGGAGTGGTCCCAATATACAATATAGAATCGTTATTAAATTATCATTCCATTACATTGCAGTCAAGATATCTAGCACTCACGACCAACATGGTGGTGATCGTGAGGCTTGGCTCAATCAACGTGTCCCCTGTCCATGCACGCAATGCAAATTGGCCATTTGTCTGAAATGTCGTTTGTCCATAGAGCATGCGCAACGGTATGGAGAGTTTTGAGTTGAGATAATCGACCAAGCAATCTTGAATTACGAGATTGCGGTAAGTTCTCTCTCATTACTATATGATATGTAATTGATTTAAGTATAACAGTTTGGGGTTATCTTAGAAGTTAGCTCCTTAACGTCATTTACAGGGTCAGGGCCATGTCGATACATTGCAGTCTGCAGATCTCTTGCATCCAGTAAGACGGGTTCGTCCGCGCTCTATACAAATGCCATTCAAGATAACTAACTGTCTCATAGAAGGTGATAACTCTCAACCCCCTTCTATGGGTGAGAATGCTAGAGACATGGATGATCCTCCTGCTTTTTTGGAGCCCGAGTTAGAGAACATGATCGAATCATTGCTTCCGATGGACTCGGAATCCCAAGATCCTTTAATTGCAGAGGTTGTCATTCCATTGTATGATGGGAGTCGAGTATCCCGTTTGAAGACACTTCTTGCATTGTTGAGCATATAAACAAAGTATGGATGGAGCGATGCGAGTGTGACAGAGCTATTCAGGTATATTATGATGTGTATAATTCTTTATTGAAAGCCATTAAAATGTGCTATGTAGTACTCTAATAATGTGCTTCATTGCAATTTGTAGAACGTTGAAATCTTACATTTTGCCTACCCAAAACACGATGCCTGAGTCTCATGATGATGCAAGACAAGTGCTGCGAAAGCTAGGCATGGATTATAATTGCATTCATGCTTGCCCCAA
Organism: Lygodium microphyllum; assembly: GCF_053477565.2. NCBI lineage: Eukaryota > Viridiplantae > Streptophyta > Polypodiopsida > Schizaeales > Lygodiaceae > Lygodium > Lygodium microphyllum. The sequence goes on from NC_141144.1 coordinate 206,131, forward strand.
TGATTGTGTTCTCTTCTGGGGAGAGTTTGAATTGTTGGCCACATGTCCCAAGTGCGGTGCGGACAGGTATCGAAATGACTTGCAAGGACAGACTGTTCTGCAAAAGGTTTTGAGGCACTTTCTGTTGATACTGCGTGTTCGTCACATTTTTCAGACCAAGAGTTTTGCAAAGTTGACTACATGGCATACGGAAAATCGATCCACTGATGGTGTACAGCATACACCAGCTGACTCAGAAGCATGGCATCACATTGACGAGACTTTCCCTGACTCCTTCATACACCCCACCGATCACTCCTAGGGCCGACAAGAAGTATACGAAACCCACTCCTCCAGGTATGTATTTTCGCATCCTTTTTCGCAGTAGCACTTATCAATTCAAGTTGTGTTTGACACATTTATATTAATGTCAAGAAAGTACCCATTTGCAAAATCTTGCAGGTTACTCGTATCTCATAGATAAGCTCATAGATAAGGCCACTGGCCATTTATACTGGTGCGCAGATCGGTCGCTGTATGCTCGCGTAGTGAATCCCGGAAGGTCCCCAAGAACAATGAACTCTACTTTTTGCACAAGTTACAAGATAAAAAGCATGAAAGACAAGAGCAAGAGACCAATTGGGTGCAATCTCCCCCCATGCCTTGTGTTAGCGCTTTACAAAGCATGTATTTTTATGTATATTTCTTCTTCATGCTCAATAATAGCCAAATTTACAAAAATATATCAAGCTTTTAGCTTTTGAGTTTGCTTTTACAAAAATAGGAATAAAGCTAATGGACGGTGCCCAAAAGAGTCTGGCATGCCCAATACAATGTCCAAATAGAAATAACATAACCGTGCGCATGGGCGCATACAAAATAATAATAAATAATCGATGCCTCAATAGAAATGACAAAATATAGGCGTGGCGCCTATCTGAATATAATCCATAGATCAAATACTCACTATCCACCAATGCTTTCCTCCGCCCACTGCTGCTATCTCTACACATCAACTGAAGCATTCACAATTGTTAGTAAAATAATACAATTAAACCGACAAAAGTGAATACCTAGCAGTCTTCAGCTACATAAATAAATCAACTGGTTAGAAATAAATCCTAACCTTAATTTATTACGAGTGCGCACTCTAAACTCATAAACGTTTATTAATTTAATATGCATTTTGCGGAATCACCCGCTATGGAATCACCCATGTACACACTAAATTAATGAAACGCCCGAAAAGGACAGGCGTCCCCATCAACTTCTCGCACAAAGAATCCACTTTGTGTATGAGCCCCGGTCATCAAAGTTTACGGAATCCACCGTAAAACCTCATGGAATCCACCGTAAAACCTCACGGAATCCACCGTGGCACGGAATCCACCGTGAAATATACCTCCTGGCATCATAACCCCGGGATGGGATAGCAATTGACCTCAATTGCTATTAGCTCAATGTGGAGCTAACAGAGTGGGGAAAGCATTTAAGTCTCTAGCGTGCATCCATTGTGCTTCCTCTATAGGATGGTTCTTAAATTTAACTAGATATCTAGAATACCTTCGGCCAGTTCTAGTGGTCATAAAGTCAGTGTCTATGATAGCTTCTGGTTCAAGTATTTCAGTCTCTTCCTCTAATAAAGGTGGGTTTTCATAAACAGGGTGTACAGGTAATTGGCCTCTAAATGGTCTCAGTAAACTAATGTGAAATGTGTTGTGAATTTTCCAATGAGGTGGTAATTCTAACTTGAATGCATTATCATTAATTTTATGAATGATCCTAAATGTTCCATAGAATCTAGGGGCTAATTTCACAACTGGATGTCTATCTACACTTTGCAGTCTATGTTTTTCTATTCTCAGCCAAACATAATCATCAACTTTGAAATTCATTGCTTGTCTTTTCTTGTTGGCTTGTTTGGTATATGATTGCTGGGCTTTAGCAATCATATCCTTAACCTCATCAAAAATACTGTTATGCATACTAGCAATATCATCAGCACTCTGAATTCTATTAGACAAAGATGCAACAAGTGTAGATAATCTATATCCATAAATGACTTCAAACGGTGCTTTCTTTGTAGATGTGTGCGGTGTATTGTTATATGCAAACTGTAATAAATGCAAATAAGTGTCCCATGTCTGAGGTTTAGAGATAGTATATGCACGTAAAAGATCTAGAATGGTGCTGTTTGTGGCTTCTGTTTGTCCATTAGTTTATGGATGAAATGCAGATGAGAAATCAATCTTTGTGCCTAGATTAGCAAACAGGGTAATCCAAAAATTGTTACAAAATCTAGAATCACGATCTGAAATGATAACTTTTGGCAATCCATGGTTAGTAAAAACAGTTTTCAAAAACAATTGTGCTGCTTGTGATGCTGTTAAAGTTTTCTTACATGGAATGAAATATGCTTCTTTACTAAATCTATCTACAATTGTCCAAATCATATCATGGTTAGATTTAGTATTAGGTAAACCAGTAATGAAATCCATAGAAATTTGTTCCCAAGGTTTAGATAGAATAGACAAAGGCATAAGTAATCCATACTGTTTACCATGATGTCTCTTAACTCTTTGACAAATCAAACATTCAGAAACAAAGTTAGATACATCAGCATCCATATGCGGCCAATAAAAATCTTCAGTTAACGTACATAAGGTAGATATGATACCTCTATGACCTTGATATGGGGGACAATGAATTTCATTCAAAACAAAAGATCGGAATGGAATTGTAACACACAATCTCTTTTCATAAAACATAAATCCATCATTATATGACAATGAATCAATAGGAATGAAATTATTTTGAACTAATTTATTCCAATCAGAATGAAAAGTAATATCTTGGTGATATGTATCTTTCATAGCAATCAAAGAATCAAAAGATATGACAGAAATATTATGAATGGTAGGTCTTCTACTCAATGCATCAGCCACTACATTTTCTTTTCCGGGTTGGTATTGAATAATAGGATGAAAACTTTGAATAAAGGAGGCCCATTTGATATGTCGGTCAGAGATTTGAGGTTGGCTAAGTAAATGTCTAATACTTTGCTGGTCGGTCTTTATCATAAATTCTGAACCCATTAAGTAGTGTTTCCATTGTCTTAATGCTTGTACAACTGCTAATAGTTCTTTGTCATATGTGGAATATTTCAGCTCAGAAGGTTTCAACTTACAACTAGAATAGGCTATGGGATGATTGTCTTGCATAAGTACAGCTCCTATTCCTGATCCACTAGCATCGGTCACTACTAGAAAGAATGGTCTATTAAAATCAGGCAACTGTAGAACAAGGGCATGGGTTAATGCATGTTTCAGTAAGTCAAAGGATTTTTGTTGATTTTCAGTCCATTGATAAACAATTCCTTTCTTCAGAAGTTTGGTTAATGGTAATGCAAGTAATGAAAAATTACGTACAAACTTCCTATAGAAACTAGCAAGACCAAGGAATGAGCATAACTCATGCACGTTTTTAGGTACAGGCCAATTCAATATTGCATCAATTTTCTTAGGATCAACTTTAATTCCATCAGATGATACAATATGACCCAAATACTCAATTTATGTTTTAAAGAATTCACTCTTCTCAGGATTTGCATACAGTTGATTTTCTTTCAATAACTGAAAAACCAATGACAAATGCTCATAATATTCTTTCTCATTTTGACTAAACACCAAAATATCATCAAAGAAAACAATTACACAATACTGATATTTCAGAAATATACGGTTCATCATTCTACTAAACATAGCAAGTGCATTAGTCAATCTAAATGGCATGACTAAAAATTCGTAATGACCAAACTGTGTTCTAAATGCAGTCTTGAATATGTCAGACTTATCTAGTCTCACCTGATGATAACCAGACTTAAGGTCTATCTTACTAAATATAGTAGATCCTTGCAGTTTGTCCATAAGGTCATCAACTCTAGGAATAGGATATCTATTCTTTACAGTGATCTTATTTAAAGCTCGATAGTCAATGCACATACGATAGGTATTATTCTTTTTCTTGACTAACAGAACAGGTGCACCGAATGGAGAACTGCTAGGTCTAATCAATCCTCTATTTAGTAATTCCTCAACTGGTTGTGTGCCAGGGATAAAATCTATCTTATGGTCTTCTGGACGTGAAGGAGGTAAACCAGGTGGTAGGTCTTCTCCAAAACAGTCCTTAAAATATGCAACAAATTCTTTATGTCTAGGATGCATATGATTTTCCTTTACTTGCAATTCATTCACCCAAATGAGATAGGATTTACTACTCTTGCGTAATGCACGTTTAGCTTGAGTATGCGAAAGCAGTGGAAAAACATTAGATGCATGCATACCATATAAGATAATAGATTTTCCTTGAAAATTAATATTCATTGAGTGTGTGGAATAATCTATATCTGGGTTATGCTGGTGACGCTAAGGCATACCTAAAATAATGTCACTCAACTGTAATGGAACAACTAAGAAATTTCTTCTTTCAGTGTATTGACCAATTTGAATCTCTAAGTCTTGCACTTCATGTGTACCATTATACCTAGTGCCTAAAAATGCAGCTTTTATGCGATAATGCGTAGGTACAGTCTGTAATTTCAGTTCTTTTACCAATTTTGCTTAAATAAAATCATGAGTACTACCATCATCATGCAAAATAATATTTTCCTTTCCATGCACCAAACATTTGATAGTCAATAATGAATGTGGAGTAGGCATACCTGGTAAAGTATCGGAAGTAGTAGTAGTGTCGTCCTCATCTTCAGTGAAGTCAGGCATATCTTCATGTTCATCTTCGTCCATTGATCCAAGGTAGTTGATATGAGTTGGTGGCTTCTTTGAATGACAATTTGCTGCTAGATGTCCAGGCTGGTGGTATTTATAGCATACTATCGGATTGGCTTTGGTTACATTGTTTGCAATGACGGGAAGTCTAGGTACATTTGGATTTGGCTGTGGAATAGGCTTAGGATTTTGATTGACATTGGATGGTAATGCATGTGGTTTTACCCAATTCTTGCGGAAAGATGATGAAGAGAAACGACCTGGATTAAATGTTCCAAAATTGGAATTGAATTGTTTAGATCCATAATTACCATTGGCTTGGAATTGCTGTGGACGTTTGTCTCTACCTCCTAGCTTATCTTCAGTGTCGTGAGCTAAGGAAATGGCGTCTTCAAGGGTAGCAGGCTTGAACATGTTAACTTCAGCATAGTAATGCCCAAGAAGTCCAGACATATACTTGCGCTTATGTGTCGCCTCTGGTACGTCTTTAAGCATGTGTAGCTGGAGGAGTGCATTCCAAAAATGCTCTGTATACTGAGGAATAGGCTCACGATCCCGTTGCTGGAGAAGATCCCATTGCTTAATAGCTTTCTCATGAAATTGCGATGGAAGGAAATTCTGCATGAACTTCTTCTTGAAATCTTCCCAAGTAGCAAGACAATCTATGCTCTTGCGTACTACAGTCCACCAAAGTGATGCTCTGTCTACTAAATGATTAGTAACACACTTGATTTTATCTTTTTCTGCATAGGTTTCCTCATGGAAATAGTCGTCAAACTGACTAATGAATGCTAGAATAGTTTTTCCTTCTCGTATGCCATTGAAAGTACGGAATTTGAAACTTCTTTTACTTATCTTTGATTCCTTGCGAATGGTTTGAGCTTCAAGAGTGGCGTCGATGGTACGTCGAATCAGATCTTTAGCTTGAGGTTCTTCTTTGTCGGTAGACGCTCTTTGTAAATTTGCCAGTTGCGCTTGCAATGCTTGCCTAGCCCTTTGTTCTTCTTCCAATTGCATCATGATTAAGTCCAGCTTTTGCTCCATCGTAGGTTCAGGTAAGTTGCCTTCAGCCATAAGATCATCCATATGTGGTTCCGTCATCCTGTAAAACTCAAAAGACCTTTCTCACTCAAAATCAGGTTAGCGGGATGAGCGTAGCTCAAGTCCGAGGTTACAAGGCTTATGTATTTTTGGATATATCTTTCTCAATCTTCAGAAATTCTGCGATTTATCCTTCTTCGTATGCTGAAAATGCTTCAGCAAACCTGCGTATGGGTAGAGTACCTTCCAATGAACAACTTTGCAGTTCGGAGTTTCTGCGCAGGAACAGTCCTTCTAGGAGTTTTGAGCACAAGTCAGTTCTGACTCCAGTTGACTAGTCTGACTTGCAGAGTTGCAGACTTATGTAACTTGCAGAGTTGCAGACTTGCAAAACTTATTCGACTTAAGGAACTTGCAGAACTTGATCAGAAATTACTTGCAGAACTTGACCTCTGTGGTGTGACCTGAAGTTTGGTAGTAACTTGATTGATTGGGAAGCTTTAGGTAACTTAGTAGATTAAGAAGCTTTAGGCTTCGTGATCCGCCGTGGATTTTGAGGACATGAGTATGACCTCGGCGGAATTTTTGCCGCCCAGTAGATCCTCACGCTGTTTTGCAACGATTCGATTAGTGAAGCTTCTTTAAGCTTCTAACCAAGCTTATTAACTTTTAACCTTAAGCTTTGAAGCTTAGTGAGAGAGGAGTTACTATGTTTATCCAAGCTTTGATGAAGGAGATGAAGGAGTGGTCCTCCGCCTGTATAGCCCGGTCCTTCGCGATCTAATGATAGAAACATGGGTTCTTGATCGCCAGAAGTCTATCTGTATCGACGGTTCGCGATGAGATTGACCGTAGAGCCCGATCGTTCCAGAAGCTCCGCCTTCGCACGAGATGGGTAGCGATTGGAAGCTCTTGATCTCAGCTTCGCTCTGATACCACTGCTGCGCAGATCGGTCGCTGTATGCTCGCGTAGTGAATCCCGGAAGGTCCCCAAGAACAATGAACTCTACTTTTGCACAAGTTACAAGATAAAAATCATGAACGACAAGAGCAAGAGACCAATTGGGTGCAATCTCCCCCCATGCCTTGTGTGAGCGCTTCACAAAGCATGTATTTTTATGTATATTTCTTCTTCATGCTCAATAATAGCCCAATTTACAAAAATATATCAAGCTTTTAGCTTTTGAGTTTGCTTTTACAAAAATAGGAATAAAGCTAATGGACGGTGCCCAAAAGAGTCTGGTATGCCCAATACAATGTCTAAATAGAAATAACATAACCGTGCGCATGGGCGCATACAAAATAATAATAAATAATCGATGCCTCAATAGACATGACAAAATATAAGCGTGGCACCTATCAGAATATAATCCATAGATCAAATACTCGCTATCCACCAATGCTTTCCTCCGCCACTGCTGCTATCTCTACACATCAACTGAAGCATTCACAATCGTTAGTAAAATAATACAATTAAACCGACAAAAGTGAATACCTAGCAGTCTTTAGCTACATAAATAAATCAACTGGTTAGAAATAAATCCTAACCTTAATTTATTACGAGTGCGCACTCTAAACTCATAAACGTTTATTAATTTAATATGCATTTTGCGGAATCACCCGCTATGGAATCACCCATGTACACACTAAATTAATGAAACGCCCGAAAAGGACAGGCGTCCCCATCAACTTCTCGCACAAAGAATCCACTTTGTGTATGAGCCCCGGTCATCAAAGTTTACGGAATCCATCGTAAAACCTCATGGAATCCACCGTGGCATGGAATCCACCGTGAAATATGCCTCCTGGCATCATATACATGAATGATGAAGGAAAAGCTATCATCTCTAAGATGCATGAGTTGTGCCAACAAGTATTTCGGCACAACATTACAGACAAATGGAAGGAGATCCCAGATGCCAACAAGGAGTACATAATCGATACATTGTATCGAGAGTTCCCTTAGCCCTCTAGCAATGATAGATTTTCGAGAGGGTGGATGATGACACGTATGTGTGACTATCAGTCGCATAGGCGGTCTGATGCCAGTCAAGAAGGGCAAATCGAAGCCGGAGTGGCTGGATATAGAGGTCTGGAGTAATCTCCAGGATGAGGCGATATCCACTCCAGACAAGTGAAAGCAGCAAAAGGACACAACAAAGGCGCGCTTGGACGCAGGATCGGTGCATCACCTTGGTAGTGGTCGGCCACACAACATTCCTAGCAGATTTCATAAGTATTAATAGGGTAGAGTACTCTTATTTAATGACATCCATCTTGATATATGTATTTCGAACATGAATCTCAAGTACGTTGTTTTTCAATGTTTGTGTGCCACAGCAAGGTTTTATGAATTGCGGCCCGACTGCACTAGAGGTGACATACGGGGGGAAGCATGGCTTGAGTGCCCTGATCGAGAAGCTCTATGCTCGCAGAGGACCAGTAAGTAGTAATAAATATCATTCCTAATTTGAGAAATCTGTCATTATATGTCAGTTTGTATTTGGTACTCACAATTATATATGTATTTGCTGTTGCAGACTCCCTTCGGTATGCCACTACAACGAGAGGAGTTTTTTGATGCGGATGAGTCGTAGAGAGCAGATTAGGCTACATAGGATTACTCCCCATATTGTATTATGTAAGGCCTTATGGCCTCTATCCTCCATATGTAATAGCTAAGTGTATATGATTCGGACTTCTATGTTGTAGCATGACTCCATATACATATCTCCATGTTATTCACCACATATTGATGTACAGGTGTATACATATTTGCTTTGTCGCAGTAGCACTTCTCAATTTAAGTTCTGTTATTTTCTTTATCAATGCAGTGCACATTTGTGTTAATTAATGTCATGAATGTACTTGTTTGCAAAGTCTTGTCATTATTTGGGATCGATTGTCTAACTTCTTTGACAGCAGGAATTGTCTCTTAGCCCTGTGTGGCTCTAACTGTGGCAAGGCTGCATCTGCAGCTCTGCCACAATTTTTTTTTCCTGCAACCATTGGTATCAGCGTCGAAAAATAATTCTGCAATCGTCGGTATTAGTGTCGGAAATTCCTCTGTAACCGTCACTATTTTCGTGGCTAATTTCGTCGGTAATTAGTGATGAAAATAGCGAGGCAAATAGCCACGGTTTTGTAGTGACGCTAATAGCGATACTAATAGCGATGACGGGGATATTTTTCACATATAAAGAAAACGTCGTTATAAATGTCATTTTAGCATGTATATGTTGTAGTAAAAGGCTTTTGATGTTGCAAATGGGATAGTTGATATAGAGAATGAATCAAAGAAAGAGATACTCAAACTTGATAAAGAAACTGTAGACGATAAGTTTATTGATGCTGGTGAGGCCCTCTCTCTTTGTTTTGAAAAGGCAAAAGAAGCTGAGAAAGGGTTGAGTATTACTGATGAGGAGTTCGATCGTATGCAAAGCCAACTTGGGATTTCCAATTTTGGAAGAGAGGAGTTTGAATACGTTAAAGAGTTGATTAACACCAATGAGACATCATCATCAATAAATTTATGGAATCCAGTTAAATTGGAGTACGATGGAAACCAAGTGGTAAGATAATTTTGAATTTGCTTTTACACATTGGTAGGTTTGAGTTTCATGCTCATTCGGTATGGGTTTTATTTGCAGTTGGAGATTGCTGATTTAGATAACTTCTTGGGACGTGGCAAAGGATCGAGAGCTGGTGGTAGTACATTGAAAGACATTGCACTCGGCCACTACTTAGCTAGGATTGACTCTAATTCCTTTTTAGTACTTCATAGTAGTTTCTCAGAGGATGTAGCATGGCCCATACTTTGTATTAAAGCTCTTACAAGGCTTCTAGGTTTCTCAGGATTACAATATAATGCCCACAAAGTAATGTTTTTGGAAAAGACTACAGCAATTAGGATTTTTGGCTACGGTCTAGGTTACTCTACTTCTAGAGCAGGATAATTTTTGGTGTTCACATCCTATGCCTTGGCTGCAAACCGAACTGATGTAAAATCTATAACTGGCTACAAGAGAAGAAAATTTCTACGTTATAGAGGAAAGATTCCTGAGGAGGAAGAGAATGTGAGAGTTTTGGAAAGCTAGCTTTGTATATATTCTTTCTTATATATAAAAGTGTGACTGCTCATGTGTCATTGCCATCTTTTATCTGCATTCTTTGAAGTTGTCGTCGAAAACACCAATTGAATAGCTCCTCCAAAGCATTGCTTTTTGTAACTCCTCCCCCATGCCTTGTGCTTTAAAAATAACTTGTGTGTGCTTGATAGTGGGATTTTTCCATGCCTTGGCTACTATAAGTTGCTAAGGGGCCATGCTCCTCCACAAAGTAAGGCCCATGAATATGAAGAATATGTTGCAATACAAAGTAACACTTATTTTATACCAATTGAAAAACCTGTCAAAATAAATCCATATTAAATAATTATTACTGTACCAAATAAAAAGTGATATCTTTTTCTCCCCATGCCTCTTTTATCGCCTGAACAAGATTTGTGATTGATCTTTTGAACTCTTCTGCATATGTATATGCTGTCTTATGTTGCCTGAGGAGTTTCAGAAAAACATCAAGGTATATCCAAACCTCCATTCTAAGAAACGCAAGCCTCGGCGTGCTTGCAACATTTGTTGTGATCTCACATAGCTCTCTCCAACACTCCCAAGCCATGCCTCGCATTTATCAATACACTCATATGATAAAGATAGTGGCTTAATGGAATATGCGTAGTCAAGATGCAACCTGAGAAGCTTATCGATTATTCTAATCTCTGCATGCAAAGTACAAATATGAACATTCTTAAGAGAGATTGAAAGAATGGGATCTCAGATGTCTTCTATGTTTTTAAATTTACTCAAATCTATAGAGTCTCTATTTGGGGCTCTTCTTACTGGTCGCAAACTACTCCAATCTTTGGATCCAATACTTTCCATGCAATAAATGCAAGGATATTTTGCATTTGCACCATTACATATTCTAAGCATACATTTGATAGTTTTTAAATCAGCACTCATATGCCATTCCATATTAAAATTACCAACCCCATCAACTACCAACATTTCGCCTTCACTTTGAGACTTAATGATATTTGGAATACATGTATGGTTGAACAACCATTTCAACGTTTGATGATTTTCAATTGGTACCTGGGCTGCACCAATCCACCAAATCTCCATCTCGGATTGGATCTTATGCAATGGAGCTTGGCCCTCACCATTGCTATGGTCCAATGCCATGTTCATGAGGCAAATGCTAATTCTTTCCATCTTCTCTCCCTTTTGAATCTGTGCTTCATCCAACTTCAAGGCAAACTATAGAACACCATAACTTTCTTCTACTGTGATTTTATACATGTGAACCATTGCAATTTGCACCTTTTTTAGATCAACCCATATATTGTTAAACGCATTGTAATAAAAATTTACATTTTTTTTGTTTTTCATAGGACATAGACCTTTTGATATGAATGTAATCTCCAAAAACATGTGGAATCTTGCGATTCATGGCAATTCTTGCAGTCGAAACTGGAAGGGCTCGGGGCAATCCAAATATAATTACCCTATTGCGTCTAAGATTTTTAAACCATAATCCAGAGATAGCACGATAACCTTTCTGACTTATACCCACAGTATCACACATCTCTACAATTTCATTTGCTTTCACCGTGCCTTTTAAGTCCTTCACTAACTCTCTGAGAGTTGGACCTCTCAAATCCGCATTTTTGGGCGACTTAAGAATCCTCAATATATCTTTCTTATTCATGGTTTCCTTCAAAAGTTCGATTATTTCCTCATTCTCTCAGATATTGATGCCTAATATGTTAGATACATATTTCTTTGTAAGATTTAGTCTCCTTTTCTTTGCTCTCTCACACAAGTTGGTTATATTTTTTAATGGTCTCTTTCTCTCTCTAAATCCTACTGGAGTCTCTCTCAAGCGTGTTAGCTTATCCTGCAATGACTTGTTAACATTTTTCAAAACATCAATCTGACTTGTCAACTCTAAAAGATTTGTTTGTGTAGTTTCTAGTGCTTTTTTCATTTCGTGCATTTGAGCTATATATATGTAAGATGCAGAGTATAACCTCATACAGTAGCCAAGCATCCCATTGTAACCTTCTCCAACATATCTTATATAGTCATGGACATTGAAAAAAGGAGGTGGTTTATCCATAGAAGAATACGTGGGATAAATATTTCCGTCCACCCACAAATCTATATGCTTCATTCCTTATGTTCGCAACCTGTTGGCTTCGATCTCATCTATCAATACTCGATAATGTATACTTCTCTAAGATGTGTAAATCGGATCTAGCTGAACAGTTAGCTTGTATTTACGTGTGCTTGCACCTATGTTATTTGAAGAGGTATTGCTAGACATTTTAGCAAATGAACCGAGCAAGAATCTCACAGTGATAGGAAGCAAGTGCAACAAAAAGAATGGCAAAAGAGAATAGTGTGTCGAAAGAAAATGCAGGAGCAAACAAATGCGAATTTCGTGCAAAAATCTCGAAAATACAAAATCTCTCGAGTTCCAAGACAAAAACGGCTGAAAAGGTGACCCCTCACCTGGATTAAAAGATGAGGGCAATTAATGGCCGACCTCTTCAATGAACCAAATATTCTCTCATTAATCACATCTGGACAACCAAATTTAGAGGTTTTATTATTCCTAAACCTCAACTAATTAGCTGATGCCAGGAGGCATATTTCACGGTGGATTCCGTGAGGTTTTACGGTGGATTTCGTAAACTTTGATGACCGAGGCTCATACACAAAGTGGATTCTTTGTGCGAGAAGTTGATGGGGATGCCTGTCCTTTTCGGGCGTTTCATTAATTTAGTGTATACATGGGTGATTCCATAGCGGGTGATTCCGCAAAATGCATATTAAATTAATAAACGTTTATGAGTTTAGAGTGCGCACTCGTAATAAATTAAGGTTAGGATTTATTTCTAACCAGTTGATTTATTTATGTAGCTGAAGACTGCTAGGTAATCACTTTTGTCGGTTTAATTGTATTATTCTACTAACGATTGTAAATGCTTCAGTTGATGTGTAGAGATAGCAGCAGTGGCGGAGGAAAGCATTGGAGGATAGTGAGTATTCGATTTATGGATTATATTTTGATGGGCGCATACATTAGGCATGGCGCCTATATTTTGTCACGCTTATTTATTGAGGAGTTGGATATTTATTATTATTTTGTATGCGCATGGGCGCACGATTATGTTATTTTTACTTGGACATTGTATTGGGCATGCCAGACTATTTGGGCACCGTCCATTAGCTTTATTCCTATTTTGTGTTAAAGAAAACTCAAAAGCTAAAAGCTTGCTATTTTAAATTTTGGGCTATTATTTGAGCTTGAAGATGAATAATACATAAAAATACATGCTTTGTGGAGCGCTCACACAAGGCATGGGGGGAGATTGCACCCAATTGGTCTCTTGCTCTTGTCGTTCATGCAAAATAATCTTTTCCTTTCCATGCACCAAACATTTCATAGTCAATAAAGAATGTGGAGTTGGCATACCTGGTAAAGTATCCGAAGGAGTAGTAGTGTCATCCTCATCTTCTGTGAAATCAGGCATATCTTCATGTTCGTCATCGTCCATTGCTCCAAGGTAGTTGATATGGGCAAGTGGCTTCTTCGAATGACAATTTGTTGCTAAATGTCCAGGCTGGTGGCATTTATAACATACTATTGGCTTGGCTTTGGTTACATTGTTTGCAATGGCAAGAAGTCTAGGGACATTAGGATTTGGCTATGGAATAGGCTTGGAATTTTGATTGACATTGGATGGTAATGTAAGTGGTTTTGCCCAATTTTTACGGAAAGATGATGAAGAGAAACGACCTGGATTAAATATTCTAAAATTGGAATTGAATTGCTTAGATCCATAGTTACCATTGGCTTGGAATTGCTGTGGACGTCTGTCTCTACCTCGTAGCTTGTCTTCAGTGTCGTGAGCTAGTGAAATGGCGTCTTCAAGAGTAGCATGCTTGAACATGTTAACTTCAGCGTAGTAATGCCCAAGAAGTCCAGACATATACTTGCGCTTGTGTGTCGTTTCAGGTACATCTTCAAGCATGCGTAACTGGAGTGGTACATTCCAAAAACGCTCTGTGTACTGAGGAATAGGCTCACGATCCCGTTGCTGAAGAAGATCCCATTGCTTAATGGCTTTCTCATGAAATTGAGGAGGAAGGAAATTCTGCATGAACTTCTTCTTGAAATTCTCCTAGGTAGCGGGACAATCTATACTCTTGCATACTACAGTCCACCAAAGAGATGCTCTGTCCACTAAATGATTAGCGACACACTTGATTTTATCTTTTTCTACATAGGTTTCCTCATGGAAATAGTCGTCAAACTGACTAATGAATGCAAGAACAATTTTTCCTTCTCGTATGCCATTGAAAGTACGGAATTTGAAACTTCTTTTACTTATCTTTGATTCCTTGCGGATGGTTTGAGCTTTGAGAGTTGCGTCGATGGTACGTCGGATAAGATCTTCAGATTGAGATTCTTCTTTGTCAGTAGACGATCTTTGTAAATTTGCCAGTTGAACTTGCAATGCTTGCCTAGCCCTTCGTTCTTCATCCAATTGCATCATGATTAAGTCCAGCTTTTGCTCCATCGTAGGCTCAACTAGGTTGCCTTCAGCCATAAGATCATCCATATGTGGTTCCATCATCTTGCAAAACTCAAGAGACCTTTCTCACTCAAAATCAAGTTAGCGGGATGAGCGTAGCTCAAGTTTGGAAATACAAGGCTTATGTATTTTTGGGTATGGCTTTCACAATCTTCGAAAAATCTACGTTTTATCCTTCTTTGTATGTTGAAAATGCTTCAACAAACCTGCGGATGGGTAGAGTACCTTCCAATGAACAACTTTGCAGTTCGGAGTTTCTGCGCAGGAACAACCCTTCTATGAGTTTTGGACAGAAGTCAGTTTTGACTCCAATTGACTTATCTGACTTGCAGAGTTGCAGACTAATGTGACTTGCAGAGTTTGTTGACTTGTAGAACTTGGTTGCTTTACGGAACTTGCAGAACTTCAACTTGATAGACTTGCTGAATCTGATTGATTGTGTGTGACCTGTGTGGCTTATGACTTAGCTTAGTAATGTGACTTATGGCTTACTAAGCCCAATCTGATTTTGAGGTATCGCGGCATGTTGGCGTCGCGTTTGAAGATGTCGAGTGCATACTGACGCCGCCCGAATTGAAATTTTGAGTATTAAGATTTTTAAAGCTTAATACTAAGCTTTATAGTTTTTGATTTTTTTTAAAGCTTTTAGGCTTATAGTCATGAAACTTATCTCTGGTTTTTGATGACTTGTATGTGAGGATGTAGGAGTGGTCCTCCGCCTCTGCAGACCGGTCCTTCGCGATCCGATGATGGAAACAGGGGTTCTTGATCACCAGAAATCTGCCTGTATCGACCGTTCGCGACGAGATTGACCGTAGAGCCCGATCATTCCAGGAGCTCCGCCTTCGCACGAGATGGGTAGCGATTGGAAGCTCTTGATCTCAGCTTTGCTCTGATACCACTGGTGCGCAGATCGGATGCCGTACGCTCGCGTAGTGAATGCCGGAAGGTCCCCAAGAACAATAGAACTCTACTTTTTGCACAAATTACAAGGTAAAAAGCATGAACGACAAGAGCAAGAGAACAATTGGGTGCAATCTCCCCCCATGCCTTGTGTGAGCGCTCCACAAAGCATGTATTTTTATGTATTATTCATCTTCAAGCTCAAATAATAGCCCAAATTACAAAATAGCAAGCTTTTAGCTTTTGAGTTTGCTTTAACACAAAATAGGAATAAAGCTAATGGACGGTGCCCAAATAGTCTGGCATGCCCAATACAATGTCCAAGTAAAAATAACATAATCATGCGCCCATGCGCATACAAAATAATAATAAATATCCAACGCCTCAATAAATAGGCATGACAAAATATAGGCGCCATGCCTAAGGTATGCGCCCATCAAAATATAATCCATAAATCGAATACTCGCTATCCTCCAATGCTTTCCTCCACCACTGCTGCTATCTCTACACATCAACTGAAGCATTCACAATCGTTAGTAGAATAATACAATTAAACCGACAAAAGTGAATACCTAGCAGTCTTCAGCTACATAAATAAATCAACTGGTTAGAAATAAATCCTAACCTTAATTTATTACGAGTGCGCACTCTAAACTCATAAACATTTATTAATTTAATATGCATTTTGCGGAATCACCCGCTATGGAATCACCCATGTACACACTAAATTAATGAAACGCCCGAAAAGGACAGGCATCCCCATCAACTTCTCGCACAAAGAATCCACTTTGTGTATGAGCCCCGGTCATCAAAGTTTACGGAATCCACCGTAAAACCTCACGGAATCCACCGTGAAATATTCCTCCTGGCATCATTAGCAACTTAATCACTTTCTTACAAATGCCGTTTTTGAAGCGTTTTTTGCCCTAATGAGAGCCGCTTTCCCTCGTCGGGACTTGGCGATCTCCTTACCCGCCATCGTCTTGGAGCCACATCACAATCAAAAGAAATGGAAGAGTCATCCCCATCCTTCTCCTTGGATAGTGGAGGATGCGTAACATCCACTTGTTTTCCTTGTTGCAATGAAGTGCCCGCATGCATGTCCATCATCCCATATTTCTCCTCTTCATGGCATAAAGGAGTTGGATTAGGAGTCTCACGAGGAGCTCGCTCCATATCTCCTTCCTTGTGGCCAATAGGAGATTCTAGCAGCATCTGTTGCATATGGGTGCATATCTCCGCTTGCATGTTGGGATTGTGCATGGCCTTGCAAAGCTTTGAAACCAAATCATTGATTAATCTTTGACCTTCATACACACGCAAAATATCTTGAGCAACTACAACATTGTCTATGCTTGTTTCAACTTGTTGATGATGTTGTGCCATGATTTAGGGTTTCCTTTTAATGTAGCTTCTTTTTAGAATCCCCTTCTTGGCACTTCAAACTTTAGCTACCTCTCTAATATTTGTCCTTTAAGAGAAAAGAACTTGGGCTATTGCAAATATGGTTTAGACATTTGTCAATTACAAAGAGTAGAGAAGAGGGCTTGACAGTGCAGACGTTTGCGCAAGATTGCTCTTGCCGATTCCGGGTAACAAGTCCCTGTCTCTCCTACCCTACTATAATCCACAACACTAACCTCTTTGCAAGCTCACCCGAGAACCAATCTCTCTAAAGACAGAAGAGATTAAACCAGATCTCTAATACCAATGTCAAAGATTATACCAATTCGTTTTATGCGCACTAAGCGAAAGAAACTGTTGCATATGTGGAATAGAGTTTTCCCCTTAAGAAAGATTCATTTTGAGAGGAGTTTGACAAGAGTGTGGGGCTGGTCACAAGCATACATTCATTATTAACCCTTAAATTAGCATTTTGGCATCATCAGAACATCAAATAAATAAGACAAATCATAAGACAATGTTGGGGTATAGGCACCTGTGCCTTGCCCGGTCGCCCAGAGTCTGGACGCCCACTGTGTTATATCTCTTGTACATAGCATAAGTGTATAGGGGGCTGCTCACTTCTTGGAGTCTCCCCACCCATTCTTGTGTGTTCTCTCTCTCTCTCCTTGCACACACACACATTGTCGCACACGGATCCAACAAGTGGTATCAGAGCTTGGTGCTTGGCGGCATTGTGAGGCGGCAACGGACGCGTTGGTTGCGATGAGCTTGGTTGCGGAGCTCGAGGAGCAAAACTAGGTCAAGGAGTTTTGCGGACTGCGTTAGAGCTTGAGGCGGAGCTTTGAGAGCTTGCAGAGAGAGCTAGCATATCTAGGGCAGCCGAGAGGGCTTACAGATCAGCCCACACACACCTACTTTGGAGTAGATTTGTAGAAACACATTTGCGCAGGAGCTGTTTTTGGCCCAAAAAATCGCATTTTTGGCCATAACTTGCTCATACGGAGTCAGATTTGCACAACCTAGGATTCTTTTTTGATGTTTTGGCATGTTCGGGACGCAATGGCGGGGTCAAATTGACCTAATTCTGATCACAGAATTTTCTGCAGCAACCTGTGTATTTTCGACTTTGACCGATTTTGGTTGCCGAAAGTGCATTTTGGCAGCAGATTGGTAGTACAAAGCATTGTGGGAAGTGCAGAAGCCAAGGGCTTGCAGTGCGCAACCCATACAGGTCGTTGACAGGTGGTCGAAGAGCATTTCTTGCAGGTAGGAGAGTCAGAGGAGAGAGAACGATTTTCTCTTTCTTTTACAGATCAGCATCAAGAAAGACAAAGAGAGCGAGAGAGGCATCCTCTCATGGTTTGATGTATGTACGATTGTGGTAGTCATGATTCTATGCATCAGGTGCTCGCCATAGATACATACATTCTTGTTGTAGGTGGTGATCTCTCGGAGATCATAGATAGCAGGTTTGGAGCAGGTTGCTTTATGTATGTTGTATGTGGGAGCTTTTTCTCAACGTGAGCAGGTTTTCTCTCTTGGACAGTTTCTTTGGATTGCCAGAATCTTACAATTCTCTTACTATAGGTCTTGCATTGTATGTATTGGTTTGACAGTAGATGCTCTTTGTATGTATACATAGAGCGGATCTTCTCTCGGTGATAGAATTGTGAGCTTGAGATTGCGGCACAGGACATGACATGTATGGTCATATGAGGTGCTCTGCATGAGAGTTTACACGAGGACACAAGACTTGCAGAGTTTTATGCATGTAAATTGAGTGTGGAAATTTGATGCGCTTGTTCCTCATGGTTTTGAGCTTATGACAGTGGTTATTTGGTATTTATAGCCATTGTGCGTCGAAACTCTGGCGAAAACTTTTCGAGAGTTTTATGCGTGTCATTTATGTAATTCAGGTTGTGATTGCAAGTTGCACTCAGTGGTTACGTGCGGTGTTCTCTGCAGGTGAGAGATTGGTGTGAGATGCATCGAGACCGCACTTGTGAGCTTGGCGACTAGTTCACAGGATAGAGTGCGCGTTTGCATCACTTGAGCGCAGTGTGGACTTGGAGGGTTCACGACATTGCAGTGTGATATTAGAGCTCGAGGCTTATGTGAGACGTTGCGGGGAGCTTTACGCTCACAGATTGTCTCATAGATCTTACATTGCAGCTTTGCCATATCAGAGAGTTTCCAGGTGCTGTTGTGGATAGGTGATTTTGCTATCTAGCTTGCTACTTTTTGTGCTCATGACAGAGACAGGTGATCGTTTGGATTGTGACCTCTCACAGATGCGCGTGTTTGATGGGTCAGACTTTGCAGCATGGCCAGAGTGTATGCTTGATGCATTGACACAACGAGGGTTGCATGAACCATTGAGTGGTTATGCAGGTAGACCCTTGGACATATCTGATGATCAATGGCAGGAGCTAGAAGAGATGACATTATCTACGCTCTCTTTGCATCTTGTGGATTCTATTTATGCTCTTGTTATGTATGAGACTACTTTGACAGCAGTATGGCGGAGATTGCATGAGATGTATGACAGATCTGAGTCATCAAGGACTCAGGTGAGACATGTGCGTTCACAGGTACGCCGACAGGTGACATGTTGGCATTGTGGTCATTCTGGACATGTTAGACAGCGCTATTTTCGTCGTATGCGACATCGTAGGAGACATGACGATCTCAGAGATGTATGTGTTGATGCCATGGACTCAGTTGCTTTGACAGTTGAGACTGATGTAGTGTCGGAGTACGAGAGTGACGGTGATGTCACATTTGCTTCGAGCTATGCACTAGATGTTATGCATGTGGATAGTGCACTTCCTTCGCAGTGGTTGCTAGATGCGGATGCTATGTTCCATGTCACGTCGCATCGTGAGTGGTTTTGTAGCTATTCTAGCAGGATGCTTGGTAGTGTACACTTGAACGATGGATCGCGTGTCTTAATTCATCAACCCCCTCTCTTGGGCTTCTTCTATAAGATTACCTAATCATGAGGCATAGAAACTACTTAGGAGTGTCAAATATAGCTAAAAGAGGGGGGAGAGAGAGAGAGAGAGAACCAAGTCTAATTATTAACTCCCCTCCCCCACCTTTCCCCCCATCCAACCCCTTCCCCACCCCACACCCCCCTCTATCCCGCAGCTGCACCCTCCCCCCAAAAAGTATATCTTTGAAATTTTTTGAATAACATTTTTATCAATGTGTGTCATTTGTGAAAATGCAACAATAATATTTCCTAAGCAAAAAGCAATATTTGTTACAAATTCATTGTTCCACTTCCAAGCTCTAACAACCCATATATCAATATAAAGCTCTTAGAGAGTAGGTTCTAAAAATGTAATCTCTAATAGCTTTGGAGTTCATTTGCAAAAGTTTTACAATGTCCCCATTTTTTAAGGGAATATTTTGGTCAAGCAACACTCCTTGTGCTTTTTCCAATGCACCACAAGTGGCACACATGTTTCCCAAAGCATTACTGATGAGTACAACATGTTTCTCCAACAACATTGATCTCACAATCTCATCACAAATTCATTCACCCTTATCGAGTGCTTCTACACAAGTATAGGCTTTCAATGCACATGTCAAGGTGATTGAATGTGTAAAGTGACCTTTATGTCGCATCTTATCAAAGCATTTTAGAGCTTCATCATCATGGCCATTTTGTGTGTATCCTACAATTAGTGCAGGTCATAAGAATCTATCCATGAACAATACGTTCGTCAAGTACTTTTTGTCATTTTGCAAGAGCATCACATTTAGCATACATAGTTATTAAAGTGCTTGTAGCATAGGGGCTTCTTTCAAGTAAGCGCAGTTTGCAAATGTTCTCATGTAACCTTATACCCTTGAATAGATTAGTTTGCTTTTCACAAGCCTTCAAAAGTCCCACAACGTGAGTAGTCTCCTCTCAAAAGATAGCTCATTTCTCCTCTTGAGGCTCCGTTTCGTTCAATTCAAGTATCGACGTTGATTTGATTTTCTAAGCTCTTCAAAAACCTAGGTTGTATTGTATTGGCAATCCAATCACAAGGCCTCTACTGTCACTTTGCGCTTGAAATCTAGAGACCTTTGCATTGGCCTGCGGTTGCAATGGGGTGAGAGAAAAAGCCATATCTCTATGATAGCTCATAAGATTTCATGTTTTGCAGAGGTTGAATGCGTCATGATGAGATATATCGGGGAAAACTAACTTACTATTGTAATTCTCCTGCCACAATGAGAGATCTTTGAAGTATTGCATCCATAATGACTCCATCTTCACTTTCTTGATATTTGATTGAATGCAAAGGAGAGGTACCGATCTCTTACTCAGACTTGTAGAAATGCCACTAGTAAGAATGATGATTTGATTGATATAATGGTGAATGATGATGATGATGATACCTCCTCTCCTACATCTCTAATTGCAGGAAAGGATGGAGAGAATTTGTCTAGTATCAAGCCGTAAGGCAGCCATTTGATGGTAAAGTATGCATTAACCTAAAATCAAGGACTCCTTTTTTGGAGGTGAGTAAGTATTGTATTATTATTAATGGTGTCAAAAAATAATCTATGGGTTACAAAATTGGAAGCCGTTTGGCTAGCTAGCTTAGCTCATTATTGCGAAAGTGATTCTCTTTACAAAGTCCCCTAAGATACCACCAAACTTTTGGCCATATTGCAGCCTAGACAACTTGCCCATCTCCCTCTCCTAAGAGGAGTTTAACACGTCCCTACCATATCTCACATAGTGTAAATCACCTAGTTGTGTTAACAACAAAAGTTTGCGGGCTGTGATATAAAATTTTGGGTTGTGAATAGTTAATCCCCATTGACTCAATTTGGAAAGAACCTCCCTCCAAATCTAGGGGGCATGGAAACCATCCAGAACAAGTGTGAAGGCATTTCCACTCCTCCACATACACATAGGCCATCTAAAATACCTCTATTCTTTAATTTTGAATGTATTAAAAGAGTATCTAAAATGAGTTTCCAACCAAATACTCTGTCTCTAAGAGGAGCCCTAATGTTCCAAAGATGAACAAGTGCTCCCTCAATCTCAACATCTGACAATTCAATGCCCCAAATCCTGCAAATGTGGCTAAAGTCAGGTCTGCACATTAACAATAGCTTCCTAACATGAGTGGAAGACAATGATTGGATAATCTTCTTGCCTTCTATCAAAGAGGAGGGGTGCTATCCATACTAAGATGCGATTTACTACTGCACCATTGTACCACTTCTATTTTGACTACTATCCATGATAGTTTACAAGGTTGAGTGAGTTGAGCAACCTCTTGATTGCCCTCCTCCAACACTTCTAATCTGCCTTGATGTAGCCAATGACTAATTTTAGGACTCCTTTTTTCCCAAGATCCGCAACTATTGTGACCAAATTTTAATTGTTACATGATAAGATGTCTTAACTCATAAAGTGAGCCACTTAACTTGAGTAAAGTGTGGCTAATTTTTTGGAGCCATGCACCGCCTTGCCATGCACCATTTTACTAGCATATGCCCTAAAGGGAAATGCTAATAAAATTATAAGGAGAGGGAACAACAATGGATGCTTTGCCTCACCCGACAAAAGTACATGTATTGCCTATAATCCTCAAACTTGGAAGTTGTCTAGATTTTAATGTGAACACAATGTAAATTCATATTGATAAAAAGCTATGATAGAATCCCCCTCTCCCATACTAGTTGTAAATACTTATCTCATGAGAACATATATGCCTTTAAGTATTGATCCCAAACCCCCCCCCCCCCCCCCCCCCTTGCCTCCTTAAAAAAGTGTGCTTTTGAATTTTTTTGAATAAAAAGACCCCTAATGTAAATTTTACATGAGGTGCATTTTCCCCTTCTGTTTTTGGAAAATTATAAGTCAACATGATAAAAATACCCTTTCTTTTGAACTCACATGGTATATTACATGTTCTATAAGGTGACCCCCTGAGACTATGACTCACACTGCATCCACCTTGCCATCAATCATGTTAGAATCATAACTGCTTTTAGCAAGGACACCATAATTGTCCCAAAACCTGTAGTGCCACCAATAGGCTAAACCTAGTGTTAACACTAGGGAGGGGGTTAGTACATCACAATGTACTCCCATAGTCCCTTCATAGATGTATCTGGGAACCACACCCAAAGTTACGGTCCAAACACTCAAGTGGGTCTCTAAGTATAGACTACAGTCTCAAAAATGCCAATCATTGGGGTACATAGTTTCCATGCCTCAAACTCTAGGCCTAAATGGCAGAGTTGGCACTCCTATAGTTCACATGTGATGGAGCAATGCTAGGTTCCAAAAACCTTTCTGTGAGTCCAAGGACACTACCAAGGTAACACTCTAGTGTGTTTGCCTAAACTCTCGAGTGCTATGCATGATCCTCAAGCTCATACCCCAAAAACCAAGCTTCAAAAACACCAATCAAAATAGGGGAGAAAAAAAACCAAAAGGAAGGGTGCTTAATCCTTGAATGCTCAAATGGCCTATCAACCCAAAGCTCAACCAAGAGTCCACAAGCAACTGCTCATGAGTGAGCCCCCACCTAATGACTCTAAAATGATCAGCACCACAAAACCCAAAGACAAAGTGTCAATCAAACTCCAAACCTCTCTAACCAAGCCTACCATGCCCACTGAGAATCCTCAAGTGGAAGTATCACGCATCAACTTGTCCTATTTAACTAGCCCAAACCACCAGTAGACCTTAGGCAACCACTGCCATGACGATCCATTCTTGAAGTGGCTTCCAACATGGCCATGGAAATCAAGGATGACTTGGCAATGTGCATTCGAGGATTGGATTCAACTTTCACATTGTTTACTAGAAGTTATAAATGTTTGGACCTAAGCCTACTTGATGAACCCATAGCAAACAAGGTACGTTTCCTTGTCATGTTCTTGGGAAGAATACAAATTCATTTTCAATAAGACTTCCACTATTGCAGATGATTGGTAATGAAATTTCACAAGAGGAGGCCGCAAGCTAATGCTTAATCACCTCCTACAAGAAAAGTAAATTTTCCATAACACCATAGGAACTTTCTAAACTCCAACAACTGTTTGAGTCTAAGTCCAATTTGTTGAGAATAGCAAATGATGATTGCCCATAGAGGCTAGATGTATGCCCTGAAGAGGTTAGAAGATAGACAAATGATGTATGCTCTAGGAAGAGGGTTCAGAATCCCATATGTATAGTGAGGAGAGTGGTACTATTCAAAAGGCTATAAAGGCATGTACTTGACACTCATTTGAATGTAATGGAACTATCAATTTGAGTTACTCAAGACTGTCTTTATGAGTCCAAGCTAATCTATCTTGGAACCTAATTCACTTGAGTTACAATCTCTCATTTTGATAATGTATCGTGTGTTTGATTTGCATCCACCATAGCTAACTAGCTCTAGATCCGTGTTTCTTTACATGGTATCAGAGCCATGGCTGAGCTAGATAGCTAGTGAGCATAGCTTCCTAGCATTCCCTTCTTCCTTGCATATTCTAAGCCCTTTCCATCTCGTTTTTCTCCTTGTACACGTATGTCTCTATTTCAAATTTTCAAGCCAACTTCCAGTATTGTGTACGAAGTAAAGAAGCTCAAGAAAGAAGATGTTGCGGTGCTGCTCAAGAAGCTCGGTTTGGAGTTCATATTAGAGGTATTAAGGTTCATTTCTTATTTCAGAAGCTGTCATTTAGAAGAAGAAGAAGAGGGGTCTGCTTAAGGCCAAGCTGAGGGCTTGCTTTCAATTGCAAGCAAGGGCTTTGCTTTGAAGAAAAAGGAAAGGGTGTGCTTTTTTGGATTGACAAAGGAGAGAAAGAAGAAGAGGGTGTAATAGATAGGGAAGCATTGAGTTTCAGTCATCGCAGAACCTCATCATCGATGGCAAGAAGATCAAAGCTCAAATCTGGGACACGGCGGGCTAGGAGGTCCAGTTTTGGAGAAGGAAATTTCAAGTATCCTCAAGAAATGCTACACCCTGCACTTGTATTGATTCATTAGTAGATCCTGTATAGATGATCATAGGAGTACCATCTTCCAAGAAAGTTGCAAAGCCTGTCCAAACACCCCGAATGTCGTACCACTAGGTAGGTTCCATGGCATAATCAAGGTATAGCCAGTGGATGAGATCAACCAAGCAGAGGAGTTCCATGAGGAGGGCGCATAGGGCAGCTTTGAAATGAGAAGGCTGAGGTTTGACAATTATCTAGGTTTTTTTCTTCTACTTGACGGAGCAAAATCGACTTGTGGAGAGCTTCCCCATCTTCAGAGGCCATGGCTAAATGCGGATCTCCCCCCTTCCCACACGCAGAGAAGACAAGGTCTGTAGGCAAAGGATTTCGGCTACTACTCTGAGGGAGGAGCTAGCACAATATGCAGCCGGGGCCTACTGCAGTCTTGATCCGCCTTGGTTAAAGATTCAGGAGGCAGTCTGCTTTTGTACAGATCAACGGGGGCTGTTGCAGTTTGACTGGTGGGGTGCGGTCTTCCTTTGTTGCCAAACTGCGACATCCAGTGCAATTATTGTCTTCATCCTGTGAGACGTTGGCTTGCACTCAGGAAACCTTCGATGCGAGCTCTTCAAGCTCCTATATTGTGCTCCATGGCAGCTCGTGGACAAGAGTGTTGATGACCCATAGCCCGACAACCCACAGCCCACTATGCCAGGCTGACTACAGAGAGTTGTTCATTTCTTTTTTTTAATACTAAGGTTTAAAAGAAAAAAACCCTAGCCTTAAAGTCCATTCACACTAGCCCATCCTTTCTCTCCCACACTTACTTATTCACACCTACACTTCTCCAAAATCCATTGCCATGTCAAGCCCTTTCAGTGATTGTCTATCCATTAAAATCCAAGAAATTCATGTATCCTGAACTTCAATGTATGAAAGTTTGTCAAACCAAGCCCATGTACCCATCAATGTATCCATTTATAAAAGCATGAAGCAGAAAGAATGTGTTAAGAAGACTGGAGTAAAAAAAGCACGTACCACACATTGACAAAAGGGATAAGAAGCACAACAAAATCCAAGGAGTATGAAGATAAAGAAGTCCAAAAAGACAAAGAAGATCAAAGGTTGCCAAAGAAGCAACAAAACAAAAAGAATGAAGAATACATTTTCTGTTGCTACAAACCAACAAAATGTTTTACAAAAATTTCCCATAGAGGATCTCGAATTCCCTGAGTGGATCTGCTTCCCATAGTGGATGTAAAAACCCTACCAAGATGTAAAGTTTCAAGCCCTTAACTTGACTAGGCTGCCAAAGAGCTAGTCTCCTGGTCCATGTTCACATGAAGGGGGGGCAAAAGCCAGCAAGGGTAGAGACTCATCATTTGAGGGGGGGTGTTGAGAATAGCAAATGATGATTGCCCATAGAGGCTAGATGTATGCCCTGAAGAGGTTAGCAGATAGACAAATGATGTATGCTCTAGGAAGAGGGTTCAGAATCCCATATGCATAGTGAGGAGAGTGGTACTATTCAAAAGGCTATAAAGGCATGTACTTGACACTCATTTGAATGTAATGGAACTATCAATTTGAGTTACTCAAGACTGTCTTTATGAGTCCAAGCTAATCTATCTTGGAACCTAATTCACTTGAGTTACAATCTCTCATTTTGATAATGTATCGTGTGTTTGATTTGCATCCACCATAGCTAACTAGCTCTAGATCCGTGTTTCTTTACACAATTTCTTACTCATGTGATTTAATTTTCGCCTTTCATGGTCTCAAGAGGGTTACCAAATCATGACCAATGCGGAGCAACAATGTACCATCAAGACTTCCGAGTACAACCAAACCTATATTGCCCCAACCTCGTTTAGAGTGTTGGCCATAACTAGGAATTGGCCATTAGAAGACAAAATCATGCTTCAACCATACTTGGATAAGATTTTAACGGAGGAGGAACTCCACATTGCAAGTTCGGTGACCTCTTGACCAATGTATTAACTTATATCATGCAAGTAGGCATTCACCCATAGAATATAGACTGTTATGAGACTCTAGAGTATAACCCCAAGTTTTATGATACACTTGAGAAAGTGAGGCATACCACGAATGCACTAAATTCCCATACATTTAAATTTCCATAATCCTAGGAAGGATTTTCATCTTCTCCAAGGGGAAGGGGGTAAAAGTGGAAAAATTGATGAAAACTCCAAATAGGAAGAATGAATGTGTAAAAATGTGTAAAGGAAAGAATGAATGTGTAAAAATGTGTGGATTGATTCGTATGAGAATTCTCGTTTTGTGGGTTATTTTACTCATTGTCAGACACTACTCTTCTAGTCATTCTATTTTCCATGTAAGAGTGGCCCTTTAAAGATAACTAATTGTGAGATATTGTGTGGTGATAGGAACCTAACTTGTAGGTCAATAGGATAAAGCCAACAAGCTCCCCTTCTCAGAGGAGGAGCATAGAAGATATGGATTAGCCATGGAGATCCAAGTATTCAATCAATTAAAATACCGCAGCATTCACAATCTGAAAGGAGTGGTGACATCTAAAGAGGCAGTGAAATAGATGATAGAATGATGTAATCTTGCCAAGTACTTGGAAAAGGTGGGGCAAGACATTGATCATAGCAAATGTAAAGTGTTCTTGAGAACTTTTGATACCCAAAGGAATAGTGGCATGGTAACCATTAGCAAGGAGAAACATCTAGAAGGGTGGAAGTTTCCCTTAATCCAAAACTCATGGAGAAGGCTGTAGGATTAGTAGAAAAGCCAGAGAAGAGGCCAAAGAGGGATGTGTATGGGATGCTAGGGATGGACAAAAAGAAGGTTTACACAAATGACGAAATCAACCAAGCTGACATTCTTGACCCCACCATTTGACTGTACTAAAATGGTCTATACCCTTTTCTCAAGCCAAAGATATAATGCTCTCATGAATAGAATAGGCATACCATTACTGAAGAGCCTTGCGGCAAATGCCTTGGAAAAAGTGAATTGGAATGCCTACGTTCAGAAGACAATACAAGCATCAGCAAATGTACTAGCCACAACACCAAGGGTGGGAGGAGGAGAGTCTCCGACTATCACAACAGAGTCATAGAGGAAAAAACCTACCTCCAAGGCTTCAACCGTAGACTTTGGAGTACTAATGGTCTTCATTAAGGAAGCTCTAGGGGAGGCAAAAAGAGAAGCAGTAGAGGAGACCCCAAATCCGTCACCTATCCAAGAGGCAAGCCCAACTATCTCACTTTCAGTAGGAGAATAGGGGGAGGAAAATTTCCACAAGGAATAGCACGACAATACAAAAAGAGTTGTTAATGAAAAGGAGCCTAACCAACCCTCTCAACAGCAAGAAGCCTCGAGCAAGAGGATAGTCAGTGCAGCAAGGCTTAGAGTTGTCGATCCAAGGGGGGAGGAAAAATATCACTCTTAAAATCCCCATAAGAAGAACTCAGTCCACCTCTAAGGAAAATAGAGAGCTACAAAGGGTGGAGGAGGAATCAAAAAGACTTGAAGAAAAGCATAGGAAGAAACAAGAGGAGGAGGAAGAATGATTGAGGCAACAACAGGAGGAGTAGATCACCCTCGCCATTTGGAGATCAATGGAGCAGCCCTCCTTATCTTAGTAATTGGCAATGATGATCCCAACACGAGATGATGTGCCAAGCACAAGCGTAGCAGATGAAGAAATAGGACCAAGACAGGTGGTGGAAGACAAGGGTAAAGCCCCTCTATACCCAACCTCACTAGTCTTGGCCTTCCTTACAATCACCCCAACAGAAGGAACTATGGAAGGAGTGGTTAAAAAAAGCAACATCATGGCCTAGGTGTAGTACTTAGTAAGAAAAGTACAAGAAATTGCACCTGCACCTAGCAAAGGAGCCCCCCTTATAGGAACAAAGAGACCAACAGCACAGCCAATGCAGAGTCATGCCAAGGGCCAAAGGTACCCTGCTTATAAGTGTCAACCAATTCAATGCTTGCACCTAGCAAAGGAGCCCCCCTTATAGGAACAAAGAGACCAATAGAACAGCCGATGTAGAGTCATGCCAAGGGCCAAAGGTACCCTGCTTATAAGTGTCAACCAATTCAATGCCTTTAGCCATGCGTAACATTGAATATCAAGACAAGCTAGTAAAGAAACTTCAAAGCCAACTCAATAAGGCAATAGAAGAAAAAAATACCGCACTTTTGCAGAGCTCAAAGAAGAGAAGATCGCCTTCGTAGCCTTCAACATAGAACAAGCAAGGGTGATGACCACCATAAACAAGGAGATAATCACACTAAAAGAGGCCTTAAAGTCGACGGAAGGAGAAGAGAGTCTAAATAATTTATATGATGAAGAAAGAGAGAATCAAATTTCCCTAAAAAACATGTGCACCTTCAACTCATGACAAAACAGTTGTCTAGAGCTAGAAATAAAGGAGTGGAAGAGGCAAAGAGAAGAGGCAAGGACAGACCTGTAGGTGGCAAGGACCCAAAGAGATGAGGAGGCAACAAAGAAGCTGACGCCGAAGCTGCATAACTAGCTTCAATCATCTCTCCATGAGCAATCTATACCAAGGGAATAAGTATAATGCAAAAACTAAGAGCAGCAACAACAACAAATGCACACCTTGTGGTGAGAATAGGAGCAGGTGATGGCCCCCTTGGCACAATGTCAAAATCAAGGGCTAGAGCTGATGAAGGAGAAAGAAGAGAAATGCGCAACCATAAATGAAGACAAAGTCAAAGACTTATCTTACAAGCTAGCCCATTCCAAGAGTGAACGTATCCTGGCAAAAAGCAAAGCTGCGGCTATCAAGATAAAAATGCTAGAGTAACAATGCACATTTTTTAGCGCAGTGTTAAATGTCACGTAGTCGAGAAGAGAAGAGACATTGGAATAAGTAAAAAGAAAACTAGAACT
The DNA here is from genome assembly GCF_053477565.2 of Lygodium microphyllum. Taxonomy (NCBI): domain Eukaryota; kingdom Viridiplantae; phylum Streptophyta; class Polypodiopsida; order Schizaeales; family Lygodiaceae; genus Lygodium; species Lygodium microphyllum. The sequence goes on from NC_141144.1 coordinate 235,778, forward strand.
AGCAAGGAGGGCACAATAACATGGACTCCATGCCAAGGCACCCAAGCCTAGCACTAACTTGGGAGTAGAGAAGCAACGCAACCATCTAATCTCAACTGGTTTAACCTCATAGGAACTCACTTTGCTAGGGCTTGGGGAGCCAGAACAACAAATTCAGCCACCTCAACAAGAGCTAATGGAGCCAATCCAAACTAGACCAACAAGAGGAAGAATAAGTGTAGGAACAAAGCCAAAAAGTAGAGAACAGGTGTGGGCAAGGCCAAAAAGTAGAGAACAGGTGAAACTTGCCCAGAGGAAGCTCTAAGCCAAGGCATTGCAAGTTTTGCAAGTGGCCATCCCCCCTCAAAGAAAAGAGTGTGTCCCTATCAAGCGACTAGGGCCAGGAACTTGCAATGTGGGAGCAATGGGAAAAATATGGGCGCCCTTTTGAGTTCTCCTTCACCTTCCCTTGTAGATTGGATAGAGTATTATCTCCCAGGGTGGTGGAGGATGCCATTAAGCTTTCAGCAAGGCTAGGAAGGAGATGGCTAGAGGAACGAATGAGTCACCCCATGAGGTAGCAAGCTGGAACTCACCACATGTAACTGTCTCCGCCTATTGCGAATATTATTAAAACAAAAAAATATTGCAGAGGAAGAGCGGTTTTGTTGCCCCTCTTTTTTTATATTAATGTTGGAATAGATAGCTATGCAATGGTGCACCTCATGATGAAAGCCACCCTCTTGCTAACATTTTTGTTGAGAAATTGGCAATCACACCCGCTTGTATGCCTCTTTGTATAGAGCAGTGGGCAAAGGAAATCACTAGCAGTCTAGGAAGAGGTCCTGAATCCCATAAGCACAGTGGTGAACAATGCTACTTATGGAGATTCTATAAAGCATTGTACTTGACTATCACTTTCACAATGAGTAATGCAATATCATGATGCTTTCCTCTTTCAGTTAGTGTCATTGTCATTGTCAGGCCATTACACAAGATTGTTTTATGAGTCCAAGCTTCCATCTTGGAACCTAATTCACTTGTGTAATAGTTGTCTACTCATTGTCTATGTCAACATGAATCTAGCCTTTATCTTCCATCCACCATAGCTCCTGCCATGCTCTAGATCCGCGCTTTTCACATGGTATTAGAGTTCAGCTAAGCATGTCAGCTCCTCACTCTGCTTCTCCAACTCCCTTTCACTTCTTTCCAGCTTGTATTAGCTCAAGTCTTCATTTCCTACTCCAACTTCACCTTCACCTTCACTAGAGCTTTCATGGCTCCCATGGACAGCAAAACCTTGTCTACTTGCAGCACCTAGATCTCTCTCCATAGTCAATATCTCACTAAAATTCCTTCTAGAGAAGTGTTCTCCCTGACTCATAGAGCTTCTCTGTGGCACATCAAGCACCAACATTTCCCGAGCTAGAGCTCAGCATTACCAATTTCTATTGTCACTGCCATAATAGTATCCATAGCCAACCTATACTTGCAGGTCTTGGAGGCCTTGGATCTCCCAAACAAAGCAATATCTCCACACAATTTCTTTTGGAGATCTTTCCCTCTACTCCAGGCGCACCCCCTGTCACTTTTGTAGCTTGATATTGCCATCGCTGTCAAAATGCACATGCTACTGATTGCACCATCCATGTGAGCTGTACGTGTCAAATCAAGACTCGTGACCATAGGGCTTTTCAAGGTCATGGTCTAAGCTTCATCCTCACTAATCTAGTCTGCGCGTAGAATTGTTAATCATACGAGTTGAAATCGAAAAAAACACAGTCGGTTATGAAACCCTAATTTGGTGGAAGCCATAGCCAAGTTTCATCTAGCTCATATTTTTCTTTCTTTCTTCACCAATTGAACTCAAGCAAGGTTCTGACCTTCAGATCCATCAATTCACTAAAACTCTAGCACATAGATGATTTTAAGAGCCAATGTATACTTTCATGTTATAGAATATGTGGCAAAACTTATATTTTAGACTTTCGAAAGTGTGGCGATTTGTTTTCTAAACCAAAGATATCATATAGTGGGTTGGCAAATATTTTTTATGAAAATAATAAAGTAATAAAAGGTTTAAAGTGTTATCTTTGAACTCAGGATGGTAAAGTTTTCTTAATAATAACGTAGAAAAAACATTGAATGAAAGATAATTCAACCAATGACCGTGTTGTTGCAAAGAAAATAACACAAATAAAGCAAGGTAAATCAAGTCAATACACATTGATTAAAGCTCAACTTTCTTGTGAGTAAATACCTATAAATAATGTATTAATGAGCCACAGTACAACATTCACTTGGATTGTTTATACAAAAGCTCCACCATTCAAGTTGATTACACAAAGAGCAACTTGATTATCTTAAGCTTGCCATCCATCAGTACTAGGAACTTCATCATTTTCATATAGTTTTGTTGATGATGATGATGGTACTGATGTCAACCCTGTGTTTATATCCAATTGATTTCGTTGAGTATTGACTGATATCCAATATGTCAAAGCTCGGGTCATAGGAAAAGTTCTCTACTAAGTACTAATAGGAAACATACAATCTCATGTAAGTATCCAAGTTTGTACTTAACTTGTTGTGCACCTTGTTTTTTAAAAAAGCCATGACACTAAACATTCTTTCATCCTCCATGGATCCTAAAATCATTGTTTGAGCCAAGTCAACAAGTTGAAAATATTCAAGCATATGATCTTGGAGAACTTGACTCATCCTCAACATGTTCCATAATCTAGTAATTGCACCTGATTTTGTAGGCTCTACAAGTTTTGTAAATTGATGCCACATGGTCTCTCCAAAGCATGTGATTGTTGCAAAAGTGCATCTCCATCTATTACCGAAACAAGAAGGTTACATTAGACCCTTGCAATTGTAACATTTTCCCAAAGTGAACTTTAAGAACATGAACTCTTTTCTTGAAATCTGCTTGAAGAGCATGCATGTCTTGCTGATGGTTCCAAATTTGTGGATAAACTATTGACATTGCCTCCAAAAGTTCATCTCTTGGAAATGGTTCTCTTATTTCCTATGTCACAGACCGTGCAACTTGTGCTAATGTGATTTTAACACTCTCCACTACATTATTAAAAGTTTCCATCTTTACAGGCTGTCTTCTAACAAGCTGTCCTCAAACTCGCTTCCTAGAGACATAAAGATGTACCAACCTTGAATGTACTTTGATGCATACTATACTATTTCTATTTATCTTTAAAAAGCTCTTGCTAGGTTCTAATTGAAAGTTCATGATCTCATTCCATCTTTGGAATCTCTCCTCGTCCAAAGGATGATTCAACCTTTTTACCTTATAATTATTCAAAAAGTATTGACATTTTTCCATTTCAAATCTAATAACCCTTACATTTTTAATATGCCACATGAAGTTATAAACACTTGACTCACAAAAGTAACTGCAAAATACTAAAATCACTAATATAAATATAACCCTAGATTATAGAAACTATACAAAGATTAAAGTAAAAATTTTATTAAAGTTTAGTTTCTTGATGGAAATTGAACTTCTTTGCAAAACCAAATCTCCCCTCATATGACAATAAAATCTTAACCTTAAGACATGGATATCAATCTTAGCATAGGTATGCACATTTGTCTCTAAATTATATATTATATTCTAGTTGTTAGTACACACAATATGATCAATACTAAATCTTATAATCTCTAGCATTGATTCTTATTCTCTTGGCACCAAGTTTATAGGACTTAGGATATCCATATACCAATCTTAGTGCAAGCATTAGGTATTTGCATTAAAACATAGTCTTGTCTTATTCTAAGTTAAACTTGAAACATAAATACTAAGATCAAATTAGATCAACTTAAATAATTTTATGAGTTCTAGATATTTTTAGCAATTATAACTAACTTGGTATTGCATTGCATCAATCTTGATATCCTTGGAACTAAGTTTGTAAGACTTGGGACATTCTTATTGCCATCAATACAAGCATATTTTGTACTACTTTATATTTCTTTGTGCCAAGGGAAACATGGAACATGGATATCAAGTGATATCAAGCTTAAAGAAAGCTACTTTTAGGTATTTGCAACAAACTTTAAATCTTGTAAGGTATTACAGCTAACTTGGCATAACACATATGATTGTATCAAGTCTTAGTATAACTTATGGTGCCAACTCTATCAAAGTTGAAACATAAATAGAAGCCTAGTCCAAACATCAAATATCTCTCTCATAGCTTGAAGTGAGAAATGGATGAAGCTTTGGTATATATTATACACGCATCAAATTATACATGCATGAAAATATGCATTTGATCAGGATACTTGGGATTGTTGGTATGATAGCTTTATGCAATGAATCATGATCTATGCTACCTAAGAGAGAGCCTAAAAGAGATGTGTTGTTGATAGCATCTCAAGAATCAAGATGACTCCTAGAATATCCACGTTGACTGAGAGAGAGCTTGAGAGAGATGTTCAGTCCAACGTTACTTTGCTACTTCAACAGATCACCATGAAGCACATTGCCATGTGATTTGAGATGCTCACTCCAATGCCATGAAGCTCATCACCATGTGATTTGAGACTATGTCGACACATCAACATGAAGCATAATGCCATGAAGCACATCTCCATGTGATTTGAGACTGTATCAACACATCACCATGAATCACAAATGTCCAACACTGTTGAGTGATCACCTCTCATATAGCACTCTTCCCACCATGGCTAACTTTGGCCTCGTATAGTACCTCTCCCACCTTGCGCAAGACTACTCCCACCTCACACAACATCATAGCAAAGGTCATTTGTAGATTGAAAATGATGGATAGCAAAGCTCCTTGGTGGAAAGGGATGCGCGTGAAGGCACACACACACACACACATAGAAAACCACTTCAACTTCTACATCCTACTTCAATGTAGTTTGAGAAAATGCCAACATGAAGAGGATGGATTGGCAAGAAATGGAGGCACAATAACTAAAGTTTGAGAAGAATCTCATATCAACCTTGTGGGAGGGGAATGGGATATCAAACACGCCACTATAGTGTGCACATATCCCAATCATGGTACAAAGAATGGAGAGGAGGTTGAGAACATGCCCCATTGCCGATCACCTATTTTTGTAGCAATGATTTGATACAATGATCAAACCTCCTCCCCTTCCCCCTCTTTTTGTAGTCTACAATGATTTATGTAGGGATTAAACCTCATGCCCTCCCCCACCTCCCTTTTTGTAGTCTATTGCAATTCCTTGATCCACATCTATTCTTCTACCTTCCTCTTCTTATGTATTTAGCTTTACCTACAGATCTAGGTACATATCAATTTAAGCAATGTTTCTCTACACTTTAAGAAGCTATCCAAATAAATAAATTTTCTACCATACTAAGGAATGTCTCTAGCAACCAATTTTATTTTGTTTTAAGAACACAATGAGAATATACAAAAAGTAATAGGAAACACAAAGTAGCATACCTCTAAGTGAGCATTTAGCTCACCTGAGTAATTTGATGATGCTAGTTTGGCTTTGTTCTTCCTCAAGATCTCCCCAATTTCCCACAATATTGCAAGAGGTGTAGTCATTATACATATCCCTATTCGTGTATAGTTGCAATAGGAAAAGAATAGGGATGGAAAGGAACACCCTATGTGGTCACAGTAGGAGGCAAAAGATTTGGTAAACATCTCATTCTCTCTAACCACATGCAATCTAGTACCTTGCTTTCAAAGAGGTAGTTCTGGTGCTTAAGGATGAGGAAGCAGAGAGAGCTATTGTTGGTATTATCATGTGTCAACAAGAAGCACTAAGGAGGTGCTTTGGGCCAAAGAGTAAATTTAAATATACCATGGCTTCCCTTTGTAGACCACAAAGACTATCATAAGCTCTAGGTCCATCTATGCTAGTGCATTATCCTCCTACTATTGAGGATAATCTATAATAATTTTTCCTCAAAATCAATCAATAAAGGGAAAATTTAAAACTGCTTTACCAAAAAAATTCAAGCTCAAGAGAGCTCACCTCTCTTGCAAACATGCTATCAATGTTGAATTCCAACCTTGGGACCTGCAGCAAGCTTCATAGGCAAAAACTACACAATTCATGAAAAGTTCAAGATAGTCAAGAGTCTCCAGGAAAAGAAATAGATGTTTGCTGACTTATATATTTTATTCTCACAAAGTTGCCTCACCTCTACTTGTCTTTATGTCTTTACATAAACTGAACACAATTGATGATCTCATCTATCATGATACATTTTCTAGTTACTTGTCCATTTTTCTAGCATGATCTCGCATTGCTATAGCCTAGTCCTAAAAATATTTCATTCTTTCATTTATGTCCTTTTTCTAAACCTGCATGCGACATGTTTGCAACACGAGGAGATGGATCCATGAGACAGTCATAAAACATAATCATTGATATATTGTTTCGAACTCGATGTGTAGGACCATAAAACATCGATAAGAAACTTTAAAGCTAGAGGCATGATGCTTACCTCTCAGCTATGCAATGATTTTTTGTTGCTTGATCTTTCTTTCTCTATGATGGATATAGTTAGCCTTTGGTGGTCCAGAAAACCTTGAGCACTCTTCCATCGACTTAGGTATACATTGACCAAAGAACTATTGATTTGCTCTACATTTGGCTTGGATTCATCCTTTGGAACCATACCCTTGCATAACCTTGTCTCTCAACTGATCCCCTCAGTCCTTGAATCATTTGCACACAATAGAGAGAGAAAATTGTGCTTGAGTAACAAGCACTGGGCAGCCTTATTTCCTTTGCAATGGATTGTGCTACACTTGTGTGTGGAGAATGTGATTACCTTCAAGTGATTACATGTTTCCATGCATTTGATTACCAAAGCACAGAGAGAGGTGCATCATATCTACATGGTTTTTTGATCCATTCTGCCCCTCACCCCTTCCTTCTTCCCTGGTATGCAATATGCTGGATTCGAAAGAATGAATATCACAAGGAATGGTGATTGAGATCATTCATAGTCTTAGTGAAAAATATAAGTGTGTCGCATGTCATTTGGTGGTCCTGCCCAAACAATGTTGTCCTTATTTTGAAAAGGTTTTCCTTTTTTAGAAGTGAAATTCAATCCCCTCTGGGCAAGAGAATGATCACAATGGCCTTTGCCTATGGAAAGTTAAAACAAAAGCCTAAAAAATGAAGGAAGGAAGGAAGAAAGGGCAAATGAGAGAAAGGAAATGAGGAGGAGGAGAGTAAGAAGAAGAAGAAGAAGAAGAAGAAGAAATGATCAAGAAGATGCATGCACACTTACATCAATGGCACATGCATATATTGCCAAAACTACCATAACTCAGATTATTGATGTACAGGTCATCACTATACTAGTCATAGTATATGCTTTTGCTACAAAAAGCTACTAGTCTATTACACTTGCCAAGTTGATACTTCTAAGTAACCATGATATCAAAGCACCAAGATACCATAATAGATTAGCAAGGTAAGGAGCTACGTACTCATGCTAAATTTCATAGTTAGTATGTAGGCAATACTAACTTGCATTTATGGCCATATGAGACATATCAATCAGTGGGCATTGTCTTGCTGCCATACTTAGCAACCTTGATAAAATATGCATTCATGCCAAACAATAATACATCAAACTCATACGTCCAAACCAATTAGTATAGTCAGAACTAGGTATTCTATTCAATGCCATATCTAATGTGCCCATAGCTATAAGGTGAAAATATGTTCATTTGGATTGGTGTATTCATGAGTGATATTCTAGCCTATATTTCAAGCTCGAGGATCTCCATATAAATCATCCCCATGTGTTATCTCTTTGAAATAGTAGAAGTAAATTAGTAAAGCATAGCAAGGTTCACAAATCACTTACCTAACTACCCACTCAAGCCTATGTTGATTGACGCCTAAAAGAGGTCAATGCTTTTCATCATGGAAATGTGACATAAGTCACAAAGGTAGAAGAATTCCATGTCAAGCCTATGTTGATTGACACCTAAAAGAGGTCAATGCTTTTCATGAAATGTGATATAAGTCACAAAGGTAGAATTCCATGTAGAAAGCATCCAACATTGACCCTTACAAGATAAGCAAGCTGTCTTCTTTCATGAAAAATCTTGTAAGAGTATGTGCAATTAACTATACATAGACTTTCTAATGGCATGGAATCAAAAAGATATTAGATGAGAATGATAAAGGTGTGTACTTAGAGGTGGGAAGGTTTATACACCTTTGTTTAGTATTTCCATTGACTTGGGAATTGAGTTCTTCCAATCCAAGTTTGATGTAGCATATATGCATATGTAGAAAGTTTAAAATCAAATGTTAATACATGTGTGTAAGGGTGAACATGCGAAGGTGTATAAGCATTTATAGCATAGGGGTGTGTGTGTGTGTGTGTGTGTGTGTGTGTGTGTGTGTGTGTGTGTGTGTGTGTGTGTGTGTGTGTGTGTGTGTGTGTGTGTGTGTGTGTGTGTGTGTGTGTGTGTGTGTGTGTGTGTGTGTGTGTGTGTGTGTGTGTGTGTGTGTGTGTGTGTGTGTGTGTGTGTGTGTGTGTGTGTGTGTGTGTGTGTGTGTGTGTGTGTGTGTGTGTGTGTGTGTGTGTGTGTTCACAAGCGCGCGCATGCATGCGTGCGTGCACGCGCACACACACATAAATATGTATGTGTCCATGAGCTAAGGTTGGAACATCAAGAGGTATATATAGAACAATATAATATATGGGTACACTAAAGGGGAGATCTCATCCCTAATTATGTACAATTACATAGAATGTCTAATCATCAAACACTCGATCATTAACATACTTGATTTTATATATTAAGCAATAGTGATTGTCTCAAGACTAGGGATAAAATCTAGAAGGCATATATTACTTCAATATGGTCTTACTTTCTTCACAATATTACTAGAAGCACATTCAAGAAATATGCACCTATCCACATTATCTTTCAATTTTCTTGTCACCATTATTGTATATATAACCACTTTGAGTTATGCCATTAATCAACTCTCTATCTATACATATTTGTATGTGTGTCCCCCCCCCCCCCCCGAGCTTATACCCCACCCCTCCCTTTTTTTAAAGCTTAAGGAGGGAAATTAATGGGGGGCCGCCCCTAACGTATATAGTTTCAATGTATACACTCTTCCTAATGTTTACACTCTTTTCTTTTTACAATACAAGGGAAAGGTTTGGGATTATCATTAACTAGTGTACATCTTATCCTTGAAGTATAACTACTTTTAATGAAAGGTCTTGCTCTTCTCAATATACCATCAAACCATCCTTGATGGACTTAAATTTGGTGCAATGATGTTTATATATATTTGAAACGATTGTGAATATCACAAGAGCAAAGGGCTAAAGGACTATTGAGGAAACACAGTTCCTCCACTATTGAGGAAAAATGGTAAATACATCCAATTCAAGAAAACCATCGTGTTTATACTATAGACAAAGTGTGTTTATGTTCGTTGACTCATAGACCTAGACACGTGTAAGTGCGTAAACCTGCACAAGAGCATTTAGAGAGAGGCCTTCATCTTGGATGTGCCTAGAGCATTTCAAAGCTTTATCATGATGTCCATGTCTAGATATTGAGTAGTTAGGACAATCCAAGAGACTACATGTGGTACTATAAGCTTTTTTTGAACACGTCTTGCACTTTTACAAGTGTAGCACACTGAGCATACATGCTCTCTAATGTAGTGCCTAGCACAAAATCACCATTTTTCTATTAGCCCCAACCTATGAACCTTAGCTTATATCACACTTATCTCATATCCACATCAAACCTTATCAACTCACACTTAGATAAATGTACAGTGGCAACACTACTACATGGGAATATTCATCATCTCAAGAGAAATGCATCAAAAATTGCACTGGCATAATCCAAAAATAGCAGTCTACCTCATAAAATGCATACTTTGTCTCTTGTGAAGCTTTTAACTCACCCACATTCTCTTGCCTATCATTGTTTCCATTTGTATAGTCAAAATCTACATAAATATTCTTTTGCCTATCATCATTTCCATTTGTATAATCAAAATCTACATAAACATTACTCTTTGTAAAATAAGGTGCAATGTTGCTTTGGAGTAACTACACAACATTTCAAATCCCATTTTTGCTATTGTTGTCATTCCTTATATCCAATAAGAGGCACTTGAGAGAGTACACCACGTTTCAAGATAATTAGAAAATGGCATCACCACGATCATTGCTTTTGCCATGTATAAGTATTACTCACTTGGAAATGAGCTCCTACACTCCATGGCCCATAAGAAACATATGTAGAAGATATTTTTGCCTTTGATCACAAAGAATCCATGGAGTTACTATCATTAGGAGAACATTATGGGTGCACACACCTATTAAGCAATAGTCATGCAAGGTTTTTTCACATAAATATTAGACTTGTAAATGCTTTTACTCGGCTCTATACATCTAGGTTGGTAATTCGCACCTAAAGTACAACTTCCAACCCTCGACCCGCATTGCTAGCTCTAAAAGTCTTCACCATATCTTGCTAGACTTATCACCTACAAGCCTTTTTCTTTTGTGTCAAATTTCTCCTTCCCTCATCCACAAGTGACTTATATTCAAAAAGTAATACCACCACGTATACAAATATCATTGAAAAAGGTAATACTGGAGTACCTCTATCTTGTTGAGTTGCTTGGAAAACTAGCTACATCTATTTTAGTCCCTAGACCATGCAGTGACTCGTGAGTTTCACTTGCACCATGTACTACAAATGCTTGTGTTCACACAACTATCACCCTAGCATAGAGCATGAATCTCGATCCTACTAAGGTGTTACTCAACTTAGCTTGAAGTATGTGCATAAGAAGCTAGTTACCTAGTACTCCACAAAAGTTTATCTCAATCCAAACGGCCAATGTGGAAAAAATGATAGAAATCCTTCCTAAAAATCAAGGCCTCATTAGCTTGCTTGTGAACCACATGCCTATACATATTAAAGGATGCCCCATGCAACTGCTAGTCATGATGAGTTGTACTAAAGATGTTTCCCAAGAAGAATGCTAGAGCACTTATGCTTTTCACTAGTTGTGCACTTCCACAAAAATTCAAGATCAATCCCAAGTCAACAAAATCAAATAAAAATGCAACTCTCAATGCCCATTTTAGAAGAAATCGTATATGCATTGAGTTGACAGTGCCTATAGGGATTGTCAAATCAGGAGCAATGTAGAGTAGCAATGTATGACCAAAACAATTCAATTGAATCCAACTCACTACAACAACGTCTCTCTTCTCTCCATCATTCTCTCATGAAACCTAGTCTACACTCAAAATTAGATCATCACCCCCTCTTGTATAAAACCCTACTCGAGAAGGAGTTGCACATAGCTAACCAACTTGAGGGTCCCAACCTCTTAATCGACATTGTTACTTATCATTGTGTGTTAGCAACTTGAACATTTGATTTAGATCCTCTTGCAGATAAGTTAGGTGGGACCTCCTGAGAGATTTTCCATATCAATTTTACTTCAATTCTCTCAAAGCTAAGCATCAAAGAGAGACTATCACATTTATTTAGGACAAAAATAGATGCACATTTACTGATGACTAGGATATGCTAATGTTTTCCACAAGAATCTCTCAATTCTAGCCAAAGTTGAGCCCAAGAGTATTGTTGATTGATCCTAGTGTGTTGCTAAAATCTTGGATTTTCACTCTAGAACCAATCAACGACACTCTTGGGCTCAACTTTGGCTAGCACTAAGAGATGCTTGTGGAAAACATTAGCATGTCCTAGTCATTAGTAAAGTTGCATCTATTTTCTTCCTAAATAAATGTGATAGTGGTCCTAGTGTGTTGCTAAAATCTTGGATGTGGAAATGGAGAGAGTCCTTGGCACCTTACTGAAATTAGCTTGCTCTTGGATAAACCATTTATTGAAGGGGAGGTATTATTTGTGCTCAAGTGTATGAAGAGGGGAAGTCCCTTAGCATTTATGGGTTTTAGGTAGAGCTCTATCTTGCTTTGCGACTTTTAAGATGCATGCTTCAAAGATGACTAGCTCAAGTTATTGGACCATGAGTACCTCAAACCTTTTGGTTCTAAGAATTGTGTATATATATGTATGAATGCAAGAGTAGATGTACTGTTGAGTAATGTGTGTGTGCGGAGGGATGTGTGTGAGTCATGTGTATGAGTATGTAAAGAAGGAGCAAGGATAAGTAGTATGTGACATGTGTCTATGTATGTACTATGTGTACGGGTACATATGTACATGTGGCAAATCTTTCTATACATATCTCATAACTTATAAATACTGTGGAAAATTTAATATATTTCTTTCAATTTTGCATGAATGGTGAAAGAGCCTTCAAAATCTCGATATACTTTAGAAATGTTGGCGAATAAAAATTTTTGGAGTTATAACTCAACCTACTTGAGTTTCAAAAAAAAATCTGAAAAAATAAAAGTATAGCCATTTGGCAACATATAGCCACTAAAATCATCCATGCTCGAGCAAGATTTCAGTATCCAACAAGCAAGCCTTGGAAAGCTTTTGAAGATTTGAAGCATTCACTGAAGGACAAGTATCAAGCAAAGGGAAATTTTATGCTACCATTGCTTGTGTTTTTCAGCACACTACAAGTCAACTTGGTTACTGATCAATCTCAATCAAGTGAAGCTATTTTGAAGCTAAGAAGATTCATGATAATTTAAAGATCTTGAGAGCTCGAAGTTCAAGAAAACAACATTAAGTTCTACTAGTATCTCTTGATACTACATAGTGTATTTTTCACACTACTTTCACTTATGTTTTTTGACACAAATTCTTTCAACTCTTTTGCTGTTTTTATTTTTATTTTTTAAATCAGAGATTGAGGATGATTCTCAACAATGGGAATGCCAAGTATGAAGTATCTTGAGTGGTTACTACTCATGAAAAGCAACATTATTCATGTTGCTCACTTACACTATATGCAAGACTTGGTTGATCCACTTGTAGGAAGGCATATATCTGTCTACATAAAAGAGCAATCAATGATCTTATTTAAAGACCTTGAAGACATTTCTACTGCCTCAAAAATGATGATGCCTTTGCTTGAGGGGAACATGGACATGAAGACCAATGCAAGCAAAGACCATAAAGAAGAAGACCGAGAAAGAGAAGACCAAGAGGACCAAATGATCAATATAAGGAAAGCAATGGAGAATGAGACCAAAGTATCTATGCTAAAAGAAAATCCAAAAATGAAGAAAACCACAAGGGCCTATCAGTCCTTGACTCAAATTTTTACTAGATTTTTTATTGTATTTACTTTCCATTAATGCTCCCAACATACGCCTTGTAAAACTCCTCACGTAGCCTATGCATAACAGCCTCTACACATTAGTGAGGCCTTATAATAGCCCTTGGACATCAGCCATGTTTATGGTACCCACACTTAGCCTTTTCTACGAAAGCCTCTGGATATTTACCATGTTTATGGCATACCCACACTTAGCAAGGTTCCACTCACAATAGCCTCTGTACACTTAACGTTTTTCCACAGTTGTGATTGAGGAGGGTCTTGAGAAACTAGCAACAATCACACCCGCTTGTATGCCTCTTTGTGTGGAGTAGTGGGCAAGGAAATCACAAGCAGTCTAGGAAGAGGTCCTGAATCCCATAAGCACAGTGGTGCAAAATGCTACCTATGGAGCTTCTATAAAGCATTGTACTTGACTATCACTTTCACAATGAGTAATGCAATATCATGATGCTTTCCTCTTTCAGTTAGTATCATTGTCATTGTTAGTCCATTACACAAGTTTGTGTTTATGAGTCCAAGCTTCCATCTTTGAACCTAATTTACTTATGTAATAGTTGTCTACTCATTGTCTATGTCAACATAAATCTAGTCTTCATCTTCTATCCACCATAGCTCCTGCCATGCTCTTGATCTGTGTTTTTCACAATTTTGTATGAACCTCTTCGAATATATGAGTGACACTAGATTCACTGGGTGTAACTGCCCGTTTTTGTCATCTACTCCACTCAATGTAAGAGCTAGCTTGAAGAGGTATCTACAGAGCAGGGCATTCCAAAGAAAAACCCTCAAGCAGCTACACAACCTAGCCCCTGCTCATCAACGGGATGCTTCTTAGTGTGCTCCCTTTATGAATTTTATTTAAAAAATGGAGCAAAAATAAAATTAAAAAGGAAAGAAAAAAAAAACAAGGAAAGAAAAGAAACACAACAATGAGATCAACCCATCATCTATACTCTACAAGCATCACAAGCACTACACCTAGGGACTACCCTAGCCCCTTCCCCCACTTCACATAGTTAGTGCACATCAAGGGTAGGATGATGCACCTAGGGAGCTCCCACTCACCTATGGTTAAACATGTCTCCCTAAGTCACACCCACAATACCTCCCCTTGTACACGAGCTGGGTCCTCAAGTGTGAGACAACACCATGGGCTTTAACCCAACTCCCAATTCCACTAGCACAAACACCATGCACTACACAATGAGGTAGACACACCCCCAGGTAGTGCACTTCCTTTTCCTTTTTGGGTACATTCAACAAATTGTGATCAACCACCACCTGTATCAAAGGCACCCATCACCCACTTAATCTATCCTCAGCTTCTGCAATCTCTCATCCATTTTTTAATGCTTTTTCTCCATGGCCAATCTCGTCAATGCCCCATCATCGACCCTCATATGACAAACCTTCAATTACCTGAGTCCTCATGACAAATAAGTGCCATGGGATTGGCACTCATTTAAGATGAAGGTAATGTTAATCCCAGTGCAAAGAAAGTGAAAAGAAAGCAAAAGAAAATCAAAAAGATGCAAGACAAAGTGGAAAAAGGTAGCCCAATGGGAAAAACAGGAGGAAAATGGTCAAAAGCGCAAGAAGAAAACTCAAAATTCCAATGCAAGTGAAAAAGGGGAAAAGCACATTTTAAATAGAAAAGCGCACCCTAAATCCTTGTAAAAGAGCTCCAGGATCCCTCTTGTGCAATTTGTAAATGTAGACAAGCATGGCTAAATGAACAATGTAAATAGGAAAGGAATAGGGAAAGAGGGCCTAGGCTAAAATGGCCAATCTTATAAAAAGGGGATTGACACCCAAAGGGGAGTAGGTCCTATATAAAAAGGCAAAAAGTGAATGAAGAAGCCTTCTTGTTATGCTAATTCTAGAGTAGGGATGGAAATTATAATTGGAAGAATTCTATGAAGTTACACATGGATTCTTTGTTGAAAAATGATATACTTGGACATTAGTTTCTTTTCCTAAGGGCAAACATATACTACCATGCCAAGTGGGTCTAGAAGTTGAAGATCTAATGCATTGCCAAAGTATACAGCAAGATTGATTTTGGCAAGATCAAACACTTTGTAGAGCCTGCTAGCTATGGTGACAATCTCATCATCCACTTAATGAACATTGAGCAAAAGGAGGAGAAGAGCATGCAAGGCTATGTCTCCGAAGTTGTGAAAGATCAATTGCCAAAGTTGTGACCAAAGCATTCATCATGGGAAACCACAATGAAAAGATTTACAAAACCATGGCAAGAAACCTAGATGTGAATCATTCTAGCATCAATGATGTGGTCGATGAAGCAATCCACATTGATTACCTACACTAAGGGAGAAGCAAAGACAAGAAAGCCAAAGGTAACCGTTAAGACCCTCGGCAAAGGCAAGACTAACGAATGACACACAAGACCTTATGGCTAATGTGAAAAAATAGTAGTAAGAACTATTAAAAATAGTAAAGATCCTAAATATGTTCCAACCTTATTGTTGGAATATGTCGTATATTCATTGTAGTAGAGACCACCTCCCTTCATAATGCTCAAGGCAAGCACACATATGTACTTATTATGCTTTGGGCATGAATACCCACTATAGATGTCTATGAAGACTCCTTGGCTGTAATTTCCACTATCCCCAATACAATCAAGGCCTCAACTACCCATGCCAATTGCAATCCACACAACCTTTAGCTTGTCATCTCCCAGGAGCAAAGACAATTAGTGCCAAGAAACAAGATTGATCCCCCAAGGGTTCCTAGATGATCATGCCAAATTGTTACTCATCCCCCAAATGATGCGCTCATCCATTATGTCAAGGAACGAGGGCTGCACTAACCCCTTTATTTGTGACAACAAAGAGGGTCACCCTATCTTGATGGATTATAGACATGCGCCTATTATGTTGTTAGGACAAGGAGAAGACAAGGAATGATCTAGCCTAGAGAACAATAGCTTTCTAGAACTATGGACAACCATGAGCCATGTCCTTAGACTATCCACCCATGCAAAATCAGCCTAAAGGAAGCAAAGTAGACTAATAAGGCCCTGAATGTGGAATCACACGTATGTATCATGATTGTCCAATACGAAAAGTTAGCAATAGCAAGATAATTATACAATCGATGCCCTTGAGTATCTTTGCTATTGAAATGATCAAGGATAGAGATGTCATTCCCATTCCAATCAATCCTATCACGAGAGTCCAAAGTAAGAAAGTTGGAATAACCATCAAGGGACCCAATCAAACAAGTCAACTGTAGCAAGATGAATGCTAAGAAAAGGTGAAAGCACACTAAACTAAAGTTGAAAAGTGAATGCCTAACTACCCAAGAGGGCATAGCTTTTGTATCGAGTGCAAAAAGACCAATGATAGCACCTCAAACAAAGAAGGTTATTGTAGTAAAGGTGGGAGAATATCTTGTTCTTCCTAAGCAGCTTTTGGCGATAATTGATATGATCAAGAAATGTGTAGAAGCAACATACAAAGAACTAATATTTGAGGCCATTTTGAAAACCATTAGTCTTCCTAGCCTCTCTAAATTTTCACGTAAGCCTATGTCTACTCAATTCCGAAAGCTTAAAAACTCCACCATTGATCCGCTCTATTTTGGCTAGCAAATGCACGAGTGAGAGACCACAATTCCAAAAACCGATATAAGACAATGTAAATTGCACTATCACATAATAGAGCTTAGCATAATCTCAACCCTTCTTGCACCCACCAACATCTCAATCCCACTTGGAATCTTAATGAAAGGAAGCCTGAGGCATTTAAAAGTTGTATGGATAACACAAACTCTGCAGAATTATGCCACAATAATCTAGCTATTTAACTACACCTACCCTTGGAAACCTAGGGGGTAACACATTCTAAGAAGGGGTAGAGCACTGTGGTAGTGTTTCCATCAAAAACCATTAGGGATCTACCAAAGAAAGGAATAATTGACATTGGGGATGGAATCGGTATAGCTAACAAGAACATGCTCCATGATTGGGAAAACCCTCAAATCAAATATGTTCACTTCAGGTCTATCCACAATGCCTATTTTGAAGAATTGGTCTATTACAATAGTGAGGGTACATTTTTCAATTTTCAACTAATTTTTTTGTCATGATAGGGGTTGACTACATTTTATTGCTTCAATATCCTTGGATGTGGAACGCACAACTCATAGAGGATTGGGGCAATGGTATAGTATTTCTCAGGAATAGGAACAATGAAGTACAAATAGAAATGGAGACTTGAAAAATATCTTCAGTGAATCTAGATGAATTTCCAGCATGCTACAAGGAGATTCTAGTTGCTCTCATGTCCAACATCCTCTCATGAACTACATTTCATTCCTCAAAGACAAGCAAGACTAGATGCATATACTTACTACTCCAGAATTACAATTCATGGAGGAACTTGAATATCAAGAAGCTCATAAACACTTGAGTCAACAAGGAGCACGGGACCCTACTATCCAAACAATCAACGCTCACTTAGGCTATGTCTCAATGTCTCTCTTTTATGATAGCCATTGACTCAATGCCACAAGTCCTTCACCAAGGGTTGTCATATCCCAATGAGTAGGGATTGAATTATATAAGATATTAAGCCTATGGCTGTATTTTTTGTGACAATCTAGAAGTTGATGTCCTCATTTTTGAAGAGTTACTCAATAGTCCCACCTATAGTCACCAATCTCCATCAAGTCCTATTTGACTATCACAACGACCTCTTTGTCTCCTAATGCACAAATAAGGATAGACATCAAGGAAAAAAGTGACAAATTCATGGATAATGAAGAGAATCATGGCATAGACATGGACTTGGTCAACTATGATACCAATGGATGAATGATACAGTGGATCTTGACTAATCCAAAGCCCTCACCTACATAAGGATTTCTCATTGATGCAGGTGTAGTCAAACTTAAATCAAAACTTGAGTGATTGGAGCACCTAGAGGTATTAGACTACAAAGAATGGGATATTAGCCCACTAAAATTATTTCCACTTATGAAATACTATTGGCCAATAAGAAACAATACCCAGCTTCTTATGCCTCCACCAAAAAATACTACAAACTCAGAAATAGATGAAAGTGATGATTCAAACCTTGAAATACCACCACTATCCAAGTCTTGCAAAACGAGAATAAAAATCTAGATTTGTCTTAGATGTAGATACCCTTAAAATATCACACTTGAAAATGATTTGAAACAGAGAGTCAAAAGAAGCCACATGATCTCCCAAAATAATTTACATGATACAATAAGATTCTCTCTTTACTTCTCAATTTTAGAAGAGCGTGTTTGAAGCTATTGGCACACATCTATGCTTTAATACAACATATCACCCACGAATAAAAGGTCAAACAAAGCAAGTTAGTTAGGTCATAGAAGGCATCCTAAGGGCATATTATTGTGCGAAGAACTTGAGTAGTGGATGCAATACCTACCCTTTGTGGAATTTGCTTACAATGCCTCTTACCATTAAAGCATTAAGATGACTCCATTCTAGGCATTCTATGGAGGAAAAGACTATCTTACTCTGCTTAACTTCTCTAATCCAATACTAAAGGTAGAAGCTGCTAAAAGAATGCTAGAAGATATGGATGAGCAAGTTAAGGCCACAATGCATGATCTCGGGGAGATCAGTCATAAATATATATATGTATCACGTGGGTTCAACATAAGGAATTTTAAAATTACCATTTTTACACATTTTTTACATACAGAAGGGTCCCATATAAAGGGGTTACTTACATATTGAATAGAAAAGGGTTATGTTTCACATATAAGGATATTTATAACTAGGCCTTGAATGCACGTGATATAGAGGATATACATATAGTGAATTCCCCATGTGCATGATATCCAAGCTACCAAGGATCATCAAAAAGCCTATGCTGACCTTGGAAGACAAGAGTAGATCTTCAAAGAAGGAGATATGATGTTTCTTCGTGTCCTCCCAAAGAAGAGCTCGCTATCATTGGAAAAACTTAAGAAGCTATGCCCTAGATATTATTGACCTTACAATATCCACAAGTGCCTGGGTATCAATGCATACAAGTAGCAACTTCCCGAGCACTTAAAAATCCACAATGTCTTCCATCTAATCCTACTAAAGGCTTATGTATCAAATCATAATCATGTATTAGATGATCAACAACTTGTAATATCAAACTAAGGAGTTCTTGAACTCCAACCTAAGGAAATCCTTGACGTTAAGGAGAGATGTCTTAGAAGTTCTTGAATCCCAACAAATTGTAATACCAAACCAACGAATTCTTGAACTCCAACCTAAGAAAATCATCGAGGTTAAGGAGAGAGTTCCTAGAAGCAAAACTTTAAGGGAGTTCCTCATCAAATGGAAGGAATATCTTGAAGAGGATTCCACATGGATTGATGAGGAAGCCTAATGTAAACCATTCCCCTAGTTTCTTAGAAGTTCTTGAACTCCAACAAATTGTAATACCAAACCAAGGAGTTTTTGAACTCTAGCCTAAGAAAATCATTGATATTAAGGAGAAAGTTCTTAGAAGCCAAACTTTAAGGGAGTACCTCATCAAATAGAAGGACTATCCTGAAGAGGATTCCACATGGATTGATGAGGAAGCCCAATGTAAACAATACCCCTAGTTTCTCTTGAGATGAGGACATCTTGATTCCTCTAAGGGGGAGAGGATGTCATGTACCTTAGTATTGTTAAAAATATTTCGCTTTATCCCGCCCATCAGTATCCTCATCATTGGCAACATCATCTCAATGTGATATCATTAGCATCATCACAAAAAGATGCCCCGAATCAATCAAAAAGCATTGTCATGCTACCACATAAAGTCCACCAAGATCATCATCACAACTCATATTAGTCTATTTGAAGAGAAAAACTAGGATCATGACCATACTTAGGATTGATTGTATTGTCATAAAGCTAGGATGCATCCTCCTAAAGTACACTGAAATACAAGTCAAGCTAAGGTTTTTAAGCCATAAGCCACTAAAGCTTATGTTGCTCAATCATTGTTATTATACTCTGTGTGTGTGTGTGTGTGTGTGTGTGTGTGTGTGTGTGTGTGTGTGTGTGTGTGTGTGTGTGTGTGTGTGTGTGTGTGTGTGTGTGTGTGTGTGTGTGTGTGTGTGTGTGTGTGTGTGTGTGTGTGTGTGTGTGTGTGTGTGTGTGTGTGTGTGTGGAAGAAGAAAGAGATAGAGAGGGAGAGTGTACACACACACACACACATAAAGAGAGAGAGAGAGAGAGAGAGAGAGAGAATATATATAGAGAGAGAGGAAGAGAGTGAGAAACAAAGTGAGAGATAGAGTGAGGGTCATGTTCTTGGTTCGTGTTTGGGAAACCTTTGTCACGTTCTCCTTCAACAAAAACCCTTTGTGACACAACTTGCTTCAAATACTAGAAATTCATATTCCATCCTTATATCTTTAGTATTTCCTTCTCACCTTGCTATTAAACCTATTCTTGTAAGCTAGAAGCTCTCTCTTCTTAACCCAATTTTTCTACTTCTTTCAAACTTGTCCTCATAACCAAAATTCCATCATTTTTTTTTTTCATCTTGCTACCAAACATTTACCCCTCCAACCGAACTTCTCTATCCAACCCAACCCACATACCCTTTGAGCTGACTTATACCTGAATGAGGCTCGGATCAAGGAATACAAGTCTAAAAAAAGGAAGAAGGAAAGCAAGGAGCATACCAACAAGGATGGCTCAAAGCAAAGAAATACTAGAGTTGGATCTAAGATCACATGTGCAACTAATGTCCTCATCATGCAATCCCAAGTACTTGTATTTTGAAGCAATCTTGTTAAAATAATGAGACAAAAATCTAGATAAATAATGTTGTTGATCTAAAAATCATAACTATAGACAATCCAAGATCATTGCAGGTAGAAGGATAAAATAGTATAGATTATTAGGACAAAATTCAATTAGGAACTAACCTCCCATGATGGCACCTAGTTCTTGTATAGGAATCCTTAAAAAAATTGGATGATTTCATAATAGCAATGAACAAAGGCTTATTATGAGGTGTTTAAATCTATAACCTAGCTATTTCACAAAGGAAATTAAGAAATATTTTAGTCCAACTTCATTAGGGTGGATGTTTAACAAGTACTCACTAAGGATAATGTAGTTGATCTTCTAGGGATAAACTCCAATGCTCAACTAGATGCATCACTATTGCCTAAGGTGAGTTAGCCTAGGAAGAGACCCAAAAATCATGACTTAAACCTACAAAACCTATGATTGTAAACTCAGTGTCTAAATGGGCACTTATGCATAAGAGTACTTATATCACATTGCTTGTTGCATCAAAAATAATATTTGAAATGCTTATGATGTCTACAAAAAATACTTAAAATACAAGTTAAAAATATAATTGTGCACATTAGGCCTCCCCCAAAAGGATAGTTGCACAAACTCTATACCAAGAAGCTGATTTACGACTCCAAATTGCTACAATTGATATCAAATATGAAAGGTCTCTCTATAGGAACTTATCATAGTCTAAGAGGTGCCAAGGAACCAAGGGGGCTCTAGCTGTAATTCCTTGGGCATGTTGGGACTAGCCTAGCCCTTGCAAGCCTAAATGGATCTCCAAGAAGGCCCCAATGTTATAGTAGCATGCGGACTTGATGGTTTATTTTGGCCTTCGACCAGAGTCTGGATGCGGGCTAGAATAATTGTTAGAAATAAAGATAATGAGATTTTAAATAAATATTTACTTTTTTGAAAGATTATTTTTCTTGTATTCATGTTTGTGTCTAAATTATGTAAATGAACATTGTTTAAAAGGATCAATTAATGAAGATCATTTTTATATCTGTAAATAAAAAGTGCTAGATTAGTTAGAAATCTAAAGAAAATCTTTAAGAGAAGCGGGTGGCTAGATTGAAGGTCTTTCCAATGGCATGGTGGTCTTTATTAGCTGAGAGGCTTCTATCATAACTCAAATGTTAGAATAGGTGAAGCTAGGAAGGGCAGAGCATTGATTGTCCTAGGGTATCATCTTAGAACCAAACCAGTGTCATTTTAGGGGGGCTGAAGTTGAGACTATATCTAATGGATAGAGGGGTTGATATCAATCACATCAAAAGTTGATAGAGGGATAATAGAAATGTAATCACATCAGAAGTTGATACTAGATGACTAATAGAATACTGTAGTATTTTATTTTAGGTCCCCATTATCCGTCTAGGGTTGAGATGGAGCTTCCTTTGTGAGGTACAATCAAGTATTTCAAGGTTACGAATATTCAATTATTCTAAGGAGATCAAGATAGCAGTGATATTGGTTACTACTTGATGGGATATAAAAATATGTGATATCAATATCCATTAGATATGCACATTAAAGAAGCAGTCTCCTAACTATGTGGTAGCCTATGTAAGCACATCCACTCAAAGTATATTCGCACCATAACCTATTCACACTTTTGAGTCCTCAAGTGTGGAACAGCACTTTAGTCTATTCTAGAGTTCAACCCATCTCTCCCAAACCAAAAACACCATATATATTGTGCACACGACAAAAGACTAACACTCTTTCCTAAGAAGTGAATGCATGTGAGGTTTTAATTTGCATATGTAAAAGTTCAATGAGAATAAAGTGCCATTGTGTTGTTTGGGTCATGGAACAGTCTTTGAGTCTTCAATATTTTGGAATACAATGTAGAAAGGTAAGATAGGTGAGTCCACTACACCTTAAAGCTAGTCTTCTATTCTTTCTTTCTTGCATACTGTAGAGAAGGTTGAATCCCAAATGTTATGCATTTAGGCCAATAATGGTGAGTGTGTTTGGCTCAAATGCCATTTGGATAATTCAAGTTTTGGATAGCTATTTATCATCACCATCTTCATTACAGTCAGATTATTATGGCAATCGCACAAAACCCAATAATCCATGCTCACACTAGGCACATTTAGGTGCATTATCATTATGTTAGTGAGAGAGTCTTTGTAAAGAGAAATCACCTTGGCCTATGTGTTAATATATGTCAACCCTGCTAATCTTTTCACAAAGGCTTTGCCCCATGAAAAAATCAAAGTTTCTAAAAAATATTTAAACTCACTCCGCTTTGTGCATTGATTATAGTTCACTGAGCTTGACACTTCCCTATACATGTGTGATAGTTCTTGTTCAACACATCACTCCAACAAGTGGGAGAGGAGGGGGGAAGGGGTGGTTATCATATTTCAATATGGATGTGTATATGAACACACTTATTACCATCAAGTACCATTTTCCTCCACTAAGAGGTTTTCTTCCCCCCTAGTGTGTGTGTGTGTGTGTGTGTGTGTGTGTGTGTGTGTGTGTGTGTGTGTGTGTGTGTGTGTGTGTGTGTGTGTGTGTGTGTGTGTGTGTGTGTGTGTGTGTGTGTGTGTGTGTGTGTGTGTGTGTGTGTGTGTGTGTGTGTGTGTGTGTGTGTGTGTGTGTGTGTGTGTGTGTGTGTGTGTGTGTGTGTGTGTGTGTGTGTGTGTGTGTGTGTGTGTGTGTGTGTGTGTGTGTGTGTGTGTGTGTGTGTAATATACTCACATGATTCTGCTTCTCTAGTTCTGTGTGCACCCTAAACTCAACATTAATCATCCGATATGCCATTTATATACGTGTTTGTGGGAGCTTAGTATGATCACAACATATATCCTTTAACCTACAAAAGCATGTATTCACTAGAATGTAAGTGTCAACATGTATAATTTTTTTAGTTAATCACAAAATATGTATCCACTACAATACACATGTAAATAATAGCCTCAAAAATTTGTGACTTTCATTGTGCCTCTTTTTTGAATGATTATAATGACATGCCATGTTAATTTCGCTTTTGGCATGCCAAAGGAAGGGTTAAGGTTAGGGTTCTTTTCTTTCTAATCAAAAGGTTTAAAAATGAAAATATTTTCATACAACTTATCGATTGATTGTCTCAAGCATTCATCATAGAATAATGATTTTACGCCTTCCATTTCGATTGTTTTGTTTAATATTTTTGTTTTTATTTCTTTCTAAACTTTTTGTGTATGTGTATGTATGTGCGCATGCACATGACGACACACATATGTGTGCACACACACAGTGCACCTTCATGTGTATGCATGGGTACGCACATGTGTGTTTGACTAGCAAGAAACAAGGCTACTCCCTCTCACCCAAACTCTTTGGGCTATTCATTTGCATTATTGAGATTACCAATTATATAAATATGAGTTGGAGACTCAAGAGCACCACTAGAAAGAATCTTGGTCCTAATATTAGCACAAATTAGATTGTAGATTCAATGTCAAGTTGATGCCCTATATGTTTTGGTACGGAACTCATTGAGAACCTAGGGAAGGAAACAACATGATCTTTAACTTTGGATTGCTACTTCAACACCACAGCTCATCTAGCAAGGGGATGTAGTGGAGCATGTTTCATAACATGGCTACATTGGGGTCACCTTCTCCAAGCTCCAATTCTCTATGAAGAGAGTTGTTGATAATGATAGGCTCACATGAGGATTTCTAGCCTTCCCTAGCCTATAGAGAACATGCCCACATCTACTTCTAATATGTGTTAAACTTATGCCTTTTTTACTTAGCAATCACCATAATGCTCATATATGCAACTTCCTTTTTGGAAATTGATGTTTGTACCAAGTGACATGAGGCCACTTGTGTTTATGTTTTCTAGGATGATACACCTCCTCTCAACACCACATGAGATTGTGCAAGCAGTAGAGCTAGCCACTGCTCCCATTGTGATTGAGGCCTTCTTCTTAGTAATCACATGCATCAGACTGTAAGGAGCGAAACAAGTAATTCCAATGGGCACCATGATCCTCATAGTAGTAAGACATAGGATGTTGGCATACATAAACTAGTGCATGGTTGAGGGACCATGGCTACTAGATAAATATTCTACCACCATTACAATAGAATCTAGATGCACCCACCATGTGACTCATCCATACAAATATAAACCATTCAACTTTCAAAGGCACACAACTTAGCACAAATAGAGCCTTCTAAAAGGACCAATATCCATGTTATCTAGAATGACTTCATCATCAAACAAGGACTCATGAATATGTTTTTGTCATAGATGTAGTGTAGTATTAATCGAATGTGAACATCCTTACACCAAATTTAAGTCGACACAAGGAGATGCACAATAGGTGCATGGGAAGATAAGATATATTATAGAGTACTAGCCAAAGGTGAAAAAAAAATAGCACTACAAATATAGATTCTTTGCTTACTATGAGATACATGTTATCCTTGTCTATTTTAGAAGGGATTTGGTCCCCTTGCCACAAGATGCTTGGATCTTGCATGGATGTATAGGGCAATAAACAACCAACATTCATAGAATTCTTCATCAAAACCCAACCATAACTAGTACATCCTTCACCACTTATACTAGTCCATAGAGTAGAGGACCAATCAAACTAACCATTGACAAAGACACAAAGATACGCAAAGTAGCTAGTTGGCTCTCCCCAAGTGTTAGGAGCCTCCCATGAGATTATTCGAGGATCCAAGCTATCTAACACTATCACTGATCTAATCTATCATACTTTATCATTATCAAACATTCTCAAACAGCCTAACCTCAATGGATGCAATAAAAAAGTACTAAGATCCATCCATAGTAAGGTAATGTTATATCTTTTAGATGGAAGGAGAACCAGGAGCTTTTGGAGACTCCATGACTCTAGTTTCTTATTGTGTATTTGCTTATCATGCGGAGACACCATTTCTACTCAAATCATTTTCATATTATCACTTTTGTCTCATCATGTGTGTGTGTGCGTGCATGCGTGCATGCAAGTACATATACACACACCCCCACACCCACACACACGTGTATATGCATGTGCACACGTGCACTCGTGTGTGTGTGTGTGTGTGCGTGTGTGAACATCTCTCTCTCTCTCTCTCTCTCTCTCTCTCTCTCTCTCTCTCTCTCTCTCTCTCTCTCTCTCTCTCTCTCTCTCTCTCTCTCTCTCTCTCTCTCTCTCTCTCTCTCTCTCTCTCTCTCTCTCTCTCTCTCTCTCTCTCTCATATGTGCAAGTAGTCTTCACACGTGTATTATGTATCTATATATAGCAATATTACTACCTATATGCAAACTTTTTAGAGAAATAGATTGGGCTACCTAAAAGCTCCCCAAAACTTGTACTCAATATTGAACGAATTTAGATATTCCAAATAGCCTTAAATACATATTCTTGGAATCTCATACAAGCAAACATGTTAAAGCCCTTGATAGTTGCATCATTTGAAATAAATATTGATTAAAAGACATGAAGAACAAAGGCAAATTGATTTGAGAAAACCTTCATAGGAAGGTTATGACTACATAAAGACCAAAGGCAAATTGCTAGAGAAAACCTTCATGGCAAAGGTCATGACTACATAACACGAGACTAACTTTCAAATGCTCTTAAAGAGTAAATTCTCTAAAGAGCTTCAATAAGATTATGGATGTAGTTTGCATATTATAGATTTGATTTTAAGATAGCATCTATAGATGTAATTTGCATTGATCTTAGATATAATAATCTAAAACCCTTTTGGAAAAGTGTGCCGCCTTAGAGAGGCATACTCCTTGCAAGTGTCTTCCACCAAAAAAAAAAAGTGAGCAAACCTTCCAAATTTCCAAAATCCTTTTTGACCATTGACTTTCATGAATAAAGCAATCGCAATTTCAATTAGCCCAAAAAATCCACTTATCCCATTTGCAATAACTTGTAACAAAGCTAGCATTGGCAAGTATGAATTCCCCAAAAATGTATCTCTTCATTGGTCAAATGAGGTGTGAAGAAGGCCTAATCACAAAAGACACATAAACGAGTTTTACAAAATGAAGAATTGTGCTTTGGCCTTCTTTTCTAATCAATGTTTCACCTTAGGACTAAAGAGCTTTTGACCATTGACTTTCATGAATAAAGCAATCGCAAATTCAATTAGCTCAAAAAATCCACTTATCCCATTTGCAATAACTTGTAAC
Organism: Lygodium microphyllum; assembly: GCF_053477565.2. Classification (NCBI taxonomy): domain Eukaryota; kingdom Viridiplantae; phylum Streptophyta; class Polypodiopsida; order Schizaeales; family Lygodiaceae; genus Lygodium; species Lygodium microphyllum. The sequence goes on from NC_141144.1 coordinate 263,052, forward strand.
AAAGCTAGCATTGGCAAGTATGAATTCCCCAAAAATGTATCTCTTCATTAGTCAAATGGGGTGTGAAGAAGGCCTAATCACAAAAGACACATAAACGAGTTTTAAAAAATGAAGAATTGTGCTTTGGCCTTCTTTTCTAATCAATGTTTCACCTTAGGACTAAAGAGCTAAAAGTAATCATTCCTAATTGCTGATGCCATGGGGTCTCTTTCCAAGTAAGTGGTCATTTATGATTTGCTTATGTCACAGGATCTCTTTTCAACTAAAAAAACCAAATACCATTGAAATAAAATATACAAAAAGGTACTCATGTGGCATACAAAAAGGAATGGGAGGAACATAGCACAGATACTCACGGGAAGACAATGCAAAGAAGAAGGGAGAGAGAGGGAGCTTAAGCTCTTATTGCAAGACACACACAATACACAAAGAATGCACTCAAGATAGAAAGTTAAAAACCCTATTATTTTTTCTTCTTCTTATTCTTCTCCACAATAATAGTCTATCAAGAATAAAGGGAAGATGCAACATACATAATATACAAGTGGTCCATAGTATGAACACGCTAACTAGCAAGATGACTAGATAGATATTCCATAACTTCAGTAGGTGGACTAACTAATATCCCAATTGTACAATATCACTAAAAGCATATGTCAATCCAAGTATCAACCATGCTAGTAATATGAATGTGGAAAAGGTCTCAAGTACGTTAGTGTCAAGTTGTATTGAGCTTGATATCTTAATACTTCCCCTCAAGTACGTTAGTGTCTACTTGTATTGAGCTTGACATCTCAATACTTCCCCTCAAGGTCAACTCCATAACTTATACACTCCAAATAAGCTTTGAAATCATCAAAGCTTTTTTGCTTCCATGGTCTTGGTGAAAATACCTACAACCTGATCCTATATGCTCATATATGTGAGATCAATGATCTAAGACTCGCTCTCTTATGAAGTGAAAATGAATCTCAATGTATTTTGTATGTGGATAAAACTATATGCTAGATGTATAATTGTCGTACTCCCTTTTCACATTTTTATTATTTTTACCTCTTTACTTTTTTAAACAGTCATATGAAGTATGATATTTCCAACTACAATCATAGCACTCTATTATTATAACATGTGTTCTATCTACCACATCCTCTTATGGCTCCTCACGTCTCGAGAGACTAGCCTCTACTAAGCCATATGTGACTGCTCTTGTGAGTCATAACTATGATTTTTTTCATAGCTCATAGCTGCTCACTTGAATGGAACTGAATTACCATGAAAAGAAAAGGAGAGAGGGTGCTTGAGCTCTTGCAAAGACACGCAACACACAAAGAATACACTCAAGATAGGGACTTGAAAACCCTATCATTTCTTCTTTTTCTCCATAATAGCAATCTACCACAAATAAAGGGAAGATACAACATACATAATATACAAGTGATCCATAGTGTAAACATACTAATTGTCAAGATGATTAGATAAATATCCCATAACTTGGATAAGTGAACTAATTGATGTACATATATAAAGTATCACTAGAAGCATACACGAATACATGTACCAACCATGCTAGTGATATGAATGTGAAAACAAGCATCCAAGTATATGAGTGACAGCTCATATTGAGCTTAAGATCTCAATAGACAATGCACTTTAAACCCCTGTCCAAAGAATACGAGATAGTCATATGCTTGGATATTGAAATATTTAGAAACGGTGGTGTACTTAAAATTGTCATCTTGAGAGACTTCAAGCTTGTCAATCATTCATCTCAAATCTTTTGAAAGAATTTGCATAAGCTTGCACATTTCTAACATTCACAAATTTTAATTTTAATACCTAGTGCAATAGTACCCCATAAAGTATGAGTACCAAGACAAATTATGTTTGTGTTAAGTGTCATAAATTTGTCTCTTTATCTTTCTCTAATCTACCCACCACCCTCTATACTAAGTGTATTTTTCCACACCCCTAAGTCTATAGATAACAAAGCACAAGAGTATTTGCTCGTGTACATAAAATCAGCATTACAAGCAACAAATTTCTTACCTCTGATCAATCAAAAAGTTTCATTTTTTACAAGATAGAAAAATACATTCACATTTCACTTGCAACTTTTCATAAAAATATCAAGTATCTTAACATATCATGGATGAGTGGAGGACAGTTGGATCTACCAAGCAACTTGATTATATGACTTTAATATTAAAATACATTCCCATGCCAGCAATTTTTACCTTATCCACCCTAATAGTTATAATGTTTATAAACACTTCATCATAAGGACACGAGTGTCCTGTTTGAATGCAAGACTACACTACTCAACAATAATTTCAGTCAACCTATTTTATAAACCTATATATTTAATCTCTTTAGTGGGAATCATCCTGTTTATTAAGTACCAAGGATGTCCTGTAAGATACAGTAGTTGGGATGGCCAATATTGCTTGTGAACTGCAATGCACAAAGTGAAATTCGGCCTGCATTCATGTTAATCATTCTGCTTCAGTGTCATCCATTTTCAATGACATCTTGATCAAGCATTGTCAGCATATGGTGCTCCATATTTTTTTAATGCAATATATTACCCGTCTTGTCCCTTGCCACCCATATGCCCACATTGAAGTGGCAAATGCATAACAATGTACAGCATGCACAGAGAGAGAGAGAGAGAGATTCAGGTGTATATTATAAAGAGGGTCGCATAATATTCACTTGAAGATTTCCAGGGCTTATATGCTCAGCAGAAATACATTACATGTCATATCAACACTCAACTTTTTCGCACCTGTTTCCGGGCTAAGTACCTTGCTTTTGCAGCTGCAAGATCATCTTGAGTAGGCTTCCGTACACTTTGTACAATTGATGGCTTATCCAATGTTTCTCCTTGCTTTGGAACAGTGGACTGCTGCTCAGTGGGTGTCACTTTTTGAGAAACCTCAACAAGATTATCACCATCTGTTCTTTCGGGCGCATCTGACTCTGTATAGGGCACAGAAGCTGACTTTGTTTCTGATTGTGATCTAATCAATTTTCCAGCTTCAGCCAAATCTACCTCCGTGTTTGGTTCCACATCTGAGCTTACTGAATGACACTCTTTGACTAGCAATGCAGATTTTTCCTGTTGGCCATGACCAGGAGTTTCTGGCACTGAATCTCCTTCATCATATTTCTTAGATCCCGCACCAAATGCAACATTTTTTGATAACAGATTCCGATAAAAATCACTCAAATCACTTTTCTTAGTAACCTGTAAATACAAAATGAAGGACAAGACACTTCACATGTTGTCTTAAGTTTTATATCCAGTGATAGGGTTAATAAAGATAGTTACCTCCTCTGCTGCTTCCTTTAACTCCCGAGACCGCTCTTCTTCAAGCCACTTCGCTTGCTCTGCAAGTTTCTTTTTATAAGCTGAGGTTACAAACTTCTCCTTGTCACCATAAAGATGATCCTCTTGTTGCCGTTCCTTGAGCAGCTTCCGTTCATATATGATTTCTTGTTCCTGCTCCCGGGCTTTTTGTTTCTCCACCAACTTTGGTATGTACTTGGGCTGCAAAATGGCTATTTACATCAGGTTGAAGAAAGAACAACTCAGGTATCATAAAAGTACCCAAAAAAAAGGCATTAATCAAGTTCAAACTCGAGAGAAGAACCTCACATATTTCCTCACAGCTCACACAACTTTTCTGTTTTCAAAATAGTAGCCCACGAAGCAGCCAATGAAATAAGAGGGGAGACTATCAAAGAGCAGCTTTTGTGGGGCTCAAGTGTGTAACGTCATAATAACCTAGTTTACATCACATAAGCCACATTTAGACAACTATATGATCAATCATATACATTAAATTAAGTGGCTCACAGGCTTGTCACAGCAATCAGCATAGTGTTTACAGTGTTAAATATTATTCTACACAAAAGAAGACATGTGCTGTGGACATATCATTTCATTATCACTGTTTTTTGGGTGCAGGGATTTATACTCAAGGATTGGTGTAAGACTCACACTCCTAATTCACAATTCAATAGAAGATGAGAGTACCCCAGAAAGGTGGAAGAGATCCTCAAAGCTTAATTATAGCAGTTTAATAGAGATTTGTGCAAGTATTGGCCCCAACATCCCAAGCATGAACCAGCACTCCGAAATCCACGAAATTGCCTAACTATTCCAATTCAGGACAGCTCTTCACTTTGTCTCAATTTTCCTCGATAAGTCTTCACCTCAATCAAGACATGAATACTCTGGCTCACCTCAATCTCGTGTGCTCTCCAAAACACAGGCAAGATTCACTCTCTACTGCTCCTCACAACTTAATTAAACAGGCCAACCGGTCTACTGTAGATGTGAAGCTTCTAGTGGACGAGCTCATGGATGAAATCATTCCTATGCAGCTCCATTAGATACAACTTCCAAGAAAATGATGTTTTTGTGTACTGTGGCCAAATGGTTCTTGGATAGAAGATAAAGTAAAGTATTCTTGCTCTTGCTTTGCCTACTCCAAATGGGATTCATGCCACGAGTGTGCTTGGATCTAAGCTTGGAAGATGGAAGTTATTGCTTCCTTAAGTTGAATCTTCTGTTAACAAGATGAATTAAAAGAGAATCGCCACTGCCCTATACATTAGATCACAGGCCAGTTTCATGAACCATGCAAAGCATGGGCAAGGCAAGTTACATATGCACGCATGGTGATGTAGAGTACTTTTAAGTAGAGTTGCATGGGAATGGGAGTGGGACTTCCCCTTTCCCATTACAAACTTAAACCACTCACTTAGCTCTTTAAAACAGCCCCCAAACATGTTATTATCAAACTTTCATAGAGAGCATCTTTGTTCCATAACTCAAACCCTAGCTGTCAACTGCTCTTCCGGAGCTCTCATTTTCATTAGATCAGCCTTCTTTAATCTCAGCCCCCAGTTTGGAGGCTGCCTGCTACACTTCCGGATCCATTCACAGTACAATACACTCTCTAGCTCATCTCTCCCCCCCCAGACTCCAGTCCTTCAGAGTCACAGGTGTTTGAGGTTTTATATTCACTCTACATGGTGTATTTATTGCATTGAGCATTGTCTTATTCATTACCCATTCTTCTTCCATCTTCATTGTCTATGAGTTACTCTTCACCTCTGAGTTCTATCATTATCACTCTGAACTTTGTCGTACATTTGCATTTATCTTCTGTGTTCAAGTATTTCTTTACATGGTATCAAAGCTAGATACACTCTAAGAAACCTAGGTCTTGATTTGAAAGCTCAACACCAAAGATAGAAACTCTCAAAGGGAAGATGACTTCAAATGCTTCCTCACCACTTCAATCTCTAGAGCAACCTATGCTAAAAATCAAGCATGAGTCGCTTCACAACTTGCTCCACAAGACTCCAACACTAGCAAAGAAACCTCTACCTATCATGGCTCTTACCTATCGTTTTGGATTTCACCGCCTAAATACGACTTGATTCTCATGCATCAAGCCCAACAAGCCATTGAAGGTAATTATGACTCCTTTCCTTTAGATGTTGCACATAAATATGAAGATGTTGCAAGACATTGCAAGATCCATCTTCTCTAGTGCAAGATGGACTTTAACTTTTGTTCCTTCTTCTTATGCGCCTACATCTATGCAAGATTCTAGAGTGGGTTATGAAGAAGATAAATTTCAGTTTGTTGACTATGGACTAAGTCCTGAAGAGGATTGCTTTTGTATGATGGCAAGAAAAAATCAAGTACCTCTTCTTCCAACCTTCCTTATTTGGATGTCGATATTTCACCTTCATTTCCATCTACATCTACATATCAATTTCCATCATTTAGTTCACAAAATCAACAATGTATTTAGTTAATCTACACCACCATTTCACATCCCACTCATGCCACCCTTTCCTTCCGCTACTTCCACATTCCCACCTTCATTTACATCATCTATTACAATTCCACCAGTTACACCACACTAGGGAGATCTTCAAACATAGGCACTTTTCTTCCTTTTAGGTCCTTAGCCTTTGCTTATCCGAGTGGTGGAGATACATCACTGGTGAAGACTCATCCTCCAAACCAAGCACTTTCGGGATATTCTTCATATGCACCATTTGCCATAGTTTGCCAGCATGGCAATTCCTAGTGGAAATTCTGTTGTACGTGTGCCTCAGAATCGATAGTTGGGCAAGGATATTAGGTTCCAGTGCCTTCTTCTGAGTCACCCTGTGGAAACCCTCATCCTATTCCTACCTACACATCCTATGCTCCTTACCCTTCTTATCCTTCTTTCTTGACACTTTATAGTTCTAATTACACCACTTGGTCAAACTTGATGAGGAATGTCCTTGACTCACAAAACTTGTAGGACTTACTGCAAGGAACTGGAACCCCAACCAGACCTTTGTTGTGCTCTAAGTTTGTCCGCTCTTGAAATGCACAAAACGCTTCGGCCTTAGTTCAATTAATGCAAGGATTACTACCAGAATTCCATTCTCAACTTTAGGACTTTGATCTTGCATCTGAGCAGTGGGGAAAACTTGACTCTAACGATTGTGTGGATCAAGATAGGACCCCTAGTACCAATCTTGACCATGAGCTCCAAGAGTTCAAAATCACTAACCAGGATGTCCTTAAGGTCAAGCTGGCAGAATACCAGCATTTACTCACCAAGTTTGCTGCAATGGGGCCTCTTGAGTCCTTGATGACCATGTCACACTATTTCTAAATGAGTTACCAAAAAAAAACTTCAATTTTATACAAGTGATCTCACAACCTACTATGCATACCTTTCATAAGATCAAGCATCAGCTACTATATTACACTTCTTGTTCAATCAATTCCATGAACACCTTCAGAGGGGGCTCTTGTTACCACTTCTCATGGAGCATTTGTTAGCTTGATTTATTTCATCTTGGACTCAATTTCTCATGGAACACTTCGTAGCATGTTTTATTTCATGCTAGTCATCCTTGGTTGTAAGCTCCTTCATAGTCTAATAGAGATGGAGCTCTAGCTATTTCCAACCCTTTTATTAGTGTGCATTTCAGTTTTAGGCTCTTTGTGAGTGTGTTCACATTGGCTGCCACCTTTTCCAACCAGTGCATTTCAATTTTATGCTACCCCACTTTGCGTTCACACGTGGAGACTGTAGATCTCGTTTGGGACTGGTAATTGGATTAATTGCAGCAGCCCAAACGGCAATTGACGCCCCCCTCCCTCCCCTGACACTTGGCAGCATTCATTCTTTTGCAAGTTCAAACTCTCTTCCTCATCCAGTGCATTCCTCCATCATCAACCTGATCCAGTGCCCTCACTCACGAGTCCACATTGTACTTGGCATTCCATTTTCAGATCGGTGCAACTCTTTCCTTCTCTTTTCGGTATTCATATCAGTTTCTCTTCCCTTCTCTCTCCGTGTTCCTGTTCTTCCTTCATTGCGTACTCTCACATGACACCATCACCAAAAGATAGGACCCAAAGGTTCTAAGGAGAGGAGACCACAGATACTTGCTGTTTTGTGGAGATTTGAAGCATGAATCAGCCATTTAAGAGGGGTCAACAGCTTTCCTTGGTGGTGACATCATCTTTTTTCCCCGGCTTCATCAAATGCAGTTTTTCTTGCATTGTTTAGGCCTTCTCCAGTGTGTGAGGAGCATCTACACCCAATGTTGCAGCAATGTAGCTGATCATTCCTTTGTTGGGGCAACCCAACATCAAAATGCAGTAGTTTGTTTGTGTCCTCCTTATTTTGGAACAAGATGCACAGGAAGACTATTGGAGAAGTCTTTGAGTTTGCCAATGCAAGGATGATGACGTGTCGCCTGAAGCACGGAGACTACCATAGAAGCCTCTCAATCTGCAATGCAGGGATGTAGACTGGTGCCCCCTGGAGCAAGGAGACAGCCAAAGAAAACTATGAGTCTGCAAATGCAAGCCTGATTAGCTAACGCCAACAGCTGGATGTGACGCCAGACAGTGATGATGAGCCAAAAGCTGAAAATGCAATGAAGATAGTCTCCAATGATTATGGCGCCATCTAGAGATGGGACGCCTAATGGAAGGGGAGCAGCCAGGATGCAAAACACAAGATCCAACTGTCTCTGATGATGATGCCTGTGATGGATAAAGATACCAGATGCAAAAGACACCTCCATGCTAACAAACACAAGGTGAGGGATGACACCTAATAGGTGGAAGCCATCGCTAGGCAAGTGGAAGCTAACGCTAGAAGGGGTTGAGCACCAAATGCAAGAGGGAAGGGCTCAAGGAAGCTGTCACCTATGTGTGGGAAGGAGAGTCAACAAAGAAGGAAGCCATTGCCACCTTAAACACAGCCCAAGGAAGTTGGAGACTGGCACCTGGCAACACGGGTGGAGATGGTGGAAGGAGAGGAGAAGAGAGAGCTGATGGTCTTATGAAAAGAAGTGAGTGAGTGGTGAATGAATGGGTGGTGTTGTATATATAGGCACAAACAATCTGGAGTATCACCCACAGAAGCCTCTCGTGTGGCACTCTGACTCTCTCAGAAAGCCCTAGAAAGCCTTTTTGGGGCTAGAAACAAAAACCAAAAATGGGAATAAAAAAGGAAAACTATACTAAATGATGTGGTTTTCCAACACCCCCTCTCAAAACCAAAAAGGAGCACAAAAAGAGGAGTGATGTGAAGAGACGAAGATCCACCTTGTAATCCAAGAAGGAGACCGGATGTGTAGTAGAACCTGAAACACAACCTCGGGTGAGAAGCCACTAGCTCTGTTACACCATGTTGGAAGGAATATGAAGGCCTAGTCATAAAGTTGCTAAAGGACCCCGATTGAAGATAGATCTTCTAGATGTCGGGTTTCAATGGAGGTAAAACTACTCAAAAGAGAGCCAAACCTTGTAAGTAAAAGACGATGTGGGAAGAACTTTGAGAGTAGTAGGATCCCCTCTGAAACTAGAGATGAAGGACCCCGATTGAAGATAGATCTTCTAGATGTTGGATTTCAATGGAGGTAAAACTACTCAAAAGAGAGCCAAACCTTGTAAGTAAAAGACCATGTGGGAAGAACTTTGAGAGTAGTAGGGTCCCCTCTGAAACTAGAGATGATGGGTCTCAATGGAGGTAAAACTGCTCAAAAGAGAGCCAAACCTTGTAAGTAAAAGACGATGTGGGAAGAACTTTGAGAGTAGAAGGGTCCCCTCTGAAACTAGAGATGAAGGAGCCCCCTCTAAAGCCGAAGAAGAAAGAGATGCCCCCTCTGAGGGCAAAAGATGAGGATCCCCCTTTGGATCTCCCTCTAAGAGAGATAGGAACACCAACTCATGGATCACAGACTTCAAAACATCCGATGACGAAGGAAGTACCATTGATCATGCCAAACAAGGTATCTGGAGCTCAAAAGAAGCAAAAGCCAAAGACCGCCTAGAGGTGTCTTCTCAAACTTGAGTAGAAGAGGGTGGAATAGAAAGCGGTTCAAGGTGAGCCAAAGGTGGAATCAGTGGCGGGCTCTCAACGGAGTGGATTATGGAGAAGAGGTGGGCCATGATAACTACTAAACCTGAAAACGGGTGAAAGAAACCTCCGCACAATGTGGTGGTCTCCTAGATGACTTATCACCTTGTGAGGACTTAGGGTCTCCGGCTACTCATGAGGACTCAATGCACATTGGATGCGGCTTATTGCCTTAAGCGTAGTAAGCTAAGAGCAGAGACAGAATGATCTTTGTGGCCCAAAATGGAGAGGTAGCACAAGGAGTGCCTCATGGAAGATGCATATACTCCAATGGGGTATCGAGCAAAGGTTGATGTCAACAATCATCGAGGATGTGACCGTTTTTGCCGCAATAGGAGCACCCAAGAGATAGGCCATCCATCAATGGATACGCCACGGTACCAGAGTGCCAACCTGTAAAAGGAAGGATGGGAGGGAGCAAAAGGATATCTCCCAGTGACACAGCGGAAATAAAGTAATAATCAAATGTTGATGCCAAACCTATAACCTATCTTTGCCTTCTTCAATGCAGAGGATCTTCACAACTCACTGAGTGTCTCTGGTTGTAATACCACGTCAAGAAATGACTAAGTAACAAGAGAGACAATAACACTAACACTGAGAAGAGAAGAGAAACTCAAATGAATAAGATGATGATGAAATGAAATACTGAAGTAAATGTGATACAAGGGTGTTGTAGCACGAAAGATCCCCTGGAGCAAGAAGACTACCAAAGAAGTCTCTAAGTCTACAAACGCAAGGATGATGATATGCTGCTTGGAGCAGGAAGATTATCGTAGAAGCCTCTAAATCTACGATGCAGGGATGAAGACTGGTGCCGCCTGAAGCAGGGAGACAACCGAAGATGTTGAGAAACCACTTCTTCAATTTACATGCTTCATTTAGGATTTCGTACTAACAGCCCCAAAAAGGGCTGGTGTCCACATTTTAGTCACTTTTTCAATGGGTGCCCACACAATGGTACGTCACCCTAGACAACTTCTGCCTATAAATGGACCGGCACTTCATTCATTTTCACCACCCCACTTAAGTCATTCTTCACCCCCTCCTTCTTCGTCACCCCTCTTCCTTCATCATTCTCACACTTATTGGGATAGTGCGCAATGGGAATGTCAGTCATAAATGGAGTTGGAGCAATGTTGAGTGTGAGAGTGAGAGAATCCCAAGATGATTATACCAACAAGTCACAGTACACAAAGAATAAAATGTATTTATATGTTAGGGTACAAATAAGGGTGTGTTCACACCCGTATAAGTTTATATACATGGAGATTAAGGGATTTTATACCTACAAGGACTTTACACCCAACAACCTCCCACTTAAAGGCCCGAAAAGATACCTTTAAGCTAGCCAACTCCCACTAATCAAATGCAATGCTCATGTTGAGCTTTTGCAAGACTCTTAATGAGAACATCTGTAGGGTTAGCTTGGGTTTTGACCTTAGTCAATGTGACAAGACCATCATCCAAGACATATCGAATGAAGTGGTGCCAAACATCTATGTGTTTGATACGTGCATGAAACATGTCATTCTTAGCCAAACATACGGCACTCGAGCTATTACAACCAAGCATTGAAGTACATGAAGAGAGAACAAAATCCTTGACCAAACGGCCAAGCCAAATAGCTTTTTGAAAAGCTTCTGTGGCTGAAATATATTCAACCTCTGTAGTACTCAATGCCACAATTTTTTGCAACCGTGAACACCAAGAAATAGCCCCACCAGCCAAAGTGAAGGCATACCCACTGGTAGATTTTCTAGTGTCAAGATCTCCTGCCATGTCTGAATCACAGAATCCCTGCAACTCTAGTGTACTCTTTTCATAGCATATATACTTCTCTTGTGTACCTTTTAAGTATCTAAAGATACATTTCACTACTTCCCAATGTGGCTTGCCAGGGTTAGACATGAATCTACTAACAACTCCCACTACATGAGCAATGTCAGGGCGAGTTGCGACCATGGCATACATCAAAGAACCACAAGCTGATGCATAAGGTATGCCCTTCATAGCACTAGCAGCTGCATCATCCTTGGGCGATCAGTTTTGCTAAGCTTTGTATGCCGCTGTAAAGGCACACCAAGAGGCTTAACATCAGCCATATTAAATCTGTTGAGTACTTTGCTAATGTACTTATCATGTGAGAGAAACAAGAAGTGCTACCCTCTCTCTTTTAATGCCCATATCCAAAATGTGTTCACCTACCCCCAAATTTTTCATTAAGAAGACTGAACTCACCTGTCTTTTAAGAGTATTCAAAGTACTCTTATGCTTTCCTACAATCAGCATGTTATCCACGTATAAGACCAGCACAATGAGGCGTCCATCATCGACCTTTTTAGTGTATAAGCAGTGATCTGCATGACTGCGTTTAAATCCATGGCTGAGCATGAAGGTATCAAACTTTTTATACCACTATCTAGGGGCTTGTTTCAGCCCATATAAGCTGCGTTTCAACTTACAAACCAAATGCTCTTTCACTGGAACAGTAAAACCTTCGGGCTATTTCATGTACAGCTCTTCATAAAAGTCACCATGAAGAAAAGCAGTCTTTATATCCATCTAATCCAACTCAAAATCCAAGGATGCAATGAGAGCAAACAAAACACAGAGCATAGTCATCTTCACCACTAGTGAAAAAGCCTCGTAGAAGTCTATGCCTTCCTTTTGTATATAGCCCTTAGCAACCAAACATGCCTTGTACATGGGCTTCCCATCAATACATTTCACCTTATAAACCCATTTGTTAAGGATAGCTTTCCTATCCTTGGGCAAAGATACAAGCTCCCATGTGTTATTTGCATAAAAAGACTTCATCTCTTCCTGCATAGCAAGCTCCCACTTTCTCTTGTTTTCACATGACTATGCCTCTCTAAATGTCAAAGGCTCACCTTCATCCATCAACAAAATGCAATCCAAAGATGGCTGAAACCTCTGTGGCTTTTTTCTGACACATATAGACCTTCTTACCCAATGATCTGTATTATTAGGCAATGGGTCTACATCCTCAAGTATGTGCACATCATCACCTGGTTGCTGATTTTCAACATTTTCTTGCTGCTATAACCTGTTTTTAGCATGTTCTTATTGCTGTCCTATTCCATCCTATGCATCTATTTGCTATCCATTATCATCTAGCTATAGCACAATAGATTGCTACTCATTTTCAGTATCAAAAGGAACAAAAGCATCAATCCTAATGGTTGCTGAATGGTTGGCTGTTCATGCTGAAATTTAACCTTCTTTTTGTTAAGGTCACCCTGTGTAGCATTTTTCAGCAACTTTGCCTCATTAAATACTACGTCTCGGCTACGCACTATCTTCCTACCTTGAGGAAGCCAAACTCTGTAACCCATCTCTCCCTCATCTCCATATCTCATGAAGATGCCCTTGATGGATTTCATGTCTAGTTTAGTCCTTCGATCTACAAGAACATGCACACAGGCATTACAACCAAAGACACGCAAATGGTCATATGAAGCAAGTTTGCCAAACCAAACCTTTTCAAACATGCACAAAGGCATCACAACCAAAGACACGCAAATGGTCATATGAAGCAAGTTTGCCAAACCAAACCTTTTCAAAAATGTCATTTTTCAATGCATGATTGGAAGAGCAATTGCACACATGAACAGCAGTTTTAAGAGCCTCTCTCTAGAACTACTGTGGGAGATTAGTTGTGGACAGAATGTATCTAACTCTCTCGCAAAGTGTGCCATTATATCTTTCAGCCACACCATTTGATGCGGGATTGTAAGGGGCTGTCAACTCCCTCTTAATGTCATGCATCTCACAAAAAATTTTGAACTCATTAGAGACATATCCGCCCCCATTATCCGTTCTTATAGCTTTTAACTAAAGCCCTTTCTGTGTGGTAACACAAGCATGAAACCTTTTAAGACATCCAACACTTCCCTTTTGCTCTTTAATACATATACCCATGACTTTCTACTGAAATCATCAATAAAAATAGCAAAGTATTGTGCACCCCATACGAAATAACAGGCATAGTGTACACATCGGAGTATATTAAATCAAAAGCATTGGACCTCTTAACGACCCCAAAGTAATAAGGAGACTTCACATACAAAAGTCGAGACCAGAGCATTTTACATCAAATCTCCCTAAAGAGGAAAGAACTGAAGGTCTTTCTGGCTTATATAGCCAAGTCTTTTGTGCCAAAGTTCCATCTGTGGTGGATGAACTTCAGCCACAGCCAAGAACTTGCTAGGTAATGCTTTACAATGCAAATAGTACACAGTCCCCTTTTTGCTGCCCTTAACAATCATAATAGAGCCCTTGTGGACCTTCAAAGATCCACCACCAAAGGTAGTAAAATATCCTATTGCATTAAGCTGCCCAACTGACAATAGACTTTTCTTTATGCTAGCTACATATCTAACATCCTGCAAAATTAGCTCTTGGCCATTTTCAAAGGCCAAGTGAATGGTATACCTACAACCTCTATCTCACATGCATAGAGGTTGCCCAAGTAAACCTTGCCTATGCAACCTGCAATGTATTTTGAAAATGACTCCAAAGAGAAAGTAACATGAAAAGAGGCACTGTTGTCCACTATCTATGATTGGGACAGCCCATCATGAGCTGAAAGTAAAGCATCAATTACCTCCTTTTTAGTGATGTGCATATCACCTGCTACTGCCATAATATCTACATCATTGCATGATGTTGCAACAAGTATCTCTTTAGTGTCACGAAGCTCTCCAATGACCACACTAGATACAACATTTGCCTTTGCAACTTTTTTTGAGGGAGTGTTGTCATCATCTTTCTTGTCATTCTTCTTTTTCTTTCCTTGTTGTTTCTTTCTTTCTTGCTCTTTCTTGTAGTATCGACAATCGGGCTTTTTATACCCTTTACGCCCACAATGATAGCAAGCAACATCTTGTTGTTTGCCCTTGCTTTTACTCTTACTTTTACCTTTATTTCTTACATTACCCCTCTTCTCTGACCCCCCTCTAAGATGATAGGCTAAACCACTGCTTTCTCCACTTGACTTTCTTCCAATCTCCTCCTTGAGAATATAGCCCCTAACACCATCAAAGGTTAAAGCAAGGTTGTTGCTTAGTGAAATAACCAAAGACTCCCAACTATCAAGCAAAGTCATCAACAACAAAATAGCCTTCAGTTTATCATTGAAGGGCTGCAAACCAAAGTCCTGCAACTTACTCAAAATCCCTGTGAAAGCACTCAAATGCTCAAATGTTAGCTTAGACTCATCCAACTCCATGTTCACAAGCTTGCACATGAGTTGCACTTGATTCACTAGAGTTGTATTTTCATAAGTGTCCATTAACTTTTTCCATATGGCATAAGCCGTATCAAGACGCTTAATGTTTGTAAGTTTATCATCAGACACAACCATTTTAATATATGCAATGGCCTTCTTGTTGAGTCTAGCCCAATCCTCATCTGTCAAAGCTGCAAGCTCGGTTTCCAAGAGAGCATCATCACAGTCCTTGAGAAACAAAATGCCTTGCATCCTGTCCTTCCACAAATCAAAGCCAATGCCATCAAACCTCTTGATTTCAAGAAGGGATTTCGTGTCATTGCTGCTAGAAGCATTAGTGACCATTATTCAGCAAAGTGCCAAGTACCAATGCTGGATTTTATAACAGTAAATAACAAGCTGAATATTCAGCTAATTTCAGCCCAAATTTTCAGGAAATAAGAGCAAGATTTGATCCAAATACATGTACAGCAGTAGAAAGAATGACTTTCATCAATATAACTAGGATTTCAGCATACATTCCATACATACACTACTGCAAGGTGACTCGCACTTCAGCAATATCACCAAAAATACATTTGCAACAATCCCCAATCTGCAAATGAACACTAAGACTGCTGCATCGTGAATATTCAGCAATACATCAACTCAATAGGAGCTGCCTAACATGTGTACTCATAGATATATGCCCAAAAGCACTTCCAATACACAAAAAACACCAAAATTCTCTGCAATTTCTTCAAAATCTCATAAGTGGAAGATAATAAACTCTAATTACATTGCTTACAGCACCAAGATTGCTTCAGCACTATCCCCAAAGTGCATTTCACCATCAATTTTGTCAAAATCCACAAATTTCAGCAAAAGCCCCAAAATTTCATTGACCAATCTGCCCCACTTGCATTAATACATGTTCCTAAGAGTATAAAACAGACAAATTTAGCAAAACTTTGCAAAATTTTGTGAAAGCCCCAAATTTCTTGGGTCCAAATGTGCACCAATGTCAGTAAATTCAGCTCGGCTCAGCAAAATTTCATTGATACATGAAAAGCCCAAAATTTTCAAGGCAAATGTGCACAATTTCTGCAATTTCCAGATCCAATGTCACTATTATACATGAACAACATCAAATCTGAGAAAAGCCCCAAATTGTAGGCACAAATCTACAGACTGTGCTTACACGCATGAACTAGGGGCTCTAGTAGATGTGCCAAGTCACCAAAAAATAAGAGAAAAAGGTTGAGTTGATGGTCGACCAGTTGTCACATGCTGTCGCCTAGTCTTCGCCAGCTGTTAGGTGTTGTCATTTGGGTCCACGCTATCCGTCAAGTCACGAATGATGGACACCTACTGCCACACTAGTCACGCCCGCCAGGTCACAACTCTCCTCTGCCTACCGCCTGAACACAATTGACTACAGTTTGGTCAAAATTGACTACCGCTTGGTCAAAACGAACGCCTGTTGCCCCTCAACTAACTGAAAAGTGACGACCTAACTCCTCCGTGCAAGCACACAGAACTGACTCGCACTGTCCTTGGGAAGCGCGCACACTTTTGCCGCAGCTCTAATACCAATTTGTTGGGATGAGTATGCAATGGAAATGCGAGTCAGAAATGGAGTAGAAGCAATGTTGAGTGTGAGAGAGAGAGAATCCCAAGATGAGTGTACCAGCAAGTCATGGTACATAAAGAATAAATGTATTTATATGTTAGGGTGCAAATAAGAGTGTGTTCACACCCATATAAGTTTATACACATGGAGATTAAGGGACTTTACACCCGAAGGGAGTTTACACCAAACAACACTTTTCCCTACTCCCTCCTACCTCTCCACTACCCTCACACCCCTTCAGACAGACATTGTGATTGGTGGCGAGCATTCGCCAACTTCCCTGTTCTTGACATCACCCACGGGTATCTAGACTCAAGATTGCAGCCCCTAGTCCTTGTATTTGGTAGTCAAGAGGCTTTCCCATCTTGTGTTTGCCACTTCCCAACAAGCAAATCCTCTTAGCAGTCCAGATAGCTCATGTGTGAGTCCGTGCCGGGCATGGCTAGATTATTTAGGCATTTTACTCTGGTTATTATGATGATTATTTGGGGAATTTTATGTTGGCCAATCTACCCCTATTTTGGCATCATTTTCTTCTTTATATAACCACCTCCTGCCTCATTCAGACATATCATCATCAACAGGTTTTGTAGAGAGAGAGATCCCATGCCAATGCCTTGGAACCAAAGACTCACAGTTGTATGCGTCATTCTCATGTTTGGTATATGCACTCCATTTCCCGAGCACATCTCTAAGTTCTCTTCTTTTGCAGTGTTCTTCTATTTGGTTTCTCTTCTTTCTTATGTTCAGTAGTCTATTTCAGCACTTGTCTATGCTTCCATTGCTGCACCACTTCTAACATGGTATCAGATTGGAGGATCTAGGTTCTTGTTGTGATTTCTCTTCTAATTACAGGTCTTTCTTCCCCCCTACTAATGATGCGATCTGTTGCTCGTGGTTTTCGGCCTGTATATACCCAACTATTACATGTGTTTTCAGACCAGCACCCTGCATTTTCAGCTCGCGCCTAGATTCCAGCCTGCAATCCTTAGCATTGTCGTCAGGTACGAAAGGTATGATACGAAACAGTACAATTAAAATACGGTATTAAATGGTACCTTATGATTTTGTAAGGTATCGTATGACATTACTACGAAAAAAAATTAACATTATTTTTTTTTAACCATAACTCATTAAATGATAGAACGCATGTTTAAAATGGAAATAACCATTTCACTACAAAATAAGATGAATACATGAGGGTGGCCATCGCAATCGCATGGGCTGCGCACAACATGCAATACAACTTCGATCTAGTACATACATGGTCCATGGATGATGCATCATAGTGGCATCATGCATGTGGATACAATGATAGTATATACAAAAAAGAGATAGATCTATGAATCTATGATGAGGCATCACTATCATCATCATCAAAACCATCTGAGTACTCATCAAGAGAGTCTAAAGATGACTCCTCGACATCCGATGATAAGACACTCTCATACTCATCCTCACTGATGAGGTTACCATCATCATCAAAAAATGGCTCCCTAGGTGGTGGCTATGTAGGCAAGGGGGGGATGTTATGAGGCACGAAATGTGAGCTCCTAAAGCCCCACCTTACATATGTATGCAAGCCACTCGAACCACCCTTCCTCGATGTTGAAGGGCACCGAATGACCATGCCCCTGCTACCACCTACTAGATCTCCTCGCCCACAAGCACGCTAACTGCGAGTGTCACAAGTATCTGTTGCTATAAGTTCTCTATAGAGCTCTCCAAAAATCATCTACTCCTCGTCCACCTCCTGATGTACACTCGAAAGAGTATCGCCTATCAACTTGAATGTATCAGCATTCACCTACACAATGCACATAAGTTTATAAATGCTAAAATCTAAATTGTAAAGTATAAACTTCAAAGTTTAAAACAACAAATTTTAAATTTTATAGTCAAGTGTTTACTTGCTTCAAACTACCCATGCTCATCATAGCCTTCATCAAGTGTAAGTTAGTGCAGTAATAGACTAGCTGCTACAATTATGTGTACTAAGCCGATTGTAAATCTTCGTGTAAATGAGAGAATAGACATTCCAGTTTCTCTCACATGCACTCGAAGAGCAATCCTGGGCAAGGACCCTCATGGCTAAGGACTGAAGGGTCTCCAATGCATATCCAAAGTTTTGCCACCAAAATAAAGGCTTCACAAGTGACTTTCTCCAACGAGTGGAGAAGTAAAACCACATGCCCTCTTTGATCCGCATAGCATCCTAGCTCCTCCAGTATTGTATTGTGGTCATCCACAGGGACCACACAAGTCAAATAAGCAAGCTGGTTCAAATGGAGCTCTCTATCATCCATGACCGCCGGCGACTTGTAGGCCAGAAGTACCAACACGGTAAAACCATGGATGTGCATCTATGCCCATCTCCTCTCTGCTATCTCTAGAACATATGCACGTTGTATCTCTATGATCACTATACAAGCACGTGCCTCCACCAAGGCCGCTCTCTGCAAACTCTAGAACATATGCATACTGTGTCTCTGTGATCACTATACAAGCACATGCCTCCACCAAGGCCGCTCTAAAGAAGTGAATGAGAAGGCCCATGGTGGACCCCTCGCAATCACTCATACGTAACACCCTATAAAAGGAAGTCACAACAATGACAACGGCACAGACTTTCTACCAAAACTACTCATTAAGGCACAAGTGTTGCATGGCTTTGGCCTCCTTTGTCTTGTACTCATCCCACTCATTCCATGAGAAAATACCACTACCTAGCAACCGCACCTCATAAAGGCACTCCAACAATAACCACATGTAAGCAAACTAAGTCGAAGAAGAAGGCTTCTTCAACTCGAGTGTGCTATACTCACAATATATTGTAAGCACATTTACCTTTACTGGGAAGAAGATAACAACTGATGTAGCTTTGTAAACCACTCTCTTCACCCACTTAAGCTTCTCAATGTTCTCCACGAGCAAGTCCGAATAATGACTTATACATGGAGTCCACACAATTGTGGGGAACTTGGCCTCAAGCAAACGGCCCATGCACCAACAATTCGATACCTTGTCAGTAATAACTTGCACCACATTCAAGGAGACCGCCTACAACCACAAATTACAAAGTGACAATACTTGGAGATTAGAGAGAGAGAGAGAGAGAGTTCAGCCTTTCAAGTTTCAACTTTCAAGATTCAAGAATGAAGAGAGATGGGAGTTTGTGTCCAGGGGGAAAGAGAAAATTGAGATAGATATTAGAGAAAATAGGGAGATAGATAGTTATGCAAAATCATAATGAAAGAAAGTGAAACAAATTTAAAAGGCAATGTATATCTCAATGATAGCTTGCCATATGTGGCAATAGATGAATACGTCCATCATATTCCTCCCCCTCTTGCCAATATCTACAGCCTGCAAAAGGTAAGTGCCAAGTGGACATGAGACGAGTATATTGATGATGCCCTGTTTCTTACAATCACTCCATCCGTCAGTGAGAATGGAGCAACCATATTTTATCCATGCTGCCCAAATAGGATCAAGGGCTCTATCAATCCTCTCGTTCTCTTCATCAATCTTTTTCATCCTCATGTCATTGTATGTGATACCGGTTCGACCCACATTGACAATGGCTTTTACCATCTTCTTCCATTGCTCTTGCTTTAGGACAATGAATGCAAGATTGCACTCAATCACCGTGCGTGCAATTTCAATATCCGCAAGTCGTTGCCTTTCCATAAGAAAGGGAACCGATCCATGCACATGACCGCGAGCTTGAGAGAGAGAGAGAGAATTGTCTCTCCGATGCCACATGAGCCTCCACTATTTGTCTTTTACCGGAGTTGTATGTGGATATGGAGCCCCCACCACCAAGGGTAGAGACCTCTCCTGCATCGGTTGAAGATACGCCCACATTCGATGCTTCCGCATTAGTAGGAATAGGAGTTGGTGTCGATACACCACTTCCTTTTCCTCTTGTGGACCCCCCCCCCCCCCCCCATCTTGGCAAGAATCTCATTCACAATGTTTTGAAGGATTTCCTTGCATGGAGGAACTTGCCCCCCTGTCTTGAAAATATGTTGAAGAAGTCGGATTACACCACTTGTATAGTGCTTCCCGCAATATTAGCATATCCAATTTTGAGAGTTGGACTTCTTCGTGTCCCTCCCCACATGGATTGCATGCAAATTCAAGGCCTCGTACTTCTCACGAGTTATGGTACCGATGGAAAATGGAGAGGCCCGGGAAAGAGTAAGAGAGAGAGAGGGAGAGTGAGATGCTTGAGT
Organism: Lygodium microphyllum; assembly: GCF_053477565.2. Classification (NCBI taxonomy): domain Eukaryota; kingdom Viridiplantae; phylum Streptophyta; class Polypodiopsida; order Schizaeales; family Lygodiaceae; genus Lygodium; species Lygodium microphyllum. The sequence goes on from NC_141144.1 coordinate 283,623, forward strand.
GTTGACTCTTACAACTTGAAAGTGAAAATTGGAAAGAGAGGGAGAGGGTTGGGGTAAGCTTTAAAGTTAAAAGAGCAAGAGTGAGAGAGAGGGGATGGAAGAGGTTTGAGCCTTGAGACTTGAGCCTTGAGCCTTGAGCCTTGAGCCTCGATAGGGTGCAGGAAAGGGGAGAGAGTGAGAGGCTAGAGCTTTACGAATCACAAATCAATTCAAGATCCAAGAGAGGTAAATGAGAATGGCAAATGCTTGCTGAATTGGTGTGGAAGCATGGAGGAGAGGAGCACCTTTTGTAGATGAGAGAAGGGTCAAAAGAGTCAAAGAGGGGTCAAGAGTCAAACATGGCTGCTAACTGGATCGAATCAAAAGGGGGGCAAAGCGGAGAAGTGCATAGCTGGAAAAGGAGGTGAGCTAAGGTATCTAAGGCTTCCCACCCCCCAAAAAGTGTCACGCAGGACACAAGCGCAAGGAGAATGCACAGGCAGAACGCGGACCCAGTAGACCCAAAAATGGCGCCCCTTGCAATATTTAACTTTTATTGCAAATGGACGGAGTACAACTGAGGTCCTCTGACCTCCTCCGCTAATCCAAGTGCCTCTTGCTGTCAAAACTGACCAGCAAGCCTCCAAATCAATTTATCCATTGGTTTGCTTGGGAATTGGCCTTTACCCTGCTCCTCGAAAGACAAATTCAGCTTCAAATCTGATATTGCTTCGCTAGCCTCTTGAATCTTCTTGAAATTTCTCAATTTTAGCTGCTAGAATTCAAGTCCTAGGGCCTCAATTCTAAGCACGGATCCTAAGGTGACTGTCAAATCTTAATTTCTATTATAAACTAGGTTTATAGCCGGTTGAGTATAGCTAGGTTATTTAGGCATTTAATTACGGTTATTACGATGTTTATTTGGGGCATTTCATGCTGGCCGACCCACCCCTATTTTGGCATTATTTTCTTATTTATATACCCGGCTCCCTCCTCGTTCAAACATATAATCACCTACAAGTTCTGTGAAGAGAGGAAGTCAAATCAACCTTCCTTCTCAGATAGGGTAGTAAAACCTAATCAAGCACATAATTATAGCAAGTAATAATTGAGTATAAACTGAAATGCACACATTACATTAAGAATCTTGAACAATAGACACCCTATTGGTCCCAAAACTAGAGCCTTCTTCAGTATTTCTTTAACTTCAATTGCCAATGGATCAATTACAAGCCAAGATTCTCCGATCTCCTTGGCTAATCCAAAAGCCCCTTGCTGTACAAGCAATTTGGGCCACTTGCCCCTTGATTTTCACCCATGACTTGCACAAATGGAACCACCACCTAGCCAAATGTTACCCCAATTCACAATGAGTGGATTGGCATCTGAAATCCCTATCAATACAACAAATTGCAGGTGTTGATTTCAATGTATAACGCCTTATCATGTTGGCATGGCTCCTGATGTGGCTGCTAAACCCTAATTTCTACAAAAATTTAGGGTTTACGATAGAGATCCCTCTACTGTCCATAGCAAATTTGACTGAGATCTGCTCAAAATGGCTAAGAAATGCTGAGATCTCCTGAGAATGGGTTGAAGCAGGTCAAAGAACGCCAAGATGAGAGAGAAATCTGATTTTCTTTGCAAGAAAAACCTAAAATCTGCATGTTGCCTACTACAACCTGTATTTACTGCAGCCCTCTACTGCCAGGCACCTCCAAAATGTTGTCACCTAACCAATAATGTTGTTGTCAGTCCCTGGAAGGTGTCGCCCTACTATCCCCTACCTGCTAAGGCCCCTAGATGATTGTCTTCTTCAGCAAACTATTGTTCTCCGATCAAAAAATGGACTAGCATCTCCCTCTCTCTCTCCCCCAAACTGTAAACTAACCGAATGGCTGAGATCCAACCCCCAAAAACGTTTTCTCAATTCGCATGGGCATTTTTGCCAACAAGTGACAGGCTTCTAAACTCATTTTTCAGCATTATCCAACCATTTAATTAATTTTCAGAATTAAATAAACCCACTGGATGCATCCATAACTCATGTTTCTCAATTGGTCCTAGAAACCCACTGGATACATCCATAACTCATGTTTCTCAATTGGTCTAACTTCACAACCACAATAAAGCATGAACTCAACGTAAACCATGGCTGAAACAATCAATGGCATTTACTAACATGCTATTGTCCATGGAACCAGCTAAAAACCATTGAAAACTAAGCATAATCTGATCATAAACTGATCATTTGTTGATCTAAGAACTAATCATAAACTGCTACAAATGTAATCTAAGAACTGATTATTTGTTGATCTAAGAACTGATCACAAACTACTGTAAATGTGATCCCAAATTGATCACAAACTCAATGCAAAAACTAATCAGCAATTGATGCAACACTGATCCCAAAGTGACCATAAGCCGTTCTAAAACTAATCAAAAACTGAACTGAAACTTATCAAAATTTGATCTCAAAACTAAGGCAAAATCTCATGCCCAGTTGATCATGCACTAATCCCAAACTGATGCAAAAGTATAATCTCAAAGCTACAGTAACAACCATACTCATCTGCATACATACATCTCATAGTGACTAGTACACTGAGTAGTGACCCTGTGGCAGACATATTGTCAACACAGTACCTTGGATGCATACCAAATACATCTGAGATCCACCACATATGAGAGTTATCACTAATATTTTCCAACACCTACAAGGGCCCATAGTATCTCATACTCAACTTCGGATACAATCTCTCTCTTCCTTTCATCTTTTTCAACCTTGCCTTTTCAAAATGCAACAATGCATAATCACCCTCTGCAAACCACAAAGCACGTCTACGGTTATTAGCTACCTTCTCTTGCTTTTTTTGTGATCTCTGAAGTGCATATTTTATCTTTGCATAGGCTAGATCCAAGTTTTCCACATAACGATTAGCCTCAAAGATCTTATCCTTAGTTTGCAAGATAGGTGGTATCTGTCAGAGTGAAGCAATGTGGAAGCGAATGACCGTGACAAAGAGTGAATAGAGAGAGGAGAGAGAGAGAGAGAGAGAAAGAGAGAGTGAAACGCAGAAAATCTGCAGTGAAGAATGCTATATAAGGATGCAGAATTATACACAGGTGCAAAGAGAATATTTGTGTATATCTCCGCCTTGATGACCTCCATCTCCATCAGCCCTGAGTGCTGTCTCTGTCACTAGCAGGCTGAAATCTGTCAAATACAAGTGTAGAAGTCTACTGGAAACTCGGCCTTATAAAGGCTGAAAAGAATGCCCGAAATAACCAGGTCGACTGTAGTCCGATTGCAGCCACTTGGCAAAACTGCCACATGGCCCTGCTAACGTGGCAGGAGATGACTCTCAACACTCCCTCTCAGATCCTGGACAAGACACCAGATGTAGGTATTTGGAATGTTGATGAAGTAAAGCCTGGTGAAGTGCCTTTGTAAACAAATCTGCAAGATTGTCTTCAGTCTTACTCCACATCAATGGTCGCATCCAGAAGCTTTTCCCTTGCTAAAGTGATACTGGATCTCTATGTGCTTCGTCCAGGCATGGAATATGGGATTCTGTGCCAAAACAATGCAACTCTCATTGTCGCACCGCAAGATAGTAGGACGAAGAGTCTGGGGGCATCCAAGCTCCTCCAACAACCCCCGAAGCCACACAGTCTCACATGTGGTAGAAGATGCAGCTCGATACTCTGCCTCAATCGAAGATAGAGCTACTGTGGGCTGCTTCTTGCTACTCCAAGAGATAGCACAAGCACCCAAGGTAAACAATAACCTGTAGTAGACCGCTTTTGATCCACATCACCAGCCCAATTTGAATCACTCCAACCTACAAGAACAAGATCAGAAGCACTTGTACTTGCTGGATAGAAAATCCCGAGGTCAGAGGTTCCCCTCAGAAACCAAAGTATCCTCTGAGCAGCCTGCCAATGTACCTATTGAGGTACACTCATGAACCCAACCAAGAGACCTACAGCAAAACATAGATCAACTCGTGTATTGAGGAGCCAAATCAATGAGCCAATCAGCTGACAGTAGCGAGTAGCATCCGCCAAAGGAGAATCTACATGTCAAGTGGCCTTCCAATTCAGATCCATAGGAGTAGAAATGGACCAACAATCCTCCATCTCAAAAGACACCAAGAGCTCCTGTACATATCTCTGCTAAGATATGAAAATCCCCCTCTGAGACTGATAAATCTCATGGCCCAAAAAGAAATGGAGAAGTCCTAAATCCCTCATCTCAAACTTCTCATGTAGGGCTGCCTTCGTCTCGTCGACCTTCTGGGTATGACCAAAATGCCATTCTCTTGAGAAGTGTTGGTATTAGTAAACTCCTGGTGAATGCCTCTATCTGCACAAAAATGAGCAAACTCATTAGAAACAAATTCACCACCCTTGTCTAACCGCAAGGTCTTTAATCGCCGGCCCGATCGGTTCTCCTCGAAGAGAGACTACTGCTACAATAGATGCTTTGCAGCATGGGAAGGATTTGGGCTTCCTAGAGAGTGGGGAGAAGCCAAATAAAAGTTGTTTAAGGCTAAGAAAGAGACAGATCTGAAAATTAGCTTGAAAAGAGACCAAAATAGCAAAGAAAGGGCTCGAAAACATTGGCGCAACATAGAGAATTGATGGCTGAATAGGAGGGTCACATTGCAAGGAACTGTCCCAATAGGCAGCAAGTTGAAAAATTAGAAAATTATGGATATCCTAATGGAAAGAAGCTCAAAATATCAATGGGATTGGTACTCAATGTTGTTAGTGATCAGCCCAATGATAGTGCTACTAAGTTGGACAAAGCATGGGGCAAAATTAGGAATCAGCATGGATTGATTTTTTTTATAATGGTGCGCAAGCCAACTTCATTTCTATTAACATTGCAGCCCATCTAGGCATAAGAGAGGATGAGATAGGACCTATGGGAAAATTTGGAATGGCATGTATATAAAAAATTACACGGCGCAGCGAACAGAATCTGAGAAAGAGATAGAGAGTACACAACAGATAAGAGGAGAATCAGTAAATTCTTTAACTTCAAACAATTGATACAAAGATGGCTTTGTCCACCCGTGCGCTTCCACTGTGTGAAGCTTAGATGGCGATCTAGACAGAAGATAGGTGAAGAGCTTAAGGCTAGCTGGAACAACTCTGACTGGGTGAAAGATGAATGATCGATGGCTGTGAAGGGGTTTAGCTTTTATAGCCTGCGAAGGCCGTTAGGTCAGCCTGCTGACCCGACCTACCATATGAGCCTCCACTAGTCGGCCAGGGAATATTCCAGGGAATATTCCCTTTACCCCGCAACTCGATGCAATGCGCCTCGAGTTGCTACTAGCTTAACCACTCTGTCTAACCCAAAGATTAGACCCACAACGATCACCTTTTTGCCATCCGGTCACATAGACCTCATCTGATATACAAGTCAGGACTCAACCAATGTCCGGGCTCACATTTGGCTTCTCCTCATAATGGGGGCCTTACAACTTTGAGCACCATGGATCATTGGTAGCACCTAATGAGAGTGGGGCATTGATCATATCTAACACCCCCCCCTCAATGTCCACCCATAGGTGAACTATCTCCTCGGCCCAATGCCGAGTCTCTGAAGATGAACTTGAAGCAGATCCTTCGTAAGTGCTTTGGTAAAGATATCTGCTCCATTCTCCTTTGTTGGACAGTAGACCAGTTCCACTATCCCATCCTCCATCAAATCACGCACATAGTGATACTGGATCTCTATATGTTTGGTGCGTGCATGAAACACTGGATTTTTGGCAATGGCAATGGCAATGCAACTCTGATTGTCACATCTCAGCATAGTTGGTTCTTCATCCTGCACTCCCATATGCCATAGAATCCTTCTCAACCATACCGCTTCACATGCAGCAAAACAAGCTGCCTTGTACTCTGCTTCGGTAGAAGACAATGCCACTGTTGGCTGCTTCTTACTAATCCAAGAGAGAATTCCTGAATCCAAAGAGAAACAATAACCAAAAACTGACTTCCTGGAATCAATGTCTCCTGCCCAATCTGAGTCACAGTTTCCCACAAGAGAAGTTCCGAAACTGTATGTGATACCATAGTCAAGAGTTTCCTTCAAGTATCTGAGTACCCGCATCCCAGCCTTCCAATGACTCTCGTGAGGTTTGTTTGAGAACCTGCTCAAAACACCAACAGCAAAACTAATATCTGGTTTGGTGTTACACAAGTAGATCAGACTGCCGACCAACCTCCTATACCTCTCAATGTCTACTAGTGCTAATGCATCCTCGACGGATAACTTTGCATTCACCTCCATAGGTGTAGCTATCTCCTTGTACTCGGTCATACCAAATGCCTTCAAGATCTCCCATGCATACTTCTTCTGAGAGATGAAGATCTTTCCTGGCTCTTGCCAGACTTCAATCCCCAAACAATAGTACAGCAAGCCCAAGTCTGTCATTTCAAACTCAGAACTCAAAGCCTTTCGAGTTTGATTGATCATATCTTCATAGTCACCTGTAATAAGAAGGTCGTCCACATATAGGACAATCACTACAGACTTTTTACCATCCCTGTAAACATACAAGTTAGCATCTGAGGCACATCCTTTGAAGTTTAGGTTTAAAAAGAACTTATCTATCCGCTGGTACCATGCTCTAGGGGCTTGTTTCAGCCCATACAATGCCTTCTTCAGCTTACACACTTTGTTCTCTGAATGGGGGGCCTCAAACCCTGGTGGCTGAGCCACGTACACCTCCTCCTTGAGATCACCATTTAAAAACGCTGACTTAACATCCATTTGGTACACTGGCCACTTCTTGTGGGCAGTCACTGCAAGTACCGTGCGAATAGTGGTCATTCTGGCAGTTGGGGCAAATGACTCTTGAAAATCAAACCCTTCAACTTGTGAAAATCCTTGGGCAACCAGTCGAGCTTTGTACTTTTCTAAGGTACCATCAGCCTTGTACTTTACCTTCCAGATCCACTTGGTGCCAATAACCTTCCGCTTTGCTGGTCGATCCACTAGCTCCCAAGTGTCATTCTTCATTATGCTGTCATACTCCGCCTGCATAGCAGCCTTCCACGATGGATCTGCAAGTGCTTCTTCTAAGTCAGTTGGCTCCTTTACTTCTCTCATAATCTCAACCATCAAGGCCATATTGACTATGTGAGCAGAAGCCCTCCTTTGCTCCTCTATTCTTTGAGACCTCCTTGGTCCGTCTGCCTTCTCCTCAACAGATGCAGGCATAGGATTATTGTGGTCATAGAGCTGCTTCACCCAGCACAGCAATGGCTTTTCCAGTGGGGTGATGTCAGGTTGGTGAACTTTTTCCTCATCATCTGAAGATGATGCTTCCTCCTCCTTAAGGATAGGGTTAGCTCTCGGGACAGGTTCATAGTGGACTACTTCTTCGCTTGATGATAAAGTGGAAGAACTTCCCTTCTCCTCCTCCACTGTATGCGGCTCCTCCTTGAACACCACATCACGGCTCGCGATGATCTTCTTTGCCTCTTGGTCATATAATTTGTAAGCCTTCTGCTCATCACTATAACCCAAGAAGATACATTTTCTGCTTTTTGCTTTTAACTTGTTTCTCTTCTCATCTGGAACATGTACATAACATTCACATCCAAAAATTCTGAAATGTGAGACAAATGGTTTCTTACCAGTGTAAGCCTCATGAGGTGTTTTTCCCTTGAGAGCCTTTGTATAGCTCCGATTTAGAATGTAGACTGCAGTATTAACAGCTTCAGCCCAAAAATGGTTAGGCAATCCCTTGCCCTTTAGCATGCATCTTGCCATCTCCACAATGGTGCAATTCTTGCGTTCCACAACACCGTTCTGCTGAGGTGTGTGAGGCGTCGTCAATTGACGCTTGATCCCTTGCTCTTGCAAAAGCCTTCAAACTCCTTTGAGTTGAACTCACCACCACCATCTGTTCTAAATTTCTTCACACTTTTCCCTGTTTCATTCTCAACAAGTTTTAGCCGTTCTTTAAACTTACCAAAAGCTTGAGCCTTATCACGAAGGAAGTACACCCACATCTTCCTATTGTAGTCGTCGACAATCAACATAAAATAAGATCCCCCCAAGGCCTGTGTAGGCATCTTACCACACAAGTCAGCATGTACCAACTCTAGAGGAGCATGTGCTCTATTCTTGCTTTCTTGTGGAAATGCCTTTCTCTGTTGCTTGCCCATCATACAAGCTTCACATGGTTCCTTCAATTCAGTTATTGTAGGTAGGTGAGCAACCATACCTTGCTTTTGTATCTCCTTCAACACTACAAATCCGATGTGTCCAAACCTTTCATGCCAAAGCTTACTTGTGCCCACTCCAGCGGTGGCTGTAAGAGCACTTAGCTCATACAGGTTGTTCCTTCTTTCTCCTTTGCCAACAATTGTGCCAGTACTATCAAGAATTTTTGCACCTGTCTTCTTGAACCTCACTTCATGACCAAGATCAGTTATGGCAGCAACTGATAAGAGATTTCTCCTGATTTCGGGAACATACAACACATTTGAAAGCTTTTTTACTTCACTATTTGCAGCAACAAAAGAAACAGTACCTGTGCCCGCAGCAGGGCATTTAGCATCATTTCCAACCGTCACAGTGATGGATTCTTGTAGAGACTGCATAGAACTGTATAGACCTTTCTTGATGGTCATGTGACGGGAGGCCCCACTATCCAACACCCATAAGTCGGTGGTAGATTCTTCTTGCGCCGAGGAGCACACTTCCTCAATGGTCGCCATGAATAATTCCAACTCTGCTTCGGCCGTATTGGCTGTCTCTTGCCCTTTACTTTTAAGGGTACCATTCTTTTCATCTGCCTTCTTGACACGACAATCTGCAATTGCATGTCCTTTCTTCTTGCACTAGAAGCACTCTCCTTGAAACTTCTTCTTGCCGCCCTTCTTCTTTTTGTCACCATCATTTTTTGTGGAGGAACCACCTTTGCCTTTTGCATTGGCAGAGAATGCAGCATCTCCATTGTTGCTTCCTTCTCGGTCTTTCAGCCTCAACTCCTCCTCCATTAATAATGCACAAAACTCCTCAAAAGTCAAAGCTTGAGGTCTCACCTGAGTATTAAGGGCAGTTACTAGTCCATTAAACTTTTGTGGACAAATCCGAAGACACCTCCGAGCTAGCTCTTCGCTAGTCTTTTGTATCCCAGCGCCAGCCATCTGGTCGCGCAAATTCTTAATCCGAGTGATGAATACTTCAACCGTCTCTCCTTCAGCAAACTTCTCCGCTGCTAGTTGATTCTCCAAGTTTTGAATCCTTGTTTGGTTTCGTGTTTCATACTGACTCCTTAGTACATTCCAAGCCTCTGACGCTTTGGTTGTATGCTGAATCAAAGTCAGAACATTGTTACAACAGCTTGTAACTAAGGCACACAATGCATCTGCATTCCTTCGTTTTCAAGCTAATAGAAGATCTGCATTCGGAGGAATCATCACACTAGGATTTGTTGGGTCGGGGGTAGGCTGTGGTTCTACGTCAGTCCCCAGCATAGTCTCCAGAAGCTCATAAGAATCAATGATAGTTGTAATTTTGAACTTCCACAAGGTGTAGTTTGTACCATCTAACCTGCCTTCGCTGAAGGTTGGTGGACGAATCCTCAGTGTTTGAATAGCTGGTACAGCAGCACTACCTCCTGTACCGCTTCCTGATGCGCCCGAACCGCTTCCGGAAGTCGACATAGTTTCTCCTTGCTGTTGAAGCCTTTGCCTCTTGCACACTCTCCGATCTCTAGAGCCCCCTGGGCTCTGATACCATGTAAAAAATTACACGGCGCAGCGAACAGAATCTAAGAAAGAGATAGAGAGTACACAACAGATAAAAGGAGAATCGGTAAATTCTTTAACTCCAAACAACTGATACAAAGATGGCTCTGTCCACCCGTGCGCTTCCACTGTGTGAAGCTTAAATAGCGATCTAGACAGAAGATAGGTGAAGAGCTTAAGGCTAGCTAGAACAACTCTGACTGGGTGAAAGATAAGTATTCGATGGCTGTGAAGGGTTTTAGCTTTTATAGCCTGCGAAGGCCGTTAGGTGACCGACCTACCATATGAGTCTCCACTAGTCGGCCAGGGAATATTCCCTTTACCATCGGGCACCTCAAGTTGCTACCAACTTAACCACTCCGTCTAACCCAAAGATTAGATCCACAACGATCACCTTTTTGCCATCCGGTCACATAGACCTCATCTGATATACAAGTCAGGACTCAACCAATGTCCGGGCTCACATTTGGCTTCTCCTCAAAATGGGGGCCTTACAACTTTGAGCACCATGGATCATCGGTAGTACCTAATGAGGGTGGGGCATTGATCATATCTAACAGTGTAAAGGCTATGCAGAGCCTGTTACACCACTCATTGGAAAGCTTTGGTTGCATATATAGGGATATGTGGACAACAAAGAGTTTTTCATTGCTCCACTTGAGGGTTGTGATGTATGGTTGGAATGCCATGGTGTCATCGTATGTATGCAGTGATTGATTCTTGTGCAAAAGAGATCACTATTCAGCATATGGAAAAGACACTTACACTTGATGTAAAGTTAAAAGGGAATTTTTCCCTGTTGTATCTGTAGCTGCCATTTCTAAGTGTACTTGGTTTTTACTAAGGATAAAGATGATAGTGAGAATGTTGGAAACATCTCTAAGTTAAGAGAAATATTTCATGTCATTTCTAAAAATGTATGTTGATTGCTTTTCTCAGTCACTTCCAGGGAAGCTATTTTTTGAACGGCTTGAAGATCATGGCATAGATCTTATCCTTAGAAGTAGCCCACCTAATAAGCCACCCTGCAAAGTCAATGCAGCTTAGTGGAAGGAGATTATGAGTTAGGTGAATGTGTCGTTAGAAAAAGGGATGATTCAGCCCAGCTCATCTTCTTTTTGTTCTCCAATGCTTTTGGTGTAAGAAAAGGATGGTTCGTAGCATATATGCATTGATTATTGTGCTATGAACAAGATCACGATAAAGAATCGGTTTCCAATCTCCCGAATCGATGATGTTATGGATAGATTGCAGGGGCAGCCATATTCAGCTGTATAGATTTCAGGATATCTTTTGGATTATATGAGTTTTTGTCATATCTTTTGAACTTACAAATGCTCTTGCCACTTTCAATCGTATGATGGATTGCATCTTCAAGCCACATAGAGGATTTATGGGCACTTTCTTTGATGACATGGTTGTGTATTCAAAGAATGAGGTAGAGCATAGAAGACACTTGGATATTGTAGTTAATAAACCGTGTAAACATAGGCTAGTTATCAATGACAAGAAAGGTGAAATTTTTTTGTATGAAATCCACTTTTTGGGGCATATTGTATCGGTTGATGGTATTCGCATGGACCTTGCAAAGATTGAGGCAATACGATCGTGGCCACCTTTCAAAAATGTACATGAGATCCATAGCTTCTTGGGTTTATATTCTTACTACAGGAAGTATGTATGCAATTGTTGAAATTGCATCTTCATTGCATGCTTAATAGAATAAGGATATGCTATTTAGATGGATAGCAATGGAAATTTTAGCATTTGAAAGGTTAAAGAAAAGCTTACGGCACATGACTCCTTCGACAGTTGGTGTTGCCCATTTGTGACCCTCGCGTGGGCAAATTCTCATAGGAGACAGCTCTTCTGTGTCTATTGCTGCACGGGGTGAGATGCAATTGATTTCAGATGGACGTGGTAGTACCCACACTTCCGAGGTGTTGCATGTGTCAGGTTTAGGATATCATTTGCTTTCGATACATAAGATTTGTTCTCTTGGTCTCTTGGTGGAGTTTGACAGTGATGCTGTTCAAGTTCTTGATCGTGGATCGAGGAAGGTTTTCTCTTCAGGATTATAGGAGAATGGCATCTACAAATTGAAGTCTTCTTTCACTCTTACTTCTCTTCTTCTTACCTCTCCGACACAGTCTGAGCTATGGCATGCTCGGTTTGGCCACCTGAACTATGAGTATCTTCAAAAGGCGTCGCGAAGATCGCTTGTTTGAGGTTTGCTGAACATAGTGGTGAGCCAGCAGCCATGTGTCTTCTACATTCGTGGGAAGCAGTATAGGGATGCAATTTCCCACAAAGCTTCGAGGCGGTCTACTTCACCAACGGAGCTTGTATCTACGGATCTTTGTGGCCCGATGAGGAATGAGTCCTTGAAGGGGAGCTTGTACTTCATATTGATCGTAGATGACTACAACAGGATGACATGGGTCTACTTCTTGGCGCTGAAGTCGGAGGCTTTCTCTCGCTTCAAGGAGCGAGTAGCAATGCACCCCAAAACTTATTATTATATTGCTCCAAATTCTTGCATTCCTTAGCATCCAGCTCATTCCAAGTTGTCATGTTGTCCACCTCAAAGGTACTTCTCGACCAATTCAATGCAATCATTTGCTTCAATTGTACCCGTGTTGACGGTACTCCACCTTGCATCAAAAAAGTAGACCACCACTGCAATGCATTCCCCTTCAAAACAGTGGTTTCTTTTCGAATCTTTGAGAACTCGATGAAGTTTTCCCCTAAATAGGTTGTACCAATTTGCTAAATGAAAGTCCAATCTTTCAACCTATCTTGTGCACCACTTAAGGACTCAAACTTTACTACTTTTCCATCCTCATCATAGTCTTTTGCTGCCCCTTTGGGTATTAGGTTGTCATATACTGACTGCTGCAAAAAGGGCGCATTTGCTAAATTTATATCAAAGCCAACACCAAACAGAGTATTTGCATGACCAGCACTCATTCCTTGAGCCCCATACATATTCGGGAGTGTAGATGCATTACCAAATATGTCCCTAGCATCAAGCCAACACTGCTATACGTAGGGTTTTACACATTTCCAAACATAGCCAAATACATTGGGCCTTGCACACCATGCATTGGCTGTTGCATACCATAGCAAGTTGTGCGATGCATTCCCATATGTGGTCCCTGTTGCATACCATAGCAAGTTGTGCCATACATTCCCAATATGTGGTCCCTGTTCAATCATCATAACATGAAAAATCCTACTGCCACCAAAGTATCATGGCTGCCCCATCATAGCATGCATGCTTGGTTGTCCAGAATCCATTGGTGTTGAGCCTAACACACCAACAATCATAGCATGCATTCCCGGTTTTCCAAAATCCATTGGTGTTGAGCCTAACACACCAACAATTAGGACTTTGGATGAACTTCTATTGTTTCAAAAGCTGCAACTCACTTTGGCGACAATCTCTCACCTTGTCTCTCAACACTCCACTCTAACTAACCAAGCACCCTCCTCTCCAACCCAAGAAAGTAAGAACACAAGACTAGCTCAAGTTATAATGAACTCATCTAACTTACCTTCTCGCATTTGATGACTCAAAGGCTCGAAGATGATTCCACAACCACGATCAACACGATCCAATGCCATTGCTCCTTCGCATCCACAACCAAGCACACCAACGAGTCGAAGAGATAGCAGAGAAGATGGGAAAAGCAAGACGATGGCGAAGAGCTTCACCTTCCCTCAGTCCCTATAAGATTGCATGTCATCAGTCTTCGATACCATCCAGCGATCACTCTGTCATAGCACGAGAGATGTCGTTCCGTTTCACCACCCAACCTCGCCTAGATGAGTGCTGGCTCCTCTCTCTAGTTTCATTTGCCAGCCGTCCGCTTCAAGTGAGTCCTACTATTCTTAGACTCACTTACTCTCTAGGCTCCCCTTGACCCCATTCGGGTGCCCAAGGCCCCCGGATGGTCATCCCTCGCACCTGTCTCCCATAAGTCACATTTATTAACGTAACATTTCCTTCCCTTTAAGAATCGGTTTCGTCCTCGAAAACGATACTTGGAAGATCCAATTGTAAATTGGGAAACCTTTTTCTTAAGGTACTTACTCGCTCCCATGTTGAGCTTTCTTCTAAACAATCTTTCCATTTGACCAAATATTCTTGATAAATAGTATTCCTTGTTCGTCTATTACGAACATTTAATATTCTTTCTGGCTCATGTGGATTAGATTGGTCATCTAATAGCTCCTCAATGTTATCATTTAAGATTAGATTGTCCAAATCACCCAGCTTCTTTCTCAGCTTACTTACATGAAAAACTAGATGTGTTTTACTACCAGCAGGTAGTTGGAGCTTATAAGCCTGTTCTCCCACCCTTTTAAGTATTGTGAAAGAACCACAATACCTGCGTGAAAGCTTTGGACATCGTCCCATTTTCATGGTTTTAGTTTGTTCAGGCACCTTAAGATAGACCAATTCTCCTTCTTCAAAGGAGATGTCTCTTTGGTGAGGATTTCCATAAGCTCTAGCTCGATTTGAGCTTTCTTAATATTTTCTTGAGCAAATTTTAACATACTATTCATATCCTCCAAAAAGTCCTTGGCTGCCTGAACCTTTTCCTTATACAGTCCCACTACATGAGGAGCTCTGGGCTGAAACCCATACATTAGCATAAATGGACTATATCCAGTGGAAGAGTGCTTGGCACTATTATATGCAAACTCTGCTATCGGTAGATACTCTTCCCAATTAGTTTGCCTTTTACTTACATATGCCCTGAGCATATCTTCAAGGATTTGGTTAACCCTTTCAGTTTGCCCATCAGTTTGCGGGTGGTCCGCCGTACTAATGCTAAGTTTAGTATCCAACTTCCTAAATACAGCACGCCAAAATTAACTATCAAATTTTCAATCTCAATCAGAAACTATATTTGCCAAAAGGCCATACAATCAATATATGTTCTCTACGAACAATCTAGCCAATTCTAGTGTTTTAACATCAGTTGAAGTTGGAATAAACCTAGCCATTTTGGTTAGCCTATCCACAATCACCCACACAGAGTCGTGCCCCCTCTGTGTTCTGGGTAACGCAACAATAAAATCCATGGAGATACTCTCCCATTTTCCCGAAGGAATCTCTAATGGGTGGAGAAATACTCCCATTTTCAATCTTTCAGCTTTATTAACCTGGCATTTATTACATTTGACCACATTGTCAAGGACGTCCTTATTCATTCCAGGCCAATAGAACTGCCTTTTAATAAGACTATAAGTCTTATTAACTCCTAGATATCCCGCACTAGGGGTATCATGACACTCAAAGAGTATCTGGCGCCTTATTTCTTCATCTTTCGTGACACATACCCTTCCCTTGTAGAGTAAATAACCATTATCAATGGTAAAATTCTTCCACTTGAATCTCATTTGAGCAACCCCTGATGCTCCATTTCCTTGATAAACATCCTCAAATATTCCTTCCTCTGTGGAGGCTCTTCCATTTGGATCCCCATTATTTATTACTTCCCATATGTTGGAATATGCCGGATCAACCTGGCATTTTTCTTTCAAAGATTCAAGTAAATCGGAAGTGAACTGAGTGAAACTCAATTCATTTATGATGGGCATTCTGCTGAGTGCATCAGGTACTATATTGTACTTTCCCTTTCTATACCTTATTTCGTAGTCGAACTCTTGAAGGAGTTCGGCCCATCTGGCTTTACGCCCTTGTAGATCCGGTTGGTCATTAAGCCACTTAATGCTTTCATGATCCGACAAGATCAAAAGTTTAGCATCGTACAGATAGTGCCTCCATTTCTTCATTGCATGTACTATTGCATACAGCTCCCTCTCATAAACAGAATAATTCTGTTTTGCACGGTCTAATTTCTTGCTTTCAAAAGCAACTGGTCGACCTTCTTGTAATAAGACCACGCCTATCGCCTTATCACTGGCATCGGCTTCAACCACAAATGGTTTATTGGGATCCACAATTAATAGTACTGGAGTTGTAGCAATAGCTACCTTAAGTTTTTGAAACTTTCATTTTGGTCTGTTCCCCAATTAAAGCTCTTCCCTTTCCCTGTAAGTTGATCTGTCATTGGAACAGCTATTTTGGCATAATACCGAATGAATCTACGATAAAATCCAGATAAACCTAGGAAGATCTGCAGCTCTTTCAGGTTCCTTGGAGATGGCCATTCAATAATTGCCCTTACTTTTTCTAGATCCATCTTGATTCCCTCTTTTGAAATAATATGCCCCAAATATTTGACCTCTTGTGCAAAGAATTCACATTTAGTTTTCTTCACATAAAGGGAATGTGTTCTTAACAATTGGAATACTAATCATAAGTGTTCCAAATGTTCTTCTTTTGATTGACTAAAGATCAAGATATCATCCAAGAAGACTACTACAAAGTGTCCTAGATAGGGCCGTAACACACTATTCATCGCTTCATAAAAGTAGCTGGTGCATTAGTGAGGCCAAAAGGCATCACCAAAAAATCATAATGCCCATATCTAGTACGAAATGTTGTCTTAGGAACATCCTGTGCCTTAATTCTTACTTGGTGATAGCCTGATCTTAAGTCTATCTTTGAGAAGAATTTTGCCCCTTGTAATTGATCAAAAAGATCTTCCATTCTGGGCATAGGAAATTTATTCTTCACCGTTATCTTATTAAGTACTCTATAATCAACACAAAGTCGCATAACCATCTTTTTTCTTTATCAATAAAATTGGCGAAGCCCAAGGTGAATTGCTGGGTTGTATAAACCCTTTATCAAGGTAATCCTTAATTTGTCTTTCAACTTCTTGGTGCTGTGTTTCACTTAACTTATAAGGTGGTTTAGAAATAGGGTGTGTATCCCTATTTGTGTCAATTGGGTGATTTACATCACTCCTATCTGGTGGAAGGTCACTTGGTAAATCAGAAGGAAACACATCTTTAAATTCATCTAACAAACCACTTAAATCATTACTTACATTCAACTCACAAATATAAAAAAATTGTTGCTGTATATTACAGAAAGTGAAAGTGTTTTGTACAGGAAGAGACCATAACATATATACCGCACAAGCTTCCTTCTTTATCAGCTTCTGAACTTCATTGGAACACAACAAAGGGTTATCAGATACTTCATGTTCACCTTGAATCACAAAAGTCTTACCATCCCTTTCAAATTCCAGTGTATTATGATGATAACTACGTTTCAAATATGGTTCCGGTCCCCATAGCCACTCCCTCCCTAAAGCAATATCGGCTCTTTCCATATTCATAATTTGGAAATCAAGTTTATCTTTATATCCTTGGATCTCGATTTCCAAATTGGATACCATTGTATCCCATATTTTATTATCCTAACCTTGCATCATACGAACAATATATTGATGCCTGCTCTTTTGTTGGGGAAGTTTCAATTTTTTTTTACAAGTGCATAATTTATGAAATTGTGAATAGCAGAGTCATCAATCATGACTCTAACCCTCTTTCAAGCTATCAATCCATGCACTCTAACTAAATCATGTGGCCCAAAAGTAGGCTGCCACATAGAAGTTGACATACAACACCTGTGTTGTACATCCTTGTGCAAGACCTCTAAAGATTTATACTTTTCATGCCCCTTTAATTCCAGGGTTTGCACTACATGGATTTGTTTTTCTTTTCCCTTGCCCTTGTCCTTATCCTTTCCTTTATCTTCTCCCTTTTTCCTTTGAGGGCAATTCTAGGCAGCATGGTTAGGGGATAGGCAATTGAAACACAATCTTCTTCTTTTGGCCTTATCAAAGTCATCTTGACTTAACTTTGGCCTTACATATTGTTTCTTTTCAACGGGTTGTTTCTTGCCCTTAAGAAATGGCATTTTCCTTTTAAATTTGCCTACAAATTTTGAGGCTTCAAATTCCTTAGTCTTGGGCTCCATATCAGTGAGACTAGTGAGTGTACCTGGATGCGTATTATCTTCATTGATTAATGTAAATTTAATCGCCTCTTCAAGCGTCTTAGGTGAACTCCTTTTCACTTCCTTTTTACAAGCCTTATCTATTCTCCTGATGAATGCTCTTATCTTTTGAAATTCATCTATTCCTTCCAATTTGAGGATTATCTCGCAATACTCCTCCAGATATGTCAGCAAAGATCTTCCCTTTTGTCTGACATAATCCCAATCTTCCCAATTTCTTTCCATTTCATTTTCAGAAAGGAATTCTTTCAAAAAGACCGATTCAAATTGAGCCCAAGTTTCAGGTATTTTATTTGCCTCCTTTAAAGTTTGCCACCATTTATATGCCATTGGCCCCAAGGTTAAACTGGCCTCCAGTGCTTGGAGATGTGGTGGAGTATTTTTAAGTTTGTGCAAATCCTCCCATTTTTGGAGAAAATTAAAGATAGTGTATTTATTTCTGTCTTTTTCCTCCCCGAGAAACTGAGGGGGTTTCATATCTTTTAACACTGGGTTATCCCTTAACTTTTGGTGGGGTTCTCTAGGATCTCGCATAGTCACATCTAAATCTTCCGATGAAGATGGAATATCCGAGGTTTCTACCTTATTTTTATCCCTTTCTAGTAATAAGGCTAATTGAGATTTTATTTCTGTGAGTATTTGAGTTAGAAACTCCATTTGAACCCTCTGTGCTTGCACACGAGCAATTAAATCATCAAATTATTCTCATGTAGCAAAAAATGCTTCCCATTGATCTTCTTGAATTTATGTTTCATGGGGATCCGCCATAGGATGGTCCCCAGAACTAGAATCTTCCGTCACCCCCTTTTTCTCTTTACCTTCCATTAATACACTGGGATTAGAAAGCAAATATAAGAAGTTTGCGTACAAAATGAAGTACTTCCCTGATTATAGTGATAAGGCAGCTGTTGATGGCTTTAACAGTTTAGTGATAACCAAAAGAGTGAGGAACAGTTCGACTTTCCTCCAAACCGAGCTACTCGCGTTGAAATGAAGCTTGTCGAGCATGAACACAGAATAAGGAGTGGATTAAAAACACCCCCCCCCCCCCCCCCACAGGTCACGTGTAAACTAGATGTACCCACAGCTATATCTCAAACGGGACTTCGCCCGACTGGCTCTATACTGCCGTCCACTTCGGTTACATAAAATCTGGCAACGGCGCCAATACTGTCAGGTGACGGTGGCCAATCTGAGGAGGGGGAAATTTACGGTTGTGACAGATGTTACCAGTCACGTGTGATAAGGTGCGCGGCCAATCCTATCAGGCATCGACTGGTCAGTACTGACGTAATCCGTCAAGTACTCGAACTTTAACGACGGCGCCCACACGGACGC
This sequence comes from Lygodium microphyllum, assembly GCF_053477565.2. NCBI lineage: Eukaryota > Viridiplantae > Streptophyta > Polypodiopsida > Schizaeales > Lygodiaceae > Lygodium > Lygodium microphyllum. The sequence continues at coordinate 302,677 of NC_141144.1, forward strand.
GAATCCAAGCTCGAATTGAAGATTAAAAGGGTGGGAGACCAGTGTGCCAACACGAAAGCATTCGCCTCAATTAAAACGGAACCCAACGGCTCTTCCAGAAAACGAGACCCGACGGCTCTTCCAAAAGACAGGACCCGACAGCTCTAATACCAGTATAAGATTGCATGTCATCAGTCTTCAATACCATCCAGTGATCGCTCTGTCATAGCACGAGAGATGTCGTTCCGTTTCACCACCCAACCTCGCCTAGATGAGTGCTGGCTCCTCTCTCTAGTTTCGTCTGCCAGCCGTCCGCTTCAGGTGAGTCATACTATTCTTAGACTCACTTACTCTCTAGGCTCCCCTTGACCCCGTTCGGGTGCCCAAGGCCCCTGGACGGTCATCCCTCGTGCCTGTCTCCCATAAGTTACATTTATTAATGTAACAATCCCTCACTCAACACACCTCTCACTCTCTCCCTCTTAGTCACTCTCAACACAATGGAAGCAAGATGATAGACAAGAAAGATTGAATAGAAAGCCACACATATGGAGCTTCTGCCGCATGGATGTGCCAAAAGAGTCAATACAACTGAGACCTCCTCCCCCTATATAGACCAAGAATTAGAGTTAGGGTTAGGATTTGCACCCCTTTTGCGTTTAGAGTTTGCACCCTCTTTTGGGCATCCTACCCATTTAGTGGGCTCTAGGCCGGTCAATCATCATTGCATGCTTCAACCATAGCCTAATCAGACCAACCCTATATTATTCTAATCACAAATACATATGTGCAACCCATGCAATAGTTGCGGGTGCGACAAACACAATTGCGAGTGATAGATACAATCTACACAGGAGTAAGCCTAACTCTCACAAAGTAAGTCATCTTCTATACCTTGTTGTCTTGAAGGTATAGAAGATGACTTCTTCTTCTTGCCCTTGCTATCCTTCTTCGAAGCATTTAAAAATCCAGTAAACTAAGGATCCTTTGCCAATTCAACAAAGAGATTTGCTATTGTCCTCCGATTCTTGAATTGGTCATCAAATTTCTCTTCACTTTGCTAGTCATCAGTCTCATTATGCCTTGAAGGCCCTGCAACTTGCCCAACAACAAAATTTTCAGCTTGTCGTCCATGGTCCAAGATTAGGCATTGCATTTTCTTCTTCCCCATGTGAATGTCCATATTAAGAGGCATCACCACTGCTTGATTCTATCTCCATCTCACTCTATGAAGACATATTGCTGTAATTTCTCATCTGAGAGCAAAAAACAACACTAGCACAAAGCTTTGGCTTGCAATCAGGTGCCTCGGCCCACCAAATCAGAGGATTGAGTGATATTCCAACAATGGAACCATAAAACCAACCTTCCTCGGATAGGGTGATAAAACCTAATCAAGCACTTAATTACAACAATTAATAACTGACTATAAACTGAAATGCACACATTACCTTAACAATCTTGGACAATAGACACCCTGTTGGCCCCAAAACTAGCACCTCTTTCGATATTTCTTTAGCTTCAATTGCCAATGGATCAACTACAAGCCGAGATTCTCCAATCTCCTTGGCTAATCTGAAAGCCCCTTATTGTACAAATAATCAGCAAGCAATTTGGGGCAATTGCCCCTTGATTTTCACCCACGACTTGCACAAATGGGACTACCACCTAGCCAAATGCTGCCCCAATTCACAGTGGATAGCCTAACATCTGAAATAGTTGTCAATACAACAAATTACAGCTGCTGATTTCAGTGTACAATGCCTTATCATGTTGGCACAGGTCCCTAGGTGGCTGTTAAACCCTAATTTCTACATAAATTTAGGGTAATTTTTGCAGAAATTTAGGATTTACAATAGAGATCCCTCTGTTATCCACCAAATTTGGCTGAGATCTGCTCGAAATGGCCAAGAAATGCTAAGATCTCCCAAGAATGGGTTGTAGAGGTGAAAGAAAGCCAAGATGAGAAAGAAATCTGATTTTCTTCGCAAGAAAACCCTAAAATCTGTCTGCTGCCTGCTCCAGCCTGCATTTAATGTAGTCACCTACTGCCATACACCTACAAAATACTATCACCTAATTAGCAATGTTGTTGCCAACCCCTGGAAGGCGTATCCCTACTATCCCTTGCTTGATGAGGCCCCCAGATGGCTGTCTTCTGCAGTAGACTGTTGTTCTCTGATTAAAAAATGAACCAACAACTCCCTCTCTCTCTCTCTCCAAGGCTGTAGACTAACTAAATGGTTGAGACCTAGTCCCCCAAAAAATGTTTTCTCAATTTGCATGGGCATTTTTGCCAAGTGGCAGTCTTCTAAACCCATTTTTTGGCATTATCCAACCATTTAATTAATTTTTAAATTTAAATAATCCTAAAAATTAATTTCAACCCTTCTGACCCTGCCCAAAATTAAATGTGCCCATCCATAATTAAATTGGCTTGGCCATTTGCAACTTGGAGTAGTTCCCAATCTCTGTTGATCCTTAGATTGGCATTAATTAATTAATTCATGCTAGTCCCTAGTATCACCACAAACACTTGTCGGCCAAACAATTGTCCTAGGGTCAAAACTAACACTAATTGACCACCAAAACCCAATTAGCATAAATTATCACAACCTTTTCCTTTGACACCCACTACATCATTGAGGTCCTTAGCCTATTACCATAAAATAACTACCATGTGCATCACATGTGCTGAATAACCTTGCACATTTGATTAATATCTTAATCAAATGTTATCAGCAAGATTAGAGCATCTCAAAATTTCACATCCCTGTGACAGGAAACCGATATCAATGCTTTGGAGCCAGAGACTCACTGTTGTACTCGTCATCCTCGTGTTTAGTATATGGACTCCATTTCCCGAGCACATCTCAAAGTTCTCTTCTTTTGCAATGTTCTTCTATTTTCTTTCTCTTTTATCTTGTGTTCAACTATCCATTTCAGCACTTGTCTATGCTTCCACTCCTACACCACTTCTAACATATTCCACACCTAGCATCATCTCCCATACATCAAGCGTTGGGCTGCAGATTTGCGTTTGCACTCCAAGAGGATCTTCACCATCAAGCATCACCTTTCCCACTCCTGGCATCATCTTGGCTTCTCCATTTGGCAGATTCAGAGGTTCTTCTACTATTGATGTCATCACACTAACTACTAGTATTTGCATTTGCAGCCTACCATCTCTCCTCCATCTGGCGTCACCATCCACACTGCTGGCATCAACATCTGGGTTGTTATCATTTGCGTTTGGCGGCTCACACACCTCATGTAGTTGCATTTGTAGGTTGGCTCATCTAGGCTTGCATTTGTAGACTCCAAGGTTTCTTTTGTCAACAAATGACTAAGAAAATGTGACGCCTAATGGAAGGGGAGTAGCCAAGATACAAAACACAAGATCCAGCTATCTCTAATGATGATGCATGTGATGGATGAAGACACCAAATGCAAAAGACACCTCTAGGCTACCAAACGCAAGGTAATGAACGATGCCTGATAGGTGGAAGTTGTTGCCAAGCAGGTGGAAGCTGACGCCAGAAGGGAATGTGTATTCAACGCAAGAGGGAAGGGCTCAAGGAAGCTATCACTTGTGTGGAAAGGAGCACCAGCAGAGAAGGAAGGCATTGCCACCATAAACGCAACCCACGAATGCTAGAGACTGGTGCCTGGCAACAACGATGGAGATGGTGAAAGGAGAGGAGGAGAGAGATGATCTCATAAAAAGAAGTGAGTGAGTGTATATAAAGAATTACTTTGACACAGAAGCACAAATAACAATCATACAAAGCACAGATTGATAAAAGAACATAGTTAGGGTTAGGGTAACTTAGAGACAATGAACACAAAAAATAACTGAAGTGATATAACTCCTGAATATACAATGCTCATGCAACAAAAACACTATGCAGTGAATGAATACTAAACCTCGAACTCCTGCATCTCAAGGATCAGGGCAAAGGTAATGAGCTAGAGAGTGTGTCATACTTTGAACGGATCCCAAATCGCAGCAAGGCATCCTCTCGATGTCAAACACTAGCAAACACAACAGTGAGAAGCTGGATTTGATGCAGACACCAGTGAGGAGAGAGAAATACTAAAAACACAAGCTGCAAGAGAGAGAGAGACTAAAAACACAAGCAGGACGGCCTGCAAGAGAGAGAAAGACTAAAAACGCAAGCAGGATAGCCTACAGGAGAGAGAAAGTTGCCAAATGCACGCTGGACAGCCTGCAGAAGTTGGGCGACAGCTGGAGAAGAGAGAAAACTGCCAAACGCAGGCTGCAAATGACGTGACAGGCAGTACGGCAATAAGTCTATGCAGGAATAGCAGTCACCTGGCTTGGATCAGCTCCAAACTGCGAGAAGAGGGCTGGAAATCAGGCGCCAATTGATGTAGATAGCAATGGACAGCTTTGGCTGAGATGTCCGCCGCGAACAAGGTGTGGGCAGTAAAGCTGAAACACCTAAAATCTGCAAAAACAAGATTGTGAGCTGAATGGATAGCAACATACTTATTTATAGAAAGTTTGGGCCCTCCCAAGTGGGTTTGTGCTTATGGGACACAAAAACTCTCTAGGATCGCGTTTCTTTTAAATAAACTAGGTTTCTTCATTAATTAAGCAAGTTTTGGGGCTGTTCAAGTAAAGCTAATGCATTTTGAGCTCAACATCTCCTCTCAGGCCCAACAACGGTGCCACAAGAAATATCTTTTACCCCAAGGCGTCCCACCCCAAAGCAGCCAAAGCATCGGACAAAGGGTGTGCGTTAGCTACCCAATGGCCTACTAAGACTACAGAGGCGATGGTTATCTTACTAAGGGAGCCCAAGTGATCACCCCAGAGAGGACAGGACATCCAACAAAGGGTGCATGTCGGCTACCCAGTAGCCTACCAAGCCCTACAAAGGCGGATGGAATCAGCTATAAACTTCTTTTTTTAATTTGATAGGTTTAGCACTAAGTGTGGGGTTCAACTCAGTTTTCGTCCTATTGAGTATCCGTGCCCCAAACGAAAGAATGATAAGGATGGTCAGACCCAAGACCTTCACAAAACAAGCATACCATTACTGGGTGTCAATGAAGAAGGAAAATGGCTATGGGTATAGCAAATATGTGAAGCAAGCAAGCTAAGGAAAACAACTGCCTTGGAGACTGCCATGGGAAATGCCACGAATATGGTGGATCCAAAGTTGACCACTCCAAAAGACCAAAAAAGGAATAAATACGCACAAAATGCATGTTTACATGAATAGAATGTCAATGCATGGGGTAATGTAAAGGGTGATGCAAGATGTCATGCCCATGCAAGATGCAATGCAATGATGCCACTTAGATAGTGCCCTCGCAGGGGAATTGTTCACTTGCCCAAGCACCCTTTTACAATCATATCATCCTGACAGTGCAGATGAAATTACAAATGTCCATAATACAATGTCTAAAAACTGTAAGCATCATCACTGTCACTGACAAGAGTAGAAGCTGCCCCCTCTTAAACTGGAAGGGAAAGCAAGAGGAAAGCACCCTCTCCCCGCCAAGCTGAAGAAGTAGGGGAGGGTGTACCCAAACCGATCCTGGTAAACAGGTACTGAAGAACCGGCCGGTTGACCACTTTGGTCAAAATATCTGCAAAATTGTCAGGTGTGGACACAAACTCTAGGTGGATACTGCCTAGCTCAACTTGCTCTCTAAAAAATGGCAGTGGACTCCCACATGCCGCATCCGTGGAGAAATGATCAGATTGCCTGCAAGGGCAATGGCACTCTGGTTGTCACAATAGACAACGGTGGGAGAGTCGCATGGGAAATGAAGTGCCGCCAGTAAACTCCTTGGGTAGATGGCCTCGGTGGTGCCATCGAAGAGAGTCCGGTACTCAACCTCGACCGTGGAAGCCGCAATTGACTCCTGCTTACGACTTGACTAAGAAATGGAAGCCGTGCCCAAGGTAAAGAGCTAGCCGCCATGAGAACACCGGGTGTTAGGATCTCCTGCCCAATCAAAATCAATGTTCCCCAACAAACATAAACCACAACCATATGTCATGCCATAAGAATAAGTACACCGTAAATAACGCAACACACGAAGACATGCAATCCAATGTGACATCCTAGGTACTGTGAAATATTGACTTAGTATGCTGACTGAGTAAGCTAAATCTGGTCTAGTGTAAATTAACCAAAGAAGTTTTCCTACAACAGAGCGATAGGTATGTGCATCGAAGGGCTGTCCTAGGCTATCCTTCGACAAGTAGACAGTAGGATCAAGAGGCATGGCCACTCACCGTGTCTGATCCGAAGTGTGTTGTTCCACCAGCTAAAGTGCATACTTCTACTGTGACACAAAAATGCATCCCCCAAAACAAACGACCTCCATCCCCAAAAAATAAAACAACAAACCAAGGTTTGTTATCTCAAAAGTAGCACTAAGCTTTGCCTTGATGTTTGCTAGGGCAGCAGAATCTGAGCCTGCGATAAGTAAGTCGTCAACGTATAGCAGGATATAGTTGACCCCCTCTGCACTAGATCGAATATATAAGTTGAAGAGACAAGAGCTCAAGAAGGGAAGCACGATCAAGAGGAGCTATGGCGGATGGAGCAAGAGTAAGAGAGAGAGAGAGAGAGAGAGAGAGAGGCTCACTATGTGGAAACTCCAATAACCACAATGTGTGGCCGGGCCTTCCTTTATTCAAACTGTCACTAAAAGAATAAAGAATAAATGACTGTGATAGGCGCCCGCCACTTGCAGTGTGCAATGGCGGGTACTGTCAGTGTAGTAATACACGGGCAGCTAGGCAGAGGCGTCTTTATCCCCAACAACCTCCCACTAAAAGGCGAAACTGCTCCAGTCAGAGAGAAAAAGAAAAGGCAGTACAACATGTACACATGTACAACAGGATGAGGAAAAAGACGTCATCTCATCCAATGCCCATCAATCTCCTGAGGAAGGCAAAGCACTCGGTAGTGAGGCTTTTCGTGAGCAAGTCTACAGGATTCTGCTCAGTTGGAATCTTGACAAGGTCAACAGACCTGTCCTCAACGACCTCGCGAATGAAGTGATACCTCATCTCAATATATTTCGTCTTCGCATGGAAGACCGGATTCTTGGCCAACTGAATAGCACTTATAGAATCCGAATGCAGTGTAGGCATAGCATCTGTCATACCAAGGTTTGCAATCAAACGGCCTAACCAGATAGCCTCCTTGCAAGTCTCTGTGGCTGCAATATACTCGACCTCTGTAGTAGAAAGAGCCGTACACTTCTGCGCCCTAGACATCCAAGAGATAGCCCCTCCAGCATAAGTGAACACATAGCCAGAAGTGAACTTTCTACTATCTGCATGTCCTGCATAATCAGAGTCGGTGTACCCCACGACTCTTGTATCCTGGCTGCCATAACAAAGACAAATATTTGCTGTGCCCTTCAAGTACCTCATGATACCCTTCACAGCATCCCAATGTTTCTTGCCAGGTGTAGCCATATAACGTGCCACAACCCCAACTGCAAAAGCAATATCTGGATGGGTGGCTATCATGGCATACATAAGACTGCCCACGACTGATGCATAGGGAATCTTGGCCATCTCAGCCATGTACTCATCTGTCTGCGGACAATCGGCATGTAAAACCTTCACATGAGAAGGTAATGGACAGCCAATAGGCTTAATATCGTGCATGCGGAAACGCTCAAGGACTTTATGAATGTACTCCCTCTATGACAGATAGAGTAGTCCTTGAGATCGATCGCGCATAATGCGCATACCAAGTATATGAGAGACGTGTCCCAAATCTTTCATCTCAAAGCTTTTCTTGAGCTAAGCCTTAAGAGCATCTAGCTCGTCATGAGTTGTCCCTGCTAAAAGCATGTCATCCACATAGAGTACCATAATCAGTAAAGAACCGTCACGGGCTTTCTTCGTGTACAAGCACGGATCCATAGCACTGTGACTGTAGCCCTGTGACTGCATGAATGCATCAAACTTATGGTACCATTCCCTAGGTTGCTCCATGTAAAGGTCTTGTGTGCAGACCTTGGCAGGGAACATCTTCTTTAGTTTGCACACTAGATGTTCCCTGCCAAGGTCTGCAAAGCCCTTAGGCTGCTCCATGTAAATCTCATCATGTAAGTCCCCATGTAAAAAGGCCGTCTTGACATCCATCTGGTACAAGTCCAGGTCAAGCTATGCAACCAAGGCCAAGACTAAGCGTAGGGTGGTCATCTTAACCACAGGAGAAAAGACTTCATCAAAGTCAACACCATGCTCCTGCTTAAAACCCTTAGCAATCAATCGAGCCTTGTATGTCGGCTTGGGGTGTCCAGGGATACTTTTCAGCTTGTACACCCACTTGCATGGCAAAGCCTTCTTACCTTGAGGCAAGGAAACCAAATCCCAAGTGTGATTTTTATGCAATGAGTCAAGCTTAGACTTCATAGCCCTCTCCCAAGAGTGACAATCACCCTTGCGTATAGCCTCATCATAAGTGAGAGGCTGTCCTGCATCTGTAACCAGGACATAATCCATAGAGGGTGCAAAATGGTCAGGAGGTCGTCTATCTCTAGTAGAACGCCTCAATCCAGGCTCTGCTGCCTGACCAACATCCTCAGCATGTCTAACATATGGGCCATGAGCATCAGGTGATACTGCGCGATGTCTAGCTGGCCATGGAGCAGGCTAAACAGGAGCAGGTGACTCCTCTTGAAAGATAACTCTACATATCTCAACCACTTGCTCAGGCTGCATATGCATTTTGTCCTCATGAAAAATGACATCATGGTTGCGGATTACTTTCCGCGCCTGCAGATCCCATAGACGGTAACCCATCTCTCCTGCATCTCCATAGCCAATGAAAATGCATTTGACACTTTTAGGATCTAGCTTATTGTGTTTGTCCTTGGGCACATGGCAGAATGCCTCACATCCAAAGACACGCAAATGATCATAAGAGGGGGGCTTGCCTACCCATACCTCCTCTGCAACTTGAAAGTCAATGCCACTGCTAGGCGACTGGTTAATGAGATGCACTGTAGTAACTGCCTCAGTCCAAAAGTGCTGCGGTAAGCCAGCCTGGCTAAGCATGCTATGGACCCTTTCTTGAATGGCCTTGTTCATGCGCTCAGCCATACTATTCTAGGGTGGGGTGTAAGGGGCGGTCAAGTGACGCTTAATAACCCGCTCATCACAAAACTGCTCAAAAGCACGTGATACATACTCACCCCACCCTAGAAATGTGTCTAAGACATTGGATTTTCCCAGACTGGTTCTCTATCAATGCAAGCCAACGTTGAAATGTGTCTAAGACATTGGATTTTCTCTTTATGGGATAAGCCCAAACCTTACGTAAGTAATCATCTATGAAAGTAACAAAGTACTTTGCCCCACCAAAGTGACTGACAGGGCATGAGCCCACATACATTTGAGTGCACAAGAGCCAAGGGCTCACCCATGCGTTTCTTACGAGACTTTTTATGCATATTTCTAGTCTGCCTACCATACAAACAATGATCACAAGAATCAAAATGCGAAGAGTCAAAAGGTGAAAGATACTGCAAAGCACGGAGCATTTTCATTCCTTTAAGAGACATGTGCCCCAAACGAGCATGCCAAAGGAATGCATGGAGAATAGAACCCACAGACAAAACATGATCCAATGCAGCTCCAGATACAAGTAAGGGATAGAGGCTGCCAAACTTGGCACCTCTTGCAAGTACAAGCCTGCCACAAATAATCTTTCATGCAGAGTCTCCAAAAGACACAAATACCTTACATCATCAAGCTGTCCAGCTGACACAAGGTTGCGAGTCAACGCAGGTACATGGCGTACATCATGCAAAATAAAAGAACTGCCAGAAGGAAATTGTAGCCTAACATCTCCAATGCCCACAATGTCAAGAGACCTGTCATCACCAAGGCACACAAAACGAGACATAGGACGATAGGTATGAAACCAATCTCTACAGGGTGTCACATGAAATGACGCACCCGAATCCAAAAGCCAGCACTACGCATACAAAGAATATATCTCAGAAGTCGGTAAGGCATCACATAAAGAAGCTGCAAGTATGTAATCATCATCTGAATCAGGGGCCTGTATGACATTAACCTCTTCTATCTTCACGCTGGACTTTGTAGGTACAATACTGCGCTCAGAAGACTTTTCCTACACTTTCTGTTTTCCCTTTTACTTGCGCTTATCGCGCATTTTATGGCACTGCGGCCTAATATATCCTGCTTTCCCACAATAATGACAGATACGATCAGACTTCCGTCCACGGGACTTACTGCAACCACGTGACTTGGACCTGGACATTTGAGAGTCCCTGTCCTTATGATCATTATCATGCCTGCCATTTCTGCCACCTCTAACAGTCAATGCATGTGAAGAGTGAGAAGCATCGTTGTTTCTCTTGTTGATTTCCTTAGTTAATAAAGCACTCTCAACATCTTTGATTTTCAGCCCATCAAGCTTGTTCGTGCATGTTAGATTACGGGTACAGATTTCTTAAAAAGATGGAAGCACGAGACAGTTCATCCTCCCAGCCACGCCTAGATAAGTGCTGGCCATCAAGCTTATCTCTTTGCCAGCCGTCAACTTCCTGGAGTCCTACTATTCCTGGACTCCCTTACTCTCTAGGCTCCCCTTAACCCCGTTCGGGCGCCCAAGAGCCCGGACGGTCATTCTCGTGCATGTTCCCCTAAATTTACCTTAATGTAACATTAAATATCCCTTTTAATGTCACATTCCACACTTATGACCTTAATGTGACATTAAATATCACTTTTAATGTCACATTAATGTCACATTTCCTTCCCGTTAAGAATCGATTTCGTCCTCGAAAACGATATTTGGAAGGTCTAACTGTAAATCGGGAAACCTTTTCTTTAAAGTACTTACTCGCTCCCATGTTGAGCTTTCTTCTGAACAATCTTTCCACTTAACCAAACATTCTTGATAAATAGTATTCCTCGTTCGTCTATTACGAACATTTAATATTTTTTCTGGTTCATGTGGATTAGATTGGTCATAGAATAACTCCTCAATATCATCATTTAAGATTAGATTATCCAAATCACCCAGCTTCTTCCTTAGTTTGCTTACATGAAAAACTAGATGTATTTTACTACCAGCAGGTAGTTGGAGCTTGTAAGCCAATTCTCCCACCCTTTTAAGTATTATGAAAGGACCACAATACCTTGGTGAAAGCTTTGGACAATGTCCCTTTTTCATAGTTTTAGTTTGTTCAGGCACCTTAAGATAGACCAATTCTCCTTCTTCAAAGGAGATGTCTCTTCGGTGAGGATCTGCATATGCTCTAGCTCTACTTTGAGCCTTTTTAATATTTTCTTGAGCAAATTTTAACATACTATTCATATCCTCCAAAAAGTCTTTAGCTGCCTGAATCTTTTCCTTATGCAGTCCTACTGCAAAAGGAGCTCTGGGCTGAAACCCATACATCAACATAAATGGACTATATCCAGTGGAAGAGTGTTTGGCACTGTTATATGCAAACTCTGCTATCGGTAAATACTCTTCCCAATTAGTTTGCCTTTTGCTTACATATGCCCTAAGCATATCTTCAAGAATTTGGTTAACCCTTTCAATTTGCCCATCTGTTTGCGGATGATCCGCCGTACTCATGCTAAGTTTAGTATCCAATTTCCTAAATACCGCACGCCAAAAATGGCTATCAAATTTTCTATCCCGATCAGAAATTATATTTGCCGGAAGGCCATACAATCGGTATATGTTCTCTACGAACAATCTAGCCAATTCTGGTGTTTTAACATCAATTGAAGTTGGAATAAACCTAGCCATTTTGGTTAACCTATCCACAATTACCCACACAGAGTCGTGCCCTCTCTGTGTTCTAGGTAAAGCAACAATAAAGTCCATGGAGATACTCTCCCATTTTCCCGAAGGATTTTCTAATGGATGGAGAAGTCCTCCCATTTTTAATTTTTCAGCTTTATTAACCTGGCATTTATTACATTTGACCACATAGTCAAGGACGTCCTTATTCATTCCAGGCCAATAGAACTGCCTTTTAATAAGACTATAAGTCTTATTAACTCCTGGATGTCCCGCACTAGGGATATCATGACACTCAAAGAGTATCTGGCGCCTTATTTCTATATCTTTCGGGACACATACCCTACCCTTGTAGAGTAAATAACCATTATCAATGATAAAATTCTTCCACTTGAATCCAGTTTGAGCAACCCCTGATGCTCCATTTCCTAGTTGAACATCCTCAGATATTCCTTCCTCAGTAGAAGCACTTTCATTTGGATCCACATTTTTTATTGCTTCCCATATGTTGGAATATGCCGGATCAACCTGGCATTTCCCTTTTAAAGATTCAAGCAAGCTGGAAGTGAACTGAGTAAAACTCAATTCATTAATGATGGGCATTCTGCTGAGTGCATCAGCTACTATATTATACTTTCCTTTTCTATATCTTATTTCATAGTCGAACTCTTGGAGGAGTTCGGCCCATCTGGCTTTTCGCCCATGTAAATCTGGTTGATCATTAAGCCACTTAATGCTTTCATGATCCGATAAAATCAAAAGTTTGGCACCATACAAATAGTGCCTCCATTTCTTCATTGCATGTACTATAGCATACAGCTCCCTCTCATAAACAGAATAATTCTGTTTTGCACGATCTAATTTCTTGCTTTCAAAAGCAACTGGTCGACCTTCTTGTAATAAGACCGCGCCTATTGCCTTATCACTGGCATCAGCTTCAACCACAAATGGTTTATTGGAATCCACTATTAATAATACTGGAGCTGTAGCAATAGCTACCTTAAGTTTTTGAAAACTTTCATTTTGGTCTGTTCCCCAATTAAAACTTTTCCCTTTCCCTTTAAGTTGGTCTGTCATTGGAACAGCTATTTTGGCATAATCTCGAATGAATCTACGATAAAATCCAGATAAACCTAGGAAGATCTGCAGCTCTTCCAGGTTCCGTGGAGGTGGCCATTCAATAATTGCCCTTACTTTTTCTGGATCCATGTTGATTCCCTCTTTCGAGATTATATGCCCTAAATATTTGACCTCTTGTGCAAAGAATTTACATTTAGTTTTCTTCGCATAAAGGGAATGTGTTCTTAACAGTTGGAATACTAATTGTAAGTGTTTCAAATGTTCTTCTCTTGATTTACTAAAGATCAAGATATCATCCAAAAAGACTACTACAAAATGTCCTAGATAGGGCCGAAAAACACTATTCATCAGCTTCATAAAGGTAGCTGGTGCATTAGTGAGACCAAAAGGCATCACCAAAAAATCATAATGCCCGTATCTAGTACGAAATGCCGTTTTGGAAATATCTTGTGCCTTAATTCTTATTTGGTGATAACCTGATCTTAAGTCTATCTTTGTGAAGAATTTTGCCCCTTGCAATTGATCAAAAAGATCTTCCATTCTGAGCATAGGAAATTTATTCTTCACCGTTATTTTATTAAGTGCTCTATAGTCAACACAAAGTCGCATAGAACCATCTTTTTTCTTTACCAATAAAATTGGTGAAGCCCAAGGTGAATTACTGGGTTGAATAAACCCTTTATCCAGGTAATCCTTAATTTGTCTCTCAATTTCTTGATGCTGTGTTTCACTTAACCTATACGGTGGTTTTGAAATTGGGTGTGTATCCTTATTTATATCAATTGGGTGATTTATTTCACCCCTATCTGGTGGAAGGCCACTTGGTAAATCAAAAGGAAACACATCTTTAAAATCATCTAACAAACTGTTCAATTCATTATTTACATTCAATTCGCAAACATAAGAAAATTGTTGCTTAATATTACAGAGAGTAAAAGTATTCTGTACAGGAAGAGACCATAACATATATACCTCACAAACTTCCTTCTTTATCAGCTTCTGAACTTCAGTAGAACACAGCAAAGGATTATCAGATACTTCATGTTCACCTTGAATGACAAAAGTCTTACCATCCCTTTCAAATTCCAGTGTATTATGGTGATAGCTACGTTTTAAGGATGGTTCCAATCCCCATAGCCACTCCCTCCCTAGAGCAATATCAGCTCTTTCCATGTTCATTATTTGGAAATCAAGCTTATCTTTATATCCTTGAATCTCGATTTCCAAATTGGATACCATTGTATCCCATATTTTATTGTCTTGGCCTTGCATCATACGCACAACGTATTGATGCTCACTGTTTTGTTGGGGAAGTTTCAATTTTTTGACAAGTGCATAATTTATAAAATTATGTGTGGCAGAGTCATCAATCATGACTCTAACCCGTTTTCCAGCTATCAATCCATGTACTCTAAGTAAATCATGTGGCCCAAAAGTAGGCTGCCACAAAGAAGTTGACATACAACACTTATGTTGTATATCCCTGTGCAAGACCTCTAAAGATTTATACTTTTCATGGCCCTTTAATTCTAAGGTCTGCACTACATGGATTTGTTTTTCTTTTCCCTTGCCCTTGTCCTTTTTTTTGTCTTCCCCCTTTTTCTTTTGAGGGCAATTCCAAGCAGCATGGTTAGGGGATAGGCAATTAAAACACAATTTTTGTTTTTTGGCCTTATCAAAGTCATCAGGACTTAGCTTTGGCCTCATATATGGTTTCTTTTCAAAAGGTTGTTTTTTACCCTTGAAAAATGGCATTTTTCTTTTAAATTTGCCCACAAATTTTGAGGTTTCTAATTCCTTAGACTTGGGCTCCATATCAGTGAGACTGGTGAGTGTACCTGGACGCGTACTATCTTCATAAATTAATGCAAATTTAATTGCCTCTTCAAGCGTCTTAGGTAAACTCCGTTTTACTTCTTTTTTACAGGCTTTATCCAATCCCCTAATGAATCCTCTTGTTTTTTGGAATTCATCAATTCCTTCCAGTTTGAGGATTATCTCACGATATTCCTCCAGATATGTCAGTAGGGGCCGTTCCTTTTGTCTGACATAATCCCAATCTTCCCAGTTTCTTTCCATTTCATTTTCAGGAAGAAATTCTTTTAAAAAGACAGATTCAAATTGAGCCCAAGTTTCAGGTATTTTATTTGCCTCCTTTAAAGTTCGCCACCACTTATATGCTTTGGGCCCCAAAGTTAAACTGGCCTCCAGTGCTTGGAGATGTGGTGGGGTATTTTTTAATTTATGTAAATCTTCCCATTTTTGGAGGAAATTAAAGATTGTATCTTTATTCCTATCTTTTTCCTCCCCGTAAAATTGAGGTGATTTCATATCCTTTAAAACTGGATTATCCCTCAATTTATGGTAGGTTTGGGGTTCCTTAGGATCTCGCATAGTCACATCTAAATCTTTCGATGAAGATGGGACATCCGAGGTTTCTATCTTATTTTTATCTCTTTCCAACAATAAAGTTAGTTGCGATTTTATTTCAGTAAGTGTTTGAGTTAAAAACTCCATTTGAACCCCCTGAGTTTGCACACGAGCAGAAAGATCATCAAATTGCTCTCTCGTGGCAAAAAATTCTTCCCATTGTTCTTCTTGTATGTCTGGTTCATGGGGATCTACCATAGGTTGATCCCCGGAACTAGAACTTTCCATTATCCTTTCTTTCCCTTTTTCTGCCATTAATACACTGGAATTAGAAAGCAAAAATAAGAAATTTGCATACAAGATAAAATACTTCCCTGATTTTTTATGGCAGGCTGTGGCTTCAGTTATGTATGAAGGCTGTAGCTTCAATTATATATGAAGTTTTCTGCCTGTCTCACAGCAGTCGCAGTCTTATCCGTCTCAGGAGCAGTCCTATCCGTCTCAGCAATCTAATACTGGCAGCTCCCTTCTGATCTGGTTGGTCCTCGCGAATGCTGGCGACTCCACGCCTGGTCCTCGCGGCCCACGTTTTTTTATTTCTTTCTTCTTTTTCCTGCCCGTAACGAGACGGGTCACCTTTATGTGATATAACCTTTCCTGCCCGCAACGAGATGGGTCACATTAATGTGACGTGACGTGGCTTCTCCCTTTTTATTTCTCTTCACGGCCCGTTTTCTCACGCGGACGGACCGGACAGAAGTGACGGCCCGTTTTCTTACGTGACGGGGCAGGGCAGAAGTGCTACGTCAGATCGCGTGACCATCTGGAACTAAGTGCCGTGAAGACGCGACGGGACGGGACGCTTCTGGCTTCCGTTCTTCTTCACATTCGTCACTGCTCTTCTGTTGAGACCTTCAGGAATCCTTACGGCTACCGGCTCTGATACCAATGTTAGATTACGGGTACAGATTTCTTGAAAAGATGGAAGCACGAGACAGTTCATCCTCCCAGCCACGCCTAGATAAGTGCTGGCCATCAAGCTTATCTCTTTGCCAGCCGTCAACTTCCTGGAGTCCTACTATTCCTGGGGTCCCTTACTCTCTAGGCTCCCCTTAACCCCGTTCGGGCGCCCAAGAGCCCGGACGGTCATTCTCGTGCATGTTCCCCTAAATTTACCTTAATGTAACAGTGCATATGGCAGTACGGAAGACATCCCATGATTCAGGTAAGGTGCCAAGAAAAAACAACGAGTGCAAGTGTCTTTGAACTCAATACCCTGTGACAACAGATTCTTCATGATAGCATGAAACTGACTGAAATGAGATGAAAGGGAGGTCCCCTCCTTCATGTGAAGATTCATTAACTGCTTCAACCAATACATCTGTGACGCAAGACTCTGCTGCGCATAAAGCTCCTGAATCTTCTCCCATAAATCCCATGCACTCTGATGCTCATCTTCAACAACATTATGATGGACCTCTTCTAAGAGTGACAAAATAATGGTAGACTTGCATAGCTCATCAACTTCCATCCAAACATCATCATCCATATCTTCAGGTTTAACACCCTTGAAATGCAAGGGTTTAATCTGCAACTTCTGCACCAAAACCTATCATATTTGGAACTTCCAATACCCATAGTTGATACTATTCAACTTGGCAATGTTAAAAAGAGTTGTGTCTTTCAAATGACCCGCCATATTGTCCCAAATCAAAGCAAAAAAGCAAAAATTGCAAGTTGTTGTAAATAACAGAAAATGCACTAAAACCACTACTAAAACTGGCTGAAAGGGTGGATTTCACAAAGAGAAGCACCTATCCACCAAATATGACCAAGATAACATCAAATAGTAAGCATTAACCTCATAGAAGTGCTCAAAATCTGCAGATTTCAGCTTGCTGTAATATGACAGCAGTATGTAAAACTGTCCCAAAATGAAGCAATCGCTGATACATGTCACTGCAACTGCCAGGTAGCAAGATACATCCAACAGTGAGTTACCAGGGGCAAGAAGGTACCAAGAACTGTGATGGAGGAAGCATGGCGCAAGCTGAAAAAACAGACGTGGACTGCTGCTGCGAATCCTAGGGTGCTGGAGAAGTAATGATGGTAAGCACAACGGAGTGCTTATTAAGCACTTAGTGTCCACCAAATGAGTGCTTGCTACTGTCACTCTTCACGTGACCTGCTCGAGCATTTGATGGCTATCAATAGCACAAAATACGGGCTGGAAACTGACGTGATGCTGACGTGTTGGGGCAGGGGTTGTTGCTAGGTATTGAGCACTCAATAGGACATATTACCCCCTTCAATGTGATGAAGAATGAGCATTCATCTCTGATCAAGAGTGCTTGAATGAGGAGAACCAACGAAGTGAAGAAGAGGACTGAATGCAGGCCTGTTTTGCTTTTATGTCTCTGCTACCAATGTCTGAGCACAAAAAGAGTGCAAAGAGAGCTCTAGGAGATGTCCAAGAACTCCCAGATAAGGCCTCAACCAAGTTGGAGAGAAGCCAGAGAGAAAGCTCGCAGCATACCTTGAAGGCTATGGCTGCCAATACCTCGAGCTGAAGGTCAACGAATGCGAGATGAGATGAAACCAGTCTTCCTTCTTGGAATGGGTGGTGATAATCTGATTTAAGAGTTAATTACAGCAATAAATAAATGCACATAAAATGAAATACACACTTTACCATAACATTCTTGGACAGTAGACACCCTGTTGGCCCCAAAATTGGCGCCCCTTGCAGTATTTCTTTAGCTTTCATTCAATTGGAAGCAGTACAACTCGAGATTCTTCAATCTCCTCCTACTAACCAATTGCTCTTGCTGCCATAAATGACCAGCAAGCCTTTTGGGTCATTTGCCCCTTGATTCACCCAGGACTTCTTCTCCAATTTGACCCTTGGCTGGCCAAATGCTGCCCCAAATCAATTCGGGATGGGCTGGCTCCTGAAATCCTTTGATAATCTTCAATTATCAACTGCTGATTTCAGTCCCTTGAGCCTTCAAGGTGGCTGCTAAACCCTAATTTCTACTATAAATTAGGGTTTACTACAGAAATTACAGTTCAGCCCACCAAAAATGACCGAGATCTCCTCCGAATGGCTGAGAATTGCTGAGAATGGCTGAACATAGGCTGAAGGAGATGAGAGAATGCTGTAGAGACAGAAAATTCTGAGATTTGTCACGAAGAACTGATCAAAATCAACAGCTGCCCTGCTGTACCAGCCCCCAACGGATGCACCAACAATAGGAGCATCAGAGATTGTGATCTTCAGGAGAAAGTGCATCAACAGCAATAGCCAGCCTCCCAAGGTCAAGAATATGCAATCTCCATCACCAAAATGGTCTCCAATGGCTGGGAATTGGCCCCAAAAGCTGGCAGCAACAGTCCAACACCTCTTCCCAACAGCTCCAAAATGAAAAAACGAGATTTCCCTCTCCCTTCAGCCCTATTTAACATTTTCCCCACTTGCATGGGAAAGTTTTGCCAAGCGGCAGCTTTCTTAATCCATTTTTCAGCAATTTCCAGCCATTTAATTAATTTTCAGAATTAATTAATTCTGAAAATTAATTCAGCCCTTGATCCATGCCCAAAAAATTGACATTGCCCATCCAAAAATTAATTGGCTAGGCCATTTGCAACCCAAAGTGATCCAATGCATTAATTGACCCTTGAACAAGCATTAATCCATTAATTAATGCCTAGTCCCTAGTGTCACCACTGACACTTAATGGCCAATTAATGGTCCTAGGGGCAAACTGAGACCAAAATTCACCTAGAATCTAACAAGTGTAACTTGTTACAACTTTTGCCTTTGACACCCATCTTTTTCACAGGGTCCTTCGGCCTTCAACTATGAAAAAGTAGCTTGCACCTCACATGTGCAACACATGTGCATCTTTTAATTGCACATTTGATTAATCCTTTAATCAAATGTCAATTAAACATAAGCAAAGCATCAAATTTTCACGTACTCATGACATGAGACACTGCCGGGTAGAGCTCCGCGATGCCGATGCAATGGCTCTGATACCAATTGAAGAGACAAGAGCCCAAGAACGGAAGCACGATCGAGAGGAGCTATGGCGGATGGAGTAAGAGTGTGTGTGTGTGTGTATGTGTGTGTGTGTGTGTGTGTGTGTGTGTGTGAGAGAGAGAGAGAGAGAGAGAGACTCACTATGTGGGAACTCCAACAACCACAATGTGTGGCCGGGCCTTCCTTTATTCAAACTGCTACTGAAAGAATAAAGAATAAGTGACTGTGACGGGCGCCCGCCACTTGCAGTGCAGTGGCGGGTACTGTCAATGTAGTAATACACGGGCGGCTAGGTGAAGGCGCCTTTTCCCCCAACAGTTCCGGTCATAAGGGGTAGAATGGTATCCATGAGTCCGTAAGGACTCATCCATCCTATGGAACCAAGATCGTGGTGCTTGCTTCAACCCATAAAGAGCTTTCTGCGAACGGAATACCTTATCCCTCGAGTTTCCTGAAGGAAAGCCCGATGGTTGCTCCACATAGACTTCCTCCTCCAAATAACCATTCAGGAAGGCACTCTTGACATCCATCTGATATATTGGCCAACCGTGGTGAGCAACTAGCACAAGAAGCAACCGGAAAGATGTCAACCACGCAGTAGGAGCAAAGGTCTCTTCATAATCAATGCCATGCTTCTGTCGAAACCCTTGCATGACAAGGCGAGACTTGTACTTATCTAAAGTCCCATCAGCTTTTAGCTTGGTCCTAAAAATCCACTTTGTCCCGATGACTTTCTTGTGGCTTGGTCGATTCACCAATATCCAAGTCTCATTTCGGTTAATACTTTCTAGCTTTTTCTCCATGGCCTCTCGCCATTGAGGGTGCTGAAGAGCCTCCTGCCATATATCCGGCTCAGAATGCGCTATATAATCAGCTATAAACAACAACGCAAATAAAGCCTGAGGAGCAAACCTGGTAAATCTTCTAGGTCCCTCCAGAGTAGAATCTAGTGGTAGTATCCCCGAATCCCGCATGGTCTGCTAGTACCAACGAGGTAATGAGTCTCGCGAAGGGGGCATGGGAGATGAAGAATCTGCAGGAATGTCAAGAGCGGGAAGTAGACCATGCTCAGTAGGTACAATCTCCGATGATGTGGAAGGAGGAATAGGATTGAAATCCTATGCAGAGGATTACACGATATCCCTCTCATAAAAAACGACGTCCCTCCTAATGATCAACTTGTTTGGCCGAGGATCGCCGAGGATCGAACAAACGATAGGCTTTCACTTCAGAGGAATATCCGACAAAATTAAGGAGATCAGCTCGGGAAGTGAGCTTTTCTATCTTATCATCAAGTGCGCGCGTGTGTATGAGGACACTCAAAGACTCTAAGTGCTCGACTGTAACGAGTGGGCCTCTGCGGTAACCTCATCAAGAGACAACTCTTAGATGTGGATGAGAATCGCATCTGTTGTCTCTATGGAGATGATGTGGGCCTCTATAGACCAATCAGACAAGCCCTCTAGAGTTGAGAACGTTGTCGACTAAGATGGCTGAGTAGTGGCAGTATGAGTCTGACCTTTAAACTTCCCCTTGCTATCACCTTGCCTTCCCTGCTAGGGATTGCCCGATTGAGGGGCGAGGGTCTCAAACTTAGATTTGGGTGCTGTGCCTCTAGCCTTTGAGCAATGCTCGTCATCAAACCGACCAACATTTTAACAATGTTAACAATACCTATTCTTTTTACGTACATTCTGCCACTTTTATTTGAGTTGTGACTGGGAGTTGCCTTCTAATTTCCTGGATTGATTTTGTTTTGGATTTTGAGTGAAGGTTTGATTTTTTTTTACCCTTCCCTTGTTGCCCCTTCTGAGAATGAGCGACAAGAGCCCCCTATGAGATAGAGTTCATATGAAATTGATCGAACAATAGTGCGTAGCGCAACAGCTAACACTCAAATTCATAGAAAGTAAACATGGTAGGCTTTGAAACTATACCTTCCACAAAATTAAAGTATTTCCTGGGGAGTTTGTTTAGAAACAATGTAACTTGATTGTCAGAGAACTTGGAAGTCCTCGTAGTGGAGAATTTGGCAAGAAGTCGTCGATACTCAACCAACTTGACTTTCAAGTCATCCCGGTCAGTGATTTTAAAGAATTGGAGCTCATGGTCAAGGTTTATACGATGGGTCCTATCCCGAGCTGCATAGCGGTCAGTCAAGTGTACCCATTGCTCTAACACTAAGTCAAAATGTTGAAGCTGAGAATAAAACTCAAGCAATAAACCCTGCATCAGCTCGACAATAGCAGAGGCATTCCTAACCTTCCATGAGCAGACAACCTCGTATGGAACAAGTGCGGGATCGGGTTGGGGTTCCAACCCCTGCACAAGATCCCGTAGGTTCTGGGAGTCAAGAACATGTCTCATCACGTTCGACCAAGTGGTAAAGTTTGACCCGTTGAAACGAGTCTCGTCATTGAATACATGCTTGGCTGAAGATGAGGTAGAACCATGAGGTGTCGTGAAAGTGGGGTAAGATGGATGGGGAGGATAAGAGGATGGTAGTGAAGTTGGCTAATAGAAAGGAGGAAGGAAAAGAGGTGGGTAGGCAGAATTAGACTGTGAATGTCCAATGAGTGCCAATTGTGGCCGAGACACTGGAACATGAATCTTTCCATAAGGTACCGATGGAGGTGGAGGCACTAGGACATGAAAGCCCTGGCGGCTAGGGCACAGCAGCATGACCAAAAGGTCCACTAGATAATGCAATAGAGGCAAGCTGTGGTACTGACTGATCCACACTCAGGAGAGACTAAGGAGGATACCAGGTTGCAAGGATCCCGAAAGTGTGTGAGAAGTGGATGGAACACCACCCAATGGAGAAAAAGATAAGGTTTTAAAGGCGGTGCCTATGTTTCCATAACCCCTCGGTGCGGTGTGATGTGCAACATGAGGTGTTTGATAGGGGAATGTAAATGGGGTGAAGTGGGAAAGCAACAGAAGAATATGGTGCGATGGGTGGTTTTTGAATTTGTGGTGTGAAAAGTGCAGATACATTTTGTTTAGTTTTACCATTTAATGATTGAAAAAGAAATGATGATGATGATGATGCACCATGCAATGTAGAAATAGGAACACCAAATTCATTCTGATTTTAAGAAGTAAACTGAAAAGAAGAAAGGTTAGAAAAAGAGGTACTTTGCTTTTTCTTATAATCCCCACGACGTGTGTTAACATACAAGGATTAGTCCTCAAGAGAACATTTTCCGTAGTCAACTGATTGTACTCTATCTTCCTCATGATTTCTACTAGTATATTGCAAAGTAGAAGAGGTAAAAGATGAAGGAACAAAAGACGAATCTAAAGTACCTTGTACCGGAGTGGACGGAAGAGGATGAATGAATGGAACATACTCCGGATCTCTTTCTCCAAAAGGGGGACCCGTCCTTGAGGGAGATCTCGACGATCCTGCAATATTATCAGATTTATGCGCAACATCTGAAGAGCGAAATTCATGCATACATTCATTGAGTGGCTTCTCTTGAAGGGCAATCCTTCGATCGAGCTCCTCAATCTTTTTTCATCTAAAGTCCATGATCACATGATATTCTTCAATGGAAAGCTTGTATAGCCTTTCTTCTGTGTTATCAAAAGTGTCTTCCACCATGTCAGAACTTTGTGGAGCAAGCTATTCTGTCCACTCTCGCTCAGTTCTCGGCATAGGTTGCTCTAGAGATTGAATTGGTGTTGATGTGTTCGAAGTCATTTTGAACCTACTATTGTTCTTGCTTCTTGCAAAGAGCTTTCAGATCAAACGCCTAGGTTTCTCAGAGAGTACCAGGCTCTGATACCATATAAAGAAATATTCTAACACAGAAGCACAAATAACAATCGTACAACAAAGCACAGACTGATAAAACAACACAGCTAGGGTTAGGGTAACTCAGAGACAATGAACACAGAAAATAATTGAAGTGATATAACTGTTGAATATACAATGCTCATGTAGCAAACACACTATGCAGTGAATGAATACTGAACCTCGAACTCTTATATCTCAAGGATCAAGGCAAAGGTAATGAACTGAAGTGTGTATCGTACTCTGAACGAATCCCGAATCGCAGCAAGGCAGCCTTCGAATATCGAACACCAGCAAACGCAACAGTGAGATGCAAACAGCAATGAGGAGAGAGAAAGACTAAAAACGCAGGCAAGACAACTTGCAAGAGAGAGAGAGACTAAAAACACAAATAGGACGGCTTGCAAGAGAGAGAGAGACTAAAAATGCAGGCAGGATAGCCTACAAGAGAGAGAAAGTTGCCAAACGTACACTGGACAGCTTGTAGAAGCTGGGCGACAGCTGGAGAAGAGAGAAAACTGCCAAACGCAGGCTGCAGATGACGTGGCAGGCAGTACAACAGGTCTGTGCAAGAATAGCAGTCACCTGGCTGGGATCAGCTCCAAATTGCAAGAAGAGGGCTGGAAACCAAGCGTCAACTGATGTAGATAGCAATGGACAGCTTTAGCTGAGATGTCCTCTGCGAACAGGGTATGGGCAGCAAGCTGAAACACCTAAAATCTGCAAAAACGAGATTATGGGCTGAATGGAGGGCAACATACTTATTTATAGAAAGTTTGGACCCTCG
The DNA here is from genome assembly GCF_053477565.2 of Lygodium microphyllum. Classification (NCBI taxonomy): domain Eukaryota; kingdom Viridiplantae; phylum Streptophyta; class Polypodiopsida; order Schizaeales; family Lygodiaceae; genus Lygodium; species Lygodium microphyllum. The sequence goes on from NC_141144.1 coordinate 326,535, forward strand.
CAAGTGGGTTTGTGCTTATGGGACACAGAAACTCTCTAGAATCATGTTTCTTTTAAATAAACTAGGTTTCTTCATTAATTAAGCAAGTTTTGGGACTATTTAAGTAAAGCTAATGCATTTTTAGCTCAATAATGTGGTGAATGAATGGGTGGTGTCTTGAGTCTTGTCCACTAAAGTCTTTGGAGTGGTTCTCCGACTCTCTTGAAAGGCCCTAGAAAGCCTTTTTGGGGCTGGAAACAGAAATGAAGAAGAAAAACTATACTGAATGATGTGGCTTCTTAGCACCCCCTCTCAAGCCCAACAAGGAGCACAAAAAGAGAAGGTGAGAAAAAGATCCACCCTATAATCTGAGAATGCCACCTAAAAGGAGACCTGTGAAGATAGTCAAGAGAGTGAATGAGTAGTAGAACCTGAAACATAACCTCGGGTGAGAAGCCACTAGCTCCATTACATCATGTTGGAAGGAAATTGGAATACAAAGGTCTAGTCATAAAGTCACTACTGAAAATCCAAGGGCCCCAATCAAAGATAGATCCTCTAGATATTGGGGCTGTAAAATTGCTTCAAAGAGAGCCAAACCTTGGAAGTAAAAGATGGTGCGGGAAGAACTTGAAGAATAGTAGGGTCCCCCTCTGAAACTAGAGATGGAGAAGCCCCCTTTGAAGCCAAAGAAGAAGGAGATGCACTCTTTGAGGGTGAAAGAAGAGGATCCCTGAAACCAGCCTTCCTTCCATGGATGGGTGGTAATTCCTTGATTACAACTCAATTACAGCAGTAACATTTATTACAAAACTAAGAAATGCAAATTAGCTTACAATCTTGGACAACGGGCACCCTATTGGCCCCAAAACTAGCAACCCTTTCGGTATTTCTTTAGCTTAATTGAAGAAGAAGTTGATGTACAATGGGATTCTCCCAATCCCTTTCAGTATTCCAACTCCCATTGCTATCCAAAATAACCAGCAAGTCTTTAATCTGATTTGCCCCTTGATTCAAGTAGTCAATTGGCCTTCATACGCTTTAATGGAGATGGAAAATGCCTCAAATTCATTGATTTTCTGGTCCCTCCACTTGAATTTGACCAAAAACAGCTTCAGCCCTGTTGAATCCAAGTCTTGGAGCTTCCAATTTTTGGCACACTTCTCGAGGCTATTGCTAAACTCTAATTTCTATTGCAAATTGGAGTTTATAGCAAAGAAATCTGAAATTTTCAACCTCTAATGATCTTAATACTGTAATCTTTGGAGCAAGGCTATGGAAAGATGTGAGAGAATGCTGAGGAGAGAGAAAATTGAAACTTTCTTCACAAGAACTGAAAAAAACCAATCATTTATTGATACCCTATCTCAACAGCTTGTAGATCCAAAGAACCGAAGAAAATCAATCATTTACTGTTGTTGCCCTATCTCAACAGCCTATAGATGCTGTCACCTATTGTAGATTGGTCTTCTCCTAGCTCTAGCTGCCTCAGAGGTCCTCCAATGGCTGCGAATCAGACCAGCAGCATCTCCTCCCTCTCTTTTACAAGCTGAATACACTACAATCCCTCTCTCCAACCTCTAAAGACGTTTTTCATTCTTACATGGGCATTTTTGATAAGTGGCAACCTTCCCAAATGGTTTTACCCACACTATCCATAATTAAATATTAATTTTCAGTCTTTAAATACTGAAAATCAATCTAATAATTATTTCGATGCCCTAAAAATATTTTGATTTGCCAATAATTAAATTGGCTAAGCAACTTCCATTCCCAAGAGTCTTTGTGTCATCTTTGACCATCACATTGGCGTTAGGTACCATTAAACGTCGCTTCTCTAATGTCACCAACTAACACTTATGACCAAATGAATGACCTAGGCCAACAACTGGGACCAGATACCACCAAGTACCTATGCGGCATAACTTATAGCAACTTTTATCTTTGACATACTATGATTTCCTCGAGTCCTGAGCTCGAAAATTTACTCTAACCCCAATTACACCTCACATGTGCAGCATTTACTTAACCATGTGATTAAAAAATAATCCACATATTAAATGACGTTTCAAAATACATATCCTCATGACAACCCTCATTTAGATTCCCCTCTGAGAGAGAGAGAAACACCAACTCACGAAGCGCCTATAGCTCTAATACCATGTCAAGAAATGACTAAGCAACCAAAGAGACATTAGGATTTGCAACGAGAAACACAAAGTGTATACGAAAAAGATTGAGAAGAGAAGAGGAACCAAAATGAATAAGAAGATGAAGAAATGAAATAATGAAGTAAATTTGAAAGAAGGATGTCGTGGCACAAAAGATCCCCTAGAGCAAGAAGACTATTGAAGAAGTCTCTGAGTCTACAAACGCAAGGAGGATGAGATGTCACCTGGAGCAAGAAGATTGCTATAGAAGCCTTTGAATCTGCAATGCAGGAATAAAGACTAGTGCCACCTAGAGCAAGGAGGCAACTAAAGAAGCCTTCGAGTCTACAAACACAAGCCTGATGAGCTAACACCAACAATTGGATGTGACAACAAACAGTGATGATGAGCCAAAAGTTGAAAACACAAATGAAGACAACTTTTGATAACGATGACGCCACCTAGAGATGTGACATGTGATGGAGAGTCAATACAAACTAGACCACATACTTGTGCTCTTTTCTAAAGTTATCTTGAATGTCTTGACAAAACGAGATGATTTATACAAAATAGCTAGGATGTGAAACGCAAGATCCAATTGTCTCTGATGATGACGCTTGTGATGAATGAAGATGCCAAATGCAAAAGACACCTCCAGGCTACCAAACGCACAATGAGGGATGACGCACCTGATAGATGGAAGATGTCGCCAAGCATATGGAAGTTGATGCTTGAAGAGCGTAAGCACCAAACGCAAGAGGAAGGGACTCAAGGAAGCTATTGCCTGTATGTGGGAAGGAGCGCCAACAAAGAAGAAAGCCACTATCACCATAAACACAGCCCAAGGAAGCTAGAGACTGCCGCCTTGCAATAGAATGGAGATGGTGAGAGGAGAATAAGGCTATAGGCACAAACAATCTAGAGTCTTGCCCACAGAAGTCTCTCAAGTGGCGCTCCCACTCTCTCGAAAGGTCCTAGAAAGCCTTTTTGGGGCTGGAAACAAAAACCAAAAATGGGAATGAAGAAGGAAAACTATATTGAATGATGTGGTTTCTCAACAATCTTGAGCTAAGAATTGCATTACAAACTAATTAGCTCTTTAATACAACTCGAAAACATGATTATTACTAAACTTCCCTAGAGAGTACATCTAAACGAGCAAGTAGATGAAATGAAACAAAAATTATATCATAAAGTCTTAAACAATCCAGATAAGACAACTCATTATGTAAGTAAACTTGTACACTTAGCAATCGGATACTGAATATATGAAAAGAACCGTGTGCACAATCCTACTGTATCCATCATAGTCACAAGTGATGTAAAACACAGTGGTTTTGAGGGACGTAGAGGAATTGCTGTCACTCGTGACTAAACAGTCACATGGAATGGGACCTGAGATGGAAAGAAGTTACTGTCCCTGCAATCTTCCAGTTCAAATTAATGGCTGTCACTTGTGACTATGGTATCCATCAGTACAATCCCAGTTACAAGGAACAGAAGATCTGATACTGAGCAGACCCATGACACACGAGCTACTCTTGCATAATTGAACATGCATACAAGACACCAAAACCAGATGCTTTAAAATTATTCCATAGCTACCTTTTTCTGCTGTGTGTCATCTTTCACTTTCCGCACAGCATTGCCCTTCATCTCATCATATACCCCATCATAATCAAAAATGGTCGGATCCTGCTCCAATGCGGACTTATGCTGCCGTTCAACCTGCAGATTCAGATCAGCTTAATCAACATATCAATTTAGCACCTGAATGAAAAATTCAATGGAAGCAATCAAGAACCTTATCCTAATCTATCTTTTCAAAGATTATATAACAAGAGCCAGTGCCTCTTTTAAAGCCCTGTTTTTTGCAGCTTGCCGGGCTATGGCCTGCTCGACATCATCATCTTCGTCATCCTCAGCGAAAATAGAAGGCCGCTTAGAGGAAAGAGCCTTCTTGGAAGTAGCGGCAACCTGAGGTCCTCTCAGCTGCAAGCCGTATTTCTGAGTTCCGCTGCTCATTCCAGCTATAGCAATTGCCAATCAAAGGATAAAAGCCTTGAGTTTGTCAGAGCTCTGCTGCAGCTTCGTGGAAGGATGGTCGGAAATTCACTAGGAACTCAGGCAACGTTCGACGTTTTGCGAATAGTTAATTTCTTCAAACGCTATAATAACCTCATAAGCTTTTGAGATCTTTTGACAATTTTTGACCAAATTGTAGTGTATAGGGCTATAATGATCATTTTTTAATTTTAAGGGGTATTATTGGAATTTTTCCAAAAAGTACTGCCACTCTACTAATTTTATCTATCTTTTTCAAACTTTGCTAAATTTTGTCTAGCATGTACATGACATAGCACATTTTGCATCATCATTGAGCACTAGCACTGCATGAGGCCTGCTACAACTATATGCAATAAATCTTTGTTACATGCGCACTTGAGAGAGCACTTGTCATTGAGCATTCATTGTTTTTTGAATGCACGATATTTGGGATATTCGTCACTAAATTAGGAATCTATGGATGAGTGGGTAAGGTGGTTGGGTGGGTTCAAGGGTCGTGGACACCACTAATTGTGAGATGGGTTGTTTTTCTTGGTCAACATCTTGAGGACCATTATTTTCTTGAGCGACGGTGAGAATTTAGGTGGGTGGAGCGGAGTATGACATATTTTCTTGCTAAGTGTTGAGAGGTGAGATTAAGGATTTATCTGATCAAGGAACTTTGTATTCAATCGTGCACATGCTCTCTTAGTACACTCAGTCACATTGCCTATTTTGCACTCATTTACATCAACACTAACACACTCATGCACCTATGTTGAGGACTCGGCCACATGGTGCTTTAGGACTTGTGCACATACTTAGGGCACTCTTGCACTTAGCCTACTCATGCACAAGTTGTGATTCATACTCATGCCCATGTAATGATAAACACTCTTTCACATCATTAGGATTCCACTTGTTCAAATACCTAGCACTCTTGCATGTATCTAGCACTCTTGCACAAACCTAGCATTCTTCCACCTACCTTGCACCTTTGCACAAACCTAGCATTCTTACACCTACCTTGCACTCTTGCATGTATGTAACACAAACCACTCGTGCACTTTGGGTAAGGCCACTTTTGCATTGTAAGGTACGGGGCATTCTTGCACATTGCACTAGGAAATCATCCACAATATTTAAGGAGCACTATTGGCACTAAGGGAACGCCATCTTAAGGTGTTTAGGATATACAAACTAGGGCGCATAGGATAGAACACACACGAATATTAGGATTGGTATGCAAGGATCCATAGGTATACAATCTTGCACAAACCTTAGTCTAAGGCACCACTAGTGAATATTCAGGGTAGTGACACAAACCCTTTAGTACTTAGGCATATCCAAAAGGCAAAACTACTTGGAGTTCTACAAGGCTATGTCTCTTCAAGGTGCAAATTACCCGCACAAGGCATTAACACTCAATCGTTATCCCTCTATAATTATTGCCTCCTTGTATTCTTGATTTTAAAGTTAAATAGACAAGATAGTTCTCATTTGTTTACTTGTATTATCATCTACTTCTCCCTATAGTTTGACGCCTCATAAAGAGCAAACCAGTTTGGGTACCAAAAGAATTTTCCACCTACATATGATCTAGAGACTCATAAGAGTAATTAAACTATCATTGGTTCATCAAAATAAATAAATAATAATGCTCCCTATTCTTAAAAACATGAAGTATCAAGAAGAGGAAGAGATTGTTACTATCTACAATCTCATGTGTAGATGGGCATAATTAAGTCACCTCGGTATACAGAGGAATGAAACTATGCATTAACCCACACATAATAATCAAAATATATAGGAATTAAGGTTACTTATTCTTGGAAGTTAAAAGACTTCAACCAACCTCCCCTCCTAGGAATCCTTAAGACACTAACCTTACTTGTAAGTAGATTGTTACTACAATCTTGTAAGATGGTTAGGGCTAGCAAAACACTATGTATTAATTATTCTTAACATAACTTTCCAATGTATTATAAAACAAATTACCAAGCAATCCAATATTTATTAGTAGGAATATATCCCATAGAGCAATTAAGTCGTGAAATCTAACAATGAGTTGCAACTCATGGTACATAATGGAACACATGAGATGACAACCGAGGATCAAAATTGGAAATACAAACAACCTACTACCTTGAGAATAATTGGTGTGGCAACAAAATCCCGTAAAAGTTACCTAGAGGATACTTTTTTATATTTGAAGGTGTGTGGATACACAATGAATACTTTTTTATATTTTGAATACTTGAAATAGAGTACAAAGGATTTAGGCCTATACCAAGGATTTCCCTAAGTGATTTATAAGTCGTGGTTATCTTGAGCATAGAGAAAAGATTTGTAAACCATAAGTTAATAACCGAATTTCTTAGTTCAGGGGTCCAACTAGAATAACAAGACCAAACTATGGTAGCATAGAATACAAGAGTGAGCCTTAACTTAAGCACAACTAGATTTCTTCCAACCAAACTTATATGATTTAGTGGATCTTAACTAGCCAACCTTAGATGCTCCCTCCATGTAATGCTCTAATGATGGGGTATTAAAAACACATCAAAACTTGAAACAACTTCAACATGTCCTCCCCCCCCCTTGCTATAAAGCAACAATCGCTCGGGCTAGTCCCCCCCTCTATTTCGTTGTCCTTTGTCTCACTATTTGTAGGTTCTCGTCTCGCTCGGCTACATCAATATCCTCCCACCCTTGGACTAGTGGCCACCACATCAATCCACCTCCCAATTTACAAACTCGTCATAATCACTCTCAAAGGCAAACAAAGAATGACTACATCCCTTCAACTCGATAGTGGCCTCTGACACATCCCCAAATAACCACCGACCGAGGGGTAGGAATCCACGTTGTGACAACCAACATGGTAAAAGCTTTTTTCAAAGCTCATACATTTAATGGGTTCACTTTGCTACAACTGATACAAAATTTCTTATGCCTACAAGCCAATGACCCATGACAAACTAGCCAAGTACACAAGTACACACTAAGATTTGCTCTCTCTCCCCGTCATGTTTAACGATACTAAAATCATTTGAAAAAGCTCAATATAATAAAAATTACAAGGTATATGAACCTATGCATTAATATCATCCTACTTAAGCAATAAGCATCATCCTGCAATGCATACTTCATGTAGCGATCTATACGTAGATTGTCACACAAACAAATATGAACATATTTATTCATTTGTTTATGTGTTTATTTACATATCATCCTGCATGGTCTATAGAAATCATCCTGCAATGCGTGCAATATACAGTGGAGTACATACATAGGTCACATTCATAGATATGAATGAATATATCTATGCGCGCGCGCGCGCACACACACACACACATCATCATCATCATCATCATCATCATCATCTTACAATGCATACATTCATATTGAACAATGGGTTCATAAATTACTACATATACTGATGATGGCATAAACAACTACGGGTATATATATATATAACTTCAAAACCTACAAACCATTAATACAATACATTTAAATGACACATGTTATTATGTTCAAAATTCTACATATATCTATAAATAGAATCATGCGGATGCATGCAGAAACATTTGGATGTTTATGAATGCATAGGTGATAACGTATTAGATCCCAACCCAAAGCCCCCAAAAAAATAAACACAGCCCCACTATAAATAACCTTAAAAATACTATTACTCCCCAACCCTACAATAATTTGCTTTCCCTTATCTATTTCTCCCCGTCAATCCCTTATACTCAGCAAGTTATCGCAACCTCTCTGAGCTGGTTTGTGGAAACCTCAACTTATGTAAACCTTGCAAAACTTCATGCCCTCCAAGTTGTCACTCTTGCTACAATTTTCCACTTACATATATTGTTGTCTAGCATCTCTAGGTCACAATTTACTCAAATGGACTCCAATAAGGTAAACTGTTTTAAGAGTCACCAAGGATAATAATCGGGTAAGATTTTTGACACATGTAATACACTATTGAAGTCTTGGTTCTTATTATCTTCTTTGTATGGATGCAAGTACCAAACTTTACCCCTACTCATAGTGCATTTTGCTTTTGTTGGAGATACCGACATTGTAAATTATTCCTTTTAAAAAAATATTGAATTTAAAAAAATCCCATTTGTAAAATCTATTTCAGTTTAAGATGAAGGAAATGTTGGAACATTGTGATGTGGTTATGAGGTTCTCCCTCCCTCCATCTCTTTGATTAACTAATTTTTATGATCAAAATGGTAGCTTGTTTTTTCAACCCTAAGTTAATGTTTCTTTGGCTTGCACTTTAACATGCTTTGGTAACATCTTCATTTGGGAGAGTGCATTCTATAGCTCATCCCTATAATTTGTTAACTAGCTAACCCATCAAATATTCACTTGTGTAGTCAACTTCGTGGCACCCAGAGCTTATTACATTTGGGTATCGAGACCCATTGCCACCCCCTCCATCTTTATACAAAAAGACTTTGTTGCATTAGCTCCACCGAGTTACACCACACTATTATTGACAAAGACATGGCTACTCTGCAAGCCCTTCCTAATTCAAAAAGGCTATTGTTGTTGCAATGTGATACATCCAATTGGCTCAAAATCTACCACACATAGCCCTCTCCAATGTTGGAAATGTGATAGCAAAGCCAAAGATCTTGCAAATAACTTGGACACTCTCATAAAAGAGGATGAAAAGAACCTTAAACAATGGTTGGAGTCTTCCAAGGGTAACATTTGCAATCTCAGCTCACATGCAAATATAAATTTTATGGAAGAAAACCCTAGACCAATAAAAATAGTGGAAGTTGCCACCATCCTCCCTACTCATGCTAAGGAAAGCACTCATTCCTTCTAAATTCTATGAATCTGATGAAGAATTTCTAAATGCCACTTGGGATACCCCAATATGGCTGAAGGATATGACCAAGGATCCTATATAGATGCTTTCATTCCCCTCGGCTATTGGAAATCTATCTACATTCTTGTAGACAACAATTGTGGGGTTATGGTGTCTTCACTATTACAACACCTATCCCTATCAAAATGTGGTTGTTGCTACTAGGAGAAGTAAATACTACAAAGGCTTCTAAGTATTACACCAACTTAGCACATGAAGGGATCCTCCCTCTCTAGGACTACAATATTAAATGGCCCTCTTATCTATGGCTATGTTTGAAATAAGAAGATGCATCTCACCACATGGTATATGTGTATCCACAAAATTTTCCAAGTCCAATGAAGGAAGACACGATTCCAAGTTTCTTTATGGAGTATTCAACTATTTAAGGCCTTTCTTCAAATATTGTTGTGATCTAGGTAAGTGTAATAACAACTCAATACTATGGTTTGACCATGCTATCTAGTTTATAATGCATAATGTTGACACAATGCTTGAGGCCAAATCCCTTAGAGGAGCCATGATATTATTCTTCAACTAGCTTGCCACTAAGGCACATGATGGAATAAAAGCATCCCTTGTATTCTCATGCTTCTAAGAAATGGTTTTGAATGTAGCAAAGAACCTTGTGATCAATAATGGTTCTCAAAGTATCCTTGGAAACATTAAGAGGGATGGAGGCTCATTGAAATATGCTTCTCCTCCAACAACAAAGCTTCCAACCTTGTAAGCAATGCTTCCCTACAAAGAGGCCCTTAGACCTCCTCTTGAGGAGCCAATGACCATGAGGCCACTACAAGCCTAGGAACTTTGGTTCCAGAAGCATCACTACATCAACTTAGGATCCCAATATCTCACAACCTGAAGAGAAAACAGGTTTCACTAGAAGAGCGTAGCTCAACAACTAAACGCTTGTTGTTTGACTGATTGATGCAAATCACTTTTATGCAACCAAATGACCATATGACTTGTGTCTCTATTAGACCTTATTTGAGGACTCCACATATTTATTTTTGTAACATGTTGGTAGACTTGGTCAAACAAATAGTTTTAAGGAGTTCTCTTACTTGCTTAATCTACCTCTACCACCAAATCTTTTTTATGATATCATCCTTGGATGGAAATTCTTACCATCCCTTAAGGACTTTCTCTATAAGTCTTTGGATACTTTTTGTGGTACTGCCACCCCCTCTTGTAACTATAAGCTCTATAGTAATATATTTTAATATAAAGACACACATCATGTCAGTACTTTGAGAACTGATGAAAATCTTAGACTTCTAAATTCTAAAGGATTGAATCATATCCCCTCTAGAAATTATAATGTAAAAGAGGCTCACAACATGCTGCTTGATGGTTTTGATGAGTTATTGCACATTCTTAAACCAGATACATCTAGCTACTAAGAAAAATTATCCTTATATATTATCAAAAAATTAAACTAACCAATCATGTCTACTGGTATCTCCCACAAACATGAATTCAACCCCAAGGGTTTCTAAACTACTCGGAGGACTTAGATATTGTTGGCATAGATAGATCTCCTAACAACCCTTCCTTTTTCTGCAAACAATTGGTTATCTCCCTTACTAGAGAGAGAGATTTGTTGGAACTAAACTTCAACCCATGCAACTTGGATGCCTCCACCATATGTAATATGATACATACATCCCTTCACTATCTCAACTTGTAAAGGGTTCAATATTAAGAAAAACTACCCTTTCTAATGGGTATTTATAAAGGCCACAAGGAAGACTTTAGATGGATTACTAATGCTTCTAGATGTATCTACTCTCAATATACTACTATCCTAGCAAAGGTCCTCTCTTTCTATAAGGATGAGCTAATGCATCTTAGTGTAGAACTAAACCAAAAAGTGTCCATTCTATTTGGGATCACCATACAATTTTTTTATAAACTCTTCCAAAATTTTTTAAAACAATCAGTTTCAGAAAAATTATTTACCTTTCTCTTTGTAAAATCTCTTTTGGTTTAAGATGAAGGAAATTGTGATGTGGTTGTCGGTTCTCCCTCCCCTTCCTCTCTTTGATTAATTAATTTTTATGATCAAAATGGTGGCTTGTTTTTTCAAACCTAAGTTAACATTTCTTTGGCTTTCATGTTAACATGCTTTGGTAATACACACCTTAGCTTTAGGGTCCATTATCATCACAAGTGTAGTGTTAGAGCACAGAGCTGGTATCATCCTTTTCACACATAAAATTTACATAAGAAACCTTTGCACATTAGGGCACCCATGCAACACACACTTGACCCTGCACACTTGCATAGGCTCTATGTCATAAAAGTCATGTAGTAAATTTTACGGACATCCACACCTTAGTAGAGCACTTTAGGTGTTTAGGTTTAGGCTAATACATGTCATATAAAACTATCTTACCTTAGTGCATCAATCCTTCATCTTAGGACACAATTCAAACCTCTTGCCTAAGGTGAATCAACATTTTGCTAAGGGTATCAATTTTTTTTGCCTTAGGAAAATAATATATTTTACATATAGGCACAAGAAATGAGGATTAAACCCTTGCCTTTCCATATTAGGACATCCGCCTCCCCAAGACAAGCTTAGGAACTCAAAGCATTACACATAGTGCAAATTGCATTTTTGCACTCCTTTGCACCTTCATATTTCAAGTCTTATCCTCAAAATAGTTGGGAGTTTGGTTTCCAATTAAAAGTGTAAACACTCTTCTTTAGGCATCATAAGCATCCATGCATCTAGGATAGAGGTTCCTCTCTTAGATATATGTTTTTTGATACATCTAGGACACAAGAACCTCTTACATTCATTAGGGGTTATTTTATTAGATCATTTCATCACTTTCATGTTTCTCTTTTTTGCATTATCAAGTAGTTGGGTTATCAATCTAGAAACTTGGGTTCAAATCTTGCTCTTTTTATGCCTATTATTAGATAATTATATGGATGTAGGACTTGAATATAAGACCTCTTGGTCCCCATATTCTCTCTCTCTCTCTCTCACACACACACACACACACACACACACACACACACACACACACACACACACACACACACACACACACACACACACACACACACACACACACACACACACACACACACACACAACATCCTACATCACATGTGTAATGAAGGACAATAGAGGAGGAAGAAGTCTAAAGCCTTGTAAATAATGTGAAAATAACTTGCACTAGTTAGTTTTGAGAGAGAACTATAAATAGGGGAGAGAGTGCTATTGTAGATACTTTTTTGTCATTATCATCGATCAAATTTTTTGGAGTTGGTTCCAATTTTTTGGTTTCTTGTTTATTTTTTTAGTTTAACATAGTTAGGCTATGGCTTCTTGCCATTTTCTAGCAATTAGCTTGCTCCAAGTTCAACTCTCTGGTTAGATTTAGGCTAGGTTAGGTTCCTTTCATTTCATTGGTATTAGAGCTATAGTTAGATCCAATTGATAGGCCATTTTCAAGTTTTAGATGTGGTGTCAATGGTTTAGGATATGTAACTGGAGTTACAATCTTGGTTGTTGTGTCTACTCTAGCTAGGGCAGACTTCGATAGTTAACCATGGTTACATTTGGAGCCATTGAAAGAATTTCTTAGCAAGAATGGTAGTGGCTTCACCAATTTGGCAAGTCCTCATAAAAAATGGAGTCATTTTGAAGAGCTTTTGATGCCAGGAGGCATATTCCACGATGGATCCTGTGAGGTTTTGCAGTGGATTCCGTAAAATTATATTTATTGCCAGGGTTCATACACAAGGTGGATTCCTTGTGCAAAAAGTCGATGGGGACGCCTGTCCTTTTCGGGCATCTTGTTAATTTAATGTGCAAGTGGGTGATTCCATAGCAGGTGATTCCACAAAATACATATTTAAATTAATAGACGTTTATGAGTTTAGAGTGTGCACTCGTAATAAATTAAGGTTAGGATTGAGTTTTGACCAATTTATTTATTTTGTAGCTGAAGACTACTAGGTATTCACTTTTGTCAGTTTAATTTTATCATTTTCTAACAATTGTGAATGCTTCAATTGATGTGTAGAGCAGGCAGCGGTGGCGTTGGGAAGCACTGGGCGATAGCGTGTATTCAAGTTATTTAGAAAAAATTATCATTTTTTATGGGTGCGCATCTTAGGCGTGGCGCCAATATTTATTTTGACGCGCTTATTTATTGAAGCGCTCGACACTTATTTATTATTTTATATGTGCATGGACGCATGATTTAAATATTTGTTATTGGACATTGTATTTGGGCACAGCCTGACTCTTTGGGTGCCGAATAGCTTTAATTCTTTAGTGGGACAAAAGCAAACACAAAAGCTAAAGCATACTAATTGTAAATTTGGCTATTTTTTGAGCTTGGAGATGAATAATATATCAAATACATGCTTTGTGGAGCGCTCACACAAGGCACAAGGAAGATTGTATCCAATTAGTCTTTTGCTTCATGTCACGCAAGTTTTCTCTCTTATTTTTTGTGCAAAAGTAGAGTTCTTTTGTTCTTGGGGACCTTCCGGCGCTCACTACGCACACATACAACATACGATCTATGCAACAGTAGTATCAAAGCAAAGCTGAGATCGAGGGCTTCCAATCGCTTACCATCTTGCGCGAAGGCGGAGCTCTTGGAATGATTGAGCTCTATAGTCAGTCTCGTGGCAATACGTCAATACCAGTGTGTTCCTGGCAGTGAAGAACCCCCTGCTACGTTGTTGGATCGCAAAGGACCGGCCTCTACAGGCGGAGGACCATGCGGGAAGCTCCTTCATGAAGATGCTTTTTTTTCTCAGAGAGAATAGTAAGAAACTTCATTAAGATTATCTTTAAGCTTATAAAAAGCTTAGCTTTGCTTAAGCTTAATCAATTTATCAAATCGCAGTAGGAGGATATCCTCACTGGGGATGATTGCGACGTCAACATACCGCCGTCCTGCATGATTTCAATCATTTTATATAAGATTTTATTTAACAAAGCTTAAAGCTAAGCTTTGCTAAAGCTTAGAAGTTTGATTACTACTCTCCTTCTTAGCGGGTGTTTCTATTGAACTCCTTCCGAATCAATCCCAAACTTATTTCCACCTCTCTGCAAGCCCCTGTTCACACCTGTGGACTGACAGAGCCAAATTCCAGCAAACAGTTTGCAACACGAAGTCTGCACGCATGAATATTCTCTTGGAAGAAGACCATGATATCAAATTTCGCATCCGCAAAGAAGAAATACTACAAAAAGCCATTAAAAAAAAAAAGAGAAATAAGCCTTGTAAACCCGACTTTGAGCTACGCTCATCTCGCTAACAAGATTTCGAGTGTGTGAGGTCTTTTGGAATTTTGCAGGATGTCCAATCAAACCATGGAAGATTTTGTGGCTAAAGGTGACCTACCCGAACCAACGATGGAGCAAAAACTGGATTTGATTATGATGCAACTTCAAGAGGAACGAAGAGCATGTTAAACTTTGCAAGCTCAATTGGCCAATCTGCAACGATCTACCGCCGACCAAGATGGACCGCAATCTGAAGATCTTATACGACGTACGATCGATGAAACACTTGAAGCGCAATTTATTTGGAAAGAAACAAAGATAAGTGAAAGAAATTTCAAATTTCGTACTCTCGATGGGTCACGCGATGGAAAGACTGTACTTGCTTTTATCAGTCAATTTGATTATTATTTCCATGAAGAATAGTATGCTGAGAAAGACAAAATTAAGTGTGCCACTAATCATCTAGTGGACATAGCATCTCTATAGTGGACTGTTGTTCGCAAGAGCATTGATTATCCTACTACTTGGGAGACTTTCCAAAAGAAATTTTTGTAGAATTTCCTTCCACCCCAATTCCATGAAAAAACAATCAAACAATGGGATCTTCTGCAACAGAGGGATCGTGAGCCTATTTCACAATATATCGAGCATTTTTGGAATGCTTTATTGCAACTTTGAATGCTCGAAGATGTACCTGAGACAACCCATAAACGCAAGTTTATATCTGGCTTACTTGGACATTTTTATGCGGAGGTCAACATGTTCAAGCCAACGACTCTCGAAGATGCAATTTCCTTGGCCCATTACACTGAAGACAAAATTCGAGGACGAGAGAAGCAACCACAACAATTTCAAACTAATGGTAACTTTGGTTCAAAACAATTCAATTCAAATTTTCAAAGATTCAATCAAAACAGTTTCCTTCCATCTTCATTCCGTAAATCTTAGACACGACCACCTGCTTTACCATCAAACACAAATCCAAACCCTAAGTCATCTTTCCAGCAAAATCCCAACATTCCGAAACTTCATGCTATTACCAATAATGTATCTAAAGCCAAACCCATACTCTGTTACAAATGTCATCAACCTGGACATCTAGCAGCGAATTGTCAATCCAAAAAGCCAACTATTCATATCAATTATTTGGGAGCGATAGAAGATGAAGAACATGAAGAAATGCCAGATTTCACGGAAGATGATGACGATATTGGTACTACTACAGATACTTTACCAGGCATGCCAAATTCCCATTCTTTATTAACGATGAAATGTCTTGTGCATGGTAAAGAAAAGACTGTTTTACATGATGATGGGAGCACACACGTCTTTATTTCTGCAAATTTGGTTAAAGAATTGAATTTACATATTGTTTCTACACATTATCGCATTAAGGCTGCATTCTTAGGCACTAGATACACTGGAATATAAGAAGTGCATGACTTAGAAATTAAAATTGGTGATTATGTTGAATGTAGAAATTTCTTAGTTGTGCCTTTGCAATCTAGTAATATTATCTTAGGAATGCCTTGGCATCATCAGTACAATCCTGATATAGATTATTCCACGCATTCAATGAAGATTCATTCTAATGGGAAACAAATCACATTGCATGGTATGCACACTTTTGATAAATTTCCATTACTTAGTCATATACAGGCTAAATGTGCATTATGAAAAGGTAGCAAATCCTATTTAATATGGGTGAATGAAATTGAAGCTAAAGAAAATCATATGCATCCTAAGCACACACAATTTCTTTCACAATTTCAAGATTGTTTTGCTGCTGACTTACCACCTGGATTACCACCTATACGTCCTGAAGATCACAAAATAGACCTAATTCCTGTATCACAACCACCATGTAAAGCACCATATGGACATAACCAAATTGAACAGAAAGAAAGTCAAGCCCAAGTTGAAGAATTGTTAACCCGAGGACTCATTAGACCTAGTAGTTCTCCATTTGGTGCACCTGTCTTATTAGTGAAGAAGAAAAACAATACCTATCGCATGTGCATTGATTATCGTGCCCTAAATAAAATCACTGTTAAGAATAGATATCGGATTCCTAGGCTAGATGATATTATGGACAAGCTACAAGGATATGCAATATTTAGCAAGATAGATCTTAAATCTGGATACTATCAAGTAAGATTGGACACATCTGATATATTCAGAACTACATTTAGAACACAATTTGGACACTATGAATTCCTTGTTATGCCTTTTGGTTTAACTAATGCACCAGCCACATTCAATCGTATGATGAATCACATATTTTTGAAGCATCAGCATTGTGTCATTGTTTTCTTTGATGACATATTGGTTTTCAGTAAGAATGAGAACGAACATTATGAACATTTATCTTTGGTTTTCAAATTATTGAAAGAGAATAAATTATATGCTAATCTAGAAAAGAGTGAATCTTTCCAAACACAAATTGAATACCTAGGACATATTGTTTCATCTGGAGGTATTAAAGTTGACCCTAAAAAGATAGAAGCAATTTTGAAGTGGCCGATACCTAAAAATGTGCACGAATTATGTTTTTTCTTAGGTTTTACTAGCTTTTATAGAAAATTTGTGATAAATTTTTCATTGCTTGCATTACCTTTGACAAAATTATTAAAGAAAGGCATTGTGTATCATTGGTCCGACAATCAACAAAAGTCCTTTGATTTACTGAAACATGCTTTAACTCATGCTCCTGTATTGCAATTACCTAACTTCAATAGACAATTTTTCCTAGTAGTCACTGATGCTAGTGGATCTGGAAAAGGAGCAGCCCTTATACAAGATTCTCATCCCATAACCTACTCTAGCTGCAAACTTAAACCCTTTGAACTTAAATATTCTACCTATGATAAGGAGTTGTAGTACAAGCTTTACGTCAATGGAAACAATATTTAATGGGATCTGAATTCATGATCAAAACAGACTAACAAAGCATTAAACATCTCCTTAGTCAACCACAAATATTTGACCGACACATTAAATGGGCTGCTTTTATTCAAAGTTTTCATCCATTCATACAATATCAACCCGAAAAAGAGAATGTTATTGCCGATGCTTTAAGTAGAAGACCGACTATCCATATTATTTCTATGATATCTTTTGACTCTCTTCTCCCTATGAAAGATACCTATGACCAAGACCCTAGTTTTCAAGCTGATTGGAATAAATTAGTTGCAAATAATTAGATTCCTGTTGATTCATTGTCTTACACTGAGGAATTTATGTTTTATAAAAAAAGATTATGTGTAACTATTCCATTTCAATCATTTGTTTTGCATGAAATTCATTGTTCCCCATACCAAGGCCATAAAGGAATTATTTCTACTTTGCGTACATTGATTGAAGATTTTTATTGGCCACACATGGAATCTGATGTATCTAACTTTGTATGTGAATGCTTAATTTGCCAAAGAGTTAAATGACACCATGGTAAACAATATGGTTTATTAATGCCTTTACCAATTCCAGAACGACCATGGGAACAGATCTCAATGGATTTTATCACTAGTTTGCCTAACACTAAAGCTAATCATGACATGATTTGGACTATTGTCAATAGGTTTAGCAAACAAGCATATTTCATTCCATGCAAGAAAACGTTAACTCCATCTCAAGTTGCTCAATTGTTCTTGAAAATTGTTTTCACTAATCATGGTTTGCTAAAAGTTATTATTTCTGATCGTGATTTTAGATTCTGCAATAATTTTTGGATTACTTTGTTTGCTAATTTAAGAACAAAGATTGATTTTTCATCTGCATTTCATCTTGAAGCAAATGGGCAAACAGAAGCTACTAACAGTACCATTTTAGATCTTTTGCGTGCATACACAATTTCAAAACCACAAACATGGGATAAACATTTACATTTACTTCAGTTTGCATACAATAACACACCACATATAGCTACACAGAAGCACCATTTGAAATTATTTATGGATATAGATTGCCTACACCTGTTATATCATTGTCAAACAAAGTTCAAGTTGGCTGATGATATTGCTAACATGCATGCTACTGTTTTTGATGAAGTTAAAGATATGATTAAGAAAGTCCAGCAATCATACACAAAACAAGCCAACAAGAAAAGAAAAGCTATGAGTTTCAAAGTTGATGATTATGTTTGGTTATGTATTGAAAAGTGAAGATTACAAAGCATTGACAAACACCCTGTTGTAAAGTTAGCTCCTAGATTTTATGGACCTTTCAAGATCATTCACAAAATCAATGACAATGCATTTAAACTAGAATTACCACAATGCTGAAAATCCACAACACTTTTCATATCAGTTTATTACGACCTTTTAGAGGCCAAATACCTGTACATCCTGTTTATGAAAACCCTCCTTTGCTAGAAGAAGAAATTGAAATCCTTGAGCCTGAAACTATTCTCGATACTGACTTTATGACCACTAGAACTGGCCGTAGATATTCTAGATATCTGGTTAAGTTTAAAAATCATCCAGTTGAAGAGGCCCAATGGATGCACGCTCGACACCTAAGTGCTTACCCCTCACTGCTGGCTCCACGTTGAGCTAATAGCAATTGAGGACAATTGTTATCCCACCCCAGGGGTATGATGCCAGGAGGCATATTCCACGGTGGATTCCATGAGGTTTTGCGGTGGATTCCGTAAAATCATATTTATTGCCAGGGCTCATACACAAGGTGGATTCCTTGTGCGAAAAGTCGATGGGGACGCCTGTCCTTTTCGGGCATCTTGTTAATTTAATGTGCAAGTGGGTGATTCCGCAAAATACATATTTAAATTAATAGACATTTATGAGTTTAGAGTGCGCACTTGTAATAAATTAAGGTTAGGATTGAGTTCTAACCAATTTATTTATTTTGTAGCTGAAGACTACTAGGTATTCAATTTTGTCGGTTTTATTTTATTATTTTCTAACAATTGTGAATGCTTCAATTGATGTGTAGAGCAGGCAGTGGTAGCGTTGGGAAGCACTAGGCGATAGCGTGTATTCAAGTTATTTAGAAAAAATCATCATTTTTTATGGGCGCACATCTTAGGCATGGAGCCAACATTTATTTTGACACACTTATTTATTGAAGTGCCTTACACTTATTTATTATTTTATATGCGCATGGGCACACGATTTAAATATTTGTTATTGGACATTGTATTTGGGCACATCCCGACTCTTTGGGCGCCCAATAACTTTAATTCTTAAATGGGACAAAAGCAAACACAAAAGCTAAAGCATGCTAATTGTAAATTGGGCTATTTTTTGAGCTTGGAGATGAATAATATATCAAATACATGCTTTGTGGAGCGTTCACACAAGGCATGGGGGGAGATTGTACCCAAGTAGTCTTTTGCTTCATGTCGTGCAAGTCTTCTCTCTTGTTTTTTGTGCAAAAATAGAGTCTTTTGCTCTTGGGGACCTTCCGGGGCTCACTACGCATGCATACAGCATCCAATCTATGCACCAGCTTTTGGACAAAAGAAGGGTTGTAGGAGGATGGAGACAACTAGAGGCACTTCTACTTTTTGCAACACGGTTTTCTTTCCTCTTTCAAGCTTTCCTTCAAAGCTTTCATGGAGTCTTGTCTAGAAATCTCTTCCTCTCTCTTGAATCTTCACCTATTAACAACAAATGATTAAAGAAGGCAAAACATGACCTCTCAAATTTGCAGTTCCCTACTATCCTAAGGCTTGAAAAGCTAGATTAAGTAGTAGGCAATACTCATGGAGCCTTGAAGTAGCTCGTAGCACCTAACCCTAGCTCTATTTTCCCTAGTCAAGGAAATGTATCGTGATGTCCTCCTCTAGCTTCTTTTCGAGGTCCTGGTCCTAGTCCAAGCTTGTGCTTCCTGAAACTACTACAATAGGAATTTGCTAATCCTACTTCAGATATGGTGGATCAATCTAGATAATGACCATGTTCTTTCTCTCTCACTCTATCTCTTCTTAATAAACAAGGCCAATTAAAAAAATACAAAAAAAGGAAACACAAATAGAAAACAATCATTAAACAAAAAATGTGTGTGTGTGGGTGTGTGTGTGTGGAATTTGATTTGCACATATGAGCCAAGTGAAAATGGCATCAATTTGTGAATAAGCTTAATGGGAAATAGGCACTTCAGATGAGGAGTAATTAGTAATGCAATTAAGTTTACTCAAGAAGGAGAATAGTGACTATGAAATTGCTGATGAGAGATGCGATATTAATCATCAAACAACTTGTGGAGCGTCTTTCTCTTAAATAGCAAGAGCCTCTTTAGCATATAGATTATCTTGGTCCAATGGAAGCAGCAAGTGGGTGTCTTCACAATAGTAGGCTTCTTTCTGGAAATTTGTTTGTATTCAGAAGATTGATGTGACTTAGGATTCTGACACAAGCTACATATCTTTGATGGATTTGATCAACATAAGTATTATTTTGACACTGTAATTTGGTTGCCAATCATGAACTATGTTTGTGCATCATAATTATTGCAACAATTTTTTAATTACTATCTATATTACTTTCTATGGTACTTCTCAAGCAATAGTTCTCATATATTATCACTCCTTCCAAAAGCTTTTTCAACTTCAAGCTTGATAATCTAGTCTCCTATGATGATAAGGCATTTATTCTACATCTGCAAATGCTTCTTGGTTGATCCTGCAGTTGATTGTTTCATGAGACATTGGGAAAGCATATAGATTGAATGTTCTATTGTAGCAAGCTCTCTACACTGAGTATTCTCACCTAGTGGAATATCTTCCATCAAGTACTTTGTGGTAGTATGCAAGAGATCACATTCCATTCTACCCATCTCTCTCTTGATATCATTAAATATCATGTGCAAGAGGATAGGCTAATCTTTCAATGATTTTGAGTTCAATTCTAGACATATAGTTTTTATTATGGGGGATGTATAAGATAGAGATGCACAAATTTCACATGTGCCCATCTAAGATCTTATGAGATCAATACGTGCAAACAATAACTTTGTAATAGGTTTGCATTCTTCAATTGCAGATGATATGATATCAAGTAACATAGGAGGTAGAGGGGTTGTTTCTCATTTATACGACTCTTAACAACTAAAAGATGGATTGGGCAAGTTTTACCATTCATTATTATTCTCATTATGGTCTTTATTAGGCAACATCTACACTGATTTTTTATTACATTTTGGATATCACCAATAATAGTCAAGGCAGATGATTTAATGTAGAAGCAAATAGCATTAAAGGGGGATAGGAAAATAACTATGCTACTTGCTTTTAATGGCATATTATTGACACACATTCTAGTGGTCTACTATTTACTACAATTCACAATCCTTTCCCATGTGTTTACTTGAGCTTCATTAAGAGATTATGAACTTCTGTAAGCTGATTTCACCAACTCTAGAGGAATAAGTTGTCAATATTGTTAAACCTATATGGAAACAATGTCAAGTTAAAGTGTTTGGCTCTTTTGCATGGGCTCTATTTGCCTTCAAGTGACGTGGATGTTGCGTTCCTTGATTTAGGGTGTTCTAACATCCAATTAGGCTTGTGAGCTCTTGCAAAGGCTTTAGCCAATAACTCAATTGCTAAAATTTGCAAGTCATTGGAAAAGTTCATGTATCAACAATCAAGTTTATTGACATTGAGAGCCTGATTGCATTTGACATAAGTTTTGATATGCAAAATGGGCTAGGTGTTGCTGCCAAATTCATCAAAGATGCCTTGTTTGCTATACCTTCTTTAAAACCATTATGTATGGTGTTGACGATGTTCTTGCAACAAAGAGAGTTGAATGAGGTTTATACTCTTGGGTGGTCACTTGGAAATGGGAAGAGAAAATGAACAACAGTTTTACCATTAGTTGTCTTAGACTGATAGGCCTGGTTATCGGCACAATTACACATCCTCATCTTGGAGGATTAATAATACATAGCAGTATATTGGCTTAGGATTAGTACAGAATGTATGGGCAATTTGTAGAGACAGGGATTTAAATAGAATCTTCTCTCCAGACTTAAGTCATAATGATTAGAGACATTCATATGGAGGACTATGGGCAAATTCAGGGGGAGATTTAGTTGTTGGCATTGCCCATGTAAACTAATCAATGGAGTTAAGTTCTATAGTACATTGTGTTAGCACAAGAAGTGATTATAATGCATATGGTAGAGCTAGTTACCCTAAACCTTTTAGAAGCTTCAATGCTTCAAACAATGAGTGGATTGTGAACCCTAACTTGAATTTGTATCCCCATAATAATGGTATGTATCAATTTGAAGGATATAAGGGTGGCTAGAGCTTTCTTTCACATATCTTGCATGATAATGAAGATCTTGGTCAACATCCACGTGTGTACACTTCTAGAAACCAAGTATCATTTATGTAGCCCAAATATCCAACATTTTGGGATGAGATGAATGCTAGGTATGAGGAAAGAAAAAAGAGGCTTATTGAGGAAATAATGAGTCGGCGGACACTAGCTTTTGGGCAAGGGTAGCCACATGTTGATTAGTAATATTATGAGAATCTTCAACACTATAATCACAGTCATTCTTATGACTCCATTGGGAATACTATGGCCATCATTATGGACATAATCCTGGTCATTCTCATGACTATATGGGGTAGCATTATTATGCACGTCCCTATGAATTGCAGGGTAATTATTGTGATCCCTATGTAAGTAAATTGCAAGGTAATGCTTGTGATCCCTAGGACATCTCTACGCAAGGGAGAATCATTCTAATTCTTTGGGATATTACCATCACATAGATAATGGGCAGCATGCTATCATGAGATCGACTAGTGCAAAGGTGAATACTTTGATTGTAGGAGTGGTGGAAAATGAAGAAGAACAAGAAGATGAAGATGAGGAAGACCATGAAGATGTGGATGAAGGTTGATCAAGAAGAAGAGCAAGCTCAAGAGTTACATGGTTCTCATGGGACTCAAGAGGATTGTGTTGAAATGAAATGTCTTGAAGACATGGGGTCATCACATGATGGTGCATATGATGGGTTACATCAACCTATGCACAACCATGGTATGCATTTGGATGCATATGAGGATACTTATGATGCATATGAGTTAATTGTTGAGGATGCCTATGGACATTATGCTTAGAAAATATATGCATATGACATGGATGATAGAGATGACAATGGCATTATATTTCTTTATGATCCGAGGGATTTTGGATTTGATTATGGGGATGATACATTATACCCATTTGATTCAATGGCTTAGTACTTGTCCTTGATGACATTTTTGCTCTCTTGGACAGCTATTATGTTGGAATACCTTTCAATCTGGGTGAGGATGATCATTGTTGGATATGGATGACTATTATGTTGGAATACCTTTTGTTTTGGGTGGATTTTTGGTTGATGTATGATGTCACAGAATAGGTTACACCTTGTTGCAATAAATTCTTGCATTAAAAATAATTAGCCTCTTTATGGTTTGAACGGATACAATGAAGTGTCTTCTACATTTAAGCATCTCATTTGCCTTATTTGGAGGAGTATATCTCGATTCATGGCCATTTTTTCTTGTTGTAGCCCTATTTTTGACAACATTTGGATTTTTAAAACAATTTTGCCTTATTTGTGACTTTTCTTTCTCATGGAAGATACTTGATCATCTTTTGTTTCCATTCAACCGACTTCTTTGTGATTCAGTTCTTTAAGGGGTTTCTTTGATTCTATCATTTTCATCGTACACGCTTCGAGAACAAAGCTATTTCGAGTTGGGATGGTTTGTAATGAAGGACAATAGAGGAGGAAGAACAAAGCCTTGTAAATAATTGGCACTAGTTAGTTTTGGAGAAGAATTGTAAATAGGGGAGAGAGTGCTATTGTAGATACTTTTTCGTCATTATCATCAATCAAAATTTGTGGAGTTAGTTTCAAATTTCCAGTTTCTTATTCATTTTCTTAGTCTAATATAGTTAAGCTATGGGTTCTTGCCATTTTTGAGCACTTAGATTACTCCAAGGAACCGTCCTTTGTCATGGAGACCTCTTACTTTAGGTGTCGGTTAGTACTATTGGTAGTTAATCCTAACCCTCGGTGAGAGAGCCTTAGCGAGAACTGTATGGGTGTATGTCATTGAAGGTCCTTATACAATTCATAAGGTATTCATACAATAGTAGCAGCTCAATTGGCCACTACAATTTGAAAAAGTAACTCCAATAGTAATTTTCCAAATAAAACAAGGCAACCAAATTCTTATTGAATTCAAGACAAGAAGTCTTTTGAGAATATATCCTTATAAGCATTCTCCCATAACTATGGGAACCAAGCCTTTTCAATTTGTCGATATCACCAATTCAAAGGATCAATTTCAATACCTTACTAAATTTAATGTAATCATAAGGTTTGGTAAATACCCATTTATGATCATAGCAAAGATCAATATTTGATGATCTATTAATCTAACATGGATGTTTGACACTCTAGAGTATTTTGGAAATTTTTGAGCGACTAGATGTTTTCTCATAATGTATTTGCATCGATTATTCTAACTTGCATGGTCTAACCTTGGGGGTCCCCTAAAATAGCATTGAGTCAATTCTAAGACTATACCCTAGGTTATTCAATGCTCGGCCCTAATTAATCCTATCTTATTCAATAAATAGCCTCTCAATTTATTGAGTCCATCTAGCCATAGGCCAGAATTGTCAAGAATCCCCTCCTCCCCCTCCCCCTGCTTCCCACTCACCCACAATTATATGAGGTTTGCTTTAGTTTTCTAATCATCCTACCATACTAAGTGTGAGCATTCAAAAATAGTCTCATTAATTAAACTTGTTAGTCACAAGTTTGTTAATGTAACTTAAAGCATTGATACAAATAGAAGAGAAAATAATTTTTCTCTTCTCTATTCCTTCGAAAAAAAATTTATTCATAATGTATCCATACAATAGTAGCAGCCCAACTGGCCATATCTAGCTCATACTCTAAGCTTTGCAATCCACCATGCCACCCATTAATTGATATAGGGCCTTCTTGGAGATGCTCATCTTGAGCTTGCAAGGGCCTATTTTTTCCTATTGCACTCATACCACTAGTCCTAGCAAGTGGAGTGGGAAAAATTCTTGATAAGGAGACTTTGATGAGTGACTTAGGGGAGTTTGTCATGTCCCCCTTAACTACCTCTGCGAGATATAAACTTACGAGTTTACTTTGACAAGCATAACCAAGGGAAATAATCTTTCTATGCAATTTAAGAGGTAAATGCCTTCTTTGAGGGATAATGTTTCTTTTTACATCTATTGAAGGCATAGATGAGTCTACTACCACAAGCTTGGCACTCATCCCATGGGGAGTTGATTGAGTGGTAGCACTTCCCTTCTTGATCTAATCACGTGATAAGTAGTTTAAAAATCACTAGGGTCCTCTCCCTTGATTTGTCTCTAAGGGTGATCCAAAAAGGATAGACAGCAACCTAGTTCTCTTTTACGGGGTTTCCAACTAGTGTTTACCTTCTAAGGGTCCTCTCCCTTGGCTTGTCTCTAAGGGTGATCCAAAAAGGATAAACAACAACCCTGTTCTCTTTTATGGGGTTTCCAACTAGTGTTTACCTTCTAACAAGGATCTCTTTCAAAGTTTGAGCTTTTTTCCAAGATTTCCTCCCTTCATAATATTCATGAACCAAGACCTACTTTCCACATGGATGTTAAGGATCATAATAGCTTTGAAGTTAGCTATTTAGACTATAGTCAAATTTCTTGTTTTCTTTTCTTACCTTAAATAAGAAAAGTTGAATCCAATACTATCTATCATGGTGTACTAATCTGAACGAGAAGATGCTCATTTGTGTAGACAGCAGTGAGTATATCTTAAGGATTAGGCTAGTTGCAATTGGAGATAAGAATATGATAAAGCTAAAAAAGATCGGGTTAGACTTGACGCACGATCATAAAGAGGGTTATGAAGAATCACTATAAGAGGAATGGGAGGGCTAGAAGTTTCAACAAGGAGAATCGTAGCCCCTTCTTATGTGGTCCTTTCAGCTTGTGGTCTACCCCTCTTGTGTGAGTGTGGAAAAAGGTCCCCACACTATCAACCAAGTGTAGATAAACCCTCTACACACATAATGTTATACAAAATATTGTGCATTGTGACACATGATTTGAATGCAATAAATTTTCTTTTCTTTCTTTTCAAGCATTCATGTCTCAACGATGACCGCATTCATTTGTTACCACATTCTCAAAAGAAAATACAAGAAAATGTGTTGGCTTTGTTGCAGTTAGGATTTATTCATAATGTCATACTTCCCCAAAAATTCTTACTCCATCTACGCAAATAAAATCCAAATACAAAGAGAAAAATCTATGCATCTTTTTGAGTATCTTCTCGTACTCTACAACAAAAACGTGCAACCGATTGTGTGGTTGATATCTCCTTGGTCCTAGAAAATGAAACCAAAATATTGCGCTATACGAGCTCAAAATTTTGGGACCATGGAGACACTTCTATAATTTTAGGGGTTTCAACCTATGAAATCTATGATTGCCTCCTAGCTAGCCTACTCACACGTGTACAAATCCAAATACTCGACAAAATGTAGTGATTGCACTTACCACAATGTTGTAGCTCATATTAACAAGTAGGCTCCATGATCCACATGTGCCCCCTTTGTCTTGATCTTGCTTCCATTGTTGCCATGTGAAATAGGAGTTGTTATAGTCAAGCTTGAGGAGAAGAAGAGAAAAAAAGAGCTTCTCACCACACATCCCTCACACTCTCAACCTCATGCACTCTCACTCACATGCAAAATTCACCAAGATGGAATGGAGACAAAGCTAGAAAGAGAGAAGATAGCTTCACTCCTTGTCCCTCACTCTCCCACATTCTTAGACTCTCCCTCTTCTTCACTCTTTGTCATAGACAATAGAGTAACAAGAATATTAGGAGCCAAAGTTTGGGCACACATGAATAGCTTGTTCTATTCTTTCTCATCCTTTAAATACACCTTTTTAGGGTTAGGGTTTTCCCATCCCCCTTGGGGCATCCACCCTTGGGCCATAAGATCAGTCATCTCTTATTGCATGCTTTTCCTATTGTAATAATAGAATATAACCTTTTTGATTTTGCATCAGGAGCCTATGCTACTATTACAAATTGCACGGGATTGAGCCTAGCTTGTATATTTACAATGCAAAAAATTAAAGTTAATGCAACCACTTTTTGACTTTGATGTGCAACCATTTTGTGCACATTGCAAATAATGGTCTTTGATTTATTGTGGCACAATTGAAAAAATGTACTCTATTCATGCTCACTCCTTCTTGGCTTATGACCTTTTGCTTTGTGCATTGCTTCTTATAGTTAATAGACACAAAGGAGTCATTTGATTTATATCAAAATGAGATACGATAAGTTCAACAGCAGTGAAACTCCTTAATATGTATCATAATATAGATGGGTGGTTCTAAAAAAACATATTGAACTCAATACTAAGTCAGAAAACCTAGAAGTATCTATTTGACATTATTGTTCTAGTAGAATTTTTCTAATATTGCAACTCAATCAAGAGATAGTGCTTGAATTACATTCTCATAGATGTAATGGTTTTGGTGGACTCCTTGATGTCTACAATGAAGAAGGGCATAGATCACTATCATTAAACATGAAAGGGAGCGAGGGATCGAAGGTTGGACTCGAGAGCTATGGCGGGAGAGCAAGAGCAAGAAAGGGAGAGACTAGAAATGGGAACTCCAACAATCACAATTTGTGACCGGGCCTTCCTTTATTCCAACTATCACTAAAAGAATAAAGAATAAAGTGACGGTGATGGGCGCCTGCCACCTACAGTGTGCAGTGGCAGTGACTGTCAGTGTAATAATACACGGGCGGCTAGGCAGAGGCGCCTTTATCCCCAACAACCTCCCACTTAAAGGCGAATCTGTCCTAGTGAGGAGTGAAAAGAAAAAGAAAAAGACATTACAACATGTACACATGTACAACAGGATGAGGAAAGATGTCATCTCATCCCACGCCCATCAACCTCCTGAGGAAGGCAAAGTGCTCTGTAGAGAAGCTTTTCGTGAGTAGATTTACAGGATTCTGGTCAGTCGAGATCTTGACAAGATCAACAGACTTTGTCGTCAACGACTCCACATATGAAGTGATACCTCACCTCAATGTGTTTTGTCTTCGCATGGATGGCGTATTCTTGGCTAACTGAATAGCACTCATAGAATTCGAATGCAGTGTAGGGATAGCATCAATACCAAGGTCATCAACTAAACGACCCAACCAAATGGCCTCCTTGCAAGCCTCAGTGGTTGCAACATACTCGGCCTCTGTAGTAGAAAGGGCTGTGCATTTCTACACCCTGGACATCCAAGAAACAACACCTCCAGCATAGATGAATACATAGCCAGAAGGGGACTTCCTACTATCTACATGTCTTGCATAATCAGAGTCAGTGTACCCCACGACTCTTATATCCTAGCTACCATAGCATATGCACATATCTGCAGTGCCCTTCAGATACCTCATGATACCCTTCACGGCATCCCAATGCTTCTTGCCATGTGTAGCCATATAGCGTGCGACAACACCAACTGCAAAGGCAATATCTGGACAAGTGGCTATCATGGCATACATAAGACTGCCCACTACGGATGCATAGGGAATCTTGGCCATCTCGGCCCTCTGCTCATCTGTCTGTGGACAATCAGCCTGTGATACATTCACATAAGAAGGCAATGGACAGCCAATAGGCTTTACGTCCTGCATGCGGAAGTGCTCAAGGACTTTATGAATGTACTCCCTCTGTGACAAGTAGAGGAGTCCCTGATGCCTGTCGCGTCTAATGCGCATACCAAGTATGTGAGAGGCATGTCCCAGATCTTTCATCTCAAAGCTCTTCTTGAGCTGAGCCTTAAGAGTATCTTGCTCATCATGAGCTTTCCCTGCTGTATCAATATATCATCCACATAGAGTACCAAAATCAATAAAGAACCATCACGGGCTTTCTTCGTGTAAAGACACGAATCCATAGCACTTCGGTTGTATCTCTGTGCTACTACATAAAAGCATCAAACTTATGATACCATTCCCTAGGTGCCTGTTTCAAGCCATAAAGACTTTTCTTCAATTTGCACACTAGATGCTGCCTGCTAGGTTCTGCAAAGCCCTTAGGCTGCTCCATATAAATCTCATCATGCAAGTCCCCATGTAAGAAAGTCGTCTTGACATCCATCTGGTATAAATACAAGTCAAGCTAAGCAACCAAAGCCAAGAATAAGCATAGGGTGGTCATCTTAACCATAGGAGAAAAGACCTCATCAAAGTCCACACCATGCTCTTGCTTAAAACCCTTTGCTACCAATCTAGCCTTGTATGCCGGCTTGGAGTGTCCAGGGGTACTTTTCAGCTTGTACACCCACTTGCATGGCAAAACCTTCTTGCCCGTAGGCAAGGAAACCAAATCCCAAGTGTCATTCTTACGTAGGGAGTCTATCTCAGACTACATAGCCCTCTCCCAGGAGTGACTGTCACCCTTGTGCATAGCCTCATCATAGGTGAAAGGCTGTCCTGCATCTGTAACCAAGACATAATCCATCGAGGGCTGAAATCTATTAGGTGGACGTCTGTCTTTAGTAGACTGTCTCACGGCAGGCTCTACTGCCTACCCAAGTGCCTGTCCAAGACCCTAACCATGAGCATCTGCTCTAGCTGTAGGCTGTTCAACTGGCTGTGCGGGAGCTCTCGGCTCCTCCTGAAATATGACCCTGCGGATCTCAACAACTCTCTCAGGCTGCCTATGCATTTTGTCGTCATGGAAGACTACATCATGATTGGGATGACTTTCCATGCCTGCGGATCCCAGAGACGGTAAACCATCTCGCTTGCATCCCCATAACCAAGGAAAATGCACTTGACACTCTTGGGATCTAGCTTACTTGTCTTGTCCCTGGGCACATGGCAAAATGCCTCACAATTAAAGACATGAAGATGTGCATAAGAGGGAGGTTTTCCAGTCCATACCTCCTCTGCAACCTGGAAATCCAAACCACTAGAGGGTGATTTATGACATGCACAACTGTACTAACTGCCTTAGCCCAAAAGCTCTGTGGTAGGCCTGCATGGCTAAGCATACTGCGTACACGCTCCTGGATGGTTCTATTCATCTGCTCAGTCAAACCATTCTAGGGGGGGTATGGGGGCGGTCAACTGACGCTTAATACCCCTCTTATCACATAACTGCTCAAAAGCACGTGAGACATACTCACCCCCATTATCTGTCCTTAGGCATTTTAGCCTATACCCAGATTAGTTCTCAACCAATGCAAGACATCTCTGAAACACAGCCAAGACATCGGATTTCAACTTAATGGGATAAGCCCAAACTTTCCGTGAAAAATCATCTATGAATGTAACAAAATACTTTGCACGACCCAGAGACTGACAAGGCATGGGCCCACAAACATCAGAATGTACCAATGCCAAGGGCTCACTCGTGCATGGCCTACCAAGCTTCTGATGCTTAGACCTAGTCTGTCTGCCATAAAGACAATGCTCACATGAATCAAAACATGCATAATCAAGGGGCAGTAAGTACTGCGAACCAAAAAGCATTTTCATTCCCTTCAAAGACATATGGCCCAAATGGGCATGCCAAAGAGATACATGTGGGATAGAACCCATAGACAAAACATGATCAAGGGAAGAAGTTGATACAATCAAGGGGTAGAGACTGCCAGCCTTGGCACCTCTCGCACTCACAAGTCTTCCACGTGTGATTTTTCATGCAGAGTCTTCAAAACATACATGATATCTTGTGTCATCAAGCTGTCCAGCTGACATGAGACTGCGTGTCAAAGTAGGTACATGACGTACATCCTGCATAACAAAACTACTACCAGAAGGAAACTGCAGCCTAACATCACCAATGCCCACAATATCAAGAGAGCTATCATCACTTAAGTGCACAGTATCCGAAACAATACGGTATGAATGAAACCACTCTCGGCAAGGTGTCACATGAAAGGATGCGCCTGAGTCCAAGAGCCAACATTGTGCATACATAGAGTGTATCTCTGTCATCTCCAAAGCACTAGAAGAAGCTGCTAGGATATAATCATCATCATCAACATTCTCAGGCTACATAATGTTGATCTCTTCAATTTTAACACTGGACTTTGCAGGTACTATGCTGCAATCAGAAGACTTATCTTGCACTTTGTCTTTCCCCTTATCTTTGCACCTTTCACTACGCAATTCATGGCATTGTGGCCTAATATGGCCCTTTTTTCCACAATGGTGACAAGTAACATCTGCATTCCTGCCACGGGATTTGCTATGTGACTTCCCACGAGACTTGGACCGAGATTTCTGAGAATCCCGTCCAAGGCCACTACCACTGCCATGCTTTCCATATCCATCATTCCTGCCTCTAACTGTCATAGCATGAGACACACCAGAGGCATCCAAATTCTTACGGTTAACCTCTTCCTCTGCAGAAGAGCACTCTCAACATCAGATAATTTCATGGTAGCAGTAGAGGCACATAATGCAGTGCGGAATATATCCAATGACTCATTAAGAGTACCAAGAAAGAAAAGAGGAGTGATATCCTATGCAAAAGTGATGTCCTGCGAAGTCAAGTTCTTGAGTATAGCATGGAATTGGCTCAAGTGAGCAGACATAGTCACATTCTCCTTCATGCGTAGATCCATAAGCTGCTTCAGCCAATACATTTGACTCGCTGGACTTTTCTTGTCATAGAGATTTTTGATCTTTTTCCACAACTGCCGTGCACTCTGTTCTTCCTCAAAGACATTATAGTGAACCTGTTCTATGAGAGACAATACAATAGTGGACTTGCATAACTCATCAAGCTCAAGCCATTTCTCATCTGGCATAGTTGCAGGCGGATGCCCGCTTAACCTGAAAGGTTTGATTTGCGATTTTTGTACCAACACCTACCAAATCTGGCTCTTTCAATAAGAGTAATTAGTACCATCAAGCTTAGTGATGTTGAAAATAGCATGATTAGTGGACGAACTCGCCATAATGCAAGTTGGAAGACTATAGATAGTTCAAAACTGCTTGCTGTCAGAAAATGACAAAAAAATCACCAAAATCGAGGAAAAATGGCGAAGAAAGTGGAACCAAAGCTGCTACCCACAAAGTATTAGTGAAAGTACATCATTTCAAAGTGTTTTAGCATGAAAAATCCATGTTAGTCCATACATATATGCTTGTTGTAATAAATTTCAGATTTCAGTAAAAGAGAGCTAACAGTGCCAAAATCGGATCCCAAGGCAATCAGATACTACCAAGACCAAAGCCAGCATCATGCGGGCATAGCATCAGCATATGACGGTTGATAAGCATGAATCCAACACCCAAGTATGTCATACAAACATCTGCTAGTGAGTAGGCACACCCCCTAGGCAATGGGGCAAAGTGTTCCTGCCACTACCAAAACTTGACACAAGTAGGTGTCAGTTCACAAAGATATGGATCCAAAACTAAGACTTAGCTCATAAGCATATAGTGAACCAATACATATGATGTATCATCCCAAAAGGTAAGAAGTCCCAAAGTCTCAAGTGTCTGTAAATTGCTCAATAGCATGTAACGGCTCAATGCATAAGAGTACCACCTGCTCAATGTCTGATAAGCATTCAAGAATGCTCCTACTAGTACAAAAGCTGTATGTATGAGCTCAAGAGCTCAAGCCAAGGCAAGACACAATGCCAATGATATGAGTCCAAGACAATACATCAATAGTACATCCCAAACATGTAGGCGGTAGAGCATCCGTATGTAGCATCCATAAGTATGTAAGACATCAAGTACATCCCAAGATACAACTCTGGCAAGCCAATAAATAGCTCAAGTAAGCTCCGAGAATCCAAGGTCAAGCCAAGTCCGAGCTCCAGTAGCAATAGGCTCCAAACAATGTAACTAGTATGTAGTAATGGCATAGGCTAAGCATGCCAAGACCAGTCAGACATAAGCAACATACATACCATAAGTACATCCAAGACGGAGCATCCAAATGCTTTGCAAAGCGAGCTCAAGCTCAACCAACGATCCCGAATCAAAACCAAGCTCTATGTCGAGCCCCAAGTGTCAATACATCACCATATATGTCCGAAACATAGCCCGAAAAGCAAAGACATAAGTATACATGAGTAAAATGATTTCAGCCCAACTTGTACATAAGTGATTTAGTGTTCAAAACTGAGAATT
This sequence comes from Lygodium microphyllum, assembly GCF_053477565.2. Taxonomy (NCBI): domain Eukaryota; kingdom Viridiplantae; phylum Streptophyta; class Polypodiopsida; order Schizaeales; family Lygodiaceae; genus Lygodium; species Lygodium microphyllum. Next base: position 360,076 of record NC_141144.1, read on the forward strand.
TCAGCACCAAAATCAGCTCCAAATGGTTGCCAAACAATAGGCATACATTCCCCTAACATCTGGGCATCAAACGTGACCATTCGGGCATTAAATGACAATGCCAAACAAGCTGTAGCATCAAATGTCAGTGTAACACTATCATAAACTGCCTGTGGACTGTTATGACAGTCCCAAAATAGTGTTAAATCAGTCCAAATGCTATGCCAACACATCAACCATCAAAACCAAGCATCAAACCATGTTCATATACCCGAAATGGAGCCTTTCCAAGTGCCAATGGAGGGGGAGAGCTGCTGTTGTGACTGTCAATGTTGAAGACACATATGGGAGGGCTGCATGATTCCGCCAACTGTAAATGCTGGTCCTGGGGCTTCAAAAAATTGTGGCCAAGCTTCGGAGGGGTCCGGTTAAAGCCAAGGAAGGCCTCAAACAAGCTCTAGCAAGTCTTGTTCAAAGGCAAGTGAGATATGAAGCAAGGGAGCTTCAATGGTGGCTGCCCCAATCTTGTTTACAGCCTGTGAGACTTGAGAACTGAAGTAAACCTTGAAGAAAATGATCAAATACCTCTGATGTAATGCCCTGAAGGTGCCCAACAATGCTGGGAAGGTGCTCCGGAAGCCGAGGAGTGACGGGAGCTCGAAGGAGTCGGATATGGCTGCCGGGAAGGAGACCCAATGCAAATAGGGAGTCGATGGGATGCTGAGAATGCCACGAACCAAGCTCAAGAGTCGGAAAGCAAAGCTCTGATACCAATTGAAAGGGAGCGACGGATCGAAGGTTGGACTCGAGAGCTATGGCGGGAGAGCAAGAGCAAGAAAGGGAGAGACTAGAAATGGGAACTCCAACAATCACAATGTGTGACCGGGCCTTCTTTTATTCAAACTGTCACTAAAAGAATAAAGAATAAAGTGACGGTGACGGGCGCCCACCACACCTGCAGTGTGCAGTGGCGGTGACTGTCAATGTAGTAATACACGGGCAGCTAGGTAGAGGCGCCTTTACCCCCAACAAAACAATCGAGGGCTATCAAAACTTCTAAGTACTATATGATATATGTGGCACCAACTTTATTGAGTGATATCTATTGTTGTGAGAAAAGTTTCCTTCTAAAGCAACATTGTCTTCCTTGCAACTTCTACATTTACTATAACATAGAATTGGATGTAGACATTCTCAGTTTCACCATTATCATAATCTTATATCTACCTAATAACTCTTCAACTCATTTTCAATTGGAGTTCTTGGTAGATTCATGCTCCCTCTCTAACTTGGACTTGGGTATTAACTTCTTGAATGATTAGATTAGAGCTTTATTGTACTTTTGCCCATGTAACTACATCGGTGCTATCGTCAATATCCCTTGTGCCCCAAGAGGAAAACCAAGAAAACGGAGAAAATATTGCAACAAAATCTATCTTGTCACACCAATAAGCATGCTTTTCATTCTTTTCCACAAGAAGAAAATGAACACCAAGCAAAACCAATCTTCATGCAACATCATATAGTGAATCTCCCATAGATTTATCACAACAAAACTTCAACATATCCTTTATATTCTTCATAGAAACTATCAAAGAACTAAACGAACACAAATGAATGATCAACTTTGAATGGAATTCATCACACATTATTTATATTTCATCATCTTTATAGTCTTCATAGTCTTTCTCTCATATAGATATAATGTTTTTTATAAAAATTAGCTCTCTCTCATGCACTATCTCCCTCACATATACTCTCTCTCAATAGTACAAGATAATAACAAAGAATAAATCTGAATAATTCTCTCTTGGTCATGGATGCCCCTCCTAAGAGGTATGCCTAATATGAAGGGTCACTAGAGTCACTACAGTGTCCTAGGAAGCTCATCAATGCCACTGTCACTTCAGACTTCAGTTCAAGTCTTCATCAGCTACTTTTTCTGCTTCTTCGAGCTATTTCAAGCTTGTACTCTTCCTCTTCTAATATTTCAAAATATGCCCAGGCTAAACATCCATCACTAAGAACACATATCGAAGCTCTATATAACACTACAAAAGGTCATCAAAAGGCATAAAAACCATATAGCTCAAACCAAAACCAACTCAAACTATTAAAAACCATCCAACACTCTCTCAATCATTCTCTAACTCATTCACCTACAATCATAACCTCTCAAGCAAAAAGAAATTAGATCAAATCAGAGGCAAAATAGACCCTAATAGAACTAAACAGGCACATCACAGAACCTAACAGAACATCATATCTCAACCAAAAACCATCATGAGCTTCTCAAACCTGTTAAACCTAATCCAAAACACTTCCAAACTCAACAAAAACCAATCAATCCATCATATAATCAACCATTCAGTTCACAAAGACAATAAAATGAGCAAAAAAAAGATAATTTAACCCTCAACATATCCCCACACTTAATTAGGGAGCATCCTCTTAACTTTGGAAAAAGAAAGAATACTAAGCCCAAAAACTAGCTCAACACTGCTGTCTTGAATATCGATCAATTAGTATCCACGAACCAATCTCGACCCCATCAAGCTTCAAAATAACCTGGATCTATAAAAAAGATTGATGAAAGGGAAACACCTTAGAACATGAGCCAGTTCTTAGCTTAGAAAATATAACCAAACAAACTAGTAAAGGATATAAGAGGTTCTTCCATTCCTTCACAAGTCTTCAAAACTTTAGCCATATTAATAAATTAGCATATTTGAATTGTTGCAACTTTCTCGAATCATATCTCCAGAAGGACACAAATCAAACATACCCACACACAAGCACCTAACATATAGAAATATGAATGATAACCCAATAAGGGAAAATGAAAAGAGATTCCATTAAGGTTGAACCATCATGTATATCTACAAAGAAACCATTAATGAAGATGTTCTCTTTTAAAGGCCCGATGCTTTTGGAACCTATCCATGGAAAGGGATTTATCCATAAATGTCTTGGGAGGATTCTAAAAGAATCACAAATATCACATTCTCTCCACAATAACAAGATATCAACTCAGAAGACAAAGATCATGGAAATACAAGGTATCCAATTGATGGGGATCAATATCCATATTAACATTAATGCACAACTTTGATACTAGCTTCTGATCATTATGAGAATGACGATGCATGTACGGTAAGTAGCAAGAAAAATGAGTAGTTAATCTAACTAAAAGATTTGTAGATCGATGATAGGTTTGGGAAAAGTACAAATAATTTTGATAAGCTTGCATATGAGTCTGTCAATCCCTTGGAATCACATGCCAATTAGTATGAGGTCATATCAATGAATCAATTTAACTCTACCCTCTACATCTAAGTATCTGCAAATCAAAACCTGAATAGCTACTAACCAACTGAGGGAGACTAGGAATAAAAGATGTGAATGGAGGAAGAGGAACAAGCATCAAAGGATGAAGTGACGGATAGGAAAAATCGTAGGGTGGTAGATGATGGAGGACAAGAGGAGTAGGGAAGAAAACATGATCCACAATGAATGGGCAATGATAAAATACATGAATTTGGGAAGCACCTTGCGGTCGGAGAAGAAAAGGAGAAATGACATGGGAAGTCGATTGAAGTATGGATAAATAAGAATCAAATTTGTGGTCCATCTATCGATAATAAATAAGAGAAAGTAGTGATGGATCTAGAACAGATTGGTGATGGTAAGATTCAAAGAAGGAGGTGTCAAAAGGGAATTGTTCAGAAACATGGGCTAAAAGATCCTCCTCAAGTAGTTAGCATTTTGTAAACGTGCAAGGGATTTTAATTGTTGCTGATTCAATACAATAGAATCTATCATAGAATGACAAGAAACTCCAGGATATGTAGCCACTTTGGAGGAATAGGCTTGAAAAATCTCATCCATTTGCAACTCCAAATATTGGACATAAAGAACAACTTGCAAAATAATGTCCCCCACATACCAAGACAGATCCTCATCATTTGTAAGCAGAAGATAATCTCTAAGATACATGTAAGACATCAACATGGTGTCAGGTATAATTGAGTCCACAAAGACCATTCAAACAACCACTGCTAGGAGATCTAAGGACTAAGCACCACTCCATCCATCCTTTGGAGGGTGTAAATCCATAGTGGACAGCTTCATGTAAAAGGCTAGCTTTTTTTGTTCATAATGCATAAAGAAAGAATGATCTGGTGGGATATATCCCATAAATTGCTCAAAACAAGACCACAAAAGGTACATTTTAGATTGAAGTCTTTCCGCCTTAGCTTGGAATAAGGGACAGAAGGTTGCGTTCCATTGGAGAGCAACCAAGTGTGTGGCTGATAAAGAAGGTATTGACGGTACATTAGGACTTAGAAAAATGGAGCATGATTGAGCCAATTATTCTTTTAACTCCTCAATCTTAGCATTTTGATGCTCAATTGTATAATGTGTTGATTGTAACTCTACTATCTGGGAAGCAATTAAACCTTTAAGCTCCTGGATTTCTTAAAAAGATGATCTTTATCCTTAGTGTAAGTAGCTACTTGAGCCTTGGCTTCAGTCAATTGGGCCTGCAAAGAGGATATTTCTACTTCTAGGCTTCTACAATTTAATCTTTGATCCATTTGTTTGAAAATATCAGAAAGGGTTTCCTTAGTAGAGGCAATGTCATTAGTATTAGTCTTATGTGGCTCCTCCTTAGATTGTTGCAGCTCCTCATAGAAAGAAGTGTATAACTCCCAAACACATACGATAATTGATATTTCTATGGAACTCTAAATGTCCTTATGTAAGAAAGGAATAGAGTCTTCTATCACCAGGCAATGTAGAGAAGAAATTGATATGTCTAAACTACCATCTCTATGTTCTCTAAATAAATTTATAGATATAAGACATGTAGGAAGAGTACTACATGATGTAGTAGGAATTGACACTGGAGGAACTGGAGCAATAATTGTTTTAGCCACATGCTTTAAGTGCTTTCTCTGAATGACCAGAAAAGGAGGGGAGTCATGATCTTTAGGGATAGGTTTAGAATCTTCAATAGGAGGAGGGGGAATCATTGAAGGATTTTTAGGAGGTGGTGGAATTTCCTTTTTGTAGAGGCAGAGTATGTCAAGAAAATATAAAAGTAAGAACCATAGGTGACATTAGTCACATTACCTTGATGAAGCATTGATCCATTTTTCCAAGGAGATGAGAACTCCAATCAATGGTCATGCCTTGATCCCCATTCTAGAAGCAATGAATAATTTCTTGGACATGTAATTAGATGGTGTCTTGGTAGGCATGAACATATCCTGAAGAAACAATTGTTTTCAAAAGGGATCAAAGATCATGGAAATGCAAACACCGGATGAAGTGATGACCCGTTAGCATCCAATAAGTCCTTAGTCTATCTTTGTAGGAGCTTCATAATATCCACATTGGAAAAGAGCTAGCGAGTAGTTGGAAAGGTCTCCCCCCGATAGAAAAGAGAAAAACCCTTCTCTAAGCCTTGAGGTGTCATTAGGACAGTGTACCATAGACAAAACTAGACTGCTTGCTATAAGAGGTTAAGAACTCATCATACAAGGTAGGACCATTGGAAATGAGTGGCAATGTGCGAGCCACAAAATGGGATAGACTGAACTTAGTAATAAGGTTTGATGGGAGGAGTTCAAGGTGCCATTCACATGAGAATGAAATGCATAGACCACATAGACAGACACAAATGAGACCTACAAAATAGCTGGTACACAATACAAAAGACCGCCCTAGCAGACCATGTCCTAGAAAAAAAATTGGCATGATCTACCCACATGTGCAATCGATAGCTTCATGAGATGCAAACATACAGGCACCCTGGTCCCCTATATCAAGCAAGAAAATAAAATATATATACACATCATACCTTGCATTACATCATCGTGACCATTAAAATACCAAAAATACAATAAACTTTACCACATTGACACTATAGAGCCAAGACTGGATCGCACATGACAACATGGAATGATTAAGAGACTGGACTACAGAACCAAGATCGGCGGATTGCACTTGACAACATGGACGGATTAAGAGACTGCGTCACCCTCATACCCACGTAGCACATTCATTAATGAGGTGATGGATGTACAATGTAGATAGATTTAGATTTAATGCTAGGTGAAGTTTATAAATTATTATCAATGGGTGAATTGTTTTATTAAGTGATCAACCTCAAAAAAGGAAATAACAGTTCCTTTTATCCATTAATGAAAATTATTATGTATTCATGGTGCATTGAACTAAGCCTGGACTTCAAACCTAACTTTGAGGGTCTCTAAATGCATATTCATTTTTACAAATTATGGTGTATGTGGAGTACTTTTTTTTGCCAGCATGTGCATAAGTAACGGTTAGTTCATTTTATTACAAATTACAATGTGTTTGTTCAGCATATGAAGCACGTTCAATGTGAATGGTGAGTATATTTTATTTTGTTTAAATGGTATGTGTTGAGCACGAATGCGTTAGAAAAAAAAGAGAACACTTACTAAGATAGCGATCATCCTCATCAATCCTCCTACAATTAAAAAAAAAAGGTGATGTGAAATTTACTTACATGTGGAAGATTGGAAAAATGTAACATTTCATTCTAACTGAATCAACATACCAAGATCGTGGTTCTATTATTGAATTTTTGAATGAAGTCTTGATACAATGCCATTCTCATGTGCAACCCCATGCCCCTTTTCCTACTCTCACTGTTCTCCACCTTGTGACGACAACTACATTTGGGGCAAAGGACAGTGACACATTCATTTCCCTTAAAATCCTTGATTTGTTTTTCAATATTCCAAATGTGTTTCCAACTTCACCCAACCATGAGCTCTTTGTTTGTTGAACATGTTTTTTTGCCTAATATCGTGCCCTCCTTTTGATTTAAATGATTCAACCAAAAATTAGTGGGCTTGTACACTGAGTAACCTATAAGATATGGCCTAATTTCATGCCCATGTACTCGTATGATTGGCTCATTGAGCATCTCACATGACTTCATTTTTTGAAAGATTTTTGAGCTCTTGAATTTTGTGGAGTCATGTGTTCCATCTACAATAAAAATGAGGGTGAGAGAAAGAGAGAGAGACAATGAGACAATGTGATGGAGAATGAATCACGCACTTGTAATGCACACTTGCTTACACACTTACATTGCAATAGTTGAGAGGACACATATATATACAATAAAGGTGTGGATATGGTAGGTTCTCTTAGTGAAGTATCCTCCACACGTTGAAGATCCATCTTATGTTGTTCTCCCAAATATTTAGATATTGTCTTCCTAGATATTCTCCAAATACATGTTCATATGAGTACATTATAATATTCTAACATTTTCCCTCTCTAGAAAAGGTTCACAATATCTTCTAACATGCCTTCTCAAAAGAAAATAGGTTTTTCTTTTGTAGTACAATGGCTTTTTGCCAATCATCTTGGCTACAAGAGAGGTAAGATTACAATGATGAATATAGCATGAGACCTTGTCCTTGTTGTTGCAAAAGATATGCATCAATCTTTGCTTGCAATGATTTAAGGGATGTAAGTTGATAATGAAGATATTTGGGCTTTGGTTGATGGATACCTTGATGAAGAGCTGATCACCATAGTTTGCTTCAATATAGACTTGATAAGAGATGGGCTCATCATGTAGATAGATGATATATTGTAATTGGAACTTGATAGTTGCGAAGTGAAACAATGGTGAGAGCATGTTTGTGGATGGAAATATGATCTCAAGATATTGATAAGGTGCTTACAACGTGATCTTTGGGAAGATTGTTGATGAATACCAAAGTGTAAAATAGCAAGTGATTAATGAGGAATTTCAAGCATATTGTCTTTGAGAGGACTCCAAGAGTTGGGCATAATATCTTCAAAGTAGTTTGTATCAATGTGCTCATGAATTTCTTTGTACTTTATCCATTCCTTTCCCTTCCTTTGGAAGGCTAAGATAGTTGGCCGATTTGAGAAATATACAATCTGTAGATGATGATTTGGGTAAGGTAGGAGGTAGATAATTTCATGATTATTCGGAGAGAAAATTGGAAGAGAGAGTAATTGTGATTGTTGATGAGGTTGTTGCCATGTAAGGTAGACTAATGATTGAGATTTCGATATATAATTAGAACAAGATGATTGTAGGAGGAAGGTAATTGTGCAGGTGGTTGGATAGGGTAGGATAGAAAGAAATAACAATTTGATAGATTTGTGGTCATGGGAGATAAATAAACATAATGGGGATGAAATGTGATAGTAGGAAAGGGTCATGTGTAGGAATTTAGGATTGCACTTTGAGAGGTAGTGATGTGATAATGAGGAACTCAAGGAGATAGGACTTTTATGTGAACTTGGAAACATTGTGAGAAGCTTGAATGTGTACGAGGAAGCCAAGGGTGCATGTAATTGCATTTGATTAAGAGATTGTGGCACACAATTGAAGTGGGGTGTGCATGTGTGGCCACAAGAAGACGTGGATATTGAGCCCATAGAGAGTGTCTAAGATAAGGACTAGGATGATGTGAGCTTGAGATTGAAGAGGAGCTTATATAAAGACTAGATGTTGAGTAACAAATGTAAGAAAATAGGACAACACTCAAAGAGGTAAGAGAAGTGGAAGCAATGTAACTGATGAGGGAGTGACCTTGAAGGTTGGTAGAAATGCCCAATAATAGTTTATGAGGAATGGTAGGAGTATCCACATTGTCAATTGAGAGAGTGACAAGGTTTTGCCATTTTTTCGCTACAAGTACCATAAAAAAGTCTTGAAGAATACAATTCAATGAAGAGGCCACAGACAATGCCTTCTTTGGCCTTGAGATGTAGAGTACAAAGGGCATCCCCTTCTTCAATTGTTGTTCCAACTAAGATAGAGTCCTCTATTTCAGGATGCAAGAGGAGAGACTGACATGGGTGACAAACATTGTAGTATTGAGAGTGACCACGAGAGCTAGAACATGTTGGGATGGATGAGTTGAAAGTATAAGAGTACAAAATGGAAAAGCCATGAGAGATATGTGAGTATGAGGGGCCTTTGTTTGATAGATGATTGGGGTTGTCCATCAAAGAATTATCTATGTATTCCACTAGTTGACAAGAGAGAGTGGAAAATGGACTTAATGAAGATACAAGGATGGAACACATGTGTTGCATGATGTGATAGAAATATCTTGTGATAAATACTTTAGATAAGGGATAACATTCAGAGTTTAACAAAAGAGGTGAGCGTAACCATGTGGCAAGGGCAAGGAGCTCGGAAACTATGTGAAGCATATGCATGTTGGTACAAAGTAATAAGGTAGTCTATGTAAGTGAGGACAAGATTAGAGATAAGGTTTGTGGATAAGGATCAATAAAAGTGGAGGAAAATGGGAGATAACATAGAGGCTTGAGCTAAATTAGGAATGAGTGAAGTATATGTGGCATGGATAGCTCAATGTCTTAAGGTGAAGAGGGTGAGATTGGTTTAAGAAAGGATAGAAAATATGTGTGGCTAGGAAAAAGATTCTTTGAGGATAAGGTTGGTTGAGAATTAAATGTATTGTGTGTGGGAGATCACTTTAATGGGTAATGGATGGGTGGGCCACAAATGAGGGTGAGAGAGAAGGGGTTCAGACCTTAATATGGCAAAGGACCAAAGGGGTAGATAGGTGGAGAGAGGAGATAAGATGAGATAAGGATGACAATACTGATAAAGAGGACAAATATATATATCTCTCTCTTAAGGAGAGGTGATAATGAAGAAGATAAGAGTAGGCGAAGATAATAAAAATAGATAAGAAGTAGGTGGACATGATAAAAATGGGATCAAGATAATGAAGATAAGGTGCATGTGGATAGGTTAGTTTCCCTTGACACTGATTCAAATCCTACTAATCTACACAAAAATTGAGTAGACAAAAACTAGAAGCTAATAACCTAGGCCCTCAAGAGCTTAGTGTGCTTTGATACCATGTAGTTAAAATCACAGTGAGAGAAAGAGAGAGAGAGACAATGAGACAATGTGATGGAGAATGAACACACACTTGTAATGCACACTTTCTTACACACTTACATTATAATAGCTGAGAATACACATATATTTACAATAAAGATGTGGATATGGTAGACTCTCTTAGTGAAGTATCCTCCACATGTTCTAGATCCATCTTATCTAGTTCTCCTAAATATCTAGATATTGTATTCCTACATATTCTCTAAATACATATTCATGTGAGTACATTCTAATATTCTAACACCATCAAGTGTGGCACAAACCATGTTCTAAAATAACTATTTTGAGCAAACCACTCCTTGTAATAATAATGAGTGGAACCCATGTTTGCAAAGTATTGTGATGGGAAGTGTCTATGCTCCAAAATAACTTTTTTGAGCAAACTACTCCTTGTAATAATAATCAGTGGAATCCATGTCTGCAAATATATTGTGATGGGAAGTGTTTATGCTCCAACTTTTTTTGCAACCATATGTGTGCGCCATCAATTGCTCCACACGTGTGGAAAACAAGTCAATTCCTTAAACTCGCCCACAATGGTGTACAGATGCTTGCCTATTGAAATAGTAATCAAGTTCCTCACAAACATTTATGGAGTGCAAAGTATGTTCATAACTAGCTCTACATATATCTTGATTGATGAGTCCCCTATGCCAAATAGCTCAGCCATAGTCCTACTGAAGGATTTGGTACCTAGACGCCATAAAACATAAGCTAAAGTTGAATATGCTTGTATGGGATCTCTAACATGAGCCTTCTCATTTGAGCATGGTAAGTGTGGCTTGATTTAAGATTTTAGCTCATGGAATGCTTCGTACGGCATATAATAATGTCACATATCGGTGTTGGTTCTTAGCCTTGCAGTCAACCATATTTCAGAGTGTATGCCATTCCAAAAGGCGACCTACCTTGGAAAGCACCACCACAACCACAGGGAGTACTTGATGACATTGTCCTCCACCAAACAAACAACCAGGCCCAATGATACACAAAACACATCACCCAAGTGAAATCATCCTCAATTTCATCGTCAAACACATAGTCTTTTATCATTCTACTATGGGCATGTTGATTAAAAGTATGAACCATTGTGGTTAACATAAAAATGTTGCAATGTCACTCATCCTACATGCAATGAAGCAAGGAAAACTTGAAATTATCTCTCTCTATCTCTCTCTCACCCACTCTCTCTCTTCTAAGGTTAGCTATACACAATTAACAATACCAACACAATTGGGTTAACAATGGTTCACTATCTTATGTTCTGTTGAGTAAGAAGCTTCACTATGTCCAGTTGCATGTGCATATATATCTCCATTCATTTGGACTCCTCGTCTAGTTTCATTCAAAGCTAGCTTTCCTCATGTTGCTCATGTCACTTCTTAGGTTCTTTTTTGTGAGCTGCACGGGCTTCTCTCATGCTCAGCATGGTTGCACACATTTGTTCCATCTCATCACCCAAGGTCTTTGAAATCAAGGCCAAGGAACCTTTCTATTTGTCTTTTACCATTTGGCGCTTGACAACCTTGGCTGGTCGGAACATGTTCATATCTTTGACATTGTCTTTTCCCTTATCCTAAAGGTTTTTCGATGCCCGTGTGTTGTCAATGATGACTACATACGTCCTAATGGTCATGTTGTCAACACTCGGGATTTTGACACAAAGAGGGGTGTTTGACCATAAAGTATCAAGCACATCAAAGTACTGCTATGTTGAGGGAACACTCCCTGAAGCCGTACACTTTCCTTTCTCCTTCTTGTACATCTTTCACAAGGCGTCAATTCCATTTTTCACTTGATCAATTGTTGATGCATCACCTAGCTCTTTATTGACACTTTTCATAACTACATCCCAGCCCTTCGACCAAAAGTTTCCTTTGTAGACGTGTGCTTATTGCTCCTCATAGTGTTTCAACAACATAACAATCTCAGTATCACCCCAAAGCTGACCTTTTTTCTTTGTCCTATCATTGTCATCATTAGGTGACAAGATTGGCATTTCAATACTTTGTGAGGTCGAGGATGATGAGGGTGGTTCTTGCCTTGCTTCTCTATTGGATGATGTGGTATTGATGTTTTTCTATCAATTGTGGAGTAGATCCATTTATAGAAGATTGAGGCATGGGCCCATTACAAGGCTTGCCAGATGCTACAAAATATGTAATGATAGGGGGTGGTGGTATGGACGTAAACATGTATGTAGGCTATGATGGTGATGGACTTATGTGAAACAGTTGTAGTGCTCGATAAGTAGCTAAAATGCCCCATGGAGTGTGCAACATGGATGAAAGACAAATTAGGTGGTAGGACATGGTATTGGCTAGATGGCACAAACTCCATTATGTCATCACCAATGCACTGACTATTTAACGATGGGGATGATGGTGCACAAGACACATAGGGAGGTAGGTTGGCATTGAAGTCATCCATGTCTGCATGACATGTACATGGTTTGACTATCAATTGTTTTTGCCATGGATCATAGGGCATCAAAATATTATGAAACTTGAATCGCACGTAGCCATTTATATCCTGCTCCAAAAGTTCAGAGATCCACCAAGATCAAATGGTAGTGATATCCTTTCAAATCTTTGTAGCATCCCATAGCTTGCAATTCCACTTGGATCATATGGTAGCAATGAGGCTTCTCACATTCTTTTTGCAATCAACTTAAATGATTTTGGTCCATAAAGCATATCACATTTTCTCCAACATCATGCATATAAAATGGAGCCCGAGAGGAACACCAAGAATGTGGGGAAACCATTGTAATAAAATATATCTTGACACACCAACAAGCATGTTCTTCTCTAATCAACCATAAGAAAAAAATGACACCAAGAACAACCAATCTTCACGCACCATCATATGGTGAATCTCCCATCGATTTATTACAACAAATCTTCAACATATTCTTCATAGAAACCATAAAAGAACCAGCAGAACACAAACAAATGATCAAATTTGAATGGAATTCATCACATATAGTATTCATATTTCATCACATATAGTATTCATATTTCATCACATATAGTATTCACATATAGTTTCAGGGCCCGTTTTAGAGCCGCAAGGTTGCGGACAGCAGTTTCGGGGTACACTGTGACTTCGACTGTATTGACCGAACGTGGGTGCGCAGGTCACAGATTTCAGATCTGTAAGTTCAAAGGTGTTTATCAGTGAGTAAATACAACGTTTATCTGCAAACGGGTTGCAGATTGCATGTATTGTTGAGCAGACAGTAAAAAAGGCTGTTTGGTGTATTGCTGTGCACTACAGGTCAAGGGTTGCAGAAGATTTGCTTGCTGTTTGGTATTAGTTTTGTGATAATGGCAGAGAACAGTGGAAGCCCCATCATTGAGAAGCTCGACAAGAACAACTACCCATCATGGAAGTTTCGTGTCACGAACTTCCTTATTGGAAAAGGCCTCTACGAGTTCGTTTCAGGTGAAGAAAAGGAGCCGGAGGTGAGTGATCCTCCAACTGTAGAAGAGACAAAGGCACGAAAGGAATGGAATGCAAAAGACAAGAAGGTCATGTATTGGTTGTCTGCAGTAATTGACAATAACATGCTGGGACACATTAGAAATGCAGAGAATGCATATGCAGCTTGGACCATACTTGAAAGTATGTTTTCTGTAAATACAAAGGCACGAAAGATTCAACTCAAGCAAGAGTTGAATACATTGAAGAAAGGGAAGATGTCTATCAATGAGTATGCACTGAAGGTAAGAAGCATTGCAGATGCATTGGCAGCGATTGATGCAATGCCCGATGATGATGATTTGGTGTCGTCTACCTTGGGTGGACTTAACAATGAAAAGGCTTGGAAGTCTTTTGTAACTTCTGTATATGTCAGAAAGCCATTTCCAGATTTTGATGAGTTGGTCTCCCTTATGATCACTAAAGAGATCAACATGCAGAGTGAGACACCTGAAAGAAGTGGTGAACAGGTCCAAGCTTTCTACTCCAGTTCAGGAAGGGGACGTGGCAGGTTCTCTTCAAGAGGCTGTGGTACAGGACGTGGTAGTGACAACCAGCAAAACAGATTGAATCAGCAATTTGGCGATATGCAGGTTTCAGGAGGTCGTGGTAACTTTAGAGGCAGGGGGAGCTTTAGAGGAAGAGGTGGATGGCAGAACAGAGGTTCTAACAACTCTCGTATTGTGTGCCACTACTGTGGCAAAACAGGTCATATTGCAGCCCAATGTTATGCTAAGAGAGATGATATCCGCAGTGGTAAGTTGCAGCAAGGAAACTATGCATCGTCTTCACGACAGAATGAAGATAAAAATGAACGTTTGTTCGTTATGCAGCATATGCTGAATGCTGTTACAGGAAAGGGAACACATGAAGATGTTTGGTATGTTGATTCAGGTGCATCCAATCATATGACCAGCCATGCAGAATGGTTTGGGGAGATGCAGGATTTGCAGAATGCAGGTTATGTGCAGACGGGTGATGACTCATGCCACCCAATTTCACACATTGGAAAAGTTCCCTTGTCCTTGCATGATGGTAAGACAAAGAGTCTTTCAGATGTATTACATGTGCCATCTATTACAAAGAACTTGGTGTCAGTCGGTCAAATGGTAGAGCAAGGGCTGCAAGTCAGATTTAATGCAAAGGGCTGCTTTGTAGAAGACTTCAATGACAAGTGCAGGTTGGTAGCAAAGGGAAGTAGAGTTGGACGTATGTTCACTCTAGATGCTGGAATTCTTACTATGAATGCTGCTATGTATGCCAAAGGAAAAGGTGTTGTTGCAGACATTGAAATTTGGCACAAACGCATTGGACATGCAAATATACAAAGGCTGAAATTAATGCAGTCCAAAGGGTTGGTTACAGGTTTGCCTACTTTTAAAGTTGCAGAATTTCAGAAGGTATGTGAAGCATGTCAGTTTGGTAAGCAGGCAAGACAACCCTTTTCACATGACAGAGATGTAAGCAGAAATATCCTTGATGTTGTTCATACAGACATTTGGGGGCCTACACAAAATGTATCTCTTGGAGGCAGTTCATACTTTGTCACATTCATTGATGATTGTTCTAGAAAGCTGTGGGTATATTTTATGAAGGAAAAGAGTGAAGCTTTTGAGCACTTTAGAACTTTCAAGGCTGCAGTTGAAAGAGAAACAGGCTTGAAAGTAAAGTGCCTGAGGTCAGATGGAGGGGGAGAGTACCTCTCAAATGAGTTCAGTGATTTTCTGAGGTCTCATGGGATAAAGAGACAGTTCACATGCAGGTATACCCCACAGCAAAATGGGGTTGCAGAAAGGAAAAACAGGCATATTGCAGAAGTTGCACGCGCCTTGATGGCTGAAAAGAATATGCCTAAGCATTTTTGGTCTGAGGCTGTTCATACTGCTGTTTATATTATGAACAGAACTCCCACAGCTGCAGTTCATGGTATGACCCCCGAAGAATGTTTTACAAGTAAGAAGCCTGATGTTTCACACTTGAAAGTATTTGGCTGCATTGCGTATGTTCATGTGCCAGATGAGTTGCGGAAGAAACTGGATCCAAAGGCTGAAAAGTGTATCTTTATTGGATACTCTTTAGAGCAAAAAGGGTATCGCTGTTACAACCCTGTCACATGTAAGTTCAGAGTGAGCAGGGATGTCATCTTTGATGAAATGAGCAGTTGGTATGCATCTAGTGGTGATGCATTGGATGTTGATGATGATCATGACACTCATGTGCAGGCTGAAAGGCAAGAATCACGGACTCTTAGTGGACCAGAGACATCATTTGGTAGTCCTTGGTCTGGGAGACTAAGGAGTACCTCTACATCTTCGAGTGCATCTAGTAGCACTACAGGTAAAGACAAAGGAAAGAATAAAGTGTCAGAAGGCATTGATGCAGTTCTTGATGGAGACTCCAGTGGCTCAGAGAGCTTAGATGATGAGCTTGGCATTCCTTCAGTGAGAACTCCAGGTGTGCAGAGAGCACGGGCTGATGCAAAGACTCCATTGAGTGATCCAGTGGTACGCAGGTCTAGCAGGGTGAGATACCATGTTAAAAGATTTGGTTTTGAAGGTTATGCAGCTCACCATTATGCTTATATGGTGAAACTAGTTGAGGATGTTGAGCCTACATGTTTTGAGGAGGCTGTTGGTCATGCTCATTGGGATGCAGCAATGGATGAGGAGATGGCTGCATTAGAGGCTAATAAGACTTGGGATCTAGTATCATTGCCAAAGAGAAAGAAAGCTATTGGATATAAGTGGGTTTATAAGATTAAGCACAATGCAGATGGTTCTATTAGCAGGTACAAAGCTATGCTGGTTGCAAAAGGCTATGCCCAGACATATGGCATAGATTATGATGAAACCTTCAGTCCAGTTGCTAGGATGGCAACTGTCAGATGTGTGATTGCTTTGGCAGCAGCCAAAGGTTGGAGGTTGCAGCAAATGGATGTAAAGAATGCCTTCTTGCATGGTGATTTGCAGGAAGAATTGTATATGGATCAGCCAGCAGGTTATGAAGATTTAGAGCATCCCACGTATGTGTGCAGGTTGAAGAAGGCACTCTATGGGCTCAAGCAAGCACCTAGAGCATGGTCTGACAAGATCAGAGAGTATCTTGTCAATATTGGATTTTATGTTTCTGATGCTGATCACTCACTTTATGTGAGAAAGGGAGATGCAGGTTTGGTCATCATAGTCATCTATGTGGATGACTTGATTATTACAGGTGATAGTGATAGTGGGATTGCTGAAGTCAAGGGATGTTTGAAGATGAACTTTGAGATGAAGGATTTAGGTGAGCTAAGGTACTTCCTTGGCATTGAGGTGATCAGATGTGATGATGGTATATGGCTATTCCAAAGACAGTATGGCTTGGATATGTTGTCCAAGTATGGTATGACTGCATGTAAACCACTTTCAATCCCGTTGGAGCAGAATGTAAAGCTGAATGCTGATGTTGGGGATGAGATAGAAGACCCTACTATGTTCAGGAGGATAGTGGGGAGTTTGATTTACATGACTATTACAAGGCCAGACTTGAGCTACGCTGTTGGTCTTGTGAGTCAATTTATGCAAGTACCTAGAAAACCACACTTGGATGCAGTGAGACGCATATTGAGATATGTCAAGTCCACATTACATTATGGACTTTTCTATGAGGCAGGTACAGATGTACATGTGTTTGGATACACAGATGCAGATTAGGCTGGTAGTATGTCGGATAGAAGATCTACCAGCGGATACATGTTCTCTCTTGGTAGTGCAGCAGTTGCTTGGAGCAGCAAAAAGCAATCTACAGTTGCTTTGTCGAGTACAGAGGCTGAGTATAGAGGTGCTGCTGTTGCAGCATGTGAGGTAGTATGGCTGCAAAAGTTATTGGCTGATTTGGATGTGCAGGTGGAAGGTCCAGTTGTCATTTATTGTGACAACATGAGCAGTATACAGTTGGCTAGAAACCCTGTGTTCCATGCCAGGACAAAATATATTGAGGTACACTACCACTTTGTGAGAGAGAAGGTACTAGCAGGTGAGATTGACTTGGTGTATGTCAGCACACAGGATCAGATAGCTGACATCTTCACGAAGGCATTGGATACAGAGAAGCTTCAAAAGTTTCGAAGCTTACTTGGAGTTGAAGAGATGCAGTTGAGCTTGAGGGGGAGTGTTGAGATGACAAGCTCAACACATGTGGACACTGATGATGAACCGCCTGGTTAGATGGGTCCACACGTCTACACTTAGCACGTCGGTGGTCATTATGACTCTCACATGGCCACTGACTCACTACTTATTATATTCAGGTTGTTACACCTATTTACAGCTGGCATAGTTATAGCGCCAGTCGACTAGTGTAGTCGGTTATGCATTGTTTGACTTAGTAGGCCACTTTCCTTTTATCTTGTATCTTATCTATACTTTGTGTACATTGTGAAGTGTGTGGAAGAAGAAGAAGAAATCAATAAGAAAACGTTTTGGCCTCCATCTCTCTTCTTGTCTCTTGAGTGAGCTTCTCCTTGTGCATTCTGTATGTGTTCGGCGCAGCATCTTGAGCAATCCCCTCCACCACGCGATTCTTGACATCCCCCTCGAGCTCAATCCCAATTCCTGCACACCAAGCAGGTCTCTGAACTTGCGCAGTTTCTCTGCGCCCAATGCCTTCGTGAATATGTCAGCTACCTGATCCTTTGTGCTGACATAAACTAGATCAATAAGACCTAGTAAAACCCTCTCCCGCACATAGTGATAATGCACCTCAATGTGCTTTGTTCTAGCATGATAGACTGGGTTATTTGCCAAGTGTATACTACTCATGTTGTCACAATAAATGACAACTGGCCCATCTATAGGCTGATGCATATCATAAAGTAGCTTATGCAACCAAGCTACCTCACATGCAGCCATTGCTGCACCCCTGTACTCAGCCTCCGTATGCTCGACAAGGCAACTGTAGGCTGTTTCTTGCTGCTCCAAGTGACTGCAGCACTCCCAAAAGAGAACACATATCCACTAGTAGATCGTCTATCAGAAATACTACCAGCCCAATCAGCATCAGTGTATCCATGCAGCTGTATCTGAACCCCAGTCTCATAAAATAGTCCATACTGCAATGTGGACTTCACATACCTGAGTATGCATCTAGCCGCATCCAAATGCGGTTTCCTTGGAGCCTGCATAGACTGACTTACCAATCCAACAGCATAGCTCAAATCTAGCCTGGTAATAGTCATATAAATCAAACTTCCTACTATGCGTCTGTACATAGTAGGGTCTTCCAAAAGCTCACCTGCATCTGCACTCAGCTTCACATTCTGCTCCAAAGGAACTGAAATAGGCTTACAGCATGTCATCCCATATTTGGACAGCATATCCAATCCATACTGCCTCTGCAAGAGCTGTATCCCACTTGGTGATCTAATCACCTCAATGCCCAAGAAATAACGCAGCTCTCCCAAATCCTTCATCTCAAACTTCTGCTTCAATAGCATTTTCACATGAAGGATATCTTCATCACTGTCACCTGTCATAATCAAATCATCAACATAAATGACAAGTAGCATAATACCTTTCTCTATTTTTCCTACATAAAGTGAGAAATCTGCCTTGGAAATCTGAAAGCCAATAGTGACAAGATACTGTCCTATCTTGTCAGACCATGCTCTAGGTGCTTGCTTCAAGCCATACAAGGCTTTCTTCAACCTGCAAACAAACTCAGGATGAACAACATGCACATAACCTAGTGGCTGCTGCATATAGACATCTTCTTGCAAATCACCATGCAAGAAGGCATTCTTTACATCCATTTGATGTAAAGACCATCCCTTTGATGTAGCCATAGCAATGACTGCTCTTACGGTTGCCATCCTTGCAACTGGACTGAATGTTTCTTCATAGTCAATGCCATATGTTTGTGCATACCCCTTGACTACTAATCTTGCCTTGTATCTGTTCACAGAACCATTTGCATTGTGCTTCACCTTATAAACCCACTTACAGCCAATTGCATTCTTACCTTTAGGCAAAGGTACCAATTCCCATGTAGCATTTGCTTCCAAGGGATCCATTTCTTCATCCATGGCTTTCTCTCATTTTTCTTTTCCCATGGCTTGCTCAAAAGAAGTGGGTTCTGGTTCCTGTATCACTTTGACCATATATGCATAGTGAATGGCTGTAAATCCATCATATTTCAGCCTATCCACAGGATACCTAGCTCTCGTAAATCTGCGCAAAGTAGGTTCACTCCCAGGTGCTCTCAAAACATCCCTGGTCTTCCTTACTCCAAGTGTAACAATAGAAGGAATACCCAACTCATCATCAATGCTCTGTTCTGAGCCACTGGATTCACCATCCACATAAGAGTGACCTACATTCACATCAAACATGGGTTGATCAACCTTCTTTTTTCCTTTTCGTGATACCTCCATACCACTATCTGCATTGCTTTGAGAAGATTCTCCTGATCTCAATCTGCCTGTCCATGGCGAAGAATGTGAACCACTGCTAGAGGACGCTCCAGTCCACTAATATTTTGTGACTGCTGCTGTGAATTCTGTGCAGCATTACCATTTTGTGCATCTACATCATCAATCACATTTACGAGTTTATACCAGCTACTCATCTCATCAAAAACAACATCTCTGCTCACTGTAAACTTACGAGTAGAAGGGTTATAGCATCTATACCCTTTTTGCTGCAGAGAGTAACCAATAAAGATGCACTTCTCAGCTTTTGGATCCAACTTGGATCTCAACTCATCTGGCACATGTACATAGGCAATGCAACCAAAAATTTTCAAATGAGAAATATCTGGTTTCCTACCAGTATACCTCTCCTCTGGAGTCATCCCATGTATTGTTGCAGTGGGAGTCCTGTTCATTATATAGACTGTTGTAGCAATTGCTTCAGGCCAGTAAAAATCTGGCAAGTCTTTTTCGTTGAGCATGGCACGAGATACCTCTCCAATATGCTTGTTTTTCCTTTCTGCAATTCCATTTTGTTGTGGGATATGATTGCATGAATATTGCTGCTTTATGCCATGCTCCTGCAGGAACCTTGCAAACTCATTTGAGAGGTATTCTCCCCCTCCATCTGACCTTAGGTATTTTATTTGCAGGCCTGTTTCTTTTTCAACCATAGCTTTAAGAGTTTTGAAATGCCCAAAAACTTCACTTTTCTTTTTCATAAAATACACCCAAACTTTTCTGCTATAGTCATCAATACAAGTGACAAAATAATGACAGCCTCCAAGAGATGCAGCTTTAGTAGTCCACACATCAGAGTGGATTAATTCCAATGGCTTCTCACTCTCTTGAACATGTCTAGGAAATGGTTTCCTTGCCTGTTTTCCAAATTGACAGGCTTCACATACCTTATGCATTTCTGCAACCTTGAATTTAGGCAATCCTGCAACAATATTTTGGGCCTGCATTGATTTAAGTCGCTGTACATTAACATGACCAATGCATTTATGCCAGATATCAATATCTGCAACTACATCGGTCCCATGTGCAAACATTGCTGCACTCAATTCAGGCATGTCTGCATCCAACGTAAACATTCTGCCCTTCTTCTTTCCTTTTGCTATCAAACGACCTTTATTTTTCATATCCTCAACAAAGCATCCATGAGGATTAAATCTGACCTGAAAGCCCTGCTTAACCATTTGACCAACTGAAACCAGATTCTTGGTGATATTCGGGACATGAAATACATAGGACAGGTATTTCTTTTTCCCATCCTGCATAGACAAAGGAATTTTTCCAATCTACACAATAGGATGTGTAGTATCATCACCAGTCTCCACAAATCCTGGTTTTTCCATTTTCCTTGCATTCTCCATCCATTCTGCATGACCTGTCATGTGGTTTGATGTACCTGAGTCAACATACCACACATCGTTGTTTTCTTCTGCACTTGTCACAGAATTGTTCATGTGCTGCACCATGAACAAATGCTCATTTCTGTCATCACCTTGTCTACTAGAAGATGCATAATTCCCTTGTTGCAATTTTCCATTCATGATGTCATTCTGCTTTTTATAGCAGTATTTAGCCATATGACCCATTTTACCACAGTAGTAGCATTCAACATTACTGTTTGCATTTTGGTCTCTTTGCCATCCACCACGACCTCTTTGGCTCCCCCTGCCTCAAGAATTACCACGTCCTCCTCCATAGGACTGGTTTTCTTGAGTTTGCTGCATATTCTGATTTCTACGACGTCCTCTAGATCGGCCTCCTCTACCTCTGCCTCTACCTCTTCCAGCATTTGAGTAGAAGATAGCTTCTTTAGAAGTTCCTCCTGAAGAAGATGCACCACCATTTCTCTGCTCCTTAGAAATTAGAAGAGCAATTAACTCCTCAAAATCAGGAAATCTTTCACGAACTGAAATGGATGTCCGAAACTGTGCATAATCCTTTCCTAGACCATTCAAGGTCATAGAAACTAAATCATCATCTTCCATTGGCGACCCAATGGAAGCAAGTGCATCTGCAATCTTCTTCACTTTTATGTGGTAGTCATTGATGCTCATACTTTCTCTTTGCACATTATGCAACTCTTGCTCGAGCTGCATTTTCTTGGCTTGCGTATTTGTACTATACATTTTTGACAAAGTATCCCATGCCTCCTTTTGTCAAGATTGTGGGAGAGAAGGAAGGAGTCTCACTTGTAGCTTTCTTGCTTGCACAATGGGGGAATACACACAAGGGTGGAGGCTGAAAACAGTTTTCCTCTTCTTAGTTGTGTAAGCCAAAAGAACTCTTGTACCAAGAAATAGAAGAACCCTAGATATGGGTCTCAAAACCAAACTCAACTAACTAAGGTGGCATAGTAATTGAGCCACGAACTAGAGTAGATAAGGATAGCTATCATGTAGCTATTATTCAGGGGCGGTGTACCAACCACATCTGCAACTGACAAGTCGGTGACATAAATACACAACGGTCACCCTGGCGTATCACGAGTGGAGCTCGATATCTCAACACTCCCCCTCGAGCTCAATCCCAATTCCTGCACACCAAGCAGGTCTCTGAACTTGCGCAGCTTCTCTGCGCCCAATGCCTTCGTGAATATGTCAGCTACCTGATCCTCTGTGCTGACATAAACTAGATCAATAAGACCTAGTAAAACCCTCTCTCGCACATAGTGATAATGCACCTCAATGTGCTTTGTTCTAGCATGATAGACTGGGTTATTTGCCAAGTGTATACTACTCATGTTGTCACAATAAATGACAACTGGCCCATCTGTAGACTGATGCATATCATAAAGTAGCTTATGCAACCAAGCTACCTCACATGCAGCCATTGCTGCACCCCTGTACTCAGCCTCTGTGCTCGACAAGGCAACTGTAGGCTGTTTCTTGCTGCTCCAAGTGACTGCAGCACTCCCAAAAGAGAACACATATCCACTGGTAGATCGTCTATCAGAAATACTACCAGCCCAATCAGCATCAGTGTATCCATGCAGCTGTATCTGAACCCCAGTCTCATAAAATAGTCCATACTGCAATGTGGACTTCACATACCTGAGTATGCGTCTAGCTGCATCCAAATGCGGTTTCCTTGGAGCCTGCATAAACTGACTTACCAATCCAACAGAATAGCTCAAATCTGGCCTGGTAATAGTCATATAAATTAAGCTTCCTACTATGCGTCTGTACATAGTAGGGTCTTCCAAAAGCTCACCTGCATCTGCGCTTAGCTTCACATTCTGCTCCAAAGGAACTGAATTAGGCTTACAGCATGTCATCCCATATTTGGACAGCATGTCCAATCCATACTGCCTCTGCAAGAGCTGTATCCCACTTGGTGATCTAATCACCTCAATGCCCAAGAAATAACGCAGCTCTCCCAAATCCTTCATCTCAAACTTTTGCTTCAATAGCATTTTCACATGAAGGATATCTTCATCACTGTCACCTGTCATAATCAAATCATCAACATAAATGACAAGCAGCATAATACCTTTCTCTGTCTTTCTCACATAAAGTGAGAAATCTGCCTTGGAAATCTGAAAGCCAATAGTGACAAGATACTGCCCTATCTTGTCAGACCATGCTCTAGGTGCTTGCTTCAAGCCATACAAGGCTTTCTTCAACCTGCAAACAAACTCAGGATGAACAGCATGCACATAACCTGGTGGCTGCTCCATATAGACCTCTTCTTGCAAATCACCATGCAAGAAGGCATTCTTTACATCCATCTGATGTAAAGACCATCCCTTTGATGCAGCCATAGCAATGACTGCTCTTACGGTTGCCATCCTTGCAACCGGACTGAATGTTTCTTCATAGTCAATGCCATATGTTTGTGCATACCCCTTGACTACTAATCTTGCCTTGTATCTGTTCACAGAACCATCTGCATTGTGCTTCACCTTATAAACCCACTTATAGCCAATTGCATTCTTACCTTTAGGCAAAGGTACCAATTCCCATGTAGCATTTGCTTCCAAGGCATCCATTTCTTCATCCATGGCTTTCTCCCATTTTTCTTTTCCCATGGCTTGCTCAAAAGAAGTGGGTTCTGGTTCCTGTATCACCTTGACCATATATGCATAGTGAATGGCTGTAAATCCATCATATTTCAGCCTATCCACAGGATACCTAACTCTGGTAGACCTGCGCAAAGTGGGTTCACTCCCAGGTGCTCTCAAAACATCCCTGGTCTTCCTTACTCCAGGTGTAACAATAGAAGGAATACCCAACTCATCATCAATGCTCTGTTCTGAGCCACTGGATTCACCATCCACATAAGAGTGACCTGCATTCACATCAAACATGGGCTGATCAACCTTCTCTTTTCCTTTTCGTGATACCTGCATACCACTATCTGCATTACTTTGAGAAGATTCTCCTGATCTCAATCTGCCTGTCCATGGCGAAGAGTGTGAACCACTGCTAGAGGACGCTCCAGGTCCACTAATATTTTGTGGCTGCTGCTGTGAATTCTGTGCAGCATTACCATTTTGTGCATCTACATCATCAATCACATTTACTGGTTTATACCAGCTACTCATCTCATAAAAAACAACATCTCTGCTCACTGTAAACTTATGAGTAGAAGGGTTATAGCATCTATACCCTTTTTGCTGCAGAGAGTAACCAATAAAGATGGACTTCTCAGCTTTTGGATCCAACTTGGATCTCAACTCATCTGGCACATGTACATAGGCAATGCAACAAAAAATTTTCAAATGAGAAATATCTGGTTTCCTACCAGTATACCTCTCCTCTGGAGTCATTCCATGCATTGCTGCAGTGGGAGTCCTGTTCATTATGTAGACTGCTGTAGCAACTGCTTCAGCCCAATAAAAATCTGACAAGTCTTTTTCATTGAGCATGGCACGAGATACCTCTCCAATATGCCTGTTTTTCCTTTCTGCAATTCCATTTTGTTGTGGGGTATAACTGCATGAATATTGCTGCTTTATGCCATGCTCCTGCAAGAACTTTGCAAACTCATTTGAGAGGTACTCACCCCCTCCATCTGACCTTAGGCATTTTATTTGCAGACCTGTTTCTTTTTCAGCCATAGCTTTAAGGGTTTTGAAATGCCCAAAAACTTCACTTTTCTTTTTCATAAAATACATCCAAACTTTTCTGCTATAGTCATCAATAAAAGTGACAAAATAATGACAGCCTCCAAGAGATGCAGCTTTAGTAGTCCACACATCAGAGTGGATTAATTCCAATGGCTTCTTACTCTCTTGAACGTGTCTAGGAAATGGTTTCCTTGCCTGTTTTCCAAACTGACAGGCTTCACATACCTTATGCATTTCTGCAACCTTGAATTTAGGCAATCCTGCAACAATGTTTTGGGCCTGCATTGATTTAAGTCGCTGTACATTAACATGACCAATGCGTTTATGCCAGATATCAATATCTGCAACTACACCGGTCCCATGTGCAAACATTGCTGCACTCAATTCAGACATGTCTGCATCCAATGTAAACATTCTGCCCTTCTTCTTTCCTTTTGCTATCAAGCGACCTTTATTTTTCATATCCTCAACAAAGCATCCATGAGGATTAAATCTGACCTGCAAGCCCTGCTCAACCATTTGACCAACTGAAACCAGATTCTTGGTGATATTCGGGACATGAAATACATCGGACATGTATTTCTTTTTCCCATCCTGCATAGACAAAGGAATTTTTCCAATCTACACAATAGGATGTGCAGTATCATCACCAGTCTCCACAAATCCTGGTTTTTCCATTTTCCTTGCATCCTCCATCCATTCTGCATGACCTGTCATGTGGTTTGACGCACCTGAGTCAACATACCATACATCGTTGCTTTCTTCTGCACTTGTCACAGAATTGTTCATGTGCTGCACCATAAACAAATGCTCATTTCTGTCATCACCCTGTCTACTAGAAGATGCATAATTTCCTTGTTGCAGTTTTCCATTCATGATGTCATTCTGCTTTTTGTAGCAGTCTTTAGCCATATGACCCATTTTACCATAATAGTAGCATTCAACATTACTGTTTGCATTTTGGCCTCTTTGCCATCCACCACGACCTCTTTGGCTCCCCCTGCCTCTAGAGTTACCACGTCCTCCTCCATAGGACTGGTTTTCTTGAGTTTGCTGCATATTCTGATTTCTACCACGGCCTCCAAATCGGCCTCCTCTACCTCTGCCTCTACCTCTTCCAGCATTTGAGTAGAAGACAGCTTCTTTTGAAGTTCCTCTTGAAGAAGATGCACCACCATTTCTCTGCTCCTCAGAAATTAGAAGAGCAATCAACTCCTCAAAATCAGGAAATCTTTCACGGATAGAAATGGATGTTCGGAACTGTGCATAATCCTTTCCTAGACCATTCAAGGTCACGGAAACTAAATCATCATCTTCCACTGGCGACCCAATGGAAGCAAGTGCATCTGCAATCTTCTTCACTTTCATGTGGTAGTCATTGATGCTCATACTTTCTCTTTGCACATTATGCAACTCTTGCTTGAGCTGCATTTTCCTGGCTTGCGTATTTGTGCTATACATTTTTGACAAAGTATCCTATGCCTCCTTTGGCATACTTGCATCCTGAATATGCACAATCATAGAGTCTGAAATACTGATAGACAGCCAATACATAACTTTCCTGGCTCTCTCATGCCATGTTTTGAATGCCTGCATTTGCTGTTGACTGGGAACATCAGGAAGAACTGGTTCTTCTTCATTTCCTGCAACAAATTCCCAATATCCTTTTCCCATAAGGAAATTCGTCATTCTAAACTTCCATGCTTGGAAGTTGTTCTTGTCAAGCTTTTCAGTGACAATCTGTGAACAATTCTAATTTTTGAAGATTCTATCAAAATCATTCCCTTCCATCTTCATTCTGTAAATCTTAGACACGGTGTGAAGATTGTGGGAGAGAAGGAAGGAGTCTCACTTGTAGCTTTCTTGCTTGCACAATGGGGGAATACACACAAGGGTGGAGACTGAAAACAGTTTTCCTCTTCTTAGGTGTGTAAGCCAAAAGAACTCTAGTACATAGAAATAGAAGAACCCTATATATGGGTCTCAAACCAAACTCAACTAACTAAGGTGGCATAGTAATTGAGCCACGAACTAGAGTAGATAAGGATAGCTGTCATCTAGCTATTATTCATGAGCGATGTACCAACTGCATCTGCACAACTGACACGTTGGTGACATAAATGCACAACGGTCACCCTGGCATATCACGAGTGGAGCTCGATATCTCAACAATAAAAATGCTTGAAGGGACTCTATTGGAAAGATAGAGGAAATATATGGAACAATAGAAAGAGGTTCAGAAGGGGTAGGAGAAGATGTAGGATTAGTGATGAATGGACAACTAGTGAAGATCGGAATTTGAGGGGAGTTTGCAGGTGTGAAGGATAAAATAGGAATGGTATTTGGATTAGAATTGAAAATGGAAATATACAAAGTTAGGCGATAGGAAATAAGCGAATAGGAAAGGAGATCATTGGGATCAAAAGGATAAATAGAACAACAAAATTTGAAAGTTTAAAAGAATTCATTAATTAACAAAGGATTAACGACGATACGTGTTAAAACTTGAGAGCATAAAGGCTGGATATTGGATTTATGAAAAACACTCAGTCGACGGTGTAGATCCATGACACCATTCTCCAAAGGAGGATGCCAAGCATGTCCTCTACACCAAGTTGTCTGCTCCGATGATAATTTTTTAAGCCGTCTACTAAAGTCATTTCAATTGAATGTACATACATAATAGCTTGTAAGTTCACATCACCCACATAAACATTCATGTCCTACTCATCAAGGATTTGCAAATCTCCTTTAAGATACATGAAAGAAAGTAATTGTGCCTCATGAGAAATCAACTCATCCACAAATCTATCAATCACAGATTCAATAAGTCTGCAGACCATAGATTCTGCCATTGAACCTCCTCTAGAGGTTCTAAATCCACATGACTCAGAGAAATATACATGGCCAAGCACTGTCGATTATAGTTAATCTAGAAAGAAGGTGGAGGTGATACCAATTCAGCCTAACAAATAAAATATTATTGGACATAGTTCATGCACTGCTGAAGGCGCTCTACTTTAACATAAAAACCATCACATAACTTAGCCTTTTGCTATAACTGGTCAAGCTCCTCTTTAGAAGATAGCATAGAAGATACCACAAGAGTTGGAGGAGGAATAGAAAGAGTAGCTACTTTAATGTGGTGTTCTTCAATAAGCTTCTTTTGCAATGCTATAGTTTCCTGAGAGTGCTGTAACTAACCCTCACATATACCATGCTTGCTACCTAACATTAACATTTCCTTGAGAGCATACTTTTTCTATTTAGTTACTGACACATTCTCCTCCTCTAAAGTAGTGATCTTGGTTTCCAACTCTTTAATGGTGGCTTTCTGTGAATCCATTAAAGCTATAGCTACAGTCATTTGTTTATGGATGTCATTCAAAGTAGATTTTTCAGTGGCTCGAGTCTAGCTTATCTTGCAAAGAGGTGTAAACACTTATATATATGGAGTGAAGACAATAAGTGATGGAAGTTTCCAGAGTAGATTGGACACTAGAAACCAACCGTGAAAGCATGGGTCTAGATAACATTGCTTGTAAGGAGGAAGGGATCTGCGAATCTAATTGTCCTTTCCTTTGGGCTACATATAGATTTGTATAGGAAAGGAACAAGGGAAGAGAGCTACTAGAAACATTAAGAAAAGATTCCTTTACAAGAGGACCTCGAACAATAGTACTAGAAGGACACCATGTGTGTAAACATTTTTTTACAGGGAACTTAGTAAGAGGCACATCTTTCAAATCAGAGTTTGATTGCATTAGAGGAGAGGAAATATGAGGTGGAAGTTGCTTCAAAAGAGGGACAAGATCATGTACTGGCACTCCACCTGTGGAGGAGGTGAAAGAGTAATAACCTTTTGGAGAAAAGCACAATATGATACATTCTAAGTTGACCTTTTCCAAACATGCTGGAAGTGCTAGTCCATTCTAGCAAAAAGAAACACTGCCCAATTAAACTTGAC
The DNA here is from genome assembly GCF_053477565.2 of Lygodium microphyllum. NCBI lineage: Eukaryota > Viridiplantae > Streptophyta > Polypodiopsida > Schizaeales > Lygodiaceae > Lygodium > Lygodium microphyllum. Next base: position 389,024 of record NC_141144.1, read on the forward strand.
ACCTCAAGTATCTTGACAGATGCATTGAATAACTCTTTCGACAGGCACTTTGACACAGACTTGCCACCCCATCATGTAGGAATTGACACAACTCCTTCCCTATAGGAGTAGAGATATGGGCCACTAACACCCTTGAACTGTTAATAACTTTGTTAAGTGCCAAGGGGGTTGAAGACTCTTCTTTGCTGTGCAAATTTGGTTACTACTATGCATAAAGGAAGTGGAAAGGGATAAGAAAAATGCCTCAGTGGTGTTAACAGAAGATAAGTAAAATTTATGGCCATACATCAAGCCAGGATATCTCTTGTAAAATGCCACGAAGGAATATCAAAGTTCCACATCCACAAGCAAAAACTTGAGGGCAACAAATTGACAAAGGCTAGCTCGATGGATACAATCAACTTCCAGAAGGAGGGAGTAGTCATGGACTGATAGTGGGACACGAGATGAGCCACTAGCAATGGGGTGGAGGGAGATGCCATTCAGACTACACAGGATGAAACACACACATATATAAACTAGAAAAAAGAGGGAGTTCCTGCAAAACCCACATAGTCCACCACAAAGATGAATATCAGGAAGAAAATCAGAAGATAGACATGATTGGACCAGACTTCCCTAGCTTCCCTAAGCAAACCATATTCTACAAAAAAAAATTGACATGACCTATGCACACTTATGACTGAAAGCTTTGTGATATGCAAACATACATGCACCCTAAAACCCTGTAGGTCAAGCATTCAAATCAAATATAATCTTAATCATACTGCATCCTTGACACTGAATAGACCAAATAGATCACAATAGACTAATAACAGAACCATTGACTAACAAATAGAATAAACGTGGATTGATAAGACCAGTGTTTGACTAACAAAATCCCATATCCATAAACATTTTTGCCAACCTATGGTGTGGTGATGTTAATGAGTGAAAACTACATGAATTTCTTTTATCAAATGAGATATTAATTTACAATTCATTAATGAAGTTATCCCTTAATACATGATGATTTGAAATGCATAGCCCAAAATCGTGTCAGACTTAACTTGACTTGATTATGGGTCTCTACAAATGCACTTCATTGTTACATTTACATGATGTTTGGTGCAAAGCACATGCATGCGTGATAGTGGGGGGTTCATTTTTAATTACAATTTAATGTGTATGTAATGTGTGTATTGTGAACATGGGTTGATTTTAATTAAAAAAATTATGTGTTTATTATACCACATGATCATGCAATTGCGGGGGTCCATTTTACAATTTAACAATTGGGTTGAATTTAATTTAAAAAATTACGAAGTGCATTTTATTAGTTTGGTGGGTGTAATGTTTGGATTAATTTTATTTACAAATTATTGTGTATTATGGTGCATGTGAAGGAGGAAACAAATGGAACCTGGCGATGTGTAGACACTCGCAATGTCTGATAACACCGTGGCAAGAAGCACAAATCCCACATCCAAAAAAGCCACAACAATAGAAAACCGATGAATAAGAGGACAGAGGTCGACTAGTAGAGAGTTGGCCTCTTAGACAATACTAAAAAACAACTAACACCAATGTACGAAAGAACAAAAGGATGGGGGAATGTATGGTTTTTTTTGTTTGTTTGTTATTTTAAACATTTTGACTAATTGTGAATTTTAAGGTTTTATTTTTTATTCACTTTATTTTTATTTTATAATCAATGAATAAATGTGTAGTGTCGGATGACCCAATAAGAAGAAAAATGGTTAGACTTTGTAAATATTTTTTTTGGAAGTTTTAGAAAATTTTAACAAAATTTTGATAAAAGTTTCAAAATTTTAAGGATTTTAATGGAGTTTTAAAAATTTTGTTAGATTTGTTGAGTTTTTTCTAATTTTTTATGTGAATTTTGAATTTGGATTTATGGTTTAAAAATTTTCACTTTTTTATTTATTTGATTTTATGGGGTTTTTAATTAGTTTTTTAAAATTATTTTATTTATTATTTTTACTTGTTTTGGGTTTTTAAAAATGAAAAATATGTAGGAAAAAGGTAGGTACCGAGTTGCATTGTGTGTGAATCGTAGATGTGGCGTGGCACGATTAAGACTCCATTCATGTTCTTGCGCATGAATGGGAACGTCAAAATGCACACAGACGCGAACTATGAACACGAACACACGAACACCAATGAAAGAGAAACCACGTGACAAGGGGCATGTGAATGAGGGCTAGCACTGAGATACGCCATGGAGGCTCGATCATTTAGGCCAAGTGGCGAAAAATTCCGAGGTGTGAGAGGGGAATATAGGGAGGGGCACTGAGATGAAAGCACATAGTGGGTTGTAGAGGATAGGGGATATGGGAGGTGTGGGTGTGGTGAAGGGGGGGGGGGGTGGAGGGGAATAGGTGTGAAGGGGGACTTAGGAGGGTAGATGAGGGGAGGTTTGGGAAGGGAGGAGGTGGGGTGGGAGGGGGAGGTTTGGTGGGGAGATTGGGAGGGTTGGTGGAGGATGGAGGGAAGGTGTGGCAGAAGAGAGTGAACAAGAAAGGAGGCTAGGGAGGGAGGTTTGGTGGAGGAGGAGGATGAATGGGTGGAGGTGTGGAAGCACGAGGAGTTGGAGCATGGTGAAGACGGTGGAGGAGGGAGGAGAAGAGGAGGAGGGTGAATGGGAGATGGTGGAGGGAAGGAGGGTGAGAGGAAGAGGGAGGTGGCGGAGGGAAGGAGGAGGGAGGGAGGGCAAGAGGGAGAGGGAGGTGGCGGAGAGGGTAGGCAGGGGGAGGTGGAGTTGGGAGAGAGGGTGAGGCTGAGGGAAGGAAGGGAGGGGACACAAACGGTTGGAGGGGAGTTTTTTTTGGGGGTTAGAAAATTGTCTTTTGCTTGTTTGTTTGTTTTTGTTTTGTTAAAGAAATTGAACGTGACCTTCCCCCCCTTGTGGGTCCTGCACATGAGCACAGGGCGGCGGGCTAAAAATTTTTGCATTGCCAAGAGTGAATAGAAGGACGAGGAGCACAAGTGGGGCCAGTCAAGACATGTTGGACTTGACGATGTATGTCATGAGGCAAAAACCGAGTGTTCGTGCATACACATAGGGGCGATGGGACCAAAAATTCACAAAAAAATCAATTTGAAAAGATTTAGGCATTAGATTGACATGCAGTAAAAAGGAAAAGTAAGTAAGACAATGGAGGAACATGATGGACAACATGAACGATACGTCTAGAGCCAAAAATAGGTATTAACATGGAAAAATGATAAAAAATACATATGAAAAAGTGATAAAAAATTAATAACAAAAAATCCTTATGCTGGAATAGAGTGCCTAACCCTTGTCGACAAAAGATGGAACCCGTCCCTCCCCACACTTAAAACATGACACACATATATGAATGCAAGAGGTAGGGTTAGAGACACTTGGCCCATTTAGTAGATAGTTGAGGTGGATAGTTGTCGACGTGCTTAATGTCAAAGCTGTTTGCGTTGTAGGAGGTACCATAACTCCCCACAGCAGCACACTTTGATCATAGCAGAGACCATGCATCAATACCGAGGGAGTTAGCAATGGCTATGAAGTCCACCGATTTTGAGGACAAAGAATATATCACTTAGCTCAATAGTTACTCATGTGGTAATGAAAGATCATGTGCTCGCCCCATAGCTTATGTCACTCAGAGAAGAATTGAAGAGAATCCATGTCTTACACCAAGTTAAGGAATTGAAGGAATTAATGGGCTTAGAGGGAGTATGGTAGTGTACACAATTGATGGTGCAATAGTGTGTCCCAACTTATCTGGCATAGGTGCCAAAAGAAAGGTCAGTGAGCCTTCTAGTGTAGTGCATAGAACAAAGTGACATGTCTTGTTATAGTGATAGAGGGCCATCCTATGTATACAAAGGGAAATGAGAACATACCTGATTGCTAGATGTCATGACATCCCTCTATCCTCACCTCTCTGTTAAATGAAGAAAGGACTGGTCACGCTCTGCTCCCTGTCACATGCTCAATTGATAGATACAAGAGGGAAACCTAGTTTCTCATGCCCATTGATGTAATCCTTATTGCCACTTGTGCAAAGGTTTGTATGCATTGTGCGATGTTGATGGTGCAATCATCTTGCCCTGTGCAGACATACAATGCAAGAAAGAAGGCTATGGAGCCTTATTATAATGCTGTACATAGGAACAGATTGTGCTTTGTGCATTATGAGGCCCAACTTGTGCATGTAATGCTCCATTCACACATCTCACCTCTCATTGGAATTGAAGAAAAAATGGTTGGTCACTCACCCTACTCTCTATCTCACACTCTATTGATGAATACAAAGGGTCACCCATACTCACATCCCCATCCAGTTAGGATGGAAGCTCACATCACTCAAGGGGTTGTTGATGGTGATTGGCTTTGTGTTGTCGATGATGCCAAATAGTATTTGTTCATGAAGAGGTGCACTAAGGGAGGTAGATGAGATATTAGGCACTTGGTTTGAATGTAGGTGCTTTTGTTTATTGGAGGAGTCAGATGCTTGTAAAGTGATTGGACATAGTGCAGCAAGGGAGGTGACTTCGGGACTGCATCATGGAGAGTTCGATTGATGAGTCAGCTAATCTAGACTGTGGGGTTGTACCAACTTTTCCACAGGCAGCTTCCTGGCCAAGGGGGTTTACTACCTTTTCTTGGAGCGAGGCCTATTATAATAGGAAATTTTTTCATTTTCTCCTATAATAAGTTATTAGTTGTTTTTTTTGTGTTTTTGTTTTTTATTTCTCTTCATACTCCCAAGGGTGTTTTCACATTTTCTTGAAGACTAGGTCCATATGGCAGGGACCGAAGTCATTTTCTCCCATAACTTTTTTTTTTTGTTTTTTTCTTCTTTTTCAATAACAAGAATCCCTATGTTCAAAACCAACCCCACTACATTTGTTGGATTGGGAGGAAAGGAAATAAAAGATGAATAGGAGCTAGAATAGAAGGTATAGTAGAAATCATTCGCTTTGTCAATAGAATCTTTATGAGGATGACTACGAGAAGGAGCATGAGAAACACTAAAGAGTGATACCAAAGGGGAAAAGGAACTATCGACTGATTGTAAAGATTCCTAGGGTGGGAAATACTTCTTCAAGCAATAGCCATTGATCGGGAAGGGATCATTAGAGGCATCTATACCTTAGATTTAAGTAAAGCCATTAGGGTTGACTACAAGTACCTTGTAAGGTCCCATCTAGCACTGTTAGAGCTTTTTAGGGAACATGCTAAAGCATGAATCATAGGCAAGGACGAGATCACCTTATTATGGTAGACTTTGCATCGGGTTTGTATGGGTTACATGCACTATAAGGCCATCTCACAAGTCTTGTCTAGGCATTCCAAGTGCAAGAGATGACACTACAGGGACTCTGCATCTCCCAAATGCTCTTTAATGGCCACTCGTCGAGAGGGAAGTTCTAGTTCAATCAAAAAGATGGCTTTTGTACCATAGACCAAGTAGAAAGGTGACTGCCTTGTTGTGGCCTTATGGGAGGTCTTGTATGCCTAGAGGGCCTCTATAGGTTGATCATCCCAATCATGACGATGTGCAATAATTTTCCTTGTTAGATCTAATAGAGGATGCGATTGGTGACTTCGACTGGGCCCTTGGCTCTGGGGTAGTAGGGTGTAGACTTACAATGGCAGATCTTGTAGATCTTTGTTAACTCTTCCATGATCTTATTTAGAAATTGAGTGCCTCTATCATTGACAAGCTCTAAGGGACTGCCAAAGTGGGTGATAATGTTCTCATATAGAAATAAAGCCACGTTGCTACTATCATCTCACTTGAGAGCTTTGGCTTCATATCACTTCGTCACATAATCAATACATATCAGAATGTGTTTGTTCTATTTCCTTCTAGTTGGAGGATCATTGGGGTCCAAGAAGTCATTGCCCCACTTCTCAAATGGTTTTAGGGGAATGATAGGCTGTAGTGGCATGGCACTAGTTTTGGTAGGATTTTCCATTTGTTGATAAGCATCATAACACTTATACTAATCATAAGCATCTTTATAGAGGATTAGCCACCACCATTATTCTATGCCAAGAAATCCTCTCAATAGCTTTAGGTTGGCTGTTGGTTGGTGTAGTTTTTAGGGCCACTATCTTCTCAATTTTGGCAAGGTCTATTGCTATTTCTTGTATAGAGACAATGTGACCCAACAGAATGCCTGAAGAGACTCCGAAGATGCATTTGTCGAGATTGAGAGAGATCTCATGCTTCCGGCATCCATCAAAACACAGCTCCAGGCATCCCCAATGCTTAAAGATCAGATTGAAGACACATAAATCATTTAGATATAGCTAAATGAAATCATGTAGATGATTTTGAAATGTAGCCATCATGACATATTGGAAGGTAGTAGGGATATTATAGAGCCCAAATGGTATCACTTTGTAGGCATAGGTACCCCATTCTATTGTAAATGAAGATCATGTCCTGCGAATGTGTCTAATAATTAGTCGGTGAAGGGGATAGGAAAATGATATTTCTTTGTTTTGGAATTTGGCTTTCAAAAGTCCACAGAAATCCACAACTTTCCATTCTTCTTAGGTACGACCACAATGGGAAAAAACCATTCACTATTGGCCACTAGATAGATGAACTCGGTTTCTAAGAGCTTTAACAACTCTACTTTTACCAGGGCAAAGTAATTTGGATTCATGTGCTTATGTCGTTGCCATACATGCTTAGTATTAGACTTGATGTGATGTTGTACACAATGGGATCAATCTCCTTCAAGTCTTTGTACACTTTGAGATGTATTTCCATACCATCTGTATCTATAAAAGTAAACTACTTTTCACCTTCCACTTCTTGAATGAAGGTCCCATGAACTGCTTTTGGATACAGGTCTAACTCCTTCAAGGGAGTGGTATTCTCATCTGATGCTCTACTGGAACCAACTTCAACCTTCAGGGGGGAGTCATATGGCTCCTTGGAATGTTGAAATGGTATCAAGGTTGTTTTGGATTTTATTGGAGAGTAAATTACCTCTTGACTTGAGAACTCATCTTTTGAGGATGTATCCAAGAATGTCACATAACATGGATCATCTAAATTCTGTTTAGATTGTAGGACTAGGGCTTGTTGGCAAGATGTATCATCATCATCCTTTCTTGAGAAGGGCAATTTAGGGCAATAAGAGCCACTACCAAAGGAAGGCTCATTTCGCTTTATCCACTTTTTATAAATCTTTTTCCTATGATGAGATTCATTTACCAATCCAAAGGGTACCATAGTCATTCTATCCAACAACATGGGATCTTTAGCTTATGTGGCCTCTAGGATTTCATCCTCATTTGTATCCTCGTCTAATTGGATAGATTTTTCCACTTTGCTTTCATAATATACATCTTGACTTTTATCAATGTCTTCCTTGGACTCAGTCTTTGCACCTACAAGGGCTTTGTAGGACAAGAACAAGCTCTCTATTTCTACTTCTACTTCTTTGTTCGGCTTTGCTATGGCCATGTAGCACAGGGAGCAATACATCCATGCCTCCATCTCATTGTCAAAGGTAATTTTAGAAGTCATTCGTGGTTTTAATAGGAGGTATTCACCCATCGACAAAGACTTTGCATCTTTCGGGAGTTGGCTTTTAGTGTCCACAATCAAGGATTGTGCTTTTGGTTTCTTCAAGAAAATTTACTTGATGACATATTCTTCTGTCGATGTTCCATTTGCAACCTTGTTGGAAGAGTCATAGGAAATCTCTATGGAGGTGGATCCATGTCCTTTTTGAGAACCACACAATTTCAATACCATTTTATTTGGTCCCCTGCTTAGGATTAGGGTTCCTTAGAACCAATCCATCCTTGCTCGTGCTTCAAACATCCATGGTCTTTTTAGCAACATAGGATAAGATATACCATAAGAGTTTAGCTTCACCACCAAGTATGTCATCAAGTAATCTTTGCCAGCCAACTGTGGTCTTGATATATGGGAGGATGCCTACGGGCTTGATTTGGCTTTGTTTATCCACTCGATGAGCCACAGAGTTGGTTGCATGCCTAGATCTTTCACCATTACATTTGTCATGATGTTCACTGAAGAGCCTCAATCTATTAATACACTTGTAATGAAGAAGCCTTCTATCCAAACACCAATCTTTGGAGTGCTAGGATCTAGGACAACATTGGCTACATCCACTTCTTTTATAGGCTTTGGGGATCTATTGGGCTTTGTAATAGCTGTGGGGTTGGCAATCCTTAGACCACATCATCATGTGAGAATACTTTTAGAACTTTTTCGATAACCTGGGGATGCCATTAGCAGTTAACAAAATGTCAAGTTAGGGTGAAAGGTATCTAGGTCTTTCAGAAAGTCATATTTCTTTATTGGATCCACTAGCTTTTCCAATCAACTAGGAAATCATGCTACATCCACTTTTATTTATTCTCTTTCTTCAAGCAAGGGTTGCATTGCCACTTTTTCTATCATGAGAAGTACATCCACCTCTTCTATCTCTTGGACCTATGGTTCTACTTTTGTAATGATATCTATATCATTTTGTGGCACTAGATTGCTCTATACTAAATTGCTCTAAACTGTTAACCCTTCGATGAACAAGGTGGAGAATCCAAAAAATCTAAAGCAAAAGATAAGGCCAAGGCAAAGTGAAACAGAAGACAAAGGCATGCCAAGAAGAATCTGGAAACATAGGAAGTGTAGAAAATTCCTAAATCAAGGAGAAAGATGCACGAGAAAAAGCACAAGTCAATACTTTTGTAAAAGAGCACAAGGCGCACCATGATTTATTTTAAGAGTGCCGGACCCGTGCAAATTGTAAATGTAGGTGGGCGGTAGGAAGGAAGCTAGGAAGATAGGACGACAATGGGAAAAAGGGGAGGCCACGGTCGACCATGTAAAAAAGGGTATAAGGGGATGACCGCCCAAAAGGGATTTAGAGTTTTGTATATAAAGTTGAAAAGTGAATGAAAAGCTCATTCTTGTATGTGGCCAAAAGTAGTTCTCTTGTTCTTGTTCTTGTTCTTGTTCTTTCTTGCTTGAGCTTATGCTTGAGAGAGGGAGTGTGAGAGTGTGAGGGAGTGAGTGTGTGAGGGTGATGGACCGTGGTGGAGAAGCTCTCCATCTTCTCCTCTCATCTTCTCTTCTCTTCTCTTGTCTTGTATTGCTCGCGGCAATGGAGCTTGGAGCGTGGAGCTTGAGGATGGAGCTTTCTTGAAGCTTGCACTTGGATCGTGGAGCTACCGGAGTGTTCAGGAGAAGAGGCAACTTGATCGGGCATGGAGGTAAGCTCACTGCACTCGTAGACATGGGTAGTGAATCGGCTATATGAGAGGTAGCCATTAGTGCTTGGCTTGGAAAGCTTGAATTAATAAGTGGTTCGTGGGTCTCGGTGGTTGATCACCTCTACATTTTGGTTTCGTTGCCGGGACAACAGATTCAAGACTTGAGCACTTTCGTGCTTCGAATCAAGCATTGAAGTAGAGCTTTTTCCAAACTGGTGCTTGAAGTAGATAGGTAGGAAGCAAGGGAGTTTGAAGAGGTATTCGATCTCCTTAAGTAGTTTTTTGGTTTTTTGGATTTGAAAAAGTAGGTTGGAGTAGTGTAGGTGTTTTCTTTATGATTTTTGTTTACATTTAGATAGGATATGAGCAAAACAATGTGAGCATACAATAGTGTTTCTGCTGATGTATAATAGGTTGAAACAGGGAAAAGAAGGGCAAAAAAATGAAAATTTGGGTTAAATGCTGGTAAGAGGAGCAAGACTAAGGTGAATGCAAACCTGGGCAAGGCAATAAGAGGCTAGGAGTGGCAAGGGATACTTCATTTTGCATTTCAGTGATTAGGGAGAGCTAGAGAGAGAGAGAGAGAGAGAGAGAGAGAGAGAGAGAGAGAGAGAGAGAGAGAGAGAGAGAGAGAGAGAGAGAGAGAGAGAGAGAGAGAGAGAGAGAGAGAGAGAGAGAGAGAGAGAGAGAGAGAGAGAGAGAGAGAGAGAGAGAGAGAGAGAGAGAGAGAGAGAGAGAGAGAGAGAGAGAGAGAGAGAGAGAGAGAGAGAGAGAGAGCTTGCAGGTCTAGGCCTACATTAGATCGATTAGATTATATTAGGACTTTTAGTGAGATTCAAGTATGGAATGCCCTTGGCCCATGCTCCTCGATTCCTAAAAGTTTTGGTAGCTACTAGCAACATATATATTTAGATTTTTGGCAAATAAGTGATAGATACACATTTCGACCATGGCGAAATTAGATGCCCACCTCACTGTGTTTGATTCCTAGAATTGGATCGAGGAAACTGTCAGATTCCTAGAATCGAACACTTGGACAAACCCACCTGGTTTGATCAGACACCCTGTCCAATTTTGAAAATCGAAAAACCTGAAATCGGACTACTCGGACTCGAACCGTCCGATCGTGACGATCGGATCAATAGCCTTGTTCGATTGGACATACCTCGATCGGACGCGGACCATGGACATTCGATTCTGATAATCAGATTCCCAGAATCAAACGTGGATGGGGTCCGATTCCCAGAATCAGACCAACCCATCCTATTCGATCGGACATACCCTATCTGATTTTGAAAATTGGACATTCCCCAATCGGACCATCCAAAATCAGACACTCTAAAATTGGACACTCCAAAATTGGACACTTGTCAAATTGGACGTCCAATTCCCAAAATTGGATGCACAAAAATCGGACACATGAAAATCGGACCAGACCATTTGGATTCTGACTGTCAGATTGGCTGATTAGACCAACCCGGAATCGGACGTCTGATTCTGATAATCGGACTCCTGAGAATTGGACCACCGAGAATCAGACAGAAAATTGTCAAAATTGGACAGGTGAACAGAATACAAATTTGACACATCTAACCTTGAACCCGATTGAGAGACCATATAGAGCTGAAAGCACATCATAGAGTATCATTGGGATAAAATCTAGAGCAAATAGTTCATAACTTGGATATGAACGGTCCTTCCAATCGCACATGGTATTTAGCATATCGGCCTTGCGGGCTGGGGGGGACCGTCCCCCTCGGATCCTTGAAGAGGGGGGTTTTTCCCCTCCGCACCTCCTCGCACAGGGGGCTCTGTCTCCTCCGCACCTCCCCCAAGTAGGTGGGAGAGAAAACACGTGCCGTGATAGGTCCTGAAAATTAGATCCTAGTGTAGTAATGGCTCTACACAAGCATATATTCTCACTTCCAAAATAGCAACCAAAAGCCCATACCCAAACAAAGAAACAGAGACCCTAGAACCTTAGTGGGCCAATCTAGACAACAAGGGCAAAAAGGCCACACCACATGTTGCATTCGAACTAGATCTAGTCAAATCGGAATACATCAACATCAAGTTGCAACTGAGAGGATGACTAGGCATGACAATCCTGATGATAGATGCACCTTGAACAACACTGTACAGACGACCCGAGACATTAGTAGAGAATCCACATCTGATTGTGCAATTGGGGACTCGAAGGCATGTATCAGAAGACTTGAATTTATAAGCCAAGACTCAGAAGATGAAGACGTAGTACCGCCTGATTATCTTAGGGTCAAACTCACCGCAAAAATAGAGCATAGTGATGATTCTCTCATCAATGAAGGAGCATATTTTAATATCTTGACCTATAAAGCATGGAATCTACTAGGCCAACCAGGGCTCACACTGACTAATGCAACTCTTAGTCCTTAGAGGAGACACTTCCAAGCACTTATAGGGAAGTGTAAAACGGAAAGCTTGCATATTCTATTCCATGTTCCTCCAAACAATGCTACTCGTGGAAAGGAAACCCTTCTAGGAAGACCCTTCAAAAAGATGACGAAGTGTGAGGCCAATTATGTAGCACAGAGGATACACTTGACACTATCGGGTGTGAGGATAATCACAACCTTTAGTAAGGGTGACCTCATCAAACCTTGAGAGAAAGATAAGGAACATGCTGACATACCAAGCAAGCCTAGTAACGAGAGCAAGGACTTGTTGAATGAGTTGATACAAGCACATGTTGCACAAAGACAACCAGTGAGCAAGGCCATGCTTGAAACAAGAAGGTCAAGAGACAATGCCAAGGAATGGCTTTGGACTTACAAATATCGTAGAATACCACAAAAGAAGCCCAAGCCTTATAGACGAAGGTATCAATGGAGAGCTAGCACAATGCCGCGATGGATATCCAAAACATTGCTACAAGCTCAAGGGTGTTACGCATGTAACCAATGGATTTGGATGCCAAAACCCCCTGCTAAACCACCTCTGTCAGCTGAAGGCCAGATCGTATCAAAAGCGAAGAAGCACGAGAGGAAATCTAAACGAAAATCCAAGTCTTCACTCAACAAGGTTGGCATAATTGAGCCCCTCACGATTGAAATTAAGAAACCAAACATGACTGTTCGAAAGGTAGATCCTCAACCTAGTGTGCTTAACAAGCAAATATTGGATGTAGCCGTTGAGTGTGCACAAAGACCACTAGTTTCCAAGGATCCTTTGACTTCCCAAGAGGATAATGAGCACCACAGGCGCAATGTTGCTCATGATAAGACTGATTGCTCAATAAGGCAAATGGCAAAATCGTCAAATAACAACGAGCAAATCTTCCAGCTAGTGCCAAGTGCACCTAAGAGTCCCAAATATCCTACACCCTCTTTCCCTAAATGGGCATAGGAGGCACAACAATAGTCGTCAAGTGTAGCTACTCAATCCCAATCTCTATCCCCATCTCAGCTTCTAAATGTACAAAGTATGGGACATTACAACACCTCTAATTCTCAACCTAGGGATATGCCTGTGCAATCCATCGTGGCCAGCTTATTGATCTGCACAAGTGAATGCTCAAAGGGTAGCAAAAGACACGATCACTTTCGATTGGCCAAGGAGATGACACATTTGATTAATGAACCAAAGATGAAGCGCACGATGAAGCTTGATCACAAGCTGATATCTGTCACATGTGCGTATGTCCATGTGGATATCGGAAGGCCAACACCAGAGCACACAAAGCTCAACATGTACTAACTCTCATCATGAAGAGTCTTATCTCTATTGGCACACATGATGATGAGGGTCACTTTATTTCCTTTGGGGATTTTTTTGGAAGATCACCCATGGGGACCTTGTTTTGGCATGTGGTGCCAAGTCTGGCACTTCATATCCCTTGTTTGTATATGGATCCATAGATTATATTTTGTCTGTGGCTACAGTTCCACATGTATCTCTTTGGCATCGTCACCTTGGGCACATGTTCTTAAAGGGAATGAAAATGTTTACTCATTTGTAGTATCTTTTGCCTCTTGTGACTATAAGTGTCTTGAGTCATGCGATCATTGTTTGTATGGCAGGTAGACACATAGTACACATGAGAAAGCCACAGCTAGAGAATTGTGCTTGATACCCTCACTCTATGCTGCTCAATGTGTGACAAGTAAGAAAAAGCTCGAAGCAATCAAACAAAAAGAGAAAGGACAAGATGACTTTGTGCAGAAATGGTACTCCAATCAAAGTTTGGCAGCCAAAATCGGCCATTGACTAATGACACTTGCTGAGCAAAGGAAAGCCCTTTGGATATCAATACATGATCCCACGTACATTGCCCCAACCTCATTGCGAGTGTTGAAAGTGGTCCATGAGGTCCAGGTTTCTACCACCACTGTCCAGAAATATCCCTTGTATGATAAATTGCTTCTAAAAGAAGATCTACATGTGGCTAGCAGGCTAGGAGTAGGGAGCATGGTTCTTGATGTTATATGTATTTTGTCTCACTCAAGACCCTGCAATCCTAGATCTCTATGCTTTCCATCAATACAACCCTGACTTCTTCGGCTGGGTTCGTCCAAGCTTACCTGACAAGAATCATAGACTATCTCTTAGTTCTATATTAGAGTCACCCAAACCCCTTGAGCAAGAGAAAAACAACTCTAAACACAAAATAGTTCTACATTAGAGTCACCCAAACCCTTAGACAAACAAGGTGGAGAATCCAAAAAATCTAAAGCAGAAGACAAGGCCAAGGCAAAAGTGAAATAGAATACGAAAGCGAGCCAAGAAGAATCTTGAAACACAAGAAGTGTAGAAAAGTCCTAAATCGAGGAGAAAGGCACACAAGAAAAAGCAAAAGTCAATACTTTTGTAAAAGAGTGCAAGGCGCACCGTGATTTATTTTAAGAGTGCCACCGTGCAAATTGTAAAGATAGATGGGCAGTAGAAAGGAAGCTAGGAAGATGGGAGGACAATGGGAAAAAGGGCCTAGGCCATAGTTGGCCATGTAAAAAAGGGTATAAGGGGATGACCACCCAAACGAGATTTGGGATTTTGTATATAAATTTAAAAAGTGAATGAAAAGCTCATTCTTGTGTATGGCCAAAAGTAGCTCTCTTCTTCTTCTTCTTATTCTTCTTTTTGTTATTGCTTTCTTGAGCTTATGCTTGAGAGAGGGAGTGTGAGAGTATGAGGGAGTGAGTGTGTGAGGGTGAGGGACCATGGTGGAGAAGCTCTCCATCTTCTCCTCTCATCTTCTCTTCTCTTATCTTCTCTTCTCTTATCTTCTCTTGTCTTGCTCGCGGCAATGGAGCTTGGAGTGTGGAGCTTGAGGATGGAGCTTGCTTGAAGCTTGCACTTGGATCATGGAGCTATCGAAGTGCTCGGGAGAGGAGGCAACTCGATTGGGCATGGAGGTAAGCTCACTACACTCTAGAGATGGGTAGTGCATTAGCTATGTGAGAGGTAGCCATTAGCGCTCGGCTTCAAATGCTTGAAACAATAAGAGGTCCGTGGGTCTTGGTGGTTGACGTCTCTATAATAACTCTATTGGAAGCTTGAACCTCATAGCTTTGGTAGGGAGAGCATTCTCTTTTGGAACTATTGGTTCTCTTTTCTTGGCATGCATTACTGTGGTAACTTCTAGTGTTACTAGGTTGGGAGATAGATTCTTGGGTCTTTTGTTGGTTATAATCAGTGGTGTTGGCCTTCACAAGGAATGTGACTAGAATAGTTTTTAGTTGTATGGCCTTCTTCTTTGCATCAACTGCATAAAGGATGTAGTCTACTAACCTTCTAGGGTTTGGAAAGTTTGGCGAGATGTGACCGTTCTCTTCACATTTGTAACATCCCGCTTTTGATCTTTATCCACCACCAGACTATCTTCCTCTTTAACTTTGGGTAGGAAACCTCCTTGGATCAAAATTAGGACCAAACTTTGTGGGCTTTGGTCCAATATCTTGGTGTCATCTTGGATTCCAGCATATTAAACCTTGTTTTTTCATTTATTTTTCTTTTTTCATGCATAACCTTCAAAGAGAAAATATCCTTTGTGTAGTTCTTCCTTAGGCAGTACAAATAGAAGGTTATCGGAATAGTTGATTTTTGGGTACATTCGGTAGCTAAATATCCTGCTTGATGACACTTTTCACACCATATGTTTGATTGCATTAGATCTCTTCTGTCTCCTATAGTACTAAATATGTTAGCGGTATTCACTTTCAGTGTTTACAATTATTATTTTGTAATCACATCCATAAGCTATCTCTTAATATTTGCAACTAAATTGGATAAGTAGTCCTTCAAATTTTCTCCTCTTGGACTACTTGTAGTGGGGTTTTGGGAAGTCTTTGTAATCACTGCATAGACTACTAGTTGGATTGATCTAGAGGGTGCTTTGTTCTGATTTTGATTTGGAGCTCCTATTGGGATTGTTGGTGGTTGGTTTTAGTTGGTAGGGTTCCACTATTGTTGTTGAGTTGCCATTAGGAAAATTGTTTAAGGTCACTATTGTTGTGGGCGAACCATCATTTGAGATACTGCTATTTGTGGCCATTATGGATTCAGTGCATTGTACTGTGGCACTATTTGCATTTGAGGGTAGGGGAAGAGGATATTTCATAGGACTACATTTGGTGGGTATACCATTCCTTGTATGGGAGGAGGTAAGACTCCTTTTCTTGAAGTCATTGATAACCTTGCTTCAACTTCATTATACAACCTTACACCTTCCACTACAACTTGTAGGTTGACTAGTCTTCTCAGCTCCACAAACTTATTAACATCTAATTATAGGCCTCTAAGAAAACTCCTTTTTGGATGCCTTCATCCAAGTTATGGTTGATCCATCTCTTCAGTATGGATTCCATTCTAGAGATATATGCTTCCACTCGTTCTCCAGAAGACTGACTTAAGTTTATGAACTCCTATAGCATACACTCTTCAAAACCTTCGCGCTTGAATTTGCTGAGAAAGGCCACCTTTAGGTTATCCCATGTACCCAAAGTTCCTGCCTCTTGTCTCTCATACCACTGAAATGCCACACCTTTAAAAGTGGTGGGGAATATTGCCAACCGATACTCTTGGGTTCTATATTCTTGGCTACACATGCTACACAACGAATGCTTTAGGGTTTTGGCATTCTTGGCTACACATGCTACCATAAAATTGGCTACATGAAGATTAGGGTATTCATTGTGTTCTCTCTTAAAGATTGGCAACATGACTACATTCACCGGCCTATTATCAATATTTCCAAGATGGATTTAACTTGGAAGGGAACCTTAGTTTTCCATTGGAACTTCTGTAAGGAGTGTTGTAAGGGCGTCAAAGGATGCTTTTGTTGCTAGCTTACTCTCGGCTTTGATTTTTGTCTTCTCTCTTTTCATGTACCTTTGGATTTCTTCTATGCTTGCCTCTTGATTGCATAATTCATCAAGGAGTTGGCTCCACAAGTTTGTCTGTACTCAACAGAAGGGAATCACAAGGGCTTCAGTCTTTAGAGGACTTTCTTGCCAACATTTTTTTTACTTTTTTCTTCTCAATGTCTCTAAATTTGACTTTCATTCCACTACAGAGGAGAAGATATTGTCCATTTTACTCTTCACTTTTGTGAAAAACAATTAGCTATAGTGATACAACTTTCTATAGCTTCAGAAGACAGTGGGATCAGTCTGTCACATAGAGCCCATGTCAAGATAGTGATATGTCTCCACCACTAAGGAATATACTTCTTGTAGAAAGTGGTTTTGGCAATGAAGATCTCCAATTCTTTAACATCAGAAAGAGTTCTACAATCTTCCATAAACTTTTATTTCTCCTCAACAGTGCCATTGCTTCCATTTTTAGCCTTTATTAGTACTTTTTTGATGGCAATTTTTCTAATTGTACACCAAAAACATGGAGCCCCAAGAGGAATACCAAGAAAATGGGGAATCTACTACAAGAAAATCTATCTTGTCACACTAACAAGTATTTTCTTCGTAAAATAATCAACCATAAGAAGAAAAAGAACACCAAGAACAACCAGAACAACCAATCTTCATGCAACATCATATAGTCAATCTCCCACATATTTATCACAACAAATCTTTAACATATTCTTCATATTCTTCAGAGAAAGCATGAAATAACCAAAAGAACACAAAGGAATGATCAACTTTGAATGGAATTTATAACTTAGTATTCATATTTCGTCATCTTAATAGTCCTTATAGTCTTTTTCTCAATTTCTCTCATGTAGATACAATGTTTCTTTATAAAAAATGGCTCTCTCTCATACAATATCTCTCTCACATATGCGCTCTCTCAATAGTATATGAAAATAATTAAGAATGACACTTAGTAATCCTCTCTTATCATGGATACCCCTCCAAGAGGTATGCTTGATATGAAAGGTCACTATAGACACTACAATGCCCTTGGAAGCTTACTATTATCATTGTCACTTCAGTCTTCTATTCAAGTCTTTATCAGCTACTTTGTCTACTTCTTCTAGCTTCAAAGAGCTTCCATTCGTCTCTTTCCAAGATAAGAAAACATTCCCAAGCTAAACATCCATCCAACAAAACACTCATAAAAGTATACATAACAAAATAGAAGATTTACAAAAGCTCTGTAAAATACTTCACAGAAGGTTAACAAAAGGCATAAAAACCATATAGCTCAAACTAAAACCAATTCAAACCATCCAACATGCTCTCAATAATTCCTCAAACCATTTATTAACAATTATAACCTCTTAAATAAAAAGAAAACATATCAAAACATAAGTAAAATAGACCTATAAGAACCAAACAAACATAATACAAAACTAATCAGAACATCATAACTTAACTAAAAACTATTATGAGCTTCTCAAACTTACTCAATCCATTCCAAAACACTTAAAAAAATGTCCAAGACATCCAAAAACCAATTAGTCAACCATTCAACTCACAAAAACAACAAAAAATCAGCAAAAAAAAAAAAACAAGTCAATTCAGTCCTCAACATAAAAGCACAATATTCTTGGATCAAGCACATTAGACATTACCTTAGTTCACATTAGCAATAGATATCACATTAGTTCATATGAGCAATCACATTAGGTAGCACATTAGCAATTACAATAGGTAGTATAGTAGTTCACATAAAGTAGCAATCACATGAGGCAACACATTGGGCAACACATTACTTCACATTACATAGGATAGTGGGTAGGACATTAGGTAGCACATTAGCGATCATTAAGAAACAATCACATAAGGCAACACATTGGGAGTCACATTAGTTCACATTAGCATTAGACATCACAAGGTAGCCACCTCAATTCACATTATCATTAGACATCATATTCTCATTCTCATTATCATTAGACATTAGACATTAGACATTATCATTAGACATTCTCATTATCACAGTATCATTAGACATTCTCATTAGACATCACATTCTCATCGGATTGGCCATAGCACAGTAGGTAACTGCATTAGTTCGAATTGGCTATATCACATTAGTTCACATTAACTAGCAATCACATAATGTAACACATTCCGCCACATTAGACATCACATCAAAACCCATTACACATCACATTTAAGATTAGTGCCATTACATTTTTCATAGACATTATCATCATACTAGTACATTGGCAAGCATGTTAGCAACCACATTATGAGTACCCACTTTGCAACCACTTTAATCACATTACTCTAATGGTAACACCAATGACATTAGCACGCTTATGTCATTGTTGCCACGTTAACAATATACCAACACAATTGGGTTAACATAATGTTGGATGCATACCTGTGTAGCACACAATAGCAGGTTACCTTGAATGACTAGAAGCGCTCAAGATATCGGAATGATGAGTGTAACGAACTTTTGCAATAGCAAGCACTCCATAATTGCAGCAAGAGAGGCAAATGTACTGGAAACTGCAATCTAATGCATGTCAGTTAGAACATATGCAAACCAAAATGCATGATGACCATAAACG
Organism: Lygodium microphyllum; assembly: GCF_053477565.2. NCBI lineage: Eukaryota > Viridiplantae > Streptophyta > Polypodiopsida > Schizaeales > Lygodiaceae > Lygodium > Lygodium microphyllum. The sequence continues at coordinate 408,235 of NC_141144.1, forward strand.
CAATGCATGTCAATTGAATCACATCATGCATGGTGAAAACATGTCTACAAGAATAGAATGCATGGTGAACAAATCAACATATGATGCATGTTGATTGACACAAGATACATGTTGCTAAATTAAAAAATTTAACATTCGTCAGATTAGAGTGCATGACAATATTTAGAGTCCATCATGTAGTTTGCAATGCATGTCTACACAGTTTGTAGTGCATGCTAATTAGGACATCATGCATGCCACACACATTTAACGTGCTTGTTGATTAGATCAGATTCCACGATAATCAGAATCCATGAAGCAGGAAAGACAAGTTATGAGTTCATCATGCATGATGAGAGGATCACAATTTTGGCACAAGAGGCATGGTGCTCAATTTAAAAATTTATGATTCATCGAATCAGAGTGCATGACAATATTCAAAGTCCATCATGCAATTTGCGATGCATGTTTGCACAATTTGCAATGCATGCTGATGAGGACATCATGCATGTTGGGTAGATTTAAGATGCTCATTGATAAGATCAAATTGCATGATAATAAGAATCCATAAAGAAGGAAAGACATGTTATGAGTTCATCATGCATGATGAGGGGAACATGATTTCAACATGCATGTCGACTAGCTGATCAGAGTATTAACGAAACTTTGATTATAGAGAATAGAGAAAGACCACATAATCACTAGTAGTAGTAATAGAGAAAACAATCGCATATTGTCGAAAAGTATGCAGAAAATGATTGGCAGAAATCACAAATTCCCATGTGAGCTACAGAAAGAAGAATGGACAACAATAAATACGTGAGGGCAGAGCATGTCGTTGGAATCGATGCAGAACAATATCACCAACAATTGACGCAAGAGTAGCATGTCAGTGGCCGAGGAATAGCACAAGGGAAAAGTGACGCGTCACGCGACATTGGATCAAGACCCTCCCACTAGGCTCTAGGTGAGGCGTTAAATCCTTGCTGACGCCACTCATGTGCCGAGAGGTTAAGAGAGAGAAAAAGAGAACTAGAGAGAGAGAGAGAGAGAGAGAGAGAGAGAGAGAGAGAGAGAGAGCATGACAAATAAAGCTTTCCAAAATTGGTACTTGTTTTCTCTTTCTTTAATATAAAAGAATAGATAGTTTTATTTAGTCATATTTAAGATTTTTATCCAAAAAATTTTATTTTAATATTTGATATTCTTACTTTTTCTTCTTTTCCTTCTTATTTGCCAAAATTTTAAAAATTTCACTTTGTTTGTTATGCATATACACCAAGGGGAAAAATGAGGGAGAGGAGAAGAAAGAGAACAAAGATAAACAAGACTTTTCAAATTTGATATTTGCTTTCTATTTCTTAAGTATGGGAGAATATATAGTATTACTTGGTCTTGTCTAGGATTTTGGTCCATAGTTCTTTAATTTAATATTTGACATGCTTAATTTAGTTTTCTTTTGCCTTGCTTTTATAGATGGAGGCACATATCGTCATCTACCTTAATATATTGGCATACTACTTTGCGATGTAATGGATTGCATATTTAGTAAAACATTACAAGCGAAGTTGGAGGCACATGATGAGAAGCAAAACATTACACTTACTCCATGTACAATATCCATACTATCATGAGGTGATACAAATCCTCATATTGTAATTACATAAAATGGATCAAACAATTACATCAACCCCCATTCAATCACTCGTTGCATGCATCAATGGTTATGGATCAACCTAAACTCCTTTCTTGAATTGAAAGTTGTATCCTACCCATAACCAGTTTGATTTGTGTATTTCCTTGAGTAAATTTGAGAACATTTGTAAAAAGGGCAAGTTAGTAGCTAGTGAGTCACTGAGCTATTGAGATAACCCCTTTCTCAATCCACTTTCCTTGTTGCTATTGCATCTTATCGAAAGCAAAATCTAATTTTCAATAAAACTGGCATGGTATACTGTTTGATTATCTTAGTATGCTACTACCATGTCTATTGCAATTGAGGAAAAGGTCAATGCTAGGCGAGGTGGCAAGACAAGAGTGAGGTGACCCTCCCTTGCCACCATTAATGAGCTTAAAAGGGTGCACAATTGGATTGAGGGGAAATTTTGCACACCCCTCAAGTCTTGAGCCCAAACTTGTTTGTCAGCATAGTACATTTCCATTCACCCATTTACATCCCTCTTTACCCCATTTGGATAAGATTGATAGTGGCAATTGGTTGTATGTAAAATGAATTGAAAAAAGGGTTGGATGTATGGTACTCTGGGCTCTTGCAAGTGTTGCTCACTAAATTGTAGACCATGGATTCATAGGATGTTTACAGTGATATATATGCCTCACAGTGGGTCTCATAGGGATTTCAACCCATAAGGAGGTCAAACAATTGAAAATTGGTCAAAGACAAATAGTAGATAGGGTGTAGGGAATTTTGGATAGCAGTCATAGAAAATTGGTTGTGTAAAATTTTATATTAAATTTCCAAGAGATCTCTATAGCTCATTAAAAAGAGGGAACTCTCCTTTAATTTGAATCAAAAATCTCCTCAATTAGAGTTATAGATTGAAAGCTATTGTAGTTTAGTATAGGGGAGGTCTTGTGAACTGCACAAAAAATGGTAGGATATAGAGAAAAAGGAAAGGTCCACGAGGAGATTCAGAGAGAAATTAGGGACTCTTGGCTACCCATGAATGAGCCTAGCTTAGCCCAATAGTACCCTCGAGAGATGCAAGAAGAGGTACCAGAAATGGACCCCTATAACATGCTAAATCATACCCTTTGTCAACATGATATTCACCACTCTGAGAGGCATAATGACACTCTCTAAAACGAATAAGATGATTGAATAAACGGTCATCTCCAACTCTTCGACTCAATAAACACTTGAGCATGTTACCACTCTTGTCTTTTAGTTAGCCATCGCTCATGTACAAGAGAAGGCGAATGAGTCGAAGCTTGAAGTCAAACGATCTCCCCCATTGGAGCACATACACGGCCCACAGAGCATTATTGGGGCAAGGGGTATTCCATCAAGTACTTATAAGGTTGGTGAGCCATCACACAGAAATGAAGAGGCTCTTTTGAGCTCTCTTTTTGTAAATGTAGCCAATCTCCTGAATGCCTCTCCCACAGACCCCAAGAACAATAGGAAGACCAAAGAACACTCCCACAAAATCTATATGGAAATCTTGGCTTTCAATCTCAAGCCTCTCTTCCTTCCATAAACATCGCACATAAAAGATCAGCACCCTCCTCATCCTCACTCTCTCCCTCCTCCATGGATTCAACAAGAAACACACAGAGAGAAAGAAGCAAGAGTTGTGTCCCAAAAGAGAGAGAGAAAGATACGTGAGAATGGGAAGATAAAGAGAGAGCAAGTGGTTGCAACTCCCCTAACCAACCATCACACGACTCTTCCCATATTCATATTTCTTTATAAAAAAACATTTGAGTACATAAAAAATTAGGACTTTAGAACCTTTGCATTTTTGTCCTCCTTGTCCACATATTAGACCATACAACATGGTACATTTTGTATTTGGGAATACATAAAAGGATGGCTCTCACGACATTTTGATACAAAAAGTTCACTTTGCATGACATATATTTTCCGCATATTTGAGCTGCATCATACTCTCACACTAAGAAGTGAAGCGTCCTTGCAAACCATTAAGGAAGAATCACCATCAAGGAAAGGGAAACCAAAAGGGGGAATTGCTATGAAGCTTGCAAGGAAGGGACCCATGTAAACTCCCACACTATGAACTTCACATAGCCTTCAAGAAGAATAGCCTTTCACATCGATCCATGAAGGTGCCCACCAATTTGTGTGAGAGCATGATAGCATGCCACTTGTTTGTGTGCCCAATATAGCATGTGAACAAGGGACTCTCTAATGGGTGTTTTTAAACTGTTTATTTTTATGGTTTAATCAAGAAAGGAATATGAAGGTTAATAGTTAAAAAGAAGATAAGGTTCGTGGAAAAAGAAGAAGATGGAAACGTCCCCGCTCGTGATGACTGACGTCCACCATATCTGCAGAGAGAGGTTGATGAATCCATGAGTATGAGGAGGAGAGGTGAATGTTGGAACTTCTGCATCAAATCCTTTGCCAGGTGGCGAGATCAGCATTGAATAACCAGCAAGGTGCAAGATGCTGGATAAACCAGTGCCCAGATAGACCAACACCAATCGTTTTACATTGATGGGCATGAACACGGGTGTGAGGATCCTGTGGCCCAACGTGAGGCGAGTGTCCTTGCCGTAGGGGTACACGATGACAAGATCTTGCTAGTAAGGACACACAAGTGCCATGAGCCAAAACCAGAAGAACAATCCTTCCTCATCTTCTTCTCTATCAACACATTCGATTCTGCTCATAGCCTTTGCTTCACCTTCTCTCCTTTTTGACTTGAGATTGGAGTCTCCCCGGTTGCGCACCACATGAATGCCCCTCCTACATACACCAAGAACAGCAGGAAGACTAGAGAACACTCCCACAAAATCTATATGGAAAGCTTGGCTTTCAATCTCAAGCCTCTCTTCCTTCCACAAACATGGCACACAAAAGATCAGCACTCTCCTCATCCTCACTCTCTCCCTCCTCCATGGATTCAGCAAGAAACACACAAAGAGAAAGAAGCAAGAGTTGTGCCCCAAAAAGAGAGAGAGAAAGATACATGAGAATGGGATGATAAAGAGTGAGCAAGTGGTTGCAACTCCCCTAACCAACCATCACACGACTCTTCCCATATTCATATTTCTTTATAAAAAAACATTTGAGTACATAAAAAATTAGGACTTTAGAACCTTAGCAATTTTGTCCTCCTTGTCCACATATTAGACCATACAACATGGTACATTTTGTATTTGGGAATACATAAAAGGATGGCTCTCACGACATTTTGATACAAAAAGTTCACTTTGCATGACATATATTTTCCGCATATTTGAGCTCCATCATCTCCCAATGAGATAGTAGCCTGCCATTACCATCCAATTACCCTAGGAGCCCTTCTAATAATGGTAGCCCAAATGGAAATTATTTGGCTCAACAAAATCATGACCAGTATGGAATTAATGGGCACCATGGATTTAATGGACAACATGGCATTAAGGTGTAGCATGACATTAATGGGTAGCATGGATTTAATAGGAAGCATGGCATTAATGCACAACATGGCATTAATGGGCAGCATGGACAACATGGTTTTGATGGGAAGCATGACATATATAGGTAGCAAGGATTTAACGGATAGCAGAGGGCCCAAATGAGCTTCATGATAAGATCTTTTTTATCAAGTATAATGGGTAGTTAGCATGCCCATCAGATTGTGAAGAATGAAAGTCTAACCTGGAGTCTTACTTTAATATTTTCTCATGCCCTGATGATCGAAAGATCCTCTTTGCTTCTCTTCATATAGAGGGATTTTCCCACACACAATGGTGTTATATAAGGTGGGAAAATAAACAATTCATTGATTGGGAGGATTTCAAAATACATATGGTGTAAGTATTTGTGTCTCTAGTGGAAAAAAAGCGGTTGGCAAGGGAGTGGTAACAACTTGACCAACATAAGCTCATAGTGAGAGAATACACAAATTAGTTCATGAATTTGACAATCTAAGACTACGAAAATGAGGATGAAGACTGAATGCTTTGAATGCTAGAAATGCCATGGAAAATACTAAAAATGATGAGTATGAAGCAGGTTTTGAGCAAGAGCAATTCTATGACCCATTTGATGGGTTCCCTTTTGACCTAGGTGGATGTTTGCCTTGTGATCCCAATGTGACTATTTCTATTATACCCTCGCATGCTGCCATTTCCATTTACTCCATCTCTACGAATGCATAGTCAAGCTATAGGACTCGCACATTGCATAGTCAAGGGAAAATCAATGGCAAAAATGTATTTATCTTAGTGGAAAGTGGTAGTACCACAAATTTGTCAATAAATTAGCCATTGATAGTCTAAAATACTTTTCCATAGAATTATAGTATCCCCTCAAAGTAGAAGTGGCTAATGGTGATGAGAAAATTAGCACATAAATATGCTCTAAGGTACTGTTATTGTTGGTAACATGCACTCAACGTATTTGGAATGTTTGGATGTACTCCTATTGTTTCAAGAAAATTCCAAAAATTTGAGGCTCTCATTTTCTTCTTTTCTTTAGGTCTTCATGTCTTCAAACTAGTTAATGTTTGTCCCCTCCTAGTAGAGTGCTAGTTCCATGGCACTGAAGATAGTTACATATAGTGATGAGGGAAGGGTCTAGAAGGAAGTTGGTGAATTGCTTTACAAAGTGTGTGAATGAAGAAATGAGGTTGAGGGGCTGAAATTGATCTTCCTATCCCTCCCGTGATTTGACAAGATGCTCTGAAGGAGCCATGGTCCACTTGATGGGTCCATTTCTTTGCTATGTTGCCCACCACTCAGATAAGGACTTTGATTGTTTGTGGGGGTAGGGGCTCTTTAAACTTATAGATCTCATTGATCTTGAAATAAAAAACCATTTCCTTGTTGGATTCTTCTTATGCCTTGTACCTCTGTAGATTCTCCTTTGGCTTTTCTTCAGTGTTGTCCTCCTCTTCATTCCTCATGAGTTGAAGTCAAATGGGTGATTTGATACTTTTGGGGTTGCACTTTAAGGTCCTCTACCATAACATCATAGGGCTCTTTTTTTGTGGCAAGCTGCTCTTCAGTAGGCCCTACTTTGTAATCATCAAAGGGTTTCATATCTAGAAAATTTGTAGGTGGCATCATGACATTGTGATTCTAAAGCAATAGGGGACCTAGGAGGAGAAGACTCATCTTCTAGAAGCCCCATTGCATATAACTCACAATCCTCATATACTTCTGCTATTGGTACAATATGAGGTATTGTCTGGTTGGCTTAGTTATCATTAAAAAGAATTCCTTGATCTATTTCATGCTATCCAAGTTGCTACACGTAGTTCCAAGCTATGCCTTGAGCTCATTAGGATCACCATTAGATTTCTTGTTGCTTGGCAAGGATGTACTTATACATGTCCAACTAGATATTGTACTAAGATTCCTCATACAAAGAAATGCCTAGATCATTGGACAACTTCAAGAACATTTCCTTGCACAATCGGTGTCCTTCCCCTTCCACAGAGCTCATAGCTTGGGATAGTTGGTTAGTCAATGTTTGCTACAGGGTGTCAAAATTGATCTTCCATTGTTCTCTCTCCTACAGGTGCTGTTCATGTTTTCTTTCCTTATGTTGTACTTTGACCTTCCATTGAGAGAGCTCAAGGCTACCTTGTGTCAACAGGCAGTTTGACTCAACTGCTTGTTTACTCAATGTATCATTATCCACACAATATTTCTTCAGGTCTAACTTTGCTTCTAGAAGCTCAAGGATGGTGTCATGTAGGGCATTCTCTTTCGTATCTAGATCCTCATGTAGCTCTTTTATTTGTGCCACATATTTTATTTTTGTCACTTGGATTTCTCCTTTTCTTGTAGTTCTTTCTAGAGTTTCTCGCTTTAGATGCTCTCTCTTCTTGTGATGCTCTTTGGAATTCTACCTATAGAGAGTTCTTCTTGTCTTGTAGTGTCTTTTGAAACTCTTCTCATAACACTGCTTCCTTCTTGTTGAGTTCCTAATACTGTGGTTGAAGTGTAGTTTTCTTTTCTTCCATCTTGTTTGGAACTCTAGAGTCCAGTTCTTTGCTTGGATGATGAAATTTCTTTACTTCTCATGGGTCTTTTCTAGGTTTTCCAGCAACTTGTGCTTTTCTCTGAGTGCCTTGGCTTTACCTCTTTTTAGTTTCTTGCATGTCTTCTCCAAGGCCTTTGGTCCACCCACTTTGTTGTGCCGATTTGGATGATAGTGTGTGCTCTTGGTGGACTCCTCTTGATGTTGTTTTTCTTTTTGCTAGCTAGTGGCCCACTAGTGGTAGTCTCTTGTGAAGTTTGGTACTTTACAAGCTCAAAAATCTAAGCATGTAGCTACTCCATCTACTTCATTTGAGCATGCATTTGTGGCATCTATTTTTGGATGTCAAGGAGAAGAGTTGGAGTAATAGGTACTCCTGCTTTTTCCGTACATTTTACAGAGTTTCTTTCCTCTCTTTCTATGGGGTCATTTTGCCTATCAGTCATGCACTCCTTCAAGCCAAGTCTATTCATAGTCTCTCAACCTATGAGGTTTCCTACCATCTCATCTCACTCATTCAACTTGTCACAGATGAGAATCGCAACCTGTCAAGCAAGAAGACAACCAAAGATTAGTAGTCAATGCAGGGGAACTCAATGCATGTAGTCTAGATGTTTGTTGAGAGCTTCCAATCTCTAACGACTTTGCCGATGCATGCTCCCACAACTCTACACTTCTTACTCTATCATCCTTCACACACCAAGAGTCAGTCTCGCTTCGCTTGTTCCTCTAAGTTGATGCAAGTCCCTCTCTTCTCTCTCACACACTTTCTCTTCCAAGCCCCCTCTAACTCTCTATCCTTACAACAAAGTCTCTACTCTTCTACGTTTGAAACTAGGAAGATCCCAAGAAAGTGAGGAAGTAATGGAGTTTTGTTGTAGTAACCTAGAGCAATCTCACAAGCTCTCATAAGGCTTTCCCTATCTCTCCAAGATCTTGCATGCAAGAGATGGCCACACAGAGAAGAAAACAAGACTATGAAGAAGAAAAGAAATAAGCCTACTTCGCATTAGTCAATGGAATGCCTACAATAAGGTTTTTCTCATTATATATATGTGACATTTGATTTAAGATTTGGGCTGGGCCTATGTTTCAAGGGTGCCCACCACATGTGGTCTCTTCATGCTTGCATGTAGAGTCTTATGACTTGTTTAAACATTCAAACTCACTCTAGTCACGCACCTTAAATGTGCATTAATTGATAAATTGCATGGGAGTGAGCCCGATGCTCTAGAATGATTTTACAAAAAAATATTTAAACCTTCTCGATATTGATTTTAGTTCTTGATTTTTTGGAGCCCCCAATGCCTTCATGTTATTTTTGTCTTTTTTCTCTCTTGAATGAGTACTTTTTGCTCCAAGCATTGAATTTTGGCAATTGGATGCAGTCAATGTATCTTAGGCCATCACTTTTGGATTCTCCTTGATCTTTGTGTGTATCTTGCTTTTTACTTCTTTTGACACATGTTACTTTTTTTTTGTAAAGGCTTGTTGCAATAGGTGTCAAAAGGTTAATATTACCCCTTTCCTAGACAAGTGCCACTCCCTTGGCACCCAAAACTACACCAAATACTCTCATTGATTGGGTCCTCAAGTGTGGGACAGACCTAGGGAATCTCAGTTCACCTAGCACAGACCCATCTCCCAATCACACATCCACCCACTTACACCTTGCTCCTCGCACTCAACTTTTCTTGGTAGGTACTTTGAAGAGTGAGAAAAACCAGCAACAACCACCCCTTCCTTCATGAATGTGTAACCTCTTACCTTCCCTCTAACCATTCCATGCAAGTCCCAAGCACTTTCACTAATGCCAAGGGACTGGCACTTGTCTAGAAGAGGGGTAATGCTAACCTTTTTTGCAAAAGAGCTTTTGATTCATCCATCTCCTGCCTAACACTACCCCAATCTCAATCAAGTGTCTCATGATGTTCACTAAGAGTATCTACTTGAGCTTTGTCATTCTGTTGAAAAAAAAGGCCATCAGTAAATACCATGACTCCATTCTTTCTAGGGTTGAGAGCTCTTTTTCCTAGTGTATGCTGACTTCTTGTGGTTCTCTTAGGAAGGGTACCTCCGACACCTCTTGTGGCTCTACTGTCCCAAGCTTCAGTTCCACTTCACCTAGCTGTTTTTGCCTCTGTTACTCTGGGTCTCTATTTGCACTTGAAGAGGATGACTCTTCAGGCAAGTGTTGTGTCTATTGTTGTGTGTGGGGTCCGAGAGCATCTTCCATGTCTGAATCAATTGGTGGTAATGAAGGGTTAGGCTCCTCGTGAGTCACGAATTGCAATCTTGCTAGCTACTCCCTTGTGAGACCTTCTTGTTTAAAGTGTTGAGCCACTTCATCTCGAGTGGGCTTGTGCTTTGGTAGTTGTGGTAGTGGCCCCAAGGTGTCCTAGAGGGCTTCCTTGGTCACTAGGAGTTTTCTCTTCAATCCCTCCATTGTGTCCTCTTCTTTCGAGTTGGTGATTTTTATGACAGTCTTTACAAAACTCTTTTGTTGGATTCTCATTATCTTTTTTGCTAGTTGGGCTCTTTCTTCTACTACACCTTTGTCATGCTTAGCATTTGAAAGTTTGTGAGCAAGATGCATTAGACTTGAGTTTCCTTCCTTCCATTGGTCGGCGAAGATCTTTTTCCTTGCTTGCTCCAACCCTCGCTCTAGCCACTTTGACAAGGCTTCTAAAATGCTGATGTGTTCTTCCTTGCTCTATTAGAGGTGCTCCTTCTCTTGGACTAGCATGGCTGTAGTCCTCTTGAGATCTTCCTATCCTTTGGTGGCTTCTTCCCCCACTACTCTATCAATTTGAGGGTTCTCTCCATTTTCTTTGCTTCTTCATCATCTAGCTATGATTGTACAATTGTTCATCTTGCTCCTTTAGCCTCTCTCCTAGTGCTACCATAATTTTTGAGGTCCCCTCATGGAGGGCTTCTACCTTTTCCCTATTCTCTTTATCCTATCTATACTCTGTTAGTAACTCCTCATACTTGTCGCTATCCATCATTTTTCTAGCCAAGGTGGCTAGCTCTATTTTGAGAGCATAAACCTCCCTAGTGTATTGCTGCGAGAGTATTACATAAGCTTCCTTTTCCATTTCTAGGACTAACACCACTTGCTTCCTTTCTTCTTCCTTTTGGTCTCTTTGCCCTTCCAAAGTCTTGAGAAGGTCATCAAAGTCATGTCCAATTCCTAGAGTGATATGGGGAACCTGAGATAAGGTGTTCTCTAGCAGTTGGTAGCTTCTTTGTCCTCCTTTTTGGTTCAAATTATTCTACTACAAGCCTCTTTGACCCTGTAAGATGGACTTCCTGACAAAAATGCGTAGAATACTTCCACCCATTATTGGCCTCGTTCCCACCTAGGAAGTAGTGGCAACAATAGTGGGGAAATAGGTAGTGTGCTTCTTTCAAGTGCTTGGGTAGGCTATGTTGGTGATGATAAGGGATGGATTGGCTCTTTCCCCTTACCCTTAATTGGCTTGTGCCCTCCTCCACTAGGCTATGCTTCTTGCTCTACTTGAGCTGATACTTGGTTGATTGGTATTGGGTGGGGCTTCCACTGGGCTTTCTTCTCTTCTATGCATCTCCTCCACTGAGTTTCATATAGCTAGGAGATATTTCTCCTTTACTTTCTTTTCCTTGGCTTGCCTTTTCACTTCAACTTTTATGGACTTCTCCATGGCTGTTTCCAATGCATCTTCTTCTTCTAATAGAGTCTTTTCTTTTTCACCCTGTTTCTTTGTGGTGTCCTTCTTCTTTCCCCATTTTGTAGAGCTTTTCTCCTTGTTCTTCTCCTGGTCATCTTTATGTGGCTTTTCTTCATTCCTAGACTTCTCTTCCTTCTACTTTTTAATGGCTTCTAGCTCTGCTTACTGTGCATCTTCTACTCTTTTCCTCGTCTCTTCTTCGGTCTTCTTTTTCCATTGTGTCTATATCCTTTGTTTATGTTTGTTGAGTGTGGTTTGGGACCCTTCTTCTTCTTGTTTTTGCTCTCGCCATCCTTGATCATTGGATCCTATCTTGTTTGTTGTATCTTGACCAGAGGACATGGTTGTATCCTCTTGGGTGCTTGTTATTCCCTCTCTAAGAGCGTTGGGATCATTCAATGTTTCTTTAATGATGACCATCATTACCCCTCCATATTTAAGAATCTAGGATGAATTCAGAGTTTTTGCTAGAAGGAGTCTCTCCAGGTGATCGGAGCTCAGATGCTAATCCTATTTCGTATATGGTTGCGGTGGGTTAACTCTTCTTGCTCATAGTCAACCACATCTAGATGTTGTATCTAGGTCTGCTTACAATCCACTTTCATAACCCCCTTTTCTATCCTGGAAGCATTAGTGCCTTTGGGCTTAGTGTCCCCATCACTATTTGCTTGATTGTCTACCCATCAGTGTTATAGTCTATAGTTTCCTCTTCTTCTTCACTATCCTCATTCCTAGAGTTAGAATCCACATATTCATAATCAAAATCCTCTCATTTAGAAGACTTTCCTTTTACCAGTTCATCATCTTGTAAGTTCCAATGGTCCCTTAGTAGAGCCCGATTGTACCTAATTGTATAGTAGGTTCATTGTGCACTCTAGTCCATTTCCACCTTCTCTCTTTCATGAGATCTAAGAGAGGTTTCAAGTTGGTTACAGGGTTTTGTTTGTTGGAACATGATAGGTCATAGGTGCCAATTTCATGTTTGAGCTTTGTACCATCATGCACAGAGATACTATAGGCACGGCATCCCTTGGTGCATGGACTTTAGTGTTGAGAGTGGAAAAAGACTGAATTTTTGATTGATTTTTGATGTTTTTGAGGACTGAATGATTGATTTTTGATGGATTTAGAGTGATGTATGGTTGTTAATGGAAAATTTTGAGAGTGTTTTGGATGATATTGATTAGTGGAGATATGAAGCTCTCTGATATTTTGTTGAGCTTCTGATTGGTTTTGTATACCTTCTGTATAGCTTCTGTTTTGTTCTGATTGTCTTCTGTATGAAGCATGGATTGATGATTGATGAAGATTGAGATCTTTTGGAAGCCTATTGAATAGTTTTTGATAGTATGGAATGGTTTGAGTATGATTTATGAGGTTCTGATGACCTTCTGTAACCCTCTGTAGACCTTCTGTAGAGCCTCTATCTCTGCTCTATCTCTGTACTGTAACTATACTGTAGCTGCTCTGGTACTGTACTGTAATTGTTCTGTAGACTTTCTGTAAGTGTTCTGTAGAATGTATGTGTGAATTTGGAAAAGTTTTCTAACTTTTGGAAAGGATGAATCTAAGTTCAAAAGAGCTAAAAAAAAGTGGAAGAAGCAGCTGCTGAAGACTGAAGAGAAGACTGAGTGATAGTGACAATAGTGAGTTGTGAAAAGACACTGTAGTGGCTCTGGTGACTCTTCATATCAGACATACCTCTTGGGAGGTGCATCCACGACCTAAGAAGGATTATTGAGAGTTATTATGAGAGTATTGTAGTGAGGAGATGATGTACTATTGAGAGAGAGAGAGGGAGAGCTAGAGATAGTCAATTCTATCAAAATAGAGTAACTGTATATGAGAGATTGAGAGAGAAAATTATAAAGACATTGAAGATGAATAATATGTGATTGATTTCCATTCAAAGATGGTGTATTATTTTGTGTTCTTTATTCTATTGATGGATTCTATGAAGATGTTGAAGAATATGGTTGATTTTATCAAATCCGTGGAAGAAATCTACTATGATGCTACGTGAAGAATTGCTGTTTTCTTTGTTTTGATGATCAAAAGAATGAAATGAAAGCTTGTTGATGTTACAAGATAGATTTTCTTGCAAGAGAATTCCCTTTTCCTTGGTGTTCCTCTTGGGCTCCATGTTTTTGGTGCACATCAGGGGAACTTGCTATCAAAAAGCATAAGAAGAGGCTGAAAATGAAGAAAATGGCATTGTCAAGAAGAGGAGAATTCAATGGAAGTTTGCAAAGTTCCTTATTCTACTGATGAAGAGTTGGAAATTCTTATTATCAAAGCCACTTTCCACAAGAAGTTCAAGCAGAAACTTACATCTTGGTGGCAAACTGTTTGGAAACAAACTGAAGAGCGAAAACAGAGAGAATGACCATCCACGGAAGATTTGGCATTCATTGATAAGTTTTCAAAAATCATTAAGTGGGAGATCGTGAAGAAGCTTCAGGAGTCGTAGTCTGTGGAGGTTCACGAAGACAAGAAGGAAAAGAGTTGGAACTTATTCATGGATGCTCAATAGCAAGATACGTGGGATGCTTGGTGCACTGACAATCTTCTGTTTGTCCAATTAGCAACCCACTGGAAGTTGGTAGATAGAGTGTTTTTCACAACATACACTGTTGAAACCCTCAGAAGCTGGCATTATTATAATGACACAACAACAATCCTAAGAAGAATGAGTTTTGATACTTTCAGAATGGAATATCTTTCCCTCTGTAGTGGTTTGAAAGCCGAATTCAGAGATGTTGAAAAGAAGGAAGTAGAGGAGATGTTGGCTAGAGAATCCTCCAAAGACTGAAGCCCTATCTGATACTATCCTATTGAATACAGACCAACCGGTTGGAGCCAACCCCCTGATGAATGATGCAATAAAGAGGCAAGCGTTAGAACGAGTCCAGAGGTACGTGAGAAGAGAGAAGGCAAAAATCAAAGCTGAGAATGTGAAAGGGAGTGACGGATCGAAGGTTGGACTCGAGAGCTATGGCAGGAGAGCAAGAGCAAAAAAGGGAGAGACTAGAAATGGGAACTCCAACAATCACAATATGTGACTGGGCCTTTCTTTATTCAAATTATCACTAAAAGAATAAAGAATAAAGTGATAGTGACGGGCGCCTGCCATCTGTAGTGTGCAGTGGTAGTGACTGTCAGTGTAGTAATACACAGGCGGCTAGGTAGAGGCACCTTTACCCCCAACAACCTCCCACTTAAAGGCGAATCTGCCCCAGTGAGGAGTGAAAAGAAAAAGAAAAAAGATAGTACAACACGTACACATGTACAACAGGATGAGGAAAGATGCCATCTCATCCCACGCCCATCAACCTTCTGAGGAAGGCAAAGCGCTATGTAGAGAGGCTTTTCGTGAGCAGATCTGCAAGATTCTGGTCAGTTGAGATCTTGAAAAGATCAACAGACATGTCCTCAATGACCCCACGTATGAAGTGATACCTCACCTCAATGTGTTTCGTCTTCACATGGAAGACCAGATTCTTAGCTAACTGAATAGCACTCATAGAATCCAAATGCAGTGTAGGGATAGTATCAATACCAAGGTCAGCAACTAAACGACCCAACCAAATGGCCTCCTTGCAAGCCTCAATGGCTGCAACATACTCGGCCTCTATAGTAGAAGGGCCGTGCATTTCTGCACCTTGGACATCCAAGAAACAACACCTCCAGCATAGTGAATACATAGCCGGAAGTGGACTTCCTACTATTTGCATGTCCTGTATAATCAGAGTCAGTGTACCCCATGACTCCTGTATCCTGGCTGCCATAGCATATGCACATATCTGCAGTGCCCTTCAGGTACCTCATGATACCCTTCACGACATCCCAATGCTTCTTGCCAGGTGTAGCCATATAGCGTGCCACAACACCAACTGCAAAGGCAATATCTGGACGAGTGGCTATCATGGCATACATAAGACTACCCACTGCGGATGCATAGGGAATATTGGCCATCTCGGCCCTCTGCTCATTTGTCTGCGGACAATCAGCCTGTGATACCTTCACATAGGAAGGCAATGGATAGCCAATAGGCTTTATGTCCTGGATGCGGAAGCGCTCAAGGACTTTATGAATGTACTCCCTCTGTGACAAGTAGAGGAGTCCCTGATGCCTGTCATGTCTAATGCGCATACCAAGTATGTGAGCGGCCTGTCCCAGATCTTTCATCTCAAAGCTCTTCTTGAGCTGAGCCTTAAGAGCATCTAGCTCATCATGAGTTTCCCTGCTATCAGACACACAGAGTACCAAAATCAATAAAGAACCATCACGGGTTTTCTTCGTGTAAAGACACGGATCCATAGCACTTCGACTGTAGCCCTGTGACTGCATAAAGGCATCAAACTTATGATACCACTCCCTAGGTGCTTGTTTCAAGCCATAAAGACTTGCACACTAGGTGTTGCCAGGTTTTTCAAAGTCCTTAGGCTACTCCATATAAATCTCAACATGCAAGTCCCCATGTAAGAAAGCTTTCTTGACATGTATCTGGTATAAATCCAAGTCAAGCTGAGCAGCCAAAGCCAAGACTAAGCGCAAGGTGGTCATCTTAACCATAGGAGAAAAGATCTCGTCAAAGTCCACACCATGCTCCTGCTTAAAACCCTTTGCTACCAATCTAGCCTTGTATGCCAGCTTGGGGTGTCCATGGGTACTTTTTAGCTTGTACATCCACTTGCATGGCAAAGCCTTCTTGCCCGTAGGCAAGGAAACCAAATCCCAAGTGTCATTCTTATGCAGGGAGTCTATCTAGACTACATAGCCCTCTCCCAGGAGTGACTCTCACCCCTGCGCATAGCCTCATCATAAGTGAAAGGCTCTCTTGCATCTGTAACCAAGACATAATGCATCGAGGGCTGAAATCTATCTGGTGGACGTCTGTCTCTAGTAGACCGAGGCTCTGCTGCCTGCCCAGCTACCTGTCCAACACCTTGACTATGAGCATCTACTGCACTTATAGGCTGTCCAACTGGCTGTGCGAAAGCTCTCGGCTCCTCCTGAAATACGACCCTGCGGATCTCAATAACTCTCTCAGGCTGCCTATGCATTTTGTCTTCATGGAAGACTACATCATGACTGCAGATGACTTTCCACACCTGCGGATCCCAGAGATGGTAATCCATCTCGCCTGTATCCCGATAACCAAGGAAAATGCATTTGACACTCTTGGGATCCAGCTTACTTCTCTTGTCCTTGGGCACATGGCAAAATGCCTCACATCCAAAGACACGGAGATGCGTATAAGAGGGAGATTTTCTAGTCCATACCTCCTCTACAACCTGGAAATCCAAACCACTAGAGGGTGATCTGTTTATGACATGCACAACTGTACTAACTGCCTCAGCCCAAAAGCTCTGTGGTAGGCCTGCATGGCTAAGCATACTGCGTATATGCTCCTAGATGGTTCTATTCATCCGCTCAGCCAAAACCATTCTCGGGAGGTGTAGGGAGCGGTCAATTGATGCTTAATACCCCTCTCATTATATAACTACTCAAAAGCACGTGAGACATACTCACCCCCATTATCTGTTCTTAGGCATTTTAGCCTATACCCAGATTGGTTCTCAACCAATGCAAGCCATCTTTGAAACACAGCCAAGACATCGGATTTCAGCTTAATGGGATAAGCCCAAAATTTCTGTGAAAAATCATCTATGAACGTAACAAAATACTTTGCACCACCCATAGACTGACAAGGCATGGGCCCACAGATATCCGAATGTACCAATGCCAAGGGCTCACTCATGCGTGCCCTACCAGACTTCTTATGCATAGACCTAGAATGCCTGCCATAAAGACAATGCTCACATGAATCAAAACATGCATAATCAAGGGGCCAGAAAGCATTTTCATTCCTTTCAAAGACATATGGCCCAAACGGGCATGCCAAAGAGATATATGTGGGATAGATCCCACAGAAAAAACATGATCAACGAAAGAAGCTGATACAATCAAGGGGTAGAGACTGCCAGCCTTGGCACCTCTCGCAATCACAAGTCTGCCATGAGTGATCTTCCATGCAGAGTCTCCAAAACATACATGATATCCTGCGTCATCAAGCTGTCCAACTGACATGAGACTGCCTGTCAAAGCAGGTACATGACGTACATCCTGCATAACAAAACTGTTGCAAGAAGGAAACTATAGCCTAACATCACCAATGCCCACAATATCAAGAGAGCTGTCATCACCCAAGCTCACAGTACCCGAAACAATACGGTATGAATGAAACCACTCTCGGCAAGGTGTCACACGAAAGGATGCACCTGAGTCCAAGAGCCAACAATGTGCATACACAAAGTGTATCTCTGTCATCTGCGAAGCACTAGAAGAAGCTTCTAGGATATAATCATCATCATCAACATTCTCAGGCTGCATAACATTAATCTCTTCAATTTTAACATTGGACTTTGCAGGTACTATACTGCGATCAGAAGACTTATCCTGCACTTTGTCTTTCCCCTTATCTTTGCGCCTTTCATTGCGCAATTCATGGCATTGTGGCCTAATATGGCCCTTTTTTCCACAATGGTGACAAGTAACTGCATTCCTGCCACGGGATTTGCTACGTGACTTCCCACGAGACTTGGACCGAGATTTTTGAGAATCCCATCCACAGCCACTGCCACTACCATGCTTTCCATATTCATCATTCTTACCTCTAACTGTCATATCATGCGACACACGAGAGGCATCCAAATTCTTACGGTTAACCTCTTCTTGCAGAAGAGCACTCTCAACATCAGATAATTTCAAGGTAGCAGTAGAGGCACATAATGCAGTGCGGAATACATCCCATGACTCATTACGAGTACCAAGCAAGAAAAGAGGAGTGACATCCTCTGCAAAAGTGATGTCTTGCGAAGTCAAGTTCTTGAGTATAGCATGGAACTGGCTCAAGTGAGTAGACATAGTCACATTCTCCTTCATGCGCAGATCCGTAAGCTGCTTCAGCCAATACATTTGACTTGTTGGAATTTTCTTGTCATAGAGATTCTTGATTTTATCCCACAATTGCCATGCACTCTGTTCTTCCTCAAATACATTGTAGTGAACCTGTTCTGTGAGAGACAATACAATGGTGGACTTGCATAACTCATCAAGCTCAAGCCATTCCTCATCTGGCATAGTTGCAGGCGGATGCTCGCTTAACCTCAAAGGTTTGATCTGCGATTTTTGCACCAATACTTGCAAAATCTGGCTCTTTTAATAAGAGTTATTTCGTACCATCAAGCTTAGTGATGTTGGAAATAGCATGATTAGTGGACGAACTCACTATAATGCAGGCTGGAAGGCTGTAGACAGTTCAAAATTGCTTGCTGTTTAATGCAGAAAATGACCCAAAAATCACCAAAATCGAGAGAAAATGGCGAGAAAAGTGAAACCAAAGCTGCTGCCCACTAAGTACTAGTGAAAGTACATCATTTCAGAGTGTTTTCAGCATGAAAAATCCATGTTAGTCCATACACATATGCTTGCTGTAATAATTTTCAGATTTCAATAAAAGAGAGCTAATAGTGTCAAAATTGGATTCCATTGCAATCAGATATTGCCAAGACCAAAGCTGATATCATGCGGGCATAGCTTCAGCATATGACGGTTGATAAGCATGAATCCAACACCCAAGTATGTCATACAAATATGTGCTAGTGAGTAGGAACACCCCCAGGCAATGGGGCAACGTGTTCCTGCCACTACCAAAACTTGATACAAGTAGGTGTCAGTTCACAAAGATATGGATCCAAAACTGAGACTTAGCTCATAAGCATACAGTGAACCAAGACATATGATGTATCATCTCAAAAGGTAAGAAGTCCCAAAGTCTCAAGTGTTTGTAACTGCTCAATAGCATGTAATGGCTCAATGCATAAAAGTACCACCTGCTCAATGTCTGATAAGCATTCAAGAATGCTCCCACTGGCACAAAAGCCGTATGTACGAGCTCAAGAGCTCAAGCCAAGGTAAGACACAGTGCCAATGACATAAGTCCAAGATAATACATCAATAGTACATCCCAAACATGTAGGTGATATAGCATCCGTAAGCATGTAAGACATCAAATACATCCCAATCCAAACTCTGACAAGCCAAGTAACATCCAAGACTACTCCAGATAATCCAAAATGCATCCAAGGTGGAGCTTCAATGAGCACTCAAGATCAACGTATGCATAGGGTAATCAACCGTGACATGAGCATCAAGCCGTAGGCAATAGGTATGCATAAATCCAAGAAGAAGCATCACTGTCAAAGTACATGCAGAAGTTTGCAAGTTCGTGGAATTGAGAAGACCAGTCAATTTGCAAGCTGCAGTGGAAGGTGCAAGATTGTATGACAAAGTTGAAGCAAGGGTTTCAATGACTCCAGGAAGAGGAGTCTTACCTCCTCCCATGCCAGGAATGGTATACCCACCAAATGCAGTCCCAGGGACAGTTCCCTACCCCTATCTCGAGATGCAAATAGTGTCGCAGTATAATGCACCTAATCCAGTGTGGTCACCACAGACGACAATGCCTCAAATGATGGTTCAACCACAGCAACAGTGGCCTCAAACAGTTCCTCCAAAGAGGACTCAACAACAGTGGAACCCTACCAACTGGAATCAACAACCCCAAGTTTCAGAAGGAGCTTTGAATTAGAGCCAGAACAGAGGACCTTCTAGATCGACCTAACCAGTGTATGCAGTAATTACAAAGGCTTCACAAAATCCCAGTACAAGCACTTCAAGAGGTGAAAATCTAAAGGACTACTTATCCAACTTAGTTGGAAGTATCAAGAAAGAGCTTCTGGATGTGATTACAGAGCAGCTACAGACAGTAAAGGTGAATACCGCCAATATATCCACTCCTGTGGGAGCTAGAAGAGATGTGATGCGCTTTAATACATGGTGTGAAAAGTGTCATCAAGTGGGACATTTAGCCACTGAATGTACCCGAAAACCAACCATTCCTGGGGCCTTCTATTCCTACTTTTTGCGAAAGAACCATACAGAGGATATTTGCTCTCTAAAAGAGATGCATGAACGAAGACAAAATGATGAAAATGTAAGATTCAACTTGCTAGAATCCAAAATGACAACATAGGATATTGGACCCAAGCCTAGGGAATTTGGTCCTAATTTTGGTCCAAGGAGGTTTCCCTCTCAAAGTTACAGAGGTCGACAGTCTGGCGGTGGTCAGAGATAAGAGGTGGAATGTTATAGGTGTGGAGGAAAGGGACATATCTCCCCGAATTGTCCAAACCCTAGACAATCTGTGGATTATAAGCCCTTATGCAGCTGATGCAAAGGAGAAGGCCACACAGCAAAGGACTGTCCAAGTCCAGCCCCTGTAAAGGCCAATGCCACTGATAGCCAACAGAAGGTACAAGAGCCTGCCTCCAATTTGGTAGAGTTGGAAGTTGCCACTGTCACGCACACCAAGAAGAAGGAACCAATGGTTTAGAATGAAAATAACTCTCTTGCCAAGATTGTGAAGTTCAACTTGCCAACAGAGAGACAGAGCAATAAAGAACAGAACAGTGCAGTACAGAGCACTGCAGTACCACAGAGAGTCACAGAGACAGTCCCAGAGACAGGACCAGAGGTCCAGGAGATAGATGATACATAAGCACTTCTAGAAACAGAAGAAGTACCGATGCTGCAATTATTAGAAGAAAAAGGAAAGATGAAAATGGATGTAGCCCCATTCCCTAGTAGGCTGGAGAAGCCTGTGAATCCTATCAAAGATTATGACTTGGTCAAAGACCTAGACACTTTTAAACCAAACCTAACATTCCGACAGTTGCTAATGCTATCTCCTAGCTATCGAAAGAAATTCAAAGGCATCTTGACAAGAAGACATGGACTAAGGATTGCTCCTTCAACAGCGACTAAGACCAATAAGGCCCCAGAGCTAGTAAAAGAAGTCGATGTGGCTAATGCCTTCCTAGATCCTGGAACCCTAGAGATTAGTGTATGGATAGAAGGATGCTTTATTTCAGATGCATTGATTGATGGAGGATCATCGGTAAACATAATGACGGATGTGACAATGAAGGACTTAGGGTTGCAAGGAATTCAACCTACACAGTGGCTTATGAGATTGGCAGACCAAAGCAGAGTCAAATCGTTGGACATCCTCCCATACGTAAAAACAACCCTTGTAGGAAGAGATTATTGGCTGACATATCTGGTGGTCAAACCAAATTCTTATGGGACCTCATACCCTCTGCTGTTGGGAAGACCCTGGCTTTTTGAAGCAAGAGCGAGGATGGATTGGTTCAAAGGTACCCTAACCCTAGGCAGAGGACCCAACAAAGTGGTGTTAAAGCTGTATGGATCACAAAAAGGCAATGGATCCATATCCATCGAAGTCACAACTGACTCCTCCAACGAGGTAACAGATGGTACATCAGGAGATGAAGAGGTTGTTAAGCAGATCTTTTTTAAGAAAATAGAGGCACAGTCCCTGACAGTGGGCACTATAAGCCAACTGTCAAGGGAAGTAAAATCCTTATCCATGGGAGAATAGCTCTTGCCTCAACTAGAATTAACTTTTGAAATCACCTTTGACAATGAAATAGAAGCATGGATGTACTGTTCTCCCTGTTACATGACAGTCGTAGAGACAAAGCAACAGAGACAATACAGAGGCAGAATAGTTACAGAGCAGAGATAGCACAGAGACATTACAGTTACAGAGCAGAGACAGAACAGAGGCAGAACAGTTATAGAGCAGAGACAATATAGAGACAGTACGGTTACAGAGCAGAGATAGTATAGTTACAGAGCAGAGATAGAATAGAGGTAGAGCAGATACAGAACAGAGACAAAGCGGACACAGAGACACTAATAGACACAGATCCAGAGCCAGAGCCAGAGGTTGAAGCAGAGTCAGAAGCTGTAACAGAAGCAGAAGTAGATGCAGAGGCAGAAGATATGTTCATCTCTTACAGAGCCTCTACAAAAGTAGAGACACAGCCTCCAGAGGAAGAGGATAAAAATGATGAGGAAAAAAATGAAGTAGGTTATGAAAGTGCAGATGAAGAATTTCCTCTGATAGAGGATGATCTTGTTGATGTCCCTACAGAGACCTCAGGGACCAAAGACCTCAGGGTGCTGTATGGAATGACCATGGTTCCATTTGGATTGACCAATGGACCACAAAGTATGCAGAATCTGTATAAGCAATGGATTAAAAGCATAAAAATTCAGTTCACCAATGGCTCTTGTCGCCCTGACTGTTCAGTCTAGAGAAAAGATGATGATGATGCCCCCTGTCAACAGAAGCCAAAGCCCTCAGAGCCATGGCCTTTAGAAGGTCTGTGCTATGTAACATCCCTCGACGCCTCCTCTGAACATAAATCCGTAAGTCCAGAAGAAATTACCACTCACACAAAAGCAAATAAAGCTATGATACCCTTCCAGTAGCCTCAACAGACAAATAAATCATCTGTTCAAAAGAAGGACACTGATTCTAGCGGAACATTAGACGAGAATACTACTCTCTTGAAAGAGTCAGACCTCTATCCAGAAGCAATCCGTGGGACATTTATCTGTGAAGTGGAAGGTGAAAGGCAAGTAACGTTCTTGGATACTGAAGATACCGAACATCACCTAAAAGTGGACCTCAATCTTCCAGAGAGAGAACTAGTGGTCCTACGAGACCTACTTAAAGAGAACTTAGATGTGTTTACTTGGTCATATAAAGACCTAAAGGGGATTGATCCCACAATATGTCAACATCACATTGACCTAGAGCCTGATGCCAAACCTGTAAGGCAAAGACAAAGGCGTATGAATCCTAATTACTTTGCTCTAGTGAAGGCTGAATTATTGAAACTTCTTGAAGCAGAGTTCATTTATCCTATGGCTAACAGTGAATGGGTTTCGCCCACTGTGGTGGTAGTACCCAAGAAGAACGGGGAACTTCGAATATGTGTGGACTTTCGAAAGCTCAATTCGAAGACGAAGAAGGATTATTTTCCTATCCCTTTCACAGACCAACTGTTGGACACAGTGGTAGGCTATGAGCTTTATTCCCTCTTGGATGGATTCAACGGATATAACCAAGTCCAAATTGCAGAAGAGGACCAATTCAAAACAACCTTCACCACAGAATGGGGGACCTATGTTTATACAGTGATGCCATTTGGGCTCTGTAATGCTCCTGCCACCTTTCAACGAGTAATGATGGCTGCCTTCTAGAATCATCTGCATGATTTCATTGAGGTGTATCTTGATGACTTTTGTGTCTATAGCTTAATCCGAGAGCACTGGGGACACCTTGAGCAATGTTTTGACAGGTGCTAAGAGTATGGGATTTCTCTCAATCCCGAAAAATGTGTCTTTGGCATCTCCTCATGGGCCATATTGTCTTTGCACAAGGGATTGCAACAGACCCGACGAAGATTGAAAAGGTTGTCGCCTTAACAACGCTAACAAACCTCAAACAATTGAGAGGATTTCTTGGCCATGTGGGCTACTACAGAAGATTTATTGCACATTTTGCAACAAGGAAATCCCTTTGCACGAGTTCCTAAGGAAAGAGATGGATTTCCTTTGGACTGATGACTGTGAAGAATCCTTTAATACCCTAAAACAGTGCCTTATCCAAGCACCTATCTTACAATCTCCTGACTGGATGAAGGAGTTCCATGTGCACACAGATGCTTCAGTTGAAGGGCTAGGTGCTGTCCTATGTCAAAAGGCCCCCTCTAAATTAGATCAACCAATTTATTATGCAAGCCAAAAGGTCACTGATAGAGAACGGAACTACACAGTGTGACAGAGCTTGAATGTTTGGCAATGGTGTTTACACTAGAGAAGTTTCGACACTATCTATTGTCAACACATTTCAAGTTCTATGTGGATCATGAAGCCCTGCCTTCGTGATGAACAAAGCAGATGTTAAAGGACAACTGATGAGATGGTTGCTCCTATTCCAGGAGTTTGATTTTGAAGTGGTAACTAAGCCTGGCCGTTCCCATGTCCTAGCCGATCATCTATCATGGATCCCTCAAACAGAAGAAGAGGAATAGGATGATCCAGACCCTCCTGATGCTTCCTTGTTTCTAGTTGAAACAGTTACTCCCTGGTATGCAGACATAGCCAACCTCCTAGCAACGCAACAGTATCCTCCTGGCATCTCAAGCCGTGAGAAGAAGAAGCTTCTGTTAGAATCAGCCCCCTACACCTTGCTAGGCGGTGCACTGTACAAGAGAGGCAAATATGAAGTATTGCGAAGATGTGTTGTAGGGGATGAAATCGGCATAGTATTGAAAGCATGCCATGATGAACCATGTGGTGGAAACTTCGCAGGAGAAGCGATAGCCAGGAAGGCTTTGTTAGCAGGATACTGGTGGCTAACTCTCCACAAGGATGCATATGATTACTGTAAGAGATGTGATGCCTGTTAGCGAATGGGAAAACCCACTAAAACAAGTGCCATGCCACTGCAACCCATTCTTTTCCTAAAGCCGTTCGAGAAGTGGGGGATTGATTTTTGGGTCCCATTGATCCACCCACCAGACGGAAGTAGAATAGATACATCCTAGTATGTACGGATTATGTCACAAAGTGGTGTGAAGCTAAAGCCTTGAAGTGGGATGATGGTAACAGCATAGCCCTGTTCATGTACGAGAATATTATCACCCGTTTTGGTAGTCCCCTCGAGGTGGTAAGTGACAGAGGTGCTCATTTCCTTAACAAAATCATGGAGGAGCTGACTGAGCTGTATAAGGTCTACCATCGTAAGTCCACTCCTTATTACCCCAGAGCCAATGGCCAACTTGAAGTCACCAATTGCATCCTCTGCTCGATCCTGACAAGAACGATTGCCGCACATCGTCGCGACTGGGACGATCGACTTACAGAGGCTCTCTGGCATACAGAACCTCTCATAAGGCAGCTACAGGACAGATCCCTTTCCAGCTAGTGTATGGTATAGAAGCCACCTTCCCTGTTGAACTGGAATTGCCCTCTTTGCGAGTGGCAATTAAAGAATACTTGGGAGATGATGAGTCACTTCAACGCCGTCTCCTGCACTTGGAATGCTTGGATGAGATATGTCGGATGGCCCTACAGTGCATGGAAACCACTCAAGCGTGATGCAAGGCCTATCATGACAGTTTCATCAAGCGCAAGGAGTTCAAAGAAGGTGATATTGTCCTAGCTTATGATTCGAGATTCGGCAAGTTTCCTAGCAAGCTTGAACAACGGTGGATGGGCCCATACAAGGTACTTGCTGTCAATCCTAACGGTTCTGTCCAAGTGTAGACCGTTGATGCCTTTGATGATCCTTTCCTCATCAATGGCTATCGCCTGAAAAAGTACTTCCCTCCCTGGGGATCTTGACAATCACACTCGACCTACCCTTTCCCTTTTGGGCGTCGCACTGTCCTTCTTGTTGTGCTTCTAATAGCCCTTATGATTCTCCTCATGAGGCGGTCTCGTTCTGCTAACCCCTCGCAAAAACATCTCAACCCGACCTTGTTCTCTTCTCGTTTGATCCAACAATGGTGGCGAGGTTGGTCCTGACATATGGTATTTCTACCATTCTCTTTCTTAATGAAAAAAAAAAGAAAGAAAAAAAGAAAAAGAAAAAGAAAAGAAAAACAAAACAAAACAAAACAAAACTGTTATGGGAGAAAAGGAAGAAATTCCCTGTCATAACAGGCCTCGTTCCAAGAAAAGGTGAAAACACCCTTGGGCGGGAAGCTGAATGTGGAAAAGGTGGTAACACCTCGCAGTTCAGGATAGCCGACTCACCCGTAGAACCTCTTCAGTAAGTAATTTGAAGCCACCTCCCTTGGTGTGCTGTCTCTGCAATATCAGTCTGTCTGCCCTTCTTAACAGACAACTTTTCTTACAAATCATTGAAGTACGAGATTTGTTGGCTACCTCCCTAGGTACGCCTCATCTTCAAGATCCTGATGATAACAATAGCCGGCACGATCTTCATCACCAACCCCTTGAGTGATGTGAGCTTTCATCCCAACAGGATGGGGACATGAGTATGGGCTGCCCTTTGTATCTATCAGAGAGTGAGACAGAGGGTGGGGTGAGTGACCAATCTTTCCCTTCAAATCAAATGAGAGGTGAGATGTGTGAACGGAGTGTTGCACGCACGGGGTGGGCCTCTCAATGCACAATGCACGATCTGTTTCTATGCACTGCACCATAAGGCTCCCTGGCCTTCCTTCTTGCACTATATGCCGACACAGGGTGGGATGCACAGTTGCTCCATCAATTGCGCACAAGGCATACAACCTCTGCAAAAATGACAATGAGAATTACATCAATGGGTTTCAGGAATGGCTTGCCCTCTGTATCTTTCAACAGAGCGTGAGATAGAGGGTGGGCTGAGTGTGACTGGAATTTCTTCAATCAATTATCGAGAGGTGAGGATTGAGGGACGTTGCGACCATTGGAGTTCGGTACGTTCTCGTTCCCCTATGCACCCATGGGTTGGGTCTCTGCCATCAACACAGGACACATCACTTTGTTTTGTACACTGCACTACAAGGCTCCCTGGCCTTCCTACTTGCACCTATGACAGACGGGGTTGGACGCACTGATGCACCATCAATTGTGCACCTTGGCATACTCTCTTCGCACAATCCCCTTGTCGATTTCTAAACCGGGTGTGAGCTCTGGGTTTTCATCATTATTTTCTTTGAGTGACGTTAGTCATGGGGCGAGTGACTGCTATTTCATTCCATTTGAGTGATCTTGAGTTCAGTGCAATATCCCTCGCCATCGACGAATTTCCTGTGATTCCTTCAACCAGCTACCTCCCTGGGCACTATCGTGTGGTCCCTACCACGAAAGACGAAGGATGTGTGATGTAAAGACATCTTGTTACCTCCTACAGTAGCCGACAATGATACAAGACGCAACCTCGATAGTCGACATTCCTCCTCGGCAATATGGGCCAAGTTTTTCTAACCCTACACCTTCTGTTTCTCAGTGATGGTTATGTTTTAAGTGTGGGGACGTTCGTGATTGGTCTGATGTGAGGTACCGGATCCTTGATGTTTGGGTTACCCTTCCTGCTAAGGTTTTAAGTGTGGGGACGCCTCACTGCACATCGATGATGCATATCCCCATGCATATACCTTGTTCTGATCATGCATCTATGCCATGACTTCATTTTATCGTAATGGGGTCCCTTCCCCACCCTTCTGTTCTATTTTACCTTATCCTCGGGATTGTTTCTTGACCGTTTGCCTTTATCCTTTGTTTTGTGACTTTTCAATACGAATGTACCCTACGTTCATCGGAATCCCAATCCAACCTTATAGCCCTGTTTGTCCCTTTGAATTGCCTATTTTTCCTTTTTACCAACCCCTGTTCTGACAGACGGTTCTCAAGTTATTAATTTTTGAAGCAATTCCTGGGAATTGAATGGTTTTCCATGTGAATGCATCTTTATTGCTTCAAAACCCCGATCTGATGTGTCACGCCTATCCTACCTCTTCTCTCTGATATTTTTCCTTCTTACTCACTATCATTCCGATGCACGGTTCTTCTGTTATTCATTTTTGCGGGTTTTTGAGCCCTTTTTGTGCCTATTTTTCACATTTTTTCATGTGAACCTGCCATATTTTCACCGGAATTCCAGTTTAATTTGATATTCGTGTCCTACCAGCCTTTCCCCCACTTTTTTCTTTTTCGTCCCCCTCTTCCGACTCCTGGATTTTTAGTTATTAATTTTTTTGAGTGTTTTCAAATGCATTTTTCGTATTTTTCCCATATGAACCCCTCCTAATTCCCTTCCAACTGAGTTTTGATGCACCAATCCTGTGAATTTCTTTCTTCCAAACAATTTTCCTTTTTACTATCCTCTATTCCGGTGCACGGTTCTTCCCGTATTAATTTTCGAGTCCATTTTCAGGCCCGTTTTTGGGGGTTTTCCCATGTGAACGCATCCTATCTCGATTGAAACTGTGTTTTATTGTGATAGGTTGTAGGACACCTTGTTCTGCATAATTTTCATTCTTTTCACACTTCGTTCCGATGCGTCGATTTTCCGATATTAATACCCGTATGTGTCTTCGGGTTTTTTTTTTGTTTTTCCATGTGAATACCTTGATTTTGATCCGGACCTGGTGTTGCATGTTTCCGTCATTTTCCCCTCATCTCCCGACACATTTTTCTTTCTTACGGTTTTTTGATCCGACGAATGATTTGGATTTTATTAATTCTTCTTCCTTTTTCCAGTGTGACCACGTTTCTCGTGTCGTGCGTGAACGCGCCTGTTTTTGGTTTTACGCGTCTCGAGACGCCCCCGTGGCATCGTGGTTTGCACGTCACCGTCCCTATCCTGTTTGACCCCGTCACTACAATTTTTTTTTACCCCTGCACGCGTATGGGCACGGGCCGGGGGTGTGTTTCTTACCCCTCTATTTTCCATTTTATTATTTATTTTATTTTTCTTTTTCCATTTAAAAAGCACAACAAAATAAAAAAAAGAGAAAAAAAACAAACCACCTCGAAAACAAAAATAAAAAAGAAAAAAAAAACACAAACCACACGGACACAAAACGAAGGAGAAAAAAAAACACAACCTAATACATAATCATTACAATACATAAATCCACCAAAAAAAAAACTTTAAAAAAAAAACAAAAGAACAGAACGAAAACAAAGCAAGAAGAAAAAAGAAAGAAAAAAACGAGAAAGAAAAAAAAAGAAGAAAAGAAAGAAGAAAGACATAAAGAAAAAGATTTACAAAAAAAAGAATTAAAAAAAATGAAAAAAAATAACTACATGTTCCCGTTGTGCCCACGTCCTTCCCTCCTCCCCCTCCTTCTTCCTCCTTCCTTCCTCCCTCCTTCCTCCTCCCTTTCTCTTGCCTCTTCCTCCTCCTCCTCCTCCTCCTCCTCCTCCTCCCCTTCCTCTTCTTTCTTCTTTTCCTTCTCCTCCTTCTTCTCTTCTCCCCCTTGCTGTTGTTCGATGTCCGCCTCGTCCGCCCCAGGCTGTTGTTCGACACCCTCTCGTCTGCCCCAGGCCGCTGCTCGACGCCACCCCTCCGCCCTGCTGCTGACGAACGCGCCGTTGTTTGCCGCCCGGCGACGTTGTCGCCCTCCGCTTGCCGCCGTTCCTCGTCCGTGATGCCGTTGCGCCACCGTTCGCCGCCTCCCTCCACGGCTGCTGCTCTTGTCGCTGCCGCCGCCACTGTGCCGGCGCTGCCACCGCGTCCTCCTCCACCTCCTCCTCCTCCTCCTCCACCCCCACCCACCCCAGCAACCTCCTCCTCCCCCTCCCCCTCCTCCTCCTCCTCCACCTCCTCCTCCTCCTCCTCAACCACCTAACCACCCTCTGGTTAGTACCTCGCCCTAGTTAACCACTAATCTAACACTAGTTAACCACTAACCTAACACTAGTTAATAACTCACCTAACCTTAGTTAATACCTAAACTAACCCTAGTTAGTCTAATTAACCCCCCTCAACTAACCCTAGTTAGTCTAATTAACCCCCCTCAACTAACCTTGGTTAGCCCCACTAACCCCACCTAAACTAATCGTAGTTAGTTCAACTAACCCTAAGTCCACTAACCCTAGTTAATTGACCCCAGACCTAACTAGACTAACCATACCTAGTTAGACTAACTAGACCTAGTTAGACTGACTTAACCTAGTTAACCAGACCTAACCAGATTAACGTAATTAACCTGCCTAACTAGATTAACCTAATTAACCAGATTAACCTAATTAACTTGCCTAACTAGATTAACCTAACTAACCAGACTTAACCTAATTAACTAGCCTGACTTGAATTAACCTGACTAACCAGAATAACCTACCTAACTTAATTGATTTACTCAACTAAATTAACTTAATCAACTTTCTCAGACTAAGCTAACCTAATTCATTTAATCTACTCAGTTAGCCCTTGTTCCTGCCCTTTCTCTTCCGTTGTTTTCCTGCTAAGTACAGGTGTGCTAGCGGGTGTTCACGTGCGAGGACACGCTTCCAACTTGTTCGTGCGGTGGAGTATTGCAGTCCGCCATTCACACGCCGTCATCCTTCGCTGTTCACACGCAGCTTGGGTACCGCTTTTTATTTTCCAACCCGCAAAATATATAAAAATACAGAAAAAATAAATAGAAAATCCATAAAAATATTAAAATTTTATTAAAAAATAAAAAAATAAATAAAAATTTCTAAGAATTTACAAATATTACTAAAATTATTTAAATATTTTTAAAGTGTAAATTCAAATAAATAAATTGCAAAAAATTTAAAATCTAAAAATTACTTCAAAATTACATGAAAAATGAGTAAATTTTATTAAAAAGTAGTAAAAATACAAAAATAAATTCAAAAAAATTTCAAAAAATTCCACAAATCCCCTTGTCTCTTTTTCCACTAATTTCTCAATTAAATATTTTTCCATAAAAGACAGAAATATTATTTGAAGCCAAAAAGCCCTAATTTTAATAATTCACTTTATAAAAATTCATTTTAAATCCTAAAAATCAGTTGAAAAGTCATGGATGAATTAACATACATTGTGGACACTTGCTAGATGGCTGAAATCCCACTCTTACACTTTAATAACATATTCATGTGTTATATATTTTGATTTAATTATTAAAAAATAACAAAAGAAAAATAAAAAATAACAAAACAACTAAATCAAACCAAACATATATACACAAAACAAACACACCTAAAATACAAATGAAAAAAAATCCATAAACAAATAAAATAAAAAATAAAAATGAAAATAAAATAAAAATAAAGCAAAAACACTAAGGTGCTTTATTTTTTTCAGTCATTGGTCTTTGTTTTTGTTTGACTGGATTCATTGCATTTGGGGGACTACTCCGTGCACCTTCAGTCCATTGCATACACACCCTACCAGGTATTTATTTTTTGAGCTTTATTTATTTTCATTACCCCCTTAACCACAATTAATTGCTAAAATGAACTATATTCACCCGCCTTTTCCACGCGCGTTCGTGCTAAACACACAATTTAATAATTTAAAAATCAACCAGTCGTTCACTTTGCACACGCTACATGTGCTTAAGAGACACCTTAATTGTTAATAAAAATGAACCAACCGTCACAAAAAAGCATGTGTTGGCAAAAAAGCGCTCCACATCACTATTATTTTCTAATTAATGAATTCGCATTTAAAGACCCAATCTAGGAATCGTAGTCTGGGTTTCAATAAAGCACCATTTCACCCTAATAATTTGTAATTAAGATTTTAAGAAAAAATCGTTGTTTTCTTATTAAGGTTTATAACCTAATAAAATGTTATCCATTGTTAATAATTTCTTAAAATGAACCCTTCATTAAAATAATTCCCCCTCATTGCATTTTTTTTCCCTTTTTAATAAATATGCTTCGTGGGATGGACGCCTAAAGTCTTTTTAGTTGAAATTGTTGGTAAAGGTGATGGTTAGGTCCTGATGTACATTTTTTATGGTTTGCCTATGTGCTACGATTATGGGTACGGTTTGTAGTTTTCTTTCTTTCTTGCCTATTCCGGGGTTTTGGGTACCTGTTTGTTGCATCGCATGAAGTTTTCGATCACATATGTGTAGAGGTCATGCCGAATTTTTTCTAGGATGTATATTGTTTGGGGTGGTAAATGGGTTAGTTACATCTATGTATGTGTGTCCTTATTTTGATTGATTCCTTTTTTATAGCCCTTTGGTTGTTTTGCAGGTATTCTTTGTGATTGTCTGTGTTGTGGTGTGTGTGTTTTCCATTTGAACGGCGCCTCACGCTCCTCCTCCTATCCAGTATGTCCTGCTGTCAATAGGGATTATTCTTCCCTATTGGCTTTTGAGCCTATAGCGAAAGTAGGACTTGCGACTTTCGTGGTTGCTTCATTCCCCTTGATTCCAGATGATCCATCCCTGTGTGATGAGTTCCTTGCCTCATACAGCAGAAGTCGGGACTGGTTCATGGTGCTTCCATGATATTGACACCCCGAGGGTTAGGGAAGGCTTTGTCTCTTCCCTACAAAGGAGAGCCCTTTATTACAGCTAGACAATTATTCTCCAACGATGAGATTTTCAAGCTATTACAGAAGCAGACCAAGGAAATTCTGGATGTCAAGAAAGTGATAAACACTTCAGGAGTATCTTTTTCCATGATCACTAATCCTCTTTGGAAGTTGGTCTGCTAGTTTCTCCAAGACAGGTTTATGCCTGCCAAAACACCATCCCATTAATTCCAAAGAGCTCTTTACAACTTCCAGGATGGTATTAAAAGGGTGGCTATTGATTGGAGTACTTACCTGCTTACAAAGATGGACCAACATTTTGTCAAAGTAACCAGAGGAAATGTCACAAATGTTACATATGGTTCCTACTTTCTTGACATACTTAGGCCTAAAGAAGGGTGTGCTACTACCTCCTCCATCTGATCCAGTACCTCCTCCTCTACCTTCAGAAGAGTCAAAACCTATTGATATAGAGGATCTTGATTCCTCTCCTCCATTGGTCATTCAGCGAAAACGCTTGAAGCGTGTGGCAGATAAAACTCCTTCAGTTCTTCCTTCAGTCACAATTCTTGCTACATCTAGCAGTGGATCTCCTTGCTTACCTCACATGTAAAAACTTGTTCAGAGCACATAGAGAGGGTTCATTGGACATATCAGTCCCTTCCCCTCCTCCACTGGTCATTCAGTGAAAACGCTTGAAGCGTGTGGCAGATAAAACTCCTTCAGTTCTTCCTTCAGTCACAATTCATGCTACATCTGGCAGTGACCTCCCTGCTTACCTCACATGTAACAACTTGTTTAGAGCACATAGAGAGGGTTCCTTGGACATATCAGTCCCTTCACTGAAAAATTAAGTGTCGAGAGATGCCATTCCATCCCTTTGTAAATACATTCAGAGTTCGATTGAACTTTCAGTGAACAGCTTTTGTTCAACAGCTGTATGCTTCCTTTTATGAAGAACTGATGCAGTCCAAAGACCAGTTGCATAAGGCAACCTCAGAGTTAGCCTCTGCTAAAAATACACTTGCAGATCTATTTAAACAGATGGAGCAACAAACCCAAATGATTGAGACTCAAAGAGAAGAGATATCTTCTTTGAAGATTCAGTTAACAAAAGCTCAATCAGAGGTCACTAAAGTCTCAGAGGAGAAGGAGAGGATGTTCGAAGAAGCTAAAGAGTTTCAGACTCTTTATGATGCAAAACTCTTGACCTTACAGACTACTCACGACACAGTGGAATCACAAGCTTCCCAAATAAAGTAGTTGCAAGACCAACTGACGCAGTCATGGTCTGTTCCTCCAAGCCCCACTGTTCCTCTGATTCCTTCTCTAAGCAAGACTTGGCAGTTCTCCAGAGATAGGCCACATTGTGTCCTTTGTTCTAAGATAAGGTGGAAAGATTGCAGTCCTGGATGGATTTGTTATGGTCTACATTTGAGCACTTCCAGGAGTATGTTCCTCCGGACCATTCTTTCTTTGTCCACTATCAATTGCAGAAGTTAGGCTTTTACATGAAGCTTTCAATGATGGATCTTCCTCTTCCAGAGGATGGTTGGAGTGGGGCTTGGTCTCCTGATTTACTGGTACAAGTGGTCCGTATGGTGTTTGAAGATTCTGTGATGATGGATACCATGTTGCTATCTTACATGTATCTACGAGGTGATCTGTTGATTCCAGATGATGTAGATATGGCTTGGTATGTGGGGGATGTGGTTTTGCAAGCTGTTTTATATGTCAACTATTTGGACTTGCGGATAGATGACATGTTCCAGTGTTATTCCTCAAAAGTGGCTACTTGCCCTGACAATTCTTGGCACTCAATGATTGATTCTGTGGTCCTGAATCAACGTCAGAATACAGCTTCTACCTATGTACAGAGCACTAACCAACTGAGGGTGGATCTCTTAGCTTATCTTTCCAAAAACCATCCATTTGATTCAACTTTTTTTTATGCCTATCAGAGAAGATCTGTCTTAGGTCCCTCTGTTCCTAGCCTATTGTACTACCAACAAATGGCTCATCGCTATGATACCTATCTTTCCCTTTATCAAACCAATTCAACCACAATCTTACCTCTTCTTTTCCAACCTCAATCTTTTCCTCAAATTCCCATATTTACCTATTGCTCTTTTATCGAAGATAGAATGTTTTCCCCTTCTCCACCATGTCCTTCTCCATCTATCCATATACCTTCTACTTTTCCTGTTTATCAATTAACAACTTTCCTAACTGATTCCCTTAAATTTTTAGCCACTCCTTCTTTAACTTATTCCTCCTTTTATGATTTTTCCTACCCATCTCTTCATCCTCTGTTACTTATTCCACTTCCATCTCCTATCACTTCTATTTCTCAACCCCCTCAGTTGGTTAGTGAATATGAAGGGTTTGATCAGCAGATTTCCAGAAGAAGAGGATGGAGCTCGACTGTGATTCTCTTATAGGAGCTCAAATTAATTGGCCAATAATTCCAGGGGATTGGACAACTACGAGTCAAGCATACTAGAACGCCTATGGTGAGTTCGTGCTGATTGAGAATAATTTGTTCGAGATCTCTTTTCAAACTATTGATGGAGGATGAACGCCTATGGTGGAAAGTTGAAGAGAACCTCTTATATCCTTTACAAATTTATTATGGCTTTTAAATGATTATCAGATGAGTTAATGAATAACGAAGTTTTCATTTAGTAGTTTTTTCTATCAGATCCAGGTTATAAGTTGGGGTCATGGTTTGGAGAGACTATTGAAGATACGACAGAAGATAAAATTGAGCTCTTTAATGAACTTATATTTTTCTTTTCCTTACGTCGCGAGGACGCTTCCTTTCTAAGTGTGGGGATATGTTGAGAGTGGAAAAAGACTGAATTTTTGACTAATTTTTAATATTTTTGAGGACTGAATGATTGATTTTTGATGGATTTAGAGTGATGTATGGTTGTTAATGGAAATGTTTGAGAGTGTTTTGGATGATATTGATTATGTTTTGGAAGTTCATGATGATTCTCAGTGGAGATATGAAGCTCTATGATGTTTTGTTGAGCTTCTGATTGGTTCTGTATACCTTCTGTATAGCTTCTGTTTTGTTCTGATTGACTTCTGTATGAAGCATGGATTGATGATTGATGAAGATTGAGATCTTTTGGAAGCCTATTGAATAGTTTTTGATAGTATGGAATGGTTTGAGTATGAGTTATGAGGTTCTGATGACCTTCTATAACCCTCTGTAGACCTTCTGTAGAGCCTCTATCTCTGCTCTGTCTCTGTATTGTAATTGTACTGTAGCTGCTCTGGTACTGTACTGTAACTGTTCTGTAGACTTTTTGTAAGTGTTCTGTAGAATGTATGTGTGACTTTGGAAAATTTTTCTAACTTTTGGAAAGGATGAATCTAAGTTCAAAAGAGCTAAAACAAGTGGAAGAAGCAGTTGTTGAAGATTGAAGAGAAGACTGAGTGACGGTGATAGTAGTGAGCTGTGAAAAGACACTGTAATGGCTAAGGTGACTCTTCATATCAAACATACCTCTTGGGAGGTACATCCACGACCTAAGAAGGATTGTTGAGAGTTATGAGAGTATTGTAGTGAGGAGATGATGCACTATTGAGAGAGAGATAGGGAGAGCCAGAGATAGTCAATTCTATTAAAACAGTGTAACTGTATATGAGAGATTGAGAGAGAAAATTATGAAGACATTGAAGATGAATAATATGTGATTGATTTCCATTCAAAGATGGTGTATTCTTTTGTGTTCTTTATTCTATTGATGGATTCTATGAAGATGTTGAAGAATATGGTTGATTTTATTAAATCCGTGGGAGAAATCTACTATGATGTTGCGTCAAGAATTATTGTTTTCTTTGTTTTGATGATCAAAAGAATGAAATGAAAGCTTGTTGATGTTACAAGATAGATTTTCTTGCAAGAGAATTCCCTTTTCCTTGGTGTTCCTCTTGGGGCTCCATTTAGCCCCCTCATTGAAGGTGATGGCCTTTTCCATAGCCCTCTTGCAATTATCCTCATCATCAGAGAATGGCAAGTCAATGATTACAATCACATGCATCTAATCTTGCTCATCCTCTAGACAAGGAATATATTTGGACCATAGTTGGGAATACTTTGTGATTCTCCCTTGAGCATGGCTAAGATGGCATCTAGGTCAATTGGTGATGTCTTCCAAGTGTCCATCTCTACTTGAACTACTTTCTCCCAATTTCCAAATAACATTAGTCCATTACCCGAGTCCTCTATTATACGAGCACTTTGAATCCAAGGTCTTCCTAATAAGATATCGTAGTCCACTCCTATTATCACAATGACATTGACTGAAACTGTACTATGGCTATCTTGATTAGCTAATCCGTTAGTACTCCAAACAGGTGAACCTTCATACCATTGGTTAAGGTCACATTGAATCTAGTAGTTTCAATAGGATGGACTTCCCCATGCTTGTAGCATTGTATGGTTAAGAATGCTCACTCCCACCCCAGTATCTAAAATGCTCTTTTGTGTCATGTCTCCCAATGCTATCATAGGTAGGACGGTGTGCATCTCGGTCCCTTCCTAGAAAGCATTGATTTGCAGTGACCCTACCACTAGAGATGGTGCCACACTAGGCATGTGAGTGTCATTATCTACTTCATTTGTGGCATAGTTCTCTCTTACCTCTCAACCCATGCCTTTAAAGTATTCCACAACTCTCGATTTTGCCTCATCAATTTCCCTAAAAGGCAATGCCACTCGTGTTGACATAAGAGTTGCTAGCAATCTTACATCAACCTCGTTGGTTGCATATCGTTTGGGTGGTTTCATCCCTAGGATGGGCAAGGTGGTTTCATCTTGCTGGAAATGAGGTTCTTGCCCTTGTTGTTGGTCATTTGTAGGTTGGTGAGTGTTAATCTCAGCACTAGAAAAAGCAGAAAAGGTGAAAAAGTGCAAGTTAGGAAGTTGAAAAAGGCAGCCCAGAAGGAAATCGGACACAAAGAAAGAAGTAGGAAGGGAAATGGCCGAAAGCGCAAGGGTGGCCTCAAAAGCTAAGTCAAAGGAAAAAGTACATTTTTAAATGCAAGGCATCCCTAATAATTTTGTAAAAGAGCACCAAGCTCCCTCTTGTGCAAATTGTAAGGATAGATGGGTGGTAGAAAGGAAGCTAGGAAAATAGGAGGACAATACCGGCCTTGTAAAAAAGGGGATGATTGCCCAAAAGGGATTAGGGTTTTGTATATAAACTTAAAAAGTGAATGAGAAGCTCATTCTTTGGTGTGTGGCAAAAGTGATATCTTCTTCTTCTCTTCTTCTCTCCTTCTTTCTTGCTTGTGTGTGCTTGAGAGAGGGAGTGTGAGAGTGTGAGAGAGTGAGTATGTGAGGGTGAGGGATCGAGGAAAAGAAGCTCTCCATTGTCTCCTTTCTTCTTATCTTCTCTTGTCTCGCACACGGATATGGAGGATGGAGCTTGAAGGTGGAGGCTTGAGGATGCTTGAGCTCACATCATGACTCGTGGAGCTACTGAGTTACTTGAGAGAGGAGGCTACTTGTTTGAGCACCAAGGTAAGCTCACTACATTCCCGTCGCATCGAAGGCACGTCGGCTAGGTGAGACAGATCCATTTGTGCTTGCTTGAAATTCTTGAAAGAATAAGCGGTTCGTGGGTCTTGATAGTTCAGCGTGAGCTTCCACTACATTTTGGTTCCGTTGTCAAGACAAATAGATTCAAGCTTGAGCACTTGCATACATACCTTAACCTTTGTCCATTGAACTATTCTTAGAGTGCTTGCTACCTAGTATGCTATAAGATCACGCAAACAAAGTGAAAATTATCTTTGCTATTGCCACGTGCCATCACACTTGGCCTGTCCGAGTCCCAGGACTCGGATAGCCACTTCAAGCCGAAACCTAGAATCGGCCCTCGGCCCGCTCACATTCAGCCCACT
This sequence comes from Lygodium microphyllum, assembly GCF_053477565.2. Taxonomy (NCBI): domain Eukaryota; kingdom Viridiplantae; phylum Streptophyta; class Polypodiopsida; order Schizaeales; family Lygodiaceae; genus Lygodium; species Lygodium microphyllum. The sequence goes on from NC_141144.1 coordinate 446,495, forward strand.
CGGCCCAACTAGACTTGACCACCTAAAATTCGGCCCACCAGATTTGGCCCCATCTCACTCAGCCCTCGGCCATTCGGCCCTAGGCCACTTGGAGGGGGCCGAGTCTAACACTTGGACCCTGCAATTCAAACTAGCTGGGCCGAATCTAGAATTTATCAGATTTGACATCTGTAGACCTTGATTGACTTGGACCATAGCCGAAAAAACCCCTGAGAGTGATACAGATAAATGAAATAACTTTTTGGCACAAGAAACAAGAGAACTAGTGAATTGTAGATCTAGCAACGATGCTAGCCAACTTGCTAGCTGTCCACCTTGTTGAGAGTGCCAAACTGAGTCGTAGACCCTCAATTAGACCTTGATTGAGCAGAAAGATGCAGCGCAGACCCTAGAGACTAGCGAGAGCAGCTGTGGCCGAGCTTAAAGTCGTATCAGGCTGAGAACGTAGACGGGAGTGTTAAAGTTGCATTTACCATTTTGGATTGCTCCCCACATTATTTTTCGACACTTGAATTGCACCTGAAGAAAGGTTAAAAGCCTCATTTTGCACAATGCACGGAAAACAACACACACACACACACACACACACACACACACACACACACACACACACACACACACACACACACACACACACACACACACACACACACACACACACACACACACACACACACACACACACACACACACACACACACACACACACACACACACACACACACACACAGAGTGATGGTAAATTGAGGATTGTCTACAAATAACAAAGGAACTCACTCAAACTTAAGAAACTAAATGAACCCACTAGTAGGAGAAGACCCTGAAACTTAGACGGGTAACCGAGAACCCAAGTGGTAGGGCCAAGAGGAAGATGAGAAATAGAAGCTAGATGAATTGAAGGCCCGACATCATTGTAGGAGTGAATCTACTCGATTTAATCAACCTCATCAACACCCTGGTGGAACAAGAGACCGTGGATATGGCAGAGACTAGCACGAACCGAAGATGCAACGAAGAGCTTAATCTGGGGAATTTCTCCGATGAAATCCATTAGATGGTGAGCAAGTAGGACTTGCAAACCTGGATGGATCACCATAGTAGGTCATTAGAGGAAATCATAGCGGACCTCGAAGAGGAGAGGAGACTAGCACAGGAAGCTTTGCAAGGCATAGTGGCCTACAATTAGGAACAACAAGTTAGAAGCTTACGACAGAATGTAGAAATGCAGGAGATCCAGTGAGTGTTAGACTTAGTAAACAAAAATTGATCAGGACCTAACGTGGAGAGAGAGAGAGAGCTAGAAGGAGACCTTACGCTGAGTGAGCTTCTTATGAAGCAACTATTAGACAACATATTCGCAAAGCAGAGCACAACAACACTTGCGGCCTCGTTGCTCACAGGGCTAGGAGTCAACTAGGGCTCAAAGAGCCAATAAAAAATCCTTGTTGTTGCTAAGTAGTTAGACAAGTACTAGTCAAACAATGATCCCTACAGCTTCATAGAGCTGTTCAAGCAGGTCTGTGAGGCCAACGGCCTCACCAATCTCACCCAGTGCTTGCAAGCCTTCGGCCTATGCTTAAGTGATAAGGGAAGGACTTGGTACACTAGCTTAGATGCCGCACAACGTAACATTTTCAACCATCTCAAGAACCTCTTCATTAAGAGATTCTCGGAGGCTAAGTACTTGGACAATCCGATTGTACGGCTCATGAACGTGAAGCAGAGAGATAAGGAAGATATCATTGATTATGTGACCCATACGAGGAGTCTCTTTAAGAGAATCTCAACAAATGAATGACCCACGGAAAGGGCAATGCCCACGGTCTTCATCAACAGAATACTAAGTGAGGAACTCTACAAGGCCTTGGTAGGCAACTCAAGCTTGCAGCGAGACGTGCTAACTAGGGTCTTTGAAGAGGCTCTTCGAGTGGATGACCAGCTCAAGGAGAGGAGCTCCAGGAGCTCAAATCGAGACAAGGCTAGCTCTAGAACATCAGAAAGGGCAACCACATCCAGTGAACAGTCGGTCCCAAGTAGCCAAGATAAGAGAAATAGTAGTGACTAGAACTAGGAGCTAGCGGAGATGAAGATGGAGAAAGCAAGGCTACAAGAAATGGTGAGGAGACTATTGTGTCCACACATCCAATGCATGTATTGTGGCATGAAAACCACCTGCCAATTGAGTGTCACAACCTTAGGTCCTAACCTTGGATCAATTGTGGTAGGTTCAGTCACGATGCCATGCATTGCAGACTACTGAGACGACTCGTGCTCTCTCGACATCTAATGATGCTAAACCAGCCATTTCTAGGATGGAGATAAATCCCACAGGCATACCCTGGCCACCTGGACCTTTCATAATCCATCCACCAAGGGATGCTCTAGTCCACGAATGATGACAAGCCCTATATAAACCCTTACATCTCGTACGACAAAGAGGGTAATCCAATCCTCATGGATTATCGACCAATATTAGTGATGGCGCTAGGTAGAGGTAGAGGTAGAGGTAGAGGCTTAGGGGGGCAGATCCAAGAACTGATTTCTTGTTGGATTTGTAGTCACCCGAGGACACATCTCCTCATGCTACCTCGAATAGGAGCAAGCTAATCGAGAAAAGACTGATCTTAGGGGCCCAGAATGTGGAATTACTCACTTGTTTGCCAAATGTCCTAGACGAAAGCCACCCTCTAGTGCAGAAAATGAGCCATCAATACCATTGGGGTTATTTGGAGTTGAGACATTTGATGGAGAGGACACACCTATCCCGTTATACGTCATGACTTGGGCACAGATGAAGCAAAAGCCAACATATCACTGCCTTGACCTAGCAATCTAGATGTAGCCTCGATAGGGAAAAAGAGCCATAGGTGAAGGAAGAAGAGGATGGAGGCTAAGGTCATGCTTAAAACAAAGGGTGCTATGACACTGCCCATAGAAAAGAAAGTCACCGACGCAGAGACAAAGACATCTGCTCCAAGGACTGTTGAGAAGGGGAGTGCTGGGGTGGGGGAGTATCCCAACCCAAAACATCAGCTCGAAGCCATAGAGAAGTTCAAGGAGTGGGTGAAAGAGGCCTAAGAACACCTTAAGGACGTTGAGCCTATCTTGGAGGACGAGATCGATGATCTCTCAAGAGTAAGCACACTAGCTTCCCCTCCATGACCAAAGTCGAAAGATGCATCTGCACCACAAGCAGTGTCACTTAGACAGAGTTTAAACACTATGGGCTAGCAAACCACTCAAAACCATTGGCCAAGGAATGCAGGACTAGAAAAAGAGAAAGTAGGTAGCAATCTTCCTACAATGCTAGTGACCACCCTAGTGACTCTAAGCTTAGGAGATCTGCTTAGGCAACATCCAACCCTATGGCAAGAACTGAAGTAGTGGGTTGAAGGACCAATGGAGCAAGGGGTAGCTGACCTACATGATCATGATGCAGTAACTCAAATACCTAGTATGTGGTTGCACTCTGTACCCAAGACCTTGCGCATTGATGCTTTTTGGGAGGGCATAGAGATGCATGCAGTCCTACCGGTTCTAGCATTAAGAGATGCCACACGAAAAGGGATCGTGGACACGGGGGTAGGAGTCAGTGTTCTTAGCCATGCAGTACTCCAAGCTTGGGGTGACCCACCTGTCAAGAATGCTAGGTTTAATGTTACACTGGCCAATGGAGTGAAGATTAGGCCATTCAGAGTGTTGAAGAACTGGCCATTGAAGATCGTAAGTGTCCAATTTTATGTGAACTTCATTGTCATGAAGGGAGTAGACTATGACATTCTGCTAGGCTGACCTTGGATGAGGAATTCACGAGTCATAAAGGACTGGGCAATGGCCTCTGATCTTATTAGGTAACCGAATGAAAGAGGTAAGGGTAGGGATGGATACTTGGAAGACTACGCGAGTCAACTTAGATGCCATCTCAACCATGCTGAAGGGTAATGCGCAAGCTAGAAAATCATATGGGCCACTCACCAACTAAATCCCTTGTCTTGAGGACAAGCAAGATTGGATGCATGTGCTAGCCTTAATCGATCTGCCATTCTCGACTAATGAGGAGTATGAGAAAGCCACTAAGGAAATTGGTAAGCCTAGTGACACATCCCTAGTACCAGTCTGCATGATGGCAAGGAGCTTGCACAAAAAACCCAACCCTGTCAAGGTACGAGTGGCCACTATCATAGAAATTGAAAATGAAGATTAGGAAGCCGTAGCTTCGGCCTACCTACTTGTGACTGTCACTACCAAACAAACACATACATTTGATGCATTGATCGATGAGGGTGTTGATTTTAATATCTTGACTCATGATCATTGGATTCAAATTGGCAGAGCACAATTGCAGCCCAATAAAATCAATTCATATGGGGACCGATCATATGCAGTTTTGGGAAAGTGCAAGGTTGCAGTCTCTATTGAGTTTGAAAGTGTACCAATGATCTTTTATGTGTTGCCAAATACGTTGTTGGGACATACGTTTAAAAAGCAGACATTGTGCAATGTCAACTACCAGCCACAGTGGATTCATCTAGCCATCAACGAACGTACAAATAATCATGACTTTCAATAAGGGTAGTGTGACTCCATTGAAGCTTGCAAAGACACGAGTAGAGCAACCCACTACCAAGTTTGAGGAGGGGGTCGTGACTTGTCACAACTTGCCAAATCTTGATGCTAGCAAACCACAGAAATTAGAGCTAAGGTCTAGGAACCATAGCTCAAATGGATGCCTAAAAATCAAGGGCCGCCACCTAGAAGTGCACAATCACAACCTTGCAAGGCTAGGAACTTGTATTCGAAACCTAGGAGGCATAAAAGGAACTATCGACATCAATGAATGGTCAAGCAACGATGGGTTCCCAAGATCTTATTGAAGCGCAAGGCTATTACGAGGGTAATGCCTAGATATGGGTTCCTAAACCCAAGATGTCCAAGGGCACTGCTCAAATGCCGGCCTCAAACTTGACCACACCAAGCCATGTGATAGAAAATGCCCCAATTCCACCAATGACTTAGGTTGTGAAGCCCATAGAACCTCAATCGCATAAGCTAGAGAGACTAAACAAGTCTATTGACCAGAGCCGCAACCTGCTACTCACACACTATCTCAACCCAGTCCTACTAGTGTCCCTCAAAACTCACCAGTGTCTAGTAGCTCGACACCCACCAGCGCGCAGGAAGCCCAACCACACTCTCAAGAGCAACTAAAGCTGCAACCATCAGCCGCCAAATTATCTAGTTCAAACCCCAACCACCTGCAGGCCTTAGAACCTCTTACAAATGAACATCAATTCTCACTTTGGTCGTGGACTTCACTGAAAATACAGGGGATGACTTGGTTGCTTGCCTTCGATAGTTGGACGCCACATTTACCACACTTGCTAAAAGATATGATCGACTAGACCTAGGTCTTTTGGATGAGCCTTTAGCAATGGAGGTAAGCACGTTGCCTTGTAGATGGAAGGAATCTGAATTTATATTTGTTCAGCTTCCTGAGGTAGTCGAGGAATTAATTGCCACCAAGATATCTCGAGAACACACATGAAAACAATGCCTCATTATGTCTTATGACAAGAGCTCAGTCCTTGCCACTAACCAGGAAATTGAGGAATTGAAGCAACTTGCTATCAATGACTCCTCTTTCTTGAGGAAATGGTGTGCTCTCTGACTTCAATGGGAGAAAGAGGGCTACCAAATCATGAGGAAATGGTGTGCTCTCTGACTTCAATGGGAGAAAGAGGGCTACCAAATCATGACCAAAGCTAAGCAGCAATGTGCAATCAAAACCTCGGAGTACGACCCCACTTATGTAGCTCCAACCTCCTATAGGGTGTTGACCACCATTCGTAACCTACCCCTAGAAGAGCACGTCTTGACCCATCCGTATTTACATCAAATTCAGACTGAGGAGGAGTAACACATTGCTAGCAAGATCGACTCCCTTAACTTCTTCACGGATGTTCTCACCTACATCACTCAAGTATGCATTCCTCCTTTCAACATGGACATCTATGCTACTCTAGAATACAATTTGAACTTCTATGCTTGGCTCATGCAAAAGTAAAATGCCAAGAGCACACGCTACATGTCCTTAACCTCTCAAACCTTAATCCTGGAAGGATTATTCTCAATTCCAAAGGGGAGGGGATAAGGTGAATCAAACATGCAAGGTGAATGAACATGCAAGGAAAGAAGCCTCAATCAACATCCAAAAGAGGAAAAGAGTGGATGAAAATCAACTTGTGATTGAGGAAAAAAGTCATAAATTTTTTGGAATGAATGGACTTCTTGAAGAAAAAATTCTCTTTTTGTATTTAAGCATCTTAAGGTCACTAATGGTGAACTATGGTATCATGGCGGGAACTCAAAATGGTAGCATAGTAAGATCAGGCCCATTGACTTCTATTCACGGAAGAAGAAAGGAAAAGGTACCGCATCTCCCTTGAGAACCACGCCTATAGCCAGTTCAGAACTATCCACAACATTGGAGAAGTTGTGGCCACGGAGGAGGAGGAGGCTGCCAAAAGAGACGTAGAATAGTGTAATATGAAAAAATACGTTGAGAAATTTGGGTAGGAAACCGATCATACCGAATGCGTAGAGTTCTTGAGAACCTATGATCCTGATAGAGAATGTGGCATGGCGACAGTTGGAAGAGGAGTAGTAGCCAAGCAAGTACAAGTCCAACTCAATAAAGCCTTTGTGGAGAAGGCACTAGGGCTAGAACCCAAGACGGAAAGGAGATCGAAAAGAGATGTCTATGCCATGTTGAACATGAAGAAGGACCAACTTTTGACTAATGATGGCATCGGCATCCAAGACATCCCTGGCCTAATGTCACTTGCCTCCCTAACAATTCGATGGCAGTATGTTTTAGTGGTTCATCAAATAACTATCCTAGATGACTTTGCTCGGCACTTGTGAGAATGCACGAGGTCTATCGTCTAGGTTTTCTAGAGTCCACCCCATAATGGAAGGTACCAGCCATCTCCACGAGGATCAACTTACAAGATTGGGGTCCTAATTTGACAATTGAGGTCTCAATACATCAGCTAGCTCCATCAAAGATGTCCCACAAGGGCTTCTCGTCCAACTAGAGCGATCGTTATCCTTGGTTCGTGGAGAGCAATGCTTTTTTCCAGTATAACTGGTTAGGATTTAGGGAACCCTAACGAAGTTTTGGCACAGTTGCCGCACCTCTCCCCTAAGATAATTTCTGATCAGGGTCTTAAGACTTGACCCTGGGTAAGTCAACACTTGGCTCTGCCTAATTTTTCCTAATTAACGTTTCATTCAATCTCTTGAGAGAAGCTCCCAGTTTACTAGGACCACCCATCCGTAGGACAGATCTCTCAAGGATCTTGCCCACCTACTTCCCACAAATGGTTTTATTTAGTTTTCTAATTATCTATCACATTAAGTGATGGTATATAAAAGAAACTTCATTAATTAACCCGTTATCACAAGTTCCTTCGTGTAATTTTACGGCACAACACAAAGATATACAAAACAGTCTTTTTGCAAAACATATTTATTTATTATTTCATAAAGTTATTCACAATGATTTTCCCCTTCTCTGCATACGCAGAAGATAAAACCTCCATTCATAAAAAAATCTCTTCTGTCTACGCAGAAGAAAAAAAACATTTCACGATTTTTGTCCCTTCACTAGGCAGACTCTAGGATCCTACCTTGATTCGTGTGAGGGTTAGGTAGTTCCTAGGAGCGATCAAGAGGTTTACGGTCTGAGCCCCTCTGGCACTCCTGCCTCCTCTTGCCAAACGGATTCCTCATCGAGTTCCTTGCATCAATACAAAATAATCCCCCTTGGAGCAAGGTTTTGCATCTAGCCGTGGGGGAGGCATAGTGCGATCTTTCCTCTTATCCTGATTATATATTTACAATTAGATCTAACTGCTGCAAGCACAATCAATCTTTCCTGTGCAACCATCAATGCGTGCACAAATAAAAAGGAAATAGTAGAGCAAGTCTTTTTGGCATAGGAAGTAGCCCCACCCAAATCTAGGATTTCTCTTTTAAGGTCCCACCTTATTCTTAGGGTTTCACTTTCTACTTGCAACTCTTTTTTTGGGATTCGTAAGTTATTTTGAGAATCTGATTAATTATGAGAAGTCTATTTTATCCTTATGAAAATTTTGGTATTTTCACCGTAAAAGATAATATGGGCATTTATGCCTATGGCAGGCAATTCATGCGCTGCCTTTGCCCTAACCTGCACTTAGCAGGATTTCAAATGCTTTTCCAAGTCTATTTAGACTTTAGAATTTGTATCGACAAATTATTATCAATGTCTAATGAGTCCTACAAACTTTTGATATTTATTTACTTTCTTGATTTTGGTAGTTTCAAGGTTATCAAGTATTTCATAGTTGTTTTCGCTTCAACATTCTCGATATTTTAGGTTAGGTTATCTCGTTGATTCATACGTGGGTTAACTCACGATATTGACGCTCTCACTAATATAATCATTAATATTAACATTGCGTGTGTTTTCAATAAGAAAATATTTTTAATTTTATTCTACTCATATTCTATGGTTTAATTGAAAATATTTGACCATTTGTCGAACTTTCAACGTTATCTAGAAAGATGAATTTTCTTTTAACTATGTTCTAAGTGCAATGCTGATTGTTTTTGTGAAAATTTTATTCCAGGCAATGCAAAAATCATAAGTGTAATTTTTATTTCATCTTTCAAAGATCGAATTATATTTTCACGCACCTAATTTATGTGCATCTAGTATATATTTTTCTATATAAATTTTTGTTGATTTAATGTATTAATTATTTTATGATATTATCTAAATGATTTTCCATAAATTATTATAAAATTCATATGTTTTTTTTTATCATTGAAAAAATGAAATAGAGATAGTCACTTTTAGGAAAAAATGATAAAATATTTCCTTCCCTAACAACGTCTATCATTTTTATGATCACATGCATCTTTAACTAAATAATAATAAATATCACAAAATAAACCATAATTATTAATTTTTTGAGAGACATATAATCTTTTTCCAAGTAAAAGAGTATTTTCATTGAATATTTAGTTATTATATTACTTAGGTTATTTTCCTACGCGGCAGTTCATATGCATTTTCATCAGAATGCATTTATAATCCTTTAAAGCTAAATAAAGCGATAAGCTTATAAAATATTAAAAAGTTTCAAACTGACGAGATGTTACCTCTCTCAGGTTTGTTGCGACAGGGGTCTTGCTAATTCGTACCATGTCATTTTCTCCATCGGCCACATTCCTTGCTTTCCTTGCTTCAAATGTGCTTTTTAAATTTCTGTGACCTTGCGGAGCCATCAGATGTCACGCGAAATTGTTGTGGTAGTTCAGGGAGAGTTGATGGATGTCCAAAAAAATTTCACCAACGTTTCACTCAATGATTTGGTCATGTTGGACGAATGCGTAACGGGGGGTAGAGAAAATAAAAATGAGGTAGATGGGGGGGGGGGGGTATTTTCCTCTTTCAAGGCTCAAAGCTTCAATGAGGAAGAGAAGTAGATAAATTTTTCCATCATCAGGAGGTCTTCCTTCTTGCTTTTTTTGTGAAAGAGAGGGGGTGTATTTATAGGCATGAGGGGGAGTATGCAGTTACTTGTTGGATGGTGGCATGGGGATGATTTTTTAATGCTTTCTCTCCCTCTAGGTGTAAAAAAAGTCATGTATTTTGGCCTATTTTTTCAAAAACATGTTTTTTCCTTCAAAACAACTTTCTTTGGTGGTTTTTGGCCAAGTTACTTCATGACTTATCTAGTATATAAAGTCATGCCATACTCTTTAATACTTAACTTACACAATATCATGCTCGTTCTTGCACATTCTTCATCTACCGATTGAGGCTTTTGTGAATTGTCTTGCAGTTACAAAATCAATGCGATCATTGACGTATTAAATGGAATCAAGAATGCCAAATCAAATATAATGTGGAAAAAATTATATGATCAAGCCGTCATAATATTATTTATGAGGCATCTTTGCTTTTTGTTGGCTGGGATCATTGGGGCATCTTGTCATGTCGGATTGTGGAATTGATTTAATGCGAGACTTGATATTGAGAAAATTACATGTTGTCACTTATGTGACAGCTCAACGAGTAATTTTTAAAATGCCTCAAGCTCGAATTCATTTCTTGATATGAAGCACTATGGTGGGAACATTACATCCTCTCCTTCTTAGAGGAATCGAGATGTCCTCATCTCAAAAAGAAATGGGAAAACTATTTTTCTAGAGCTTCTCTTGGTAGCATCCTCCTCAGGATAGTCTTTCCACTAGATAAGATACTCTGTAACGGTCATGTTTCTCACAGGTTTCTCTTTTACATCTAGAATCTTATTAGGTTGGAGTTCAAGGGTTCCTTGACTAGGCATTTCAATTTGCTGGTCATTAAGAATATGATCTTGATTTTCCACATAAGCTTTCAGAAGACTAACATGAAATACATTGTGGACTTTCGCATAATTAGGAAGTTGCTGTTTGTAGGCATTAGCTCCTAGGCATTTGAGAACCTTGTATGGTCAAAATACCTTGGACTCAACTTTTTGAAATTTTCTAATGACAGAGAACTCTTCTTTGGGCGTACACGGATGAAAACCATGTCTCCCTCTTGGAAGATACACTCTTGCCGTCTTAGGTTAGCATAAGCTTTATGGTGGTCTTTGGTAGCTTGGATGTATTGTCTGATAGTTTTTGGAGCCCCAAGAGGAACACCAAGGAAAAGGGAATTCTCTTGCAAGAAAATCTATCTTGTAACATCAACAAGCTTTTATTTCATTCTTTTGATCATCAAAACAAAGAAAACAGCCATTCTTCACGCAACATCATAGTAGATTTCTCCCACGGATTTGATAGAATAAACCATAATCTTCAACATCTTCATAAAATTCTTCAATAGGACAAAGAAAACAAAAGAATTCACCATCTTTGAATGGAAATCAATCACATATTATTCATCTTCAATGTCTTCATGGTTCTCTCTCACAATCTCTCATATACAGTTACATTGTTTTGATAAAATTAACTCTCTCTAGCTCTCTCTCTCTCTTAATAGTACATCATCTCCTCACTAAAATATTCTCATAATAACCCTCAATAATCCTTCTTAGGTCGTGGATGCACCTCCCAAGAGGTATGTCTGATATGAAGAGTCACCAGAGCCACTACAGTGTCTTTTCACAGCTCACTACTGTCACTGTCACTTAGTCTTCTCTTCAGTCTTTAGCAGCTACTTCTTCCACTTGTTTTAGCTCTTTTGAACTTAGATTCATCCTTTCCAAAGGTTAGAAAAATTTTCCAAAGTCACACATACATTCTATAGAACACTTACAGAAGGTCTACAGAACAGTTACAATACAATACCAGAACAACTATAGTACAGTTACAGTACAGAGATAGAGAGGCTCTACAGAAGGTCTACAGAGGGTCATCAGAACCTCATAACTCATACTCAAACCATTCCATACTATCAAAAACTATTCAATAGGCTTTCAAAATATCTCAATCTTCATCAATCATCAATCCATGCTTCATACAGAAGACAATCAGAATAAAACAGAAGCTATATAGAAGGTATACATAACTAATCAGAACATATCAGAACATCATAGAACTTCATATCTCCACTGAAAATCATCATGAACTTCCAAAACATAATCAATATCATCCAAAACACTCTCAAATATTTCCATTAACAACCATACATCACTCTAAATCCATCAAAAATCAATCATTCAGACCTCAAAAACAACAAAAATTAGTCAAAAATTCAATCTTTTTCCACTCTCAACATATCCCCACACTTAGAAAGGAAGCGCCCTCACAACCTAAGGAAAAGAAGAATATAAGTTCACTAAAGAGCTCAATTTTATCTTCCATAGAATCTTTAATAATCTTTCCAAAACACAACCCCAACTTATCACCTATATTTGATAGAAAAAACTACTAAAGGAAAACTTTCGTTATTCATTAACTCATCTGATTAATCATTTAAAAACCATAACAAATTTGTAAAGGATATAAGACATTCTCTTCAGCTTTCTACCATAGGCTTTCCATCCACCATCAATCTTTTGAAAAGAGCTCTCGAACAAGTTATTCTCAATCAGCACGAACTCATCACATACAATTAATACAACACATACAAACTTAACACAACCATCTGAATGACACCTCCAAAAAGAGATATATCATTAAGAATCATCCAAGTTACATTGCAAAAGCATCAATGAAGATGATCCCTTTTGAAGGCTTGGTGGTTTCGAAAGCAATCCATAGAGAAGGATTCATCTACAAATGTCTTTGGAGGATTTTGAAAGAACTGCAAGCAGCACATCCTTTCTAGCAAGACAAGGTATCTGCTAGGGAGACATAGGGCATGAAAATACAGGACATCCAACTGGTGGGAGTCAATGTTCACATTGGCATTCATACAAAGTTTTGGAATGGCCTTTTGATCATTATGGGAATGCTTATGCATGTATGCTAGATACCAAGAAAAATGAGTTGTCAATCTCACCGAAGGATCTAGAGATTGTGAATATTGGTGAGCAAAATGAAGATAGTTCTGGTATGCTTGACTGGCAGTTGTCCAATCTCCTGGAATTATTGACCAGTTTATCTGAGGGCCTGCAAGAGAATCATTCAAGCTCCATCCTTATCTTCTGGGAATCTGCTGATCAAACCCTTTATATTCACTAACCAACTGAGGGGATTGAGAGATAGAAGTGACAGGAGAGGGAAGTTGAATAAGTAAAAGTGGATGAAGAGATGGGTAGGCAAAATCATAAAAGGAGAAATAGGTTAAAGAAGGAGTGGCTGAAAATTTTAGGGAATCAGTTAGGAAAGGTGTTAATTGATAAATAGGAAAGGTAGAAGGTACATGGATAGATGGTGAAGGGCATGGTGGAGAGGGGGAAAATACTCTATCCTCGATAAAAGAGCAATATGTAAATATTGAAATTTGAGGAAAAGATTGAGGTTGGAAAAGAAGGGGTAAGATTTATGTTGAATTGGTTTGATAAAGGGAAAGATAGGTATCATAACGGCGAGCCATTTGTTGGTAATATAGTAGGCTAGGAATAGAGGGACCTAAGATAGATATTCTCTGATAAGCATAAAAAAAGGTTGAATCAAATGGATTATTTTTGGAAAGGTAAGCTAAGAGATCCACCCTTAGTTGGTTAGTACTCTGTACATAGGTAGAAGCTGTGTTTTGTCGTTGATTCAAGACCACAGAATCAATCATGGAGTGCCATGAATTATCAGGGCAAGTAGCCACTTCTAAGGAGTAACTCTGAAACATGTCATCTATATGCAACTCCAAATATTTGACATACAAAACAGCTTGTAAAACCACATCTCCCACATACCAGGCCATATCCACTTCATCTGGAATCAACAGATCTCCCCGTAGATACATATATGACAGCAACATGGTATCCATCATCACAGAATCTTCAAACTCCATACGGACCACTTTTGTCAGTAACTCAAGAGACCAAGCCCCACTCCAACCATCCTCTGAGGAAGATCCATCGTTGAAAGCTTCATGTAAAAGGCCAACTTTTGCAATTGATAGTGGACAAAGAAAGAATGGTCCGAAGGAACATATTCCTGGAAATGCTCAAATGTAGACCATAGCAGATCCATCCTGGATTGCAATCTTTCCACCTTATCTTGGAATAAAGGACACAAGGTAGCCTGTCTCTGGAGAACTGCTAAGTCTTACTGTGATAGAAAAGGAATCAGGGGAACATTAGGGCTTGGAGGAACAGACCGTGACTGTGCCAGTTGGTCTTGTAACTGCTTGATTTGGGAAGCTTGTGATTCCACTGTGTCATTAGCAGTCTGTAATGCTGAGAGTTTTACATCTAAAAGAATTTGAAACTCTTGCGCTTCTTTGGACATCCTCTCTTTCTCCTCTGAGATTCTACTGACCTCTGATTGAGCTTCTGTTAACTGAATCTTCAAAGAAGATATCTCTTCTCTTTGGGTCTTAATCAGTTGGGTTTGTTGCTCCATCTGCTTAAACTGATTTGTTAATGTGTCTTTATTAGAGGCTAACTCTGATGTTGCCTTATGCAACTGGTATTTGGACAGCATCAGTTCTTCATAAAAGGAAGCATACAGCTGTTGAACACAGGCTGTCACTGATAGTTCAATTGAACTTTGGATGTCTTTACATAGGAATGGAATGGCATCTCCCGACACTAGACTGTTCAGTAAAGGGGCTGATATGTCCCAGGAACCTTCTCTATGTGCTCTGAACAGGTTGTTACAGGTGAGATAAGCAGGGAGATCACTGCCAAATGTAGCAACAATTGTCACTGAAGGAAGAACTGAAGGAGCCTTATCTGCTACACGCTTCAAGCGTTTGCGCTGTATGACCAGTGGAGGAGGAGAATCCAGATCCTCTATATCAATTGGTTCTGACTCTTCTAAAGGTGGAGGGGGAGGTACTGGATCGATGGAGGAGGTGGAGGCACACTCTGCTTTAAACCTGAATACGTCAAGAAGGCAACATGTAGGATCCATAGGTGACGTTTGTGACATTGCCCCTGGTTACTTTGACGAAATGTTGATCCATCTTGGTGAGTAGGTAAGTGCTCCAATCAATAGCTACTCCTTTTAACACCATCCTTGAAGTTGTAAAGAGCTCTTTGGACAAGTAATGGGATGGCGTTTTGGCAGGCATAAATCTGTCTTGGAGAAACTGGCAGACCAACTTCCACATAGGATCAGTGATCATGGAAAAGGAGACTCCTGAAGTGTTGATCAATTTCTTAACATCCAGAATTTCCTTGGTCTGTTTCTGTAACAGCTTCAAAATCTCATCGTTAGAGAATAGTTGTCGAGCCGTAACAAAGGGCTCGCCTTTGTAGGGAAGAGACAGAGCCTTCCCTAACCCTCGAGGTGTCAATGTCATGGAAGTACCATGGACCAATCCCGACTTCTTGCTGTATGAGGCAAGGAACTCATCACACATGGATGGATCTTCTGGAATCAAGGGAAAGGAGGCAACTACAAAAGTCGCAAGTCCCGCCTTCGTGAGAGGGTCAAAAGTGACTAGGGAAGAGTAATCCCTACTAACCAGTGGGACATACTGGATAGGGGGAGGAGCGTGAGGCGCCATTCAGATGGTAAACACACACACCACAACACAGACAGTCACAAAGAATGCCTGCAAAACAACCAAAGGGCTATAAAAAAGGAATCAATGAAAAAGAAGGACACACATACAGACATAGACGTAACTAACCCAGTTACCACCCCAGACAATATACATCCTAGAAAAAATTCGGCATGACCTCTACACATATGCGATCGAAAGCTTCATGCGATGCAACATTCAAGCACCCAAATCCCCGTATCAGGCAAGAAAGAAAGAACTACACATCGCATCCGTAATCGTAACACAGACAAATCAGACTACCATAAGAATGTACATTAAGACCTGCTAACCATAACCTTGACCATCAGTGTCAACGAAAAGACTTTTATGCGTCCATCCCACGAAGCATGTTTATTAAAAAAGGGGAAAAAAGTGCAGTGAGGGGGAATTATTTTAAAGAAGGGTTCATTTTAATAAATGATTAACAATGGGTGACATTTTATTAGGTTATAAACCTTAATAAAAAAACGGCGGTTCCTTCTTAAAATTTTTAATTACAAATTATTAAGGCGAAACGGTGCTTTAACGCAACCCGGACTACGATTCCCAAACTGGGTCTCTAAATGCAAATTCCTTAATTAAAAATTAAGAGTGATGTGGAGCGCTTTTTTGCCAGCGCGTGCTCTTGTGACGGCTGGTTCATTTTTATTACAAATTAAGGTGCCTCTTAAGTGCACGTAGCGCATGCAAAGTGAATGGTTGGTTGATTTTTAAATTATTAAATTGTGTGTTTAGCGCAAATGCGCGTGAAAAATGTGGGTGAATAAATAGTTTATTTTAATAATTAATTGTGATTAAGGGGATAATAAAAATAAATAAAGCTCACAAACTAAATACCTGGAAGGGGTGTGTATACAATGGCCTGAAGGCGCACGCAAGAGTTCCCCAAAAGCAATGAATCCAATCAAACAAAATCAAAGACCACTGACTGAACAACAAAGAAAACACCTTAGTGGGTTTGTCGATTATTATTATTATTATTATTATACTATTATTATTTTTAATTTTATATTTTATTTGTTTGGTATTTTAGGTGTGTTAGTTTGGTTTATGTGTGTTTTTCTGTTTTCGTTTTTTAAGAAATTGTATGTGGTTGTTTTTTTTTTCAAAAGGAATAAGAATTAAATATGGATATGTGATGAAGGAAAAAAATAAAATTTCAGCCATTTAGGAAATGTCCACAATTTATGTTATGAAAATAAGTACGTTATTTGTATGTTTATTCTTTTTTTTGTTCAAAGAATATTAGTGCCTTGTAGAAAAAATATTTTGAAGTGAGAAATTAATGGAAAAAGGTCAAGGGGTAGGTGGAATTTTCTAGAATTTTTTTAAATTTTTTCTATAATTTTTACTAATTTTAAATGATTTTTTTTGCATTTTAAGGTAATTTTGAATAAATTATCAAGTATGTAATTTTATGTAATTTTGGGTGTTGAAATTTCCACCTGAAAAATTTTCCAAAAATTTTCAAAAATCTAGGGGAATTTTTAGAAAATTTTCTGGAATTTTTTTGAGTTGAAATGAATTTGTAAATTAACTAAATCAATTAAATTATGTAAAGCAGGTTAGTTGGGTAAGTAGGGTCAAATCAAGTCAACTAAGTCATGTTAGTCTGGAGAAGTGAGGTAAGTCAGACTAAGTCAAGTCAAGTTAGTGAGGTTAGTCTAGGGTTGACTAAGTCAATTAGGTTAGTTTGGGGTCAGTCTAGGTTAGTTAAGTGAGGCTAAGTAATTTCTAACTAACCTAGGTTACACTAACTAACCTAGGGTTAGTTAGTGGGGTGGGGACTAACCCGAGTGAGGTTAGTTAACTAACTATAGTTAGGTTACGGTTAACCTATCCCTAGTTAGGTTAGTTTTGACCTAACCCTAGGTAGGTTAGTTGTTAACCTAACCCTAGGTAGGTTGGTTGTTAACCTAAGTCTAGTTAGGTTAATTTTTAACCTAACCTTAGTTAAGTGATTAAACAGAATTAGGTTAGTGTTAAATTAATCTTAGGTTAGTGGCTAACCTTGGGTGGTTAGAGGGTGGGAGGAGGCGGCAGAGGGGGAGGAGGCGGTGGAGGAAGTGGAGGTGGTGGGGAGGAGGAGGGAGAGGAGGTGGAAGCAGGCGGCCGCGGCGTCAGGAGGAGGAAGAGAGGCGGTGGGAGAGGCTGTGGGTGGCTACTGCGGGTCGAGAGGCGGTGGGAGAGGAGGGGCGACCGGGGCTGCTGCAGGTGGAGAAGGAAGAGAGGCGCCCCTGATGCTGGCCACTGGGGGAGGGCGTGGGTGATGTTAGCCGAGAAGTGGAGAAGGCTGCCGCCGCTGAGAAGGGAGGGGAGGGAGCCGAGGCGGGAGGGAGGAGGCCGCCGGGGGGGCTGCTGAGGAGGAGGGGCGGCCGATTGGAGAAGGAGGGGCGCTGAGGGGAAGGGGCGCTGAAGGAGAGGGGCGGCCGAAGGAGAAGGAGGGAGAAGAGATGGAGGAAGAAGGAGGAGAAGAGGTGGAGGGAAGAAGAAGAAGAAGAAGAAGAAGAAGCAAGAGGAGAGGAAAGAAGAAGGGGAGGAGGAAGGGGAGGGAAGAGGAGGAGGCGAGAGGAAACCAACCGACAGGTACGTGGGTGGTTTTTTTTTCTTTTCTTTTTCATTCTTGTCTGATTTTTCCTTTGTCTTGGTCTTCTTTTTCCTTTTGGTGTTTTTTATAAAAAATATTGATTTTCCTTTGGGATTTATGTGTATGTGTGTGTTTTTTTTGTTTCGTTTCTTCTTCGTTGTTTTTTTTTCTCTTCTTTTTTTAAAAAAAGTTAGTTTTTTGTTTTAATTGTCTTTATTTTTTAAAAAAATTGTGTGTATAGTTTTTTTTAATATTAAATAATGAAAAAAAATAAAAGAAATAAGAAAAGAACACACCCCCGACCTGTGCGCAGGCGCGGACAGGGGTAAAAAAATTTGCAATGACGGGTTCAAATGGACAAGGATGGGGACGTGCGAGCCACGGATGCCATGGGGCGTTCCAAGGTGCGGAAACCCAAAAACAGGCACGTTCACGCGCGAGGCGAGAAATACGGTTAACGGGAAAAATAAAGAAAAATTAATAAAAGCCAAACCGTTTGTCGGATTAAAAATCCGTAAAAGGAAAAATGGGCCGGGAGATGAGGAAAAAATGTTGGAAACATGCAACACCGGTTCCGGAACAAAATCAGGGTGTTCACATGGGAAAAACACAAAAAATAAACCTGAAAACGCATACGGGCATTCATATTGGAAATTTCGCGCATCGGAATGAAGTACGAAAAGAAGGAAAAGTGTGCAGAACCATGTGTACAACAAGCCTATCACATCAAAACACAATTTCAATCGAGATAGGGTGCGTTCACATGGGAAAAACCTTAAAAATGGGTCTGAAAATGGACTCAAAAATTAATACGGGAAAAATCGTGCGTCGAAATAGTAAGCGGTAAAAAGGAAAAATGTCCAAAAAAAGGAATTCACAGGACTGACACATCAAAGCTCTGTTTGAGGGAAACTAGGAAGGGTTCACATGGAAAAAACACGAAAAATGCATTAAAAAACGCTCAGAAAAATTAATAACTAAAAATCCGATAGTCGAAAAAGGGGGGAGGAAAAAGGAAAAAGTGGGGGAAAGGCTAGAGGACACGACTGTCAAATTAAATTGGAATTTCGGTGAAAATTGGGCAAGTTCACATGGAAAAATGTGAAAAATAGGCACGAAAAAGGCTTGAAAAAGGCCCGAAAACCCGTAAAAATTAATAACGGATGAATCGTGCATCAAAATGACACAGAATAAAAATGAAAAATGTCAGGGGGGAGGAGTAGAACAGGGCTGACTCATCAAATCAGGGTTTCAAAGTAATAATGATGCGTTCACATGGAAAACTGTCTAATTTACGGGAATTGCTTCAAAAATGACTAACTTGAGAATCATCTGTCGGAACAAGGGTCAATAAAAGGAAAAAATAGGCAGTTCAAAGGGACGAATAGGGCTGTAAGGTTAGATTGAGTTTGCAGTAAACGTAAGATCTGTTCGTATGAAAGAAGCGCAAAACCAAGAATAAGGGAAAACGATCAGGGAACAACCCCTAGGACAGGGTAAAATAGAACGTAAGGGTGGGGAAGAGACCCCATCAGGGTAATATGAAGTCACGGCATAGATGCATGATTAGAACAGGGTGTATGCATGGAGATATGCAACATGAACGCGTAGGGATGCATCCCCACTCTTAAGACCTTAACAGGGAGGTTAAACCAAACATCAAGGACTTGGTACCTCACATCAGACCAACCACAAGTGTCCCCACACTTAAAACATAACCAGCACTGAGAAATAGAAGGCATAGGGTTAGAAAAACTTGGCCCATATTGTCGAGGAGGAATGTCGACTATCGAGGTTGCGTCTGGTGTCGTTGTGTCGGCTGGAGGAGGTAACAAGGTATCTTCACAGCACACATTCTTCGGCCTTTGTGGCAGGGACCAAGCGGCATCACCCAAGGAGGTAGCTGGTTGGAGGAATTACAGGAAATTCGTCGATGACGAGGGATATTGCACTCAACTTACGATCACTCAAATGGATTGAAAGAGCAGGCACTCGCCCCATTACTAATATCACTCAAGGAAATCAGGATGAAATCCCAGAGCTCACACCCAGTTTAGGAATTGACAAAGGAATGATGCAGAGGGAGTATGCCAGGGTGCACAATTGATGGTGCATCAGTGCGTCCAACCCGTCTAGCATAGGTGCAAGGAGAAAGGCCAGGGAGCCTTGTAGTGCAGTGTATAGAGCAGAGTGATGTGTCCTTTGTTAATGGTAGAAATCAGCTCATGGGTGCATAGGGAAATGGAAATGTACCTGACTCCAAAGGTCGTAACGTCCCTCAATCCTCACCTCTCGGTAATTGATTGAAGAAACTCCAGTCACACTCAGCCCACCCTCTGTCTCACGCTTTGTTGAAAGATACAGAGAGTAGCCCTTTTCTGAAACCCATTGATGTAATCCTCACTGTCGCTTGTGCAGAGGTTGTATGCCTTGTGCACATTTGATGGTGCAACTGTGCATCCCGCCCCTTGTGCCGGCATACAGTGCAAGAAGGAAGGCCAGGGAGCCTTAGGGTGCAGTGCACAGAAACAGATCGTGCATTGTGCATTGAGAGGCCCATCCCGTGCGTGCAACACTCTGTTCACACATCTCACCTCTCATTTGATTTGAAGGAAAAGACTGGTCACTCACCCCACCCTCTGTCTCACTCTCTGATAGATACAGAGGGCAGCTCTACTCACATCCCCATCCTGTTAGGATGAAAGCTCACATCACTCAAGGGGTTGGTGATGAAGATCATGTCGGCTGTTGTTGTCATCAAGATCTTGAAGAGGAGGCGTACCCAGGGAGGCAGCCTATAAGTCTCGTACTTCAATGATTAGTAAGAAGAGTTGTCTGTTAAGAAGGGTAGACGGGTTGATATTGCAGAGACAGCGCACCAAGGGAGGTGGCTTCAAATTACTTGTTGAAGAGATTCTGCTCGTGAGTCAGCTATCCTGAACTGCGGGGTGTTACCACCTTTTCCACAGTCAGCTTCTCGCCCAAGGGTGTTTCGACATTTTCTTGGAATGAGGCTTGTTATGATAGGGAATTTCTTCCTTTTCTCCCATAACAGTTTTGTTTGTTTTGTTTTTTTCTGTTTTTTTTTCCTTTTCTTTTCCTTTTTTTTCTTTTTTTTTCTTTTGTTTTTTTTTTCATTAAGAAAGAGAATGGTAAAAATACCATATCTTAGGACCAACCTCGCCACCGTTGTTAGATCAGACGAGAAGAGAACAATGTCGGGTTGAGATGGTTCTGCGAGGGGTTAACAGAATGAGACTGCCTCATGAGGAGAATCATAATGGCTATTAGAAGCACGACAAGAAGGATAGTGCGACGCCCAAAAGGGAAAGGGTAGGTCGACTGTGATTGTCAAGATCCCCAGGGAGGGAAACACTTTTTCAGGCGATAGCCATTGATCAGGAAAGGATCATCAGAGGCATCAACGGTCTGCACCTGAATAGAGCCATTAGGATTGACGGCCAGTACCTTGTACGGGCCCATCCACCGTTGTTGAAGCTTGCCAGGAAACTTGCCAAATCTTGAATCATAGGCTAGAATAAGATCACCTTCTTTGAACTCCTTGTGCTTGATGAAACTGTCATGATAGGCCTTGCGTCGCGCTTGAGTGGTTTCCATGCACTATAGGGCCATCCGTCGTATCTCATCCAAGCATTCCAAGTGTAGGAGACGGTGTTGTAGTGACTCACTATCTCCCAAGCGTTCTTTAACTACCACTCACAAAGAGGGCAATTCCAGTTCAACAGAGAAGACAGCTTCTGTACCATACACTAGTTGGAAAGGGGTATGTCCTGTAGCTGCCTTATGGGAGATTCTGTACGCCCAAAGGGCCTCCGTAAATCGATCGTCCTAGTCGCGACGATGAGCGCCAATTGTTCTTGTCAGAATCGAGCAAAGGATGCGATTGGTGACTTCAACTTGGCCATTGGCTCTGGGGTAATAGGGAGTGGACTTACGATGGCAGATCTTATACAGTTCTGTCAGCTCCTCCATGATTTTGTTAAGGAAGTGAGTACCTCTGTCACTTACCAGCTCAAGGGGACTGCCAAAACGGGTGATAATATTCTCGTACATGAACAAAGCTCTACTGTTACCATCATCCCGCTTCAGGGCTTTAGCTTCACACCACTTCGTGACATAATCTGTACACACTAAGATATATCTGTTTTGCTTCCATTTGGTAGGTGGATCAATGGGACCCACAAAATCAATCCCCCACTTCTCAAACGGCTTTAGGGGGAGAATGGGTTGAAGTGGCATGGCACTTGTTTTGGTGGGTTTCCCCATTCGCTGACATGCATCACATCTCTTACAGTAATCATATGCATCCTTGTGGAGGGTCGGCCACCAGTATCCTGCTAATAGAGCCTTCCTGGCTGTCGCTTCTCCTGCGAAGTGTCCACCACAGGGTTCGTCATGGCATGATTTCAATACTTTGCCGATATCATCTCCTGCAACACATCTCCGCAGCACCTCATCTTTGCCTCTCTTGTACAATGCATTGCCTAGCAAAGTGTAGGGGGATGATTCTAACAGAAGCTTCTTCTTTTCACGGCTTGAGATGCCAGGAGGATATTGTTGAGTTGCCAAGAGGTTGGCTATGTCTGCATACCAGGGAGTAACTATTTCAACTAGAAACAAAGTAGCATCAGGAAGGTCTAGATCATCCTGTTCCTCTTCTACTGGTTGAGGGATCCGTGACAAATGATCGGCTAGGACATGGGAATGGCCAGGCTTAGTTATCACTTCGAAGTCGAAATCCTGGAATAGGAGTAACCATCTCATCAGTCGTCCTTTAACATCTGCTTTGTTCATCAGGAATGATAGGGCCTCATGATCCACATAGAACTTGAAATGCGTTGACAATAGGTAGTGTCGAAACTTCTCCAGTGCAAACACCATTGCCAAGCACTCAAGCTCTGTCACTGTATAGTTCCGTTCCCTATCAGTGACCTTTCGGCTTGCATAATATATTGGATGATCTAATTTAGAGGGGCCCTTTTGACATATGATAGCACCTAGCCCTTCAACTGATGCATCTGTGTGCACGTGGAACTCCTTCGTCCAATTTGGAGGCTGCAAAATAGGTGCTTGGATCAAGCACTGTTTTAGGGTATTAAAGGCCTCTTCACAATCATCTGTCCAAAGGAAATCAGCTTCTTTCCTTAGGAGCTTGTGCAGAGGGGCTACCTTAGTTGCAAAATGTGCAATAAATCTCCTGTAGTAGCCCACATGGCCAAGAAATCCTCTTAATTGCTTGAGGTTTTTTGGTGCTGTTAAGGCGGAAATCTTCTCAATCTTTGCCGGGTTTGTTGCAATCCCTTGTGCAGAGACAATATGACCCAATAGAACTCCTGAGGAGACACCAAAGACACATTTTTCGGGGTTGAGAGAGATCCCATACTCTCGGTATCTGTCAAAACATTGCTCTAGGTGTCCCCAGTGCTGATGAATTAAGCTATAGATACAAAAGTCATCAAGATACACCTCAATGAAATCATGCAGATGATTCTGGAAGGAAACCATCATTACTCGTTGGAAGGTGGTAGAAGCATTACAAAGCCCAAATGGCATCATTCTATAGGCATAGGTCCCCCATTCTGTGGTGAAGGTTGTTTTGGATTGGTCCTCTTCAGCAATTTGAACTTGGTTATATCCACTGAATCCATCCAAGAGGGAATAAAGCTCATGGCCTACCACTGTGTCCAACAGTTGGTCCGTAAAAGGGATAGGAAAATGATCATTCTTTGTCTTCGAATTGAGCTTCCGAAAGTCGACACATATTCAAAGTTTCTCGTTCTTCTTGGGTACTACCACAATGGGCGAAACCCATTCATTGTTAGCCACAGGATAGATGAACTCTTCTTCAAGAGGTTTCAATAATTTGGCCTTCACCAGAGTAGAGTAATTAGGATTCATACGCCTTTGTCTTTGCCTTACAGGTTTGGCATAAGGCTCTAGGTCAATGTGATGCTAGCATACTATGGGATCAATCCCCTTCAGGTCTTTGTAGGACCAAGCAAACACATCTAAGTTCTCCTTGAGTAGGTCTCGTAGGACCACTAGTTCTTCTTCTGGAAGATTGAGACCCACTTTGAGATGACGTTCAGTACCCTCAGCATCCAGGAACGTTACTTGTCTTTCACCTTCCACTTCGCGGATAAATGTCCCAGGGATTGCTTCTGGATAGAGGTTTGACTCTTTCAAGAGAGTAGTATCCTCGTCTGATGTCCCATTAGAACAAGTGTCCTCCTTTTGAACAGATGACTCCTTTGTTTGTTTAGGTTGCTGGAAGGGTATCAGAGCTTTGTCTACTTCTGTGTGAGTGGTGATTTCTTCAGGACTTAGGGATTCATCTTTAGAAGATGCATCCAGGAATTTCACATAGCACGGACCTTCTAGAGGCCGGGGTTCTGAGGGCTTTGGCTTCTGTTGATAGGGGACATCATCATCATCTTTTCCTTGGACTGAACAGTCAAGGCGACATGACCCACTGATGAACTTAATCTTTATGCTTTTAATCCATTGCTTATACAGATTCTGCATACTTTGTGGTCCATTGATCAACCCGAATGGCACCATGGTCATTCCATCTAGTACCCTGAGATATTCGGTCTTTGAGGTCTCTGTAGGGACATCAACCAAATCATCCTCTATCAGAGAGAATTCTTCATCTGCACTTTCATAGCCTACTTCATTTTCTTCCTCATCATTTCCATCCTCTTCCTTTGGAGGCTCTGTCTCTACTTTTGTAGAAGCTCTGTAGGAGAAGAACAGATCTTCTGCCTCTGCATGCGCTTCTGCTTCTATCACAGCTTTTGACTCTGTTTCTGTCTCTGGCTCTGGCTCTGTATCTGTTTTACTGCCGCACTATAGTACTTTGTACTGTACTATTCAGTTCTGTATTGCTTCGTCCCCCTGTAGGTAGGTTGAACTTCACAGTCTTGGCAGGAGAATCATTTTTGTTCTGAACCACTGGTTCCTTCTTCTTGGTACACGTAACAGTGGAAACTTCTAACTCGACCAAATTGGAGGCATGCTCTTGTACCTTTTGTTGGCTATCAGTGGCATTGGCATTTATAGGGGATGGACTAGGATAGTCCTTTGCAGTGTGGCCTTCTCCTTTGCATCGGCTACATAAGGGCTTGTAATCCACAGATCGTCTACGGTTTGGACAATTCGGGGAAATATGTCCATTTTCTCCACACCTATAACATTCCACCTCTGATCTCTGACCACCACCAGATTGTCATTCTCTATAACTTTGAGAGGGAAACCTCCTTGGACCAAAATTAGGACCAAATTCCCTAGGCTTTGGTTCAATATCCTGTGTTGTCATTTTGGATTCTAGCTAGTTCAATCTTGCATTTTCATCATTTTGTCTTTGTTCATGCATCTCTTTCAGAGAGCAAATATCCTCTGTATGGTTCTTCCTCAAACAGTAGGAACAGAAGGCTCCAGGAATGGTTGGTTTTCGGGTACATTCAGTGGCTAAATGTCCCGCTTGATGACACTTTTTGCACCATGTATTAGAGTGCATCACATCTCTTCCAGCTCTCGCAGAAGTAGATATATTGGCAGTATTCACCTTCAACGTCTATAGCTGCTCTGTAATCACATCTAGAAGCTCCTTCTTGATACTTGCAACTGAGTTGGATAAGTAGTCCTTCAATTTTTCACCTCCTAAAGTACTTGTAGTAGGGTTTTGGGAAGTGTCTGTAATTACTACATAAACTGGTTGGGTCGATCTAGAAGGTCCTCTGTTCTGGCTCTGATTCAGAGCTCCTGTTGTGACTTGGGGTTGTTGATTCCAGTTGGTAGGGTTCCATTGTTGTTGAGTCGCCATTGGAGGAACTGTTTGAGGCCACTATTGTTGTGGTTGAACCATCATTTGAGGCACTGTTGTTTGCGGCAACCACATTGGATTAGGTGCATTATATTGTGGCACTATTTGCATCTGGGGATAGGGGTAGGAAACTGTCCCTGGGACTGCATTTGGTGGGTATACCATTCCAGGCATGGGGGGAGGTAAGACTCCTTTTCCTGGAGTCATTGACAGCCTTGCTTCAACTTCGTCATACAATCTTGCACCTTCCACTGCAGCTTGCAGATTGATTGGTCTTCTCAATTCCATGAACTTGCAAACTTCTGATTGTAGGCCCCTGAGAAACACTCCTTTCTGGATTCCTTCATCCAAATGATGGTTAGTCCATCTCTTCAGGATGGATTTCATTCGCGAGACATAAGCTTCTACTCTTTCTCCAGAGGACTGACTTAGGTTCATGAACTCCTCTCGCATCTGCTCTTCAAAACCTTCACCCCTGAATTTAGTGAGGAAGGCCAATCCCATGTGCCAAAAGTTCTTGCTGCTTGTCTCTCATACCACTGAAACGGCACGCCCTTGAAAGTGGCGGGGAAGATTGCTAACCAATGCTCAGGGGTTCTGGCATTGTTAGCCACACATGCTACCATGAACTTTGCTACATGAAGATCAGGGTCTTCATTGTACTCTCCCTTAAAAACTAGCAATGGGACTACATTTGCTGGCCTGTCATCAATATTTCTAGGATGAATCTGACTAGGAAGGGGACCTTGAGTCGCCATGGGGACTTCTGTAAAGAGTGCTTTTAGGGCATCAAAGGTGGGTTCTGTTGCGAGCTCGTTCTCAGCTTTGATTTTTGCATTCTCTCTTCTCACGTACCTCTGGACTCGTTCTAACGCTTGCCTCTTTATTGCGTCATTCATCAGGGGATTGGCTCCAACTAGTTGGTTTGGACTCAACAGGATAGTATCAGAGAGGGCTTCAGTCTCTGAGGGATTCTCTGGCCAACATCTCTTCTACTTCCTTCTTTTCAACATCTCTGAATTCGGCTTTCAAACCACTCCAGAGGGGAAGATATTCTGTTATGAAAGTATCAAAACTCATTCTTCTTAGGATCGTTGTTGTGTCATTATAATAATGCCAACTTTTGAGGGTTTCAATAGTGTATGTTGTGAAAAACACTCTGTCTACTAACTTCCAGTGGGTTGCTAATTGAACAAATAGAAGATTGTCAGTGCACCAAGCATCCCATGTATCTTGCTGTTGAGCATCCACGAACAAATTCCAACTCATTTCCTTCTTGTTTTCGTGAACCTCTATAGACCAAGACTCCTGAAGCTTCTTCACAATCTCCCACTTGATGATGTCTGGAAACTTCTCAATGAATGCCAAATCTTCCATGGATAGTCATTCTCTCTGTTTCTGCTCTTCAGTTTGTTCCCAAACAGTTTGCCACCAAGATGCAAGTTTCTGCTGCTTCAACAAGAAGAGGAAACAGTCCACCACATAGAGCATGCATCATGATGGTAATATGTTTCCGCCATTGTGGGATGAACTTCTTGTGGAAAGTGGCTTTGATTATGAGAAATTCCAACTCTTCAGTGGAAGAAGAAACTTTACAAACATCCATTGAACTCTCCTCTTCTTGACAATGCCATTTCCTTCATTTTCAACCTCTTCTGATGCTTGTTGATGGCAAGATTCCCCGGCTGCGCACCAAAAACATGGAGCCCCAAGATGAACACCAAGGAAAAGGGAATTCTCTTGCAATAAAATTTATCTTGTAACATCAATAAGATTTTATTTCATTCTTTTGATCATCAAAACAAGAAAACAACCATTCTTCATGCAGCATCATAGTAGATTTCTCCCACGGATTTAATAGAATCAACCATAATCTTCAACATCTTCATAAAATTCTTCAATAGGATAAAGAACAAAAAAGAATACACCATCTTTGAATGGAAATCAATCACATATTATTAATCTTCAATGTCTTCATAGTTCTCTCTCTCAATCTCTCATATACAGTTACACTGTTTTGATAAAATTGACTATCTCTGGTTCTCTCTTTCTCTCTCTCTCAATAGTATATCATCTCCTCACTAAAATACTCTCATAATAACCCTCAATAATCCTTATTAGGTCGTGGATACACCTCCCAAGAGGTATGTCTGATATGAAGAGTCACCAGAGCCACTACAGTGTCTTTTCACAGCTCACTACTGTCACTGTCACTTAGTCTTCTCTTTAGTCTTCAACAGCTACTTCTTCCACTTGTTTTAGCTCTTTTGAACTTAGATTCATCCTTTCCAAAGGTTAGAAAAATTTCCCAAAGTCACACATACATTCTACAAAACACTTATAAAAGGTCTACAGAATAGTTACAGTACAGTACCAGAACAGCTACAGTACAGTTACAGTATAGAGATAGAGCAGAGACAGAGACTCTACAAAAGGTCTACAGAGGGTCATCAGAACATCATAACTCATACTCAAACCATTCCATACTATCAAAAACTATTCATACAATAGGCATTTAAAAGATCTCAATCTTCATCAATCATCAATCCATGCTTCATATAGAAGACAATCAGAATAAAACAAAAGCTATACAGAACCAATCAGAACCTATCAGAACATCACAGAACTTTATATCTCCACTAAAAATCATCATGAAATTTCAAAATATAATCAATATCATCCAAAACACTCTCAAATATTTCCATTAATAACCATACATTACTCTAAATCCATAAAAATTCAATCATTCAGACCTCAAAAACAACAAAAATCAGTCAAAAATTCAGTCTTTTTCCACTCTCAACAGTTTTGACCTAATCATCCATGTCTTCTAGAATTTTCTTAGAAGGGTCAACCTTTAGGGTTGGATCAGAGAAATTCAGTGGCGTCAAATAATCTTGCCCATACAATGCTTGAAATGGAGCCATTTGAATACTCTGGTGATATGACACATTGTAGGAAAATTCTACTAAGAGCAATTACGGTACCCACCTTGTTGGTTATCTAGAATAGTAAGCTCTCAGTATATCTTCAATGACTTGATTAACCTGCTCTGTTTGACCATCGGTTTGGGGATGGTAAGCTGTGCTAAAGCAAAGTTGGGTTCCAATTACTTCAAATAGGCTTCTCCAGAAATGTGACATAAACAGAGAGTCACGATCACTAACGATCCGTTGAGACAATCCATGAAGCCTAAAGATTTCTTTCACAAATAGTCGTGTAATATCTAAAGCTTTGTAGTTGATCTTGAATGGGATAAGATGAGCGACCTTTGTTAGCATATCCAGAATCACCATGATTGAATTATACCCTCCTTGAATAGAAGGTAAGCCAACTACGAAATCCATACTAATGAACTCCCATTTCATTTGTGGAATGTCAAGTGGCTGGGGCTTGCTTGGCATTTTGACACGCTCAGCTTTCACTTGCTGGAAACCTAGGTATTCAGTAACATATCTGAGTACATCATGCTTTAGTCTTTCCTAGTAGTAACTTTTCCTGACTACATTAAGAGTCTTTGCATAACCAAGGTGTCCCAAGAACAGGGAGTCATGGGCTTCCCATCATAGCTTCTTTTTCAGGACTTGACTAAGAGGAATGCAGAGCCTTGTCCTAAAATAGACAAGTCCATCATCCATATTGAAATTTTGATATTTGACTCTAAGCTTAGGATCAATGTCCTTAACTAGGATTTTTCTAAGCTTTAGCTGATACTTAGGATCCTTGTCTACCTCTTCTTTGGCTAGCTCAATGACTAGATTGCTAGGCATCGATATCATGGTAGCCAAAATCCCTCCTTGAGATGGCTCTTCCATGATAAGTGCATTTAGAAAAGCTTTACGACTTAATGCATCAGCTATCACATTCTCTTTTCCAGGTCTGAACTTGATTTCAAAATCAAATCAATAGACCGACACTGCCTCATGTTGAGGTCTGGTTGAGTAAGATCCGTTTGAGACTTTTGTGGTTAGTGACCAAAGTAAACTTGCTTCCAAGCAGATAGTGTCGCCACAATTTGAGAGCATGGATCATAGCTAACAGCTTGAGATCATGGGTGGCGTAATTTTTCTCATGGATTTTCAACTTCCTTGAGGAATAGGCTATCAGATGACCTTGTTGCATAAGCACACAACCTAGTGCAAGAGAACTTGCATTTGTTTTACAACCTCAAACACTTGACTTAGGTTAGGCAGCTTTAAAATAGGTGTTGTTACCAAACTTTTCTTGAGCTACTCAAAACTAGCTCACTCAATGCGTGTCCACACAATAGCAGGTTGCTTTTTCAACAAATTAGTGAGAGGTGCAACTATTATGGCATAATTTTTTATGAAAATTCTATACCATCTAGTTAGCTCTAAAAAACTTCTCACTTAACTCTTGTTAGTGGTTGCCACTCTTGAACATGTCTAACTTTGGCTAGGTCTACAGAGACTCCGTTAGCAGATAATGTGAATCCGAGATATTCCATCTGTCTTTTAAAAAAGGCACACTTCTTTTTCTTTGCATAAAGATTGTGTGACCTCATTGCGTCAAGCACAATGCGTAATTGCAGCTCATGATATTCGTCTCTCTTGGAGTATGTTAGGATGTCATCAAAGAAGACTAGGACAAACTCATCAAGATAAGGTCGAAAAATGTCTTGCATTAATCTGTTAAATGTAGCAAGGGCATTAGTTAGAGCGAAAGACATTGCAAGGAATTCAAAATGACCATATCTAGTATTGAAGGCAACTTTGGGGATATCTTCTTCCTTGATCCTTATTTGGTAATAACCAGATCAGAGATCAATCTTGGAAAATATTTTTGCCCCTTGCAGCCTATCAAGTAGCTTGTCTCTTCTTGGGATCGGATACTTATTCTTGACTGTTACCTGGTTTAGTCCTCGGTAATCAATGCAAAGGCGGAGAGTTTTGTCCTTTCTCTTTTAAAATAGTACTGGGGCTCCCCATGGGAAATTACTGGGTCTGATGTATCCTTGATCCAATAACTGCTTGAGTTGCTCTTTTAGCTCAATTGCTTTAGGGATAGATATTTTATATGGACTCTTAGCGATTGGAGCCGTGATCGACTTCTCTTCGAGGTGGTAATTCGGTCAGGTCTTCTGGGAAGATATCATCATATTCCTTTAGCCAATATGACTCTTCCTCATCTTGATTATTCTGCTTAACCTTATTTAATTTTATGAGATACATAGGTAATCCTTTTCTTACCCCTTTTATTATGTGAGATGATTTGGCTAGTTGAACCTTGAGTTTTCTCACCTCACCTTTGGTCATCACTTTTCCCCCCTTTAGGTTTTGAAAAGTCACCTGGCCTTTTTTGAATATGTGTGTCATTGGGGATTAGCTAGTCCATATCCAATAGACATTAATAGGCCCCTAAATTCATGATCCTAAATCCCATTTCAGAGATATTGCTTGCTAGACTAAATGTCACTTTGTAAGTTTGATGAGTAGACATGATTTCTTTTCCATTGGCAAGTTCCACAAGCAACTTGGATATAGGTATTGTGTCTATACCTAATTTCTTGGCACACTTTGGTGACATGAACGAGTGTATGCTTCCACAATCAATCAGATTTTTAAAGGACTTACCCTGATATTTTGCTGGTGTTTGAAATACCAAAAACTGGCAATTTGGGCCTTTCTTATGGAGGGTGGCGTGAACTGATGCTCTCTCCATATCGGCTTCCATAGTTGGGTTTTCCTCTTCTTCAATCTCTTTAAGAATTAGATCATATGCTTTTTCTTTTGCAATTGAAGCATAATTCTGACCTCTATAATGTCCTTGGCGAGGAATTTAGCCAAGCTTTGGGCATTGTCTTTCAAAGTGACTTGACTAATTACAGTGGAAACACCTAGGTACTCCTGAATTACTTCCCATATGTTTGAAGTTTCCGAATACATTTGTTTTGGCCCTCTCTCTTTGACCAAGCAAACGCTGACCTTAGACTTGCTTAACATAGCCTCGTGACGTCTCTTTGTTTTGATTCTAGAGCCTATTATTCCTTGGCTTTGACTGAATCTCCTGAACAACAGGCGTTGTGTGAATCAAAGCATCTTGTAGATTAGTTGGGTGCATAGATTCAAGGCGTGTGTTCAGAGGAGCATTTGAAAGGGAGCGACGGATTGAAGGTTGGACTCGAGAGCTATGGCAGGAGAGCAAGAGCAAGAAAGGGAGAGACTAGAAATGGGAACTCCAACAGTCACAATGTGTGACTGGGCCTTCCTTTATTCAAACTATCACTAAAAGAATAAAGAATAAAGTGGTGGTGACGGGTGCCCGCCACCTGCAGTGTGCAGTGGTGGTGACTGTGATGTGCAGTGGTGGTGACTGTGAGTGTAGTAATACACGGGCAGCTAGGCAGAGGCGCCTTTATCCCCAACAACATTCAATCTGTGACAAAACTTAGACACCTATTGAGCAATAGTCATGGAAGGTGCATATTTAAGTAGTGAGATAAACTTTGAGTAATATGCCTCCAGGCTCATTCCCAACTGTCTTAAGTTAAAGAACTCATTCATTTTTAGCGTGCGATAAGCTGGTGGCAAATATCGGCCATGCACAGCTTCTTTGAGCTTTTCCCAAGTAATAGTTGTCTCAGTAAGTCCTTGGTCTTTACACCATTGTTTCCACCATAGGCATGCCTCACCGGTCAATTTAAACTTGGTGATCATAGCCTGATTAGTAAGGGTAGTTCCCATGGCAGTAAAGTAGTCCTCCATGGTCTCAATCCAAATATCTGCCTCGGCTTCAACGTCTTTGCCCTTGCCATCGAATTTCGGTGGCTTAACCTGCTTAAGGAGATACTTCTTCTCTTGAATTTTAGTCAGACTAGCGTTAGCTGTATTATCCTGGGTTATCATAAGTTTCACGAATTAGTTTAGTGCTTAAACTTTTAGCTTCGTTTCCACATTAACATATCTTACTAGTTTTGTAAAGCAATGATGGGCAAAAGAGCACAATATTTTTAAAAAATCTAGTTGATGTTATCTTTTATTATTAGTAACCATAAACTATGATTTTTGCAAGTAAGGGATATTTACAAATGGTAGATGTTTATAAGTAGAGATACATCAGCATTGATAGGTTAGGATGGATGCTATGTACAATTTCCAAAATAGGATATCATTATATCTTTCTTTTTTAGGGATGGTTATCAGTTACATTCATGTAGAAGAAAGTAGGTCGATTGCTGTCTATGTCCAAAAACCTATACTGTGGAAATGGAAGATCTGGAAAACCATGGATATGGTAATTTCGATGTCCTTGGATTATAATAGTGTCGGCTGGGATTACCTTTAGTACCTTATCATAGACATAACAGTCTAGACGTATCTATTGACCATTGGTAATCATAAGTGGATTCCTTCTAGATGGACAAAAGATAAAGGCCTCAACTACTTTAAAATTTTCCATCCATTCAAGGCGTTTTACATTAGTCTGCATGTTGAAGAATCGATCGGCCTCGATGTAATAGTAACACTCATCCAAGAACCATCTTCTTTCGCAATTCACAAGGGATGGATCATATGTGCGATCAAGTTTCCTCATCATTTCAAAGTACAACATCGATAAGTCTTTGATTAAGTATATGCGATCAAGTACAACATTGATGAGTCTTTGATTAATCTTTATCGAGGATAACATTGTTTAAAGTTTGCAAATGCATATACACGGTACATACATGGGAGAGATTATGTAGACTTTACATCGATGACCTGTGACTCCTTGCCTTAGGAGAAAGGAAGATTAAACCAAGAAAAAAATGTTGCATAGTAGGGAAATGCTAAAAGATAATTATCACTTAGAGAAGAGACATAAATGCTCTTGCTAGATTGATTAATTTGCATTGGAATGATAGGACTCACGTCATGTATAGTATTGGAACCTTTAGCATATGCCTTAGGCTAAAGGAGGGAATATTAAGTAAATTCTACTCTTTGGCCCCAAGGGGGAGAGCGAATATGCGATGGAATTATTGTCTGTCTATTATTGTGTTGTTTGGGAAAAATACAATTAGTTTTGTTGGTTGATTGAACAACACCCTAAATGTTTTTCTTTCAATCAAGGGATTGTTGCATTGTGATTTGGATAAATATTCCAAGGCTTGTGTTGATGGGAAATGCATGGCAGGGGTCTGTAATGACAAGTTGCCATGGGAATAAAGGAATGTTTTTCTAGAATATGATATTAGGGCTGATTGCTTTGATTGTGCTTGAATTTTAATTGGATTAATTAAGGAAGGATATTTTACACGCGTGGATCATCTCCAAGATCACATCGCGGATTATCCCGAGAGGGCACTGCTTGATTCATCGGCCGATGGTCGAGTGGTGAAAATGCCAACCACAGAAATGGCATCTCACTCCTAGACCGCTTGTGGGTCAAGTGGAGCTCTGGACAACCCTTCCCTGTCTAGAATGGAGTTGGAGATCCCGGTGAGCCCAACGTCTGGGAGTTGGAAGATCCTATTCTAGATAAAGGATGGAAATTTGGATGCCATGAGATTTGGAATAGGTACTTCTGTTGGACAGAAGGGATACATAATTCTCCTGTATGGGCAAGAGACAAAGATTAACTTAAAGATAAGTTAAGGAACTTGTTTGATAAAAGGACTACTTGTTTTGTTTTTGTGCATGTGTTGTAAATTACGTGAATGAACTCTGTGCCCTAAAAGGCTTAATTAATGAAGCTAATTTTAAATGTCGCACATAAATGTGGTAGGACCTAATTAGACAACTAAAGCTATTAAGGGAAGCAGGTGGACAGAATCCCCCGACGGGTCCGTCCTACGGCTCGGTGGTCCCAAAGAACTGGGAGGCTTCTCACAAGGATTTACCATCGGATGACTTTAGGTATTGTTCAGTTAGAACCCTCCCCCTCTCCCTCTCTCATTTTCTCTCCCTCCCTCTCCCTCTCCCTCTCTTTCTCTCTCATTTCCTCTCCCTCTCTCAATACACACAAATTATACCTCATTTCCTCTCCCTCCCTCTCCCTCTCCCTCTCTTTCTCTCTCATTTCCTCTCCCTCTCTCAATACACACGAATTATACCAAAAACAAGTAAAAGAGAGAGAGAAAACTCAAGACTATATGATGAAGTTGAAGCAAGGCTATCAATGACCTCAGGACGAGGAGTCTTACCTCCTCCCATGCCAAGAATGGTATACCCACCAAGTGTAGTCCTAGGGACTATTCCCTACCCCTACCCTCAACCATAGTGCCGTAGTACAATGCATCGAATCCACAGTGGCCACAGATGGTAGTGCCTCAAATGATGGTTCTCAACCACAAGAGCAATGATCTCAAACAGTTCTCCCAATGACGACAGAGATCAGAGGTGGATTGTTATAGATGTGGAGAAAAGGGACATATCTCACCAAACTGTCAAAATCCTAGAAGGTCCATGGACTACAAACCCTTATGTAGTCGATGCAAAGGAGAAGGCCATACTGCAAAAGAGTGTCCTAGTTTGGCTCCTATGAAAGCTACCATTGATATCCAATAGAAGACCCAAGAATCTACCTCTAATTTGGTGGAATTAGAAGTTGCTGCAATAATATATACCAAGAAATGAGAACCCACAGTCCCAAAAGAGAACATTCCCGTGAAGTTTAATCTTCCAAAAGAGAAACAAAACAATGCAGAACAGAATGGTACAGTACTATAGAGCTATCCAATAGTACAGAAGGATACAGAGGCTATTACAGAGATAGGACCAGAGGTCCAAGAGATAGAGGATGCATAAGTACCCCCAGTGAGATGATAGAAGAAGTGTAGATTGGCCATAGCTAGAAGAAAGAGGAAAGATAAAAGTGGGGATTTTCCCATTTCCTAGCCGATTGGAGAAGCTCATGGATCCTATTAAAGAGTATGACTTGGTCAAAGACCTAGACACCTTCAAAGCAAATCTAACATTCTGGCAGTTTCTAATGCTCTCCCCTAGTTATCAGAATAAATTTAAAAGCATATTGACAAGAAGATGAGCCTTAAGAATTTCTCCTATCACTGTCTTTAAGTCTAATAAAGCCCCAGAACCTATGAAAGAAGTAGATGTGGCTAACACTTTTCTAGATCTCGGTACCCCAGAGATTGGTATGTGGATTGAAGGATGCTTTACGGTAGATACATTGATTGATGGATGTTCATTAGTGAACACAATGATAGGTGTGACAATGAAGGATCTAGGCTTGCAAGGTATGTAGCCTACATAGTGGCTTATAAGACTGGCATACCAAAGCAGGATTAAGCCTTTGGGTGTTCTCCCATATGTGAAGATAACCCTTGTAGGAAGAGATTATTGACTAACTTCTATGGTGGTAAAACTAAATTCCTACATGACCTTGTATCCTTTGCTGCTGCTAGTGGAAAGACCATGACTTTTTGAAGCAAGGGCACAGATGGATTGGTTTAAGGGAACCCTAAACCTAGGTAGAAGACTCAACAAAGTGGTGCTGAAGTTGTATGGTTTGCAAAAAGATAATGGATCCACCTCCATTGAAGTCTTAACAGACTCCTCCAATGAAGTAATAGATGGCACATTAGCATATGAAGAAGATGTCAAATAGATCTTTCCCAAGAAAACAAAGAACGATCCCTAATAGTGGGCATTGTAAGCCAACTCCTGAAAGAAGCAAAGTCCTTGTCAATTGGGTGAATACCTTTCACCTGAACCGAAAATGACTTTTGAAATCACCTTTGACAGTGAGATAGAGGCATGGATGTATTGTTCTCCTTGCTACATGGCCGTAGCAGAGTTAGACATAGAAGTAGAGGTAGAAGATGACACAGAGAATCTATTATTCTCTTACAGAGCCCCTACAGAGGTAGAGAAAAAGTTTGAAGAGAACGATGATGACAATGCAAAAGAAGATTATGGAAGTGAATTGGAAGAATCTATCGAGCTTGAAGAGGATACAAATGAGTGCGAAGTCCCAGAGGCTACAAAGATGAGGGTCCCACGTTGTTAGATGGAATGAGTGGTATCCTTTGGACTGGCTAATGATTTGTAGCATATGAAAAATATCCATAAGAAATGGATTAAGCAGAATAAGCATTCCCTCAGTAGTGGCTCTTGTCACCCAAATTTACCCTTCTCAAGAGAGGATGATGATGATGCACCTTACCAAGAACCACCAGCCCTACAGCCAAAGCAGAACTTAGATGGTTCTTGTTGTGTGATGTTCCTGGAGGCATCCTCATAAGACGAGTCCTCGAGCCAAGAAGTAACTAATTCCCAAACCAAACCCGAAATAGCCCTGATACAATTTCAACATCTGAAGGAGTCATTCGAGTCCCCATGGGAAGAGGAAGTTGGTTCCAATGGAGTGTTAGATAAGGAGGCCACTCCCTTGAAGGAGTCCCAAAAGTAGTATGTGGGACCTTCATCTGGGAAGTGGAAGGTGAAAAGCAAGTAACTTTCGTAGATGCTGATGCAACTGAATGTCACCTAAAGGTGGGTACCGATCTTTTAGAAGAGGAGGTATTGATCTTGCAAGACCTTTGAAGGAGAACTTGGACGTGTTTTCATGGTCTTATAAAGATCTAAAGGGGATTGATCCCACGGTCTGTCAACATCACATTGACCTAGAGCCTAATGCCAAGCCTATGAGGCAAAGATAGACGTGCATGAATCCAAATTACTCCGCCTTGGTGAAAGCCGAATTGTTGAAACTCCTTGAAGCTAAGTTTATCTATCCAGTGGCCAATAGTGAATGGATTTCACCTATTGTGGTAGTACCCAAGAAGAATGGAAAGCTATGAGTATGTGTGGACTTCTCAAAGCTAAATTCCAAGACTAAGAATGATAATTTCTCTATTCCTTTCATAGACCAACTTTTGGATACAATGGTTGGATATGAGCTTTACTCCTTATTGGATAGATTCAGTGGATACAACCAAGTCTAAATTGTAGAAGAAGATCAATCCAAAACAACCTTCACAATAGAATGGAAAATCTATGCCTACAAAGTAATGTTGTTTGGACTCTGGGTAATGGCCATGCTACCTTTCAAAGAGTGATGATGGCCGCATTCCAAAATCATCTGCATGATTTCATTGAGGTATAACTTGGATAACTTTTGTGTTTGTAGCCTAATCCATGAGCATTGGGGACACCTAGAGCAATCCTTTGACATATGTTGAGAGTATGAGATCTCTCTCAACCCCGAAAAATGCATATTTGGAGTCTCTTCAGGAGTTCTTCTAGGCCATATTGTCTTTGCACAAGGGATAGCAATAGATCGTGCCAAGATTGAGAAGATTATAGCTCTAACTACATCGACCAACCTCAAACAGTTGAGGGGATTCCTTGGCCATGTCGGCTATTATAGATGGTTCATTATACACTTTACAACAAAGGAAATCCCCTTGCATAAGCTCCTGAGGAAAGATGCAGAGTTTACGTGGATCACCGATTGTGATGAGGCATTCAATACCCTAAAGTAGTGTCTGATTGAAGTATCCAACTTGCAACCTTCTGATTGGACAAAGGAATTCCATGTGCACACTGATGCATCAATGGAAGGGTTAGGCATGGTCTTATGTCAAAAAGGATCCTTAAGGTTAGATCAACCTATCTACTATGCAAGACAAAAAGTAAGCAATCGCAAAAGAAACTACATAGTGATGAGGCTCGAATGCCTTGCAATGGTGTTTGCCTTGGAGAAGTTTTGACATTACTTGTTTTCAATGCACTTCAAATGCTATGAGGACCATGAGACCCTTTCCTTCTAGATGAATGAAGCAAAGGTGAAGGAAAGAATGATGAGATGGCTCCTTCTATTATGGAAGTTTGACTTGGAAGTGGTTACCAAACCTAGTCTGTCCCATGTCTTAGTTGATCATTTGTTGCGAATCCCTTAGATCGATGAAGTGGAGCAAGATGACCCAGACCTCCCTGATGCTTTCCTTTTTTTAGTTAAAATTGTAACCCCATAGTATGTAGACATAGCCAACCTCTTGACAACTCAACAGTATCCTCCTAGTATCACCAACCATCGTGAGAAGAAGAAGCTTCTATTGAAATTAGCCCCCTACACTTTGTTAGGCAGTGCTATGTACAAGAGAGGCAAAGATAAAGTACTACACAGATGTGTTGCAAAAGATATCGGGACAATCTAAAAGCATACCATGACAAGCCTTGTGGAGGACACTTTGTAGGAGAAGCAACTGCGAGAGAGGCTTTGCTCACATGTTATTGGTGGCCAACCCTCCACAAGGATGCCTATGACTACTGCAAATGTTGTGATGCTTTTGTCAATGGATGGGAAAGCTTACCAAAACTAGTGCTTTACCAATACAGCCCATCCTTTCCCTAAAGCTGTTCGAGAAGTGGGAAATTGACTTTGTGGGACTGATTGATTCGCCAAACTAGAAGGAAGCAGAACCGATACATTTTGTTTTATACTGATTATGTGACAAAGTGGTGTGAAGCTAAAGCTCTCAAGTGTGATGATGGTAATATCGTGACCTTGTTCTTGTACGAGAACATCATCACCCATTTCGGCAGTCTCCTAGAGCTAGTAAGTGACAGAGGTACTCACTTCCTCAACAAGATTATGGAAAAATTGATAGAGCTGTACAAGATCCGCCATCACAAGTCCATGCCTTACTAGCTTGGAGCCAACAGCCAAGTTGAAGTTACCAATCACATTCTTTATTCGATCCTAACAAGGACGATTGCTGCACATTGCCATGATTGGGATGATTGACCTAGAGAGGCCCCTTGGGAGTACAAAACCTCCCATAATGCTGCTACACAGGATAGACCCCTTTCCAGTTGGTGTAAAGTACAGAAGCAGTCTTTCCTATTAAGTTAGAGTTGTGTTCTATGCGAGTGACTATCAACAAATGCCTAGGCAATGATGAGTCCCTGCGCGCCATCTTCTACACTTGGAATGTTTGAGCGAGACTTGTAGAATGGCTCTACAGTATATGGAAGCTAGCTAGGCTCGATGAAAGGCTTATCATGATAGCTTCATCAAGCATAAGAAATTTAAGGAAGGTGACTTAGTCGTGGCCTATGGCTCGAGATTTGGCAAATTTCCAATAAAGCTATAACAATGCTAGATGGGCCCCTATAAGGTACTTGGCTATTAACCCTAATATCGGAGTCATTGGGCTAGGGCAACTACAGAAACGATGGTAAAAATTGGAGAGAAACAGGTGACTTATGTTGCTTTGGTGGATCATGGTTCAGAGATTAATCTCATAGTTCGTGGAGTTTATGAAAGTAATAGATGGCCTATGGATGTAGAGCATGGGTGGCGTATGAGAGCCGCCAACAGCACTGCAGGTGATTTGTATGCTGCATGTCGCAGTGTCAAGGTTTCTATTGGAGATGTAGAGGAGGATTTCCATTTCTTTGTGCAGGATTCATGCTCTTATCCCATAATTCTTGGACAGCCATTCATTACAGAGATGTGCATGTAAACAAAAGTAATGGATGATGGATCTGCTTATGCACGAATTCGCAGTAAAGATGGCATGAGAGCAGTTCAGTTTATGACTGTGTGTGTGAACCATGTTAGAAACAGGGATACTCTTAGAGATGCACCTTTGCCCACTATGAGGGATTCAGGTTTTCATTAGGTACCGCTGTTTCGTGAGATGACGGTGGTACAGAGCAGAGGAGATTGGAGTTCTCGCCTTCTGGTAGCAATGTTTTCTCCTCCAGTTTTGTTGGAATTTCAGCAAATAGTTCGATGAGTTATCAAAAGACTTCTAAGTTTCCTAGAGCTGCCAGGCAGTACATATGTAGGAAGGAGAAAATTCGAAAAATACAGGTATTTTAGAGGATGATGAGCATATAGATGGGATGTATGATAATATGATTTGTGCAGATACGATGACAGAGATGGAAAATATGCTGAAAACTGATATGCAGAGTTGTCACAGTAATGTATTAGTGCAATCCCTGGGCATGTTTCATGAAATTGCAGATTTTGTGTCACAAATAGAGTCAGAGGCTGAGGTGACTCAGCAAAAAGTATTGAGTGCTGAAGAAATTCAGCAAACAGAGTTTCCGACTAATTATGATCAGCTTACAGAAACATAGAGGGCTGAAAACTTTCAGCCAACAGAGTTTACTGCTGAAATATTTCAGCATCTAGAGTTTAGGGCTTTTCCAATGCAGTCCATAGAGCAGAGGGCTGAGGATATTCAGCCTTGGAGTGCAGAATTGCTGATTTACAGCAAGATTTGAGTAATGCAGAGGATCATAATGAAGCCAAGGTTGACACAAAATACAAGACTGTGGATAAGAAGGTGAAGCCGGTACCTGTACCGCTTCCACCTGACAGTGATCAGCAAGTAGAGAGGGCTGCCAAATAGCCAATTTTGAGGAATCCAGAGCATATAGGCCATAAATTTTTAGCAGAGACTCTTGCTAAATTAAAAATTGGAAATGGTGATTTCTTGCTACCCACAGAGAAGCAATGCTTTCAGGAGATGCTTGAGCGACATGGAAGGGGGTTTGCTTTTTTCCCGCATGAGATTGGATGTGTGAATCCGGATATTGTTGCTCCTATGGTGATCTTTACTATTCCTCATATTCCATGGAACCTCCGACCTATTCCAGTGCCTAAGGCACACCTGCCAAAGCTGATTGACTTGTTGAATGAGAAAATCAGGATGGGAATCCTAGAGCCGTCATCTGCACCATACTCAAATAGGTGGTTTACAGTTCTCTATTCAAATACAGGCCATGGATGCCTTTGATGATCCCTTCCTAATTAATGCCTATCACCTAAAGAAGTACTTCTCTCCCTGGGCATCCTGACAATCACACAGCTAACAGTTCGTCTCCTTTTGAGACGTTGCTTCTTCCTACTTCTCATGTTGCTATTGATAGCCATCATGCTCATCCTGATGAGGTGGCCTCATTCTTCTAGCCCCTCATAACCACCTTCCACCTGTACTTTGCTCTCACCTAATCAAGCAGAGGTGGAGAGGTTGGTTTTGATACATGGTATTCTTGCCATTCTCCTCTCAGAATTTTAAAAAGAAAAAGAAAAAAATATAAATACATATTAGTCATGGGAGCTTGAAGAAATGCATGGGATTATCTACCACCAAAGGTAAGCATATTGCAGCCTTAAAGGTGTGTAAAGAAGCCATGTGGATTACTCATCTAGTCGGAAACTTGGGCCTCAATAAAGACATGCCATTGTTGCACAATGATAGTCAGAGTATCATCGTGTTGGCAAAGAATCCTATGTTTCATGGAAAACCAATCATATAGAAGAGGTATCACCTCATTTGTCATGTGCTTGAGGATAAGTGAGTTAGCCTTATCAAAGTTCATTCTAATGATAGCCTTGTAATCTTCCTTACTAAGTGTCTATCCTCCAAAAAATTTGTGCATTATTGTAAGAGGTGATGGGGATTGGGTGAGGGTAACTCACATGTGTTATACCTCACACATTGTCTCATTCCTTTGTCCCCTTAAGGGCACACTAGCCTTTAAGTGGGAGGTTATTGAGGTAAAGTCCTCAAATTCAATTATATGAAAGTATAATTTGAATTGAGGAATGATGCCTTAAGTTGTAGTATCCTTTATTCAGAAACATTTTTTAAAATGGATGATGGAAGATTTGAAGGGCTAGAATATTTTGCTAGAAAACATTCTTCAAATGAACAAGAAACGATTATTTGTTATGCCTTGAGAAGGCTTCAGTTAATGTTTTTAGATCCCTATTTTGAAAGGAATATTTATTCAAAGTAAGATAGGCTTGTTTAGCTTTAGCTTTTATTAATGAATAGTTATAGATTAGATGTTCGTGCTACCAATTAAATGAAAATAATTTGATGGACTTAACCTCACCAAGGTCCTCCTTGGGGATCTTTTACTATGATCAGGGTTTACCCATTGCATTGATTGATGCATTAGAGGAGAGGTCATCCATAGGGAAAGGTTCACACTTATGGTAGGATAAGAATAAGTGAGGCTTTTCTCGTGCTACTAATATCCTTTATTGGTCTTATGATGGAGCACAAGATGATTAACTTGATGCATGATATCAAATGGTGCCATTCTAGATAACGGTCTCGTCGGCTGGGATTAAAGGACTTATTAAGGAAGCGGGTTGTAAGTGTCCAGAGGGTGTTGTAGGATCTAACTACTAAATGCCTCAAGTGCTTGAGTGGAAAGCATGAGAGCACTACCCTAGAAAAGTGTGCTTTATGGAATGGTTAACCCAATTGGTTGGGTGAGTCTTTAATCATTGTTAAGAACATGGTGTAACAATTGTGACTACCTAGATAAATAATTAGAATCCTAGTTAACACTATTTTAGGGGGTCAAAGTGTAATAAGGCTTTGATAGTGGGATTGATGCTTAGCTCCCTCTCATTTCACACTCTCTTTGAGCTAAGTGGTGTGTTAGCTTACTCACATCTTTGATTGGTTGTGAAGTGACCTTTCTATCACCCAAGCGCACAAAACCCGAAACAGTACGGTATGAATGAAACCACTCTCGGTAAGGTGTCACATGAAAGGACGCATCTGATTCCAAGAGCCAACTGTGCGTTCATAGAGTGTATCTCTGTCATCTACGAAGCACTAGAAGAAGCTGCTAGGATATAATCATCATCATCAACATTCTTAGGTGCTCCATAACATTGATCTCTTCAATTTTAACACTGGACTTTGCAGGTACTATGCTACGATCAGAAGACTTATCCTGCACTTTTTCTTTCCCCTTATCTTTGCGCCTTTCATTGAGCAATTCATGGCA
Source organism: Lygodium microphyllum (assembly GCF_053477565.2). Classification (NCBI taxonomy): domain Eukaryota; kingdom Viridiplantae; phylum Streptophyta; class Polypodiopsida; order Schizaeales; family Lygodiaceae; genus Lygodium; species Lygodium microphyllum. The sequence continues at coordinate 489,868 of NC_141144.1, forward strand.
TTGTGGCCTAATATGGCCCTTTTTCCCACAATGGTGACAAGTAACATCTGCATTCCTGCAAGGGGATTTGCTACGTGACTTCCCATGAGACTTGGACCGAGATTCCTGAGAATCCTGTCCACGGCCACTACCACTGCCATGCTTTCCATATCCATCATTCCTGCCTCTAACTGTCATAGCATGAGACATACGAGAGGCATCCAAATTCTTACGGTTAACCTCTTCCTACAGAAGAGCACTCTCAACATCAGATAATTTCAAGGTAGCAGTAGAGGCACATAATGCAGTGCGGAATACATCCCATGACTCATTAAGAGTACCAAACAAGAAAAGAGGAGTGACATCCTCTGCAAAAGTGATGTCTTGCAAAGTCAAGTTCTTGAGTATAGCATGGAACTGGCTCAAGTGAGCAGACATAGTCACATTCTCCTTCATGCGCAGATCCATAAGCTGCTTCAGCCAATACATTTGACTCGTTGGATTTTTCTTGTCATAGAGATTTTTTATCTTTTCCCACAACTGCCATGCACTCTATTCTTCCTTAAAGACATTATAGTGAACCTGTTCTGTGAGAGACAATACAATAGTGGACTTGCATAACTCATCAAGCTCAAGCCATTCCTCATCTGGCATAGTTGCAGGCGGATGCCTGCTTAACCTCAAAGGTTTGATCTACGATTTTTGCACCAACACCTGCCAAATTTGGCTCTTCCAATAAGAGTAATTCGTACCATCAAGCTTAGTGATGTTGAAAATAGCATGATCAGTGGGACGAACTAGCCATAATGCAGGCTAGAAGACTGTAGACAGTTCAAAGATGCTTGCTGTTTACTGCAGAAAATGACCAAAAAATTACCAAAATTGAGGAAAAATGGCGAAGAAAGTGGAACCAAAGCTGTTGCCCACCAAGTACTAGAAAGTACATAATTTCAGAGTGTTTCAGCATGAAAAATCCATGTTAGTCTATACATATATGCTTGCTGTAATAAATTTCAGATTTCAGTAAAAGAGAGCTAACAGTGCCAAAATCGGATCCCAAGGCAATCAGATACTGCCAAGACCAAAGCCGGTATCATGTGGGTATAGCATAAGCATATGACGGTCGATAAGCATGAATCCAACTATTGAGTGTAAAATATGTTGGTTTTTGGGCTGATTTTTTGTTGTTTTTGATGATAAATGGTTGTTTTTTATGACTGATTGTTTGAATTTGAAGATATTTTGAAGTGTTTGGAAAGGTTTGGATAAGTTTGAAGGGTTTTTTATGGCTTTGATGAGGATGTTTGGTTCTGTAAGGTTTGATTTTCTTCTGTTTTCTTCTGTTTTGGTAGTAGAGATGATTGAATGAATATTTTGAGAGATGATTGAAGTTGTGTGAAGAGGTTTATGAAAGATTGAATTGGTTTTGTTTTGGTTTTTATGATTTTTATGGGTTCTATTGATCTTCTGTGAAGTTCTATAAGCTTCTGTAGCTCTGTTGTTCTATACTTCTGTTGCTCTGTGGTTCTGTTCTGTTGTTTCTGTTGAGTGTTATGATGGATGTATATGGTGTATTCTTTTGTGTTCTTTGTTCTTTTGATGGAGATTATGAAGATTATGAAGGATATGACTGATTCTATCAAATCCGTCGGAGATCTACATGATGCTGCATGGAGATTTGTTGTGCCTGGTGTTCTTTTCTTCATTGTGATCATATAAAACCTAGTAAAAAAGCTTGTTGATGATGACAAGATAGATTTTCTTGCAGTAGAAACCCTATTTCTTTGGTGTCTCTCTTCTAGATGATGGCATTCAGAAGGGAGTGTTTCTCAGAGGATTACAACCAGAAGTCCGTAAGTCTGTGGAGCTGCAAAGACCAGCCACACTGCAAGCTGCAACAGAAGGTGCAAGACTGTATGATGAAGTGCAAGCTAGATTGGTGATGAATCCAGGAAGAGGAGTCCCACCTCCTCTGATGCCAAGAATGATGTACACACCAAATACAATCCCAGGGACTGTCCCCTACCCCTACCAACAGATGTCCCCAGTATCACAGTACAGTGCACCAAATCCACAGTGGCCACAATCAATGCCTCAAATGATGGTTCAACCACAACAACAATGGTCCCAAAAAATTCCCCCAATGCCAAATTAGTAGCAACAGTGGAACCCTACCAACTGGAGCCAACAACCAACAGTTCAAACAGGAGCTCTGAATCAGAATCAGAATAGAGATCCCTCTGCACCAGCCCAACCTGTTTATGCAGTGATTACAAAGACTCCTCAAAACCCTACTGCCAGTGCCTCACAAGGAGAAAGCTTGAAGGATTATTTGTCCAACTCAGTTGCAAGTATCAAGAAAGAGCTTATGGATGTGATTATAGAGCAGTTGCAAACACTGAAAGTGAATACCGCTAGCATAATCAACGTTGCAGGAGCAGGAAGAGATGTGATGCGGTCAAATACTTAGTGTGGTAAGTGTCATCAAGCAGGCCATTTAGCCACTGAATGCATAAGCTTTCTGCTCCTACTGTCTTAGGAAGAACCATACAGAGGATATTTGCTCTCTGAAGGAGATGCATGATAGGAGAAGGAAGGAAGAAGACGCAAGATTGAACCTGCTGGAATCCAAAATGACAACACAGGATATTGGACCCAAGCCCAGAGTCTTCGGTCCTAACTTTGAACCCAGAAGATTTCCATCCCAAAGTTACAGAGGAAGACAGTCTGGCGGTGGTCAGAGATTAGAAGTGGAGTGTTACAGATGCGGAGAAAAGGGACACATTTCACCAAATTGTCCAAATCCTAGAAGGTCAGTGGATTACAAGCCCTTATGCAGTCGATGCAAAGGAGAAGGCCACACTACAAAAGACTGTCCAAGCCCAGCCCCAGTGGAAAACAATACTACTGATAATCCGTCCAAGGCCCAAGAGCCTACCTCCAATTTAGTGGAATTGGAAGTTGCTGCCATCATGTCTGCAAAGAAGAAGGAACCACCTGTCCAGAAAGAAAATAATCCTCTTGCCAGAACAGTGAAGTTCAATCTTCCAACAGAAGAACAGAACAGAACAGAGCCTGACAGTGCCGTACAGAGCACTACAGTGCCACAGAGAGTCACAGAGACAGTTCCAGAGACAGGACCAGAGGTCCAAGAGATAGAAGAGGAGGAAGTGCCACAAGTGGCAGAAGAAGTTCCCATGATACCCCTGTTGGAAGAAAAAAGGAAAATGAAAATGGGTGTCGCCCCATTCCCTAACCGTTTAGAGAAGCCAGTGGATCCTATCAAGGAATACGATCTGGTCAGAGATCTAGATACCTTTAAACCAAACCTCACATTTCGAAAATTGTTGATGTTGTCTCCCAATTGCCAAAAAAGGTTCAAAAGTATACTGACAAGAAGACATGGCTTAAGGATTGCTCCCTCAACAGCAACAAAGTCCAACGAAGCTTCAAATCCTGTAAAAGAAGTGGATGTGGCTAACGCCTTCCTAGATCGTGGTACCCCAGAGACGTTGCTTCTTCCTACTTCTCATGTTGCTATTGATAGCCATCATGCTCATCCTGATGAGGTGGCCTCATTCTTCTAGCCCCTCATAACCACCTTCCACCTGTACTTTGCTCTCACCTAATCAAGCAGAGGTGGAGAGGTTGGTTTTGATACATGGTATTCTTGCCATTCTCCTCTCAGAATTTTAAAAAGAAAAAGAAAAAAATATAAATACATATTAGTCATGGGAGCTTGAAGAAATGCATGGGATTATCTACCACCAAAGGTAAGCATATTGCAGCCTTAAAGGTGTGTAAAGAAGCCATGTGGATTACTCATCTAGTCGGAAACTTGGGCCTCAATAAAGACATGCCATTGTTGCACAATGATAGTCAGAGTATCATCGTGTTGGCAAAGAATCCTATGTTTCATGGAAAACCAATCATATAGAAGAGGTATCACCTCATTTGTCATGTGCTTGAGGATAAGTGAGTTAGCCTTATCAAAGTTCATTCTAATGATAGCCTTGTAATCTTCCTTACTAAGTGTCTATCCTCCAAAAAATTTGTGCATTATTGTAAGAGGTGATGGGGATTGGGTGAGGGTAACTCACATGTGTTATACCTCACACATTGTCTCATTCCTTTGTCCCCTTAAGGGCACACTAGCCTTTAAGTGGGAGGTTATTGAGGTAAAGTCCTCAAATTCAATTATATGAAAGTATAATTTGAATTGAGGAATGATGCCTTAAGTTGTAGTATCCTTTATTCAGAAACATTTTTTAAAATGGATGATGGAAGATTTGAAGGGCTAGAATATTTTGCTAGAAAACATTCTTCAAATGAACAAGAAACGATTATTTGTTATGCCTTGAGAAGGCTTCAGTTAATGTTTTTAGATCCCTATTTTGAAAGGAATATTTATTCAAAGTAAGATAGGCTTGTTTAGCTTTAGCTTTTATTAATGAATAGTTATAGATTAGATGTTCGTGCTACCAATTAAATGAAAATAATTTGATGGACTTAACCTCACCAAGGTCCTCCTTGGGGATCTTTTACTATGATCAGGGTTTACCCATTGCATTGATTGATGCATTAGAGGAGAGGTCATCCATAGGGAAAGGTTCACACTTATGGTAGGATAAGAATAAGTGAGGCTTTTCTCGTGCTACTAATATCCTTTATTGGTCTTATGATGGAGCACAAGATGATTAACTTGATGCATGATATCAAATGGTGCCATTCTAGATAACGGTCTCGTCGGCTGGGATTAAAGGACTTATTAAGGAAGCGGGTTGTAAGTGTCCAGAGGGTGTTGTAGGATCTAACTACTAAATGCCTCAAGTGCTTGAGTGGAAAGCATGAGAGCACTACCCTAGAAAAGTGTGCTTTATGGAATGGTTAACCCAATTGGTTGGGTGAGTCTTTAATCATTGTTAAGAACATGGTGTAACAATTGTGACTACCTAGATAAATAATTAGAATCCTAGTTAACACTATTTTAGGGGGTCAAAGTGTAATAAGGCTTTGATAGTGGGATTGATGCTTAGCTCCCTCTCATTTCACACTCTCTTTGAGCTAAGTGGTGTGTTAGCTTACTCACATCTTTGATTGGTTGTGAAGTGACCTTTCTATCACCCAAGCGCACAAAACCCGAAACAGTACGGTATGAATGAAACCACTCTCGGTAAGGTGTCACATGAAAGGACGCATCTGATTCCAAGAGCCAACTGTGCGTTCATAGAGTGTATCTCTGTCATCTACGAAGCACTAGAAGAAGCTGCTAGGATATAATCATCATCATCAACATTCTTAGGTGCTCCATAACATTGATCTCTTCAATTTTAACACTGGACTTTGCAGGTACTATGCTACGATCAGAAGACTTATCCTGCACTTTTTCTTTCCCCTTATCTTTGCGCCTTTCATTGAGCAATTCATGGCATTGTGGCCTAATATGGCCCTTTTTCCCACAATGGTGACAAGTAACATCTGCATTCCTGCAAGGGGATTTGCTACGTGACTTCCCATGAGACTTGGACCGAGATTCCTGAGAATCCTGTCCACGGCCACTACCACTGCCATGCTTTCCATATCCATCATTCCTGCCTCTAATTGTCATAGCATGAGACATACGAGAGGCATCCAAATTCTTACGGTTAACCTCTTCCTACAGAAGAGCACTCTCAACATCAGATAATTTCAAGGTAGCAGTAGAGGCACATAATGCAGTGCGGAATACATCCCATGACTCATTAAGAGTACCAAACAAGAAAAGAGGAGTGACATCCTCTGCAAAAGTGATGTCTTGCAAAGTCAAGTTCTTGAGTATAGCATGGAACTGGCTCAAGTGAGCAGACATAGTCACATTCTCCTTCATGCGCAGATCCATAAGTTGCTTCAGCCAATACATTTGACTCGTTGGATTTTTCTTGTCATAGAGATTTTTTATCTTTTCCCACAACTGCCATGCACTCTATTCTTCCTTAAAGACATTATAGTGAACCTGTTCTGTGAGAGACAATACAATAGTGGACTTGCATAACTCATCAAGCTCAAGCCATTCCTCATCTGGCATAGTTGCAGGCGGATGCCCGCTTAACCTCAAAGGTTTGATCTACGATTTTTGCACCAACACCTGCCAAATTTGGCTCTTCCAATAAGAGTAATTCGTACCATCAAGCTTAGTGATGTTGAAAATAGCATGATCAGTGGGACGAACTAGCCATAATGCAGGCTAGAAGACTGTAGACAGTTCAAAGATGCTTGCTGTTTACTGCAGAAAATGACCAAAAAATTACCAAAATTGAGGAAAAATGGCGAAGAAAGTGGAACCAAAGCTGTTGCCCACCAAGTACTAGAAAGTACATAATTTCAGAGTGTTTCAGCATGAAAAATCCATGTTAGTCTATACATATATGCTTGCTGTAATAAATTTCAGATTTCAGTAAAAGAGAGCTAACAGTGCCAAAATCGGATCCCAAGGCAATCAGATACTGCCAAGACCAAAGCCGGTATCATGTGGGTATAGCATAAGCATATGACGGTCGATAAGCATGAATCCAACTATTGAGTGTAAAATATGTTGGTTTTTGGGCTGATTTTTTGTTGTTTTTGATGATAAATGGTTGTTTTTTATGACTGATTGTTTGAATTTGAAGATATTTTGAAGTGTTTGGAAAGGTTTGGATAAGTTTGAAGGGTTTTTTATGGCTTTGATGAGGATGTTTGGTTCTGTAAGGTTTGATTTTCTTCTGTTTTCTTCTGTTTTGTTTCTGTTTTGGTAGTAGAGATGATTGAATGAATATTTTGAGAGATGATTGAAGTTGTGTGAAGAGGTTTATGAAAGATTGAATTGGTTTTGTTTTGGTTTTTATGATTTTTATGGGTTCTATTGATCTTCTGTGAAGTTCTATAAGCTTCTGTAGCTCTGTTGTTCTATACTTCTGTTGCTCTGTGGTTCTGTTCTGTTGTTTCTGTTGAGTGTTATGATGGATGTATATGGTGTATTCTTTTGTGTTCTTTGTTCTTTTGATGGAGATTATGAAGATTATGAAGGATATGACTGATTCTATCAAATCCGTCGGAGATCTACATGATGCTGCATGGAGATTTGTTGTGCCTGGTGTTCTTTTCTTCATTGTGATCATATAAAACCTAGTAAAAAAGCTTGTTGATGATGACAAGATAGATTTTCTTGCAGTAGAAACCCTATTTCTTTGGTGTCTCTCTTCTAGATGATGGCATTCAGAAGGGAGTGTTTCTCAGAGGATTACAACCAGAAGTCCGTAAGTCTGTGGAGCTGCAAAGACCAGCCACACTGCAAGCTGCAACAGAAGGTGCAAGACTGTATGATGAAGTGCAAGCTAGATTGGTGATGAATCCAGGAAGAGGAGTCCCACCTCCTCTGATGCCAAGAATGATGTACACACCAAATACAATCCCAGGGACTGTCCCCTACCCCTACCAACAGATGTCCCCAGTATCACAGTACAGTGCACCAAATCCACAGTGGCCACAATCAATGCCTCAAATGATGGTTCAACCACAACAACAATGGTCCCAAAAAATTCCCCCAATGCCAAATTAGTAGCAACAGTGGAACCCTACCAACTGGAGCCAACAACCAACAGTTCAAACAGGAGCTCTGAATCAGAATCAGAATAGAGATCCCTCTGCACCAGCCCAACCTGTTTATGCAGTGATTACAAAGACTCCTCAAAACCCTACTGCCAGTGCCTCACAAGGAGAAAGCTTGAAGGATTATTTGTCCAACTCAGTTGCAAGTATCAAGAAAGAGCTTATGGATGTGATTATAGAGCAGTTGCAAACACTGAAAGTGAATACCGCTAGCATAATCAACGTTGCAGGAGCAGGAAGAGATGTGATGCGGTCAAATACTTAGTGTGGTAAGTGTCATCAAGCAGGCCATTTAGCCACTGAATGCATAAGCTTTCTGCTCCTACTGTCTTAGGAAGAACCATACAGAGGATATTTGCTCTCTGAAGGAGATGCATGATAGGAGAAGGAAGGAAGAAGACGCAAGATTGAACCTGCTGGAATCCAAAATGACAACACAGGATATTGGACCCAAGCCCAGAGTCTTCGGTCCTAACTTTGAACCCAGAAGATTTCCATCCCAAAGTTACAGAGGAAGACAGTCTGGCGGTGGTCAGAGATTAGAAGTGGAGTGTTACAGATGCGGAGAAAAGGGACACATTTCACCAAATTGTCCAAATCCTAGAAGGTCAGTGGATTACAAGCCCTTATGCAGTCGATGCAAAGGAGAAGGCCACACTACAAAAGACTGTCCAAGCCCAGCCCCAGTGGAAAACAATACTACTGATAATCCGTCCAAGGCCCAAGAGCCTACCTCCAATTTAGTGGAATTGGAAGTTGCTGCCATCATGTCTGCAAAGAAGAAGGAACCACCTGTCCAGAAAGAAAATAATCCTCTTGCCAGAACAGTGAAGTTCAATCTTCCAACAGAAGAACAGAACAGAACAGAGCCTGACAGTGCCGTACAGAGCACTACAGTGCCACAGAGAGTCACAGAGACAGTTCCAGAGACAGGACCAGAGGTCCAAGAGATAGAAGAGGAGGAAGTGCCACAAGTGGCAGAAGAAGTTCCCATGATACCCCTGTTGGAAGAAAAAAGGAAAATGAAAATGGGTGTCGCCCCATTCCCTAACCGTTTAGAGAAGCCAGTGGATCCTATCAAGGAATACGATCTGGTCAGAGATCTAGATACCTTTAAACCAAACCTCACATTTCGAAAATTGTTGATGTTGTCTCCCAATTGCCAAAAAAGGTTCAAAAGTATACTGACAAGAAGACATGGCTTAAGGATTGCTCCCTCAACAGCAACAAAGTCCAACGAAGCTTCAAATCCTGTAAAAGAAGTGGATGTGGCTAACGCCTTCCTAGATCGTGGTACCCCAGAGACGTTGCTTCTTCCTACTTCTCATGTTGCTATTGATAGCCATCATGCTCATCCTGATGAGGTGGCCTCATTCTTCTAGCCCCTCATAACCACCTTCCACCTGTACTTTGCTCTCACCTAATCAAGCAGAGGTGGAGAGGTTGGTTTTGATACATGGTATTCTTGCCATTCTCCTCTCAGAATTTTAAAAAGAAAAAGAAAAAAATATAAATACATATTAGTCATGGGAGCTTGAAGAAATGCATGGGATTATCTACCACCAAAGGTAAGCATATTGCAGCCTTAAAGGTGTGTAAAGAAGCCATGTGGATTACTCATCTAGTCGGAAACTTGGGCCTCAATAAAGACATGCCATTGTTGCACAATGATAGTCAGAGTATCATCGTGTTGGCAAAGAATCCTATGTTTCATGGAAAACCAATCATATAGAAGAGGTATCACCTCATTTGTCATGTGCTTGAGGATAAGTGAGTTAGCCTTATCAAAGTTCATTCTAATGATAGCCTTGTAATCTTCCTTACTAAGTGTCTATCCTCCAAAAAATTTGTGCATTATTGTAAGAGGTGATGGGGATTGGGTGAGGGTAACTCACATGTGTTATACCTCACACATTGTCTCATTCCTTTGTCCCCTTAAGGGCACACTAGCCTTTAAGTGGGAGGTTATTGAGGTAAAGTCCTCAAATTCAATTATATGAAAGTATAATTTGAATTGAGGAATGATGCCTTAAGTTGTAGTATCCTTTATTCAGAAACATTTTTTAAAATGGATGATGGAAGATTTGAAGGGCTAGAATATTTTGCTAGAAAACATTCTTCAAATGAACAAGAAACGATTATTTGTTATGCCTTGAGAAGGCTTCAGTTAATGTTTTTAGATCCCTATTTTGAAAGGAATATTTATTCAAAGTAAGATAGGCTTGTTTAGCTTTAGCTTTTATTAATGAATAGTTATAGATTAGATGTTCGTGCTACCAATTAAATGAAAATAATTTGATGGACTTAACCTCACCAAGGTCCTCCTTGGGGATCTTTTACTATGATCAGGGTTTACCCATTGCATTGATTGATGCATTAGAGGAGAGGTCATCCATAGGGAAAGGTTCACACTTATGGTAGGATAAGAATAAGTGAGGCTTTTCTCGTGCTACTAATATCCTTTATTGGTCTTATGATGGAGCACAAGATGATTAACTTGATGCATGATATCAAATGGTGCCATTCTAGATAACGGTCTCGTCGGCTGGGATTAAAGGACTTATTAAGGAAGCGGGTTGTAAGTGTCCAGAGGGTGTTGTAGGATCTAACTACTAAATGCCTCAAGTGCTTGAGTGGAAAGCATGAGAGCACTACCCTAGAAAAGTGTGCTTTATGGAATGGTTAACCCAATTGGTTGGGTGAGTCTTTAATCATTGTTAAGAACATGGTGTAACAATTGTGACTACCTAGATAAATAATTAGAATCCTAGTTAACACTATTTTAGGGGGTCAAAGTGTAATAAGGCTTTGATAGTGGGATTGATGCTTAGCTCCCTCTCATTTCACACTCTCTTTGAGCTAAGTGGTGTGTTAGCTTACTCACATCTTTGATTGGTTGTGAAGTGACCTTTCTATCACCCAAGCGCACAAAACCCGAAACAGTACGGTATGAATGAAACCACTCTCGGTAAGGTGTCACATGAAAGGACGCATCTGATTCCAAGAGCCAACTGTGCGTTCATAGAGTGTATCTCTGTCATCTACGAAGCACTAGAAGAAGCTGCTAGGATATAATCATCATCATCAACATTCTTAGGTGCTCCATAACATTGATCTCTTCAATTTTAACACTGGACTTTGCAGGTACTATGCTACGATCAGAAGACTTATCCTGCACTTTTTCTTTCCCCTTATCTTTGCGCCTTTCATTGAGCAATTCATGGCATTGTGGCCTAATATGGCCCTTTTTCCCACAATGGTGACAAGTAACATCTGCATTCCTGCAAGGGGATTTGCTACGTGACTTCCCATGAGACTTGGACCGAGATTCCTGAGAATCCTGTCCACGGCCACTACCACTGCCATGCTTTCCATATCCATCATTCCTGCCTCTAATTGTCATAGCATGAGACATACGAGAGGCATCCAAATTCTTACGGTTAACCTCTTCCTACAGAAGAGCACTCTCAACATCAGATAATTTCAAGGTAGCAGTAGAGGCACATAATGCAGTGCGGAATACATCCCATGACTCATTAAGAGTACCAAACAAGAAAAGAGGAGTGACATCCTCTGCAAAAGTGATGTCTTGCAAAGTCAAGTTCTTGAGTATAGCATGGAACTGGCTCAAGTGAGCAGACATAGTCACATTCTCCTTCATGCGCAGATCCATAAGTTGCTTCAGCCAATACATTTGACTCGTTGGATTTTTCTTGTCATAGAGATTTTTTATCTTTTCCCACAACTGCCATGCACTCTATTCTTCCTTAAAGACATTATAGTGAACCTGTTCTGTGAGAGACAATACAATAGTGGACTTGCATAACTCATCAAGCTCAAGCCATTCCTCATCTGGCATAGTTGCAGGCGGATGCCCGCTTAACCTCAAAGGTTTGATCTACGATTTTTGCACCAACACCTGCCAAATTTGGCTCTTCCAATAAGAGTAATTCGTACCATCAAGCTTAGTGATGTTGAAAATAGCATGATCAGTGGGACGAACTAGCCATAATGCAGGCTAGAAGACTGTAGACAGTTCAAAGATGCTTGCTGTTTACTGCAGAAAATGACCAAAAAATTACCAAAATTGAGGAAAAATGGCGAAGAAAGTGGAACCAAAGCTGTTGCCCACCAAGTACTAGAAAGTACATAATTTCAGAGTGTTTCAGCATGAAAAATCCATGTTAGTCTATACATATATGCTTGCTGTAATAAATTTCAGATTTCAGTAAAAGAGAGCTAACAGTGCCAAAATCGGATCCCAAGGCAATCAGATACTGCCAAGACCAAAGCCGGTATCATGTGGGTATAGCATAAGCATATGACGGTCGATAAGCATGAATCCAACTATTGAGTGTAAAATATGTTGGTTTTTGGGCTGATTTTTTGTTGTTTTTGATGATAAATGGTTGTTTTTTATGACTGATTGTTTGAATTTGAAGATATTTTGAAGTGTTTGGAAAGGTTTGGATAAGTTTGAAGGGTTTTTTATGGCTTTGATGAGGATGTTTGGTTCTGTAAGGTTTGATTTTCTTCTGTTTTCTTCTGTTTTGTTTCTGTTTTGGTAGTAGAGATGATTGAATGAATATTTTGAGAGATGATTGAAGTTGTGTGAAGAGGTTTATGAAAGATTGAATTGGTTTTGTTTTGGTTTTTATGATTTTTATGGGTTCTATTGATCTTCTGTGAAGTTCTATAAGCTTCTGTAGCTCTGTTGTTCTATACTTCTGTTGCTCTGTGGTTCTGTTCTGTTGTTTCTGTTGAGTGTTATGATGGATGTATATGGTGTATTCTTTTGTGTTCTTTGTTCTTTTGATGGAGATTATGAAGATTATGAAGGATATGACTGATTCTATCAAATCCGTCGGAGATCTACATGATGCTGCATGGAGATTTGTTGTGCCTGGTGTTCTTTTCTTCATTGTGATCATATAAAACCTAGTAAAAAAGCTTGTTGATGATGACAAGATAGATTTTCTTGCAGTAGAAACCCTATTTCTTTGGTGTCTCTCTTCTAGATGATGGCATTCAGAAGGGAGTGTTTCTCAGAGGATTACAACCAGAAGTCCGTAAGTCTGTGGAGCTGCAAAGACCAGCCACACTGCAAGCTGCAACAGAAGGTGCAAGACTGTATGATGAAGTGCAAGCTAGATTGGTGATGAATCCAGGAAGAGGAGTCCCACCTCCTCTGATGCCAAGAATGATGTACACACCAAATACAATCCCAGGGACTGTCCCCTACCCCTACCAACAGATGTCCCCAGTATCACAGTACAGTGCACCAAATCCACAGTGGCCACAATCAATGCCTCAAATGATGGTTCAACCACAACAACAATGGTCCCAAAAAATTCCCCCAATGCCAAATTAGTAGCAACAGTGGAACCCTACCAACTGGAGCCAACAACCAACAGTTCAAACAGGAGCTCTGAATCAGAATCAGAATAGAGATCCCTCTGCACCAGCCCAACCTGTTTATGCAGTGATTACAAAGACTCCTCAAAACCCTACTGCCAGTGCCTCACAAGGAGAAAGCTTGAAGGATTATTTGTCCAACTCAGTTGCAAGTATCAAGAAAGAGCTTATGGATGTGATTATAGAGCAGTTGCAAACACTGAAAGTGAATACCGCTAGCATAATCAACGTTGCAGGAGCAGGAAGAGATGTGATGCGGTCAAATACTTAGTGTGGTAAGTGTCATCAAGCAGGCCATTTAGCCACTGAATGCATAAGCTTTCTGCTCCTACTGTCTTAGGAAGAACCATACAGAGGATATTTGCTCTCTGAAGGAGATGCATGATAGGAGAAGGAAGGAAGAAGACGCAAGATTGAACCTGCTGGAATCCAAAATGACAACACAGGATATTGGACCCAAGCCCAGAGTCTTCGGTCCTAACTTTGAACCCAGAAGATTTCCATCCCAAAGTTACAGAGGAAGACAGTCTGGCGGTGGTCAGAGATTAGAAGTGGAGTGTTACAGATGCGGAGAAAAGGGACACATTTCACCAAATTGTCCAAATCCTAGAAGGTCAGTGGATTACAAGCCCTTATGCAGTCGATGCAAAGGAGAAGGCCACACTACAAAAGACTGTCCAAGCCCAGCCCCAGTGGAAAACAATACTACTGATAATCCGTCCAAGGCCCAAGAGCCTACCTCCAATTTAGTGGAATTGGAAGTTGCTGCCATCATGTCTGCAAAGAAGAAGGAACCACCTGTCCAGAAAGAAAATAATCCTCTTGCCAGAACAGTGAAGTTCAATCTTCCAACAGAAGAACAGAACAGAACAGAGCCTGACAGTGCCGTACAGAGCACTACAGTGCCACAGAGAGTCACAGAGACAGTTCCAGAGACAGGACCAGAGGTCCAAGAGATAGAAGAGGAGGAAGTGCCACAAGTGGCAGAAGAAGTTCCCATGATACCCCTGTTGGAAGAAAAAAGGAAAATGAAAATGGGTGTCGCCCCATTCCCTAACCGTTTAGAGAAGCCAGTGGATCCTATCAAGGAATACGATCTGGTCAGAGATCTAGATACCTTTAAACCAAACCTCACATTTCGAAAATTGTTGATGTTGTCTCCCAATTGCCAAAAAAGGTTCAAAAGTATACTGACAAGAAGACATGGCTTAAGGATTGCTCCCTCAACAGCAACAAAGTCCAACGAAGCTTCAAATCCTGTAAAAGAAGTGGATGTGGCTAACGCCTTCCTAGATCGTGGTACCCCAGAGACTGGCGTGTGGATTGAAGGTTGCTTTATTGCAAATGCACTGATTGATGGTGGCTCATCAGTGAACATTATGACGGATGTGACAATGAAGGATCTAGGCGTACAAGGTATGCAACCAACTCAATGGCTCATCAGACTGGCGGATCAGAGAAGAATCAAGCCTTTGGGCATTCTTCCATATGTGAAGACTACAGTGGCTGGGAAAGATTATTGGCTAACCTATCTGGTGGTGAAGCCAAACTCTTATGGTACATCCTACCCCCTGTTACTAGGCAGACCATGGCTTTTTGAAGCCAGAGCAAGGATGGATTGGTTCAAAAGAACCTTGACCTTGGGTAGAGGACCCACTAAAGTGGTGCTGAAGCTATATGGTGCTCAAAAAGGACATGGATCCACCTCCTTGGAATTATCTTCTGACTCTCCCAATGAGGCTACAGATGGAACATCAGCAGAAGAAGATGTTGTCAAACAGATCCTTCCCAAGAAAACATAGGCACATTCCCTAATAGTGGGTACTGTAAGCCAGCTCCCAAAAGATGCAAAGCCATTATTAATGGGTGAATACTTCCGGCCTGAACCAGGAACGATTTCCAAAATCACTTCTGACAGTGAGATAGAAGCATGGATGTACTACTCTCCCTATTACATGGCCATAGCAGAGCCAGAGACAAAGGCAAAAGGTGAAGCAGAGAACCTGTTCTTCTCTTATAGAGCACCTACAGAGGCAGAGCTGGAGTCTGAAGAGGATGATGATGAATCTGAAGAAGGAGACTTTAAAAGCGAGACAGAAGAAATCACTCTACCCACAGAAGGCATAGATGAGGAGGGAGTTCCAGAAGCTTCAGAAGCAAAAGACTCCATGCTGTGGGACAGAATGGCAATGGTACCCTTTGGATTGGTAAATGGATCTTTCCATAGGCAAAGCCTATATAAGAAGTGGATCAAGAAAAATAAGCCGTCTTTTATCAGTGGTTCTTGTCGCACCCATCCACACTTGTCAAGAAAGGATGATGATGATGCTCCTTGTCAACAAGTACCAATCCCAAGGCCACAACAGAATTCCGAGAGCCCCTATTATGTAACATTCCTAGATGCATCCTCTGAAGAGGAGTCCTCAAGCTCTAAGGTAATTAACATTCAAACCAAAACCAAGACAGCGCTGATCCCATTTCAGCATTTCAAGGAGCAATCTAAGTCATTACTGAAAGAAGACGTTGGGTCTAGTGGGACATCAGAAGAGGACACCACCCCCTTGAAGGAGTTAGATCTGTACCCAGAAGCAGTCCGTGGGACCTTCATCCGTGAAGTAGAAGGTGAAAGGCAGTTAAACTTTGTGGATGTAGATGGCATTGAATGCCACTTGAAGGTGGGTAGCAGCCTACGAGAAGAGGAGTTGTCAACCTTGTACAACTTGTTGAAAGAGAATTTGGACGTGTTTGCATGGTCCTACAAAGACCTAAAGGGGATTGATCCTACAATATGTCAGCATCATATTGACTTGGAGCCTGATGCCAAGCCAGTACGGCAACGACAGAGGCGAAATAACCCGAATTATTCCACACTGGTGAAAGCAGAGCTGTTGAAGCTTTTGGAAGCAGAGTTCATCTATCCAGTGGCCAACAGTGAATGGGTCTCACCCATCGTGGTTGTACCCAAGAAGAATGGCAAGCTTCGTATATGTGTGGATTTCCGCAAGTTGAATTCCAAGACGAAGAAGGATCACTTTCCTATCCCTTTTATAGACTAGCTATTGGACACAGTGGCATGACATGAGCTGTATTCCCTCTTGGATGGATTCAGTGGATACAACCAGGTCCAAATAGCAGAAGAAGACCAATCTAAAACAACCTTCACCACAGAATGGGGGACCTACGATTACTGAGTGATGCCGTTTGGGCTCTGTAATGCCCCTGCTACCTTCCAGTGAGTCATGATGGCCGCATTCCAAAATCATCTGCACGACTTTATTCAGGTATATTTGGATGACTTCTGTGTTTGTAGTTTGATTCTTAAACACTGGGGACATTTGGAACAATGCTTTAACTGATGCCGGGAGTATGGGATCTCCCTCAACCTCGACAAATGCATATTTGGAGTCTCTTCTGGAGTTCTGTTGGGCCACATTGTCTCTGCACAAGGGATATCAATAGACCCTGCAAAGATAGAGAAGATCGCAGCTCTGACAGCACCCACCAACCTCAAACAGTTGAGGGGATTCCTAGGCCATGTGGGTTACTACAGAAGGTTCATTGCCCATTTTGCAAAAAAGGCAACCCCCTTGCACAAGCTTCTGAGGAAAGATGCAGAGTTTATTTGGACGGAAGAATGTGACAAAGCCTTCAATACTCTGAAGTAGTGTCTGATTGAGGCACCCATCCTGCAACCTCCTGATTGGACGAAGGAGTTTCATGTACACACTGATGCATCAATTGAAGGCTTAGGTGTGGTCCTATGCCAGAAGGGATCCTCGAAGCTGGAGCAGCCCATATATTACGCAAGCCGAAAAGTCACTGATAGAGAGTGGAACTATACAGTGACAGAGCTGGAGTGCTTGGCAATGGTGTTTGCCCTAGAGAAGTTTCACCACTACCTATTGTCTACCCACTTTAAATTTTATGTGGATCATGAGGCCGTGTCCTTCCTGATGAACAAAGCAAACGTGAAAGGACAAATGATGAGATGGCTCCTTCTATTCCAGGAGTTCGACTTTGAGGTAATTACCAAACCTGGTCGTTCCCATGTTCTAGCTGATCATCTGTCACCTATCCCACAGACTGCAAACGAGGACAGACCTCCCTGATACTTCCCTATTCTTTGTAGAAACTGTAATCCCTTGGTACGCAGACATTGCCAATCTGCTGGAAACCCAATAGTACCCTCCTGGCATTTCAAGTCGGGAAAGGAAGAAGCTTATGTTAGAGTCAGCCCCCTATACTTTGCTAGGCAGTGCACTGTACAAGAAAGGCAAAGATGAAGTGCTGTGAAGATGTGTTGCAGGAGATGAGATTGGGATTGTTTTGAAGGCTTGCCATGACGATCCATGTGGAGGCCACTTTGTAGGAGAAGCTACAGCCAGGATGGCTTTGCTAGTAGGTTACTGGTGGCCGACTATTCATTAGGATGCCTATGACTACTGCAAGCGGTGTGATGCCTGTCAGAGAATGGGGAAACCCACCAAGACCAGCACTATGCCACTGCAACCTATCCTTCCTTTGGAGCCGTTCGAGAAGTGGGGCATCGACTTCTCGGCCCAGTCGATCCTCCCACCAGAAGAAAACAGAACAGATACATCCTGGTATGTACATATTATGTCACTAAGTGGTGTGAAGCTAAAGCCCTAAAGCGGGACGATGGTAATAGTGTCGCCCTGTTCATGTACGAGAATATTATCACCCGTTTTGGCAGTCCCCTAGAACTGGTAAGTGACAGATGCATTCATTTCATTAATAAAGTCATGGAAGAGTTGACAGAGCTGTATAAGATCCGCCATCGCAAGTCCACTCCTTACTAGCCCAGAGCCAACGGCCAAGTCGAAGTCACCAATCGCATCCTCTACTCAATCCTGACAAGGACGATTGCCGCACATCACCGTGATTGGGATGATCGGCTTACAGAGGCCCTCTGGGCGTACAGAACCTCCCATAAAGCAGTAGCAGGACAGACACCCTTCCAACTGGTGTATGGTACAGAAGCTGTTTTTCCTGTTGAACTGGAATTTCCTCTTTGCGAGTGGCTAACAAAGAGCATTTGGGGGATGATGATTCACTGCAACGTCGTCTCCGACACTTGGAATGTTTGGACGAAACTCGCAGGATGGCTCTACAGTGCATGGAAGCCATGCAAGCTCGACGTAAGGCCTACCATGACAACTTCATCAAGCACAAGGAGTTCAAAGAAGGTGATTTGGTCCTAGCCTATGATTCACGATTTGGCAAGTTTCCTGGCAAGCTTCAACAGTGGTGGATGGGCCCATATAAGGTACTTGTTGTCAACCCTAATGGCTCTGTCCAAGTGCATACTGTTGATGCCTCTGATGATCCCTTCCTGATCAATGGATATCGCCTGAAGAAGTACTTCCCTCCTTGGGGATCTTGACAATCACAGTCACCTGATCCTTTCCCTCGTTGCCGTGGCACTGTAACTCTTATGATACTACTTCTGATAGCCGTTCTTCAGCCACTCTTGACGAGGTGGATGCAACCCTCTGTCCCCTCAGCCCCACCTCCCGCCCATGATCTCTTATCCTCTATTTTCCACCAGGGGCAGTGGCGAGGATGGTTCTGACAAATGGTAATTCTACCATTCCCTTGCTTAATTCGAAAAAGAAAAAAAAAATATACATATCGGTCATGGGAGAAAAGGACTTCGGTCCCTGTCATGCCGATCTATTCTTTGAGAAAAGGTGAAGACACCCTCGGGAATAGGAGAAGAAAAAAAAACAAGAAAAAAGAAAAGAAAAAAAGAAAAGCAACAAAAAAACTGTTATGGGAGAAAAGGAAGAAATTTCCTGTCATAGCAGGCCTCGTTCCAAGAAAAGGTGGTCAACACCCTTGGGCGGGAAGCTGGCTGTGGAAAAGGTGGCAACACCCAGTAGTCCAGAAAGTGGATTCATCAGTTGACATCCCCAGGATCCAGTTCCGAAGCTACCTCCCTTGGTACGCTGTGTCCTGTGCCTTTCTGCAGCGCGTTCCTCTAGCAGACGCCATGTTCCTATCTAACACAACGTTCGATCTAATGGCTACCTCCCTAGGTATGCCTCTTCAACAACTGACGACGCGATCTTCATCGACAAGCAATCAAGTGACGCGAGCTTTCATCCTAACAGGATGGGGATGTGAGTAACGGCTGCCCTCTGTGTATCTGTCAACAGAGCATGAGACAGAGGGTGGGGTGAGTGACCAGTTTTTCCCTTCAAATCGAATGAGAGGTGAGAAGTGTGAATGGAGTCTTGCACGCATGTGATGGGCCTCTCAATGCACAAAGTACGGTTTATTCCTGTGCACTGCACTATAAGGCTCCCTGGCCTTCCTTCTTGCATTGTATGCCGGCACTCGGCAGGATGCACAGTTGCATCATCAAATGTGCACAAGGCATACAACCTTTGCACAAGTGACCGTGAGGATTACATCAATGGGTTTCAGGACATGGGCTGCCCTCTGTATCTTTCAACAGAGCGTGAGACAGAGGGTGGGCTGAGTGTGACTGGAGTTTCTTCAATCAGTTACCGAGAGGTAAGGATTGAGGGACGTTATGACCTTTCGCACAAGGTATGTTTTCTTTTCCCTATGCACCCACGGGCTGGGTCTCTGCCGTCAACAAATGACACGTCACCCTGTTCTGTACATTGCACTGTAAGGCTCCCTTGCCTTCCTCCTTGCACCTATGCCAGACGGGTTGGACGCACTGATGCACCATCAACTATGCACCCTGGCATACTCCCTCTGCATCATCCCCCTTTGTCAATTCCTAAACCGGGTGTGAGATATGGGTTTCAATCATTATTCATCGAGTGATGTCCATAATGGGGCGAGTGACTGTTCTCTCATCCCATCTGAGTGCTGTAAGCTGAGTGACTATCCTTTGTCAACGACACCGACCTGATGAGATTCATCCATTAGCTACCTCCCTGGGTGCTGTTACATGGTCCCTGCCATGCTGGATGCGTCTGTTGCAGAGCGACCTCTGGTACCTCCTACCGCCGCCTGAGACACAGCACGCGACATCGACAATCGATTTCAACTATCTGCCATACGGGCCAAGTTTTCCTAACCTTATCTCCTGATTGCACGTGTATGTTAAGGTGTTAAGTGTGGGCACGTCAGCGTCCAGTCGATTGTCGAATCGTAGGTTGTCGTGATGCATTTCCCTTGCCATTAATGTTTTAAGTATGGGGACCCGTCTTTGCATGTCTATGTGGCATACCGCCCTGCATATGCCTCACTTTGATCATGCATGTATGCCATGACTTTCTTTTACCCTCCTGGGGTTCCTTCCCCACCCACCCATCCACTATCATCCCTCCCTTGGGGCTGTTCCCCCTCCATTTCTCTTTCTCCCTTATTTTGATGTGTTTCCATGTGAACGTACCCTACGTTCACCGAACTTCCAATCCAAACTTATAGCCCTGTTCGTCCCTTCAAACTGTCCAATTTTCCTTTTTATCCACCCCTTTTTTGCTACACAATTTTTGAGTTATTAATTTTTGAAGTATTTTACGTAAATTGGACCGTTTTCCATGTGAATGCGCTTTGCTTGCTTCAGAACGGTGCTCTGACATGGCAGCCCTGACAAACACTTTTCCCTTGACATTTTTTATTTTTCCTTCGTGTCATTCCGATACACAGTTTGTCCAATATTAATTTTTGCGGTTTCTCAGGACCTTTTCGTGCGTCTTTTTGACATTTTTCCATGTGAACCTGCCTTGTTTGCATCATAATTCTAGTTTGACTTGACAGACGTGTCCATCACACCTTTTTCTATATTTTTCCTTTTTTCTCCCCCCTATTCTGAATTTTGGATTTATTATTATTAATTTTTAAAAGTGTTTTCGAGTGTCTTTTTGGTTTTTTTGCATGTGAACGCCTCCTAACCCTATTGGAACTGCGTTTTAACATGATAGCCCTGTGCAACCCCTTCCCCCTCACATTTGTCATTTTTGCTGCCCCCTATTTTGATGAATCGATCTTCTGTTATTAATTTTCGACCGTATTTACATGTGTCCTTTTTACGTTTTTCCCATGTGAACGTGTCTTATCTTGGTCAAAAGTGTGTTTTGACGTGCTAGGGTTCTTGGGCACGTTCTTCTACACATTTTTCCTTCTTTCCGCCCTGCATTCTGGTGCATGGATTTCCCACAATTCATCCCCGTATGTGTTTTCGGGGCCGTTTTTGGTGTTTTTTTGCATGAGCATGCCTTTATTCCCGTCAGAACCCCCGTTGACCTTTTCCCCTATCTTCCCCCTACCGTCTTGTACATTTTTCATTTTTACACCATTTCATTTCGACGATCGGATTGTGAGATATTAATTTTCCTTTATTTTGACGTGTTTCGCGCGACTCGTCTCGCGCGTGAACGCACGCATTACGTGTCTTGCCACGCCCTATCGCGTAAGCGCACTTTGTGCCAACGTCCCGGCATCGTTTCGATCCCGCCACTACAAATTTTTTTTACCCCGCCCCGCACACGCGCGTGGGACAAGGGCACGCCTTTCTTTTTATTAATTTATTAATTAATTTATTTATTAAACCCCCCTCCCGTGTCTGTTCCAACTCCCCCCTCCCTCTTCTCTCTCCTTCTCTCTCTCTCTTCTTCTTCTTTTTTGTTTCTCTCTCCTCCCCCTCCCTCTCTCTCCCCGTAACGTCCTCCCTCCACCCTCCTCCTCTGCTCCCTCCTGCCACCATCTTCCCCCCTCTCCATCTCCTACTTCCCTGCTCCCCCTCTTTCTCCCTTTCTACTCCCCCCCCCTTCTCCTCCCTTGGTGCCTGGCCTGGTCGCATCTCCGCCCGTCGCCAAGAGCCTCCCCGTGGTGCCCTGGTATGCCCGCCTCTTCCTCTGCTGCTTGGTGTCTGAACCACCACCGCCGCCCTTCCGCCCCGGCGTTGTGCCACCTGCCGCATAATCGCCGCCCTCCCCCCTCGGCGCCTGCTCCCAGCCCTGGCCCTGGTTCCGTGTTGTGCGCCGTTGGTGCTAACTGCCTGCCTGTTGGAACTACCGCCGCCGACTACTGGTTTTGCCGCCCTCCCTCCTAGGCGCCGTGGAAGGCGCCATTCGATCCGTTCACAGCCCCCGCCCCCGAGACTGCAGGCCCCGCGCATCTGTGGAGTCCGCCGCCCGCCTGCCTATGGAGCCGCCGCTCGCCTATGGAACTACCGCCCGCCTCCTAGGTCGCCGTCGTCCTCGTCTGCGCGCCGCTCGGCCCTGCATTCCGTCCGCCTCCACCTAGCCCCCTGCCGCCCCGTCTCCCCCTAGTGCTCCGCCCCCACCTCCCACCTCTTCCTCCCCCACGTCCATTCCCTCCCTCCTTTGCGCTCCCCTTCTAGGCGCCGGCCTCCTCCCACCGGACCTCCTCCGCTGCCCGCCCACCCACAGGGCCTCCACCTCCCCCCAACCCACCACACACACCCCTTCCCTACACATCATTCACAGACACATTCCCCATAAACCCCCCATTAAACCCCCATTCACACACACACATCCTATCCCCCCTATTTACACACACCCCCTCCCAATCCCCCATCCCCCCCCCCCCCCCCTCCCTTAACACCCATTCCCACCCCCTGGTTCCCCCAACCACACCCTATCCCCTTCCTAAGCCCCTTTCCCCTAACCCCTTCCTAAGCCCTCCTCCCCACCCTCGCCCCTGTTCACCCCCTCCCGCAGCGCGTACAACAACCACAACCACATCAACAACACCTCATCCTGTGGTTTTCGCACGGCCACCCATGTGTGGTTTTTTTATTGTGTCTTTTAGCAGCTGTTCGCGTGCGTGTACGCGAGAACGTGTCTTTTTGCGACTGTTCACGCGCGAGACGCGCGTTTGGACTTGTCTGTGCGGTGGTGCGTGCTGGTTCGTTCACGCGCAACTGTTCGCATTTATCCGAGTATTCATTTTTGAAATCCCAAAAATCATTTTTTAATCACAAAATTCATTAAACACATTTAAAATTTGAAAAAAATCTTAAAAAATTCAAAAAAAAATCTGAAAAACTATTGAAATTTGCCGAAACCTTTTCCCACAGTTTCATAATTTTTATTCCTAGAAAATCCTATTAAAAAATTCTTGAAATTTCCAAATTGGTTGAAATTCTTTCTAAACTGATGGAAATTGATAAAAAATCCAAAAAATACATAAAAAGCAGAAAATAATTCAAAAAATAAAAATAAAAAATAAATAAATTCAAAAAATTGCATTTATCCTCTTTCTTATTTTGGACATTTTCTTGGAATAAAAAATATTCACATCATGTTGGAAACTTATTTTTTTGGAAACATCTCATGACAAGGTATTTATTATAAATTTTTTTTCTTCGAAACTCCCCAACATCAAATGAACATTTCCATCACATTGAAACAATATGGGTTTCCGTCCTCGTAGTGGGAAAATTTGGGTTCTTGGTTAAAATTAAAACAAAAAAAAGAGAAAAACAAAAAACAAAAAAAAGAAAAGAAAAGAAAAGAAAAAAACACAAACTAAAAACACCACAAACTAAAAACATAAAAACCCTACAAATCAACACATCCAAATAAATCCACGACATACATTTTTTCTCTTCTTTTCTTTTGGTCATCCGTTTCATTGTTCTTTGTCGTGGTCACGGTGTTAGCTCGTTTTGGTTTTTCTATCCAACAGGACGACTCTTGGCAGTCGACTGTTTGACTGTTTTGTGGATTTTTGTGGACTGGGCATTCCACTTTTGGAGGTTGTGATTTCAAACTTCACAGGTAGACCCACACATTATCAGGTTCTTTCCTTTTCCCCCCTCTCACTTGCACAATAACACACATTAATTGTAAATAAAATCAACCGAACATTGCACACACATAATTAACAGACTGCACCTCATAAATTGTAAATAAAATGAATCGGACGTTAATTGTAAAAAGAACCCCCATCATTGCACATGCACTTTGCACCCTAACCCACATAAGTTGTAACTTAAAATCAATTCATAAATGCACACGCACACCTGTTTCACACACATTAATTTGTAATTAAAATCAACCCCCAAAGTCACGCATGCATGCACGCTAGTGCCATACACAATCTAATTATAACAAGGAACTGCATTAGTAGAGACCCAGTCAGTTCGTCCAGTCATGTCAAAATTTGAGTGGGGCTGGGTTACGATGTCGACTCACCATGTATTAACGGGTTAATTTAATAATGAATGATGCTTAATTGTTTATATAATAAAAAATGAGTCATTAGTTTCACTCACACACTCCGCCGCATTGTAGGACGTGAACGCTACGTGGGAGTGGGAGTAGTAATCTGACATTGGTTAACATGGTATTTATTCTCGTTTTTAGTCAGAATATTTGATTGTGTCATGATTTTTTTTGATTCTCTGTCTGGGCTACGGAATGTAGTTTTATTTTATTTTCTCCCTGATACGGGGTTACAGGGTGCATGTATGTGTGCATAGCATGAAGCTTTCGGTCGCACGTGTGTAGAGGTCATGCTGTTTTTTTTCTAGGATGTGGTTTGCCTGGGGGTTGTTATGGTCCAATCAGTCGTGTTAATTAATTGGTTTCCTGTCAATGGTCTCAGTCTTGGTTTTGTTTTTGGGTTTTTCAGGTTTTCCTTTTATTTTCCTGGTTGTGTGTGTGGGTTTTTTTTACCATAGTCTGAATGGCACCTCTTTCTACGCCTCCGATTGTAGTCCAACATATTCCTCTTGCGGTCCATGACTATTCTCTTCTGTTAGAGGCAGATTGTATTCGACGAGCTGGCCTTCGCCCATTTGTGGCTCTCACTTTACCACCTGTGGATGAGAAGCTGTGTTATTCTTTCCTCGCTTCTTACAAAAACTAGTCTAGCCTGGCTTACAATCGGACATTTTTTTTATCAGTATAGCCAATATCAGTGAAGCATTATGCTTGCCCTTATCTGCTTCCTTTGTGCCCAGTGGTAACCAGACTACTGACGGGGCTGAGGAGATAGTCACACTGATGAAGAAGGAAACTTCCACTCCCTTGCTCCTTAACTAGCTTATTAATAGCTTAGGGGTGTTTGTTGCCCACATTTCTTCTCCAGTCTGGAAGCAGTTATGCCAGTTCCTACAGGACCGGTTCATGTCAGGAAAGAATGCATCTAAATACCTGTCAAAAGAATTATTCACAGCTTCTGTGAAGATTTTGGAGGGAGCTAAATTCAACTGGGAAAGTTTCCTATTATCTAAGATGGATCAACATTTTCAGCGTGTCAGGAAGGGTCAAAATAGTACTGTTTCTTATGGTGCCTGCCTACAGAGGATCCTTACTTTTGCACCTCCTCCTGGTGGTGTTCCAGTGCCAGATCCAGCTCCTTTACCAGTGCAGCCTACAGTATCAGTTTCTTCTCCTAGGCCCATGCAGCTTAATTCAGAAGATGAGGAGTCACCTGTTATTTTTTCTAGAAAGAAACGCCTTCTCACAAAGGGGCCTTCCAATCCTTCTGTCCAAGATCCACTGGTGCAAACATCCACTCCTACTATGTCTGGCAGTGCCCTTCCTTCATTCCTTTCATGTACTTGCTGCTCAAAAGGAAGGAAAATTAGATTCACAGATCCCTTCATCATTACAAACCATTTTAGCTGGACCCATGCCTCCACAGATGGTTTCCAATGTCCAGTCTACTCTGGAAACTTCCCTTACTTCCTGTCTTCAGACACTGTACACTAGTGTTTACACTTCCATGCAAGACAAGGTGGATTCCCTCACTAGTCAATGGAGTAAGGCACTGGAGGATCTATCTTCAGAAAGGGCTACCCTCAATGATATACACAATCAGATGACTACTGCCACAGCCTTAATGGATTCACAGAAGGTCACTATTCAGGAGCTAGAAACTAAGGTTGTTAAACTAGAGGAGGAGAATACATATTTGATGCTTGAGAAGAATTCTGCCCTTGCAAAGATGGTCACTTTGGCTAGTAAGCTTGCTACCAGTGAGGGTCAGTTCCAGCAATCTCAGGACACTGTAGAGTCCCAACAAAAACTCATTGAAGAACTTAATCAGAATGTGGATGTTCTTTCTGTTTCCCCTCCCGCTCTTGTATCTTCTGTTGTGTCATCCCAAGAAGAGCTTAATCAGTTGCAACATAAGGCTAAGCTCTATGATAGGTTCTCAGCTAAGGTTGATCGCCTTCAGCAGCAGATGGATTGTGTGCATAATGATTTTGTTCGTTATACTGAATTGGTGTCACCTCCTCCATCCTTTTGGGTGAAATATCATCAATAGAGGTTTGCCTTATATATATCTTTGAGCAATGTGGATCTAGAGCCTCCAGAGGATGGATGGTCCAATCTCTAGCCCGCGGATCTCTTACGAGCTGTTTTTGACAGATTTGTGGATGACTTGATTTCCCATGAGGTCCAATTACTCTCTTTCATGTATCTTACAAGCTATTTACAGATCCCTGATGAGGAAGATTTAAACGTTTATGTGGGAGATTTCATCTTACAGGCAGTGATGTATGTACATTCCTCTCTTATCATTTACCCCTTCAGGATTTCCTCACATTCCAGTGTTCACTACATGTCCTTTCATTGCTGATCCTACACTATCTCCTACTCCTTCTGACATTCCACCTACTATTCCTCCTATTCCTTCAGTTTTTCCAACAGAATCCCTTCATACATTTTTGATGTATTCTCCATCTTTTCCACCTTCTTTATCCCTTCAATTACCCTCTTTTTATGATCTGTCCTATCCTCCATTACAATGCTCTCCTTTCATTCCATTACCCTCTCCGACAGATTACATTAACCTTCCTCCCCAAACAGTGGTGGATACCCCAGGGTATGACGGTGACATCCTTCGTAGAAGACAATGGACATTACATGATTCAGTGACAAGTCCAGTGTTTAATTGGCCTCTCATTCTAGGGTCCTGGGATACTTCTGTAGCGTGTTCCAATTCTTACCTCCACTTTGCTAGGGTACATGGTACTTCTGGAGATACCACAGTTCGTCTTGCTGCTCATTTTTGCTGGTATCTTGTGTTTATGCATCATCAGTCACACTTGAATACTCGCAAGGGTATCCCCTAGATGCTGATTAATCCAAATGAGGATGTAGTAGTTGCTCAAATGGATCTCTTATATTATTTTGCATAGGCCTTCCCTACTAGATTCATCATTTTATTGGAAAGGATGTGTTTCCTACAATTCCTCCAAAATGTACCTCAGTACTTTGTGGATGAAAACAAAGCCTTGGATCGTCTTAAAATTAGTTTGTAGTTTAAGAAGAAATACCTTCATCCTACTTAGTAGAAGGGTTTTCTTGATTATATCCACTCTCTTCTTTTTAATGGAAAATTCTTCTTTCTCTTCAACATTTTTAAGGAGTTGTGCCATTTAGATTATATTTGTGTATGGGTATTTTTTTTGTATTGGGTATTGTTGTTTTTCTTTGTGGATGAGGAGATGATGAAGATGGAGCTGTGAAGATTGATTATGTTGCTTGTTAGCTGGATGAAGTTGCAGTTGAAGATTTGGAAGCTGAAACATATTATATAGGTTTTATGAAGCTGATGTTGGGGTCGTGATTGTAGCTGGTACATTGTGCTGATTGAAGATTTTTTAACAAAGAGATTAGAGCTTTTATTCATTTTTTCTTGAGGTCGCGAGGATGCTTCCTTTCTAAGTGTGGGGATATGTTGAGTGTGAAATATGTTGGTTTTTGGGTTGATTTTTTGTTGTTTTTGATGATAAATGGTTGTTTTTTATGACTGATTGTTTGAATTTGAAGATATTTTGAAGTGTTTGGATAAGTTTGAAGGGTTTTTGATGAGGATGTTTGGTTCTGTAAGGTCTGATTTTCTTCTGTTTTCTTCTGTTTTGTTTCTGTTTTGGTAGTAGAGATGGTTGAATGAATGTTTTGAGAGATGATTGAAGTTGTGTGAAGAGGTTTATGAAAGATTAAATTGTTTTTGTTTTGGTTTTTATGATTTATATGGGTTCTGTTGATCTTCTGTGAAGTTCTGTAAGCTTCTGTAGCTCTGTTGTTCTGTACTTCTGTTGATCTGTGGTTCTGTTCTGTTGTTTCTATTGAGTGTTATGATGGATGTGTGGATATTTTGGGAAGTTTTTTTGTCTTAGGAAAGGATGAATGGAAGCTCTATCCAAGGTAATCGAAGCGAAGAAGTAACTGTTGAAGATTCACAGAAGGTTTCAGAAGACAGTGAGAAAAGACAAATCTCACAGGACACTATGAAGTCTTTGGTTACCCTTCACATCAGACACACCTTTTGGAAGGTGTATCCACGACCTAAGAAGGAGTATTGAGAGTGATTATTGATTATTTCAATGAGGATATGATGTATTATTGATGGAGAGAGAGAGAGAGAGAGAGTCAGAGATAGTAAATTTTATCAAAACAGTGTAATTGTATGTGAGAGATTGAGAGAGAGAACAATGAAGATATTGAAGATAAATAATATGTGATTGATTTCCATTCAAAGATGGTGTATTATTTTGTGTTCTTTGTTCTTTTGATGGAGATTATGAAGATTATGAAGGATATGACTGATTCTATCAAATCCTGGGAGATCTACATGATGCTGCATGAAGATTTGTTGTGCATGGTGTTCTTTTCTTCATTGTGATCATATAAAACCTAATAAAAAAGCTTGTTGATGATGACAAGATAGATTTTCTTGCAGTAGAAACCCTATTTCTTTGGTGTCTCTCTTGGGGCTCCACCAACACCCAAGTATGTCATACAAACATCTGCCAGTGAGTAGGCACACCCCCCAGGCAACGGGGCAAAGTGTTCCTGCCACTACCAAAACTTGACACAAGTAGGTGTCAGTTCACAAAGATACGGATCCAAAATTGAGACTTGGCTCATAAACATATAGTGAACCAAGACATATGATGTATCATCCCAAAAGGTAAGAAGTCCCAAAGTCTCAAGTGTTTGTAACTGCTCAATAGCATGTAATAAAAGTACCACCTGCTCAATGTCTGATAAGCATTCAAGAATGCCCCCACTGGCACAAAAGCCGTATGTATGAGCTCAAGAGCTCAAGCCAAGGCAAGACACAGTGCCAATGACATAAGTCCAAGACAATACATCGATAGTACATCCCGAACATGTAGGCGATAAAGCATCCGTATATAGCATCCATAAGCATGTAAGACATCAAGTACATCCCAACATACAACTTTGGCAAGCCAATAAATAGCTCAAGTAAGCTCCAAGAATCCAAGGTCAAGCCAAGACCGAGCTCCAGTAGCAATAGGCTCCAAACAATGTAACTAGCATGTAGTAATGGCATAGGCTAAGCATGTCAAGACTAGTCAGACATAAGCAACATACATGCCATAAGTACATCCAAGACAGAGCATCCAAATGCTTTGCAAAGCAAGCTCAAGCTCAACCAATGATCCCGAATCAAAACCAAGCTCTATGTCGAGCCCCAAGTGTCAATACATCACCATATATGTCCAAAATATAGCACGAAAAGGATAGGCATAAGTATACATGAGTAAAATGACTTCAGCCCAACTGTGTACAGCAGTGATTTACTGTTTAAAATTGATAATTTCAGCACCAAAATCAGCTCCAAATGGTTGCCAAAAAATAGACATACATTCCCCTAACATCCCGGCATCAAACGGGACCAACTGGGCATCAAATGACAATGCCAAACAAGCTGTAGCATCAAATGTCAATGTAACACTATCATAAATTGCATGTGGACTGTTATGACAGTCCCAAAACAGTGTTAAATCAGTCCAAATGCTATGCCAACACATCAACCATCAAAACCAAGCATCAAAGCATGTTCATATGCCCGAAATGGTTTGGAGCCTTTCCAAGTGCCAATGGAGGGGGAGAGCTATTGTTGTGACTATCAATGCTAAAGACACATATGGGAGGGCTGCGTGATTCCACCAACTATAAATGCTGGTCTTGGGGCTGCAAAAAATGGTGGCCAAGCTTCAGAGGGTTCGGTTAAAGCCAAGGAAGGCCTCAAACAAGCTCCAGTAAGTCTTGTTCAAAGGCAAGTGAGATATGAAGTAAGGGAGCTACTTAGAGGCCTTCCTTGGCTTTAACCCAAACCCTCCTAAAACTTTGGCCACCATTTTTTGCAAAGAAAATGATCAAATACCTCTTATGTAATGCCCTAAAGGTGCCCAAAAATGCCGGGAAGGTGCTCGAGAAGCCGGAAGTGACGGGAGCTCGAAGGAGTCGGATATGGCTGCCGGGAAGGAGACCCAATGCAAATAGGGAGTCGATGGGATGCTGAGAATGCCACGAACCAAGCTCAAGAGTCGGAAAGCAAAGCTCTGATACCAGTTGAAAAGGAGCAACGGATCGAAGGTTGGACTCGAGAGCTATGGCAGGAGAGCAAGAGCAAGAAAGGGAGAGACTAGAAATGGGAACTCCAACGGTCACAATGTGTGACAGGGCCTTCCTTTATTCAAACTGTCACTAAAAGAATAAAGAATAAAGTGACGGTGACGCTTTTCCCAAGTAATAGTTGTTTTAGTAAGTCCTTGGTCTTTACACCACTGTTTCCACCACATGCACGCCTCACCAGTCAATTTCAACTTGGCAATCATAGCCTGATTAGTAGGGGTAGTTCCCATGGCAGTAAAGTAGTCCTCCATGGTCTCAATCCAAATCTCTGCCTCGGCTTCAACGTCTTTTCCCTTGCCATCGAATTTCGGTGGCTTAACCTCCTTAAGGAGATACTTCTTCTCTTGAATTTTAGTCAGACTAGTGATACTGTATTACACTGGGTTATCATAAGTTTCACAAATTAGTTTAGTGCTTAAACTTTTAAGCTTCGTTTCCACATTAACATATCTTACTAGTTTTGTAAAGCAATGATGGGCGAAAGAGCACAATATTTTTAAAAAATCTAGTTGTTGTTATCTTTTATTATTAGTAGCCATAAGCTATGATTTTTGCAAGTAAGGGATATTTACAAATGGCAGATGTTTATGAGTAGAGATACATCACCATTGATAGGTTAGGATGGATTCTATGTACAATTTTCAAAATAGGATATCATTATATCTTTCTTTTTCAGGGATGGATATCAGTTACATTCATGTAGAAGAAAGTAGGTTGATTGCTGTCTATGTCCAGAAACCTATACCGTGGAAATGGAAGATCTGGAAAACCATGGATATGGTAATCTCGATACTTGCGATGTCCTTGGATTATATTAGTGTCGGCTGGGATTACCTTTAGTACCTTATCATAGACATAACCGTCTAGACGTATCTATTGACCATTGGTAATCATAAGTGGATTCCTTCTAGATGGAAAAAAGATAAAGGCCTCAACTACTTTAAAATTTTCCATCCATTCAAGGCGTTTTAGATTAGTCTGCATGTTGAAGAATCGATCGGCCTCGATGCAATAGTAACACTCATCCAAGAACCATCTTCTTTAGCAATTCACAAGGGATGGATCGTATATGTGATCAAGTATCCTCATCATTTCTCTTCTCCATTCGTCATCCGTGGAGTTCAGGCAAATGTGTACATTTCTAGAAAAACAAGGAATTGGTTCTAGGCTTCATTATTTTGCTAAAGTTTATCCATCAATAATTAGCAAGCTGATTATTACTTAGAACAATTGGTCTTAAAAACCATATATATTTTTAATTTCAATTATGCTTTCATACCACGTGTCATGTGTCTGCCTAACAGTTCCTTGGTAGCATGTTTTAGTAGTTCATTGGGTAACTATCCTAGATGACTTCACCCAGCACTCGCGAGAATGTATGGGGTCTATCGTCTAGGTTTCCCAGAGTCCGCCTCGTAATGGAAGGTACCAACCGTCCCCACGAGAATCAACTTGCAAGCTTAGGGTCCTAATTTGACAACTAAGGTCTTGATACATCAACTAGCTCCATCGGAGGTATCCCACAAGGGCTTCTCGTCCGACTAGAACGATCGTAGTTACCCTTGGTTTATGGAGTGCAACTCTTTTTTCTAGTAAAATGGTTAGGATTCTGGGAACCCTAACGGAGTTTTAGCACAGCCATCACACCATTTCCCTAATATAATTTTTTATCAAGGTTTTAAGACCTGACCCTAGGTAAGTCAACTTTGCCTAATTTTTCCTAATTAACGTTTCGTTCAATCTCTTGAGAGAAGCTCCCAATAGATTACCAGGACCACCCATCCATAGGATGGATTTGTCAGGGATCTCGCCCACCCACTTCCCACAAATAGTTTTCTTTAGTTTTTTAATTACCTATTATATTAAGTTATGGCATATAAAAGCAACTTCGTTAATTAACCTGGTATCACAAGTTCATTCACGTAATTTTATGGCATAACACAAAGACAAAGAAAATAGTCATTTGAAAAAATATTTATTTATTATTTCAAAAAGTTATTTACAATGATTTTCTCCTTCTGCCTACCCAGAAGATAAACCTTTGTTCACCGAAAAATCCCTTCTATCTACACAGAAGAAAAAAAACATTCCAAGATTTTCGTCCCTTCATTAGTACATCGGGGACTCCAAGATCCTACCTTGATTCGTGTGAGGGTCAGGCAGTTTCTAGGAGAGATCAAGATGTTTACTACCAAAGCCCCCTAGCAATCCCCCGTCCTCTTGCCTAATGGATTCCTCACCGAGAGACCTCTTGCCGTCAGGGCCGGTCCGAAGCTCCTCGCTGCAGTACAAATCAATCCCCCTTGGAGCAGGGTTCTGTGTCTAACTGTGGGGGAGGCATAGCGTGATCTTTCCTCTTGTTATCTTGATTATATATTTACAATCAGATCTAACTGCTGTAAGCACAATCAATATTTCCTGTGTAACCATCAATGCATACACAAATAAAAAAGAAACAACAGCAAGTGTTTTTAGCATAGGAAGTAGCCCCACCCAAATCTAGGATTTCTCTTTTAACCTTCTGTTCCAAGAGTTTGACTTTGAGGTAGTCACCAAACTCGGTTGCTCCCATGTCCCGGTTGATCATTTGTCATGAATCCCTCAAAGCGATGAAGAAGAGCAAGGTGACCCAAACCTCCCTAATGCTTTCCTTTTTCTAATTGAAATTATTACCCCGTGGTACGCAGACATCGAGAACCTCTTAGCAATGCAACAGTATCCCCCTAGTATCTCTAGCTGTGAGAAGAAGAAACTTCTGTTGAAATCAGCCCCCTACACCCTATTAGTTGGCACTTTGTACAAAAAAGGCAAGGATGAAGTACTATGCAGATGTGTTGTAAGAAAAGAGATTGGAATCATGTTGAAAGCATGCCATGATGAGCCCTACGGAGGACACTTCATGGGAGAAGTGACAGCCAGGAAGGCCTTGCTCGCATGATATTGGTGGCTAACCCTCCATAAGGATGCTTATGACTACTGCAAATGTTGTGATGCTTATTAAGCAATGGAAAAGCCTGCCAAATCTAGTGCCATGCCAGTGCAACCCATCCTTCCCTTAAAGCCATTTGAGAAGTCGGGAATTGACTTTGTGGGCCCCATTAATCTGCCATTTAGAAGGAAACAAAATAGATATATCTTGGTTTGTATAGACTATATGAGAAAGTGGTGTGAAGCCAAAGCTCTGAAGCGGGATGATGGCAACAGTATGGCCCTATTCTTGTATGAGAACTTCATCACCCGATTTGGCAGTCCCTTAGAGCTCGTCAATGACAAAGGTACTCACTTCCTTAACAAGATTATGGAAGAATTAACAGAGCTGTACAATATACGCCATCGTAAGTCCATACCTTACTATTCTAGAGCCAATGGCCAAGTCAAAGTTACCAATCGCATCCTCTACTCGATCCTAACAAGAATGATTGCCGCACATCGTTGTGATTGGGATGATTGACTTATAGAGTCCCTCTAGGTATATAGAACCTACCATAAGGTTGTTACAGGATAGATCCCTTTCCAGTTGGTGTATGGTACAGAAGCCATCTTCCTTGTTGAGTTAGAGCTACCCTCTTTGCGCATGGCTATCAAAGAACTCTTGGGAGATGACGAGTCACTGCAATGTCATCTCTTACACATGGAATGTCTAGATGAGACTCGCAGGATGGCCATACATTGCATGGAAGCCACGCAAGCTCGTAGAAAGGCCTATCATGATAGCTTCATCAAGCAGATCCCTCATTCTTTGCATGTCAGTCAGTACAACTTTACCTATTGCTCCTAATAGCCCTTCTACTTATCTTAATGAGGTGGCTTCCTTTCCATATGATCTAATAGAGGTGACAAGGATGGTTCCGATACATGATGTTTTTGCCATTCTCCTCTTTCAAAAGAAGAAAAAGAACAAAAAGAGAAAAAAATAAACATATATTGGTCATGGGAGAAAAGAACTTTGGTCCCTGTCATGCCAACCTATTCTTCAAGAAAAGGCGGAAACACCCTTGAGAATAGGAAAAAAAAAGAAAAAAAAAAGGAAGAAAAAAAAATCAAAACTGTTATGAGATAAGAGGAAGAAATTCCTTGTCATAATAGGCTCCGTTCCAAGAAAAGGTGGCGCACACCCTTGGACAGGAAGCTGGCTGTGGAGGAAAAGGTGATAACACTTCGTAGTCCAGTATAGCTGAATTACTAGCAGAAATCTTCCAAAAGAAGTTCCAAAGCTGCCTCCCTTGGTGCATTGAATCTTGCAACCCCATCAATGCTTCTGATTCCTTCAATAGACAATATTTCCAATATGCAATCCAAGTACCGGACTTGTTGGCTACCACCCTAGGTACGTCCTTCTATCAATCAATACAAGTTGATATCATCAACCAACCCAAAGCCGATATTCATTGAAAAACCTTGAGCGATGCGAGTTGTCATCCTAACTGGATGGGGATGTGAGTATGGGCTACCCTTTGTATTTATCAATATAGCATGAGATAGAGGGTGGGGTGAGTGACTAGTCCTTGCCCTTTATATCTAACAAGAGAGGTGAGTTGTGTGAATGGAGTGTTGCACACACGAGATGGTCCTCTCAATGCACAAAGCACAAATTATTCCTGTGCATGGCACTATAATGCTCCCTGGCCTTCCTTCTCACACCGTATGCTGGCACAGGGTGGGTTGCACTGTTGCACCATCAATTGCGCACAAGGCATACAACCTTTGCATAAGTGGCAGTGAGGATTTAATCAACGGGGTATAAGGAACTCGCTTGCCCTCCTATAATCATCAACAGAGCGTGAGACAGAGGGGGGCTTGAGTGTGACTGATTTTCCCTTCATCAACTGAGAGATGTGGATTCATGGACATTCCGACACTTGGAAACAAGTATATTCTTGTTTCCCTATGCACTCAAACGGGTAGAGCCCCAAGAGGAACACCAAGAAAATGAAAAATCTACTATAAGAAAATCTATCTTGTATCATCAATAAACATATTTTTCATATTTGGTATGTCCATAATAAGGAAAAGAACACTAGGAACAAGAAGCCTTCATGCAACTTCATAGAAACAATTCTCCCACAACTTTAACTTGAACAAAATTGATTATGTTCTTCATATTCTTCATAGAATTCATCAAGAAACCACTAAAACACAAGAGAATACACCAATTTGAATGGAAATCATCACATAGTACTCTTCTTCAAAGGTTCCATAGCTTTCTCTCACAATCTCTTGCTCATAAATATATTATTTTGCATAGAATTGACTCTCTCATTCTCTCTCTCTCTCTCATACATGCTTTCTCTCAATTGTACAATGAGATCATCAAGAATAATCATTTGTAACCCCTATTAGGTTTTGGATACCCTTCACAAGAGGTATGTCTGATATGAAAAGTCACTAGAGCCACTACAGTGTCTCTTCATAGCTCATTAGTGTCACTGTCACTTCAGTCTTTACTTTGAGTCTTCAGCAACTAGTTCTTCGAGCTAATTTGAACTTATATTCAGCTCTTCCCAAGATTGGAAAACTTTCCCAAGCTACATATTCATCCATCATCACACTTACACATGTATACATAATAGAACAGAACATAGACATAGGCACTATAGAAGCTCGATAAAGGGTTTATAGTACCATACAAAAGGTCATCAGAAAGCCTTGAGCTCACTTAAATCACTCAAAATCATAATTAAGAATCAACCAATAAGCTTCCAAACACTCTCAAAATTTATCAATCATTATTCCAACCCCTCATGCATAGAAGGAAAACATAATAAATCAGAAGGTCAACATACTCAAACAGAACCAATCAGACACTAACAAGACATCAACAGAACATTGCAAAACATCATATCCCCACTATAAAATATCATGAGCTTCTCAAACCTAATCAACCTCATCCAAAACACTCTCAAACACTTCCAAAACAACTAAACATCATTCAAAATCCATCAGAAATCAACTATTTAGTGCTTAAAAACAACAAAAATCAACCAAAAAAATCAAATCATCTCAACCCTCAACAAATCCCCACACTTAATTAGGTAGCGCCCTTGCGACCTAGAAAAAAAAGAATATAAGTTCAAAATATAGGTCAACTCAATCTTCGTTAGTAAAAAAAGCTCCCCCCTCCCTTGGTCTCGCATACAAATGTGAGATAGGGGGGGAGGTAAAAAAAAATTTGCCGCGACTAAGGCATCACGGCAACTGGAGTGTTCATGCAAGAAAAGGACATCGGCACGAACACAACCATGAGCAAAAAATCGCGAAATGCGGGCATTCGCGTTGAAACATGCTAAACATGAAAATGTAAAGTATGAAAACCTTAATAACAATTAAACCGAGCACCGAATGGACGAACGAAAAAAAGAAAAAATAGGTCGGAGGATGAGACGAAGAGGGCGGAAAAATGAAATGGGATGTTTGGTGCCAATTAAGGGTGTTTGCATGAGAAAAAGGCAAAGAGCGGGCCTGAAAACACACACGCAAATGAATATAGGAAAATCCATTTGTCAAAATGAAAGGGATTCAAATGAAAAAATATCCAAGATGATGCGGCAAACTGGGCTTAACACCTCAGAACGCGGTTCCAACAGGGATAAGACCTGTTTGCATGGGAAAAATGGTAAAAACACACTCCAAAATGGAAAGAAAAATCTGGCAATCGAAACAAGGAAGAATGAAAACAAAAAATGTTTGCAAAAAAGTGAAAAACACGACAGATAAGGTAGAACACAGTTTCAAAGGTGGTAGGACGCATTCGCATGGAAAAACGTCAAAAACACAAAAAAATAGTGTCAAATGTTAATACATTAAAATCAGTGCATTGGAATGGAGCACAATAAAAAGGAAAAGAGTCAAGGAAAACTTATGAGATAGGGCTATCAAGTCAAAATGCATTTTCGCAACATTAAGGGGTGTTCATATGTAAAAAATTAGGAAAAATGAGCACAAAAATGCATGAAAATTTTAATAAAAGAAAATCAGTGGGCCGAAACAAGAGGAAAGAAGAAGGAAAATTGTGTACGGGAGCAAGCCAGACAGGGCTATCAAATTAGAAGTGAATTTTGAGGTGGTTAAGGCAAGTTCACATGGAAAAATGGTAAAAAATGCACAAGAAAATACCCGAAAATATGGAAATTTTAATAACAGACAAACCGTACATTGAAATGATGGAAAATAAAAAGGAAAAATGTCAAAGGGAAGGTATAGATTAGGATTGTAGTGTTTAGATCAATGTTCTGAAAAAGGTGCATTTGCATAGAAACACAAGAAAGGGGTAGAATTTTTTAAAGAAATGAATAACTCATGATCTGTGGCTTGGAACTGATGGTTGTAAAAAGGGAATTTGGCCAGTTCAAAGGGAAAAATGGAGTTGTAAGGTCATATTGTAATTTTTGTGAACAAAGGGTGCAGGCCCATGGAAACACGGCAAAACAAAGGATAACACCACACGGACAAGGGACGACCTCAAGACGGTTTGAAAAGAGGATGGGTGGATGGGTAAGGGACCCCATTAGGACAATATCAAGATTGAGTATGCTTAAATCAATTGATAGGGATGTGCCCAAGAGAGTAGGCAAAGTGGACATGTAGGGACGCATCCCCACACTTAAGACCTTAATATATCGGATTGACTACATGGTAGGGGCTTATAACACGATTATAAACCATACGTGTACGTCCCCATACTTAAAACATGACCAACTCTTGCAATCAAAAGGGGTAGAATTAGAGAAACTTGGCCCGATTTGCAAATGGTTGAGGGGAATTGTCGCTGTCACATAAAGGATCATAGCTGTCGGTAGGAGGTACAAACAGTCACCATAACACACTCGTCCATCATGGTAGGGACTATGCAGCAGCACCCAAGGAGGTTGCTTTGTTGATGAAACATTGGCTAGATTGTCGATAGTGATGCAGCAGCACCCAAGGAGGTAGCTTTGATGATGAAACATTGGCTAGATTGTCGATAGTGAGGTATCCACCACTCGGTTTTGACAGTCACTCATGTTGAAATGATAGATCAATTGCTTGGCCCACGATGCACATTACTCGAAAAATAATGATTGAAGCCAATATCTCATAGTCAATTTAGAGATCAGCAAACGACATGGTTTAGAGGGAGTATGCCAATGTTCACATTCGATGGTGCATCAATGTGTCCCAACCCATTTGGCATAGATGTAAGAAGGAAGGCCAGGGAGCCTTACTGTACAGTGCGCCAAACAAAATAAGTGTATCGTGATGGAGGAGGAGTGGGTGCATGGGAAAACGAGAATGTACCTATCTCCAAGTGTCGGAATGTCCCTCAATCCTCATGTCTCAGTTGATGAAGGGAAAATCAATCACACTCAATGTCTCACACTCTCTTGATGATTACAGGAGGGCAATCGAGTCCTCACATCCCATTGATTGAATCCTCACTACCACACTTGTGAGAAGGTTGTATGCCTTGTGCGAGAAGGAAGGCCAGGGAGCCTTATAGTGTCATGCATTGAGAGGCCCATCCCGTGTGTGCAAAGCTCCATTCACCCATCTCACCTCTCTGTTGGATAGAAAGGACAAGGACTGGTCACTCACCCCACCCTCTATCTCACACACTGTTGATAGATACAGAGGGCAGTCCATACTCACATCCCCATCCGATTAGGATGATAGCTCTTATCACTCGAGGTTTGTCGATGGAGATTGGCTTTGTCGGGTTAATGATGCCAACTTGGATCGGCTGATGAAGAGGCATACCCAAGGAGGTAGCCTACATGTCTAGTACTTAAATTGCATATGGGAAATATCGTCTGTTTTAGGAGTAAGAAGCACTAATAGGGTTGCAAGATTTAGCAAACCAAGGGAGGTGTCTTTGCAACTTCTTCTAGAACAGTTTTGCTAGTGATTCAACTATCCTAGACTGTGGGATGTTACCACCTTTTCCACAGCTAGCTTTCCGTCCAAGGGTGTATGCCACCTTTTCTTGGAACAAGGCTTGTTATGACAAGGAATTTCTTCATTTTCTCCCATAATATTTTTGATGTTTTTTTCTTATTCTTATTCTTTTCTTTTTTGTTTTTTCTTTTCTCTTTTTTCCTATTCCTAAGGGTGTTTTTACCTTTTCTTGAAGAATAGGTCAGCATGACAGGGACTGATGTCCTTTTCTCCCATGATCGATATATGTTTATATTTTGTTTTCTCTTTTTTTTATTTTCTTCTTTTGAAAGAGGAGAACGGAAGGAGCACCATGTATTAGAACCATCCTCACCACCTCTATTGGATCAGACGGAAATGGAGCACTATTGGGATGGAAAGTGGCTAGGAGGGACTAATAGAGCAAGGCCACCTCATCATGATACGAAAAAGGACTATCGGGAGCAATAGGTAAAGCTATACCAACCGACATGCAAAGAATGAGGGAGCTGTCGGCGGTGATTGTCCATCCTGTGCATGCAATGCTCCATTCACACATCTCATCTCTCTGTTGGATAGAAAGGGAAAGGACTGGTCACTCACCCCACCCTCTATCTCACGCTCTATTGATGAATACAAAGGGGCAACCCATACTCACATCCCCATCCGGTTAGGATGATAGCTCTTATCGCTCGAGGTTTGTCGATGGAGATTGGCTTTGTCGGGTTAATGATGCCAACTTGGATCGGATGATGAAGAGGCATACCCAAGGAGGTAGCCTACATGTCTAGTACTTAAATTGCATATGGAAAATATTGTCTGTTTTAGGAGCAAGAAGCACTAATTGGGTTGCAAGATTCAGCGAACCAAGGGAGGTGTCTTTGAAACTTCTTCTGAATAGTTCTGCTAGTGATTCAACTATCCTGACTGCAGGGTGTTATCACCTTTTCCACAGCTAGCTTCCTGTCCAAGGGTATATGCCACTTTTTCTTGGAACGAGGCATGTTGTGACAATGAATTTCTTTCTTTTCTCCCATAATAGTTTTGATGTTTTTTTAAATTCTTTTTCTTTTATTTTTTGTTTTTTTTTCTCTTTTTTCCTATGCCCGAGGGTGTTTTTACATTTTCTCGAAGAATAGGTTGGCATGACAGGGATTGATGTCCTTTTCTCCCATGATCGATATATGTTTATATTTTGTTTTCTCTTTTTGTTATTTTCTTCTTTTGAAAGAGGAGAATGGAAGGAGCACCATGTATCAAAACCATCCTCACCACCTCTATTGGATCAAATGGAAATGGAGCACTATTGGGATGGAAAGTGGCTGGGAGGGACTAATAGAGCAAGGCCACCTCATCATGATAAGCAAAAGAACTATCGGGAGAAATAGGTAAAGCTGTACCAACCAACATGCAAAGAATGAGGGAGCTGTCAGCGGTGATTGTCAGGATCCTCAGGGAGAGTAATACGTCTTGAGGCAATAGCCATTAATTAGGAATGAATCATCAGAAGCATCAACTTTTTGGACTTGGACAGAGCCATTAGGGTTGACGATAAGTATCTTATAGGGACCCATCCATCGTTGTTGAAGCTTTCCTAGAAACTTGCCAAATCTTGAATCATAAGCAAGGACTAAGCCACCTTTCTTGAACTCCTTTTTCTTGTGGATGAAGCTATCATGATGATAGGCATTTTTGCGAGCTTGCAAGGCCAGCCTTTCGGGTTGTCGCTTCTCCTGCAAAGTGTCCTCCACAGAGCTCGTCATGCTTTCAACACGATTCCAATCTCTTCTCCTACAACACATTTATGCAATACTTCCTCTTTGCCTTTCTTGTACAGAGCACCACCTAATAGAGTGTAGGTCTTTCAGGATGTCGCTTCTCCCGCGAAGTGTCCTCCACAGGGCTTGTCATGCTTTCAACACAATTCCAATCTCTTCTCCTACAACACATTTGTGCAATACTTCCTCTTTGCCTTTCTTGTAAAATGCACCACCTAATAGGGTGCAGGGGGCTGATTTCAATATAAGCTTCTTTTTTTCACGACTAGAGATACCAGGGGGATACTGTTGGGTTGCCAAGAGATTGGCTATGTCTATGTATCATGGGGTAACAATTTCAATTAGAAAAAGGGAAGCATTTAGAAGGTCTAGATCATCCTACTCTTTGTCATTGCTCTGAGGGATTTGTGATAGATGATCAACCACCAGGACATGGGAGCGATCGGGTTTGATAACCACTTTAAAGTCAAACTCCTAAAACAGAAGGACCCATCTCATCATTCTTCCCTTCACATTGTCCTTGTTAATCAACTCTCCATGGATGAATGTCCCACGGATGGCTTTTGGGTATAGATCTGACTCCTTCAAGGGTGTAGTATCCTCTTCTAAGGATCCACTAGAACTGACATCCTCTTTCAATAAGGGTTCTTCTCGCTCCTTAGGTTACTGGAAGGGTATCATTGTTGTTTTCGGTTTGGTTTGGGGATTAGTTACTTCTTGGCTCGAGGACTGATCTCTCAAGGATGCATCCAAGAATGTCACATAACAGGAACCTTCTACGTTCTATTTAAGTTGTTGTCAAACTAGTGGTTGTTGGCATGGTGCATCATCATCATCTTCTCTTGAAAACGGTAACTTTGGGTGACAAGAGCCACTACTACTGAAGGAAGGCTTATTCTTCTTAATCCATTTCTTGTAGATATTTTGCACATAATGCGACTCATTAGCCAGTCCAAAAGGTACCAGAGTCATTTTGTCTAACAACATGGGGTTTTCTATTTCTAGAGCTTTGGGAACTTCTGCCTAATATGTGCCTTCTGCAGTAGGATAGACTCTTCTAGCTCACTTTCATAGTATTCTCCCCTTCACTATCATCTTCGTACTCTTCAGACTCTATTTCTACTTGTGTGGGGGCTTTGTAAGAGAAGAACTGATTCTCTGTTATATCCTCTGCTTCTACTTCTACATCTATCTCTACTTCTGTCTCTATCTCTGCCTTTGTGTCTTTCTTCGGCTCCTGTCTTCAGCTCTACTACGGCCATGTAACAAGAATAGTACATCCATGCTTCTATCTCATTGTCAGAGGTGATTTCAGAAGTCAATTCGGGCTCAAGTAGGAGGTATTCACCCATTGCCAAAGACTTGGCTTCATTTAGGAGTTCACTTACAGTGCCCACTATCAAGGACTATGCCTTTATTTTCTTGGGAAAGATATGTTTGAAGGATTCTTCATCTCTTGATGTACCATCTATTACTTCGTTAGAGGAGTCTATTACAACTTCAATGAAAGTGGATCCATTACATTTTTGTGATCCATACAACTTCAGCGCCACCTTGTTGGGTCCTCTATCGAGGGTTAAGATTTCTTTGAACCAATCTGTCCATGCCCTTGCTTCAAAAAGCCATGGCCTTCCTAGCCCAGATGAGGGTATGAGGTCCCGTAAGAATTTGGTTTGACCAAAGATATGTCAGCCCACGAATAATCCCTTCTTGCGAGGGTTGTCTTCACATACGAGAGAATGCACAAAGGGTTGATTCTACTTTGGTCTGCTAATCTAATAAGCCACTACATAGGTTGCATTCCTTACAAGCCTAGATTCTTCATTGTCACATCTGTCATTATGTTTACTGATGAGCCTCCATCAATCAATGCATCTGTACTAAAACATCCTTCAATCCACACACCAATCTCGGAGGTACCAAGATCTAAGAAGGCATTAGCCACATCCACTTCTTTCACAAGCTCTAGGGCTTTGCTGAGCTTGATTGCTGTTGAGGAAGCAATCCTTAGGCCTCTTCTTCTTGTCAGTATGATTTTGAATTTCTTTTGACAACTAGGACACAACATCAACAATTGTCGGAATGTTAGGTTAGGTTTAAAGATGTCTAGGTCTTTGACCAAGTCATATTCTTTGATAGGATCCGTAGGCTTCTCCAATCAACTAGGGAATGGGACAACACCCACTTTTATCTTCCCTCATTCTTCTAGGAGTGGCAACATCTACATCTCTTCTCCTTCTAGAGGTAGTTCATCATCATTTATCTCCTAGACCTCTGGTCTTGTCTCTGCTACTCTCTCTGTAGCTCTCTTTGGCATTGTAGTGATTTGTACTACATTGTTCTGCTCTGCAATGTTTTGTTTCTCCTTGGGAAGATTAAACTTCACGGGTTTAGAGGAGGGAATGTTTTCTTTTAGAACTGGGGGTTCTTAGCACACATTATTGTGGCAACCTCCAATTCTACCAAAGTGGAAGCAGGCTCTTGAGTCTAATGTTGAGTCTTAGCAGTAGCCTTTACAGGAGTAGGACTTAGACAGTCTTTTGCAGTGTGGCCTTCTCCTTTGCATCAACTACATAAGGGCTTGTAGTCCATGGACCTTCTAGGGTTTGGACAGTTTGGTGAGATATAACTCTTTTCTCTACATATGTAACACTCAACCTTTAATCTCTGGCCACCGCCATTGTCATCCTCTGTAACTCTGAGAGGGAAACCTCCTTGGGCCGAAATTAGGACTGAACTCCCTAAGCTTTGGTCCGATGTCTTGCATTGTCATTTTAGACTCCAAAAAGTTAAATATTGCTCCTTCATCTTTCTTCCTTCTTTCGTGCATCTCCTTCTTCAAAGAGCAAATATCCTCTGTATGGTTCTTCCTTAAACAGTATGAATAGAAGGCTCCAAAAATGATTAGTTTTTTAGTACACTCAGAGGCTAAATGCCCCACCTGATGGCACTTTTCACACCATGTATTAGACTACATCACATCTCTTCCATCCCCTACAAGAGTGGATATGTTGGTGGTATTTACCTTCAACGTTTGTAGCTATTTTGTAATCATATCCATAAGCTCTTTCTTTATGCTTGCAACTGAATTGGATAGGTAGTCCCTTCACGTTTTCACTGGCAATCTCCTATTTATC
This sequence comes from Lygodium microphyllum, assembly GCF_053477565.2. NCBI lineage: Eukaryota > Viridiplantae > Streptophyta > Polypodiopsida > Schizaeales > Lygodiaceae > Lygodium > Lygodium microphyllum. The sequence continues at coordinate 534,073 of NC_141144.1, forward strand.
CAATTAACAACTCACTACAAGTTGGTGGATAGAGTATTCTTCACAACATACACTATTGAAATCATCAGAAGTTGGCATTACTATGATGATGGCACCACAACGATCCTTAGAAGAATTAGCTTTGATACCTTCAAAATCGAATACATTTCCCTCTGGTAGTAGCCAAGCTGAATTCAAAGACATTGAAAAGAAGGAAGTAGAAGAAATGTTGGCAAGAGAGTCCTCCAGAGAATGAATGCCACTTTGATTGTGTTTTGCGGAGTACAAACAATTAGGTGGAGCTAATTCCCTGATAAATGACACAATCAAGAGGCAAGCACTAGAATGAGTCCAAAGGTATGTGAGAAGAGAGAAAACAAAAATCAAAGTCGAGAACGAGCTAGCCGTAAAAGCCTCCTTGGATGCCCTCCCCATGGCAACTCAAGGTCCCATTCCTAATTAGACACGTCTTGGAAATAATGAAACCATGCATCCCATGTTACCTGCTATTGAGCATCCACAAACAAATTCCAACCTTTTTCTTTCTTATTTTCTTGAACTTCCACTAACCACGACTCCTAAATCTTCACAATCTCCCACTTGATGATATCTGGAAACTTCTCAATGAATGCTAAATCTTTCATAGATGGTTATTCTCTCTATTTCTGCACTTTAGTTTGTTCCCAAACAACTTGCCACCAAGATGCATGACTCTATTGCTTCATTAGGGAGAGGAAATAATCCACCATATAGAGCCTACATCTTCTTCAGTGGGTAGAAGGAACTTTGCAAGCATCCATTGAATTCTTCTCCTCTTGGCAATGCCATTTCCTTCATTTTTAACCTCTTCTAATGCTTGTTGATGGACTATTCCCGAGCTGCGCACCAAAAACATGGAACCCCAAGAGAAACACCAAGAAAATGGGAAATCTACTGCAAGGAAATCTATCTTATATCATCAACAAATATATTTTTCATATTTGGTATGTCCATAATAAGGGAAAGAAGACCAAGAACAAGAAATTTTCACGCAGCTTCATAGAAATAATTCTCCCACAACTTTAACTTGAACAAAATTGATTATGTTCTTCATATTTTTTATAGAATTTATCAAGAAACCACTAAGACACAAGATATGAATAGAAATCATCACGTGCTCTTCTTTAAAGGTTCCATAGCTTTCTCTCACAATCTCTCACTCATAAATACATTGTTTTGCATAGAATTGACTCTCTCTCTCTCTCTCTCTCTCTCTCTCTCTCATACATGCTCTCTCTCAATCGTACAATGAGATAATCAAGAATCATCATTCATAACCCCTCTTTGATTGTGGATACCCCTCGCAAAAGGTATATCTGTTATGAAAGGTCACCACAGCCACTACAGTGTCTCTTTGTAGCTCATTAGTGTCACTGTCACTTCGGTATTTACTTCAAGTCTTCAGCAACTACTTATTCGAGCTAATTTGAACTTACATTCATCTCTTCCCAAGTTTGAAAAACTTTCCCAAGCTACATATTCATCCATCATCACACTTTCAAAGGTATACAAAACAGAACAAAGACAAAGGCTCTACAAAAGCTCAACAAAGGGTTTACAGTACCATATAGAAGGTCATCAAAAAGCCTTGAGCTCGCTTAAATCACTCAAAACCATAAGGAATCAACTAATAAGCTTCCAAATACTCTCAAACTTTATCAATCATCATTCCAACCCCTCATACAAAAGGAAAACATAACAAACCAGAAGGTCAATAGACTCAAACAGAACCAATCAAACACTAACAAGACATCAACAGAACATGTCAGAACATCATATCTCCACTATAAAACATCACGAGCTTCTCAAACCTAATCAACCTCATCCAAAACACTCTCAAACACTTTCAAAACAACTAAACATAATTCAAAATCCATAAAAAATCAATCATTTAGTCCATAAAAATAGCAAAAAACCAAGCCTCCTCAATCATCACGATACATCTCATTTTGTTTGGTGCATTGCACGACAAGGCTCTCTAGCTTTCCTTCTTGCACATATGCCAAATGGGTTGGGACACATTGATGGACCATCGACTATGCACATTGGCATACTCCCTCTGACCCATGCCTTTTGCTGATCTCTAAACTAGATGTGAGATATGGGTTTCCATCATTATTTTTCACGTGATGTGAGTCATAGGGTGAGCGATTGATCTACCATTCCAACATGAGTGATAGTTGAGACCGAGAGATGTATACCTCGCCACCAACAACTTAATCAACGCTTCATCAACAGTGCTACCTCCCTGGGTGCTACTGCGTAGTCCCTACCATGCTGGACGAGTGTGATGTGGTGAGCTGTGGTACCTCCTACTGACGACTACGATCCTTCATGTGACAGCGATGGTTATCGTTGACTATCTGCAAATTGGGCCAAGTTTTTCTAACCCTACTCCTTTTGATTGTAAGAGTCGACGGTATTTTAAGTGTAGGGACATACGTGTATGGGTTGACTTGAGTAGACCATGTCCTAGTCTTGCCTTGATGGGGTCCCTTCCGCACCCACTCATCCCACTTTCACCCCATCTTGGGGTCATTCCTTGTCCATATGGCTTTATCCTTTGTTTTATCGTGCTTTCATGTGAACGTACCCTACATTCACCAAAATTACAATTTGTCCTTACAGCCCTATTTGTTCCTTTAAATTGGCTAGTTTTTCTTTTTATAATCATCATTTTTGAGCCACAGCTCACGAGTTATTAATTTTTGAAACATTCTCTGTCTATTTCACGTGTTTTTACGCGAATGCACCTTTTTCACTTTGGAATAGTGATCTGATACTATAGCCCTAGTCTATACCTTCCCCTTGACATTTTTCCATTTTTTGCATATCATTCCGATTCATGGTTTATCCATTATTAAATTTTCCATAATTTTGGGTATTCTCGTGTGTGTTTTTGGTCGTTTTTCCATGTGAACCTACCTTAACCACCTCAAAATTTAATTTTGATTTAATAGCCCTATCTAGCTTACTTCCTTGTACAATTTTTTTTTTCCCTCCTATTCCGGCCCAGCAATTTTATTTATTAATTTTTACATGTGTTTTTTTGCTCTTTTTTTTATTTTTCCATGTGAACACCCTTTAATGCCACCAGAATTGTGCTTTAACCTAACAGCCCTATCCCATAGGTTTCCCTTGATATTTTTTCTTTTTGTTTCCCTCTATTTCGATGCATGGATTTTCTTGTATTGATTTTCGACTTTGTTTTATTTGTATTTACTATGTTTTTTCCGCCCGCGTTCTCCCTTACCCATTCTATCTGTCACCTTCTTGCGGGCATTTTTTGTTTTCCTTCTTCCTTATTTCTACCGCCAGATTTTTGCATATTAATTTTTCTTTCCATTTACGGGTGTGTTTTTTCCATTTTTCCCATACAAATGGATCTTATCCCTATTCGAACTGTGTTCTGATGTGACAGGGCAGTCTGACACATCATGGCGGATATTTTTCCTTTTGCCCACTGCTCGTTTTGGATTACAAGTTTATCGATATTAATTTTTGTGTGTGTTTTCAAGTCGATTTTTGCATTTTTCCATGCAAATGACCTTAATTGTCCCCAGATATCCCATTCCATTTTTACGCCCTCTTCCTCTCGTCCTCCAACATATTTTTCCTTTTTGCTATTTGTCCATCCGGTGCTTGGCTTATTTGTTATTAATTTTTCCATAATTTGTTGTGTTGCTATGTCCTTGTCAGTATCCTTTTTCCGCACGAATCACCCATTTGTTGTGTCACACGAGTCATCACAAATGTTCTTTACCCCCTGCACTCGCGTTCATGTGCAACACGGAGGGGGATTTTTCATTTTTACCTTAAATCCACAATATTTTTAAAAAACAAAAAAAAGACACAAAAACAACATAAACAAAAAAACAAAAAAACAAAACAAAACCAAACCAAACCCCATGCCACAACCCGCCCACCCTTCGATCCCCCGCCTGTCCCCCTAAAACCCCCCTCCACCATCATGTGGATCCCCCTGCCCATCCTACTCCTAAACCCCCCCCCCCCCCCCCCAACCCATGACCAATCCCTCCCACCCTCCACAACTATCCTCCTCCCACGACCCTATGCCCCTCCACCCTCCTCTCTCCCTTTCTCTCTCTCCCCCCACCCGTGTGCTCTCCATCTCCATCTCTCCTGCTACTCCTCCCCCTCTTCTTCTCCTCCCTCACCCTTCTCCTCCTCCCCTCTCCCTCCTCTCCTCTCCCTCTTTCCGACAGTACAGACCACCTACGCCCCACCCATGACCATGCCGCTTGCCCCTACATGCTATGGTCGCTCCCCATGCCGCCCCACCATCAACATCCATCCCACCATCGAGAAGTCCACTGCCTCATCATCACCATCATCGATGCCTCCTTCCATGCCTCCTCCTTTGCCACGTGGTCAATGACCCCCACCCACGCTACACGTTCCCCCCCCCATAGTAAACCCACACTAAACCCAACACCCGCCTACCCAAGTGTCCTCACGGACACCCACCCCCCACACACGGACACCCACCCCCTCAAAGGGCCCCCCCCAAAGCAGCCTCCCCACCTCACCCAAAAGGTCCCCCCTCCCAACAACTGACCCTACCCACCTTAACAGTAAACCAAACCCCCCCCCCCCCCCCCCCCCAAAAAAAAAAAAAAAAACTAGATTTTAAGTGAATAACAATAAAAGAAATTATATACATATATATTTCTATATATATTTTCAACACAACTTTTTTATTTCAAAAGAACAAGTAGACAAACAACACCACACAACTCAACAGAAACCCATATCTCTATATATATTTATATACTCATATTAAAATGCACACAACAAAGAACACCAAACAATACAAAACGAATCTCCTTATCCCCTTCCATTTTTCCCCGGTCTCCTTTTTCCTCTTCTTGCATGTGACCATCCCCTTTTCCACTACCGTGCATGTGTTGTCCTTTAAGGTATTGTTCGTGTGCAAAGTTTTGGACCTTGTTGGGCATGTTCGTGATTGGAGTCGTTCACGCGCGAGGATGGGTGTGTGGTTTTTTTCGTGGGATGGCGAGCTCGCCGTTGTTCACATGCAACTTACTCACAACCCATTTTCGGGTAATTTTTATGAGTTTTTTAAACTTTCAAAATTGAAAAACACTATAAAAACACATTAAAAGTTAAAAATACCATAAAGTTCCAAAATTTTCCAAATAAATAAAATAAACTCGTCATTGCAAGTGCACGTACTAAATAAAAAGTGCTCCACACATTAATTTGTAAAAACGAACTTGCATTTAAAGACCCAAAGTCGGGCATGTTAAACAACACTATCAACTTCATAAATTTTTAATGGATAAAATGAAGCATCATTTTTTTATTAAGGTTTATCCATAAATAAAAAACTTCACCCTTTGATAATTAGTGTTACGTGGGGTGGGTGACGTTGCAGTCAGATGAAGTTCTTAATGGTAGTCTTGGTCAGTTGAGTTTGGTCATCAGCCAATTTGGATTTTGGTTTGGTGGTTTTTATTGATTATTTGATTAGAGTCAGGGATACGGTGTGTATTGCTTTTTCTTTTCTACCTGACACGGGGATATTGGATGCTTGTATATATGCATCACATGAAGCTTTCAATTGCATAAGTGCAAAGGTCATGCCGAAAATTTTCTAGGATGTGGATTGCTTGGGGTGGTCAGTCAGTTGGTCAAGTCTATGTGAGTTTCTTTTTTGTGGTCGATATCTTATCTCCTGTTATTTTGTTTGTTTTGCAGGCATTCTTTGTGATTGTCTATATGCGAGTGTGGTATGTCTAAACCATCTGAATGGCACCTCGTGCTCATTGCTCGGTCCAGTATGTTCCTTTGGTGTCTCATGAATACTCATTATTGCTAGATTCGAATATTATCAGTAAGGCAGGATTAGCCAATTTTGTGACACTTTCCTTGATGCTTATCCTAAGGAGGATAGTGATATATGTGATGATCAATTTTAAGCCTCTTATAATAAATGGTTTGGTCTTGTTAGAGGAACAGTTATCCATATGACGCCTAAAATCTTGGCCAAAGCTCTGTCCTTACCATATCGACGAGATCCTTTTCTTACTGCTCGACAGTTATTCTCTAGCAAGGATATCCTCAAGTTGTTGCAAAAGCAGACCCAGGATGTGTTGGACCCTAAGAGGATTATTACTACTTAATGCATTAGTGTCTCCATGATCTCTAATCCTGTCTGGAAGCAATTATGCCAATTCCTTTAGGACAAATTTATGCCTACCAAAACTCATTCTAAATACCTTTAGAAGGAGTTATTCACAGCTTCTCGAATGGTGTTGAAAGGAATTACTATTGATTGGAGTTCCTATCTCTTGTCAAAGATGAATCAGCGTTTTGTCAGAACCACAGGTGTAATGTGACTAATGTCACATTTGGACCCTATCTTTCTGTTTTCTTTGTGTATGCTACCCCTCCAAAGGAGGTTCTTACATTACCAATTGATCCACCAGAGGTTCCTCTTCCTCCTACTGAAAGCGCTAATATTGTTATTGAGGATCTTGATCCCCTCCTGCATATGGTAATTCAGAGGAAGCAACTTAAACAAGTGCATGAATCAGCCCCACATCCTCCTCTAGTCTCCATTCTTATTTATTCTAGCAATCAGTTGTTTGCTAGTTTTTCTCACAATGCCGAATCTTTTCAAAGCACATCAAGATGGTACTCTGGAGATTTTGATTCCCTTTGTACAATGCTTGGTGACAAGAGATGCAATTCCCTTCTTATGCAATGATATCTAGAGTTCTATTGAACTCTTGGTGACTTTCTGTATCCAGCAGCTTTATTCTTCTTGTTATAAACAAGCTCAACAAACCAAAGAAGAGTTGAATAAAGCAAATAATGAGCTCACTTTTTCTCAAGAAAGGTTTTCTGATCTTTGTACCCAGATGGAGCAGCAGACTAAGATCATTGATGCTAAAAATTTGGAGATTTCTAGTTTGCAAACTCAGTTGGCCGACACAATCCCAAGTGATTATTGTGGCTGAGGAGAGGGATAGATTGTTGCAGGAGTCTCAAGAGCTTAAAGCTTTGATAGTTGCCCAGACAAAAGAGCTTAAATCAACTAATGCCACCCTTGAACATAGCAACAATCAGATTTAACAACTTAAGGAAATGTTGGCTCAGTCTTGTTCTACTTCACAAAGTCCTACTATACAACCAGTTCCTTCCTTATCCCCTGTGGATTTTGCAATCCTTTAAAGGATTGCTACCTTATGCCCCTTATTCCAAGCCAAGGTAGAAAGAATTAAGTCCATAATGGATTTATTGTGGTCTTCATTTGAGCAGTTTCAGGAGTTTGTTCCTCTAGACCACTCTTTCTTTATTCATTATCAGCAACATAAGTTGGCCTTCTATATCAAGCTTTCAACGATGGATTTGCCTCTTCCAGAGGATGGTTGGAGTGGAGCTTGGTCTGTTGATTTATTGACTGAAGTGGCTAGAATGGTTTTTGAATACTCTGTGACTACAGACACTATGCTAATGTCTTATATGTACTTGAGAGGTGATTTGTTAATCCCATATGATGAAGATTTAGCATGGTATGTAGGTGATGTGGTATTACAAGCTACATTGTATGTCATATATTTGGAGTTGTAGATTGATCAGATATTTCAGGCCTGATTTCCCTGAAACCTCTTGGTATACAATGATTGAATTTGTGATTCTAAATCAACGACAAAACAAATCCTCTATTCATGTGCAAAACACTAATCAAGTGAGGGTGGATCTCTTAGCCCACATTTCAAAACAACCTCCTCTCAATTCATCTTTCTTTGATGCTTACCATTGTAGATCTGGTCTTAGGTCCTTCAGTTCCTAGCTTATCTTCTTATCATAGCATATGACCCATAGATATGATGCTTAATTTTTCCTTTACACCATTTATTTTACCTCTTCTTTTTCAACCTCAAGGTGCTCCTCAAATTCCTATTTTTACTTAGTGTTCTTTTATTGAGTATCAAATATTTTCCCCTCCTTCTTCTTGTCCTTTCCCATCTATAAATAATCATTCCACGTTTTCAGCCTATTAATATCCTTTTTAACAGATTCTCCTAAGTTCTCAACTAATCTCTCTTTAGCACATTCTTTCTTTTATGATTTTGCTTACCCATCCCTTCATCCTCTTTCACTGGTTCCTCTTCCCTCTCCTACTACTTCTATCCCTCAACCTCCTCAGTTGGTTAGAGGGTATGCAGGCTTTGATCAGAAGATTCCTAGAAGACAAGGATGGAGTGTAGGAGATTCACTTACTGGACCTCAGATCAATTGGCCATTGATTCCAGGAGAATGGAGGACTGCTAGCCAAGCTTTCCACAACTATCTTTATTTTTCTTAGTTGCATTCACAGTCTTTAGATTCTTCAATGAGATTGACTGCTCACTTAGCTTAGCATCTGGCGTATATGCATAGGCATTCACATAATGATCAGAAGTCGATACCAAAAATGTGCATGAATGTGAATGTGACCATTGATCCTCAACAATTGGATATCTTGTACTTTCATGCTCTTTGTTTACCTAGCACATATCTTGTCTTGGTGGAGAGGATGTGTTGTTTGCAATTTTTTCAACATCCTTCCAAGAATTTCATACTCTTTGTTTACCTAGCACATATCTTGTCTTGGTGGAGAGGATGTGTTGTTTGCAATTTTTTCAACATCCTTCCAAGACTTTTGTAGACGAATCCTTATCTATGGATCGCTTCTATAATCACCAAGCCTTTAAGAGGGATCATCTTCATTGATACCCTTGAATGTAATTTTTAATGATTCATAATGATATCTCTCTTTTGGAGGTGCTATTCAAATGGTTGTTTTGTGTACATATGTGTGTGTGATGGTTATTTTGTTTTATGATGGGATTGTGGTGGTTGGAGATTCAACACTGTTCAAGAAAATGTCTTTTTGAAGATTCGTGGTGATGATGATGCTAAATGGATAGCTCAAGATGCACAGATGCAAAATCTCTTAAATCCTTTAACAAATTGTCATGTTTTTATATTTCAAAGTTGAGATAAGGGATAAATGTGTTTTCCTTTTGTTGCAATTCTTTATTAGATACAGGTTATGAGTTGGGGTCGTGCTTGGCTAGTATTTTCTGAAGATGTTGAAGAAGATCAAGTTGAGATATATTTTGAACTTATATTCTATTTTTCCTAGGTCGCGAGCGAGGATGCTCCCTAATTAAGTGTGGGGATATGTTGAGGGTTGAGATAACTTGATTTATTGGCTGATTTTGTTGTTTTTGTGGACTGAATGGTTGATTTTTGATGGATTTTGAATTATGTTTAGTTTTTTTGGAAGTTTTTGAGAGTGTTTTGGATTAGGCTAATTATGTCTTGAAATATCATGATGTTTTATAGTGGAGATATGATGTTCTAACATGTTCTGTTGATGTCCTAATAGTGTCTGATTGGTTCTATTTGGGTCTAATGACCTTCTGTTTTGTTCTATTTTCCTTATATTGTATGAGGGATTGGAATAAGGATTGACAAATTTTGAGAGCGTTTGGAATCTTATTGATTGATTGTTGATGGGTTTTGAGTGATTTAAGTGAGCTAAATGCTTTTTGATAACCTTCTATATGGTATTGTAAACCCTTTGTTGAGCTTCTATTTCTGTTCTGTTCTATATGCCTCTATAAGTGTGACAATAGATAAATGTGTAGCTTGTGGAAGTTTTCCAATCTTGGAAAGAGATGAATATAAGTTCAAAATATCTCGAAGAAGTGAAAAAAGTAGCTGCTGCTGAAGACTTGAAGTAAAGATTGAAGTGACAGTGACACTAATGAGCATTGTACTGGCTCTGGTGACCTTTCATATCAGACATACCTCTTGGGAGGGGTATCCACAATCAAAGAGGGGTTATGAATGATTATTCTTGATTATCTCACTGTACTATTGAGAGAGCATGTATGAGAGAGAGTGTGTGTGAGTGAGAGATAGCCAAATCTATGCAAAACAATGTATCTATGAGTAAGAGATTGTGAGAAAAAGCTATGGAATCTTTGAAGAAGAATACTATGTGATGATTTCCATTCAAAGTGGTATATTCTCTTATATCTTTATGGTTTCTTGATGAATTCTAGGAAGATCATTAAGAGCATAATCATTTTTGTTCAAGTTAAAGCCGTGGGAGAATTGTTTCTATAAAGCTGTGTGAAGATTTCTTATTCTTGGTGTTCTTTTCCTTGTTGTGGACATACGAAATACAAAAGAGATGGTTGTTGATGATACAATATAGATTTTCTTACAATAGATTCCCTGTTTTCTTGGTGTTCCTTTTAGAAAACCACATTTATATGTCGAATGTCTCAAGCAAAAACCTTCTACTAGCTTGGCCATCGTACCTTCTGTATCTTTGGGGATGTTTGGAGTCGAAACACTTGGTGGTAAGGCCACTCCCATCTCGTCGAACATCATTACTAGAGCACAAATGAAGCAGAATAGTACTTTATTGCCAAGACCTAGCAATCTAGATGTAGCCTCAATAGGAAAGAAGACCCGTCAAAGAAAGAAAAAGAGGGTTGACGCAAAAGTGATACTAAAAACGGACAGTGGGACAACACTAACGAGAGGGAAGTAAGTGGCAAATGTAGAGACTAAGACTTCAGCATGCATGTCTCACTGACACGCATACACTCAAGAGATGCATTCACACCTCATGCAAAGCCACAAAGACAAGGCTTAGACGCCATCAATAGGCAAGTTGCCCAAGACCAGTGGCAAAACAGTGTAGGGCAAGACGAAAGCCAAGCGGCTAATGGCCTGCTTACAACATTGTTGTCAGCCCTTGTAACATTGCCTATGGGGGATTCGCTTAGGCAAAGCCCTTCATAATGGCAAGAATTGAAGCAGTGGGTAGAGGGATCTAACAAGCTAGAAGTAGTCGACTTGCATGACCATGACGCAACCACGTAGACACCCAGCCTCACATTGAACTCAATGCATAAGTCCTTGCATGTGAATGCTTTCCGGGAAGGCACGGAGATGCATGTGGTCCTACCAATAGCAACACTAGGAGATGTCACGAGAAAGGGGATTGTATACGTAGGAGTGGGAGTTAATGTGCTTAGCCATGCAATTCTGCAGGCTTGGGGTAACCCACCAGTGGAGACCACAAGGTTTAATGTCACGGTGGCTAATGGTATAAAAGTTAAGCCATTCGGAGTATTGAAGGACTGGCCCTTGAAGATAGCACATGTCCAGTTCTCGGTGAACTTCATCGTTATGAAGGGAGTAGACTACAATATCTTGCTAAGCCAACCATGGAGGATGAGGAATGCATGAGTAATCGAAGACTGGGGTAATGGCCTCATATTCCTAGGTAACAGATCAGAGGCAGTAAGAGTTGAGATGGATACCTAGAAGACCATGTCAGTCGACTTAGATACCATCTCCTCTATCTTGAAAGGACACACCCAAGCTAGGAATTTGTGCGGACCATTAATGAAGTACATTTCCTGCCCTGAGATGAGTGAGATTGGATGCACATGCTAACCACCATCAGCCTACCATTTTCAGATGAGGAAGAAGATTATAAGCAAGCTGAAAGAACAGCAGGTGAGTCCCATAAAGCCACCGCACCTCAAATTTCTATATGATGGCCAAAACCCTAGCAGACAACAATTACCCACCCCTTTCCATATCCCGTCTAACACACTCACTGAGCTTCAGGGGATTCTTGAGTATCTAACAAGGAAGCTAGCTAGTCACCCAACTACTAATCTCAAGCTACTCCAAGATCTCATGGATGAATCGAAATGGCGATGGACTAAAGTGCATGACCTAAACCTTACGCACAATTGGGCACTGATCATGGATGAAAAGAGAGTTGAGAATAGAGACCTAGATGCTGATGAGTAGTCAGAATGTAGCAATTTAGACAATGAGCATGAGGATTTCTATTCCTCAAATGAAAGCAGTGAAGAAGAGGTCGAGACAATAGAGTATGACATTGACGGTCGAGTGATTGAACAAATAAAAATAGACTCCAAGCTGCAAAGAGCCAATGCATTTAGAATAGATAGAGAAGCCTTTAGAACTTAATGCAATCGCACTTGGCTGGATCACTTAGGTGTGATAGACTATAAGCAAGCAAGGCTAGTCCAACCAAGTGTCATGCTTCTGATTCCGAGTTGAACGCACAACCCTCGCTAAAGGATGGATTTTCCCTTGGTGGTCATAGCTTTGAGGTTGACTCTATCCTAACCCTAATGGCAAGCATAAGACAACGTTCATCACAGAGTGGGGTGTATTTGTGTACATAGTCATGCCATTTGGACTGATGAACACACTTGCTACCTTTCAGTGTTGTTTGATGTGTGCCATCTTCAAAGACATGCTTCGACGAGAGCTAGGAGTGTTTATTGATTATCTATGTGTGCATTCTAGCTAGAAAGAACACTTGGATAAGCTTTGCGTAGACTTTGAATGATGTAGGCTCTATAGTCTCTCTTTGAACCCCCTAAAGTACCAATTCTGGGTGAAACATGGATGTATCTTAGGGCACGTGGTGTCCAAGAATGGCATTGCCACATTGACTTCTCTAAGATCAGGGTTATTGCCGACTTGCCACCACCAACCAACTATAAGGGAGTTCAGTGCTTCCTAGGACACATAGGGTACTATTGATGCTTCGTTTTGGACTATGCATTGATTGCTAGACCACTCTATAAGTTACTGATTATATTTGAGTGGATCGAGGAGTTCCAACATGCTTACGAGGAATTAAAAAAGGCTCTCACTATGACACCAATTTTACGAGCTCCAGACTATTGGAGCATAACATTCCATATGCATATTGATGCATCAAAGTTTGCCATTGGAGCCATTTTGTGCCAGCCTGGTGAACATAACCTTGACTATCCAGTGAACTTTGCTAGTAGACAACTCATGGATACGGAGATGAACTACTCCACAACAGAGAGGGAGGGTTTGGCCATGGTATTTTCTGTAAAAAATATTTGGTATTATCTTTTGGCTATGCCCTTTACCTTCTTTGTTGACCCATCAAGTCTTGCTTTATCTTGTTAAGAACCCTTGCGCTACTAGACACATAGCTCGATGGTTACTTCTACTTTTAGAGTTTGAGTTTTTGTGGATATATACAAAGGCAAGCAATATTACATGGAAGATCACATATGGCAGATCACATGTCTCGCATACCCACAAGAGAGGCCGCTACTAGTGGATATGGCATTATAGATGATGATGCATACCTTTTTAGCATGTCCAATGATGAAAATGAATTATTCAAAACCGACCAAACTACTGAAGAGACCTATTGAGAAGGCTAGGCTAAGGCACCTTATCCTTAAAATTCAATCCTATCAATTGATCGTCATTCAACTCTATAGGTTAGGACAAGATGGCCTGTTGCAAAGATGCATATGTGAGTATGAAATGCATGATGCGCTGACTAAAGCACACGATGGAATTGCTAGAGGACACTTCAATGGAGATACTGTAGCACTTGCAAGGTGCTACAATCTCAATTGTGGTGCCCCACCCTATTCTAGGATGCTACTAAATTCATAAAGCAATGTGACATATCAAAGGACTGTGGTGTCAAAGGACTACCTTACAAAATGGGTCGAAGCTTGAGCCATGAGAAAGAATGATGCTAGAACTACAACTAAGTTCCTTTGGAAGAAAGTGATACCATGATTCATCTATCCCATCAAACTAGTTAGTGACTAAGGCACTCATTTCATTAATAAAGTGATTGCCCACTTGCTTTCTACCTTCTTGATTATCCATAGGAAATCATCACCTTACTACCCTCAACTAACAGTCACAGGAGGAGTCCACAAACAAGATCCTAGTGAATGTCCTGGTGACTAAGGTAGTCTTTGCCTCGCGCAATGGACTAGGATAACAAACTCATGGTAGCATTATGGGCCTATAGGACAACCTATAAGACAATAGTTGGGCAAACACCCTTCAAGCTGACCTACAGAACCGAAGCGATTTTGCTAGTAGAGTTTTTCATTCCTAGCTTGAGAGTAGTAGTGCAAGAGCAATGGGATGGGAAAGAAGCATGGACCGAATGCTTAGTAGCGTTGGAACGTCTCTCTAAGACACGACTCCTAGTTACTCATCTGCTAATCTATGAGAAGGCAAGTCATAAGAGTTGGCTTGGCAAGCATGTCAAACAGCGTGACTTTGAGCAAGGCGACCTAGTATTGATGTACTCAATGAAGGGCCATAAGAAGAATATGAAATTTAGAGGATTAGTAAGTCCACAATATTAGCCGAATAGGCAATGTAGAGCTTGAAACCTTAGAGGGAGAGGGCATAAGCTTCTTTATGGCAGTCACCTCAAGAAGTACTACCCCCCAAACCATCCATCACATGAGTTGTCAATGATGTAACTGCCTGTTAACATGAGAATAGCCACCATCACAGAAATCAAGGATACAAATGAGGAGACAGTAAAACCTTCTTACTTGCAAATCACAGTCATTGCTCAAAAGACTCGCACTTTTTATGTGCCCATTGATGAGAGAGCTGACTTCAACATCCTTACCCATGAGCATTGTTGGCCAGCCCCAGTTGCAACCCATGAATGCTAAGCTCAACATGTTTGGGGAACAGTCCTACCCTCTGTTAGGGAAGTGCAAAGTAGCAATCTCTGTCGAGATTGAAAGCCTACCCATGATTTTCTATGTGCTACCTAACACCAATGCCACATATAAGGAGTCGCTACTAGGACACGCTTTTCAAGAAGCAAGCACATTGCAATGTCAAATATGACTCACAATGCATGCACCTTACCAATGTGAGGATAGCAATGGCTTTGAGCAAGGGCATTGCAACTCCATCCAAGCCTGTGGTGCCACCGATAGCAATACCCAACACAAAGTTTAAGGAGGGAGATTGTGACTTACATTAGGGGAGTATTGAGGTCTCGAAAATGCCATGTGATCGATCTTAGACAAAGAAAATATTTTAGAAAATAAAAATATTTTTTAAATTTTTAAAAACTTTTATATTTTGGTAAATATATCAAAAATTGTTAATAAGTCATTGTCGTGATATTCTCGTGGTCACATCAAACCTAGAAATCTAGGCCACCATAAAGGTGACAAAGATTGTCATAATGAAGATCTTACTCATTCTCATTATAAGTGAAAACTAATATTCAATTTGAATTTTATTCGACGTTTGATTACTTCCCTCAATTCTCGCTCTCTTCTTTATTTCCCATTCTTACTAGTTTCTTCTTCATTTTCCTTCTTATTTCTGATTTGCATACGTTTTCAATCCAATCTTCTAATCGCATCCTTAGCTATGGATCAATCATCTAATGATCTCTGTAGCTCTAGTAAAAGGTCTCTTTATCATCTTCATATTGAGTTGGATAGTGAGTATGAACCAATAAGGAAGAGAACAAAACCCATTACTATTACAAAGTCTACAAAACATATACTCATGTTTGAAGGAAATAAGAATCTTGATCTTTGGTTAGATGGCAAGCTATATCCCAAAGATCCTAGCAAAAATAACACTCTACCTTTCTGTAATAGCTCTTCATTGTTGAGGTTCATTGATGATGGTTATAATGGGTTTCTAGGCTATACGCTTAACTTGGTTTTGCAGAAAAGGATGTCCTCAAATTGGAGAACCATATTTTATCAAAACATAACAACGAGTTATTGCAAAAGCTAGAAGACTATCAACAGAGGATTCATTTGTTGGAGAAACGCATCAAATCTTATCAATGAAAGCAAACTATTTTAGGACTTCAAAATCGACAAAAGGCTCTTAGAAATATTGAGAGTCTCAGATGAGGAGGAGGTGGTTGTAGTAAAAGAATCCAACCTGATTTGTGATGTTGATTTTGTTTAGGTCTCTTCTTCAATCGAATGCAAGTGAAAGAGATTCTTTGAAAGTATCTCAATTTTATTATCATCTTCTTCCTTCAGTAGTTTCAAAAGATATTTTGGAGAAGAAGAAATTTAAAAAGGCAAAGAAACAATGCTTGGAGTCATTTATAAAGGATCTCTCTTTGGATACTGAGTTAGTGTAGAAGACACTAGATAATATTGGTATCAATTGAGATGCTTACATACAACTTTTCCATCTTTTACAGTCAAATATGAAGCAAGAACAAGTACGTAATTGCATATTTCCAAGGCCATCTAAGGTCAAAACTACTAGACAGAGAGTGAATAACAAAGTAATGAAGATTCTGGGTGAGCCTTTCCATATCAAGGCGAGCTTCAAGGGGCAAGAAAAAGAAAGTTGTATTCAATGAATTTAACAATGTTTTCCTTGACTTGCCCACCCTACAATGTTTAACTATTCTAAAAACTACCATAAACAAGTTTCATAGTTTTACTTTATATTGTTGATTGTAGTGTTCTCATCAGGATGACAATTACACTTATAGGTTGGAGAGTAATTGTTAATGTTAGAAGATTGGTTCAATTTATTTATCTCAATGATGATAAACTTACAAAGGTAATGAGAAACATACTAAACTTTAAGATAGAGGTTTATTGCAAAATATTCCATTGTAAAAAAATAACAATGAACTAAAAATATTTTATTACAAATGTATGACAGTTTACAAGGGATTGCTATACAAGTGAGTTTGGTATATAAGAGCAAAGCTCATGAAGTACATAATGGTCAATTGTATACAACCAACAAGAATGGACAATAGTGGGGGCTTGGACATTGAAGGAGAGGAGGTACATGTAACTACAACAGGTGAAACTATGCTTTTAACACCCAGGCAATCAAAGCATCATAGATAGGCAAAAGAACTCCTAGAAAGGATGTCCCTTCTCCTAAGAAAAGTTCTCAAAAAAAGTAGCTTTGTCTCATTGATTGTAAGCCCTTGTGTATAGGTCATGGAGATGGCTGACAAAAATTTGCCACAAATTTTGTACATGTATTTTATATTGATAGTAAATAGATATTTTCTTCAATATCCTTGCATTGTATATTCTTCTCTCTCGTTGATATCTATTAAAAAAATATGTTACAAATGTTTATTAATCAACAGTGAAATCAGATATACACCTGAGTGGATATAATATGATATAAAAACTTACTCATATGTTATTAAGTTGGAACGCAAATGAGTATGGTAGTTCAATATCTTCATTCTATAAATCCATCCTCACTTGATGTAGCATACATGATGATCTAACCTTTAGGATGGCAATAATGTCCTCATTGTACCAAACATTAAGATCCACTATAGGATCTTTGCTAAAATTATCAAGATTTAGATCTAAAGCAACCAGAATACCACCAACATAATGCCATCTACTATAATAAAAACTAAAAATGAAATTTTGAGTAGCAATCATACATTTACAAGTTATAGAGTCTTGATCTATGTTACATATAATTTGTCCTTTTGTGTCCTAGTGTCCCATCCCTCATCAACAAATTGTATAACATGATCATATGTTAATCTCTTCACTGAAAGCATGGCCTTTGATATTCTTATCTCAGCATTAGAAAAGAAGTCAATAAATATATTAATAGGCATGAACAAAATAACTTTGCTTAGCCTACTTGAGATACTAGGCTTTAATGCTCTCTATATCTCAGAAAATATTTTATATCTATAGTCCTCACTAGTAGCTAGACTTGGCAAAGGCCACTCAAAGCTTGAAAAATTAGGAAAAGAAAGGGGGAAAATTGATCCCCATTGGCCATGCTGCATGGGGACAATATAAGAATGGCTATAGAAGAATATTCCATTCTCTGCAAGATATGTCTTCTTTCTAACTTTGTACATCTCTTCTCCAATCCAGCCATGCATCACATCAATCACATTAACAATAAACTCAACCGGTTTCCATTCCTCAAGATTAGAGGGATAGACATCTATAAGACAAATGAACAAATGTGATAATGGAAAACCTTAAATCAAGTCCAAGAAAAGAAAGACCTTAAGAATCAAATCCTTACAATTTGGTTTATGTATTGGAAGATTTGAACTTCCAGGTTCCAAATATAGCTCTCTATGCATAAACACATGTCGCACAAAACCTCTTTTATGCTATTCTTATTTACTTCAAGCTTGAAATCTCAGATTCTACCCTTCCAAGCAGAGATGAACGAGTTGTCATATCTTTGCCTTTTCCCACGTTTTGCATCTTGTATGGTGATCCAACTACCTTTGCTAATGATTGTAGGAATCCATCTTCCATATTTTTGGAATGAGTTAAACACTAATATGGATGTGATTTGGGAGCTTGGACGCCTTGTTGAAGGTCCGAATTTCTGTATCCATGTGCACAGAGAGAGAGAGAGAGAGACAGAGAGACAGAGGAGACTAGGCTACCACAAAAGGAGGGAAAAACACGAGATGGACAAAAGAAAGGAGGGAAAAAAAAATATGCCAAGCTTTTTACTCATTTGAATTTAGAGTAAGCCTGTCATTATCATTAATCCAAACGTATCATTAAATAAAAGTGGCCGAGACTATATATCATTAATGCAAAGAATGTCATAATCATGAATATAAGAGACTAAAAATAGATATTGATAATACAAATTCATAATGTTATATATATATATATATATATATCTCTTTGTAAAATAAATTTTTGTCTTTTTCAAAATAGAAGTTCCATTACAGAGGCTTTTCTCCTATTGGTCTAGAGCACTCTCTTTCTATCTCCTAAAAGGCATTTTCGAGACCTCAAAACTCCCCTAATGTCCCACCCTGCCAAGATCAACCAATTGCAACCCAAGGAAAACGTAACCAAGACCATTGAACAAAAACTAAAATTGATACCTAAATAGCAATCACAGTCATCTAAGAGTTGACCCACATAGACCCATAACTCCCAAACATCATGTCCTAAGTGTAGGAGATACATTTGGCATTCTATATCCCAACAAATAGTCAAGCCATGATGGGTACCTATAGCCCTATTGTGTGCACAAGGCTACTATGAGGGCAACAGCTAGATTTGGGTGCCTAAGACTAAGAGTAGAACACGTGCCCCTCAGTCATCTACTACTAGCCTATCTCCAAAGACTGGTGAGCCATCTAAACCTGCTAAACTGCTTGAGTCAAAAACCAAACTCATCAAACCTCAATAGGTCTACTGACCAAAACCACAATTGGTAGCGAGACTACCCCTTAATCAACTCAACCTAACACTGCTAGCACCCCAATGGCTTCACAACCAACAACAAGCAGCACAACATCTGAGCCCTAAACCATGCCCCCCTCACACAAGTAGCTAGCTCACATCCTAAGGATCAGCCAAAGCAACAGACGCCAATTGCTAAGCTGTCCAGCCCAATCAAACCCCAACCTCCTTGCAAGCCTTAAACCTCTTATGAGAAAATATATATTCTTACATTGGCCTCTAATCTAGCTAAAAACACGGGGGATGACTTGGTCACATGCATTAGAAGCTTGGATGCTACCTTCACAATGCTTACTAAAAGCTAAAAAATAGTTGGACTTAGGTCTCCTAGAAGAACCTTCACTAATTGACGTACACATACTCCCATGCACCTAGGAGGAAGAATCTGAATTCACGTTTATTAAAGTCCCCATGGTAGCTGATGATTGCCATTGAGATTTCTCAAGAGCAAGCTTGTAAATGAAGGCTAATCACCTCCTATAGCAAGAGCAAAGTCTCTGCCATAAGCCAAGAGCTAGAAGAACTTAAAAAGTTGGCCGTCACTAACTCCTCCTTTCTATGGAAATGATATGCTCTCCGTCTTCAATGGGAACAATAGGCCTACCCAATCATGACCAATGCCGAGTAGAGGCACATCATCAAAACCTCTAAGTATGACCCTACTTATACACCTCCTACCTCCTTTAGAATATTCTCCATCACTTGCAATCGACCCTTAGAAGATCATAACATTGCCCATCCCTATTTATATTGAATCCTTACGGAGGAAAAGCTACACATCGCCAGTAGGATAAACTCCAGTGACTTCCTAACCGATGTTCTAACCTACACTACCCATGTAGGCATTTGACCTCATGACATATGCCGACATACTCATTTGGAATATACCCCACACTTTTACGCTTGGCTCATGCAAAAGTGAAGTATCGCAACATGTGCTTAACGCTCTTAACCCTTCATCCTTCAATCCTAGGGGGATTCACATCATTCCTGGCGGGGAGGGGCTAAAGTGGAAAAGAAAATATGTCTTAAAACCTCAACCGAATTTTAAAAGATAACTTCAGGAATGGTTGTTGGAATGCGTGGGATTACTTGAAGAAAAAGTTTCATTCTAGAATTAAGTGTTTCACCTTTCCATAGCTTGCCTTTAGCATCTACTTATCTTGTCGCAAGGCGTTGTCTTAAGTGTTCAAGATTCAGAGGGAGAGAGAGACAAAGACAAGGAGCTAAAACATGGAGTACTGAACTCTCATTGTTCTCTTCTTCTTGTCAAGAATCACATGGTGGGGGGACTTGCTTGAGCTGTTGCACCAAACACACACTGTATACATAAGAGAAAGCTCACTCAAGAACACAAGAAGAGAGATGGAGGCCAAAATTTTTTCTTGCTAGTTTCTTCTTCTTCACACACTATACAATGTACACAAAGTATAGATAAGATACAACATAAAGGAAAGTGGCCTTCTAAGTCAAACAGTGCATAACCGACTACACTAATCGACTAGCGCTATATCTTTGCCAGATGTAGGTAGGTGTAACAAACTAAATATAATAAGTGATAAGTCAGTGGTGGCCATGTGAGTATCATAATGACTACCAACGTGCTAAGTGTAGACGTGCGGACCCATCTAGCCAAGTGGTCCATCATCAATGTTCGCACATGTTGAGCTTGCCATCTCAACACTCCCCCTCAAGTTCAACTCTATCTCTACAACTCCAAGTAAGCTTCGAAACTTTCAAAGCTTCTCTACACCCAATGCCTTTGTGAAAATATCAGCTATTTGATCCTGTGTGTTGACATATACCAAGTCAATCTCTCCTGCAAGTACCTTCTCTCTCACAAAGTGGTAGTGCACCTCAATGTGTTTTGTCCTAGCATGGAACACTGGATTCCTAGCTAGTTGTATGCTGCTCATGTTGTCACAATGAATGACAACTGGACCATCTCCCTGCACGTCCAAATCACCTGATAACTTTTGCAGCCATACCACCTCACATGCTGCCATAGTAGCGCCTCTATACTCAGCCTCTGTACTCGATAAAGCAACTGTAGGTTTCTTTTTGCTGCTCCATGTAACAGCTGCACTACCAAGGGAAAACATGCATCCACTTGTAGATCTTCTATCTGACATACTACCAGCCCAATCTGCATCTGTGTATCCAAAGACCTATACGTCCTTGCCTGCCTCATAAAAAAGTCCATAATGTAAGGTGGACTTCACATACCTCAATATACATCTAACTGAAAGGGAGCGACGGATTGAAGGTTGGACTTGAGAGCTATGGCGGGAGAGCAAGAGCAAGAAAGGGAGAGACTAGAAATGGGAACTTCGACAGTCACAATGTGTGACCGGGCCTTCCTTTATTCAAACTGTCACTAAAAGAATAAAGAATAAAGTGACGGTGATGGCTCCTACCACCTGCAGTGTGTAATGGCGGTGATTGTCAGTGTACTAATACATGGCGGCTAGGCAGAGGCGCCTTTACCCCCAACAACCTCCCACTTAAAGGAAAATCTGCCCCAGTGAGAAGTGAAAAGAAAAAGAAAAAAAGACAGTACAACATGTACACATGTACAACAGGATGAGGAAAGATGGCATCTCATTCCACGCCCATCAACCTCCTAAGGAAGGCAAAGCGCTATGTAGAGAGGCTTTTCGTGAGTAGATCTGCAGGATTCTGGTCAGTTGAGATCTTGACAAGATCAACAGACTTGTCCTCAATGACCCCACATGAAGTGATACGTCACCTCAATGTGTTTCGTCTTTGCATGGAAGACCGGATTCTTGGCTAACTGAATAGCACTCAGAATCCGAATGCAGTGTAGGGATAACATCAATACCAAGGTCCGCAACCAATTGACCCAACCAAATGGCCTCCTTGCAAGCCTTAGTAGGCTGCAACAATATACTCATTCTCTGTAGTAGAAAGGGCCGTGCATTTCTACACCCTGGACATCCAAGAAACAGCACCTCCAACATATGTGAATACATAGTCGCAAGTGGACTTCCTACTATTTGCATGTCCTGCATAATCAGAGTCAGTGTACCCCATGACTCTTGTGTCTTGGCTGCCATAGCATATGCACATATATGCAATGCCCTTCAGGTACCTCATGATACCCTTCACGGCATCCCAAAGCTTCTTGCCAGGTGTAGCCATATAGCGTGCCACAACACCAACTGCAGAGGCAATATCTGGATGAGTGGCTATCATGGCATACATAAGACTGCCCACTGCGGATACATAGGGAATCTTGGCCATCTCGGCCTTCTGCTCTTTTGTCTACGGACAATGAGCCTGTGATACCTTCACATAAGAAGGCAATGGACAGCCAATAGGCTTTACGTCATGCATGCAGAAGCGCTCAAGGACTTTATGAATGTACTCCCTCTGTGACAAGTAGAGGAGTCCCTAATGCTTGTCGCATGTAATGCGCATACCAAGTATGTGAGCGGCCTATCCCAGATCTTTCATCTCAAAGCTCTTCTTGAGCTGAGCCTTAAGAGCATCTGGCTCATCATGAGCTTTCCCTGTTATCAGCATATCATCCACATAGAGTACCAAAATCAATAAAGAACCATCACGGGCTTTCTTCGTGTAAAGACACTGATCCATAGCACTCCGACTGTAGCCCTGTGACTACATAAAGGCATCAAACTTATGATACCACTCCCTAGGTGCCTGTTTCAAGCCATAAAGACTTTTCTTCAATTTGCACATTAGGTGCTGCCTGCCAGGTTTTGCAAAGCCCTTAGGCTGCTCCATATTAATCTCATCATGGAAGTCCCCATGTAAGAAAGTCGTCTTGACATCCATCTGGTATAAATCCAAGTCAAGCTGAGCAAACAAAGCCAAGACTAAGCGCAGGGTGGTCATCTTAACCACAAGAGAAAATATCTCATCAAAGTCCACACCATGCTCCTGCTTAAAACCCTTTGCTACCAATCTAGCCTTGTATGCCAGCTTGGGGTGTCCAAGGGTACTTTTTAGCTTGTACTCCCACTTGCATGGCAAAGCCTTCTTGCCCGTAGGCAAGGAAACCAAATCCCAAGTGTCATTCTTATGCAGGGAGTCTATCTCAGACTGCATAGCCCTCTCCCAAGAGTGACTGTCACCCCTGCACATAGCCTCATCATAGGTGAAAGGCTCTCCTGCATCTGTAACCAAGACATAATTCATTGAGGGTTGAAATCTATTAGGTGGACATCTGTCTCTAGTAGACCATCTCATAGCAAGCTGTGCTACCTGCCCAATTGCCTGTCTAATACCCTGACCATGGGCATCTGCTGCAGCTGTAGGCTGTCCAACTGGCTGTGCGGGAGCTCTTAGCTCCTCCTGAAATATGACCCTGCGGATCTCAACAACTCTCTTAGGTTGCCTATGCATTTTGTCTTCATGGAAGACTACATCGACTGCGGATGATTTTCTGCGCTTGTGGATCCCAGAGATGATAACCCATCTTGTCTGCATCCCCATAACCAAGGAAAATGCATTTGACACTCTTGGGATCTAGCTTACTTCTCTTGTCCCTGTGCACATGGAAAAATGCCTCACATCCAAAGAGACGGAGATGCGCATAAGAGGGGGGTTTTCAGGTCCATACCTCCTCTACAACCTGAACTATGATGGTTATGATCATGTGGCATGAACCAACTAGTTTGTGAAATGTAGATCAATATGGTCAAGATAATATGGCATGCAACAAAGAATGTGATGAAATGTAAATCAATATTGAAAAAAATTTCAAAGATAATATCGATAAGGGAAGATTTGTGAATGCACTTATTGAGTAGGAGATCAAGGTCTAGGGTGAGATTTTTCATGGAGATGATAAAAAATCAATGTGCATGGGTCAAGACAAGTCTCTTTATTGAAGAAAGATAGCTCAATGTTTAATTTGTAGTATAAGCAAGGTAGTATATTATCAAAGGAATAAAGATTGGGGTTTAAATGATTGATTTTCTACATTCCACTTTTAGCACAAAGATGATCAAAATTAGGGTTACAAGTATAATACATGCTCAACGGGCAATTCTTCGGCCACTAGGAAATTTGCATCACAATCATGGTGGCATAAGCTTTGATATTTATAATGTCTCCTCCATTGAGGAGGTCATGTCAAAAGTGTTGGGGGTAAAGGCACTTGTGCCTAGCTGCTCGTGTATTAGTTACACTGACAATACCCATATACTCACACACCTGCACACTGCAGGTGGTGGGTGCCCATCAATGTCACTTCATTCTTTATTCTTTTAGTGATATTTGAATAAAGGGAAGGCCAGACACACATTGTGATTGTTGGAGTTTCCACGTCTTGTGTGTGTGTATATTTCTCTCTCTTGCTCCTTCCATCATAGCTCTTGCTTCTGCTCCGTGCCTCCACTCACACCATATTAGAGAATTTGGGAATCTCCTACGTCCCACTTTCAAATAAGGGGTAAAGATTTGGCATGTGGCTAAATCTTAACCCATTCTTCAAAGTGGGACTTGGAAAGAGGTATACTCCACTTTCAAGTAAGGAAACAAGATTTGATTATGTGGCCAAATATTAACGATATTGGGAATTTCCAAACTATACAAGAATTCCCAAATTCCCTAATATAGTGTTCAAGACTTCAAGGCTCACTCTCTTCAACTAGTATTAGAGCCATCTTCCTCGAGAGCTCGAGTCCCCCTGACCCAGCAGCTTGTGGAGAAAAGCTTCAATTCACAATTTCAATGGGCAGCCATGGATTCTTCACCCCAAGGTATGCATTGAACTCTACCCTCTTTCCAACTTCTTCTTGTCACCTAAGACTTGTCCAAGGGTGTCCAAGGGCTTTCCTAAGACCTACTAGAGCTTCCCCAGTGCCACATTCCATTCAATAGAGGCAGTAGGAGTGGTTAGCAATTTAGCGTGAATTGCACTTGTTTGTTGCCCCCCTTCCCTGACGATCAATCTACTTCATCTCCAACTCTTGGCTTTGCTCTTGGCCTTTGGGCAATTAATTGGCATTATATTTGACACCTTTGGCACGAGTTTGGGTATCAGTTGGGGCTCTTGGGTTCAGCCATTAGCTCACAATTTATGATAGTTTTTTCTATTATAGTTTTGGATAGCCCTTTACTCATTGTCTAGAGGTCACTTATGCTTCCCAGGATGTCTATTTGATGTCGGATCATCTAAGGATATTATGCCAATGCATTGGAATGCTATGGGACTGATTTGAGCACTCTTTTTCTCAGTTTTATAGAGTTTTTTTTTTTTGCTATAATAAGCAAGGTTGAAGCTCATTTGGTTAGTGGAATACATGCCTATTGCTCTTGGGTGCTTATCGACTACTTGGGTTGATATACTGATACTTATGGTTCATGTTACATGCTATGTCATGCTTTTGACTTACTTTTGAGCTGAGGTTGGAGCTTTGAATCTTGACATTGTCTATCATTCGCTGTTATGTATGGCTACTTGATGCTCCCGGTAAGAGCTTTGCAATTTACTTAGGTCAGATGCTTCTAGATATATGCTACTTGGATCTTGGATGTATGGATGCCTTCCACATGATGTTTTGAGCTTTGTTTGCTTGTTTAGCATTTGACTTTTATTCCAATGGGAGCCACTACTTGACACTTAGATATTACATTGAGCATTTGGTTACACAGTATTGAGCTTGAGGGTCTTCCAGTGAGACCATGGGACTTGGTGACATGTACATGCTTTATGTACGCAATTGATGCTTAATGGACTAATCTGACATTTCTCTTGGGCTAGCACCTATCTCTATCATGAAGTTGTCAGTGATGTATGCATCTTGGTTGGTTATGTATCGAGCTTCTGTTACATTACTCACTCCGTCGTGCCTTTATTTACTCTCTTATTTTACCCATGAGGCACACTCTATGCATGATGGTTATGCCTATGGGATGTATCTCAGTCTAACATACTGATTCTTTGACAATTCTTAGTGCCAGTCACATATTCACTCACTGCTAGTTAGAGCTAGCAGTTGCAGTTTGTCTTATATCATGATTGCCCATCTTTGGCTTTGATTTCTTAATGATATACTTCATTTTTCAACATGCTATAATTGCAATTCACTGCACTATCTATGCAACCAATCATCTCCATTTGATAGTTCTTTGCATTGAGTTTGTGGACAGATCATTACTTGGTCAGTTCCCCTTGTTTTTAACTTGATTTAATAGTGATTTTAGGGTTGCTTGTAGTAATTGAAGCAGCTTTCTTTGACAGTTTGTGTACTTGTTTAACTTCATTATGGCCAGTGGCTCAAGTGGTGATAGTGCTATCTTTAATATTGACAAGATGAATGGCACCAACTACAGCTATTGGCAGGTCCAAATTTGGCAAGTCTTAGTGCAGAAAATGCAAGCTAGACCTTTGAAACATAAGAGTGTCAAGCCTAAGCCTATTGATGTAGAGGATTGGGCTGAATTAGATGAGCTATGTAAGTTCACCATCATATTGTTCCTCTCTAAGTTGATGTTCTATAATGTTGTCTCTGATGGGGCAGACTGCATGGGACTTATGGGAAAAGATTCACAATGTCTATGACTAGCAGAGTCCCGCTTCTCAGATGTATTGACTAAAGCAACTCATGGACCTTTGCATGAAGGAGGGCACTTCTATATCAACGCACTTAAATGAGTTTCACTCCATTATCAGCCATTTGTCTTCGTAGGGGATTGAATTCAAGGGTACTCTACTCCCCTTGTTCCTCTTAGTTACGCTGTGCCTGAATCATGGGATAAATTTCGTATTGCTATATGTGCCAACATGCCTATTGATGGGATATAGTTGCAGGATGTAGAGGGTGCACTCTTGACTAAATAGGTTAACAAAAAGAATGTTGACGCTTCCTCCACCTCTCATGCTTTGACATTTAGAGGTAATAATAGTAGGGGTGGGAATGCCCACCATGGAAAAGACTCAACAATCTCGATCTTAATCACGTGGATAGTATCATACTAAGTCTTGTCACTGTTAGTCCTCATTGAATTGTCATTACTGTGGGAAAGCAGGACATATTTTATCACTATGCCATAAAATACTTTAATACAAGTGCAAAAAAAAGGGCGAGGGTAAAGTACAGGACAACAATGATAATCGCAACATTGTCCCTAGCAAGTTAGGCATTAAGATTGAAGAGATTAATGTTGTGCAAACTGATTCTGATGGTGATTTCATATTTGCAACTTCTTCTCTTGATACTTCACAGCTATTTGATGCTTTGTAAAGGTATACTCAGTGTTGCTTAATAGATTCAGGGGCTTCCTTTCATGTGACCCTTCACAGAGAGTGGTTTCACTCCTATCGCAATATGACTAGATCTATCTATTTAGGTAATGACCTGGCATTACAGATCGTTGGTATTAGTGATGTCTAGCTATGCAATTTGGGTCAGGTTGCATGTTTGCTCTTCATGATGTATGTCATGTATCAACTCTCACGAAGAGCCTTATCTTTGTTAGCACTTTGGATGATGCAAGTTATGTAGTTTCTTTTGGCAATTTCTCATGGAAGATTACCTATGGGAATCTTGTCATTGCATATGGTGCTAAGTCCAATACTATCTACTCCTTGCTTGTATCTAGGTCAGTTGACCATATTTTGGCAGTGGATATGCAGTTCCACATGTATCTATATGGTATTGTCATCTTGGGCATATGTCCTTGAAAGGAATGAAAATGCTTACCTATTTGCAGTATCTTCCGTCCCTTTAAGTACTTTGAGTCTTGTGATCATTGTTTATATGGCAAGTAGTCATGTAATACACATAAAAAGTCTGGTATGACATGCATGGGCGAGCCTTTGGCTCTTGTCCATTTGGATATATGTGGTCCCATGTCCTCCAAGTCATTGTTGGGTGACGGGAAGTATTTCATTACTTCCATTGATGACTATATGTCTGCGCATATCCTATTAAACAAAAATCAAAAGTCTTGGCTACATTTCAATGCTGTCTTTCTTTGGTTGAGAACTAGTCCAGGTATAGGTTGAAATTCCTAAGGTTAGACAATGGGGATAAATATGTCTCTAAAGCCTTTGAGAAGTTTTGTGATGAGAGGGGTATTAAGTGTTAGTTGATTGCCCCGTACATCCCACCCTAGAATGGTATGGCTGAGCGCATGAATAGAACAATTCAAGAGCGAGTTTGTAGTATGCTTAGCTAGGCAGGCATACCACATCATTTTTGGGCTAAGGCAATTACTACTATGGTACACTTGATAAATTGGTCCCCATGCACTACTCTTGACTATCAGGTTGCACAGGAGATATGGTCTGAAAAACCCCTCTCATATGCTCATTTTCGTGTCTTTGGTTGTGAGGCTTTTTGTCATGTGCCTAAGGACAACCACAATAAGCTGGATCCTAAGTCTAGAAAATGCATCTTTCTTGGTTATGGAGATGCATGTGAGATTTACTATTGCCTGTGGGATCCGTAGGCTTAGAAGGTTATCCAGCCATGATGTTGTTTTCCATGAGGGAAAAATGCATAAGTAGCTTGAGCATGTCATTGAGGTATGTAGGGTGATATTTCAGAAGGAGTCTACTACTATTGTACTGCTCGTTAGACAACAACATGTTGCAACACTTCATGCCCCAGTGGCCCATGTCCTTGATGCTCCATTGGATGTAAAAGTCCCATTGCTCGATCTTCTAGAGATAGATGACAATGTATGGATTATATTTGGTGATAGATGATGCTGGTGGTGATGAGCCTCTTACTTATGACGAGGCTATGCTGTGCGAAGGGGATAGTTACTCTTGGGAGAGAGCCATGCAATCAAAGTATGACTCACTGTAGAAAAATCATATGTGGAATTTGGTTCATTTGCCTAGTGGAAAGCGCGCTTTGCCATGCAAGTGGGTGTAAAAGTTGAAAAGTACCTTAGATGCCCCAAGTCGGGATACAAGGCCAGATTGGGTACTAATGGCTTCAAGTAGGAACATGGTGTGGACTTTGATAAAGTATTTTCTCTTGTTGTGAAGATGACTACCCTATGCTTGGTACTAGCTAGCTTTGGTTGCTTAGCTTAACTTTGATCTTTATCAGATGGATATCAAGATGGCTTTTCTTCATGGGGATTTGCATGATAAGATTTACATGGAGTAGCCTAAGGGCTTTGCAGACCCTGGCAGAAAGAAACACCTAGTGTGCAGATTGCGAAAGAGTCTTTATGGCCTTAAGCATGCACCTAGGGGATGGTACCACAAGTCAGATGCTTTTATCATTCATAGGGATATTTCTGCAGTGATATGGATTTGTGTTTATACACAAAGAAGGCTCATGATGGTAGCCTTATGATTTTGATCATCTATGTGGATGATATGTTGATTGTTGCTGGGAGTGCTCATGATGAGTTGGATGCCTTGAAAGATTAGCTCAAGAAGAGATTTTATGCATTCATAGGGATATTTCTGCAATGATATGGATTTGTGTTTATACACGAAGAAGGCTCGTGATGGTAGCCTTATGATTTTGATCATCTACGTGGATGATATGTTGATTGCTGGGAGTGCTCATGATGAGTTGGATGCTTTGAAAGATCAGCTCAAGAAGAGCTTTGAGATGAAGAATGTGGGATATGCCTCACATATTCTTGGGATAGGCATTACGCGCAATCGCTCTAAGGGACTCCTCTATTTGTCATATAAGGAGTACATCCAGAAGGTCCTTGAGCGATTTCATTTGTAGGATATTAAGCCTATTGGTTGTCCTTTACCTTCTCACATGAAGGTTAGTTTAGCCAATTGTCCATTGTTTGATGAGTAGAAGGCCGAGATGGCCATAGTTTGATGAGTAGAAGGAAAGATGGCCAAGATCCCTCATGCATCAGCAATGGGCAGTTCAATGTATGCCATGATAGCCAATCGTCTTGCCATAGCATTTGCAGTGGGAGTTGTGGTATGGTATATGTGAAAGATGCAGGATCTAGGACATGGCAGTGAGTTATGGTGGATGGAAGGAGAAGTGTGGACTCATGGTGGAGAAGACAAAGACACTGATTGTTACACTTAGGTTCCAAGATTGAGACTTGGACTCATAAACACAATCTTGTGTATGTGGACAATGACATTGACACTTCACTGAAAAGAAAAGAGTACTATCATTGCATTAAGAAAAGGAAGCAAGTACAATGCTTTATAGGAAAGTAGGAAACTGCAGTAGGCACCACTATGCATATGGGATAAGTTAGCATGCATGTTAAAGAGGCTGTCAATGAGTGTGATTGCTGAATCTCAACACCCCTCCTCAATCACAACTAGAAAGGCACAAAGTGTGTAGAGGCTGTAATGAGAACCACCTGCAAAGTGTGGGCACACCACAAACATGGTAGACACCAAAGGCTATCGCAAAAAAGGCTAAGTGTGGGCACCAAAACATGATGGACATCCAGAGGCTGTAACAGGGGCCTCACAAAGTGTACAGGGACTATAATGCCAAGTTACATGAGGAGTTTACAAAGCTTATGGCAGGAAGCATTAGGGCAAGGAAATACAAGGCTTTTAAAATAGTCTATCAGAGTAATGAGAGTAGAAGGATTGATGAGTCTTGTCCTTCCGATCCTGGTGGTCTTCATCTTCATCTTCTTCTTCATCTTTTGGTCCATGGTCTTCTTCTTCTTTCACAGTTGCAAGATAGGCCTTTTGGGACCTCTTTCTAGCATGACAGAACTTCTCAGTGTGTCCAGTCCTTTTGCAAAAGTCACAGAAGAGCGGTTCCTTTTTACCTTTGTATCTGTTGTTTACATATAACATTTGTTCATCCTTTGAAGTGCTAGGCTCTTCTTTGCTTTTAAGTTTCTTTTCTTCCTCTAGCAGAGAGGCTTTAATATCAACAAGTTGAGGATCAGGCATATTGGTTAGAGTGGTTGATACATTATCATAAGCAAGAGGCAAACTTTTTAACAAGACACCAATACAAACATCTTCATCCATTTTTAGCTTTATTCCTGAAAGTTGAGTAAGCAGGCTTTGCATGTAGTTCAGATGGGATGCCAGGGATGTATGAGGCTTCATATCAAGTCGAAAAAATTCAATTAATAGACCATACTTAGACGACTTTGACTATGCACCAAATAAGGTATCCAATTTATCCCAAGTGTCATGGGACGTGTCACAGGCATCCACATGATGGATGTAGGTGTCGTCCAATTCCAGTTTGATGATGGCTTGTGCCTTGTCATCGTTCTTCTGCCAAGTAACTGCAAGGTTCGCATCTCGAGATTTCTTCTCTTTGCCATTTGTGATGGCCCAAAGGCCCTTCTTCATCAGAATGAGCTTGATGCGGGTTTACCAAGTGTGAAACCCGACTCCTTTGAATCGAACATTTGGAGAGTCTTTTCCCATGTTGAGGTTGCAAGATCAGCAGCAAATCAACACCAGAATTCTGAGATTTTATCAATAGAAGAGCAAATTACAATGTGTCAAGAGACACAGGTAATGATAGTGTGAAAACACACTATGTCAGTGTTGATGTTGATTTTGATTCTTCTTGTTCGGGATCGTTCGATCGTTCTTCAATCTTCTCAGGTCCTTCCCCTCCTTGATTTGATGCTGGGACAATGGATTAGAGTGAGCTTTAGCTTGGTAAAGTGTCAAGAGTGAGAAAATGAGAGAAAAAAAAAGCATGAGAGATTTTGGCTATGGTGGAATTAGGGTTTCTAGGACAGGGGCCTGGTTTTTTTCAGATTGCAGGACTTGTACTTGATCATTTTCAAAAAAAATTATATGTCTAGGAAGCTTATGTCAAGGGCTATCAAAACCCCATGGAAATCATCCAGATCGCGGACAGCACGGCGCATACAGAGGGCTCGAACAGACACGGCACAGATATTGGCAGCGACATCGAATTTCTGCAATGCCAGGGCTGTAGATCACCAATGTTGGTGTTTAAAGTGACAGGAGGCAGCGCCCTGAGCCAAGGAACATTTCTCCAGAAGAAATCATGTTGAAATTTTGCATGTGGAGGGAGATTAAGAAGCTCCAAGTGAGCTGGGTCTTGTTGGTTATGGAGGACACCCAAAGCAGAAGCAGAGAAGATTGACAATGCTGAACTCCAGGTGTATAATGCTTAGGTGTGAGGTGCCAGGGAGGAGGACCTTGTGTTGGGGAAGATCCCCCAGAAGGAATCGTGAAGAGATATGGTCTCTATGAGGAGATATAAGTGTTCAAAGCAGGGTATGTGCTGTGTAGCTATGGCTGCCAAGTAGGGCAGTGAGAAGAAAGAGTAGGAGATGAGGTCCTAGACTTGACCTAAGCTGGACTGAGCTCAAACTGAGCTAGATGAGAGTGAACTGGAGTTGGAGGAGCAGTTCCATGCCTGTCTGTGCTCTGATACCATGTGAAAGATGCGGGATCTAGGACATGGCAGCGAGTTATGGTGGATGGAAGGAGAAGTATGGACTCATGGTGGAGAAGACAAAGACACTGACTGTTACACAAGTGAATTAGGTTCCAAGATTGAGACTTGGACTCATAAACACAATCTTGTGTATGTGGACAATGACATTGACACTTCACTGAAAAGAAAAGAGTACTATCATTGCATTAAGAAAAGGAAGCAAGTACAATGCTTTATAGGAAAGTAGGAAACTGCAGTAGGCACCACTGTGCATATGGGATAGGTTAGCCTGCATGTCCTTGGCCCTGAAGCTCCATACAAAGAGGCTATCAATGAGTGTGATTGCTGAATCTCAACACTATATGGCTATACTTGGTAGATGGCATTGGAATGTCATCAATGGTATCATGAGGTACATGAAGCACACAATAGCTATGCGCATTTGTTATGGTGGCTAGGATATAGAAGTCGTGGGACACACTGACTCTAATTATGCAGGACCGACATGGAGACAGTAGGAAGTCCACCTTCTGGCTATGTCTTCATCTTTGTTGAAGGTGTTGTTTCTTGGATGTCCAGGGTGTTGTTTCACCTTTAAATGGGAGGTTGTTGGGAGTAAAGGCACATGTGCCTAGCCACCCACGTATTAGTTACACTAGCAGTACCCACATACTCACACACCTGTACACTACAGGTGGCGGATGCCCATCACTGTCGCTTCATTTCTTATTCTTTCAGTGACATTTAAATAAAGGGAAGGCCGGTCACATATTGTGACTGTTGGAGTTTCCATATCTTGTGTGTTTTATACCATTCTCTTTTAGGCATTTAAATCTTGCACTAGACCCATATTGATTTTTTCTCTTAGCAACTATATGAAAGACTCCATAATTCTCAACTACTCCTCCACATAAATAGGTAGCCCCCTTGGTCTCAACTATATGTAATATACTAGTTCTCATAGCAAGACATATAACTAGAAATTTATGAAATACACCATACTTGCAAAGAAATACAAGAAATACACCATGTTTGCAAGGAAGCCATAGCCAATGTAGCTAAGCATGAAATAGTATTTCCTTGGAAGGCTAAGAATCATAGATGTAAGCTGCAACATGAATACTCACCTCATGTCAAGGTGAGACATGGTATGCACCCCATATCTTAGTGGCTAAGAGCATGCACCCTCTTAGATGGTGGGAGGAAGGAACCTCAAAGCATGTATTGTTTAAAATGGAAAAAAGATCCCTCACATGTTACATCCCCACCTTTTATACTTAACCCTAGTCTACTCTAGACTAAGGTGATTTATGCTTTATTACAAGCCATCTCGGCGTAAAAGAGCTTTGACATCAAAGCTGAATTGGGAATAAATTACAAAGATGATTGAAACGATAGCTTGAATAATTTGGAATCATGCTGTAATAAAGCTCCATGTTGATGAAGATCAAAGAAGTTGATGAAGAAGGATCATATAAGTGGAACAGATTGCTATAAAATGTCCAAAACAAGATGTAGTACAAAATTGGCCATACCTTGAGATAGAAGTGGTTGATTTCCATGTGCAAGATATAGAAATATAGAGGACAACATGTAGTATCTAGCCATGCTTTCAAAATCAAATTTTGATGCTCATGAGACAATTTACTTTCAGAAATTTAATACAGCAAGTTATTTACTGCCCTGTTTATGAACCGTCCTCTTGCTTAAGCCATGGAAATTGTTCCAAATATGATGCTTCTGCCATGAAGATTCTTCAATAGGAAAACTCTTCCATTTGACTAGGTATTCCACAAGAATACAGTTCCTTAGAACCTTCTCCCGCTTGCCAATAATCTTCTCGAGTTCATATATGATCAAACCATCATCATCCAAGGGAGGTAGTTCTTCAAGAACTTGAATTTGAGGGCCCACGTACTTTTTAAGCTGAGACACATGAAAGACATTATGGATTCTTGTGTTTGAAGGTAAGTCTAGTTGATAAGAAAGATCCCCCACTCGCTTGACAATACGGTAAGGACCATAAAACCTATGAGCAAGTTTGTTGTGTCCTCCTTTAAGAGAAGCATAACGTGACTTGGGAACCTTCAAAAATACCCATTCATCTTCCTCAAACTCCACATGTCTTCTTTTCTCATTCGCATAGACCTTCATTGTCTCTTGAGCTTTATGAATGTTGTCCTTGCATTGCTTCATAAGGGCCTCCATCTTTTCCAACTCTTCACGCGCTTGTGGCTTTACATCTTCATGAAACAATGCGGAGGGTACTTGTACTTTGTAGCCATATAAAGCTTCAAAAGGAGAGTGCCTACAAGAGTGTGAATGAGTACATGCATGCAATTACGTGAGTGCATGTGCATGAGTATGAGTGTGTGTGTGTGTGTGTGTGTGTGTGTGTGTGACCATGAGTATATAACTATAATATGTGTGTGAGCATGTGTGGTTATGTATGTACGAGCAAGTGTGAATGCGTATAGATGTGGATTACTATATGTATGTATATGTGTGAGAACCCTCGTCCGTGCTATCGAGTTGCGATACATGTGTGCGCAAGACCTAATCATAACAACTATGATCAAAACCCCCAATCAGCTAGTGTTCATAAAGCCACATAAATTGTGGCAAACCAAAACAAAGAAGGAAGATGGGATGGTACCTATTCAATCGAAAAGATGAAGCTCTCGTTGCCTCACGGGGCAACTAGACATGCCTTCTCGATCACAACTTCTTGCTTCTTCTCCTCAATCTAAAGCTGTGATCACACACTCACTTTCTTTAAGCTTTCAATACCACCCCGCAATTAAGTGTGACACCAGTGTTTGATGGTTGCCTTTGGATCCCAATACGATTTTTGTGCTCTAGTCTTTTGATCTCACTACAATTAGTGGAACACAAGCGTTTGATGCTTGGCCTTGGTGCCACAAGTGATGGGCTGATGCCTCAAGCTCGTGATCACTACCAACATGATAGATGCACAAGCATTCAATAGCTGCTCTTTACGCCACAACAACTAGTTTTCTTTGGACTTTTTATTTGAATGTCCCTCCTCTTTTTTTATTTCAATTTACACAAATCATTGTGCAAAGAGATTTTTGCAAAAGACGAAGGCTAGAAATATTTGTTGCCACTTTTAATTACTTTTTCTCAAGCCACACAAATAGCAAGGCAAAGGTTGCAATAAGCTTGGAACCCTAATCCCATCTTATCAAAGAATAGATGTAGCCCTAGGTTCTCACCCTTTCATGCATATATGCCCACTATGCCTCTTGTCTACCCATGTCGTGCTTGTTTGGCCCACTCACAAAGATACGAGGGATACCAAAGACTTGAGCACATCACCCATTGATAAAGAAGATAGAGGAGAAAGAGAAGAAGAAGAAGAAAGAGAAAAAGTTCACTTCACTACTCTCTCATAACTCAATCCTCACACATATTCTCAATGCAACCTCTTACCGAGATGGAATGAAGAGAAAGAAAGCAAGAAAGGGACAAGAGACCTCGAAGAGATTCACTCACCTAGTCTCTCACTCTTGCACATACTGTCACTCTCTCTTCCTTCACTCTCAAGCAACAGTTGCACAGGAAGAACAGAAGCAAAAAGAGTGATATCTCATGTTTGCACACACATGAATAACTTGTTCCATTCATTTTCAACCCTTATACACATGAAAGCTAGGGTTAGGATTAGGCTCTTTGTAAATTAGGGTGGGTTCCCACTACTTTTTGGGCATCCTACCAACATTGTGGCCTCATGATCAATCCTCCTCTTGATGCACAAATCTTCCTAAGGTTATTCTAACTTAGTCTAGGATGAAACTAAATACAAAACATTTTCACAACCCTCATATCCTTTGCGGGTTGACGAATATATCCATGAGAAATATTACAATTTGCATAGTATGAGCTTGTCTCTCGCAAAATAATACAAAAATAATAATGATATTTCTAAATAAAATCACATACTTGAAATAATTTGATGAAGCTCAAAATTTGATACATCTTTTAAAATAAAATTTGGCACTTGTGCTTTGCTTTGTCCTTCCAAAATTGTAGTTAGAACTAACCCACCTACAAAGGTTTTTGCTCTTAAACCACTTCCTTGGGACCCATTTTCTCGTCGACACTAGTAAGCCATGTGATGTTTAGGGTCCTTCCACCAAAATCCATCTAAGATGGTTCTCAAATATCTATTTGGCTCAACCCTTCAACTTCCTATGTGTTTGTCTTTATGAAAATATTATGTGGCTCATTCTAATCCAACTACATGTGGTAGGATCCATTCAAGTATCACAATTGGCATCTCATCATAGAAAAGAAGCTTCAAAGTAATTGATTGGAATGGAACTTGGACATTGGTGGATCGTCCTCATCATAAGAAGTTCATAGGGAAGCCTATGAGAGTATGCATCCCTCCATGAAAACCCTTGCATTGTGTGTCAATATTTCTCCTTTCATCTCTTCAAAGATTAGTCAACCTAGATCCATGTGTATTGTCACATTCGTAGAATTGGTGGCTTTCCCTCTTCTACACCTCATTAGATCTTTGTCATTGACACCCTTGTCACATGATTTTCTTTTAATTTAAGGGGATCCTACCATCACTTATTTTATTACTTTAAGAAAATCATAAGACGCATTAACATGGGGTACCCAAAAGAAGATATTCATTGCCTCTCCAATCCTATTAGACCCTTGGGAAGTCCATCATGACACCCATGGTCAGATGCCTTGATCACTTTGGGGTGAGACCTTTTAAGTGCATGGGGGTGTAGTTATACTTTGTCTCTTCCTTTGGACACCTTTTTGGGCCTAAGTTGGGGAAGTAAAATTAAAGGCCTAAAATTCAAATGAAAATCATGTATTTTGTCCTAATTAAATTCATTAAAAATAGCCTTAAGGATAACAAATAAATAAAAATAATATTTATATTTGATGTAGGGGAAATTTCCCAAAGTTATCCTTAAAAAAGATATGTTGCAGCCATTCCTTCCCATCCATCATCATTATCATCATCACCCTCACTCTAGGTGACTCTCTCCTTGCTACCATCATCTTCACCTTGCCTAGCACCCATCTTGTTGCCATCGCCATCACACTATGTACATGTTGCCTAGTGCGGTGTTGTTGTGTTTAGGCCACTAATACTATCCTTCTATCCAAAATGCTTGTGTTTTGCCATTGCTTATAATGTGGTCTTCTTGTCATCATCAATCACTATCATAATTCTTCTTCTACTTCAATAAAATCATAAGAAACGTCTACATAATATAAGTGAGAATACAACAAAAAGAAGTCTATGTACAATGGTCAATGTGAAATTACTAGTGAATAAGCTCGCAAGATAAGTGTTTCATCACTGAATAGGTAGACCAAGTTGATGTAGTCCAATTGTAGTATCACTAGCAAAGTTCCTTGTATCCATCACCACATGCCAATAATAGATGTAGGTGAGACATCACCCAAGTGAACCATGTGTTGAGCTTGATATCTCATGTGTTAAGCTTGGTATCTCAACACTCCCTCTCAAACTAAATGCCAAGTTTTGCACCCTGAGCATTGGTCAAAATTGTTGAAGCTTCTTCGCTCCAAGGGCCTTCATGAAAATATAAGTAATGTTCTTATTTGTGCTAGTGCATATAAGGTCAATGTTGCCACATCTAAGATATTATCCCTAATGAAGTGGTAGTGCACATCAATATGCTTCTTGCTCACATGAAATATTGGGTTTTGTGCCAATTGTATACTATTGAGGTTTCCATAATGAATGAAAAACTTGCCTCTATATTTGTATCCCCAAATCTCTACGTAGCCTTTGTAACCAAGCTACCTCATATATTGTTAGTGAAACATCCATGTACTCTACCTTTGTACTTGATAAGTCCAATGTGGGTTGTTTCTTGCTACTCCATGTGACACAAGTTCCTGATATACGATGAGAATCTAAAAACTTGTTTATCATTCACATTCTAAGAAGAATAATGATTTTTTAATTCAAGATGTTAAGAAAAGAGCAACTTATCCCCGCAATAGAGTGAACACCACACTCATGATCCCAAATTGCCAAGCCCCATCAAGGAAGATTATTCCTATCCAAAGAACTATAGGAAAAACACAAATATTTTTGTGATTTTTATGCTACATTGTGTTCCCATAGCTCTAGTGGAGATTGGATCAAGTGATAACTTTGAAATGTGGATAAAACAACCAAGATTACTCACGTGTGCTAAGGTGATTTTGGAGGAAAGACGACATACAATGATAGACGTGATTATGTATATGATTGAGCTTCTCTTTTCCTTTCAATGTTGTTTTCTCCAAACAATGGTTTTGGTCACTCCTTTATGAAACTCTAGAGACAAAGAAAACTAAAAATATCACTAACTTGTGTGTTTTTATTTAGAAACTTCCACACAATAATTACTAAAAGTTGTGATCCCAAAAGGTTAACAAGTTGAGCCATGAAATGTTCAAAATTAGGAAGAGGCTTATCTTTTCTTTTATCCATGTAAAAATGTCAAATTGGCTAACATTGATCATAGTCTATGGACAAATTTCAAGCTATATTATATGTGAACTTCTATTTATTTATAGTATTTAGTGTGAAACTTCTATTTATTTACAATATTGTGTGTGAAACTTGTTTATTGTCGTTTCACAACTTGTAAGGGACCGTTTCCCACATATGAAACCTCCCATTTCCAAAATTTCTAGCTAAATTGCACATATGATCAAACGTTACAACCCACTGACTTGTTTATTCACCCAACTGGTATAGTTTTTATGATGTACTTAGTCATACACTCTTTTTTGTACTTTATATCCTACCTCAATGGTTTATTTTGTGGCGCTATTGATATAAATTTCTTTTCCAGGAGAAAAAATGCATGTGTCTAGAAATATAATCCATTGTCATTCGATTTTTGTACTTTTCATTTCATCTACATTTTCATGGTAAGACAACATTTCATATATTCTAGGTTGAGGCATTTGCATACCACAACGTAGGGGTTATACTAGATTTCATCTATCGATCGCCTCTTTCCAAGTCTACATGGTAGTTTTACAATGTGTAGGTTAAGACATGAGGCCTTCAAACACATTGAATAAGAGAATCATCCTTCAATACAAATGGTTAGAAATGGAAACACATGGAAATTGAGATTAATATGCGTAGAATCATTCTACAATAGTATCTTAGCAACTCAATAAATTCTACCACTACCAAAATCTTTGGGATTAGGGTTAGGATTTAGCAAGAAACCCTAGGTGGTGATATGCCCTCCCATAAATTTTAGTTTTCCTTAATTAAAAGGATCCATGTAAGGTTTTGATGTCACATAAATCTATGTAATAGTTAAAGGGAAACATTAAGAGGAGTTGCGATTGTATGTGTGTTATACACATAAGAGGTTTAAGAGGGAACAACTATATGCACCCATAAGGTACATATGTGAACATGGGTTGAGGTTGAAAAAGTTACAAGATTAGGTGCCATTTGATGTGTCCAAAATAGGGGGAAAAAACAAATAAGTTGATGATGTGATAAGCATGCATTGACTTGGCCAATTAAGTTATGGAATAAGGTCGTTCATTCTAATAGAATAAGGGGTAAAACCAAGTAAGTTGATGGTATGCTAAGTGTGCATTGACTTAGCCAATTAAGTTATGTGATTAGGCCATTTATTGTGTCAAAAGCGGGGGGGGGGGAGGGTGGTTTCCAAGTAAGTTGATGATGTGAAACACATGCATTGAACTTACTATAGGATAATCAAGTTGATCATGTAAGTGTGATGCCACAATTGGGAGGTGAATCGGTAGCTCATAGTCCTTGTTTCCTTTCTTCTTGCTATCTACTAATAACCCTACATTTGCATGAGATGAGTAGCTTGCCATAGTTTGATTTCATTGGTATAAGAGCCAAATTAATAGCCACAATTTTGTTTTTTCCATCCAAGATTGGATCAAGGCTACCATGTCAGTAGCAAACCTATTACATATGTTAAACTAATGTTCCTACATGCTTCCACAATTGAAAAAACATTGTTATAATTGTATTTAATGTAGTGACCAGTCAAGTTCACCTGAGACATAGTAAACAACTTTTTCAAGCATTTCAATGGTTGTTTGGAGTCCCACAACTCAAATCATCTTGGAATAGTATCAAATTTTAATTCAACAATGATGGAGCTCCACCAAAGTTGAGATTTTGTGGTCATTTTGGGTCTGTAGGAGACTTAACAATATTGGTAAAAAATGAGAATTAAAAACATAGAGAATACATAAACCAAAAGCAGATCAGCCAACTAATCCAAAAGATGAACTTGAAGAGGTTGAAGTTAATTGAAGAAATCATGTATCTACCCATGACCAACATGGAGTATCGACTACTCACGTATGCAATATCAAGTTACAATTGCTTATTTCATGGAAATTTTGTATATAATCAAAATTACAATTGACACTGCTAGTTGAAATAGTAGAAACATGAAATGAGAAAGGAAGAAATTTAGGATACTAGACCCACATGCTTATATCCAAATAAACTTCTTAGGCCAAAGAGATATAAGTGGCAATAGTTGGGAGCCCATAGTCACCTCCTAGGATGTTCAATGCAAGGAATAATACCCATGGATAAAGGATAACCTAGTTTTAAAAGATGGGAAGCCACCACAATTCAATGTGGCTGAAATGTGGAAGAATATGATAGAAATAAAGGCAAAACTTCAAAAATGGAAAGAATATTTGGAGATCTAAAGTATATGTATATGTATATGCAGTTTCTTGAGCCCAATTTCTCTTGAGGATAAAAAACATGTAAGTGGTGGTGAACATTTAAAAGAGCCCAATGAAATTCATGAGGATTGGGCTCAATTCCACACCTTTTTTGAAAAGAATTCCTTTCAAGAATGAAATGGACTAAAAATGGGAGGATTGGTCAAAGGAGAAAACCCTTGCTAACACATATTGCAAAGTACCATGAAATATGTCTCAAATTAGAGGGAATATATGACTTTAAATAAACTAGGGGTTTTACATTGAGGCTAGATAAAGCTTATAAATTTAAAGTAAAACGTAGTGCAGAATACAAAT
Source organism: Lygodium microphyllum (assembly GCF_053477565.2). Lineage (NCBI taxonomy): Eukaryota > Viridiplantae > Streptophyta > Polypodiopsida > Schizaeales > Lygodiaceae > Lygodium > Lygodium microphyllum. Next base: position 575,684 of record NC_141144.1, read on the forward strand.
ATAAGGACTTGGGCACCTTTAAACCCATGGGGAGGAAAATAATAGAAATTTGCATTTTACCAAAGAAAAGCCACCATTTTTTGTTAAAAAGCAAGACACTTGGCTAAAACTAAGTCAAAAGAAAAGATAGGGCAAAGAAAGAAATATAATATTTTCATTGTTTGTTAGCAAATCATTGTGCCTAGATTTATCGAAAGAAGAAGAAGGGAAAACATGATGGGCAAAGTTCTTGAAAGGGAGAAAAAAGAATCCATGTGGCAAAATTTCTTGGAAATTAAGGGGCATGAAAAGTATACATTTTTAGAGGTTTACATTTGAATACCACACACCACAATAGCATGTAAAACCATGCAACAACCATCTCTCGAACCACATGAATTGGTTTGAATGCATGGGTATGTTGAAGGGAAATAGGTAAGAGTCATGATAGGTTGCTCAAGCCACTCCTAACATTACTATGCCCTTGTTAATAAACTTTACCTTGCCCAATTAACTAGTCAACATTAGTAGGTTGTCAAAACAATGAAAGCATAAGATAATGAAATATGGGATAGTACGGGTTCCAATTTGAAAATTGAGTTTTAGGAATATTTAAAAAACTCCATTACCAAATAATGAATATGGTTAGAGCTAATGTTGCTCAAGCAAATAGTGGATTTGGAGTCTAAAGCCATTTCTTAAAAGAAGTCATCACCATAATACACTAGAATTTGAAAAAGGTGAAAAAATTGCTGTGATTCCATGTGAGCATGATGTGTCAAATTCCCATGTGACTCGATCACTTGAATTACAAAAACTCGTGAGTAAAATACCCTTTCTTTTGCTTTACAAATTGATTTAAAAACTTTATATTATTGTGATAAAAGTAATCTAATTGCATAATTCAATGAGTTTTAATATGTATTTTCTACTAGTCTGCCTTTTGGGTTACCAATTGAACATGGTTATAGTGATTATCCAATGGAATTAATTAGGGGTGTACAACCAATATCTAGACCACATTATATGCTTATTGAAAAAAATTCAAGAAGTGGAAATAAAAATAAAAGAACATTTAGAGAAGCATTTATTAAATCCAATGTTTCACTTTGGGCTTCACCAATTTTATTTTTCAAAAAGAAAGATGGCTCTTAAAATTTTCCTTTAGGACAAAAACGACTAGAACAATAAAGGTTAGCAATTTAAATATTCAGAAGAGAGAGCTAGAATTCTTCTATAAGGCAAGCTGTTGGTCCCATGCCCTCCGTTGGAAAGATGAGAAAATTTCATATTCATGAACACCTTAGAAATGAACTTGAGTTAAAATAGATGTACAAAATAAGAGCACTATATTGGATTTCAAAATAATATTCAAACATTGAAGCAAGTCTAATATAAAGGCTAAGTAAAAAGCCACTCAAACTATCTAAAATGCCAAGTTCTATTATTGTGTATATATTAATATTGTGTATTAATATACATAAATGTTTTGCTTTTTTTACTTTGTCTTTAATCTCTCAAATGTTATTTTTGTCACAATGTGTGACTAAGGATGGAAGAGGTTGCCTAAATCCCAAGTCTATAGGAGAGTATCTCTTCTTCTCCTCATGCACTCTTAAGTTGCCCTATGGTCTCTCCCATCTTCCATAGAGAGTGTGAATTGTCTTTGTCCAAGACATCATGTATATCTATAACATGGCTACAATCTCTCCCATCTTCCTTAAGAGTGTGAATTGTCTTTGCCTAAGACATCATGTAGGTCTATAGCATGGCTACGCCTTATAGTCCTAAATAAGCCAAGCAATAATTTTACTAGTCATCTCCCATCTATGATTGTCCCTCATCCAAACTAGCTATGAAAAATCTAGAGTAGGAATCTTGCTCACATGTTAACTAGAAATGAGAAAAGACAGATAGCCATGGATATCCTCATAATCACATTCTAGGCCTCAACCGAAAATTCCACACTAGTGACCCGCAAGTAACCATCATGGACTCTATTATGTTGTGGAAATCTAGTTTGAGAGCTCTCCTTCATAACTCCTAGGTGTTCTGAAATCCCATAAATAGTGCATTCAGGTCTCCTTTGACTCCTATGAGCAATCAACCTAGGAAGAGAGGAATCTTCATCAACTTGTATTTGTCATGTTCTCCTTCAGAAGTTTGCCAAGAGCATTGGCGAGATACACTATTTGGTCCAATGCTAAGAAGTGGCTAGTACTTTCGTCTTGCTCGTTTGAATCCTCCTTCCTCATCAAGTGGTATACCCAAAGAAGCGAGGATGATTTTAGTGGCCAATAATAGCCATTTAGCTAAAATTTTATATATTTCCAATTTTGTAGTTGGAAGTTGAGGAGATTGAGTTATAATTTTGAGATTTTATATTTGCCCATATTTCTTTGGTATAGGAAGGTTATGGTCAACTTTCACAACTCACATAAAGAAAAACCTAAGGGTATAGGTTAAATCTACCCCAATATTTACCAGTTTTAGGATAGATGTGGAGAGATTTTCTAGATTAATTTGTACTTTATAGTGGATAGAAACACTCTAACATCCTAAGACAAGATCACATCAAATGCTAGCACTGATGTAGCTTTGTTGATAAAAAGGTAAGGGATAGTTTAGTATTATTGTTATGGGTACCTTCAGAGAGAATTTAAATTGGGTCAAAGACAAATGGCCAAGGTCTAATAGACACTAAAAACTAATATTACACTCTAGCTTATCAATACCTTGGCCATTGATTTTTCATTGCAATTTTTTCTTTTCATTAACATGGTTGAATAATCTATTATTGTATGCTTTTGCTACTTTATTTATCAAGAAATTTTTAGTATTATAAATTTACAAATATAAAAATTTTAACATCCTCTTATGTATCTCATAAGAAGTATTCTCTCAACCACTCATAAGATCTTTTTGGTTTAGAAAATAGTTTCCCTCACTTTCTATAATCTACACTAGAACTTTGCCACATATTCTATAACATAAATTGATACAAAGGTTCTTAAATTCATCCATGCCAAGAAGGGGATGTCTCTAAGTCTTTCCTAAAAGGGTCTCTCCATCCATACCAACTCCTATCATGATGAGTTGCCACCCATACTCTAATCCTTTGACAAGAGCAACTAATGTACACTATCTCATCCAAGTCCTCTCATCCATCTACCATTCTTTGCTATGAAGAATGTGAAGGCATACTTTGTGCTAGTCACAATCATGGCAATGAGGATGTCTCCTCTAGTGGAGTAGACCAATGTGAGTTTAAAAAGACTCTATCGCAGTCCTATGATTAGGGGGAAGTCCCTCCATCACTATCTTTATCATAAACAAAGCCCCCCAAGCCCCTATAGTCTTTTCCTCTAATGGTCCTCCAGTACCTCCAAAAAATAGAACTATTCTCCCACTATGGACAAGTCAAGACAAGATAATCTAGTCATTATTATGACTATCAAAAAGTGTATGTCTATTACAAAATACATAACGTTTGAAATAGGATTCACTTTTCACTATGACATGAGGAATGTCATAGAAGCCATTGGATATCTCAAAAGCCAACTTGAAATGTCATGTTAATCACATGACAATTATACTCAAGCAACAAAAGTATGTTTCATGTGTCTTATGTTACCAATGACCTTTCTTGACTTGATTCTCATTTATAAAAAATTGATATGACAAGCCAAGAATAGAAAAAAACTTGATTGTCAAATAGGACATAGTTTCTTTGATCATAGTGTAAAAATATTTTGACTAAACTTTTGAATTTCAACATGAACATTAGTTTTCTCATGCAATTTGAACCTTGGTTCAATATATAAGCTTTTTTTGCACAATATAGTGCTTCAATGTAGCTTGAGGTGGTATCTCTTCTTTAAGGGGTAAAGATAAGATAACAAAGAGATGTTGTACAGATGGGTCTTTGAATGGATCATGGCCTAAGACCTTGTGAGGAGATTCGAGGGTTAGATTCACACATTCCATAATTCAAGCCTAGAGATTTGTATAATCTCACCTTCACAATTTATCCTCGACCCAATCAAAGAAATGTTGAGGGGCCTTGCATCTTCAATGATCACTTAAGGTTAAAGAGCCCAACCATATCTTGGGCTGGAGAAATTGTCTTTCTTTGTGGAGGTTCTCAAATATTTACACAAGTTGTTCCTACATTAGGAGAGTGCTTTGCTTTCAAGGATCTAGCTAATGACACTAAGAGACTTTAGGGCCTCAAGCATGCCATAGTGAAACCAACCTTCCTTTTCTTGGCAAGGGTGGTATCACCTAGTTTAACTCAAATTACATCAAGCATTAAATATAAAAATCTATAAATATACAATTTATCACTTTATCTTGGATAACCAATGTTGGATTGGCACCAACAACTATTATCCCTTGTGGTATTTCTTTAATTGTATTGCTCTAATTTGCCATACAAAGAGATATAGAATGATCCCTCTTCATATTCAATACAATGGGCTATCACAAATGACAAACATTGCTTTGGTAAAATTTCCCCTTGGTAGTCCAACTATTTGAACACAAATTAGGTCACAATCTCTTGCATGCATGCCATAATAATTTGAGAATGGGCTATACGACAGCAAATATCTTGCCTTGAGCTGCTACTCCAAGACTTGGGTCTTTAGTAATTGGGCATGGATCCCAAGGTGGCTATGGAAACCCTAATAGGGTTTTAGCTACAATTGTTGCAAATGCTCTTCACCCCAAGCTGGAATTGGCTAAGAACTATTAAGGAACTATTTTTTGATCAGTAGCTCTAATAGTAATTCTAATGGCACCAACAACTCCAAAACAGGGGTAAAACCCTAGAGCGACTAGAGCAACTAGTGAGCCCTCTTCTACCACCGCCTCTCACTAAGGCGAAGAAGGAAACCTATTGCCCCTGTCCTATTGCATTGTACGATTAGTTGTTGCCTCTCTCAGAGCTCATCTGACAGCTTCTCCTTCCTTGAACTTACAAGATCCTATTCATAGGGAGCTACATCACTCGTGAATTACAACATCAACGGAGAAGGAGCTATATCACTCAGGAGCTACATCACTCCTGAATTACAACAGCCTATTCAGAGGTATCAAAAGAGCTTTATCACTCCTAAATATACATGTAAAATAAGGATAAGCGACATCACTGCAAAAGATAAAATCTCCAAGAAATTTCTTCAACTGAACTTGGGATGTAAGCAGTATATCTGTCACATCAAAACTTAAAGAAAAACGTTACAGTGACATTAGAACAACACAAGGTTTAAAGAGACGGTTCACTTGGTAGCTTTTCAAAAGTAATTTTCAACTTTAATTAATTAACCATTTGACCATGCCCAAGAACTAGCTAGTATCAATTCACATTAATTGTGCTAGCCCCCACTAGACATTCAATTGTCCCACACATTAATTGGCCTAGGACTAGCATTAATTAAATAATTGATGGCTAGTGCCACTCTCACCACTAGACATTTAATTGCCCAATTAATGGACTAGACCCAAATTGACACTAGGCATCCATAAGTGCCTCTTCATCATAACTTTGCACAACTTTTGTTAATGTCACCCACTAATCACTTGGGTCACTTTGTACTTTCCATGTGCACCTCACATGTGCACAACTTGATACTGCCAAAGCTAAGATTTAAAAACAAATTTTCTCATGACGTACCTACGCCTTAAAATCCTTGTAATCGTCTGTGATTGCACTATAATGTGACAAAATCAAATAGATATTGATTTGGAAAAAACATAAGCATCATAGTCAAAGAACATCAAGACTATACTTACTGTCTCTATGCATTGTGACATGGTAGTTACGCTTGTCTTTATGCAAAAATCTCTAATTCCTTTAGGTATCCTGTAACAATACTTCTCAATTTACTCATCAAGGGGGACAACACAATAAGAAGTAACGGGAAAAATCCATCCCAAACTTCTTATTATATTGATCTAAATTTTTGCATTGTGATGCCTCCATCTTATTCCAACAAGCACTCATAATATCCACTTCAAAGTTGCTTATCAACTAGTTAGAAACAAACATTTGCTTAGATTGTACCCATGTTGATGACGCTCTACATTGCATTAGAAGTGCAAACCACCACTACAATGTATTTCCCTTCAAAAAAGTGGTTTCTTTTCGAATCTTAGGGGATTTGGTGAAGTTTCCTCCCAAGTAAGCTACATTAAACTATTGAATGAAATTAAAGGCTTTCAATCTATCTTGTGCACCACTTAAGGCCCCAAACTTCACCCCTTTACCACTCTCATCATAGCCCTTTGTTGGTCCTTTTGGAGTCAAGTCATCATAAATTAGCATGTTTCAAAAAGGATGCATTAGTTGTGTTTACATTATAACCAACATCATATGAAGCATTTCCATGACCAACATTTATTCTTTGAGCCCCATACATACCAAGGGCTACAAATGCATTGACATACATGTCCCTTTGTGCCCTAGGCATCATGCCAATGCTACCACACATGGGGTTTCGCATTCCACTTGCCATGCGCAGGTACATCAGACCTTGCATTCCATACATCAGTTATTACTACACATACCATAAGGATTTATACCATACATCCCCATATACGATCCTTGATCAACCATAGCTTAAAATGTCATACCACCACCACAGTACCGTAGGTTCCCCATTATTTGCAAGCATTCCTTGTATTCAAAATCCATTAGATTGGTGCTGCCAAGATAGCCTTGTTTTTGCATGTCTTACCCCACTCGCACTAGTTGTTTTTGCTCATTGACAACATTGGGAGCATCTTGCGACATTCTTGACATTTCATTCGGTACAGTTCTATTGTCTCAAAGCTCTAGAGAATGACTTCTTCTTTTTGCCCTTGCTATCCTTCTTGGAAGAATTTAAAAACCAAGTAAATTGAGGATCCTTTGCCAACCATGCAAATATATCAGCTAATGTCCTCAATCGATATTTACACTAGTCATCAAATTCTTCACCCTCTTGCCAATAATCAACATCATTTAGCATAGAAGGTCATTTTGGTCTACATCAACATTTTCAACTTGCTACCCATGCTGTATGCCAATTCCAAGTTTAGGCATGCATATCCTCTATTACTTTGTGTACCTTCCAATGGTAAAGCATCATCATGACTTGAACCCAAATCACTCCACAATGATGTGCTTGCTATAAATGCACTCAACCGATCACAATTTTAGCAATATACAACTTCAGTGACTTGTGTACAAGTGCTTAAGGCCCACCTACTCAAGGGAGGTAATTGGACATGGATCCCGAAGTGACTATGAAAACCCAATTTTATTTTGTAAATGAAGGTTTCAACAACAATTTTTGCAATTGCTCTCCACCCCAAGTTAGAATTAGTTGAGAACTAATGATAGGATTGGTAGACAAGAGAGAAAATTAGTAGAAAGAATCAACTTTTGATTGGTAGCTCTAATGGTAATTCTGATGGCACTAACTTCAAAAGCAAGGTAAAACCCTAGTGTGACCAATGTAACTAGCAAACCCTCCTCTTTTGCCACCATCTCTCACTAAGGCAGAGAAGGAAATTTTTTGCCACTATCTTGTAATGCTTCTCGATTAGTTTTCGTCTGTCTCAAAGCTCATCTGGTGAAGACTCCTTGCTCCATGAATCTTTAAAAGTTGAAATAACCCTCAATCAGCCCCTAAACAACCCTCCAATTTGCATGTCAAGTTTTGACAAGTAGCAGATTGTTTTGCCACTTGGTAGATTTCCAAAGGTAATTTCTAGCTTTAACTAATTAATCACTTGACCCTACCCAAGAGCTGACTAGTATCCATTCACATTAATTGTGCTAATCCCCACTAGGCATTCAATTGCCCCACACTTTAATTGGCCTAGGACTAGAATGAATTAAATAATTAACATTTAGTCCCAAATGTCAACACTAGCCATTTAATGACCCAATTAATGGGGTGGACCCAAATTGGCACCAAGCATCCACACATACTTATCTAATACAACTTTTGCCAATATTACCACTAATCACTTGGGTCTCCAAGGTATTCACAGTCATTTAACTGACTTTGCACTTCACACGTGTGCCTTAGATGTGCACTACTCAATAATGCCTAAGCTAAGCATTAAAAATGCACATTCTTGTGACGTTAAAGTCTATTGATACTCAAAGACTTTAGAGCCTGAAGCATGCCGAAGCCATATAGAGAGGATGAAAGGGGTCCTTACTACATGGAGAATAGAAATAGACACACCTCACACCTAGATAGGTCTCTTTTTTAGAGGACATATCCTACTTGGAGTGATTGTGACCAATATAGAAGTATATTTGCTTTTAGAAGAGGATGACACACAACTCATGAGAGCAACCTTGGATCACCCAAAGTTCACAAGTTTCCTCACCACCAAGGGATCAAAGTCGTGGCTAGAATTCACATGTTGCTCTCACCAAGGGATAAAAGTAGTGATCCACCATGATAGGAGATGTCATAGTGATCTAAACCTGATTACTTGCGAGATGTATGGATGGAGACATTGGCTTATTAAAGGAAGCCTTTACAAAGACTTATACTGGGATACGAGGAAGTGGGTTTGGAAAGATACTATTTTCGGATAGACTTTGCAATTTATCCTTCTTTCAATAGACCAAGTTGGGGAGGACCACCTAGATATGCAAGATCAAAGCAATGCCACCTACTTTCCAACAATGGTTTCAACAACTCATTTCTTCACTCTTCTTGGTTGAGTTTTGGAGGAGGTTAAATGATAGCTTCAAACCTAGGAAAATTTCGCACTCTAGATTAGTAGCACATAAAAGCTTTGGCAATTGGCACACGGCTTTTGGCTATGGCAAGCTCCCTACCGCTTGTGTGAGAAGTGAAGATTTAGTGGCGACGCAAAGGCACTAACCTAGGCCTAAGAGGTGTGGAGGAGAGCTGCTAGATGATCTTCTGTGGCATAGTTGACACTATTACAGTGACTTGGGGGGTCATGGACAAAAGCCCAGTACTCGTTTCTGGTCAGCACTTAAGCATGACACACACCACACCTGAAGGAGTGGGTAGAGCCATTGTGGCAATGGGGAGCTGATTGCCATTATTATCGCCTGGTTTCATTTGGACTATTAGAAATAGTCATTCCATAAACTTGTGAGACAGTCCTGCTGCAAAAACTCTCTCTATGACTTGGAAGTGGGCAGAGCCTATTCGGACACTCCGTGGGAGATGGGAGAAACTAGAAGGTGACTCTTAAGCGTATGAGGAGAGAGGCCTTTCTTCGCACTCGGAATTCCTGTTTACACAGCCCTTAGCTTAACCTTTTTAATTTTTGATGTATCATTGTAGTCGGGTACAGGGCAAGGGCTATTATGTACTTTCACCTAAGCTTTTTCTGAGGAGATTATTAACATATTTTTCTGAGGTTGATATTAGAATTTAAGGACGTGCACCAGTTAAACAAAGACAATGCACAAACTTACCAGCTAAATTTAACCTTCTTGGAGAAAATATATGTTCAGTCCCACGAAGACATCAACTGACTTCTGAACCGAATAATATCCTATATATGAATAGGAAAATCATTTTCTTACTAGAATACGAATGTGATTTCAGCTACAGTAACTTTTTAACTAGATCACTCTCAGTTGCTCAGCTTATGTAGAGTATGTACAAAACACAGGTGTGTAAATGTACACTTTTACATCACTTATAATCTTTCACACATGGTTATTCCATGTGTGACAAACATGAAAAATGGAAAATGTTGTTTAAAAAGACAGGTCCTTTAACAAGACACAGATTTAACTCTCCAATTTTTCTGTGTCGGTTTTTTGGCTACTATCAGACACGGTATCTTCAGATTCTTCAATGAGCTGCTTCTCCTGTTCACTTGATTTCTCCAGATTGAGGAGTTTCTTATCAAACTCTAATAACTCTCTCCGGCGGAAATCCTCTTCTAGGTTTGAATGTACCTCATATTTAGGACTTGATCCCTGACACAAAATATTTGGAAAGAGAATGGTTAAGCTAACCAGCTAACATGCATCAACAAGACCAGGAAACTCTTCGAAGCACATTCTCAATTTCTTACAGATAATGTGGTTGTTTGTCCCCCAAACTTCCAGTGTCTCACTTTATATCTGAAATCTTTAAGGGCATCCTTTAATGAAGTACTCCCTACTCCATCAGTATTGATGTCTATCTGGACTTGAAAATTAAAGAAACAATATCAGCAAAAATATGGTGCAATTGCTTCCAAAAGACTGATACTGAAGTTAGATGCTTTTACAATCACTCGTCATCATTGAAGGCATGCGAAAGGGTGACTTGCACACATCCAAACAAAGAGCATAAGATTATGCATGCATCAAGCTCACGTGATAATTACAAGCTTGATACAGAGCGTTATCCTATGAAACAAACAACTGATAGTGTTGCAATCTGTCAATCATCAGTTAGTGAAACTCAGCCAGCACAAATTAAAACACATAGTCAACAAACTCAAAACTCAGCTGGACTTTTTATGTGCACTATATCTAATGTGAGATAATGTCTGATGTGAGATAAAGTCAACTGACATGTAGATGATAATGGAATGTTGCTCTAGATGAATCAAGATGCCAAAATGGGTGCAGCTGTAGAGCTGCCAAGACAAAAGGTAGGCATGACCAAAAAAGAGCTGGATACTCTCCACACTGCTTTGGCAGGACATTTTTAAGAACAAAATGGAACTGAGGAACCCCAAAGAAGCTGAAAGGTGGTACATGCAAAACTTTTTTTAAAAATGAGGGGCAAAAGAAGAGACCCTCTTTTAAAACTTTGGGGCTGTAAATGTGCTCTGAAAATGGAGCATGCAAGGAGAGAGTGTAAGCACCCCCCTTCAAGGGTATCGTAGGTGTGTTCCAATGCTGACTCTAAAGCGAAGAATCCATGAATTGATCTTGGGACCTATAATTTGGAACTTTGGCTTGATCCTGCAGCACCCCTAAGACTCTATGAGCCTAAAGAATCCTCTATTTTGTTCTTCGTAGTGTCCTCTTTGGAGCATTTATATAGTTCTTTCCTATGGAACTTCAACAGCCCTCTCTAAGAGGCTCATGGTGCTGACCATCTGATAATAGATCAAAGACTCTAGCAAAGACCTCATCAAATGCATATTGTGTCTTCATCTCATCTAACTCATGATGATATGCTGTAGACACGACTGATACCTATGGTTTCCTAGACAATGCATCAGCCACAACATTCTTTTTATCCCCCACATGCACTATCTGAAAGTGAAACATGGATAAATAGTTGGCCCATTACATAGGCTTCTCCGAAAATTTAGTTGGAGTAAGAAAATATCATGAAGTACAACAAAATCAGCCCCTAGCAGAAGTATTTTTGAGTGGAAAGAGCACGAATTAACGAGCAACTCTTTCTCATAAACCTACAATTTTTTCTCAACACCCTGTGAAATTCTACTCTGATATGCCACAACATGCCCTTCCTGCATTAGAACTGCAAATGTTGCTCCCGCAAGCATCACATTGACCAAAGAAAGCTTTTTGGACATTTGGCAAGATCAACACCAGATCCAAAGTAAGCTTTTCTTTCAGCTTATTTAATGCTGCAATTTTCTTACCAGCCCATGTGGACAGAACTCGCTTCTTTTGAAATGCATGAAGGGTGAAGCAATTTCAGTAAAGTGGCATATGAACCTTCTATAATACGGGCATAGTCCCAAAAAGTTGTGCGCATCATGTAAGTTCTCAAATGAGGCCAGTTTTGTATGACTTCCACTTTTGTAGGATCCATTCTAACACCATCTCCTGAGACCATATGCCCTAAAAAGTGAATCTCTAACATGAAGAATTCCCTCCTTTTTGCATTGTTGGAAATCGAGGAAGAAAGAAAGGAAAGAAAGAAAGATCTATTAATGTCTCTAAAAGGCCAAGATGGCCTATGAGACCATAACCAATACAACTAGTATCATAATCTCTCATTAGAGAAGAAAAACAAAATTATGTCTAGATCTACATGATAATCTGAAATGAGAAATGAAAATTGTCAAAAGACGACATACTAGCGAGACTGTAGGGTTTGCGGGGAGGAACACAGAGTGAGCTCAGTAAACACTGAGAAGAGAGAAAAACTCTGATGAATGGAAGATACAAGGGAACAAGGGTGCCATAGCACAAGGAAGATGACGAAGACAGCGCCACAAACCATGAACCGCAATGTCCTCTTGAAGGGGTGTGAGGGCAGTGGAGAGGCTGGAGAGAAGAGGTGATGGATTGAATGAATCAGTCGTGTAATGAGTGATAGAGACAGTCTATAAATAGGCAAGAAATTGTCTATGGTGGCCCCAGGAGGGAGGGTGTCAGGTGTCTAGGGTGGCGCCCCATTGTGGGCGCCCAACCCCTTTTTGGGGCTGTCCACTGTAAAACCCTGAACGCAAAATGCAAAACGAAAAACTGCAGGTGAAGGGTTTCTCAATACCCCCTCTCAGACCCAAAAAGGGGAAGAAGAGAAAAGTGAGGTGGAAATGAAATGTTACATGCTGAAGAATGCTCATGTAGCAGGTGCCAGTTGGACAATGTCCTTGGTGGGGAAATTGTTCACTTGCCCAAGCGCCCTAGTACAAAGATGATGAAAACATACAATGCATAGGAGGAAGATCGGACTTTGTGTGGTGTTGAGAACCATAAGGATATGTCCATACTTGATCTCGGGAGTTGGCTCCATGCTAACCAAGGGACAAAGAAGATCCACCCTGTAACCTGAGAATACCACTTGAAAGGAGACCTTTGAAGATAGACATGAGACTGGATGAGCTATAGAACTCGAAACACAACCTCGAGAGAGAAGCCACTAGCTCCATGACTCCATGCTGGAAGGAATACGAAGGCCTAGCCACCAAGTCATTGCTAAAGACCCAAGGGCCCCGATCAAGGTAGATCCTCTAGATCTTGGGTATGAGTAGAGGAAATGACTGCTCAAAGGAGAGCCACTTCTCGAAAGTGAAAGGTGGTGGTGTGTGAAGAACTTCATGGCACATAGGATCCCTCTCTGAATCGAAAGGACTAGAAGTAGGAGCCCCCTCTGAAGCCGAAGAAGAACAAGAAGCCCCCTCTAAGGGGGAAGTAAGAAAATCCCCCTCTGAATCCATGTTTGAGAGAGAAAGAGAATCCAACCACTCATGGCTCACGGACTAGGAAGCATTTGATGATGAAGGAAGGGCCTTCGGTCGTGCCAAAAAAGGTATCTAGGGCTCGGAAGAAGAAGCCGGAAAGCACCCAGAAGTGGCCTCTTGAACTTGAGTGGAAGAGAGGGGGGAAGGAGGAGGCTTAGGATGAGCCAAGGGTGGCGAATAATCGCGGGATCTCAAGAGAGTGGACTGTGGAGGAGATGTGGGCCGTGGAAGCCACTGTACCCGAAAGTGGGTGGGGGAAACCTTTGCGTAGTAGGGTGGTCTCCAGGAGGGTGAAAGTGACCCCGACGTACACACATTGTCTAACCATTTCCACAAACTAACCGGCAAACATAAAGTGATGCTCTGAGCATGTCACTCAAGCTGCTAAGATGTTAAAGACCATAATTTTAGTCTTTCCAAGATTAACCTTGAGGCCTTTTTCTTCACAAAACACATGCAATGCATCTAGATGTCGCTGAAGCCCCTCCGGTGAATTTGAGATGAGCACAATATCATTTGCATATAGCAAAATTGGTATCAATACCCCTACCAAGCTAGCTTCTATACCACCCCACCTCTGTATGTTGTCTGAAATCTCATCAATGTACAATCCAAACAGCAAAGGAGAGAGCGGACAGCCTTGCTGTACACCAACCGTGCTAGACACTGAGTCTAATGTGCCTCTAGGCACTCATACTCTACCTCTCATTGTCTCATATAATGTATAAATACACCACTGCATATTCACTGGGACCCCAATGGTTCGCAACCTCTGCATGAGTCTTGCACGTGGTACCATATCAAAAGCTTTGCGGAAATCCACAAAACAACAATAGATTTTTTGCCTTCGTGATCATCCTTCCTCAATCAAGGCCCTCAATGTGAATATATGGTCTAATGTATTGTATCCTTGGCAGAAGCCAGCTTGTCTTGTACACCGTATCCCCTTTGTTTCAGCCCACCAACTCAACTCATGCTCCACAATAGAGGCATATATCTTCACTAGCATATGGCCAATCATAATAGTGCGGTAATTGTTAGCCACCAATGGATCTCCACTCTTAAAAATCGGCAGTATTGTGTGGTCACACCAACTTGCTCGAAACCCCTCACATACAGCTCTATTGAAGATATTTGACAAGATAAGGGCCAATGCATAACATGCATGTGCAAAATGTTCTGCCACAAGGCCATCTTGATCATGTGCTCTCCCATTCTTTAACCTCCAAATGGCATATCTCACCATTTTTTCCGTAAAGAATCCACATTGTGTTGGCCTAGAGTTTGATGGACAGGAAATCTGCTCTTGTGATGGAACATCATACAACGCACTAGCATGTTCATGCCATACCGTAGGTGATGTCAACTGAATTGGGGGTTGTCTACCATGAAATTTTCTCTATGCCTTCTTGTTGTCCTTGCTCAGAAAGAGCTGATACATCTCAGACTTTAGTTTGGCTAGATAATCCCTCTTCTTTTTCCACACAATATGACGGAAGACATTCCTTGCATTCTTGTGTGTGCATGTCCCTAGTGCAATATCCCTTTATAGGCACGTCCTAGTCTGTCTACACTCATCATCATACCAAGCATTTTGAGGAGCAGTGCATTTGCGTGGTGCAATAGAGCCCATCTTACATGGGAATGCCTCTATAGCTGTTGTATGTAAAACCTTCCCTAGAGATTTAGTGACATCCTCCAATGGTTCATGCTAGTCTAGCTGGCTTAAGCCATCTCATATTACATCATTATAGATGTGCGAAGTTCGCTCTAGAAACTCTTAGTGTGGAAATGCGTGTACCTATGTGCATGTTTCCTATATTTGACCACATGCTAGGGTAAATTTTAGGATTGCATGGTCAGCTACTATACCGATCGGCTTGTCAAATATCTCAAAATGCTTAATTTTTGGAATTAATGTTGGCCACCCCATTACATAGTCCACAATGCTGGCTCCCTTCTTGCTATTTCAACAAGTGAAAGCATCTACTCCTGGCCATCTTGATAAGCCATTGAATATACCTAATCCATAGTTGCATTCGTACTACGTATGGACTAGTTTGTTCCGTACGGTACGTATCTGTACCATTTCGTATAAAAAAACAAGCTATTTTTGGCCTCTGAAGACTAGACCATACAATATCTTCCAACTCCTAAGCCTTATGTTTATTATCATAATTCCAAGTCTCTCTCTCTCTCACACACACACACACACACTCTCTCTCCCAACTTCCAAGATGAGTATGCAATTCCAAGAGCATCCCTCCCCCCCCCTCTCTCTCTCTCTCTCTCTCTCTCTCTCACACACACACACACACACACACACAAAAAAAAAAAGAATAAAGAGCATGTTTGTCCATCCATCCTAAACTTTGCTTTGTTCTTTGATGTATTAAAAATACACTCCCATCTGTCTTCTAGTAGCGCATTGCGCATGTTGTGCATGAGGTTTTTCCTTGTTATCCTCATGTATTCATCCTATTAACTCAAGTGACATTGCTATTTTAGCTCTAAACATGTGTTCTATTATCTATAATCCAAAATGACCAAGCTTTTGTTCTTTTTTTGTACTAATATCATACCATATCTTATAAAATCATAAGGTACCAATTAGTACCGTATTTTATCATACTGTACCGTATCGTATCTTTCGTACCTGACAACCCTAAGCTAATCCATGAGCACTTCCTAATGCTAGCAAATGGGATCCATATGATGTCATCTCCTTATCTTGAGATGTCCTGTCAAGCCCTAGTTCTGTCCAATGCCAATTCCTTAAACATCTCATTTTCAGTATCATGAAAGGCTGACTTCACTTCTTGTTCAAGCATTAAAGTCTCCCATTAGTAGTATGTCCCCAATGCTTGCATACCTCATAATGTCCTTATGTAGTACTTCAAATGGTGATCCCTCCCAAGGGAAAAATGTTGAATTGGCAGGTGGGAAGTAACATACTGCAACATATAGATCCCTCGAGTGCCCTATATGAGGTCTTACCCACATATATCTAGCTTGCATATCTCATGACACCACATGAATCATGTCTTGGAGGCTCTCACGATAAAGAATAGCAACCCCGCCTGATCCTCTAGTTCCTCCTGCCCTACGAGGCCGAGGCCTGTAAACACTCTCCCATTTGTATCGCACAACATCTGGTAATCTAGAACTTATACATTGATGTGTATCTGTATACATAGCTATATTGGTCCCACGAAAAATATCCTCAAAATATCCTGCATCAAGTCTCATTGAGCCATTACAATTCCAAAGGGACATCCTTAACGTCTCATAGGCCGCGTACCGTCATCGTTCTACTATGATTACTCTGCTATCTCTATAAACAACATACTTGCCTTCTTTACGTGCCTCCAACACCATTGGCATGCTAGCCCTTCTATGCTCTAACTGTGCGGGTGTGAGATCCTCATCAAGATAAATCTTTTCGCCTTTCAAAGTTTTTCTTTTTAAGGGAAAGGCCCTCTTATTATCCATGTCCTCAAATTTCAGCATGAGGATCCGACCTCTTTTGTCACTTGAATCACCTACCCTCCATGCATCCATAATGCGTGTCTCATTCACACCCATTTTAGCACGAAGTGTTTTAGCATCCTCTAGAGGGGTTCCTTTTTCAATTTTTGCAAGTGCTAATTCCTATGCAAATAGCATGTAGGCTTGGTATCCCCACATTCGTAAGCGGAGTCTCAGCAACCGTCACGTTGCAAGCTCTCCCCCCTCGCTCCGTCAGATCGCACTTGCCCACCAGAGCGATCGCACCCGTCCTAGAGATTAAGGCAGACGGGCACTCCTTTAGGCAACAGGTCATTGTGACTGGGCAACTAGAGCAGTGCCTGCGCTATCACGACTTTGGGCATCAGGCAGCAGTTTGTATGCGCTTCGGTGCCAAGGCGGCTCCGCCGACAGGCTCGTAGGTGGACGTTGACGGCTTCACACGGGTCCAGAGACGATAAAGAGGGAGATGGCAAGGGGGGGTGCAGCCACCCTCTCAGACCCAGCCTCGGCAGCAGGGAGCAGGTGGACGTGCGACGCCCCCTCGACAGAGCACTCCACAGCCCCCCCTGCTCGCCCCACTCGGCAGGACCGCAGCCCCCCACATCCACCACCCGCACCATAGACTACCTCGCCTGAGGTCCCATAGCCCCCACACTCCCCCCCCCCCCAAACTTCCCGTGCCCCCTCCCCCCACTGACCCTAGCCCACAACCCCCCTTTTCAGAGCCACCATCCCGCCCTCCCCACACCCCCATACACCGCCATCCATCCCACCATCACTCGATCCTCCTCCCCCCCACCACCTCCCCTACCGAGCACTCCCCCTAACCCGCACCTGGTTTAGGTGATCCCCCCCTAGACCCACTCCCCTTTCTCCCACATGTGGTGATGAGCCACACACGCTTACATCCTCCTCGCACCAGTAGTTTTCCCCCTCCCATATAACTACCAGCTCATCCGCCCCTGCCGCCCATCACACTTTCCCGAGACAAGCACAACTGCTGCCACAGGAGTTCTTCTGTAGTGGCCCATGGTTCTACTTGAGAGTAGCGGAGCGCGGAGAGTCCCCACTGCCGCTAGAGGTGGGGATCTTCGTGGTTTGTAAGTCAAGGAGAGACAAGGTCCATCTACTAGTATCACCGGATGGACCAAACTATGCCTTTTTTCTTCAGTCCTCTCACTCAAGGGAGTGGACGACTACACAGGTAGAGGAGGAGTTAAAGAGTTAGGTGGCGGACCACATCTCCCAGTGGATGGGAGAAGGACTAGCACTATTTTCACAGCAGTGGCCTGGTTGCATGATGGACATTAAGTAGTGGGCTGGCGCCAATGTCCCACACTTGAGCATCATCTTTCGAGCCCCTCCACAGTGGAGAGTTCCGAAGGATGTGATCGAGTGGCCCTTGGCACAAGCGGCCCGATTCTACTAGTGTACAAAGTCACAACTCTCCGCATGGCTGATAGATGCATTGATAGTACCACCTGGAGCATCTATCACCCCTATGGACCGAGGGCCACCATGGGGAACTGGAGCTCGCCGTCCAGACTGGCGGCAAAGCGTACTTGCATGCCTCATAGTTTCTCCTCCTCATCAGCAACCTCCACACCGAACAGATGCCTGTTCGGTCAGTCACAGGTTTCCCCGTGAGCCTACAGCTTGCATCCTAGAATGTGAATAGTCTCCGCTACAGTGGGGCACGTAGTTCCAATAAGTTGATTGTTCGGCAGGAGCTGCAGCTTGCCCTTGCCGGACGGATCGACATCCTACTTCTATAGGAGCACAAGCTCACCCCCACTCAAGCCCAGCGGGTAGGGAAGGTACTTTCGGGCAGCTCGCACTTACTGGGAGCATGCTATAGATGCCCACGGCAGGAGTGGAGACGTATGCACCTCTATTGGCCCGAGCCTCACTGCCTGTGTACGAGACCACGTGACAATAGTGGCAGGGAGGGTTCTTTGGATCAGATTGGATATTGGGGACTCGTGCCTTGGAGTCCTCAATGTCTATGCCCCTACGGAGGTTGGGATACGTAGTAGGTTCTGGGTGGAGATCGCAGAAGGACTCCCAAAGGTGGACTCTTGGATCGTTGGAGGAGACTTGAACAGCCTGGAGGCTTTGGAGGACCAGCAGGGCACAAGCAGAAACTACCAGGGCATGGCTGGGGAGAAGCAGGAGGCATGGGAGGTCTTTCTGCTGGCAGTAGGAGCATATGACGCTTGGAGAGATCTTGCTTTCCATAGGAGGGAGAGGTCATTGGATTTCTCTTGGGGATACAGGCGGCTAGGAAGAGTCTTGCTAGAGCGGTTGGATAGGTTCTATGTGGGAGAGAGGGGAGGCTCTCATGGAGGCCAGATTGAGCAGTTGGCAAGCACCACGTTGTCCGATCATTGCCCGGTCCTCTTGACACTTGATCCCCCAACATCTACCCTAGACACATGCTCCTGTTGGATCCCTGACTCGATCTATAGGAGAGAGGAGGTGACAAGACAGATAGAGCATATTTGGACCAGAAAGTGGGACGGAAGGGACCGGATAGCAGAGGAAGTTCCAGAGGTCCTAGCCGAGTCGAGCAGAATCTGCCAAGAGGCAGCCATACAGGCCAGGTAGCAGAGCTGGGAGGATGAGAGAGCACTCCGGCGAGAGCTTGCAGCCACGCAAAGATTGTTACAGGAGGAACCAGGGAATCCCACCCTCCACGCGCAAGAGATGTGCGTGCAAGCAGCCATTATTGGCCTAGAGGACAAGCGCTCGGAGTTCTCTTTCCGAACCTCAGCAGCCTTTTGGGTGCCGAAGGGGGACACGATGTGCAGGGAGTTCTTCTAGGTGCACTAGCCTCGCACCGCAGGAAAGCAGATACGCAGCCTTCGGAATCAGTATGGGAGGACTCGTTCTAGCCCAGATGAGGTGATGGAGATTGCCACTAACTACTACACACGCCTCTTCTAGCAGGAGAGAGCCTCAGCTAGAGGACAGATGTGACATTAATGTGACATTAAAGTGATATTTAATGTGACATTAAGGTCACAAACATTGAATGTGACATTAAAGTGACATTTAATGTGACATTAAGGTAAATCAAGGGGAACATGCACGAGGACGACCGTCTGAGCTCTTGGGCGCCCGAACGGGTTTTAGGGGAGCCTAGAACCAAAGAGAGTACAAGAATAGTAGGACTCACCAAGGTTTGACGGCTGGCAATCGGATCACGATGGTCTGGCCAGCAATATACTAGGCAAGGCTGGGAGGTGAAAAGACTCACTCGTGCTCATTCATCCCGACTGCTTTTCCTCTGGCTTTTATGGTCTTCTTCAGAGTCATCTGTCATTGGTATCAGAGCCGACGGGTCTCGTCTTGTGGTTCCGTGAAGTTGTTCGACGAGAAGGCAGAGCCGACGGGTCACGTTAAGCTATTCGCTTCCGGCGCGTGGTGACACGTCATATAAAATTCGACGTGACGATTAATCGCACTACGTCACGTATTTTATGGCGGGGGAGCTATCTTTTATATCGAATATTATATGCTGGATCGCGCGACGAATTCTGGCTGGAGCCAGTCTTTAAACGCATCAACGGACCTGACATCTTGTTCCCCTTTCCGCAGGCTGGTCCTTCAGTTACGTGAAACTGAAGCTATTTTTCTGGTCCCTTTGTGACCAGCCGACAGCACACCATCTTTATCTGTCCGGTATTCCTCTCGCCAACCCCGACTACGCTTGCATAACAAGTACAAGCTGAGCAGAGAACAAGTTCAAGAAAGGCGCATTGATGGCCTGCGTGATTATTAAGAAGGGGGCTGAATACTAGTCATTTCTGCAAAGAAGCTCCATTTCCCGCGTGACCGACTTTGTTCGAAAGATAAAATTTGTTCCTTACTCTTCGGGTTTATTTGTAAACCAGCAACAGCTGCCTGCCATTAAAACCAGGAAAGTACTTTACTTTGTCTGCAAATTTCTTATCTTTGCTTTCCAATTCCAGTGTATTAATGGCAGAAAAAGGGAAAGATAGAGTAATGGAAGGTTCTAGTTCTGGGGACCACCCTATGGTAGATCCCCATGAACCAGAGATGCAAGAGGAACAGTGGGAAGAATTTTACCATTGATAATGGTTATTTACTCTACAAAGGTAGGGTATGTGTCCCGAAAGATACAGAAATAAGGCGCCAAATACTCTTTGAGTGTCATGATACCCCTAGCGTGGGACATCCAGGAGTTAATAAGACTTATAGTCTTATTAAAAGGCAGTTCTATTGGCCTGGAATGAATAAGGACGTCCTTGACTATGTGGTCAAATGTAATAAATGCCACGTTAATAAAGCTGAAAGATTAAAAATGGGAGGACTTCTCCATCCACTTGAGATTCCTTCGGGAAAATGGGAGAGTATCTCCATGGACTTCATTGTTGCTTTACCCAGAACACAGAGGGGGCATGACTCTGTGTGGGTGATTGTGGATAGGTTAACCAAAATGGCTAGGTTCATTCCAACTTCAATTGATGTTAAAACACCAGAATTGGCTAGATTGTTCGTAGAGAACATATACCGATTGTATGGCCTTCCGGCAAATATAGTTTTTGATCGGAATAGAAAATTTGATAGTCAATTTTGGCGTGCGGTATTTAGGAAGTTGGATACTAAACTTAGCATGAGTACGGCGGATCACCCGCAAACTGATGGGCAAACTGAAAGGGTTAACCAAATCCTTGAAGATATCCTTAGGGCATATGTAAGTAAAAGGCAAACTAATTGGGAAGAGTATCTACCGATAGCAGAGTTTGCATATAACAGTGCCAAGCACTCTTCCACTGGATATAGTCCATTTATGTTAATGTATGGGTTTCAGCCCAGAGCTCCTTTTGCAGTAGGACTGCATAAAGAAAAGGTTCAGGCAGCCAAAGACTTTTTGGAGGATATGAATAGTATGTTAAAATTTGCTCAATAAAATATTAAAAAGGCTCAAAATCGAGCTAGAGCATATGCAGATCCTCACCGAAGAGACATCTCCTTTGAAGAAGGAGAATTGGTCTATCTTAAGGTGCCTGAACAAACTAAAACTATGAAAAAGGGACAATGTCCAAAGCTTTCACCGAGGTATTGTGGTCCTTTCATAATACTTAAAAAGGTGGGAGAATTGGCTTACAAGCTCCCACTACCGCTGGTAGTAAAATACATCCAGTTTTTCATGTAAGTAAATTAAGGAAGAAACTGGGTGATTTGGACAATCTAATCTTAAATTATGATATTGAGGAGCTATTAAATGACCAATCTAATCCACATGAACCAGAAAGAATATTAAATATTCGTAATAGGCGAACAAGGAATACTATTTATCAAGAATGTTTGGTTAAGTGGAAAGATTGTTCAGAAGAAAGCTCAACATGGGAGCGAGTAAGTACTTTAAAGAAAAGGTTTCCCAATTTACAGTTAGACCTTCCAAGTATCGTTTTCGAGGACGAAACCGATTCTTAAGAGGAAGGAAATGTGACATTAATGTGACATTAAAGTGATATTTAATGTGACATTAAGGTCACAAACATTGAATGTGACATTAAAGTGACATTTAATGTGACATTAAGGTAAATCAAGGGGAACATGCACGAGGACGACCGTCCGGGCTCTTGGGCGCCCGAACGGGGTTTAGGGGAGCCTAGAACCAAAGAGAGTCTAAGAATAGTAGGACTCACCAAGGTTTGACCGCTGGCAATCGGATCACGATGGTCTGGCCAGCAATATACTAGGCAAGGCTGGGAGGTGAAAAGACTCACTCGTGCTCATTCATCCCGACTGCTTTTCCTCTGGCTTTTATGGTCTTCTTCAGAGTCATCTGTCAACAGAGATGTAGACAGCAGGTCTAGGATCACATCCCGTCCCTCGTCACAGAGGAGATGGGACGCTCCCTCCTAGCCCCCTTTATAGAGAAGGAATTAGAGGAGGCTTTCCATACACAGTATGGGCAGAAATGCCCGCGGGAGGATGGCCTATCTAAGGCCTTCTTCACTTCCTACTGGGAAGTAATGAAGGACTCCCTATTGTTGGCATTCCAGGAGATTTTCACTTCAAAACAGATGGCAGGCTAAGCCTTCTCCCCAAAGGGGGAGACCGGTTAGAGCTTTCCCAGTGGAGACCGATCACCTTATTGTCAATGGCCTATAAGACACTGGCAAAGATAATTGGTAGGCGATTACGCCCCATGTTTCCAGACATCATCCATGACACACAGACAGGCTTTGTCCAGGATAGGAGCATCCTAGACAATGTATTCACTTTCTTTGAGGCGATAAAGTGGGCTCAACACAGTGGGCAAAGACCGGCCGTACTACTCCTGGATTTTGAGAAAGCTTATGACAAGGTGGACTGGGATTTCCTAGAGAACACCATGGTGAGGTTAGGATTCCCTTAGGTTTGGATTCGCGGGGTCTGCGCCCTTTACAGATCGGCCACCAGCAGGGTTCTCATGGGCGGAAGGCGAGGGGAGGAGTTTCAGCTGGAGAGATCAGTTTGACAGGGCTGCCCCCTGGCCCCATACCTGTTTCTACTCTTTGTATAGGCGATGTCTCACTTCCTCAGGTCACGTGTGAGCGGACTACGCGGCCTCCGACTTCCAGTGAGAGAGGAGACTGAGTTGTTAGACTCAGAGTATGCAGATAACATAACACTCTACGTAGAGGATGATGAGTTGATGCTGGAGAGAGTGAGGCTGGCTCTTGACATGTTTTGTTCTGCAGTAAGAGTGAAAATCAACTGGCGAAAGTCGGTTGGTTTCCTCACAGGCCCGGACTCTAGCACCAAGTGGGGCGTCCACCTGGGATTTAGATGGGTGAGCAGAGGGCAAACCGTCCGATACCTTGGGTTCCAGGTGGGACTCGACATCACTCCTCAGTTTCTTCCTATCCTTGATTCTATTCGGAGGAAAC
This sequence comes from Lygodium microphyllum, assembly GCF_053477565.2. Classification (NCBI taxonomy): domain Eukaryota; kingdom Viridiplantae; phylum Streptophyta; class Polypodiopsida; order Schizaeales; family Lygodiaceae; genus Lygodium; species Lygodium microphyllum. The sequence goes on from NC_141144.1 coordinate 599,245, forward strand.
TGACCTACTGGAGCACGGCTCGCCTCTCACTAGCCGGTCGAGCCCTGGTGGTCAACCAAATACTCCTAGCGATGGCTTGGTATATCGCCTTGTGTTGGTGCTTCTCCTCATCTTGCGTAGCGCAGCTCTGCCGCCTAGTGCGGAACTTCCTTTGGTCAAGGTGAGATGGTTCCAGGTACTTCAGGGCCAAGGTGGCCTGGGCGACCATCATACGGCATCGATCAGAAGGAGGACTCGGGATCATAGACCCAAATTATCAGAGTATGGCCCTCTTGGGCAAGCTAGTTGTTCGCGGCCTCATACCACGCGGGCAGACCTAGAAGGTCCTATTGCAGGAGGGCCTTCAGGACTGTAGACTAAGGCTTGGCGGTGAGTGGAGGTCGTCCTTGAGATGGATCTTCAAGTCAGCCCAAATCACCCCCCCAGATCACCTTTCCTACGCAGCCTACTCCGCGTGTGGCAAGCCTCCGTAAGGCCCTAATACAAAGCCCCCCAGGCTGCCAGGAGGAGATAGACCGTCAGCCGGTGATCTGGAACCCCCACGTCAAAGATCGGGAAGGAGCACAGATCGGCGAGCGACCCCACATCCAGTGGGCTGGTTGGGAGGCCGGCCCAGCTCATACCATCAAGACATGGCAGGAGGTGTACAGGGTGGCAGACGAGGAGATGCTACAACGAGTATCAGGCTGCCAGAGGGGAGTGGAGTTGAGGAGAAGGAAGATAGACGCAGCAATACCTCTAGAGTGGCTTGCTGCCCTGATACGAGAGCCGATAGAGCCTGGGGAGGTATGGGCAGCTAGGTTCTCACCAACAGGCATCCCCCTACAGGTGGCAGGTAGAGTGTGCGGCGCCCCACACGGGACGTTCTTCATAGTGCATGAGGGGGAAAGTCTGGCCCTTAACAGAGGGCAGCAAGATGAGGGGATAGCCGCCCTCTTGTGGAGAAGGATTCAGATGGTGGGTCTTCAGGGGAAGACATGGCGATTGGACCCCTATGTCTTCTGGGAGGAGCTCAGGGAGTGGCGCCTTTGGATCTGGGAGGGCAGACCACTTGATGAACTGTACTGGGATCCAGGAGAATAGCTATGGCCGGCCATGGCGGTTGCCAAGAAGCCACCCAGGTTCCTAGAGTACACTGTCAGGATTAGCAAACACGTACTGATGCAGAAGGATATGGATTGGGCACCGTCACGTAGCAGACACTGGGCGGAGCACAGCGTCACGGAGCCTTTCTGACGGACTTTCTAGTGCCACCTATGGAATAGCTGGAGGCCGAGGATGTCAAGATTGTGGGAGAGAAGGAAGGAGTCTCACTTGTAGCTTTCTTGCTTGCACAATGGGGGAATACACACAAAGGTGGAGGCTGAAAACAGTTTTTCTCTTCTTAGTTGTGTAAGCCAAAAAGAACTCTAGTACAAAGAAATAGAAGAACCCTATATATGGGTCTCAAACCAAACTCAACTAACTAAGGTGGCATACTAACTAAGCCACGAACTAGAGTAGATAAGGATAGCTGTCATCTAGCTATTATTCATGGGCGGTGTACCAACCGCATCTGCAGCTAACAAGTCAATGACATAAATGCACAACGGTCACCCTGGCATTTCACGAGTGGAGCTCGATATCTCAACACTCCCCCTCGAGCTCAATCCCAATTCCTGCACACCAAGCAGGTCTATGAACTTGCGCAGCTTCTCTGCGCCCAATGCCTTCGTAAATATGTCAGCTACCTGATCCTCTGTGCTAACATAAACTAGATCAATAAGACCTAGTAAAACCCTCTCCCGCACATAGTGATAATGCACCTCAATGTGCTTTGTTCTAGCATGATAGACTGGGTTATTTGCCAAGTGTATACTACTCATGTTGTCACAATAAATGACAACTGGCCCATCTGTAGGCTGATGCATATCATAAAGTAGCTTTGCAACCAAGTTACCTCACATGCAGCCATTGCTGCACCCCTGTACTCCGCCTCTGTGCTCGACAAGGCAACCGTAGGTTGTTTCTTGCTGCTCCAAGTGACTGCAGCACTCCCAAAAGAGAACACATATCCACTGGTAGATCGTCTATCAGAAATACTACTAGCCCAATCAGCATCAGTGTATCCATACAATTGTATCTGAACCCCAGTCTCATAAAGTAGTCCATACTGCAATGTGGACTTCACATACCTGAGTATGCGTCTAGCCGCATCCAAATGCGGTTTCCTTGGAGCCTGCATAAACTGACTTACCAATCCAACAGCATAGCTCAAATCTGGCTTGGTAATAGTCATATAAATCAAACTTCCTACTATACGTTTGTACATAGTAGGGTCTTCCAGAAGCTCACCTGCATCTGCGCTCAGCTTCACATTTTGCTCCAAAGGAACTGAAATAGGCTTACAGCCTGTCATCCCATATTTGGACAGTATGTCCAATCCATACTGCCTCTGCAAGAGCCATATCCCACTTGGTGATCTAATCACCTCAATGCCCAAGAAATAACGCAGCTCTCCCAAATCCTTCATCTCAAACTTCTGCTTCAATAGCATTTTCACATGAAGGATATCTTCATCATTATCACCTGTGATAATCAAATCATCAATATAAATGACAAGCAGCATAATACCTTTCTCTGTTTTTCTCACATAAAGTGAGAAATCTGCCTTGGAAATCTGAAAGCCAATAGTGACAAGATACTGTCCTATCTTGTCAGACCATGCTCTAGGTGCTTGCTTCAAGCCATACAAGGCTTTCTTCAACCTGCAAACAAACTCAGGATGAACAGCATGCACATAAACTGGTGGTTGTTCCATATAGACCTCTTCTTGCAAATCACCATGCAAGAAGGTATTCTTTACATCCATCTGATGTAAAGGCCATCCCTTTGATGCAACCACAGCAATGACTGCTTTTACGGTTGCCATCCTTGCAACCGGACTGAATGTTTCTTCATAATCAATGCCATATATTTGTGCATACCCCTTGACTACTAATCTTGCCTTGTATCTGTTCACAGAACCATCTGCATTGTGCTTCACCTTACAAACCCACTTACAACCAATTGCATTCTTATCTTTAGGCAAAGGTACCAATTCCCATGTAGCATTTGCTTCCAAGGCATCCATTTCTTCATCCATGGCTTTCTCCCATTTTTCTTTTCCCATGGCTTGCTCAAAAGAAGTGGGTTCTGGTTCCTGTATCACTTTGACCATATAGGCATAGTGAATGGCTGTAAATCCATCATATTTCAGCCCATCCACAGGATACCTAGCTCTGGTAGACCTGCGCAAAGTAGGTTCACTCCCAGGTGCTCTCAAAACATCCCTGGTCTTCCTTACTCCAGGTGTAACAATAGAAGAAATACCCAACTCATCATCAATGCTCTATTCTGAGCCACTAGATTCACCATCCACATAAGAGTGACCTGCATTCACATCAAACATGGGCTGATCTACCTTCTATTTTCCTTTTCGTGATACTTGCATACCACTCTCTGCATTGCTTTGAGAAGATTCTCCTGATCTCAATCTGCCTGTCCATGGCGAAGAATGTGAACCACTGCTAGAGGACGCTCCAGGTCCACTAATATCTTGTGACTACTGCTGTGAATTCTGTGCAGCATTACCATTTTGTGCATCTACATTATCAATCACATTTACTCGTTTATACCAGCTACTCATCTCATCAAAAACATCTCTGCTCACTGTAAACTTACGAGTAGAAGGGTTATAGCATCTATACTCTTTTTGCTGCAGAGAGTAACCAATAAAGATGCACTTCTTAGCTTTTGGATCCAACTTGGATCTCAACTCATCTAGCACATGAACATAGGCAATGCAACCAAAAATCTTCAAATGAGAAATATCTGGTTTCCTACCAGTATACCTCTCCTCTGGAGTCATCCCATGTATTGTTGCAGTGGGAGTCCTGTTCATTATGTAGACTGCTGTAGCAACTGCTTCAGCCCAGTAAAAATCTGGCAAGTCTTTTTCATTGAGCATGGCACGAGATACCTCTGCAATATGCCTGTTTTTCCTTTTTGCAATTCCATTTTGTTGTGGGGTATGACTGCATGAATATTGCTGCTTTATGCCATGCTCCTGCAGGAACCTTGCAAACTCATTTGAGAGGTACTCTCCCCCTCCATCTGACCTTAGGCATTTTATTTGCAGGCCTGTTTTTTTTTCAACTATAGCTTTAAGAGTTTTGAAATGCCCAAAAACTTCACTTTTCTTTTTCATAAAATACACCCAAACTTTTCTGCTATAGTCATCAATAAAAGTGACAAAATAATGACAGCCTCCAAGAGATACAGCTTTAGTAGTCCACACATCAGACTGGATTAATTCCAATGGCTTCTTACTCTCTTGAACATGTCTAGGAAATGGTTTCCTTGCCTGTTTTCCAAATTGACAGGCTTCACATACCTTATGCATTTCTGCAACCTTGAATTTAGGCAATCCTGCAACAATATTTTGGGCTTGCATTGATTTAAGTCGCTGTACATTAACATGACCAATGCGTTTATGCCAGATATCAATATCTGCAACTACACCGGTCCCATGTGCAAATATTGCTGCACTCAATTCAAGCATGTCTGCATCCAACGTAAACATTATGCCCTTCTTTTTTTTCCTTTTGCTATCAAGCGACCTTTATTTTTCATATCCTCAACAAAGCATCCATGAGAATTAAATCTAACCTGCAAGCCCTGCTCAACCATTTGACCAACAGAAACCAAGTTCTTGGTGATATTCAGGACATGAAATACATCCGACAGGTATTTCTTTTTCCCATCCTGCATAGACAAAGGAATTTTTCCAATCTGCACAATAGGATATGCAGTATCATCACCAGTCTCCACAAATCCTGGTTTTTTCATTTTCCTTGCATCCTGCATCCATTCTGCATGACCTGTCATGTGGTTTGATGCACCTGAGTCAACATACCACACATCGTTGCTTTCTTCTGCACTTGTCACAAAATTGGTCATGTGCTGCACCATAAACAAATGCTCATTTTTGTCATCACCCTGTCTACTAGAAGATGCATAATTTCCTTGTTGCAATTTTCCATTCATGATATCATTCTACTTTTTATAGCAGTCTTTAGCCATATGACCCATTTTACCACAGTAGTAGCATTCAACATTGTTGTTTGCATTTTGGCCCCTTTGCCATTCACCACGACCTCTTTGGCTCCCCCTGCCTCTAGAGTTACCAAGTCCTCCTCCATAGGACTGGTTTTCTTGAGTTTGCTGTATATTCTGATTTCTACCACGGCCTCCAGATCGGCCTCCTCTACCTCTGCCTCTACCTCTTCCAGACAGCTTCTTTTGAAGTTCCTCCTGAAGAAGATGCACCGCCATTTCTCTGCTCCTCAGAAATTAGAAGAGCAATCAACTCCTCAAAATCAGGAAATCTTTCACGGACGGAAATCGATGTTTGGAACTGTGCATAATCCTTTCCTAGACCATTCAAGGTCACAGAAACTAAATCATCATCTTCCACTGGTGACCTAATGGAAGCAAGTGCATTTGCAATCTTCTTCACATTCATATGGTAGTCATTGATGCTCATACTTTCTCTTTGCACATTGTGCAACTCTTGCTTGAGCTGCATTTTCCTGGCTTGCGTATTTGTGCTATACATTTTTGACAAAGTATCCCATGCCTCCTTTGGCGTACTTGCATCTTGAATATGCACAATCATAGAGTCTGAAATGTTGATAGACAGCCAGTACATAACTTTCCTGGCTCTCTCATGCCATGCTTTAAATGCCTGCATTTGCTGTTGATTGGGAACATCAGGAAGAACTCGTTCTTCTTCATTTCCTGCAACGAATTCCCAATATCATTTTCCCATAAGGAAATTCGTCATTCTGAACTTCCATGCTTGAAAGTTGTTCTTGTCAAGCTTTTCAGTGACAATCTATGAAAGAGAATCAGACGCCATTACAAAACACTGCAAAAAATTCTGTCACTGCAAAGAACACAGTGGGCAAATCTGCAAAACTGACGAAAGTGATATTTGACCACACAATCACTTCCTAGTGACGATTTTGCATCAACAGGCAACAAGGATGATTCTGTAACTCCCAATGTCTCTGCGCACAGGCATACGATGCAATTTCTACAGTAACTTTTCACCGACCTGTAGAACAGTGGTCGCACAGCATAAAATAGGGCCTTTTCCTGAGTGCGTGCAAAAAACTTCCGCCTCCAAAACAGGCCCCGAAATGGCCTCAAATCAAAAAAACAGGGCAACCAAGGGCTAAAGCCCTTGCCCGCAGCATATACTGCCCTCTTGCTACACAGCGAAGGGCATCTCAATCTAAGACAATGCACTCTTGCACTTTCCGGCTGTGCTACCTGCAGAGACTTGCTCCCAAAACAGAAAAATGAAAGCAACATTGGTCCTCTTACCAGAACACCGCGAACTTGGTTTGCTTTCTTGAGCTCCTTACTACGAACAAGGCTCTGATACCATGTCAAGATTGTGGGAGAGAAGGAAGGAGTCTCACTTGTAGCTTTTTTGCTTGCACAATGGGGGAATACACACAAAGGTGGAGGCTAAAAACAGTTTTTCTCTTCTTAGTTGTGTAAGCCAAAAAGAACTCTAGTACAAAGAAATAGAAGAACCCTATATATGGGTCTCAAATCAAACTCAACTAACTAAGGTGGCATACTAACTGAGCCACGAACTAGAGTAGATAATGATAGTTGTCATCTAGCTATTATTCATGGGCGGTGTACCAACTGCATCTGCAGCTAACAAGTCGGTGACATAAATGCACAACGGTCACCCTGGCATATCACGAGTGGAGCTCAATATCTCAACAGAGGAGAGTGTCGTATTTCTTATGGCTGGTGGCACATGGAGGCTTGGCAGTGGAAAGTTGGCTTACCCAGATGCAGAAGAAGGGAGGTTGTAAGCGCTGCACACAGCAGCCTCTGGCAACCCCAAAGCCCTGTCTTTGGTCATGTGAGGAGGCGCAGCTCGTGTGGAGAGAAGCTTGCTGCATCCTTCGCCATAAAGCACCCAGCCTTGGATATATCTCATGGGGAGCTTTCTATTGGCAGGCAGTCAGCCAGAGCGGTCACCTTCTATATGAGGCAGGGATGCAAGACACGATATTCATTATCGAGGCAGGGTCGTGCGCAGTGGTCGATTTGGAGGCTCTACCCATCCGACACGTACTGGAGCCCACAACAAACCGCTCGGAGGTATGGGAGATCATAGGGAGCCTTACTGGATGGCAGATCTGGAAGGCGTGGTGTCAAGAGGCTTTCAGCGGAGAGAGACTGTCAGTACACGCGACCTTAGCAGAGCTCTGAACCTCCATCATCCACTCCCTCCGCAACCAATGGGATCAAGTGCAGGGCGAGTCCAGGAGCTCCGTTGTCATTTCATGTGCACTTGGGGCTGCCATGACCTGTTTTTCGTGATGCAAGCAGGCAGCCCTAGTTGGCGATACACCCCCCCCCCCCCCCCCCCCCACATGGCTTCTTGCCCCCATCCCCCCTAGACCGCCTTGAGAGGCTTGAATACATGATGTATTTGTGACTTTGCATCAGCTCCAGCTTGTCTATTGAGCATGAACATTCTGTTGTAATCAGTTTTTCTGAGTAATATAATCAGCCACATTTTACTTGCAAAAAAAAAGAGGGGTTTCTTTTTCAGCCCATCCCACCACACGAACATGTAATGCACGGACTTTTCTTTTTGCTCCCTCTTCTAGTGTTGCATTCATCATTTCTACTTTGTTCTGAGGCATCCCTTTGTTTCTTTTGACTACCTCAATCCATTGGGCATTTTCTTTCATTGTATGCTTAACATTTTCTACTGAGCTCCCTCTACCACATACACCCATGTGTGCATGTCCTTTTTAAAACTTTTCACCTCTTTCTTTAATTCCAGTGCAACTTGCATTGTTGTCTGTGCATCCATCATTGACTTGTGTATCGCTAATTCTTTCTTACATGCCTCTAACTACCTTTTCAATTCAACAATCTCCATATCCTTGGCTGCTATGCGTGGATTTATATCAAATTTCAATGCATCCATATCTACTTTCTAGGCATCACTTACTTTGTTCAAGTTATCTCTCATATCAACCTGCAAGTCAGCCTTGATTTCTTTGTATTTTGCATCATCTCAACCATTAATGCATGATTTCCAGTTTGCATCTATAGCAGCACTAGGCTCCCTTTTGAATGTCTCTTGCAATTTGTCATATATGTCTTTTTGCTTTGTATCCATGTCATTCATCACTTTTTGTTGAAGAGAGAGAGTGTGTGTGTATGTGTCTATTAAATTTCTGCTGACCTTTCTTCGGCCGACTCCCTTTTGAAGCACAATAGGTCTGTCTTCGCTTTTCCACCCAGCCACGCTTAGGAGAATTCAGGAATCGTGCGTGTCTTAGCATGTTGCCAGCTGTCAATTTCTTAGGAGTTATACTAATTAATAACTCTCTTTCGAATTGCCTTGTTCCTATTTCCATTCCAAAGCCCCCCGAACCCCGTACAGGCGCCCAAGGCTCCCGGACGGTCATCTCTCGTGCTGTTTCCCCATAAGTTACATTTATTAATGTAACATTTCCTCCCCCTTAAGAATCGGTTTCGTCCTCGAAAACGATATTTGGGAGGTCCAACTGTAAATTGGGAAACCTTTTCCTTAAAGTACTTACTCGCTCCCATGTTGAGCTTTCTTCTGAACAATCTTTCCATTTCAACAGATATTCTTGATAAATAGTATTCCTTGTTCGTCTGTTACGAACATTTAAAATTCTTTCTGGTTCATGTGGAATAGATTGGTCGCCTAATAGCTCCTCAATGTTATCATTTAAGATTAGATTATCCATATCACCCAGCTTCTTTCTTAGCTTGCTTACATGGAAAACTGGATGTGTTTTACTACCAGCAGGTAGTTGGAGCTTGTAAGCCTATTTCCCCACCCTCTTAAGTATTGTGAAAGGACCACAATACCTAGGTGAAAGCTTTGGACATCGTCCCGTTTTCATGGTTTTAGTTTGTTCAGGCATCTTAAGATAGACCAATTCCCCTTCCTCAAAGGAGATGTCTCTTCCGTGAGGATCTGCATAAGCTCTAGCTCAATCTTGAGCTTTCTTAATATTTTCTTGAGCAAATTTTAACATACTATTCATATCCTCCAAAAAATTCTTTGCTGCCTAAACCCTTTCCTTATGCAGTAAGATGGTGGGTAAGCAGAAGTAGGCTGAGTGTCTAATAAGAGTAAGAAGGAGGGGAAGAGGTGGATAGGTAGAAGTAGGCTGTGAGTATCCAATGAGTGCCGATTGATGCGGAGGCACTGGAACATGAATGTTTCCATAAGGTGCTAAGCAATGCCATGGAGGCAAACTGTGGAGGCAACTGATCCACACTCGGGAGAGACTAAGTGGGATACCCAGGCTGCAATGATCCTGAAAGTGTATATGAGGTAGATGAAACACCACCCGGCTAAGGGAAGGATGAGGTCCTAAAGGATGTGCCTATGTTTCCATAACCCCCCAGAGTGATGTATAGTGCAACATGAGATGTCTGAGATGAAAATGTAAATGGTGTAAATACAAGTGGTGAAGCAGCGGAAGAATGTGGTGGGATGGGTGGATTTTGAAAGTGAGGTATATGAGGTGAAAATTCTTTTTGTTCATTTTTATCATTTAAAGACTGAAAATGAAATTGTGAAAATAATGATACACCATGTAATGAAGTGAAAGGAACACCAAATTCATTCTAATTATGTAAAGTAGACGGAAAAAAAGGAAGGACAGAAGAAGAGTTACCTGGGTTTTTCTTATAATCCCCGCGACGTGTGTTAACATACAAGAATTGGTCCTCTAAAGGACATTTTCCGTAGTCAACAGACTGGACTCTTTCTTTCACATAATCTCTACCAGTATATTGCAAAACAAAAGAGGTAAAAGAAGAAGGCCCATCCCTGATGGAGGTGTCAACGGCCCTGCAACATTATGAGACTTACGCGCAACATCTGAAGAGTGAAATCCATGCATACCTTCATTTAGAAGCTTTTCTTGAAGGGCAATCCTTCGGTCGAGCTCCTCAATCTTCTTTTGTTGATAGACTATGATCAGTTTATATTCCTCAGAGGTCAGCTTGCCTATCTTTTCTTCCATGTACTCAGATGTTTCTCCCACCATGTCGGAACTTTGTGGAGCAAGCTGATCGGCCCACTCTCACTTGGTTCTCGGCATAGGCTGATCTGGAGACTGAATCGGTGTTGATGTATTTGAAGTCATTTGAACCACCTATTGATCTTGCTTCTTGCGAAGAGCTTTCAGATCAAAGGCCTAGGTTTCTCAGAGAATACCAGGCTCTGATACCATGTAAAGAACAATACCCTAACACAAAAACATAAATAGAAACCGTACGACAAAGCACAGACTGATAAAAAGAACACAGTTAGGGTAAAGATTAGAGTAACTCAAAGACAATGAACACAGTGAATAAATGAAATGATATGACTACTAATAATATGATGCTCATGCAGCAAACACACTATGCAGTGAATGAATACTAAACCTCGAACTCCTGTATCTCTAGGATCAGGGCAAGGATAATGAGCTGAAGAGAGTATCGTTGTTGAGTGTTAAAATGACTTGTTTTTTGGCTGTTTTTTCGTTGTTCTTAAGAGCTGAATGGTTAATTTTATGAGATGATTGATTGGTTTGGAAGTGGTTTGAGAGTGTTTTGGATGATATTGATTGTGTTTTGGAGGTTCATGATGTTTATTAGTGGTTTTGTGATGTTCTGATAGGTTCTGATTGGTTCTGTATACCTTCTGTATAGCTTCTGATTTGTTCTGTTTTGTTCTGATTGTCTTCTGTAAGGAGGGATGTAGTATTGATTGATGAAGATTGAGATCTTGTGAAAGCTTATTGAATGGTTTGTGAGAGTTTGGAATGGTTTGAGTATGAGTTATGTGGTTTTGATGACCTTCTGTAACCTTCTGTAGGTCTTCTGTAGAGCCTCTGCTCTATTCTGTTCTGTACTGTAGCTGTTCTGATACTGTTCTGTGACTGTTCTGTATGCTTCTGTATGTGTTCTGATGGATGAGAGTGTAGTTTGGGAAAGTTTTCTAGCCTTGGAAAGAGATGAATACAAGTGCAAAAGAGCTGAAAGAAGTGAAAGAAGTAGCTGCTGAAGACTCAAGAGAAGACTAGAGTAAAGTGACAGTAGTGAGCTATGAAAGGACACTGTAGTGGCTCTGGTGACTCTTCATATCAGACATACCTCTTGGGAGGGGTATCCACGACCTAAGAAGGATTATTGAGAGTGATTTTGAGAGATTGTAGTGAGGATATGATGTATTATTGATGGAGAGAGAGAGAGAGAGTCAGAGATAGTCAATTCTACTGAAACAGAGTGATTGTATGTGAGAGATTGAGAGAGAAGATTATGAAGACATTGAAGATGAATACTATGTGATGTATTTCCATTCAAAGGTGGTGTATTCCTTTGCTTTCTTTGTTCTATTGATGGATTTTGTGAAGATATTGAAGAATATGGTTGATTCTATCAAATCCGTGGGAGATCTACATGATGCTGCATGAAGATTTGTTGTACTTGGTGTTATTTTCTTCATTGTGATCATATGAAACATAATAAACAAGCTTGTTGATGTTACAAGATAGATTTTCTTGCAAGAGAATTCCCTTTTCCTTGGTGTTTCTCTTGGGGCTCCATGTTTTTGGTGCGCAGCCGGGGAAACTTGCCATCAACAAGCACCAGAAGAGGCTGAAAATGAAGGAAATGGCATTGCCAAGAAGAGAAGAATTCAATGGATGTTTGTAAAGTTCCTTCTTCCACTGAAGAGTTGGAATTTCTCATAATCAAAGCCACTTTCCACAAGAAGTTCATCCCACAATGGCGGAAACACATCACCATCATGATGCATGCTCTATGTGGTGGATAGTTTCCTCTTCCTGTTGAAGCAGCAGAAACTTGCATCTTGGTGGCAAACTGTTTGGGAACAAACTGAAGAGCATAAACAGAGAGAATGACCATCCATGGAAGATTTGGCATTCATTGAGAAGTTTCCAGACATCATTAAGTGGGAGATTGTGAAGAAGCTTCAGGAGTCTTGGGCTGTGGAAGTTCACAAAGACAAGAAGGAAAAGAGTTGGAATTTGTTCGTGGATGCTCAACAGCAAGATACATGGGATGCTTGGTGCACTGATAATCTTCTGTTTGTTCAATTGGCAACCCACTAGAAGTTGGTAGATAGAGTGTTCTTTACAACATACACTGTTGAAACTATCAGAAGCTGGCATTACTATAATGATGGCACCACCACAATGCTCAGACGTATGCAGTTTGATACCTTCAAAACCGAATACCTTCCTCTGTGCAGTGGCATGAAAGCAGAATTCAGAGACGTTGAAAAGGAAGAAGTAGAAGAAATGTTGGCAAGATAATCCTCCAGAGACTGAAGCCTTCTGTTAACCCTCTGTGGAGCACTGACAACATAGTGGAGCTAACCCCCTGATGAATGACGCAATAAAGAGGCAAGCGTTAGAACGAGTCCAGAGGTACGTGAGAAGAGAGAAAGCAAAAATCAAAGCTGAGAACGAGCTCGCAGCAGAAGCCGCTTTTGACGCCCTTGCGGAACTCTTTACAGAAGTCCCAATGGCACATCAAGCCCTTCCTCCTCCTGCCGGAGGTCCACTTCCAAGCCAGATCCGTCCTGGAAATATTGATGACAGGCCAGCGAATGTAGTTCCATTGCCAGTTTTTAAGGGAGAGTACAATGAAGACCCCGATCTTCATGTAGCAGAGTTTATGGTAGCATGTGTGGCGAACAATGCCAGAACCCCTGAGCATTGATTGGCAATATTCTCCGCCACTTTTAAGGGCGCGGCGTTTCAGTGGTATGATAGACAAGCAGCAGGAACTTTTGGCACATGGGACGACCTGAAGTTGGCCTTCCTCACTAAATTCAGACGTGAAGGTTTTGAAGAGCGGATGCGAGAGGAATTTATGAACCTAAGTCAGTCCTCTGGAGAAAGAGTAGAAGCTTATGTCTCACGAATGGAATCCATCCTGAAGAGGTGGACTAACCATAATCTAGATGATGGCATTCAGAAGGGGGTGTTTCTCAGAGGATTACAACCAGAAGTCCGTAAGTTTGTGGAGCTGCAAAGACCAGCCACACTGCAAGCTGCAACAAAAGGTGTAAGACTGTACGATGAAGTGGAAGCTAGATTAGCGATGAATCCAGAAAGAGGAGTCCTATCTCCTCTGATGCCAGGAATGATGTACTCACCAAATGCAGTCCCAGGGACTGTCCCCTACCCTTACCAACAGATGCCCCCAGTATCACAGTACAGTGCACCAAATCCACAGTGGCCACAATCCATGCCTCAAATGATGGTTCAACCACAATAACAATGGTCCCAACCAATTTTCCCAATGCCAAATCAGCAACAGTGGAACCCTACCAACTGGAGCTAACAGCCAACAGTTTAAACAGGAGCTCTGAATCAGAATCAGAACAGAGACCCCTCTGTACCAGCCCAACCGGTTTATGCAGTGATTACAAAGACTCCTCAAAACCCTCCTGCCAGTGCCTCAGGAGGAGAAAGCTTGAAGGACTACTTATCCAACTCAGTTGCAAACATCAAAAAGGAGTTGATGGATGTGATTACAGAGCAGCTACAGACGCTGAAAGTGAATACCGCTAGCATATCCAACGTTGCAGGAGCAGGAAGAGATGTGATGCGGTCAAATACTTGGTGTGGTAAGTGTCATCAAGCAGGCCATTTAGCCACTGAATGTACACGAAAACCAACTATTCCTGGGGCCTTTTGTTCCTACTGTTTGCGGAAGAACCATACAAAGGACATTTGCTCTCTAAGGGAGATGCATGATAGGAGAAGGAAGGAAGAAGATGCAAGATTCAACTTGCTGGAATCCAAAATGACAACACAGGATATTGGACCGAAGCCTAGAGAGTTTGGTCCTAATTTCGGACCCAGAAGATTTCCATCCCAAAGTTACAGAGGAAGACAGTCTGGCGGTGGTCAGAGATCAGAAGTGGAGTGTTACAGATGTGGAGAAAAAGGACACATCTCACCAAATTGTCCAAATCCCAGAAGGTCAGTGGATTATAAGCCCTTATGCAGTCGATGCAAAGGAGAAGGCCACACTGCAAAAGACTGTCCAAGTCCAGCCCCAGTGAAGAACAGTGCTACTGATAGTCCGGCCAAGGTCCAAGAGCCGACCTCCAATTGGAAGTTGCTGCCATCACACGTGCAAAGAAAAAGGAACCACCTATCCAGAAAGAAAGCAATCCTCCTGCCAGAACAGTGAAGTTCAATCTTCCACCAGAAGAACAGAACAGAACAGAGCCTGACAGTGCCGTACAGAGCACTACAGTGCCACAGAGAGTTACAGAGACAGTTCCAGAGACGGGACCAGAGGTCCAGGAGACAAAGGAGGAGGAGGTGCCGCAAGTGGCAGAAGAAGTTCCCATGATTCCCCTGTTGGAAGAGAGAGGAAAGATGAAAATGGGTGTTGCCCCATTCCCTAACCGGTTAGAGAAGCCAGTGGAACCTATTAAGGAATACGATCTGGTTAGAGATCTAGATACCTTTAAACCAAACCTCACATTCCGACAATTATTGATGTTGTCTCCCAGTTGCCGAAAAATGTTCAAAAGTATACTGACAAGAAGACGTGGCTTAAGGATTGCTCCCTCAATAGCAACAAAGTCCAATAAAGCTCCAGAGCCTGTCAAAGAGGTGGACGTAGCTAACACCTTCCTAGATCCGGGTACCCCAGAGACTGGCGTGTGGATTGAAGGCTGCTTCATTGCAAATGCACTGATTGATGGAGATTCATCAGTAAACATTATGACGGATGTAACAATGAAGGATCTAGGCCTACAAGGTATGCAACCAACCCAATGGCTCATCAGACTGGCGGATCAGAGCAGAATCAAGCCTTTGGGCATTCTCCCATATGTGAAGACTACAGTGGCTGGAAAAGATTATTGGCTAACCTATCTGGTGGTGAAGCCAAACTCTTATGGCACATCCTATCCTCTGTTACTGGGCAGACCATGGCTTTTTGAAGCCAGAGCAAGGACGGATTGGTTCAAAGGAACTTTGACCTTGGGTAGAGGACCCAATAAAGTGGTGCTGAAGCTATATATGGTGCTCAAAAAGGACATGGATCCACCTCCTTGGAATTATCTTCTGACTCCCCTAATGAGGCTACGGATGAAACATCAGCAGACGAAGATGCTGTCAAACAGATCCTTTCCAAGAAAACAGTGGCACGTTCCTTAACAGTGGATACTGTAAGCCAACTTCCAAAAGATGCAAAGCCATTATCAATGGGTGAATACTTCCTGCCTGAACCAGGAACGATTTCCGAAATCACTTCTGACAGTGAGATAGAAGCATGGATGTACTGCTCTCCCTGTTATATGGCCATAGCAGAGCCAGAGACAGAGGCAGAAGATGAAACAGAGAACCTGTTCTTCTCTTACAAAGCTCCTACAGAGACAGAGACAGAGACAGAAGCAGAGACAGAGACAGAGACAGAAGCAGAGACAGAGACAGAGACAGAAGAGGATGGATATGATATGGACGAAGAAGGTTATGAAAGTGAACCAAAAGAATCTATCCCACCCGAAGCGAATATATATGAAGAAGAAGTTCCAGAAGCATCAGAAGCAGACGAGCTCATGCTATGGGACAGAATGACGATGGTACCATTTGGTCTGGTAAATGGATCTTCTCACATGCAAAATCTTTATAAGAAATGGGTTAAGAAGAACAAGCCGTCTTTCAGCAGTGGCTCATGCCGTCCTCACCCATCCTTGCCAAAGAAAGATGATGATGATGCACCGTGCCAACAAGCACCAGTCCCACCAACCCAACAGGTATCAGAGGGTCCCTGTTATGTGACGTTCCTGGATGTGTCATCTTCAGAAGAGGAGTCTTCAAGCCAAGAGGTAATTAATTTTGAAACCAAACCCGAAACGGCCTTAATCCCATTTCAACATCTTAAGGAGCAACCTAAGTCTCCACCAAAAGAAGAAGTTGGGTCTAGTGGGACATCAGAAGAGGACATCACTCCCTTGAAGGAGTCGGATCTGTATCCAGAAGCAGTCTGTGAGACCTTCATCCGTGAAGTAGAAGGTGAAAGGCAGTTAACCTTTGTGGATGCAGAAGGCATTGAACGCCACTTGAAGGTGGGTAGCAGCCTCCCAGAAGAGTTGTCAACCTTGTACAACTTGTTGAAAGAAAATTTGGACGTGTTTGCATGGTCCTACAAAGACCTAAAGGGGATTGATCCCACAATATGTCAACATCATATTGACTTGGAGCCTGATACCAAGCCAGTACGGCAACGACAGGGCGAATGAACCCGAATTATTCCACATTGGTGAAAGCAGAGCTGCTGAAGCTTCTGGAAGCCGAGTTCATCTATCCAGTGGCAAATAGTGAATGGGTTTCACCCATCGTGGTTGTACCCAAAAAGAATAGCAAACTGCGAATATGTCTGGATTTCCGCAAGTTGAATTCCAAGACGAAGAAGGATCACTTTCCTATCCCTTTCACAGACCAACTGTTGGACACAGTGGCAGGACATGAGCTTTATTCCCTTCTGGATGGATTCAGTGGATACAACCAAGTCCAAATCGCAGAAGAAGACCAGTCCAAAACAACCTTCACCATAGAATGGAGGACCTACGCTTACCGAGTGATGCCATTTGGGCTCTGCAATGCCCCTGCTACTTTCCAACGAGTCATGATGGCCGCATTTCAAAATCATCTGCACGACTTTATTGAGGTATATTTGGATGACTTCTGTGTCTATAGTTTGATCCATGAACATTGGGAACACCTGGAACAATGCTTTGACCGATGCCGGGAGTATGGGATTTCCCTCAACCCCGACAAATGCATCTTTGGGGTCTCTTCTGATGTTCTGTTGGGCCACATTGTCTCTGCACAAGGGATATCAACAGATCGTGCAAAGATCGAAAAGATTGCAGCCCTGACCGCACCCACCAACCTCAAACAGTTGAGGGGATTCTTAGGCCATGTGGGTTACTACAGAAGGTTCATAGCCCATTTCGCAACAAAGGCAACCTCCTTGCACAAGCTTCTGAGGAAAGATGCAGAGTTTACTTGGACGGAAAAATGTGACAAAGCCTTCCACACTCTGAAGCAGTGTCTGATTGAGGCACCCATTCTTCAACCTCCTGATTGGACGAAAGAGTTCCATGTACACACTGATGCATCAATTGAAGGCTTAGGCGCAGTTCTCTGCCAAAAGGGCTCCTCCAAGTTGGATCAACCGATCTATTATGCAAGCCGAAAAGTCACTGATAGAGAACGGAACTACACAGTGACAGAGCTTGAGTGCTTGGCAATGGTGTTTGCCCTAGAGAAGTTCCGCTACTATCTCCTCTCCACCCACTTTAAATTTTATGTGGATCATGAGGCCCTATCCTTCCTGATGAACAAAGCGGATGTGAAAGGACGAATGATGAGATGGCTCCTTTTATTCCAGGAGTTCGACTTTGAGGTGATTACTAAACCTGGTCGTTCCCATGTTCTGGCTGATCATCTGTCGCGTATCTCACGAACTGCAGACGAGGAGCAGGATGATCCAGACCTCCCTGATGCTTCCCTATTCTTGGTAGAAACTGTAACTCCCTGGTATGCAGACATTGCCAATCTGCTGGCAACCCAACAGTATCCTCCTGGCATTTCTAGTCGAGAGAGGAAGAAGCTTATGCTAGAATCAGCCCCCTACACCCTGTTAGGCGGTGCACTGTATAAGAAAGGCAAAGATGAAATGCTCCGAAGATGTATTGCAGGAGATGAGATTGGGATTGTTCTGAAGGCTTGCCATGACGAGCCATGTGGAGGTCACTTTGCAGGAGAAGCCACAGCCAGGAAGGCTCTGCTAGTAGGTTACTGGTGGCCTACCATTCATAAGGATGCCTATGATTACTGTAAAAGATGTGATGCTTGTCAGAGAATGGGGAAACCCACGAAGACAAGTGCTATGCCACTGCAACCTATTCTTCCTTTAAAGCCGTTTGAGAAGTGGGGCATCGACTTCGTAGGTCCAATCGATCCTCCTACCAGAAGGAAACAGAACCGATACATCCTCGTATGTACGAATTATGTCACAAAGTGGTGTGAAGCTAAAGCCCTAAAGCGGGACGATAGTAACAGCGTGGCCCTGTTCATGTACGAGAATATCATTACCCGTTTTGGCAGTCCCTTAGAGCTGGTAAGTGACAGAGGCACTCATTTCATTAATAAAGTCATGGAAGAGTTGACAGAGTTGTATAAGATCCGCCATTGCAAGTCCACTCCTTACTACCCCAGAGCCAACGGCCAAGTCGAAGTCACGAATCGCATTCTCTGCTCGATTCTGACAAGAACGATTGCAGCACATCGTCGTGATTGGGATGATCGACTTACAGAGGCCCTCTGGGCGTACAGAACCTCCTATAAAGCAGCAACAAGACAGACACCTTTCCAGCTGGTGTATGGTACAGAAGCTGTTTTCCCTGTTGAACTGGAATTACCCTCTTTGAGAGTGGCTATCAAAGAGCGTTTGGGGGACGATGATTCACTGCAACGCCGTCTCCTGCACCTGGAATGTTTGGACGAAATTCGCAGGATGGCTCTACAGTGCATGGAAGCCACGCAAACTCGACGCAAGGCTTACCATGATAGCTTCATCAAGCACAAGGAGTTCAAAGAAGGTGATTTGGTCCTAGCCTATGATTCACGATTTGGCAAGTTTCCTGGCAAGCTTCAACAACGGTGGATGGGCCCATATAAGGTACTTGCCGTCAACCCTAATGGCTCTGTCCAAGTGCAGACCGTTGATGCCTCTGATGATCCCTTCCTGATTAATGGATATCGTCTGAAGAAATACTTTCCTCCTTGGGGATCTTGACAATCACGGTCACCTAATCCTTTCCCCCGTTGACGTGGCACTATCACTCTTATGATGCTACTTCTGATAGCCGTTCTTCAGCCACTCTTGATGAGGTGGACACAACCCTCTGTCCCCTCCACCCTACCTTCCAGCCGTGATCTCTTATCCTCTATTTTCCACCAGCAACAGTGGCGAGGTACCTGGTCTTTTTACCATTCCCTTGTTTAATTCGAAGAAAAAAAAAAGGAAAAAGAAAAAAAAGAAAAAAAACACAATATACATATCGGTCATGGGAGAAAAGGACTTAGGTCCCTGTCATGCCGACCTATTCTTCGAGAAAAGATGGAAACATTCTCGGGAATAGGGGAAAACAAACAAAAAAAAATTTTAAAAAAGGAAAAAAAAAGAAAAAAAATTAAGAAAAACAAATCTGTTATGAGAGAAAAAGAATAAATTCCCTGTCATAGCAAGCCTCGTTCCAAGAAAAGGTGGCAAACACCCTTGGGCAAGAAGTTGGCTATGGAAAAGGTGGCAACACCCAGCAGTCCAGAAAGCGGATTCATTAATTGATATTTCCAGGATCCAATTCTGAAGCTACCTCCCTTGGTACGCTGTGTTCTGTGTCTCTCTGTAGAGTGTCTAACTGTCATCTAGCAGACGACATGTTCCTGTCCAACACAACATTCGATTTGATGGCTACCTCCCTGGGTACGCCTCTTCAACAACTGACGACGCGATCTTCATCGACACACAATCGAGTGACGTGAGCTTTCATCCTAACCGGATGGGGAAGTGAGTATGGGTTGCCCTCTGTAACTATCAACAGAGAGTGAGACAGAGGGTGGGCCGAGAGACCAGTCTTTTCCCTTCAAATCAAATGAGAGGTGAGTAGTGTGAATGGAGTGTTGCACGCACGCGATGGGCCTCTCAATGCACAAAGCACAATTTGTTTCTGTGCACTGCACCATAAGGCTCCCTGGCCTTCCTTCTCGCACCGTATGCCGGCACAGGGTGGGATGCACAGTTGCACCATCAAATGCACACACGGCATACAACCTTTGCACAAGTGACTGTGAGGATTACATCAATGGGTTTCAGGACATGGTTGCCCTCCTGTATCTATCAACCGAGCGTGAGACAGAGGGTGGGTTGAGTGTGACTGGAGTTTCTTCAATCAATTACCGAGAGGTGAGATTGAGGAACGTTACGACACTTGGAGTCAGGTATGTTCCCGTTTCCCTATGCACCCACGGGATGGGTCTTTGCCGTCAACACAAGACATATCACCCTGTTCTGTACACTGCACTGTAAGGCTCCCTTGCCTTCCTCCTTGCACTTATGCCAGATGGGTTGGACGCACTAATGCACCATCAACTGTGCACCCTGGCATACTTCCTCTGCACCATTCTCCCTTGTCGATTCCTCAACTGGGTACGAGATATGGGTTTCAATCCTTATTCCTCGAGTGATATTAGTCATGGGGCGAGTGACTGTTCTTTCATTTCATTTGAGTGACTGTGAGTGGAGTGTAACATTCCTCATCATCGACGAATTTCCTGCGATTCCTTCAATCAGCTACCTCCCTGGGTGCTGCCGCGTGGTCCTTGCCATGACGGACGTGTGCTGTAAAGATGCCTTGGTACCTCCAGCAGCCGACAACAATACAGGACGTGCCATCGACAATCAACCTTGATCCTCAACCACATGGGCCAAGTTCTTCTAACCCTAGAACTTTTGTTTTTCAGTGACGTTCATGTTTTAAGTGTGGGGAAGTTAGTGGATGGTCTGTGGCGTGGTACTAGGTCCCTATTGCTCGGTTAACCCTGTCCGTTAAGGTCTTAAGTGTGGGGACGCGTTCCTGCGCGTCTACATTGCATACCCTTCTGCATATGCCTCAACCTGCTAATGCCTCTATGCCATGACTTGTTGTTACTCTAATGGGGTCCCTTCCCACCCACGCGTTCATTTTCCACCCACCCTTGGGGCTGTTCCCTTGCAATTTTACTTCATTCCCTGCTTTTGAGGTCCTGTCATGTGAATACATTCTACGTTCACCGACATCCAAATCCAACCTTATAGTCCTGTTCCTCCCTTTGAACTGACCATTTTTCCTTTTTACCTACCCCTGTTCCGGTGCACGGTTTTCGAGTTATTAATTTTTGAAGTATTTTACGCAAATTAGCCGGTTTTCCATATGAACGCACTTTTCTTTCTTCGGAACCGTGATCTGACGTCATAGCCTTGCCAACCACTTTTCCCCTGACATTTTTTCTTTTTACTCCGAGTCATTCCGATGCACGGTTTGTCCAATATTAATTTTCCGGTTTTTTTACGACTTTTTCGTGCGTCTTTTTGACATTTTTCCATGTGAACCTGCCATGTTTGCATCGGAATTCCAATTTGATTTGACAGCCGTGTCCCCCGTGTCTTCCCCCACCTTTTTCCTTTTTCCTCTCCCCTTTTTCGACTTCCGGATTTTTACTTATTAATTTTTAAATGAGTTTTCGGGCGTGTTTTTGGAGTTTTTCGCATGTGAACCCCTCCTACTTCCACCGGAACTGCGGTTTAACGTGACAACCCTGTGCCATTCCTTCCTGCGGACATTTTTCCTTCTTACTGCATGTCATTCCGGCGAACAGTTCGTCCGATATTAATTTTCGATCCCATTTCCGGGTTTGTTTTTTGGGTTTTTCCCACGTGAACGCGTCTTATCTCAGTCGGAACTATGTTTTGATGTGATAGGATTGTCGGGCACGTCTTTCTGCACAGTTTTCCTTTTTCCTCCACTTTGTTCCGATGCATGGATCTTCCGATATTAATTTTGAATTGCGTTTTTTGATCCATTTTTTGTGTTTTTTGCACGTGAACGCCCTTTACCCCTCCCGGAACTCCCGTTGCACATTTTCCCTGTCTTTCCCCTGCCGTCCTGCCCACTTTTTGTTTTTACGCCCTTTCGTTTTGACGTCCGGATTGGGAGTTATTAATTTTTCTTTATTTTTATGAGTTTTTACGCGCTCCGTCTTACGCGTGCACGCGCCCGTTTTCGATTTTACGCGTTTTAACGCGCCCCGGTCGCATCCGCGTGCCTCGTCCCCGCATCCAGGCGCCCTTTCCCTCCCGTCACCGCAAATTTTTTTACCCCCGCCCCGCGCGGGACAGGGGCGTCTCACTTTTCTCTCTCTTTTCTTTCTTTTCATTAATTAATTTATTTTTTTACTTTTATTGATTTACATCCAAACAAAACAAAAAAAACAAAAAAAAAAACACAAAAACCAAAAAACAAAATCACCCCCCCCAACGGGCACCTCCCCCCCCCCTGAATTTCAACCACCATCTCTCTCTTTCTCTTTCTTCTTCTTCTTTTTCTTCTTTCTCTCTCCTACTCCTCTTTCTCTCTCCCCGACCCTCCCCCCCCATCTCCCCCACCTGCTGTTCTTCCTTCCTTCTCCCTGCACCTTCTTCCTCCCTCCCTCCACCTCCCGCTTCCACCCCCCATCACCTCCGCGTCAGCGCCTCCCCTCGCCTCCTCTGTACCTTCAGCGCCTCCCCCCGCCTCCTCTGTACCTTCCGCCTCCACGTCAGCGCCTCCTCCTGCGCCCTCCCCCTCACCACTCCTCTCCTCCTGCGCCCGCGCCGCCGTCTGGGCCACAGGGTCACTGGCGTCGTCATCGCCATCCACCGGGCGCCGCCGCCCGCCGTTTCACGACGCGCCACCCTCCGATTGACGCCCGCGCCGCCACCTCTTCCTCCTTCTCCTCCATCTCCCCCTGACGTGGCCACCTCTCCCTCCTCCTCCTCCTCAACCACCTAACCACCCTCTGGTTAGTATCTCACCCTAGTTAACCACTAATCTAACACTGGTTACTAACTTGCCTAATCTTAGTTAATAGCTAACTAACCGTAGTTAGTCCCACTAACCTTAGTTAGTCATTCATTAACCCTAGTTGACCCCCCACTAACCTAACTAGGGTTAGTACCCCACTAACCTAACTAGGGTTAGTACCCCACTAACCTCCCTAGGGTTAGTTGACCCCTAACCTTACCCCAGTTAGTTAACCATACTAACTTAGCCCCTAGTCAGTTTCCACCCCACTAACTGAACCATGGTTAGTTGACTACCCCCCTCCCTAACCCTGGTTAGTTAGTCTAACCACATCTAGTTAGGTCTTGACTAACTACTCTGACTTGACAAACCAACCTAGACTAACCTAATTGACCTAACTAGATTAGACTAACTCAGACTAACCTAATCACCCCTGACTAACCTAACCAGACCAGACTTGACTTATCCTGACTTAACTAACCTACCTAGACTAACCTGACTTAATTGACTTACTTGACCTCACTTGACCAACTAACCTGATTTATCTCATTTAATTGATTTAGTTAATTTCAAAAATTCATTTAACATCAAACACAATTTAAAAAAATTCAATTATTTGGAATATTTGTCAGGAGAAAATTAAAACAAATAAATTCCCAACAAAAAAAAAATTCTGAAAATTCATTCAAAATTACATGAAAGTTGGATAAAATTCATTAAAAATTAGTAAAAATCGAGAAATAAATTCCAAAAAAAAAAAATCTCAAACAAAATTTCACAAACCTCTTATCCCTTTTTTTTTTCCTAATCTTTCACTTAAAAAATATTTCCATAAAAGATACATATATTATTTGAAGCACCAAAACCCTACTTTTAATACTCCATTTCATAAAAATTCATTTTAACTCCTAAAAAAATCAGCTGAAAATCATGGCTGCATTAATATCAATTATGGGCACTTGCTAAATGGCTGAAAATTCATTCTTACACTTTATAACATATACATGTGTTATATATCCTGATTTTATTATTTATTTCAAACAAAAATAATTCAAAAAACAAAACACACATAACAAAAACCAAACAAATAAAACTAACAAAACAAATTAATCAAGTCAAACAATATACACAAACCAAACACACCTAACCTACGAAAAAAAAAAAAAAAACTATAAAATAACAAAATAAAATAAAATAAAAAACAACAAAACCCACTAAGGTGTTGTCTTTGTTGTTCAGTTCCCTGGTCTTTACTTTTCTTTTACTGGATTCATTCCTTTTAGGGGACTCTTTCGTGCGCATTTAGGCCATTACATACACACCCCTTCCAGGTATTTATTTTACGTGCTTTATTTATTTTCATTTCCCCCTTAATCACAAATTAATTGTTAAAATGACCTATTTATTCACCCACAATTTCCACGTGCATTCGCGCTAAATACACCATATTTTTTTAAAATAAACCCGCCGTTCACTTAGCACGCGCTACGTGCGCTAAAGAGGCACTTTAATTTTTAATTAAAATGAACCAGCCGTCACAAGAGCACGCGCTGGCAAAAAAGCGCTCCACATCACCTTAATTTGTAATCCATGAACTTGCATTTAGAGACCCAGTCTGGATATCGAAGTCCGGGATTCGAATTAAAGCACCGTTTTAACCTAATAATTGGTAATTTAACTTTTAAGCAGGAACCGCCGTTTTCTTGCTAAGGTTTATCACTTAATAAAAATTCACCCGTTGACAGAGGTAGTAAGGATGGTGTTTGAAGATTCTGTCACGCCAGATACCATGTTGATGTCCTACATGTATCTACAAGGAGACTTGTTAATTCCAGATGAGGTAGATATGGCATGGTATGTGGGAGACGTGGTTCTACAAGCTGTTTTGTATGTCAACCATTTGGAGTTGCGCATAGCTGACATGTTTCAGGGTTACTCCTCCAAAGTGGCTGATTGTCATGATAATTCCTGGCATCCCATGATTGATTCTGTGGTTTTGAATCAACGACAAAACACAGCTCCTACTTATGCCCAGAGTACTAATCAACTGAGGATGGATCTCTTAGCCTATCTTTCAAAACATAATCCGTTTGATTCTATCTTCTTTGATGCCTATCATAGACGATCTCTCTTAAGACCTTCTGTTTCTCCCCTCCTATCTTACCAGCAAATGGCTCACCGATATGATATATATCTTTCCCTTTGTCAATCTAATTCCACCACTATTTTACCCATTCTTTTCCAACCTTCATCTTTCCCTTAAATTTCCATTTTTACATATTGTTCCTTTATTGAGGATAGGGTATTTTCCCCTTCTCCACCCTGTCCTTCTCCATCCATTCATGTACCCTCCACATTTCCTATTTATCAGTTAACACCCTTCCTTAGTGATTCCCTACAAATTTCTGTCACTCCTTCTTTAAACTTTTCTTCCTTTTATGATTTTGCCTATCCCTCACTTCATCCACTTTTCCTTATTCCACTACCCTCATCTAACACTTCTATATCTCAACCACCTCAGTTGGTTAGTGACTATGACGGGTTTGATAATCAGATTTCCAGAAGAAGGGGATGGAGTTCAAATGATTCCCTTACAGGACCTCAGATCAATTGGCCAGTAATTCCAGGAGAATGGACAACTGCCAGTCAAGCCTATCAGAACTATGTTCATTTTACTCAACAGTATTCACAGTCTGCAGATCCTTCAGTGAGATTAACTGCTCACTTTGCTTGGTACCTAGCGTATATGCATAGGTACTCTCATAATGATTCCAAGCCTATTCCAAAGTTGTGCATGAATGTCAATGTGAGCATTGATTCCCAACAGCTGGATATATTGTATTTTCATGCCCTTTGTTTGCCTAGCAGATACATGGTCCTGTTGGAAAGGATGTCTTCAGTTTTTTCAAAATCCTCCCAAAACCTTTGTAGATTAATCCTTGTCTATGGATCGTTTCCGACAACATCAATCTTTCAAGAGGGATCATCTTCATTGATACCTTTTCAATGTATGGTGGGTGCTTTTTAATGAAAATCTCTCTTTTTGGAGGAGTCATTCAGATGGTTGTGTTGTGTGTAGTGTTTGTGTTGTGAGTTCATTTATGTAAAAAGAACGTGGTGGTTTCCTATTGGATTGGATTTCGTGTTTGAGCTACATTTTGGAGAATTGTGGTGATGGGGTCGTGGTTGGAGAGTTGAAGCTGATGCTGATCAAGAATAAGAAAACTCTTATATCCTTTATAAATTTATTGTGATTTTCTAGTTTGCTAAGAAGTGTTAATGTATAAAGGGTTTTCCTTTCTTTGTATTTTTATATCAGATGCAGGTTATAAGTTGGGGTCGTGGTGGATGGATTCTTTTTGCAGAGATATTGAAGATTAAAGTTGAGCTTTTCCCTGAACTTGTATTTCCTTTTTCCTGGGTCGCGAGGACGCTTCCTTATTAAGTGTGGGGATATGTTGAGTGTTGAAATGACTTGTTTTTTGGCTGTTTTTTTGTTGTTCTTAAGAGCTGAATGGTTGATTTTATGAGATGATTAATTGGTTTGGAAGTGGTTTGAGAGTGTTTTGGATGATATTGATTGTGTTTTGGAAGTTCATGATGTTTATTAGTGGTTTTGTGATGTTCTGATAGGTTCTGATTGGTTCTGTATACCTTCTGTATAGCTTCTGTTTTGTTCTGTAAGGAGGGATGGAGTATTGATTGATGAAGATTGAGATCTTGTAAAAGCTTATTGAATGGTTTGTGAGAGTTTGGAATGGTTTGAGTATGAGTTATGTGGTTTTGATGACCTTCTGTAACCTTCTGTAGGTCTTCTGTAGAGCCTCTGCTCTATTCTGTTCTGTACTGTAGCTGTTCTGGTACTGTTGTGACTGTTCTGTATGCTTCTGTATGTGTTCTGATGGATGAGAGTGTAGTTTGGGAAAGTTTTCTAACCTTGGAAAGAGGTGAATACAAGTACAAAAGAGCTGAAAGAAGTGAAAGAAGTGTAGCTGCTGAAGACTCAAGAGAAGACTAGAGTAAAGTGACAGTAGTGAGCTATGAAAGGACACTGTAGTGACTCTGGTGACTCTTCATATCAGACATACCTCTTGGGAGGGGTATCTACGACCTAAGAAGGATTATTGAGAGTGATTTTGAGAGATTGTAGTGAGGATATGATGTATTATTGATGGAGAGAGAGAGAGAGAGTCAGAGATGGCCAATTCTACTGAAACAGAGTGATTGTATGTGAGAGATTGAGAGAGAAGATTATGAAGACATTGAAGATGAATACTATGTGATGTATTTCCATTCAAAGATGGTGTATTCCTTTGCTTTCTTTGTTCTATTGATGGATTTTGTGAAGATATTGAAAAATATGGTTGATTCTATCAAATCCGTGGGAGATCTACATGATGCTGCATGAAGATTTGTTGTGCTTGGTGTTCTTTTCTTCATTGTGATCATATGAAACATAATAAACAAGCTTGTTGATGTTACAAGATAGATTTTCTTGCAAGAGAATTCCCTTTTCCTTGGTGTTCCTCTTGGGGCTCCAGTCGTACTCCGAACGGATCCCAAATCGCGGCAAGGCAACCTCCGGATATCGAACACCAGCAAACGCAGCAATGAAAAGCTGGATCTGATGCAGACAGCAATAAGGAGAGAGAAAGACTAAAAACGGAGCCTGCAGAAGAGAGAAAGACTAAAAATGGAGCTTGCAGGAGAGAGAAAGACTGAAAACGCAGGCAAGACAGCCTGCAGGAGAAAGAAAGACTGCAGGGATTGCAGACAGGAGAGAGAAAACTGTTAGGGCAGCAGCTGGAGCTTGCAAACGCAGCAGTTTGTTGGCGTGGCAGGCTGTACGATAGCAGTGCAGATGAACAGCAGTCAATCGCCAGATAGAAACAACAGCAATCAGCATGTGGAGGGCTGAAAACAAGCGCCAGACTATAGGGAACAGTGATGGACAGCAAGGGCTGAGATATCCTTCGTGACCGGGGTGTGGGCAGGAAGCTGGTAACACCTGAAACCTGCAAAAACGAGATTGTGAAAGAGTGGAGGGCTGGCTGCCAATTTATAGAAAATTAGGGTTCTAGATCCTCTCCCACTTAACTTTCTCAATCCGCTCTCCATTTTAGGGTTTTAGCTAAAATAAGCCTAAAATAAGCATGTTTTGGGGCTGTTGAAGTGGCTATAACACCCCCTCCCAGGCCCAAAACAGGGCAGAAAAGTAGGCCAGTATAAATTTTGATTTACCCCAAGGCGTCCCACCCCAAAGCAGCCAGGGCATCGGACAAAAGGTGCACGTCGGCTGCCCAGTGGCCTACCAAGACTACAGAGACGATGGATATCTTACCAAGGGAGCCCAAGTGATCACCCCAGAGAAGTCAGGGTATCGGACCAAGGATTCTCGTCAGCTGCCCAAGGGCCTACCAAGGCCTACAAAGGCGGATGGAATCAACAATGGACTTGTTTGTTTTGTTTTCTCTTTTTTTTTTAAAGTGTTTTGAAAATACATAAGTAAGATAGGAACAGCGGCCGATTAAGTGACAGATAGAAAAAGATAAAGAGAGTTGTAAACCCAAGTTATTCACAAAACTAGCAAGCCAATCCCTCGCACTGACGAGGATAAGTGCCTAAGGATGATGAAAGTGAGTGAATGTGCCAATCATGTGTTGAATATGTGAGAGGCAAAAAAAACGATGGGCTTAGCAAGACAAGCAAAGCAAGCAAGCAAGCAAGGGTAGGGAAACTGCCTTTAGGAGAACTACCATGTGTTATGCTACGAATATGGTGGATCCTAGAGTCGACCACTCCAAAAGACCGAAAAGGGATAAATGTGCACAGATACATGCTGACATGAACAGAATGCCAATGCATAGGGTAATGCAAAGGGAGATGCAAGATGTCATGCTCATGCAATATGCTATGCAACGGTGCCACTGGGATAGTGCCCTTGCAGGGGAAGTGTTCACTTGTCCAAGTGTCGTTTTACAATCAGGTCATCCTGATAGTGCGGATGAAGTTACAAATGCCCATAATACAATACAAAAGAATAAGTGAATATAATGTCTAAAAATTTGTAAGCATCATCACTGTCACGATCAAGAGTAGGAGCCGCCCCCTCTCAAACTGAAAGGGAAAGCAAGAGGAAAGCACCCTCTCCCCGTCAAGCTGAAGAAGAAGGGGAGGGTGTACCCAAGCCGATCCTGGGTAGCAAGTACTAAAGAACCAGCCGGTTGACCGTTTTGGTTAAGATATCTGCAAAATTATCAGATGAAGGCACAAACTCTAGGCGAATAGTGCCTAGCTCAACCTGCTCTCTGGAAAAGTGGAAGTGGACTCCCATATGCCGTGTCAGTGGTGTGATGATCAGATTGCCCGCAAGGGCAATGGCACTCTGGTTGTCGCAGTAGACAACTGTGGGAGAGTCACATCAAAAATGAAGCACCGCCAGTAAACTCCTCAGATAGATGGCCTCAGTGGTGCCATCGAAGAGAGCCCGGTACTCAGCCTCGGCCATGGAAGCCGCCACCGTCTGCCCAATCAGAATCAGTGTACCCCTACAAACATAAACCAGAACCATATGTCAAGCCATAAGAAAAAGTACACCGCAAATAACACAGCACACAAAGACATGCAATCCAATGTGACATCCTAGATGCTGTGAAATACTAACTGAGTATACTAACTAAGTAAGCTAAATCTGGCCTAGTGTGAATTAACCAAAGAAGTTTTCCTACAACAGAACGATAGGTGTGTACATCAAAGGGCTGTCCTAGGGTATCCCTCTTGTCAAGAACATCAATCCCGCCTAACAATCACCTTGTTTGTCCGAGGAGCGAACAAACGATAGGCTTTCGCTTCAGAGGAATTTCCCACAAAAATAAGGAGATCATCTCGGGGAGTAAGCTTACCTATCTTGTCATCAGGCATGTGTATGTACGTACGACACCCGAAGACTCTGAAATGGGAAATAACAGGCCAAGAGCCAAAAAAATGTCGAGGTCTTCTGAGGAAGAGCCGCAGTCGGGCACGGGTTGAGGATGTACACCGAAGTGTTAACAGCCTCCACCCAAAGGCGCTCAGGAAGCTCTGCTACGAACAACATAGAGCTTGCCATTTCCATGACTGTGTGGTTCCTACACTCTACGACTCCATTTTGAGAGGGGTAGAGGTGAGCTGGCGAGAAATGCCATGCTTCTGTAGAAACTCAAAAAACTCGTGGGAGATAAACTCACCACCGCTATCACTCCTCATGCACCCAACACGACGACCAGTCTGGTTATGAACCAGCAGCACCCAAGCAAAAAAATATGTGAAAGCATCTAACTTATGCTTGAGGAAGTACATCCACATGTATCGAGAATGATCATCCACTATCAAAAAGAAGTACAACGCGCCGTTCAAAGCGGCAGTGGACGTTGGCCCACAAAGATCAACGTGAATCAATCTAAGAGGCTCCATAGCTCTATGTGTAGACTGCTGAGGAAATGGGTTACGGTGTTGCTTCCTGAGTTGACAGGCTTTACAGGCATCTCGAGCTAGCTTCAGGCGTGGAAGGCCCTCAACCAACTCATGGTATGGCAACTCATAAAGTGAGTCATAACCAAGATGCCCTAAGCGAAAATGCCAAAGACGCTCATTGTGCGTAGGCTCCCGAGATGTGGCTAAGGCTTGGAAGCTATGAAACACGGAGCCTTCGGCGGTCGGCTCGGTCAGAAAGTGTGTCATGTGGTATAGGCCATTAGGCTGTGCCTCACCGCGAGCAATCACTAAACCAGTCAGAGAGTCAAGGACCTCGACTATGGTCGCTGTAAAGAAAACTGCTCGCCCCAACCAGCAAACCTGCTGAACAGATAACAAGTTCACCCCAAGCTGAGGGACATGATATACATTGTCCAACAAAGCCACATCCGGACCCTTGTCAGTGAAAAAACTGACGCAACCTTGAGCCTGAATCTTGACCGAGGAGTTGTTTCCTACATGGACCCGCCCGGCCACAAGGGCTCGGGTACGGAAAATGTCCTCTATAGAAGTCATGTGATGTGTAGCTTCACTGTCCACAATCCAAACTGGAGCTGAAGTGCTCGGCTGTGACGAGTGGGCCTCTGCAGTAACCTCATCGGGAGGCAACTCACAGATGTGGAAGAAACTCGCATCTGATGTCTCTATGGAGACGATATGGGCCTCTGCAGACCAGTCAGACAAACCCTCTGGAGTTGAAAACGTTGTCGACTGAGATGAGTGTGCGGTGGCAGTGTGAGTCTGACCTTTAAACTAATCCTTGCCATCACCTTGCCTCCCCTGCTGGGGGTTGCCCAACCAAGGGGCGGGGGTCTGAGACTTAGGTTTTTGTGTTGTGCCTCGTGCCTTTGCTCAACACTCGTCGTCAAAATGGCCAACCTTTTGACAATGTTGACAATGCCTATTCTTTTTAGGTGCCACCCAAGTTTGAGTTGTGACTGGGAGTTTTCTTGAGAATCTCCAGATTGATTTAGCTTTTGAGTTTGATTTTGATTTTGAGTGGAGGTTTGGTTTGGTTTGCCCTTCCCTTGTTGCCCTTTCTGAGAATGACTATTCCTTCCACAAAATTGAAGTATTTCTTGGGGATTTTATTTAGGCACAACGTGACCTAATCAAGAGGGACTTGGGAGTCCCCATAGTGGAGAATTTAGCGAGGAGACGCCGATACTCAGCCAACTTGACTTTCAAGTCATCCCGGTCAGTGATTTTGATAAGCTGAAACTCATAGTCAAGATTAATACGACGGGTCCTATCTCAAGCCGCATAGCAGTCAGTCAAGTGTGCCCATCGCTCTGACACTAAGTCAAAATGCTGAAGCTGAGAATGAAACTCTGGCAATAAGCCCTGCATCAGCTCGACAATAGCGGAGGCATTCCTAGCCTTCCATGAGCGGATGACCTCGTATGGAACAAATACGAGATCGGGTTGGGGTTCCAATCCCTGCACTAGATCCCATAGGTTCTGTGAATCAAGGACATGTCTCATCAAATTCGACCAACTAGTAAAGTTTGACCCGTTAAAGCGAGTCTTGTCATTAAATGCATTCTTGGCAAAAGATGAGCTAGAACCATGAGGTATCGGGGGGTGGAATAAGATAATGGTGGGAAAGATGGTGGAGGTGAGAGTGTCTGATAAGAGTAAGAAGGAGGCGGAAGAGGTAGGTAGGCAGAAGTAGGCTGTGAGTGTCCAATGAGTATCGATTGATGCGGAGATACTGGAACATGAATGTTTCCATAAGGTGCCGGTGTAGATGAAGGCACTGGGACACAGTAGCCTTGTTCAAAGTAAGGCTGGGACACAGTATTATGACCAGAAGGTCCACTAGGCAATGCCATGGAGGCAAACTGTGGAGACAACTGATCCACACTCCGGAGAGACTGAATGGGATACCCAGGCTGCAATGATCCCGAAAGTGTGTATAAGGTAGGTGAAACACCACCCGGCTAAGGGAAGGATAAGGTCCTAAAGGATGTGCCTATGTTTCTAGAACCCCCCGAAGTGATGTACAGTACGACGTGAGGTGTCTGAAATGGAAATGTAAATGGTGTAAATAGAAGTGGTGAAGCAAGGAAGAATGTGGTGGGATGGGTGGATTTTGAAAGTGAGGTATATGATGTGCAGATTCTTTTTGTTCATTTTAATCATTTAAAGGCTGAAAATGAAACTGTGAAAATGATGATACACCATGTAATGAAATGAAAGAAACACCAAATTCATTCTGATTATGTGAAGTAGACGGAAAAGAAGGAAGGACAGAAGAAGAGTTACCTGGGTTTTCCTTATAATCCCCGCGACGTGTGTTAACATACAAGAATTGGTCCTCTAAAGAACCTTTTCCATAGTCAACAGACTGGACTCTTTCTTCCACATGATCTCTACCAATATATTGCAAAACAAAAGAGGTAAAAGAAAAAGGCACAAAAGACGAATCAAACGTACCTTGCACCGGAGAGGACGGAAGAGTCTGAAAAAATGGAACATACTCCGGATCTTGCTCTCCAAGAGCGGGGCCCATCCCTGATGGAGGTCTCAACGGGCCTGTAACATTATGAGACTTACGCGCAACATCTGAAGAGTGAAATCCATGCATACCTTCATTTAGAAGCTTTTCTTGAAGGGCAATCCTTCGGTCGAGCTCCTCAATCTTCTTTTGTCGATAGGCTATGATCAGTTTATATTCCTCAGAGGTCAGCTTGCCTATCTTTTCTTCCATGTACTCAGATGTTTCTCCCACAATGTTCGAACTTTGTGAAGCAAGCTGATCGGCCCACTCTCGCTTGATTCTCGACATAAGTTGATCTGGAGACTGAATCGGTGTTGATGTGTTCGAAGTCATTTGAACCTACTATTGTTCTTGCTTCTTGCGAAGAGCTTTCAGATCAAAGGCCTAGGTTTCTCAGAGAGTACCAGGCTCTGATACCATGTAAAGAAAAATACCCTAACACAGAAACATAAACAAAAACCGTACGACAAAGCACAGACTGATAAGAAGAACACAGTTAGGGTTAGGGTTAAAGTAACTCAGAGACAATAAACACAGTGAATAAATGAAATGATATTGTGAGAGTGCACAACGGAAGAAGAACACGAACACAGAGGAGAGGAGAGAGAAAGCAGGGAATGAAGGAAGAAAGTCTGCACTAACTGAGATGAATGCTGAATACACTGAAATGGACAGAGCAGTCCCTGCACGCAGCCCGGAGCGTCAGTGAGGGCACCAGAACAGACTGAAAGCAATGGCAGCACCAATGCCAGAGCGGGAGAGGACGGAAAGAGTGCTGAACCTGCAGGAGACAATGCTGGGAATGACTGGGGGGCTGATATATATAGCCCCAGGCCAGAAATCTGGCCGACCTGCCAAATCTGGCCGACCTGGCCAGATTTGGCCGACCTGCCAGATCTGGCCGACTTTGGCCAGATCTGGCCGACCTGCCCAGAAAACTGGGCCGACTGCACAAAAACAGCCCAGTATGGGCTGTGTGACTCCCGAAGGCTGAAGACTGACAAGAACAGTAACTAATAGACTGACAGAGCTCCTCTGTCTCCTGTCAGACTCTGACAGGAGCTCACAACCAGGAGATGACAGACTGAGAATGATAAAAGAGCAGGCTAACACCCCCTCTCAGATCCTGGGAGGGTCTGAAGACCCAAGAACCGCATGTGATGAAGCAAAGAAGCCTGAGGCAAAGGCTTCGTAAAGAGATCAGCGGCATTGGCCGCCGTAGGACAATAGACCACCACCAGCTCCGAATCCACGATCCGCTCTCGAACATAGTGATACTGAACCTCAATGTGCTTCGTGCGAGCATGAAACACCGGGTTCTTGGCCAGAGCAAGAGCACTCTGGTTATCCACGCGCAGCTCCGTAGATCCTGTCTGGGAAAAGCCAATCTCCGCTAGTAAGCGACGGAGCCAAACTGCCTCCATAGCGGTCGAACATAGGGCCCGATACTCAGCCTCTGTAGAAGAAAGTGCCACAATAGGTTGCTTCTTGCTGCTCCAAGAGACAGCACCGGATCCAAGGGTGAAAGCATAACCTGTAGTGGATCGTCGCGAATCCACATCACCTGCCCAATCAGAATCACTCCATCCAGAAAGAGTAATCCCATCTCCATACATGATCCCGAAGGATCGAGTCCCCTGTAAATAGCGAAGAACCCGCAAGGCTGCCTGCCAATGATCCTATGTAGGAGTCTTCATAAAAGAAGACAATAAAGCCACCACAAAAGAGATATCCGGCCGAGTGTGAAGCAGCCAGATGAGAGAGCCGACAAGGCACCTGTAACGAGTGGCATCTGTAAGGGGGACTCCATCTGTCAAAAGCTTGGACTCTGGGTCCATGGGGCATGAGATAGGCCGACATGCGACCATATCAAACTCCAAAAGAAGCTCGGAGATGTACCTGTGCTGCGAGATAAAGATGCCCTGTGCCATCTAATAGATCTCCAGGCCTAGAAAGAAGTGAAGGATCCCGAGATCCGTCATGTCAAACTCCTGCTGAAGAATGGACCGAGTATGCTCCACCTGCTGAGTGTTGCTCCCTGTAATGATAAGATCATCCACATACAAGATAAGGAAAACAGAAAGGGAATCCACAACCCGTAAGTAGAGATTGGGATCATGAGCGGAGCGCGCAAAGCCACTCTGTAGAAAGAAGCGGTCAATCCTCTGGTACCAAGCACGAGGAGCCTGCTTCAGGCCATAAAGAGCCTTCCGCAGCCTGTAGACATGATCCTCCTTCCCCTACACAAGAAAACCAGGAGGCTGTGTAACATAAATCTCCTCCTCAAGAACGCCATTCAGAAAAGCAGACTTGACGTCCATCTGATAAACAGGCCAACGGTGGTGAGCAGAAAGAGCCAAAAGAACTCGAATGGTGGACATCCTAGCTATAGGAGCAAAAGTCTCGAAGTAGTCCAAGCCTGCGCGCTGTGCAAAACCCTTGGCAACAAGCCTAGCCTTATGCTTGTCCAAGGAGCCATCTGCAAGATACTTGGTCTTAAAGACCCATTTCACACCTATCACCTTCCGTTTCTCGGGACGTGGAACAAGCTCCCAAGTATGGTTTCGCTCGATGGAATCGAGCTCGGCCTGCATAGCCTGTCTCCAAATATCCTGTGCAAGAGCCTCCTTCACAGTAGAAGGCTCGGAATCCTGAAGAATCTGTGACATAAGAGCATAGTTCACACATAGTGAACTATCCCGCTGGGCCTGTAAACGAGCTGAGCGTCGTGGACCTGTAGAAGAAGCAGGAAAGTGTGTAACACCTGAGTCCTGCATGAGCCGGCGATACCATAAGGGAATCCTGAGAGACTCCTGCTGCTGCGAAGGAGACCGGGGGGTCTCCGGAACCTGCAAAGCACCCAAATCAGAGAGGGACTCCCCCTCACCAAATGAAGGTAGATCCTCCGCATCGGAAGAAGGCTGTGTATCCCGTGAAGATCCCGAAGTGGAGGTGGAAGAGCTCGTAGAAGACGGAGGCACATCCACCAAAGGGGAAAGGGTAGCCGAAGGAGGAGGAATCGGGGGGGTGCTAAGGGTATCCTGGAAGGAAGAGAAGGTAGAGAAGGTGGGGGGAGGGTCCGTCGATGACGAAGAAGCACCTGTAATGGAACCATCAATCGGATCCTCAGAGGCCGAAGCCTCATCAAAGATCACATCCCTGCTCACCTCAACCTTCCGTGTCGTCGGGTCGTAGAGCCGATATCCCTTCGTGGTCGTGCTATAACCCACGAAGATAAGCTTTCGCGACTTAGAGTCGAACTTCGTCTTCCTCTTCTTCTTGTCCACATGGACAAAAGCATCGCACCCAAAGATGCGAAAATGGGACACGGAAGGCTTCTTTCCAAAGAAAGCCTCATAAGGACTCATGTCCTGTAAAGCCGAAGTCGGAGAGCGGTTGCGAATATGCACCGCTGTAGCCACCCCCTCACCCCAAAGGAAATGAGGAAGACTCCTATGCTCGCATAGATCGGGCCATCTCCACCATAGTCCGATTCGCACGCTCCACCACACCATTCTCAGATGGTGTGTTCGGATGTGAATACTCCACCCGAATACCATGATCCCTGCAAAACTGAGAGAAAAGGTGAGAAGTGAACTCGCCACCGTGATCAGCTCGAACGCCACGAACCTGGGAAGTTGTTTGGGTCTCCACAAACACCTGCCACTCACAGAAACGGGAGTACGCCTCGCTCTTGTACTCCAAGAAATAAGGCCACACATAACAACTAAAGTCGTCCACAATCAGCATCAAATACCTGGCCTTCCCAAGGGAGGCCGTGCCCATAGGTCCGCAAAGGTCGGTGTGAACCAACTCAAGCGGAGAAGTAGCCCTCCTAGAAGCAACCTGAGGGTGAGGCTGCCTATGCTGCTTGCCCCTCAAGCAGCTAGGGCACAAAGTGTGAAGAGGAGGGAAATCTGGAAGTCCCTCCACCATCTTCCTCCGAGAAGCCCGCCGAAGAGAATCGAGGTTCAAATGACCATACCGAGCATACCAAAGCAGCCCAAGCTCATGGGAAGTCCTCGCAGCCAAGGCTGTGAGCGTATAAAGCCCACCCTCCTGTGTACCTGTCCAAAGAGCATCACCTGTAGAAGCATCCTCCACTGTGACTGCATCCTGTGTAAAAATGACTCGGGTACCTAGCTGAGTAAGGCCATGCACAGATAATAGGTTAAAACCCAAATCAGGGACATAGAGAACGTGGGCGGAGGAAGACCGCCTGTCAGAAAACATAGGTAAAGTCCCCACGCCTCGAACAGGGACTGTAGAATTGTCACCAATGGTGACTATACCCCCTCTGGAACGAAGATCCTGAAGCCAATCCTGGCGGAAGGTCATATGTGAAGATGCTCCACTGTCGACGAGCCAAGGCTTCTCCAGTGTGGTAGAAGCTAGGGCTGTATCCTCCTCAACAAAGACATGCACAAACGCAAATTCTGTTGTGGCTGGGGCCGCCTTCGAGTCCTTCTCCTTAGGCTTCAAATGGGGATACTTCTGCCAACACTTCTCCTCGGGATGAGTGCCCTTCCCACAATGGGGACATTTGGGCTTCTTCTCCTTCGCATCCTTCTTGTCCTCCTCCTTCTTGTCCTTGGCCTTCTCCTTCTTTTGTTTCTTCTTCTTGCCGCCACCTGTGCCGGCCGTAAATGCCTTGGTGGAGCCACTGGCTCCCACCTCTTTGAGTCGCTCGTCATGCTCCAAGACAAGCGGGGAAAGCTCCTCTCATAGGAGTGTCTCACGAGTCACGGGTCCTCGAGGTGATGAGGCTGGTATAGAAGACATCATAACGGGGTGATGGCAGCTGAGTCAACAGAATCATCGCCATATCCTCAGACGATATCATACGACCAAGAGAGGCTAACTCGCCTCACATATCCTCCATCTTCGTGATGTGCTCCTTCATGGAAGGAGAATCATCAAGACTGAGCATCCGCAACTTCTTCTCCAAGGAAATCTTGTGGGCAAACGTCTTGTGCAGATACAAAGACGCAAGCTTCTTCCACACTTCCGCCGCGGTCTGTAACCTGTGAACATGTACAAGAACGGAATCATGTAGACTCATAAAAAGAAAGGAACGGGCTCGAGAGTTGAGCCTATCCCACACGGCTGCACGGTCCATAGAGGTGCCATCGGACGAATCCGCGGGGGGACGGTCGATGGGCGAAGAAACAAGCTCCCAAAGGTCAAATGTATCGAGGATGCATGCCACCTTGCACGACCAAAGGGAGTAGTTGGAACCATCCAACTTATCTTCCTTCGGAAAGGAAGGGAGAATCGGCACCTGAATGGAGGGAATCAAGGAAGGCATCCGCACATCTGAAGCAGTCTTCACGGAAGATACCTTCGCGGTAGATGGAACCCTCTGAGATGCATGGACTGAAGAAGGACGAGTGCGAGGAGGTTCTTCCCGATGTCCAACCTCGTGATAATCCCGCCTCCGCTCAGAGGAATGATGAGAAAGAAGTTCATCCTCTGAGTCATCAAAGCCTGAAAACTGGTAAGACATCTTCCAATCTGCAAAATACCAAAGAAAGTTGTGCCGACGTCGAAATATGACCAGCAGTGTGGTCACCAACCACCAAGACGCAGGCTAAGAATGCCTACAAACACCTGGATCTGCAAAACGCAAAGATAACTGATGACGATCACCAGAAAAGAGACCACCAGCACCAGGAAACAGCCAGGAAATGAGTCGCCAGCAGGAAAAGTACCGCCTGGAGTGGTAGCGACCAGCAGAACTGCAAAACGCAGGCTGAAGATGAGTCGCCCAGCAGGAGGGACAGCCTGATGGAAAATGCAGGGATGATATGTCGCTGGATGACGTGGCAGCCTCTGAAGACAGCATTTGCAGCAAACGCAGGAAGAAAAGCCTCCAACAGGGGCCGCCTGGGCAGTTGTTGATTAGATGACAGCAGCAGAGAGGTATCTCTCTCCAGTGGGTATGTCCTCCGTGCTCTCAATCAGGTGATGATACCATGTGAGAGTGCGCAACGGAAGAAGAACACGAACACAGAGGAGAGGAGAGAGAAAGTAGGGAATGAAGGAAGAAAGTCTGCACTAACTGAGATGAATGCTGAATACACTGAAATGGACAGAGCAGTCCCTGCACGCAGCCCGGAGCGTCAGTGAGGGCACCAGAACAGACTGAAGGCAATGGCAGCACCAATGCCGGAGCGGGAGAGGACGGAGAGAGTGCTGAACCTGCAGGAGACAATGCTGGGAATGACTGGGGGGCTGATATATATAGCCCCAGGCCAGAAATCTGGCCGACCTGCCAAATCTGGCCGACCTGGCCAGATTTGGCCGACCTGCCAGATCTGGCCAACTTTGGCCAGATCTGGCCGACCTGCCCAGAAAACTGGGCCGACTGCACAAAAACAGCCCAGTATGGGCTGTGTGACTCCCGAAGGCTGAAGACTGACAAGAACAGCAACTACTAGACTGACAGAGCTCCTCTGTCTCCTGTCAGACTCTGACAGGAGCTCACAACCAGGAGATGACAAACTGAGAATGATAAAAGAGCAGGCTAACAGATATGACTACTAATAATACAATGCTCATGCAACAAACACACTATGCAGTGAATGAATACTAAACCTCGAACTCCTGTATCTCTAGGATCAAGGCAGAGGTAATGAGCTGGAGAGTATGTCGTAATCCGAACGAATCCTGAATCGCAGCAAGGCAACCTCCGGATGTCGAACACCAGCAAACACAGTAGTCAGAAGCTGGATCTGATGCAGACAGCAGTGAGGAGAGAGAAAGACTAAAAACGAAGCCTGCAGGAGAGAGAAAGACTGAAAACGCAAGCAGGACAGCCTACAGGAGAGAGAAAGACTAAAAACGGAGCCTGCAAGAGAGAGAAAGACTGAAAACACAAGCAGGACAGTCTGCAGGAGAGAGAAAGACTGCAGCAACTGCAGACGAGAGAGAAAATTGTCAAGGCGGCAGCTGGAGCCTGCAAATGCAGCAGTTTGCTGGCATGGCAGGCTGTACGACAGCAGTGCAGATGAACAGCAGTCAGTTGCCAGGTAGAAACAGCAGCAATCAGCGTGTGGAGGGCTGGAAACAAGCGCCAGACTGTAGGGAACAGTGATGGACAGCAAGGGCTGAGATGTCCTCCGTGACCGAGGTGTGGGCAGCAAGCTACTAATTAATAACTCTCTTTCGAACTGCCTTGTTCCTATTTCCATTCCTAACTCCCCCCCGAACCCTGTACGGGCGCCTAAGGCTCCCGGGCGGTCATCTCTCGTGCTGTTTCCCCATAAGTTACATTTATTAATGTAATAGTGTGTGTGTGAGTGAGTGAGTGAGTGAGTGAGTGTGTATGAGCTAAAAACGAGAGATTATACCTACTAAACTAAAAGTGATAAGGTAGACCAATCCCCTAACTCAACTCAAGTTATCTAACTCTAGAAGTGATGGCACAACTTATTAATGTAGTTGTGTTCACACTACAAACCAACTAATTGAAACATTGGATACTACCCATAGAATTGGCAAATTCTAACACCTCTCTATAGTACCAATGTGGTAGAAGTACAAGAAGATCAATCACCAAAGGGTTGTAAGTTCAAGGACTTTCAAAAAGCCTCAAACTTCTCATGAGGAAGTGCTTTGGTGAGAATGTCTGCAACATTCTTCTATATAGGGACATACATCAAACTTATCTGTCCTACATAGCATCTCCTCTGACATAATGGTAATGTATCTCAATGTGTTTCGTGTGACTATGAAACACATGATTCTCCGCTATTGCAATAGCACTTTCATTGTCAGAAAGAATGGGTGTAGGACTCTCCAAAGAAATTTGTATATCAGCCAACAATCTATGTAGCCATATACATTCCACTTTGGTGGTGAAGGTTACCCTATACTTGGTCTCACAAGACGAGGTAGTCACTATAGGTCGTTTTTTACTTAGCCATGAAATGCACGAATGGCCCGAAAAGAAACAATGCCCACTAATAGACTACCTATGGTCTAAATCACCAACCCAATCTGAATTGTTGTAAGCCTATAAATCCAAATCTCCCCCCCCCCCCCCCCCCCTTGAAATAATAAAGCATATGACTGAGTACCTTGTTTAAAAATCCGCTTGACAACTTGCCAATGTAGCATCCATGGGCTGTACATAAACTTGCTCACCTAAGATATTGCATATTGTATGTCTAGACGTATGTTGCAAAGATAAATAAGACAGCCAACAGCCTTGTTGTAAATTGCAACATCAAACATCTCTTTACCATTATGCATGGACACCTTGAGTGCTCACTCCATAGAAGTGCACACAGGCTTGCAATCTTGCATATTAAATCTATGCAAAAGCTTATCCA
Organism: Lygodium microphyllum; assembly: GCF_053477565.2. Lineage (NCBI taxonomy): Eukaryota > Viridiplantae > Streptophyta > Polypodiopsida > Schizaeales > Lygodiaceae > Lygodium > Lygodium microphyllum. The sequence goes on from NC_141144.1 coordinate 640,367, forward strand.
CATACTGTGATTGCAACATGATAATGCCATGCTTATTTTGGATAAATTGAATTCCCAAATAGTAGTGTAAATAGGCAATATCTAATATAGCAAAAGTATGTTTCATTTTAGCCTTGAAATTTGCAATTTTATACTCTTTTGGTTCAATGAGCAGCATATCAAAAGTATGTTTCATTTTAGCCTTGAAATTTGCAATTTTATACTCTTTTGATCTAGTAAGCAGCATATCATCTACATATAGAATGATAACCAGCAAGTCCCCCTTGAAGGTTGAGAGAGAGAGAGAGAGAGAGAGAGAGAGAGAGAGAGAGTAGACAATTTTAGCTGAAAACAATAGATTGTACTTGCTAAACTAAAAGTGATAGAGTGAAAGTACAACCTTAGGTCTAAGGTAGACCAAACCCCTAACTTAACTCAAGTTAGCTATCTCTACAACTAACTCTAGAGGTGGTGACACAACTTATTAGTGTAGTTGTGTTCATGCTACAAACCAACTAATTGAAACATTGGGCATTGCCCATAGAATTGGAAAATTCTAACATGCATTAATTACTAGCTCATGGTTTTTGAATTTCTTATACAAAGTAGTCAAATGTGTCCAATGTTCTGTCTCGTTCTTTGAGTAGACTGATGCCATCAAAGAATGTGCAAATGAAAGACTTGTGGGCTCAAAAAATCTAATCCAACATGCAAATAAATATCGAAAGTGCATTTGTAAGCCCAAATGGCATGAACAAGTACTCATATACCCCAGAAGTACAAGTGAGTAAAAGGGTGATGAATTGGGCTGAATTAACCCTTTTTCCAATAGCTACTTGTTTAAAATGCACCCAAGTTGCTAGTGCCTTGCCTTGACTTGCATCAAAACCATTGTGACCATCATTGAAGCGCGTCCTCTTTTCAGAAAGTTGTGCACTTTTGAATGCTCATAAAAATTGCCCCCAAAGTGGGCTGCATCAAATTGTTGAATGAAGGTCAAAGCCTTCAATCTATTTTGCATATCATTAAAGGTTTCAAATTTGACTATTGCCCCACCTTTGTAGTCTTTAACTTCACCCAAAACTATCAAGTTATCACATGACACACACTAGTGGCTGCAAAATGGTGACCTCAATGATGTCATTGCTATAGTTGTATTTAACATATGCCCAATAGGGCCTCTGAATTGACCAAACACTCCACTTTGCATTCTTGGCTGTATACCAATGTTAGCATATATGCCACACATTTCGGATTGCAATACCCCATGATAATTCCCCTAAACACCTAACATAGGTGGCTGAAAACCAAGTACATTTTGTGTGCCAACATTAGCAAGTGCAGTGGCATCCATGCTTGAGCTAAAAGACATATTATTACTTAATCAACTCTTAATTAAAGCGCTAAGACTCAAATTTTCCACGCTTTTACTAAAAAGAAACATGATCCTAAAGAGTATCTACGTCCCATAAGCCAAACCCTAATTTAGGAGGACCCATCCATCTATAAATAGAGAAGCTGCCCACCGCTCAGCCCCAATCCTATTTTGTAGATTGCTGGCATTTGTCTCTACTGTCCACCCCCCGCTCATGAAGGTTATCACAGTTCTAGCTGTTGTTCACTGCTATCTACATTGGGCATCTACTCTCCGCACCTCTTTCACAGAGGATATCTCAATTCGAGCTGCTGTTCACTACTGTCTACATATGGCACCTACTATCAAGCCCTCCACATCTGTTTGTGACTGTTTACAGCTTGCTGTACAGCCACATACTGTTGCATTTGTTGCTAGCATCATCATCCTCAATGCCAACCTTAGATCTATAGTCACCAGCTGCTAATGTCATCAAACTGTCAGCATTTTGCTGATCCAGCCATCGTCTACATTGCCATGTGTCACCCTGATTTGCATTTTTCTGTTCCAGCCTTCCTGTGGACTGCCACGTCATCAGATCATCAGCGTTTTGCTTATTCTGCCCATCTTTCACTGATCCATCCACACATGAGATGTGTTTGCTGCTCCCAATATGTTTGAAGGCTTTCTACTGCATTTCAAGATTTGTCAGAGTATGACACATTCTCTAGCTTATACTTTTAGCCCTAGTCCTAGAGATATAGGAGTTGGAGGGTCCGTATTTTACCTTCGCATAGTGTGTTTGCTGCATTGAGCATCATATATATTCAGCATTCATTCTTTCATTATCTTCTTCAATGTTCCTTGTTATATGATTGTGTTTTGTAGACAAGTATTTCTTTACATCAATAGCCTAAAACATTGATCCACCCCCAAATTGACTTGGATGCATAGATGTTTGAGGAATTGCTTGCTATCCATGAGAAACATGTTGCACATTATTCCCTAATGGATGATCGTGCTTGCTGTCCATGAGAAACATTCAATTACAAAAGATGGTGATATCCTAGCAACGGAACCATAAACTCGCCTTTGGAACCCAAAGGGCAGTAGATCACATTGTAGCAAACACTTGATTCAACTTAATAGTAAATTCAGCAAGAAAAATCCACACACAACTAAAGCTAAATGCTCCTACGCCACACATGGCACCTGTTGGACCCAAAGCTTCGCACCCCTTTTGGTATTTCTATAGATTAATGATGTATGCTCGGAATTAGTTACAAATAGTTGTATTTCAACGATTTCTCGTAACACAACTAATTCACGACTGCACAATAATCTTGTCACTTTTAATGTTAAACTCCAACCAAGTGGCGCTTATTCAAAAGTCTAAATGAACGCTTCCAACTTACCAAACCTAAAAATTACAGCGGCATTAGAATCCAATTTCATGAAGCATTTACCTAGACATTGTCCTATATACTTCGCATGCAATCCCACATTGTTCCTCTCCCAAACAAAGAGATTTCTCGTTATGGAAGTATGAGACTATCACTTTCTTTGTGACAGTTTTCCAAAAAGTACACTAGACTTGAGATATTAGAGGAGAAGAAAGGATCTCAGCCCATAGTGTTGTAATAACCTATTTTCTTGATATTTAGGTCAAAAACAATAGCATACCTTACTGTAAACAAAGTTACAAACCTGTCAAATGATTCCCCATGCCAAGAGAAGGTTAGCTACTGTCCACACTCCATCCATGCTATGAACTCATATTCCATGACTAAACCTATAGTTTTTGTAACAAAGAATATAAGAATGGCTATCTGTAAACTTGGGTTGCTCAAATAAGAGATGAGAAGCCCGAAATAGCCAAGATGAGCTTTCCAAATAAGTAACCAATTGCTTCTTAATCAAATCTCATTTTTAATGGGCTAATTAATGACTTACTTATTTATCATAAGTGAGATGCTCATTGGTCCAAACTTAAGCTCAAGGCCTACTTTATAACTCAAGTGTCCTAAGTGAGCTACTTACTAGACGAAACTTTCAATGTAACTAAATTCCAAAGTGCAAACTTTCACATTGCACCTTGTTACTTTTGCCTTGCTCTTGTATCACATAGCCTATACACTTATCCACTGTGTACTCAATGTCAAATCCTTCATTGCTTGTACAATGGTCACTGTGCCAAGGGCTAGGTTTATCAAAATCAAAGTTTATTTTAATTAAAAACCTTTTTGAAGTTTAATTAAATAATCAAGTTCATTTCTCTTTTGGTGACACTTTCTCCATATGTTTTCATATAGCCAACATGGATAGATATGAAAGTATGATTGGAGATGCGGTATACAAACACTTTCAACTCTAACCTACAAGGAGCAAATCTTACCACCTCTAGCATCAAGGGCTCATCCTTAGGAGCCTTTTCTTTTGGGACCTAGTTACCACCCTATCTTTATCATCACTACCATTGGACAAGTCAAACCACCCCATTGTGGAAAATGCAGCTTGCTTTGGCTATAGTTGCCATCCTCACCTATTTGTTGCAATCTCTAGACAGAAACTCAAATGAAAATGCAACTTTCCTTGGTTGTACCCTTTCTTAGTTGTTATAGCCTCCAAGCTGCACCAGCAAATATGCAATTCTCTTCCCCTGTTTTGGCTACTCTAAAACTATCCCAACACTAAAAAGCAACCTATTCCACTACTACTAAATTATCAAGCTTGGTTGACCCTTCTTGAGAGAGCATCCAACTCCAACTTCAATATGCTCAAATTTTGTCCTAAGCATGTCACTATTCATACACTTGTGCATATCAATGCATATAAGCATGGTGTCCTATTATTGCCTATATATATCACTCAGTTGTGTCATGCACACACTCTTGAATTGCCGACTACAATTGTGAAGTACTTAGTAATAGTTCATGCAATGAAGTCCAAGCATTTCCTTACATGTGAAGATATCTTGAGGAGCTTACACTCCAAGGCTATGGCCAAAATTTCACTTGGCACGATGGGGGACAAGATGCCATGTCAAAGGGTGAGTGTTTTCTTCCTTTCTCTCTTATTACCACAATAAAATTGAATTGGCAAAGAAGTATTGCTTGCAATATAGCCAACCACTGTGGTGATTTTGGTGACTAGTGCTAGAGGTCACCGAGCACCCTACAAGTGGCAATGATGAAGAGGAAGATGCATGAGGACAAGGACTCAAAGGGAGGCAGAGGTGTGCTTACAACATTTGGGCTAGGTAGGATTGCAACAACCAATTGTTTTGGGCAACCTATAGGCGATGGCAATCCTTGCATATGGATGTTGGTTGTCATGGAGACAATTAATTTTGGCATTGTAACAGCCCAAACCCCAAGTTGGGCAATGGGAGACATTGGCAAGAGTTGTCATAAGTTATGCTATACAAGTACTTGTGGGTGCTTGGTGATAATCTTGGTCTAGAGCATTAAATAGCCTTGGGAAATGACTTACGGTGTCATTTGGGTTAGACAAAATTAAAATATTTAATGCTAGAATAAAGCTAATGGAAGTTAGAACAACTTTCAAGTTCAAAAGCTTAGCACACTAAACGTAGATGGGCAGAGATCAGTTCATGGGCAGGAACGAGATTTTTAAATTTTGAACCATCGAATAATTGTTGGAAATGAGAATCTAAACATTGAGGCTGCATTAGAATGTGTGCCATTTTTCAAGCTAAGAGAGAACCTGCCATGCAAGCCTATGAGAGGCTGTCTAGGTCTAGTGAGGTGGTGGAAGAGCCATTCTAGAGTTATCAACCACTGTAGAAGCTGATTCCAACCAAGGAGAGGCTACCAAAACCATGCTACAACTAGCAAGAGACCCCTAGACAGCAAGCAACAGCATTTTGCAATTGTCCAGGAGTAGGCAACAACATTCTTGACCCCTCGAGCTATATGCGACGGCTTCTAGGGTTTGGCAATGGGCAACATCAAAATTATAGGCTGCCGGAGCACTAATCTGATCATTCTCTCTCTCTTCAAGATTTGGTTGATTCTCAGCCATTCTTAGCAGATTGATCGTGGATGGCAGTCCAATTGCTGTCGAAATCCTAATTTGAAATTGGGGAAACATGCCCATTAATTGGAAACCCCATGATCAAGGAAGCTATTGCAATTAGAGAAATTGCAGCAGATCTGAAGGGCATTGTACATCCACATTGAAGTTGGCCCACATACAAGCAAAACTCAGTCTGATTTAGGCCAATTTGAATTAGAATTGAGGAGCAAATTGGATTCCTGATGCCTTTGGTCATTGTGACAGCCCAAAGTAATGGAATTTGTAGAAAGGTCAGCCGACATCTCGGTGTACTACAGATTCAAAGGAATACCAGTTAATGAAATATCGCAAGAGATGCCAGTTTGCAATCAATCAAGTGTTGCATGTCCGATATGTTAAGCTAAAAAAGATGCATTGCACATTAAATCTTCATTAACTCATTAAAACAGTCCCAAAACTCAAATATTACCGAAGTTTCTATGTCCCATAAGCAAACACCCAAACTTTGGGAGGATCCACATCCACAAATAGGAGGCTCCATGGCCACTCAGTTTATCCCTTGTTTTTCAAATTACCCCACTTCTTCCATCAGCTAGCACCCTCTTCCTTTGTGCACCTTCAGTTTGTGAGACATCATCATGACTTGAACCACCCTATGATGACATGCTTGCTGTAATGCACTCAGCTGATCACAATTTTAGCAAGAACGCAACTTCTTTGGCTTGCACACAAGTGCCTCGAGCCCACCTACTCAAGGGACTTGATGTATCCCGGCAATGGAAGCATGAAACCAGCTTTCCTTCTTGGAAAAGTTAGTAGATGACCTAATTTACCACAAATTACAGCAAGCAATAAATACACAAACGTGGATTTGCAAACTTTACCACCAATCTTGAACATTCAACACCGGGTTGGCCCCAACAAGTGGCACCCCTTGCGATATTTCATTATCTTGTATTACTAGAAGGTTGAACTACACTAAGACACTGGCTGATCTCTTTCAATCTTCAATACAATTGCTGAAACCAGTTTTTGGAAGCCCAAGGGCAGTAAACCACATGTTAGCAAATACTTAACTCATCTTAACAGTAAATTCAGCAAGAAAACTCCACACACAATTGGAGCTAGAAAGCTTTGTTAAGAAATGACTGAGCAACTAGAGAGACAGTAGGATTTGCAGGGAGAGACACAGAGTGTGTACGGCAAACACTAAGAAGAGAAGAGAAACTCAGATGAATGTATGAAATAATTAAGTGAATCTGATACAAGGGTGCTATAGCAGCACGAAAGATGCCCTAGAGAAGGGAGACTACCGAAGAAGCCTCTAAGTTTGCAAACACAGGGATAATGAGGTGTAACCAACCTTCCCTCCGTGGATGGGTGGTAAATCCCTGATTACAACTTAATTATAGCAGCAAAAAAATACAAATTTACCTACTGATCTTGGACAATGCACACCCGATTGGCCCCAAAATTGGCACCCCTTTCGGTATTTCTTTACCTTTATTGAAGAAAAAGTTGATTTACAATGGGATTCTCCTAATCCCCTTCACAATCCAAACTCCCCTTGCTATCCAAAGTGACTAGCAAGTCTTCAATCTATTTTGCCCCTTGATTCGGGCACTTAAGTGGCCTTCACCCACTTCATAGACGATGGAAATGCCCCAAATTCAATGACTGGCTAGTCCTCCACCTGAATTTAGCAGAAATTCACCTTCAGCCCTGTTGAATCCAAGTCTTGGAGCTTCCAATTTCTGGCACACTTCCCGAGGCTACTGCTAAACCCTGATTTCTGCTGTAAATTCGAATTTACAGCAAAGAAATTTGCAATTTCTTAGCCTCCAAGGGTCCAAATGCTGAGATCTTCGGAGCAAGGCTGTGAAATGACTAGGAGATGAGAGAGAAAGCTATAGAGGAAGAAAATCTGTCATTTACTGCTGCTACCCTGTCTCAACAGCTTGTAGATGCAAAGAACCGAAGAAAATCAGTCAATTACTGCTACTGCCCTATCTCAACAGCTTGTAGATGTTGTCACTTGCTGTTGATTGGTCTTCTCCAGCTCCTAGCTGCCTCAAAAGGTTCTCCAATGGCTGAAAATCAGACTAGCAACATCTCCTCTCTCTCTCTCTTGCAGGCTGAATACACTAAAACTGCCTCTCTCCAGCCTCTAAAGATGTTTTTCAGTCTTGCAAGAGCATTTTTAACAAGTGGCAGTCTTCCCAAATGGTTTTTCCAACATTATCCATAATTAAATATTAATTTTTAATTTTTAAATACTTAAAATTAATCTAATAATCATTTCAGTACCCTGAAAAATAATCTGACTGGCCAATAATTAAATTAACTAGACAATTTCCATTCCCGAGTGTCTCTGTGCCATCTTTGACCATCAGATTGGTGTTAGGTACCATTAAACGCCACTTCTCTAGTGTCACCAACTGACACTTATGGCCAAATGAATGACCTAGGTCAACAACTAGCACCAAATACCACCAAGTACCTATGCAGCATAGCTTATAGCAACTTTTGCCTTTAATATCCCGTGATTTCCTCGGGTCCCAGGCTTGTAAATTTACTTTAACCCCAGTTACACCTCACATGTGCAATATTTACTTAATCATGTAATTAAAAATTAATCCACATATTAAGTGAGGTTTCAAACAATACATGTCCTCATGACATGAGGTGTCGCCTAGAACAAGGAGACTGTCATCGAAAAGGAGCCTCTGAGTCTGCAATGCAAGCATGGAGACTGGTGTCTGGAGCAGGAAGATTGCCATCGAAGGGTGAGGAGCCTCTAAGTCTACAAACGCAAGCCTAATGACTGATGCCAGGTGTTGGGGAGTGATGCCGGTGGTGAAATCTAGAGGACACAGACTACAAAATGCAAATCAGGGAAGCCTCTGGACATGAGGACTAATAGAGGAAAGCTGCAACAAGATGGAGGAAGGTTCTAGACTGCCCAAACACAAGCAACAGTGGCCTCTGAGCCTAATGCCAATTGGAGGAGAAAGTCGCCAATTGTGAAGGAAGTACCAGGATGTCAAACGCAAGGATGCAGGGCCGAGGGATGATGACACTAGCTCTGATGATGACTAATGCCAAGATGGAGAAGAAGTAGAGACTGCCAAACGCAAGCATCTGGAGCTTAAGGAAGCAGTCGCCACTGTCGATGATGACGCCAGTAGAGAAGGAAGAGCCTATCACCATAAACGCAGCCCTGTAGATGGAGGAGACTGGTGACTAGCAGCAGGAAGGAGTGGAGATAGCGGAAGGAGAGGAGAGGAAAGAGAAAGATTATGGTCTCATAAAGTAAGTGTGGTGTCAAGTTGGTGAAGAATGAATGGGTGGTGTCGAATATGTAGGCACAAATTGTTACATTAATAAGGTAATTATGGGAGACAGGTGCGAGGGATGACCGTCCGGGGGCCTTGGACACCCGAACGGGGTCAAGGGAAGCCTAGAAAGTAAGAGAGTCCAAGAATAGTAGGACTCACCTCAAGTTGACTGCTGGCAATCGGATCACGATTAGGGGGGCCAACAACCTTCTAGGCGAGGCTGGGTGGTGAGACGAGGAGAGATCTCTCGTGCTATGGTATGGAGGACAGAAGAAAGGCATTGGCAAAAATAAGGAAAGGATGTAACATTGGTATCAGAGCGTCGGGCTGTGTTCTGACGAAGGGCTTTTTCGTTCACGCTTCAGCTAAAGACGAGGAAGTAATAGCTGTAGATTGGCACGACTGGCAAGGGCGAATCGTGAACGAGTTCCGTCTGGCTTCCGTGACGAGTTCCCTCTGGCTTCCATGTGACGTGATAGCTGCAAATTAGCGATGTGACAACTACAGATTGGCAGGATACGAATCCAGCGAAGGCGTCACCAGCATGGACGATGCAAGACGTGTCTTAGTGATCACATTAGTTCATATGTGATCTGGCAGGGGGGTGTTTAATTCTATCCTCATCCTACGTCTCTGCCCGACAAGCCTTATTCCCACGCGATCGGCACAGTTTGGAGGAAAGTTGAACTGTTCCTCACGTCTTTTGCTATCACTAAATTGTAAAGGCCATCGACATCTGCCCTATCACCGTAATCAGGGAAGTACCTCATCTTGTACGCAAATTTCTTATATTTGCTTTCCAATTCCAGTGTATTAATGGAGGGGAAAGGGAGAGAGGGAGTAATTGAGGGTTTTAGTTCTGGGGACCAACCTATGGTAGATCCCCATGAAACGGAGATACAAGAAGAACAATGGGAAGAATTTTTTGCCAACGAGAACAATTTGATGATCTAACTGCTCGTGTGCAGGCACAAGGGGTTCAAATGGAAATTTTAACTCAAACACTCACCAAAATAAAATCTCAATTAGCTTTATTACTAGAAAGGGATAAAAATAAGCTAGAAACCTCGGATATTCCATCTTCATCGAAAGATTTGGATGTGACTATGCGAGATCCTAAAGAACCCCACCAAAAATTGAGGGATAATCCAGTCTTAAAATATATGAAACCCCCTCAGTTTCACGGGGAGGAAAAAGACAGAAATAAAGATACTATCTTTAATTTTCTCCAAAAATGGAAGGATTTTCACAAACTTAAAAATACTCCACCACATCTCCAAGCACTGGAGGCCAATTTAACTTTGGGGCCAAAGGCATATAAATGGTGGCGAACTTTAAAGGAGGCAAATAAAATACCTGAAACTTGGGCTCAATTTGAATCGGTCTTTTTGAAAGAATTACTTCCTGAAAATGAAATGGAAAGAAATTGGGAAGATTGGGATTATGTCAGACAAAAGGGAAGACCCTTGCTAACATATCTGGAGAAATATCGTGAGATAATCCTCAAATTGGAAGGAATAGATGAATTTCAAAAGACAAGAGGATTCAATTCATTATGGGACTAGATAAGGCCTGTAAAAAGGAAGTGAAAAGGAGCTCACCTAAGACACTTGAAGAGGCAATTAAATTTGCACTAATCAATGAAGATAGTACGCAACCAGGTACACTCACTAGTCTCACTGATACGGAGCCCAAGACTAAGGAATTGGAAACCTCAAAATTTGTAGGCAAATTTAAAAGGAAAATGCCATTTCTTAAGGGCAAGAAACAACCCTTTGAAAAGAAACACTATGTTAGGCCAAAGTTAAGTCAAGATGACTTTAATAAGGCCAAAAAAGAAAGGCTGTGTTTCAATTGCCTATCCCCTAACCATGCTGCTTGGAATTGCCCTCAAAGGAAAAAGGGGGAAGATAAAGGAAAGGATAAGGACAAGGGCAAAGGAAAAGAAAAACAAATCCATGTAGTGCAGACCCTAGAATTAAAGGGGCATGTAAAGTATAAATCTTTAGAGGTTTTGCAAAGGGATGTACAACATAGGTGTTGTATGTCAACTTCTCTATGGCAGTCTACTTTTGGGCCACATGATTTAGTTAGAGTGCATGGATTGATAGCTGGAAAGAGGCTTAGAGTCATGATTGATGACTCTGCTACCCACAATTTCATAAATTATGCACTTGTCAAAAAATTGAAACTTCCCCAACAAAAGAGTGGGTATCAATATGTTGTTCGTATGATGCAAGGTCAAGATAATAAAATATGGGATACAATGGTATCCAATTTGAAAATTGAGATTCAAGGATATAAAGATAAACTTGATTTCCAAATTATGAATATGGAAAGAACCGATATTGCTTTAGGGAGGGAGTGGCTATGGGGATTGGAACCATCCTTAAAACGTAGTTATCATCATAATACACTGGAATTTGAAAGAGATGGTAAGACTTTTGTGATTCAAGGTGAACATGAAGTATCTGATAATCCTTTGTTGTGTTCTACTGAAGTTCAGAAGCTGATAAAGAAGGAAGCTTGTGAGGTATATATATTATGGTCTCTTCCTATGCAAAACACTTTTACTTTATGTAATATAAAGCAACAATTTTCTTATGTTTGTGAGTTGAATGTAAGTAATGAATTAAGTGGTTTGTTAGATGAATTTAAAGATGTGTTTTCTTCTGATTTACCAAGTGGCCTTCCACCAGATAGGGATGATATAAATCACCGAATTGACACAAATAAGGATACACACCCTATTTCTAAACCACCTTATAAGTTAAGTGAAACACAGCACCAAGAAGTTGATAGACAAATTAAAGATTACCTTGATAAAGGGTTTATACAACCCAGCAATTCACCTTGGGCTTCGCCAATTTTATTGGTAAAGAAAAAAGATGGTTCTATGTGACTTTGTGTTGATTATAGAGCACTTAACAAGATAACAGTGAAGAATAAATTTCCTATGCCCAGAATGGAAGATCTTTTGATCAATTACAAGGGGTAAAATTCTTCGCAAAGATAGACTTAAGATCAGGCTATCACCAAGTAAGAATTAAGGCACAGGATGTTCCTAAGACAGCATTTCGTACTAGATACGGGCATTATGATTTTTTGGTGATGCCTTTTGGCCTCACTAATGCACCAACTACCTTTATGAAGTTGATGAATAGTGTGTTACGGCCCTATCTAGGACATTTTGTGGTAGTCTTTTTGGATGATATCTTGATCTTTAGTAAATCAAGAGAAGAACATTTGGAACACTTACGATTAGTATTCCAATTGTTAAGAACACATTCCCTTTATGCAAAGAAAACTAAATGTGAATTCTTCGCACAAGAGGTCAAATATTTGGGGCATATTATCTCAAAAGAGGGAATCAAGATGGATCCAGAAAAAGTAAGAGCAATTATTGAATGGCCATCTCCAAGGAACCTGAAAGAGCTGCACATCTTCCTAGAATTATCTGGATTTTATCGTAGATTCATTCAAGATTATGCCAAAATAGCTATTCCAATGACAGACCAACTTAAAGGGAAAGGGAAGAGCTTTAATTAGGGAACAAACCAAAATGAAAGTTTTCAAAAACTTAAGGTAGCTATTGCTACAGCTCCAGTACTATTAATTGTGGATCCCAATAAATCATTTGTGGTTGAAGCTAATGCCAGTGATAAGGTGATAGGCGCGGTCTTATTACAAGAAGGTCGACCAGTTGCTTTTGAAAGCAAGAAGTTAGACCGTGCAAAACATAATTATTCTATTTATGAGAGGGAGCTGTATGCAATAGTATATGCAATGAAGAAATGGAGGCACTATCTGTACGGTGCCAAACTTTTGATCTTGTCGGATCATGAAAGCATTAAGTGGCTTAATGACCAACCGGATCTACAAGGGCGTAAAGCCAGATGGGCCGAACTCCTCCAAGAGTTCGACTATGAGATAAGGTATAGAAAAAGAAAGTATAATATAGTAGCTGATGCACTCAGCAGAATGCCCATCATAAATGAATTGAGTTTTACTCAGTTCACTTCCGATTTGCTTGAATCCTTAAAAGGAAAATGCCAGGTTGATCCAGCATATTGCAACATATGGGAAGCAATAGAAAATGGGGATCCAAATGGAAGGGTCTCCACTGAGAAAGGAATATCTGAGGATGTTCAACAAGGAAATGGAGCATCAGAGGTTGCTCAAATGGGATTGAAGTGGAAGAATTTTACCATTGATAATGGTTATTTACTCTACAAGGGTAGGGTATGTGTCCCGAAAGATAAAGAAATAAGGCGTCAGATACTCTTTGAGTGTCATGATACCCCTAGCATGGGACATCCAGGAGTTAATAAGACTTGTAGTCTTATTAAAAGGCAGTTCTATCAGCCTGGAATGAATAAGGACGTCCTTGACTATGTGGTCAAATGTAATAAATGCCAGGTTAATAAAGCTGAAAGTTTGAAAATGGGAGGACTTTTCCACCCATTAGAGATTCCTTCGGGAAAATGGGAGAGTATCTCCATGGACTTTATTATTGCATTACCCAGAACACAGAGGGGGCACGACTCTGTGTGGGTGATTGTGGATAGGTTAACCAAAATGGCTAGGTTTATTCCAACTTCAACTGATGTTAAAACACCAGAATTGGCTAGATTGTTCGTAGAGAACATATACCAATTGTATGGCCTTCCGGCAAATATAGTTTCTGATCGGGATAGAAAATTTGATATTCAATTTTGGCTTGTTGTATTTAGGAAATTGGATACTAAACTTAGCATGAGTACGGCGGACCACCCGCAAACTGATGGGCAAACTGAAAGGGTTAACCAAATCCTTGAAGACATGCTCAGGGCATATGTAAGTAAAAGGCAAACTAATTGGGAAGAGTATCTACCGATAGCAAAGTTTGCATATAATAGTGCCAAGCACTCTTCCACTGGATATAGTCCATTTATGCTAATGTATGGGTTTCAGCCCAGAGCTCCTCATACAATGGGACTGCATAAGGAAAAGGTTCAGGCAGCCAAGGACTTTTTGGAGGATATGAATAATATGTTAAAATTTGCTCAAGAAAATATTAAGAAAGTTCAAAATCGAGCTAGAGCTTATGCAGATCCTCACCGAAGAGACATCTCCTTTGAAGAAGGAGAATTGGTCTATCTTAAAGTGCCTGAACAAACTAAAACCATAAAAACGGGACAATGTCCAAAGCTTTCACCCAGGTATTGTGGTCCTTTCACAATACTTAAAAAGGTGAGAGAACAGGCTTACAAGCTCCAACTACCTGCTGGTAGTAAAATACATCCAGTTTTTCATGTAAATTAAGGAGGAAGCTCGGTGATTTGGATAATTTGATCTTAAATGATAACATTGAGGAGCTATTAGATGACCAATCTAATCCACATGAACCAGAAAGAATATTAAATGTTCGTAACAGACGAACAAGGAATACTATTTATCAAGAATGTTTGGTCAAATAGAAAGATTGTTTAGAAGAAAGCTCGACATGGGAGCGAGTAAGTACCCTTAGGAAAAGGTTTCCCTATTTACAGTTGGACCTTCCAAGTATCGTTTTCGAGGACGAAACCGATTATTAAGGGGAAGGAAATGTTACATTAATAAGGTAATTATGGGAGACAAGCGTGAGGGATGACCGTCCAGGGGCCGTGGGCACCCGAACGGGGTCAAGGGGATCCTAGAAAGTAAGAGAGTCCAAGAATAGTAGGACTCACCTCAAGTTGACGGTTGGCAATCGGATCACGATTAGGGGGGCCAGCAACCTTCTAGGCGAGGCTGGGTGGTGAGACGAGGAGAGATCTCTCGTGCTATGATATGGAAAAGGCATTGGCAGAAATAAAGGAAAGGATGTAACACAAACAGTCTTGATTCTTGCCCACTGAAGTCTCTCAAGTGGTACTCCAACTCTCGAAAGGCCCTACAAATCCTTTTTGGGGCTGGAAACAAAAACCAAAAATGGGAATGAAGAAGAGAAACTATACGGAATAATGTGGTTTCCCAAACCCTCTCTCAAGCCCAAAAAGGAGTACAAAAAGAGAAGTGAGGTGAAGAGAAGAAGATCCACATTGTAATCTGAGAATACCACTTGAAAGGAGACTTGTTAAAATAGTTATGAGCAGTAGAACTTGAAACACAACCTCGGGTGAGAAGCTGCTAGCTCCATTACACCATGCTGGAGGGAATAAGAAGGCTTAGTCATAAAATCATTGTTGAAAATCCAAGGGCCCCAATCGAAGATAGATCCGCTAGATGTTGGGTTTCAATGGAGGTAAAACTGCTCGAAAGAGAGCCAAACCTGAAAAGTAAAAGATGGTGGGTAAAGAGCTTCGAGAGTAGTAGGAGCCCCTCTAAAATTGGAGGAGTAGGAACCCCCTTTGAAGCTGAAGAGAAAGAAGATGCCCCTTATAAGGGCAAAGGAAGGTGATCCCCCTTTGTAGCCCCCTCCTCTGAGAGAGAGAGGGACTCCATCTCATGGATCACGTACTCCAAGGTGTCAGATGACAAAGGAAGTACTATTAGTTGCCAAAGAAGGTATCTGGGGCTTAGAAGGAGGAAAGGCTAGAGAGCACCTAGAGGTGACTTCTCAAACCTGAGTAGAAGAGGATGGAATAGAACAAGGCTCGGGTGAGCCAAGGGTGGGGAATAGTCGCGGACTCTCAATGAAGTGGACTGTGGAGGAGGTGTCAGCTGTGGAAGCCACTAGACCCAAAAATGGGTAGGGGAAACCTCTGCATAGTGTGGTGGTCTCTAGAATGACTCATCGCCGCATGAGGTCTTAGAGCCTCTGTCTGCTCGTGAGAACTTAGTGCAAGCAGTGCCTCGTGGAAGATGCATATACTCCAGTGGGCTAGGGAGCAAAGGTCAATGTTGATAATCTTTGGTGCTGTGACCGTTCTTATTGCAATAGGAGCACCCAATAGACTGGTTATCTGTCAATGGAGAAGCCATGGTACCAGTATGCTGATCTAGAATGGCTAGGGTGGCTGGGAGAAGAAGAGAAGGGTATCACCTGATGAACACAACAGAAATAGTAAGGAAATCAAATGTTAATACTGAACCTGCAACTTATCTTTGTCTAATCTAATGCAGATGATCTTTGTGGCTCACTAAGTGCCTCTGCCTCTAATACCATGTCAAGAAATGACTAAGCAACCAGAGAGACAGTAGGGCTTGTAGGGAGAAACACGGAGTGTGTATCGCAAACACTAAGAAGAGAAAAGAAACTCGGATGAATGAATGAAATAATAAAGTGAATCCGATTCAAGGGTGCCGTAGCATGAAAGAAGCCTTGGAGCAAGAAGACTGCCAAAGAAGCCTTTGAGTCTGCAAATGCAAGGATGACGAGGTGTCCCCTGGAGCAAAGAGACTGTCGTCGAAGAGGAGCCTCTGAATCTACAACATAGGGAGATGGAGACTGGTGCCTAGAGCAAGAAGACTATCGTCAAAGGGTGAGGAGCCTCTGAGTCTGCAAACGCAAGACTAATGACTCATGCTAGCTGCTGGGGCGTGGCACCAATGGTAGAGGAGTTTAAAGGACATAGACTGCAAAATGCAAATCAAGGTAGCTTGGCCTCTAAGGCTAATGCCAACTCTGGAGAAAGCATAAAGATTTCAAACACAAGGATGCAAGGCCTAGGGATGATGACACAAGCTAATGATGACTGATGCCAAGATGAAGAAGTATAGATTGCCAAACGCAAGCATCTCGAGCCTAAGAAAGCAACTTTAACCTATGGATGATGACGCCAGCAAAGAAGGAAGAGTCTATCACCATAAACACAACCTTGTAGATAGAGGAGACCGGAGAGGAGAGAGAGAGATGATGGTCTCACTAAGTGACTGTGGTGTGAGGCAGGTGAAGAATGAATGGGTGGTGCTAAATATATAGGCATAAATAGTCTTGAGTCTCGCCCACTGAAGTCTCTCGAGTGGCACTCTTGACTCTCGAAAGGTCCTAGAAAGCCTTTTTGGGGCTGAAAACAAAAACAAGAAATGGAAATGAAGAAGGAAAACTATACGGAATGATGCGGTTTCTCAATATGCTCCAGCATCACACATTGGCACTTGTTGGCCCCAAAGCTTGGCGCCTCTTTCAATATTTCTTTAGATTACTACAATATGCTCGAAATTGGTTACAAATAGTTATATTTCAATGATTTCTTGCAATATAACTAATCCACTAGTGCACAATGGGCTTGACACCTTCATTGTTGATCTCCAATCAGCTGTAGAGTATCCAAAATTGTGAATGAACACTTCAATTTGCCAAACCCTCAAAATGACAACAAGCATTTAAACCCAATTTCATGGAGCATTTGCTGAGATAACTCTCTAGCATAGTCACCATGCAGTTTCCGTTGTTCCTCTCACAAACACAGGATTTTCTCGCAATGAAACTATGAGAATGCCACTTTGTTTATGACCAAATTGCCCAAAAAGTGCACTAGGCTTGAGATCTCGAAGAAGCAGAAAAAATCTCAGCCCATAGAGCTATCGTAACTTGTTTTTTTTTATATGTAGCTCAAAAACAACAACATACCTTGTTGTATAAAGCTACGAGGTTGCCCAATGAGATCCCACACCAAGAGGAGAAAATTTGGTTGATGCCCACACTCCATCTATTGTATAAGCTCATTTCATGCCTGAAATCTGGAATTTTTTGCAGTAAGAAATAGAAGAGTGGTTGTCTCCAAACTTGGATTGCTCGAAAAATGAGAGAGAAAAAGTCCCAAATAGCCAAGATAAGCTTGCAAAATAAATAACTAGCTACTCCTTTATCATATCACGTTTTCTATTAAGGGCTAATTAATCACTTCGTCATTAATCATAATTGAGCTGCTCACTGGGTGAAACTTTAGACTAAGGCATGCTTAATAACTTAAGTACCCTATGTGAGCTACTTACTAGGCAAAACTGCAATGTAACTCAATTCTAAGATGTAAACTTTTAATTTAATGAAAGTTTCACATTGCACCTTATTCCTTCAGCCCTGGCTATATACAACATGACCCGCACACTTGTCCACAATATGTCCCAGTGTCAAATCTTTCACTGCCGATGCAATGGTCACCATGCCAAGAGCTAGAGATACGAGAATTAAAGTTTATTTTAATTAAAAATCTTCGTGAAGTTTAATTAAATCATTAAGTTCATTTCTCATTTTGGTGACAATTGCTGTCAAGCATGGCTAGCACTTTATAAAATCAATTTGCTCCTTGATAATACTACAATCTAGGCCCAATTAGGTCTTCAATCTCTTGCATGCGAGCCACATTAAATCTTTATTAGCCCATTAAAACAGCCCCAAACTCAAAGATTACCAAAGTTTCTATGTCCCCTAAGCAAACACCCAAACTTTGGGAGAGTTCACATCTATAAATAGTAGGCTGCCCACTCCACTAAGTTCATCCCTTGTTTTGCAACTTTCACACATCACCTCTTGTTCCAATGACTGTCTGACCTCCACTACTACTGCCACAACATCATCAGCATCAGATGACCTGATTCCAACTACTACTAGCTGTCACTTTGCACCTCATACCAAGCTATATGCAAAGAAATGCTCTACCACAGAAAAAAAAAAAACAATCATACACAAATGCATAAATTAATAAAGAAACACAATTAGGGTTAGGGTAACTCAGAGACAATGAACACAGTAAAAGATAATGAATAAATATTGAATAGAATACAATGCTCAATACAACAAACACACTATGTAGTGAAAAATGCTAACCCCCAAACTCCCATGTCTTCAGGACTAGGGCAGAGAGTATGAGCTCAAGAGTGTGTCCTACTCTGATGGATCCCAAAACGTAGCAAGGTAGTCTCCAAATGTGTCATGCAGTAGCAAACACAATAGTACGATGCTGAATCAATGGACAAACAACACAACACTGCAAACACTGCATAGAATGATGATGTGGTAGCTAGCAATGGCTGAAGTCAGTAAAACACAGCACTAGGGAGCTCCAAAAAAGCCAGTAGCAACAGCAGAAGAGGCAAAACGATAGTGCGACAAGTCATCCAATATAGGCGAGGGCAATGCAGTCCAAAATGCAAGGCATCTAATGAAGACGAGCAATAAATGCAACCTCGAGATGGTAGAATGCAGCCACCTTGATGAACAGCAGGGACATAATGGCTAGAAACTGTCCAAATCTTCGAGGAATGGTTGAGAAATAGGCCCCTAATGGTAGCACACAATGGTGGACAACTTTAGCTAAGATATCCTCCACATACAAGGTATAGATAGCAAAGGTCTAACACCTGCAAGTTGCAAAAACGAGACGGTGGCTCAGTGGAGGGTAGCATGCCTTAGAGTTTGTCACAACTCTATAGAAACAGAATTTGTATCCTTTTTCATTAATTTGTCTATATAATGATTTATTAAATTTATTTCCTTTGCACTAATTAGATATAAAGAAAAGTGCATTGGAGCTGGCCACTGATGAGTGGTCACAGGTTATGATGGACCCACGCGGTGGGTTAGAGAAAAGATAGTTCACACTTCCACCTATATGGCCCGATTGGGCGCCTGTGACCAAAACTCACGCATATCAGGGTTAGACTCGCACACAGAAAGGATTGATGCCTTGAAGTGTGGGCTAGATCCACCAGAACAGACAGTTACAATCAACAAGATGGCATGATCATGAAATGCTTGTATAAAGTGCATGTGTAGGTTGAAAGCTTGAAATGCACATTTCTTTGCATAGAAAAGTCACATGAAGATTCTGATACCGTTTTTGCGATGTACACGGAAAAAACTTTCATATGGCACCCATATTGGGGGGGTCCCTAAATTTTAGGAGATCCCTAAATTTTAGGAGCCTCGAATTAGACTAAAAATGCTAGTCCTAAAAAATAGGGATGTCATTCTAAAAATAGTAAGTTCTGTACTCTGACTGTGCTTACTAAATTTGGTTGTTTCTATTCTTGACAGTATTCAGCCCAAAAAGGAAGGCCATAGAGAAGAGACAAGTGTCAAGACACTTGTCACACAAGTTTCCAAGTGTCCCACCACTTGTCACATCTCATGACATGTGGCTGGACACTTGTCTTGTGCTACTCCACTTTCCCCTTTTGTACTAGCTCTTCCCTCTCCTATAAATAAGAGCTCGTTTTTCTTCATTCATCATCATTTTTCTTTGCTGTAAACTCATGTACAGCACCCACAGATAGCCAAAAACTGGCCCCATCCATCCCCATCATCATCCCCCACTTCTCCATTATCAAATTCCTCCATATTCCCTCTTCTATCACTGCTGTTTTACAGGACAGCAAGCCTGTAAATTCATTACAGCACCTCCTTTGTTGGGTATCTCACACGCCTTACTTACGCCTACGCTCATATGGGAGTGTGCGGGTGATCACTAGGACACTGGGGCACTTTTTACTCTCGGTAGGAGAGGTTTTTTCCCCCAGATTATGTGTACTATTTTGTATGTGCTTGTGGTGCACACTTACGGGCACTTACTGTGTTCGGGTGTGAACAGCCCCTTATAACTCTAAGGTATAAGGGTTATCATTTGTACTTTCAGTTAACACACTATTCAGTACTATTGCATTGGGTGTCGTGCTCAACTCTGTCTCTCACTCTCACACTGTCTACTGCACTTCAGCTGCACCTCGATCCTTTCCCATCTGACATTTGGTATCAGAGCTCGGCTCAGAGCAGTCTTCAGTCTGCAGTCTGCAGCCCCCGCCAGTTCTGCCCCAGCCGCCTGTTCCTGCTCAGTCCGTCAGCGCGCAGCACCAGACGACTCCTCTGCCCAGCGTGCAGCTCCAACAATCAGCGCGCCACCTGTACCTGCGTGCTGCCACTTCTGCCCAGCGAGTCCTCTGCCCTGTGTCTGCCCAGAGTGCCCCTTCGCCCAGTCCTGCCTGCGCAGCCTCCCTGCGCTGAGCTAGCCTGTGCCGTCAGCTCCAGCTGCCAGCGCGACACCTGTCTCCACCACCCAGTCCTGGGTACCGCCTCCTCTGCCCAGCGCGCGCCCAGTCCTGCCTGCGCGTGTCACTGGACCTGCACGCCTGTACCTGTGCGTCAGTCCGACTGTACCCAGCAGTCATTATCTCGGGAATCGTGCCCGTCGTCAACACGCAGAGGTAACATTCTGCACTTTTCTTTTACACAGGAGTTCGTGCAACAGGTTCAGGTTCAGCATTGGGAAACGTGCTGAACAGCAGGTTCAGTTTTCAGCATTGGGAAACGTGCTGTGTCTGTCTGTGACACATTGAATGCACATTTTGGGGCTTTTGTAACAGACATTCGTGACAGAAATTTTGGGCAGAAAATTTTGGGGCTTTTGATGTTTTAGTGCTGCTGAGCACTAATTGCACCTTGGGAAGCGTGCATCAGTGACAGTTTTTTTTTGACAGAGTACCCTTTGCACATTAATTGCAGACTTGTGTTTGCTGCAATTTCTGGAAATTTGCAGATTTCCAGCCCGTACTGCATTGACATTGCTCTATTACCTTTTGGGAAATAATGGCAAATCAGGGAGGAGATGTATTCACCTATGTGTCCAAGGAAGACCGATTGGATGGGAACAATTATTCCCTTTGGTCTTTCATGATGAAGAATGTATTAGTGGCCAAAAATTTGTGGGATTATGTCAGTGGAGAGGAAGCACGACCGGGAGTTGTGGCTCCCGCTACTCCTCCTCCAGGAGGACGTGCAAGAGGGCAACCTCAGCCCCCTCCACCTCACCCCGCTCAGCCACTTCCCCCAAGAACTGCAGCTCAGAAAACTTGGGATACACGGGATGCACAGGCTATGTCGCTGATTGCATTGGCAGTTCAGCGTTCTATCATTCCTCATATTCGTTCAGCAGCTTCTTCACAAGAAGCTTGGTTGATATTGGAGCAGATGTTTGCAGGAAAGAACGAGACTCGCATCTCTTTCTTGAAGAAAGAGCTAGAGACTCTAAAGATGAATGAGGGTGATTCTATGCAGGATCATCTCAACAAAATTCAGGACTTGCGGGAGCAACTCATGAATGTGGATGAGTACTACTCAGATGCGCAGCTGATTTCTACGACATTGAATTCACTGCCTCCCTCTTACTTGGCTTTTCATACTGCCTTGAACCTCACTATGAGGATTTCGAAAGAGCCCATCACTTTCATTCAGCTTGTCAGTTTGCTTCTAGAGGAGGAACAAACTAGACGGAACAGTGGTGTGGATGGTATAGCCTCTGAGCAGGCTTTTATGTCAAGGCAGAAGGGTAAAAACAGCCAAGGGAAAAATGCTTCGCAGAGTTCTGGTAGTAGTAACACTTCACAGACAAGTCAGAAACAGGGGGGCACGCAAGCCAAGAAAGGAAAATGCCATTACTGCAAGAAGCCTGGCCACTACATCACTGAGTGCAGGAAGCGCATCGCCAAAGAGAAGAAGAAGGAGTCAGGGATGTCTGTTTCTGCAGCTCCTTCCACTGCTAGTGAGTCCGCGTCCTTTGTTGCAGACAGGGACTATTGTTTTTACACTTGCAGTTATGATGTCTCTTGGGCTGATAGAGCATTTAGCTCTACAGAAGATGCTGACACTTGGTTCTTTGACAGTGGTGCTTCACGGCATATCACATCTCGTAGAGATTTGTTTGCTTCTCTTGGTGCACCTCCCGTTGGGAAGTCTGTTCAGTGTGCTAATAATGCATCATACCCTGTTCGTGGTATTGGGGAGATTCAGCTTACAGCCATTGATGGCTCTATTCTCCGCCTACAGGATGCTTTGTATGTGCCTGGCATTAAGAAGAATCTGCTTTCCATTTCTTCTATGGCACGTTGTGGTTTGCAGGTCACCTTTGATGATGACCGTTGCATGGTCCGTGACAAGGAACACATGACATTGGTCTTGACAGGTTCTCTGTGTCATGGGTTATATGAGTTGGATGCTCTTTCGGTAGATCAGTCTGCATATTTGACATCCACTCTTACTCCTGCTATGTTAGAGGCAGAGTTATGGCATGCTCGTTTGGGGCATGTAAACTATGGCAGCTTGATGCTATTACAGCGTACTCAGATGTTGGATGGATTACCTCTCTTGGAGAGACCTCCTGAGCATTTATGCGAGGGTTGCATTTTGGGGAAAATGCATCGTTTCTCTTTTCCCCGTGATGTTGCTTTTAGAGCAACAGCCAGATTGCAGCTTGTGCATTCGGATGTTTGTGGGCCCATGCAGACACAGTCATTGGGTGGTTGTTACTATTTTGTAACATTTATTGATGACTTTACACGTTTGTGCTGGGTCTACTGCTTGAAAAAGAAGTCAGAAGTGTATGATGCATTTTTGGCTTTCAGTGCACTTGTGGAAACTCAGTCTGGTTGCAAGATTAAGACTCTCCGTTCGGACCGAGGGGGGGAATACATGTCCTCTATGCTGAATTCTTATTTGCAGCAGAAGGGCATTATCCATCAGTACACTACTGCATATACTCCACAGCAAAATGGGGTAGCAGAGAGGAAAAATCGGTCACTCATGGAGATGGCTAGATGTATGCTGAAGGCAAAGAGTTTGCCTCATAGTTTTTGGATGGAAGCCGTCATGTGCGCTTGCCACATTTTGAACAGATGCCCTACCAAGGCCTTGAAAACCGTCACACCTTTTGAGGCTTGGCACAGCCGCAAACCTTCTGTTGGCCACTTCCGTACTTTTGGGTGTCTTGCATATGCCCATATTCCACAGGTACTTCGAAAGAAGTTGGACAACAAGGCTGTAAAATGCATCTTTATGGGATATAGCAGCGAAAGCAAAGGCTACAGACTCTATGATCCCGTGACCAAGAAGGTTTTTGTCAGCAGGGATGTTGTATTTGATGAAAAATCAGAATTATCCTTGGCTGGTTTTGATACATATCAGGCTGCCCGTGATGTCTTTGAAGGGCTGCTGCCCATCACATTTGGTGATTCAGCTGGTACTTCAGCAAATGAACCTAATGTTCAGCCAGCTGCTCCTATGGAACATGCAGTAAATCAGCACATTGCTGAAACTGAAATTCAGCAGGAACTTGTACACAGTCAGGAAGCAAGACAGGTGCCTAGATGGTACACGCAGACTATGAGAGATAGTCATTTGGAAACACCCTTGGCTGGTCGTACTCGAAGGCAAACTCGACTGCATGATTCAGCACATTCCATGGAGTTGGTTATGGCAGCATGTACTCATGATAATGAGGAGCCTGAATGTTTTGAGGATGCACGACATAGTGTGCATTGGATGGCAGCCATGCAAGCTGAATTGGATTCTATTCATAAGAATCATACTTGGGATTTGGTGTCTTTGCCAGTTGGCAAGCGTGCCATTGGTACGAAATGGGTCTACAAATTGAAAAGGAATGCAGATGGATCCATAGATAAGTACAAGGCACGGCTGGTAGCTAAAGGCTACGCACAGAAAAAGGGCATTGACTATGAGGAGACCTTTGCTCCTACCTCCCGTATGACGACCATTCGGTCTATGATTGCCTTGGCTGCACATTTTGGTTGGAAAGTGCATCAGCTGGATATAAAGACTGCATTCTTACATGGGGAACTTCAGGAAGAAGTGTATGTACAGCAGCCCATTGGTTTTGCAGTTGAAGGCTCAGAAAATTTAGTATGCAAGCTGAAAAAAGCTCTATATGGTTTGAAACAAGCTCCACGAGCTTGGTACGCAAAGATAGATGCCTTCTTGCTTAGTCAGGGGTTTGTAAACAGCCCATCTGAGTCTACCCTTTATGTACATAAAGAGGGGGGATCCATGCTGATTTTGTGTCTATATGTAGACGACCTTTTGCTCACTGGAACACGTGCTGATCAGATTTCAGCATTCAAAAATAATTTACAGCAAACTTTTGACATGTCTGACTTGGGTATTTTGCACTATTACTTGGGCATCCAGTTTGTACATGATGCTAGAGGCATTGGATTATGTCAGTCAAGGTACATTGGGCAACTTCTTGAGAAGTTTGGCTTACAGGATTGCAAGCCAGTTTGTACACCCATGGAACCTGGGCTCAAACTGTCATTACATGATGACAGTGATTTGTTTGATATCCATACTTATGCTCCAGCAGTGGGATGTCTCATCTATCTATGCCACACTCGGCCAGACATACAGTTTGCCGTTTCAGTTTTGAGCAGGTACATGCATCAGCCTCGTATGTCGCATTGGCAAGCTGTGAAGCGTGTGTTTCGTTACTTGCAGGGTACTAGAGCTCTTGGATTGCTTTATGCCAAGGGGGGACCACTGCAGTTACATGCTTACAGTGACTCTGATTGGGCTGGTGATTTTGATACTCGTCACTCCACTAGTGGCAATTGTTTCTTTCTTGGCTCGTCATGCATTTCTTGGCTTAGCAAGAAACAATCCACTGTTGCCACGTCGTCATGTGAAGCTGAGTACAAGGCAGCCTTCACTACTGCAGTTGAGTGCGTATGGCTTAGACGCTTACTTGCTGATTTGGATGTATCTGTTACGGAGCCTACTCCTTTATATACTGACAGTCAGAGTGCCATTGCAGTGGCACGGAACCCTGTGTTTCATGCTCGCACGAAACACATAGAGATTCACTACCACTTTGTCAGAGAGAGGCTACATGCAGGTGATATCAGCCTTGTCTACTGTCCTACCACCAGCAATGTGGCAGACATCTTCACCAAAGCTCTTCCACGAGACAAATTTGAAGCATTTCGCGATGCTTTGAATTTGACGCCCTTTGGTGGCGGATGATCCTTGTACACTTGATCACTCTTCACTCCAGGGGGGTTTGTTGGGTATCTCACACGCCTTACTTACGCCTACGCTCATATGGGAGTGTGCGGGTGATCACTAGGACACTGGGGCACTTTTTACTCTCGGTAGGAGAGGTTTTTTCCCCCAGATTATGTGTACTATTTTGTATGTGCTTGTGGTGCACACTTACGGGCACTTACTGTGTTCGGGTGTGAACAGCCCCTTATAACTCTAAGGTATAAGGGTTATCATTTGTACTTTCAGTTAACACACTATTCAGTACTATTGCATTGGGTGTCGTGCTCAACTCTGTCTCTCACTCTCACACTGTCTACTGCACTTCAGCTGCACCTCGATCCTTTCCCATCTGACATCCTTCTCAAGCTCTTTCTTCCATTTTAGCAACAAGAAGCAAGCCCTATCCATGTACTACTGTTCAACGATGGAGAAAGGCTGATTTCCCCTCTTTCTTCT
Organism: Lygodium microphyllum; assembly: GCF_053477565.2. Taxonomy (NCBI): domain Eukaryota; kingdom Viridiplantae; phylum Streptophyta; class Polypodiopsida; order Schizaeales; family Lygodiaceae; genus Lygodium; species Lygodium microphyllum. The sequence goes on from NC_141144.1 coordinate 666,261, forward strand.
CTCATACTGTAAAGAAATCAGTTGCATAATAGATAATGCATGTGTGTTTGTACATCTTTGCATGATCTTGTGAGAGTGAGAATTACTTCTCCTCACTCTCAGGTTGATTGTAACTGAGCTCTTCCCTAAGGGACTTGGGTTGAGCAGAAATACATTCCTTCGGGGGGGGTTGCCCATCTTCAACCCTCAATCTTGTCTCCATTACTTTTACATTTTCATGGCTGTAATTTTATGAGTAATTTTCATTTTCAACTTTAAGTGTTCATTCTCTTTTATATTAAATCTCGAAAACAAGCGAATATCATAATTGTTAAGCATACTACGTTGTTCAGGGCGTTTACAGAGTTTGTGCTTATGGGACACAAACACTCTCTACGAATACATTTCCTTTTAATACAAGGTTTAACTCATTAATTGATTGAGTTTTGGAGCTGTTTTCATAGAGCTAATGAATTTTTAGCTCAACAATGCATTTGCTGCACTACTAACATAATCAGTCTATCACCCAAATTGCTACTGTGCTGCTTGCGTTTATGCTCCTGCGGACCACCCTGCATCGGCTCACCCTCCTCCAACTGCATTTATGCTCCTGCGTTTATGCTTGCATCGGCTCACCCTCCTCCAACTCTCAGCCAACTCCTGCTTGCTGCCATCGCTTTCAAGTGGTTACATTACAATCATTTTGTGCAGCAGCAAGATAGTACAAGCTCCATACTACCTCCATTTCTCCCTACTTTTGTGGTTGTTCAGCACCAACATTGGATTTAGGTCCTCTCTTGCCATTGCTTGCATGCATGGGAGGAGGAAGGAGGCCATGTGGCAGCAGTAAGCCACCACATTTAAATATGCTATTAATAGCCTTAACAGTGCCTTCAATATCCACCTCCCCTGCGACCCTTCACCTCACTTCCTCCGTCCATTAAAGTTCATTTTAATTAAAAATCTTCGTGAAGTTTAATTAAAGCAATAAGTTCATTTCACATTATAGTGACAACAAGAAGAAACTAGCCTTGTATCATGTGAACAAAGGACTACCGGGATTTTGGGACAGCATGATTGTATTTTAACTCCATACACCAAGTGTGGGCTAGGTCGATCAAATATAGAGCTGCAAACTTAATCTTCTTATTCTTTATACTTATCATGACCATAAAATATTTGAAATTGATGAATAAACTTAAGAAGAAGATCAGGATTCCATAAACCACCATACATACTAAATATAATCTTCTTTTCAAGTTGAGAGAATGATGTGGTTTTCTTCTTCTTATGCATTCGTACATGCCCAAATCTTGAGATTGAAGATGAGAGGTGGTTGATGGGGATGAAGATAGAGACAAAGGTGAAGAATCTCGACACTTTTGTTGATCACAAGGTCTTCCACAAGAACGGTGTGACTCTTTGTCACTTGATGAGGATATATTAGAAAAAGCATTGTTTGATTTTGAAAAAGAGGATGGGCTTTGATGCAATCTCTTTCTTTGTCTTGAAGTAGAATGCCTTTCACTTGTTCCACTACGCCTCCTGAAAGTAGTTTGGACAATTATAATATTTGCTTGTTTTTTAGACTCGACATTTCAAGAAATGGAGAAAGAAAATTTACTTAAAGTTGAATGTGGCAATTATTCAGAAAATTAGAGCCATGGACACATAAAGGTAACAGAGACAAGATTGAGGACGCAAGATGTGTGTTTCCCCCTCGCTTCCCTCCCCCTAAAAAATATATTTTTGCTAACCTTGCACTAACTCTCCCCTTTCTCTTATAAAGAGAGTTTGCTTTCTACATCAATTTTCTTGGTTGTAAACTCTTGTACAACAATTATAGATAGCCTAAAATTGGTCCTATCCATCTCCCTCCATAATCTTGCACTTCATCATCATTGAATACCTCCATATTACCTCTTCTTTCATTGCCATTTTACAAGTAAGAAGACTTGTGAATTCATTACAACACCTCCTTCTCAACCTCATCTTCCATTTCAAAAGAGCAAGCCATATTGATGTATGTTGATCAACAATGGAGGAAGACTGATTTTTCCCTATTTCTACTCTTATCTTATGAAAAAATCAGTTGTTTTTATTTCATAGTAGGTAATGCATGCGTTCATATACAACTTCACATGATTTTGTGAGTAAAAAATACTTCTCCTTACTCTCGATTTGATTATAACTAAGATCTTCCCTTAAGGACTTGAGGGCACAAGAAAAGTGTCCAACTACATGTCATGAGGTGTGACAAGTGGTGGGGTACCTGGAAGCATGTGACAACTGTCGTGACACTTCTCTCTTCTCTATGGCCTCCTTTTTTGTGCTGAAATGTCTTGACACTTGTCTCTTCTCTATGTGTGTATGAATGGAAAAATGGAAGTAGGTATAAGGTGTGTAAAGGGTGGGAAGGATGGGTTTTGTGAATCCATGGGCCATGGCTGATGCACCAAAAGCAAATCTTCAAAGTAAGCATGTGAAAGAGAGATATTACTTGATGTTTTACCTCTCTTTTTTTTTGCAAATAAAGTGTGGCTAAGTATATTACTTCAGAAAAAACCCTGAATACAAAGAAGTGCTCGTGCTCAACAGACTAACTAGAGCTAATGCAGAGTCACTGATATCTCAAATATATAGGCCTCTTAGGCCGGTCTAGGGGGTATGGGTGCAAGAAGCTATGGAGGGGGGGCTGTATCCCCATCTGGGGTTGCCTGCTTGCATCACGAAAAACAGGTCCTAGCCACCTCAAGTGCGCATAAAATGAAAACAGAGCTCCTGACGAGCTCGAGACTCGCCCTGCACCTGGTACGATCGGCCACGAAGGGAGTGGATGATGGAGGTCCAGAGTTCTGCTAAAGTCGCATGTACAAAAAGTCTCTCTACGCCAAAACCTCATGGCACTGCGCCTTCTAGATATGCCATCCGGTGAGACTTCCTACGATCTCCCATACCTCAAAGCGGTCTGCTATGGGCTCCAGTACCTCGCCGATGGGTAGAGCCTCCAAGCCAACCACTGCGCACGACCCAACCTCAATAAGGAATATCGTGTCCTGCATCCCAGCCTCGTACAGAGGTGACGGCCCTAGCTGACTACCTGCCAACAGAAAGCTCCCCATGAGATACATCCAAGGCTGGGTGCTATACGGCGGAGGATGCGACATGCTCCTCTCCACACAAGCTGCACCACCTCACACAACCAAAGGCACTCCTTTGGAGTTTCCAAAAATTGCTATGTGCAGCATTTATACTCTCCATCCTTCTACATCTGGGCTAATCAACTCCCCACTGCCAAGCCTTCATGTGCCACTAGCCATAAAAAATATGATACCCTCCTCGGCCTCCAGTTGTCCCATAAGCAGCGCCAAAAAGTCCGTCGGAAAGCATCCGTGATGTTGTGCTCCGCCCAATACCTGCTACGCGACGACGCCCAATGCCTGTCCTCCTGCATCAGTATGTGTCTGTCAATCCTGGCTGTGTAGTCCAGGAACCTCGGTGGCTTCTTGGAGCGACCACAATGACCAGCCATAGCCACAATCCTGGATCCCACTCCAACTCATCAAGTGGCTTGCCCTCCCAAATCCAGAGGTGCCACTCCCAGAACAGCTATCCCCTCATCCTGCTGCCCTCAGTCAAGGGCTAGACGCCCCCCCTCCTACACGGTGAAGAAAGTGTCATGTGGGGCGCCGCCCACTCTACCTACCACCTGTAGGGGGATACTTGTCGGTGAAAACTTAGCGGCCCATATCTCCTCGAGCTCTACAGGCTCTCGTATCGGGGGGCCAAGCCACTCCTGAGCTATTGCTGCGTCAATCTCCCTTCTCCTCAACTCAACTCCTCTCTGGCAACTTGATACCCGCTGCAACACCTCCTGCGTTCGCCAATCTGTATCCCCTCTTGATCTCTGACCTGGGGGTTCCAGATCACCGGTTGGCGGTCTATCTCCTCCTGGTAGCCTAGGTGGCTTTGAATTAGGGCCTTACAGAGGCCTTGCTACACACAAAGTAAGCTGCACAGGAAGGGGAATCTAGGGGGGCCGTTGTGAAGATCCATCTCAAGGACAATCTCCGATCCCCGCCAAGCCTCGGTCGACACTCCCGAAGACCCTCCTACAGTAGGACCTTCCAGGTCTACCCTCCTGGTACGAGACCACGGACTACTAACTTGCCCAAAAGGACCAGACTCTGATACTCTAGGCCAATGATCCCAAGCCCTCCCTCTGACCAGTGTCGGATGATGGTCACCCGCGCCACCTTGGCCCAAGAATCCTTGGAACCGTCTGACCTAGCCCAAAGGAAGTTCCGCACTAGGCGGCAAAGCTGCGACACATAGGACAAGGAGAAGCACCAATACGAGGCGATGTACCAAGCCATCGCTAGGACCTCGTTGACCACCAAAGCTTGGCCCGCTAGGGCAAGGTGAGCAGTACTCCAGTAGGTCAATTTCCTCCGAATAGAGTCAAGGACTGAAAAAAACTCCTCAACGGGAGTGATGTTGAGTCCCACCTTGAACCCTAGGTAACGGACGGTCTACCCTCTGCACACCCATCTAAATCCCAAGTGGACTCCCCACTCCGTACTAGAGTCCAGGTCTGTAAGGAAACCAACCGACTTCTGCCATTTAATTTTCGCTCCTGCTGCAGTACAGAACACCTCGAGAGCTAGTCTCACTCTCTCAAGCATCAATTCATCGTCCTCTATGTAAAGTGTTGTATCATTTGTATACTTTGAGTCTAACAACTCCATCTCCTCTCTCACCGAAAGTCAGAGGCTGCGTAACCTGCTCACACGTGATCTGAGGAAGTGAGACATCGCCTTTGCAAGAGTAGAAACAAATACGGGGCCAGTGGGCAGCCCTGTTGTACCGATCTCTCCAGTCAAAACTCCTCCCCTTGCATGCCACCTATGAGAACCCTGCTTGTAGCCGATCTGTAAAGTACAGAGACCCCACGGATCCATGCCTAAGGGAAGCCTAACCTCACCATGGTGCCCTCCAAGAATTCCCAGTCCACCCTGTCATAGGCTTTCTCCAAATCCAGGAGTAGTACAACCAATCCCTGACCACTATACTAGGCCCACTCTATCGCCTCAAAGAAGGTAAAGACATTGTCTATGATGCTCCTATCCTGAACAAAGTCTGTCTGTGTGTCATGAATGATGTCTGAAAGCACGGGGCGGAGTCACCTACCAATCATCTTTGCCAATGTCTTATAGGCTACTGACAACAAGGCGATTGGTCTCCACTGGGATAGCTCCAACCAGTCTCCCCCTTTGGGAAGGAGGCTGATAAGGCCTGCCGATAGACTCCCTCGCATCTATCCTGAGCTGAAAATCTCCTAGAAAGCCAGCAGTAAGGGTTCCTTTACTACCTCCCAGTAGCTAGTGAAGAAGGCCTTAGAGAGGCCATCCTCTCCCAGGCATTTCTGCCCGTCCTGTGTGTGGAAAGTCTCCTCTAATTCCTTCTTTGTCAAGGGGTCTAGGAGGGAGCGTCCCATCTCCTCTGTGACTAGGGGCGGGATGTGATACCAGACCTACTGTCTGCATCGATGTCCTCTGGCTGAGGCTGTCTCCTGCTGGAAAAGGCATCTGTAATAGTCGGTGGCAATCTCCATCACCTCGTCTGGGCTAGAGCGAATCCTCCCATACTGATCCTGAAAGCTGTGTATCTGCTCTACTAAGGTGCGGGGCTGATATACTTGAAAAAACTCCCTGCACATCATGTCCCCCTTCTGCGCCTAGAAGGCTGCTAAGGTGCGGAATGAGAACTCCAAGCACATGTCCTCTAGGCCAGCAATGGCTACTCATGCACGCATCTCCTGTGCGTTGAGGAGGGGGTCCCCTGGTATCTCTTGTAGTAATCTCTACGTGGCTGCTAGGTCCCGCCGGAGTGCTCTCTCCTCCTTCCTGCTTTGCTGCCTAGCCTGTAGTAGGGCTACCTCCTGGCAGATATTGCTCAATTTGGCTAGGACCTCTGCAACCTCCTCTATGATCCGGTCCCTACTACCCCACTCCTTGGTCCAAATCTACTCAATTTGTCTTTTCATCTCCTTCCTCCTGTAGATCGAGTCAGGGATCGGACATGATCATGTGTCTAGGGAAAATGCTAGGGGATCAAGTGTCAAGAGGATCGCGCAGTGATCGGATGAAGTGGTGCCAGCCAATTGCCCTATCTGGCCTCCGCGAGAGCATCCCCACTCTCCCACATAGAACCTGTCCAACCACTCCAACAAGACTCCACCTAGCCACCTGTATCGCTACGAGAAGTCCAACAACCTTTCCCTCCTGTGGAAAGCTGGGTCTCTCCAAGCATCACGTGCTCCTGCTGCCAATAGGAAGACCTCCCGTGCCTCTTGCTCCTCACCAACCATGCCTTGGTAGTTTCTACCTCTACCCTGTTGGTCCTCCAAGGCCTCCAAGTTGTTGAAATCTCCTTCAACAATCCAAGAGTCCACCTCTGGAAGTCCTGCTGCAATCTCCACCCAGAACCTGCTACGTGTCCTGACCTCAATAGGGGCATAGACATTGAGGACTCCACGGCACGAGTCCCCAATATCCAATCTCATCCATAGAACCCTCCTTGGCACAATCGTCCCATGGTTCCGTACAAAGGCGGTGAGGCTCGCGCCAATCGAGGTGCATACTCCACTCCTATCATAGGCACCGATGGAGTGCTCCAAGTGTGTGAATTGCCCGAGAGTACCTTCCCTACCTGCTGGGCCTGGGCAGGAATGAGCTTGTGCTCCTGTAACAATAAGATGTCGATCCGTCCGGCAAGGGCAAGTTGCAACTCCTGCCGAACAATCAGCTTCCTGGAACCACGTGTTCCACTATAGTGGAGGTTGTTCACATTCCTGGATGCAAGATATAAGTTCATAAGGCAACAAGCATATGTTCAATGTGGAAGCTGTTGACGACGAAGAGGAGCTATGAGGCATGTGGATCCGCTTCGCTGCCGACCTGGACGGTGAACTCCATTCCCCCATGGTAGCCCTTGGGCGGACCATGGGGGTGATGGATGCGTCTGGTGGTACCACCATAGCATCTATCAGCCAAGCTGAGAGGTGGGACTCTGTGCACTGCTAGAAACGGGCCGCCTATGCCAGGGACCACTCGATCATATCCATCGGAGTTCTCCACTGCGGGGGGGCTCGAAAGATAATGCTCAGATGTGGGGGCCTCGGCCCCAGCCCACCAGTTGATATCCATCATGCAACCTCGCCATTGCTAGGAAAAAAGTGTCACTCCACCTCCCATCCACTAGGAGATGTGGTCTGCCACCTGACTCTTCGCCTCCTCCTCTATCTAAGTCATCGTCCAGTCTCCTATGTGAAAGGTTTGAAGGAAGAAAGCGTAGTTTGGTCCATCCAGTGGTGCTAGTAGATGGACCTTGCCGCTCCTTAATTTGCGTACCACGAAGATTCCCACTTCTAGGGGTAGTGGGAACTCTCCTGCTCTGCAACTCTCAAGTAGGACCACGGCCCGCTGCAAAAAAACTCCTGTGGTAGCAGCTGTGCCTGTCTCAGGAAGATGTGACGGGCAGCATGGGCAAATGAACTGGTGGTTGTGTGTGTGTGTTGGGCGGGGGGGGGGAGGGGGGGGGCGCGTGGTACTCTGCCAGGGGGGAGACGCTCCCCCTACTGCACCTTGTTGCCGTGGCTGTGTCTGAGGGGCTGTCTGCAGCCCCCCTTGCCGTCTCGCTCTATCGTCTTTGGACCCGTGTAAAACCATCCGCATCCACCAGCGGGCCTGTAGGCGAGGCCGCCTTGGCTCCGAAACACGTGCACTTTGCTACCTGATGCCCAAAGTCACAGCAACGCAAGCACTGCCCTGGCTACCCAATCACAATGACTGGTAATACTCTAATCGCCAGTCCGGGAAAGCGTAGGGTGACCGGGTGTCTAAGGAACTTCTTGTGGAACGTGAATGCCTCCACTATGAAGCCACTGTACCAAGGGACCATGTAGATGACCCCCTTCGTGGAAGCATAGGGTGAACTGGCCAGTAGCTCACGGGTTGCATCTACCGAGGTGAGTCGTACCATGAAGATCCCTTGACCCATTAGAACCGCCTCCACAATCTGCGTTGTGTCGATGCATAGCATGGAGTGAAGTCAGTCCTGAAGCTCGGCCCATGATGGGGAGTGTCCTACCACCTGACCAAAGATCGTTGTTTCTTTTAGCTCCAGCTCTATGGCATAGACGGCTAAGAGCTGTTCCTCAGAGAGAACGACGCACAAGGTGTTTGACTGGGGGGCACTCGCAGAATGCACCGGCATTTGACCAAAGGTTTCCATTGCGCATCCTTGCTGAGAACCTACCAATCACATTGTTGTGTTGCCAGCGGGGGGGTGTTGCTGCAAAAGGAGGGAGCAACTAGGCGCGGGAGGGGGGGATTTCTGTTTTCCAATGGTGGGTAAAGTAATCGACTCCACCGGTGGCCTGATCCCACGGGTGGGGGCCTGACGAGCTGAGCCACAAGGCAAGGGATGCGGGGGCAGCCAACCGGGGGGGGGGGGGCATGGGGGCAGCCAGTCAAGAAAATGGTGGCGCACAATGCAAGGGGAGGAACCAAGGCGAACAGGCGGGAGGAGGGAGGCGCAATGGCTACCGGGAGGAGGGAGAATCGCAATGGCAGCCAAGCAGGAGGAGGGAGGCGCAGTGGGCCCAGCGACCAGCCGGAAGAAAGGAGGCGCAGTGGCGGCCAAGAAAGGGGGGGGCACGCACGCAATGGCTGCTGCAAGGGGGGGAGCGTGATGGCGGCCAGGCGGTAGGAGGGAGGCGCAATGGCAGCCAGGGAGGGGGGGCGCGATGGCAGGCAAGCAGCGCATCGGTAGGGAGCGATCTAGCTTGATGCACTGATGTTTTGCCTCTAGATCCATCTCTTCTTTCAATTAAATACTAGTATGGATTTTGGTCTTCATGGTTACACCCATAGCTTGCACTTTTAGAAGGAGAGACCAAAGAAGAACTAGCAAAATTTGAACCATACATAACTTGCACTAAATTTGATGCAAAGGAAGACATTGGATAGCTCATAGTTCCCATACCAATGTGTCCTCTTTTGGCTAGGAGTATCAAATGAGAAAGCTCTCTACTCACGCAAGATGGCCGAAATCATTGTGTGGAGAGCAAGTGTCAATAAGGCCATTAGTACCAAGCATAATAGAAAAGCAAGTTTTCCAGGCATTTGGGATCATTTCAGCTCTTATAGTCTTCTTCAAGGAGGTCAAGCATGACATCATGCCGAACTTCTCCTCAAGAAACTTGTTTCCATCATCTTGGATACCTACAGCTAGAATTGTGCTCTAAAAATGTTTTCTTAGCAGGGAGCTTATCTTCATTCAGCACAAGCTTTAGGACCTTAATTACACAATCATACTACTCATCGGGGGGGGGGGGGGGGGGGGGGGCATGGGGGCAGCCGGTCAAGAAAATGGTGGCGCACAATGCAAGGGGAGGAACCAAGGCGAACAGGCGGGAGGAGGGAGGCGCAGTGGCAGGCAGAAAAGAAGGGGAGGCGCAATGGCTACCGGGAGGAGGGAGAATCGCAATGGCAGCCAAGCAGGAGGAGGGAGGCGCAGTGGGCCAAGCGACCAGGCGGAAGAAAGGAGGCGCAGTGGCGGCCAAGAAAGGGGGGGGCACGCACGCAATGGCTGCTGCAAGGGGGGGAGCGTGATGGCGGCCAGGCGGTAGGAGGGAGGCGCAATGGCAGCCAGGGAGGGGGGGCGCGATGGCAGGCAAGCAGCGCGTCGGTAGGGAGCGATCTAGCTTGATGCACTGATGTTTTGCCTCTAGATCCATCTCTTCTTTCAATTAAATACTAGTATGGATTTTGGTCTTCATGGTTACACCCATAGCTTGCACTTTTAGAAGGAGAGACCAAAGAAGAACTAGCAAAATTTGAACCATACATAGCTTGCACTAAATTTGATGCAAAGGAAGACATTGGATAGCTCATAGTTCCCATACCAATGTGTCCTCTTTTGGCTAGGAGTATCAAATGAGAAAGCTCTCTACTCACGCAAGATGGCAGAAATCATTGTGTGGAGAGCAAGTGTCAATAAGGCCATTAGTACCAAGGATAATAGAAAAGCAAGTTTTCCAGGCATTTGGGATCATTTCAGCTCTTATAGTCTTCTTCAAGGAGGTCAAGCATGACATCATGCCGAACTTCTCCTCAAGAAACTTGTTTCCATCATCTTGGAAACCTACAGCTAGAATTGTGCTCTAAAAATGTTTTCTTAGCAGGGAGCTTATCTTCATTCAGCACAAGCTTTAGGACCTTAATTACACAATCATACTACTCATCAAAATGATGGTACTGCTAATGGCAACAAATTGATTTTCACTTGTTTGCAATCATCACAGATACCTTGAATTTCACTTGTTTGCAATCATCACAGGTACCTTGAATTTAGGCCATGGCTAAACATCAGACACCCCTGACTTAAAAAGCCAAACTACTCTAATTTCTTGACTAGAGGTTATGCAGGAGATTAACCTGTATTAGTTTCACAACCAACCTGGCAATGCTTATGCAGTTATAACATTACCACTCTCGCTCACAATTGTGCAGATACCTTGCAAGGTAAATCAAATGACAGATTTTAAATAGAACTCACCTGCACGTGAGCTATACATGCTAGATAGCTTATGATAAGCAGCAGATTATCATCTGAAGATAATGAAAAACCATTCCTGCAAAAAAAATGTTCACATTAGCTTCAAAATGTACACTGAACAACCAGCAAAGCTTTAAGAACATTTTGCTTACTTCAAATATGGTGCAAGGTAAACAGCTGCATAGAGGAGATAACGTCGATCATTGGTATCTAACCACACAAACACCCAACCCTGTAAAATGCCCATGCATGCAGCTTTTCAAAACCAAAAAGCACGGCAAACATGCTAGAGGTTTTTGCAATCAAGAACAGCATGGAAGGATCAATGAGATGGCCTGTCTAAATAGTTGAAGTATGTAAGCTGTCAGAGGATGCTTGTCTAAGGAAAGACCAAAAAGGTACTAAAGCTATACTACTGTAAAGCACACAACAAACAAAAAAGGGTACCAGATCAAGGCAAATAGTACCAGCCAATTGAAAAGGGGTATAAAGCTGATGATGGTCATTGCACCATTACGAACATCATCTGCACCTAGAATAGAAGTCTCCTTTCTCTCCAGTTTCCCGCTATCCTTCACGATTAACAAAGAGCTGAATATGCAAGCACCAATGGCAATGGCAAATGGCGCATCCTGCAAAAGTTCAGACCTGCATGAACTCCTCCTCCTGCCACTTTTCTGCAACAAGTGAACAAAGCTGAGCTTAACCTCCAATTTCTGTGTGTTTTACCAATAACTGTAAGACTTTGTATACTCACTTTGTGCATGATTTTGCACAAGGCTGCACTTCTAGATTCCAAATGATGCACATTTCGATATAGAAGAGAACCAAGCGTCACCTTATGAAATGCGTAGAGCCTAATGCCATGAATCTAATAGAAAACAACATGAGTAAGTAAATGTACACACACGCACACACACACACACACACTCTCTCTCTCTCTCTCTCTAGACGCACGCGCACACACTTAACCACATCTTCATCCTAAGAGGTATGATTGAGAAAGTGAAAGTGAGAAAGAAGAGTTCTACAGCTGCTTTGTGGATTTCTGCAAAGCCTTTGAAACAATTCCACCAGATAGACTACTATAGAGGCTGCAAACACGAGGGAATTCCATCTTACATAATTTGGGGTATCAATGTTGTCATGAGGACATGTATCTTTGAAACCTCACTTAACATGAGAATTAATTTTTAATCACATGGTTAAAGTAAATGTTGCACATGTGAACTGCAACTCAAGATCGAGTAAATTTATGAGCCCAGAACCCAAGGAAATCACAAGATGTCAAAGGCAAAAGTTGCTATAAGTTATGTTGCACAGGTACTTGGTGGTATCTAGTGGCAATTGTTGGCCTAGGTCATTCATTTGGCCATAAGTATTAGTTGGTGACACTAGAGAAGTGGCGTTTAATGGTACCTAATGCCAATCTAATGGTCAAAGATGGTGCAAAGACACTCGGGAATGGAAGTTGCCTAGCCAATTTAAATATTGGCCAATTAGATTATTTTCAGGACACCAAAATAATAATTAGATTAATATTCAGTATTTAAAGACTGAAAATTAATATTGACTCCAATGATCTTCCTATGAGGAGACTTCAGCACAAGGTACCAAGTGCCATTCCTCTAAATCGACTCAAGCTCCTGCTCCATCACTCTTCACCAAAGATCATGCTGTAAAGCCTCCTTTACTGAGATTGGCCCCCAATCTTGCATGACACGAATCATCAAACAGTAATTAGTGTACACAAGCTCAGTATGGTATGCCTAGTTCTACCGAGAACGCCACGGGCCATCCTGCAATTGCCACTTCTCAAGGACCCCCTCAATCCTTGCATCACAGGGGGTGTCACAAGCCCAACGAGGAGGAGGCCGGATCTCACCGCGTCACTCTCCATCTACTGAAGTTTTTAGAAGGTCCACCGACTGCTAGGGCAAAATTGGTGAGTCTAGTGGCTAAGAACTAAGCTCCTCATCCGAAGAAGAGTCCTTAAGAGACATAGGCTCCAAAGGAATAGCCGTTGACACCCAACTATTACTGGGATCTCCAAGAACAGGGTGTTCCTCACCTCCCTCTAAGGCTGGAAGTTCCACGAACCGAACATCACGGCTCATATAGACATTCTTGCTTAACGGGATCATACAATCGGTAACCTTGAGACTATGAGTTGTAGCCCACAAACACCTATCTTTTGGAAGCCGCTTCATATTTGTCATGCTGTGTTTTCAGGATGTGTACATAGGCATCACACCTGAAAACCCTGAAATAAGAAACACCTAACTTAGATCCAAAGTACGCCTCATAACGGGTCATACCAACAACAACAAAAATAGGGGATTGATTAAGAATGTGAACTGCAGTAGCCTCAGCCTCGGCCCAGAGACACTAAGGTGTCTGACGATGCTCCATCATGGTACGGGCCATCTCAATCACACTGAAATTCTTCCTCTCCAATATGCCATTCTCTTGAGAGGTGTTTGTATTAGCAAACTCCTAGTGGATACCATGATATGCACAAAAATGAGCAAAAGCTCATTAGAAACAAATTCTCTGCCCTTATCTGTTTGTATGGTCTTCAATTTCCGGCTTGATCGGTTCTCCTCAAAGAGCAACCAATCCATAAAGTTGGAGAAAGCCTCCAACTTCAATTTCAAGAAATAAGCCCATATCATCCTGTTGTAATCATCCACAATTAGCATGAAATACAAGCTCCCTCTAAGGGACTCTGTCCTCATCCCTCCACAAAGATTAGTAGAAACAAGCTCCAAGGGTACTAAAGACTACCTCAAAGCCATGCTAGGAATAGCATCACGAGTTTGCATCCCATGGATGCAGGATACACATGGCTGCTGGCTCACCACAATATCTAGCAAACCTCGAACAAGCTATCCCTTAGACGCCTTCCGAAGGTAATCATAGTTGAGGTGGCCAAACCAAGCATGCCAAAGCTCAAACTGAGTTTGAGAGGTAAGAAGAAGAGAAGTCAAGGCAGAAGAAGACCACAACTTATAGACTCCAATCCATTCTCCACATAACCTAAAGAAAGAACCTGTCTCGATCCACAATCAAGAATCCGAAAAGAATCCACATTAAATCCGACCAAGAGGCAAAGGGCACAAATCTTGTGCACCGAAAGTAAATGGTATTCCAAGGCCGGCACATAAAGCACCTTGGATATATAGGCACCACCTCCACCCATCTGGAATGAGATACATGTCACCCCATCCCTGAATAGGGATAGAAGAACTATTATCAATGAGAATTTGGCCATACGAAGGCCGCAAATGAGCAATACCTCCTAAAGGAGTCATGTGCCGTGAGGCACCATTGTCAACAATCCACTCACGAGTATATGGGGCCGTCAACACAGCATAAGAGTCCTTGAGGGTCAATTCCTCAACCACCACCAAGTGGACGAAAGCAGCTAATAAGGGAGCAGCCACCGCTTTGGAATTCCTTGAAGATTTCTTCTTCTTCTTGTCGAGGCAATCCTTCTTCTAGTGACCTATCTTGCCACATATGTGACAAATCGACTCCTTTTCCTTGTTCTTCTTTGATTTGTCGTCCTTCTTCTTGTTTTGATCCTTCCCCTTCTTCTGAGAGGACTAACCAACCAAGGCCTTAGATTTAGAAGCATTGGTCCCTTTCAACTACTCCTCTTGGTCAAAGACTATAGGAACCAACTCCTCCCATACCGAAGAGTCCCAAACCACCTTGAAGCAATCAAGGTGGAATACAAACCACTGAAACGGGGCGGTAACTGTGAAAGAAGAGTTATCACCATTTCCTCAAAAGTGATCACCTTCCCTGTATTTTGGACCAATATCTGAAGCTGCCTCAGCTTGTTGATATGCTCCTGCATAGAAGATGACAAGTTAACAGTCATGGTCCTCATCTGTACTTCCAAAGAAACTCGTTTCATGACAGTCATGCGATTATACATCTAATCAAGCTCCAATCATAGCTCCCGAGCCACCGTCAAATGCTTTATATGAGAGATCACAGTTGTAGTGCATGAGAGAAATAAAAACGAGCAGATGTAAACATTGAGTTTGTCCCAATGTGCCTGAGCCTTTGCCAACTCCATCTATCACTAGAAGAGATTCTAGACTCGTCTCATGAAGGAGGACGATGAATAGTCTCCGTAACAAGCTCTGCCAAATCATAGGACTCCAAAATGGCAAGCATCATAACCCACCAAATGGAGTAGTTCTCGCCATCGAGCTTTTGATCTGATGGAAGAGCCAGTACCACGAGCACTTTCCAGTCCATGATCGCCTGAAACTTTGTCTCAACCTCGGAAGACATCTTCATCGACAATGCCTACACAAAACACAAAAAAACAGCCCCCTTTAATTGTGTGAAAGCAGCCTGCTAGGGCTCTTCACCACTTGTCCCGCTTCGTCTTCACCCGTCGGAGACAATGAAAAGGTAAAATCTACACTTAAAGGCCCAAAATGCAGCCTTTTTTCCTTCTCTAACAACGAAAATCAATAGCAACTTCAACAAATCTGCTCCTTTCTCGCACGCCTACACTTGCCTCAACCTTGTTCTAGTGTACAACCCTCCTGCTCGCCTTTGAATGCTGAAAATGCAACCTTGTGTTGCGCTGAAATCTCCTCTTTAGGTAGATCCAACCCTTGGTCAGTTCTTCAATGCTCTAATACCACGTCAGAGTGAAGCAGTGTGGAAGCGTATGACCAAGATAGAGTGAACAAAGAGAGGAGAGAGAGAGAGAAAGAGAATGAAACACAGAAAATTTGCATTGAAGAATGCTGTATAAAGATGCAGATATATACACGGGTGCGGAGAGAATGTCTGCGTATGTCTCCACCTCGAAGATCTCACACTTCATGAACCCCGAGGGCAGTCTTCAAGACCTGCAGCCTGAAAACTGAGAGCACAACTCAGCAAGAGTGTGGAAACTAGGGCCAATAAATAGGCCACAAATAATACATCAAATAATGCAGGTCAGCTGCATTAAATGCAATCAATTGGACAAAAACTGTTCGACCAGCCCGACCTGCCATGTAGGCCTGCCACGTGTCCTGTCGCCTGCTGACGTCAGCTCCTACCATGTGGACTGCCTGATGCAGCTGCTAGAAAACAGCTCAGCCTGTCCAAGAAATGTCAATCTCTAACAAAAAGTGCTCTCACCAGCTGCTCTAGATGAAATAAATGATGTCACCTACTCCTCGTGGGCCATTTGCTGCAGTCGCCAGCCTCTGGAAGGTCCTCCACAACAAGGAAAATGATCAGCAGCCTTGTCTTTCAGCCTCCATGCACAGAATGAGGCTCAAACAGCCTTCTCCCTTCTTGCATGGGAATTTTTACCAAGTAGCAACCTTCTTTTTCCATTTTCCAATGATTTTCAGCCATTTAATTAATTTTCATAATTAATTAATTCTAAAAATTAATTCAGCCCTTTTTTACCTGCCCAAAATTCTATATGCCCATCCATAAATTAATTGGCTAGGCCATTTGCAACCCCAAGTGATCCCAAATCTCAAATGACCCATGGACAAGCATTAATTAATTAATTAATCCAAAATTCCTAGTGTCACCACTTACACTTATAGACCAATTAATTGTCCTAGGGCCAAACTGACACCAACATTCACCTAGAACCTAAGTGACATAACTTTTTACAACTTTTGCCTTTGAGTCCCACTGTTTCCTCGGGGTCTTGGGCCCATTATCATGAAATACTTTATTGGATGAGATTTTAGCGTGGTACCCGTATCTCTCAAACAACCCCTTCCAAAACAAAATGGTCATCCGAGGATCTCAATCACTAACGATTGATTTTGGCATACCATGATACTTAAATATATACTACAAAAATAAACATGTCATATGATTAGCCTTTATCTTCTTCCTCACTGAAATGAAATAGGCATGTTTGTTGAACCTGCAAATGATAGTCTATATCCCATCATTCCTTGTTAAGTGTCCTAGGAAGCTCAAACATAAAGTCCATAGCAATGCTCTGCCAAGGCCTGTCTGGAATAGGCAAGGGCTGCAACAAACCTAGCATCTTTTGCCTATCATGCTTCGCTTTCTAACATACAATTTATGTTCTAACAAACTGCTCTATATCATGCCTCAAAACTGGCCATAAAAGAAATGCCCCACTATCTTAACTATAGCATCAATCTCTCTATGCCCTACATAAGGAGAAGCACGACTCTCAATCATCACCCTAGGCCTCAATTGCATTGTGATACACAGTCGTCCATGTATCATTACAAAACCATCTCTAAGCACAAAGTGTTCATGCCTCTTGCCATTGCAAAGCTGATCATACACATTGGCAAAATCCAAACCAGTAGTATACTAATCCTTCGTGGCATTCAACTCGGTGTGATAAACTATACTAACGGTTGAAATCTAAGACTTACGTAAAAGTGCATCAACCATAACATTCTTTTTCCCATCGATGTATACAATCTAAAAATAAAACATAGAGAAAAGTGATACCAACCATAACATTCTTTTTTCCATCGATGTATACAATCTAAAAATAAAACATAGAGCGAAAGTGATACCAACCATCCTTCTTGGAAAGGGTGGTAATTCCTGTTGAGCTAAAACACGCTTTTCAACTGATTAGCATTCTTAAACAGCCCCAAAACACACTTAATTAATGAAAACCCCTAAAAAGGGGAGCGGTCCAAGAGAGTTTCAGTTGTCTCCCAAAAACCCTAATTTTTGGGGTACCCTTATACATCTATAAATAGACACGCTGCCCCCATTCAACCTCGTCCCTCCCATGAGGTTTCTCACCCTTGTGTTCAGATCTCAACCATCAGTCTCCCACCACGTGGCAGTCCAGCCTTCGCGATTGCTGCTATCACCTCGTTCTACTGTGGCGTTTTACTTCAGCGTTCTACTACTATGTTTTACTGCCGTGTTTTACTACAATGTTCTATTGTTGTGTTTTACTGCGGCATTCTATTGCTGCGTTTTATTGCCACATTTTACTGCAGTGTTCTATTGCCATGTTTTACTGCGTCGTTCTATTGCTGCGTTTTACTGCGACATTTTCTTGCGGCATTCTATTGCTACGTTTTGTTGCTTCTCCCACATCATCAGGCATCATCCGCTGCAGTCGCCTCAATCTCCTCACACTCTAGTAATCAACATTTGGTGTTTCCCTCACTTCGTTACTCCAACTGGTGGTCACTGCACTTGGGATCTGTCCCGGTGAACGTCACACTCCAACATTGCTCTGCCCTTAAGCACACTGTACACTCTTACATTTATTTACAGCATTCATTCACTTCAGAGTTGTGTTCTCTCTCTCCCTTCTTCTGTTTGTGTTTGAGTTTTGAGTTTTGCCCTCTGTGTCTGTGTCTATCTCTTTGTGTTTCTGTCGTGGTTGTACACTCTTTGTGTCCTCAGTGCAAAACCTAGCAGTTTTCTTCACATGGTATCAGAGCCGGTGCTCTTGTAAAGAGTATCCTGCTGCGGATATTGTGGAGAGCTAGTCTTTGTGCGAGGCACACAATACGACTCGTAACCAAATCACAATGTCCCAGACACCTTCTTCTCCAGTTCCTATGATGTCTTATCAGGCTTCTCCATCATTGGAGGCCCTAAGACGACATTATGGACTCGGTGAGGAGGACAACACTCCACTTTCACCTTCACCTTCCTCTTCTACTCCTATTACAGATTTCACTGACATGACAGAGGAGGCCTTTTAGGAGTACTATCGCAACAAGTATGGTGATGTTTACACCCCTCCTACCAATTTTGCTACCACATTCGGATCGGTTGGTGAGGCTGGCCACCTCTCCGATCATGAAGGACATACGGCATTCGGAACGTCTGGCGATCCATCTTCATCATCTCAACTAGGTCCAATATCAGGTTTGTACAATTCTTTTGTGTTGCATGAATCAAAACCCTCGCCTGTTTCTTCTTTTGAGATACAGGATCCGGATGGCTTTGCGTATGTCAACTTCAATAGAGAGGACTCACAAAGCAAACGGAATTCAAGTACATCTACAGCTTCCATTTCATTTGAGCATGTCACACACACTTCTCACTTCCCTCCCATCCCACCCTCTTCTATATCACACCTTGATCACCTCTTATCATCTTTCCAAACCCTTGGACTACACTCCACATCTACATCACACACCCTAGGGGTTGGATCTTCCATCTCCGCTCCTAGCATCTTCTCCTTCTCTACCCCATTCTCTACCTCTTTGCACCATGGTACTTCGTTAAGGGGAATGCCACCCTTTAACATAGTGCCTCTCATCTTTCAGCAAAGGAGCACACCCATAACTCCTGGGTCGATTGTGATGGGCATCCCCCTCACTATCCCAGCTTCACATCTCACATGACCACTCAAACGCAAGGGTTTCCATCCTCAACTTATGGTGCATCTACACACTCTCCTTTGGTTACATCTACGCAGGGATTCCCATATTCTGCTCCCCGTGTCCCATCCCACCTCCTTGGGTTCCTCATGTTGCTACCATGCCCATGCCTAGTCAGCCCATCCCTACCTATGGATCCACCTTGCACACTACCCGCATGCCTGGTGGGCACTTTGGGGCGCATTCCCAAGTGTACTCTACTCCCCCATCCTACCCCCACTACACTTTTTCACACTATCCATCTCCGAGCACTACCACTCCTATTGCAACGGCCAAGAATGCCTTCAAGGATAAGACACGTTTTAACGGGTCAAATTTCAACACTTGGTCTAATTTCATGCAACAAATGCTTGAGTCTCAAGGTCTTTGGGACCTCGTCATTGGTCTAGACCCTATGCCGGACCCTCGACTAGCTCCCCCTGACTACATCAGTCAATGGAGAGTCCACAATGCCACAGCCAATATTGAGTTGATGTAGGAATTGCTTCTTGAGTTTCACTCTCAATTGCAGCACTTCCCCCTCGCATCAAAGCATTGGAGTCACCTTCTTAACCACTATGCGGCTCGTGATTGTACTCGGAGCATCAATTTCGACTTTGAGCTTCAAGAGTTCTCAAGGAAGGGGATGATTTGAAAGTCAAGCTAGCTGAATATAGGCTGCCGAGTTCGCCACTACTGGCTCTCTAAAGTCAGATGACGATCAGGTTACATTCTTCTTGAATAAGTTGCCCAAAAAATACTTCAATTTCATTCAACACATCATCTCCCAACCTCGATTGCTAACCTTCTACGAGTTTGAGTGCTAGTTCTTGCGTTACGCAAGGCTGCATGATCGACTCCACAAGAAATCCTCATCACAGCCTTATTCAGAGCAGAGGGGGTTGGTTACCTCTTCTTTGGGAGGGAAAACCACCAGTGACAAGAACTCGCAAGATGCAAAGCCAAGCCAATCAAAGGGTGGCTCCTCTTCCTCAGATGGAACCAAAGAATCTAAATCTATCTGGCAGTAACTCCCTAAGAAAAACCAATTTTGCACACACTGCCAAAGAGCAGACCATGTGGACAAGGAGTGTCACTCCAAGGCCCAAGGTCTTCCACCTAAAAAGCCTTGCAAACCGCTGCGACTGCAAAATCCAGTGGAGCTATGCCTTCCGCTCCTGCTTCATCTGCTCCTTCAGCACCCGCCGTTGCTGCTGGACATGTGGCTCGAGTACAGCCTCAGTAACCCATCTCTTTCACTACCCCTAAGGGACTAGCTGATTGGTCTGCAAGTTCCAATCCCGTTGCACTTCATACATCTATCTCATCTTCCTCCCCACTTCGTCAGGCGTTCCCCTGGTAGAGCCCTGCTATTGAAAGTACGCGATGGTGGCCATCTTTTTAAACTAGCACGTCTCTACGTCTTTTTGGACACCCTAGGTCAATCTAGCATTCATTTTTCGCACTCTTAGAGTCGGGCCCATAGGATTCATTGTCCTTAGCTTTTCCATTCTTTTATCTTCCGCTGCATTTACTCACACACATACACATTCATTGCATTTATTTTGAGTTAGATTTTCTTTCTGTTCTGTTTTGCTTTGGAGCATCTCACCACTAACCTCTATGTTTGCGGATTCTCATCTCTTTTGCAAGGTTTTGTCTTTCAGTGTAGGGCTAACTTGCAGATTGCTTTGGATCTACCTGGGCTAGAGACGTGGGAATGTGCATCGTTCCTTTCATGGTTTCATCATCCTAGGAGTGCTTGCTCTTTTTCCAACATGGCAGTCTCCCCTACCGAGGCGGATCGTGTAGCATCTCTCTCGATGCTATCATGGCGGTGGCTTCTACCTAGCTCTTCTAGCGGAGTGCTTCATCCACTTCATCCACTTCCTCTTCTTTCATTCCTTATGGTTCTTGGCACCATACGAAGACCGACATCAGGCTCCTCTTCCTTCTTTGGCATCTACATCTAGGTTGAGAGGGGGTTCCTACCCTTTTGGGTACTCTACAGGCTTCAGCACTTTGTCTTCAACATCGGCTTCTTCCCCCTGTTGTACCTTACCCTTTGCATTGCATGATTTCATCATCTTTGTACTAGAACGCTTGGGCAAGTGAACAATTTTCCCATGAGGAACACTATCCAAGTGACACTTGCTGCATGAGCATTCTTCAGCATGTAGCATACTTTGCATCTCATTGTGCAGAGCACCACTTGAGCAGATCCTAAGCTGTTTCCACTGACGGCTATTGTCACAATACCACCATCTTCCTTCATATCTCATCACCTGTTTTTCCTCATTATCAACACCCTGAGTATGTGGATTAGCTTGTTCTGTTTTGTGATGTGTTGGGTGTATCCTCCCTACTCCCATCTTCAGGGTCACTATTACTCAATCGGCAGCATCCCATAAAATTTAACTCACTTATTCACCAAAAAAAAAAAGTTCAATGCGGTTCCATCCGCCTTTGTAGGGCTTAGTAGGCCACTGGGCAGCCGACGTACACCCTTTATCCGATACCCTGTCTTCTCTGGGGTGACTACTTAGATTCCCTTGGTAAGATAAGCATCGCCTCTGCAGTCTTGATAGGCCACTGGGCAGCCGACGTGCACCCTTTGTCCGATGCCCTGGCTACTTTGGGGTGGGACACCTTGGGGTCAACAAACATCACAGTGGCTGGCCTAACCTTTCGGTTTAGTTTTGGGCCTGAGAGGGGGTGTTGAGCTGAAACACGCGCATTCTTAAACAATCCCAAAACACACTTAATTAATGAAAAACGCTAAAAAGGGGAGCAGTCCGAGAGAGTTTCAGTGGTCTCCCAAAAACCCTAATTTTTGGGGCACCCTTCTACATCTATAAATAGACATGCTGCCCCCATTCAGCCCCATCCCTCCCGTGTAGGTTTCTCACCCTTGTGTGCAGATCTCAGCCATCAATCTCCCACCACGTGGCGGTCCAACCTTCACGACTCCTGCCATCACCTTGTTCTACTACAATGTTTTACTGTGGTGTTCTACTGCCGCGTTTTACTGTGGCGTTCTACTCACGTGTTTTATTGCGGCGTTCTACTACTACGTTTTACTGCGACATTTTACTGTGGCATTGTACTGCTACGTTTTGTTGCTTCGCCCACATCATCAAGTATCATCCTCTGCAGTCTCCTCACACTCTGGTGATCACGTTTGGTGTTTCTCTCACTTCGTTACTCCGACTAGTGGTCACAGCACTTGGAATCCGTCTCCAATGGACGTTACACTCCGACATTGCTCTGCCCTCGAACACACTGTACACTCTTACATTCATTTATAGCATTCATTCACTTCAGAGTTGTATTCTCTCTCTTCCTTCTTTTTGTGTTTGAGTTTTGAGTTTTTTGTTTAGGATTTGAGTTTTGCTCTCTATATCTACGTCTCTCTCTTTGTGTTTCTATCATGGTCGTACACTTTGTGTGTCCTCAGTGCAAACCCTAGCAGTTTTCTTCACAATTTCCCGATCAAACATTTAATCACAACAATCAGCAAATAAACATAAAGTGAAATGCACAATTTACCTTAATAATCTTGGAAAAAGACACCCCGTTGGCCCCAAAACTAGTACCCCTTTCAGTATTTCTTTAACTTCAATTGCCAATGGATGTATTACAAGCCGAGATTCCACAATCTCCTTGGCTCATCCGAAATCCCCTTGCTAATCCAACAATCACCAAATAAATTGGGCAATTTGCCCCTTGATTTTCACCTAGAACTTGTTCTAACTGAACTCCAACTAGCCAAATGCTACCCCAAATTTACGATGGATGGCTGGGCATCAGAAATCCTTGACAATACAACCAATTACAGGTGTTGATTTCAATGTACGATGCCTTGTCCTATTGGCATGGGTCCCAGGGTGGCTGCTAAAGTCTAATTTCTGCAGCAATTTAGGGTTTACAGCGGAGATCCCTCTATTGTCCACCAAATTTGGTTGAGACATGCTCAAAATGCCTAAGAAATGTTGAGATCTCCAAAGAATGAGTTGGAGAAGGTGAGAGAAAGCCAAGATGAGAGAGAAATCTGATTTTCTTTGCGAGAAAACCCTAAAATTTGCCCGTTGCTTGCTCCAACCTGCATTTAATGCAGTTAGCCAGTGGCATGCACCTCCAAAATGCTGTCACCTAATCAGCAATGCTGTTGCCAGCCCCTGGAAGGTGTCTCCCTGCTGTTCCTTGCCTGCTGAGGCCCCCAAATGACTGTCTTCTACAGTAAATTGTTGTTCTTTGATCAAAAAATGAACCAGTAGCTCCCTCTCTATCTCTCTTCCAAGCTGTAAATTGACTGAATGGCTAAGACCTAGCCCCAGAAACGTTTTCTCAGTTTGCATGGGCATTTTTGCCAAGTGGCAGCCTTCTAAACCCATTTTTCAGCATTATCCAGCCATTTAATTAATTTTCAGAATTGAATACTTGAAAACTAATTCTAGCTCTTCTGACCTTACCCAGAATTAAATGTGCCCATCCATAATTAAATTGGCTAGGCTATTTGCAACCTAGAGTGCTTTCCAACCTCTGTTGATCATTAGAGTGGCATTAATTAATTGATTGATACTATTCCCTAGTGTCACCACTGACACTTACTGGCCAAGCAATTGCTAAAGAGTCAAAGACTAACACCAACTGACCATCAAAACCCAATTGGCATAACCTATCACAACATTTTCCTTTGACACCCACTGCATCCTTGGGGTCCTCGGCCTGTTACCATGAAATAACTGCCATGTGCATCACATATGCTAAACAACCTTGTACATTTGATTAATATCTTAATCAAATGCTATCAGCAAGATTAGAGTATCTTAAAATTTCACATCTGTATGAAAAACCTCCCCCTTGAAATCCGTGTAATCGTTCTCGATTGCATTGCATTGTGCCAAAGGAAAAGCATACTACATTAGAATTTCCATAAGGCATCACAGCCACAACATTGGCCGCTATTGTTTAACATGCCACGTGCCCCAAACCTATTGAAAATTTTCAGCCAGCATAAACATATTATAAAACTAAAAATTAGTCTAGAATTGTTGCTAGAAATCCACTGGATGCATCCATAACTTATGTTTCTAAACTATTTTGACTTCGCAGCCATAGTAAAGCATATTCTCAGCATAAACCATGGCTGAAACTATCAAGGGCACTTACTAACATGATGTTGTCTATGAAACTAGCTGTAAACCATTGAAAAGTGAGCATAATCTAATCATGAACTGATTGCTTGCTAATCTGAGAACTGATCACAAACTGTTGCAAATGTGATCACAAATTGATTGTAGAAACTGATCAATAACTAATGCAAAAATTGATGCAAAACTAATCCCAAAGTGACCATAAACGGTTCTCAAATTGATCAAAAATTAAGTTGAAATTGAACTGACTTTGATCAAACTACGGCAAAAGCTCATGCCCAACTAATCATAAGTTGATGTAAACCTATAGTTTCAATGTCTGGGTGAAACTCATACTCATCTGCATACATCTCATAGTGACTAGTACATTGTGTAGTGACCTCATGGCAAACATGCTGTGTAGTGACCTCATGGCAAACATACTGTCAACACAGTACCGTGGAGGCATGCTGAGTACATCCGAAATCCACTATATACGAGAGCTGTCCACAACTGGCTGGGTGGAAGTGCTGCCTCCCCCTTGATCATCAAGCAATGCTCTAGACCCCCTACTTTCCTGAACCTAAGTGAGCCCAAGACCAAAGTCGGCTCTAACTAAAAGGCATCTTGGTAACGTTGCAACAACTGAGGATGGTCTACCAAGCCATCCTCTTCCAACCACTTTGCATCTATTGGTGAAATAATGCTAAACTTCACCAAGAAGCATATGGAAACTTTATCTCTAACTTTACTTGCCTCGAAACCTCCACTAGGTTGTAAGCCTTTCTCCCCCTTGAGCATTGTGATGCTTTATACTTTCACATTGCTGCAATTCCAACTTAACTAATATGCAACATTGCATCCAATTGACTAGTCCCTCATGTGTACCTAACATGCTAGGAGCACCGGATGCATTAAAAAGCATTCTTATTTTCATACTTTGGACCATTGCAATTGGGTAGGAACAAAAGGACTGAAATCAATTTTCAGGATTATTCAATTCTAAAAATCAATTAAATGGTTGGATAATGCTAAAAAATGGATTTAGAAGACTATCACTTGGCACAAATACCCATGCGAACTGAGTAAACATTTTTGGGGACTGGGTCTCAACCATTCAGTAAGTTTATAGCCTGGAAAAGATAGACAGAGAGGAAGCTACTAGTGTCATGAGGACATGTATTGTTGAAACCTCACTTAACATGTGGATTAATTTTTAATCACATGGTTAAGTAAATGTTGCACATGTGAGGTATCATTGGGGTTAGAGTAAATTTACAAGCCCGAGACCCGAGGAAATCACGAGATGTCAAAGGCAAAAGTTGCTGTAAGTTATGCTCCACATGTACTTAGTGGTATCCGATAACAGTTGTTGGGCTGGGTCATTCATTTGGCTATAAGTGTCAGTTTGTGTCACTAGAGAAGTGACATTTAATGATACCTAATGCCAATTTTATGATCAAAGATAACGCAGAGACAGTCGGGATTTAAAGTTGTCTAGCCAATTTAATTATTGGCCAGTCTTTTTTTTTGCACTGAAATAATAATTAGATTAATTTTCACTATTTAAAGACTGAAAATTAATATTTAATTACGAATCATGCTGGAAAAACCATTTGGGAAGCCTGCCACTTGTCAAAAATGTCCATGCAAGACTGAAAAACGTCTTTAGAGACTAGAGAGAGGCATTTTTAGTGCATTCAGCCTGCAAGAGAGAGGAAGGAGATGTTGATGGTCTGATTTGCAGCCAATCGAGGACCTTCTGAGGCAGCCAAGGGCAGGAGAAGACCAATCGGCAACAGGTGACAGCATCTATAGGATGTTGAGATAGGATAGCAGCAGTAAATAACTAATTTTTTTCAATTATTCGCAAAGAAAGTCTAAATTTTCTCTTCTCAGCATTCTCTCTCATCTCCCAGCCTTTCTACAGCCTTGCTCTAAAGATTATAGTATTGAGATCACCAGAGGCTAAGAAATTTCAGATTTCTCTATTGTAAACCCTAATTTGCAACAAAAATTAGGGTTTAGCAACAGCTTTGGGAAGTATGCCAGAAATCGAAAGCTCCAAGACTTGGATTCAACAGGGCTGAAGTTGTTTTCAGTCAAATTCAAGTAGAGGGACTAGAAAATCAATGAATTTTGGGCATTTTCCATGTCTATCAAAGTGGGTGAAGGCCAATTGACTACCCAAATCGAGGGGAAAATCAAATTGAAGACTTGCTGGTCATTTTGGACAGCAAGGGAAGTTGGAATACTGAAAGAAATTGGAAAAATCCCATTGTACATCAACTTTAGCTTCAATTATGTTAAAGAAATACCGAAAGGGGACGCCAAATTTGGGGCCAACAAAATGTCCATTGTCCAAGATTGTAAGTTAATTTGCAATTTTCAGTTTTGTAATAAATGCCGCTGCTGTAACTAGCTTGTAATCAGGGAATTACCACCCATTCCATGAAAGGAAGGTTGGTTTCAACTGGTCCATTTTTTTTATCAGAGAATAGCAATTTGCTGCAAAAGACAACCATCTAGGGGCCTCAACAAGCATGGGACAGCAGGGAGACACCTTCCACGGGCTGGCAGCAGCATTGCTGATCAAGTGACAGCATTTTGGAGATGCATGGCAGTAGGTGACTGCATTAAATGCAAGCCAGAGCAGGTGGTAGGCAGATTTTAGGGTTTTCTCGCGAAGGAAATTAGATTTCTGTGAAGATCTTAGCATTTCTCAGTCATTTTGAGTATATCTCAACCAAATTTGATGGACAACAAAGGGATCTCTGCTATAAACCCTAAATTTTTGCAGAAATTAAGGTTTAGCAACCACCTCAGGACCCATGCCAGTAGGATAAGGCATTGTATACTGAAATCCGCACCAACAATTTTTTTTATTGTCAAGGATTTCAAATGCCCATCCATCCATTGTAAATTTGGGGCAGCATTTTGGCCAGTTGAGATCTAGTTAGAGCAAGTTTTGGGTGAAAATCAAGGGCCAAATTGCCCAACTTATTTGTTGATTGTTGGATCAGCCAAGGAGATCGTGGAATCTCAGCTTGTAATACATCCATTGGCAATTGAAGTTCAAAAAATACCAGCAAATGTGCCACTTTGGGGCCAACAAGGTGTCTACTGTCCAAGCTTATTAAGGTAAATTGTGCGTTTCAATTTATGTTTAGTTGCTGATTGTCGTAATTAAGTGCCTGATCAAGGAGTTACCACCCTATCCAAGAAGGTTGGTTTCATATGAAACCAAACTTCCTTCTCAGATACTTGTGGCTTTCACCCACGTGACCCAGGTTCAAATCCCGACAATATAAAACCAACCTCCTCTTTGGAAAGGGTAGTAATTTCCTAATCATGCACTTAATTACAACGATCAGTAATTGAATAGTACACAACCTGTTGGCACCAAAATTGGCTTCCCTTTCAACATTTCTTTAACTTCAATTGGCAATGGATGTATTACAAGCCAAGAATCCACAATCTGCTTGGCTAATCCAAAAGCCCCTTGCTGATCCAATAGTCAACAAATAAATTGGGCAATTTGGCCCTTGATTTTCACCTAAGACTTGCTCTCACTAGATCCCAACTGGCCAAAATGCTACCCCAACTTTACAATGGATGGCTAGGCATCTAAAATCCTTTACAATACAACAAACTATAGGTGCCGATTTCAGTGTACGATGCCTCATCCTATTGGCACGGGTCCCAAGGTGGCTCCTAAACCCTAATTTTTGAAGAAATTTAGACTTTACAGTAAAGATCCCTCTGTTGTCCACCAAATTTGGCTGAGATTTGCTCAAAATGGCTGAGAAATGTTGAGATCTTCAGAGAATGGGTTAAAAAAGATGAGAAAAAGCCAAGATAAGAGAGAAATCTGATTTTCTTTGCGAGAAAACCCTAAAATTTGCATGCTGCCTCCTCTAGCCTGCATTTAATGCAGTCACCTACTACTACCATGCACCTTCAAAATGTTGTCACCTGCTCAGTAATGCTATTGGCAGCCCCTAGAAGGTATCTCCCTGCTATTCCCTACTTGCTGAGGCCCCCAGATGACTGTCTTCTACAACAAATTGTTGCTCTCATTAAAAAAAGAACCAGTAGCTAGTCCCTAGTGTCACCACTAATACTTATTGGCCAAACAACTGTCCTAGGATCAAAACTAACACCAACTGACCACCAAAACCCAGTTGGAATAACTTATCACAACTTTTGCCTTTGACACCTATACTGCATCTTCGGAGTTCTTGGCCTATTACCATGAAATAATTGCCACGTGCATCACATGTACTAAACAACCTTGCACATTTAATTAATATCTAAATCAAATGTTATCGGCAAGATTAAAGCATCTCAAAATTTCAGGTCCCTGTGACAAAAAGTTTGCCCACCTCATAGGCTTCTCTAACAACTTCGTCTACCTTAAAAAGTACCTCAATGTCTAATGATCTATGTGTACTATGAAATCACCCCCTAAAAAATAGTGTTTCCACGTAGATAGTGCATGAATTACAACCAAGAGCTCTTTCTCATAGACCTGCAAATTTCTCTCTGCACCGTGGAGAAGACGACTCTCATAAGCCACAACTCGGCCATCCTTAATTAAAACAACCCCAATACTATTTTCACACTCATCACACTGAACCACAAATGATTTTCTTAGATTGGGCAACACAAGCCTTGGATCTGAAGTCATCTTTTCCTTTAACTTCTCAAATGCTGAACTTTTCACTACTGTCCATCTAAATGATACATCTTTCTTCTGCAAAGCATGTAATGGAGATGGAATCTCGGTGAAGCTACGAACATACTTCCTATAGTAAGAGCATAAACCCAAGAAGCTGCAAATCCCATGTACATTTTTCAAAGATGGCCATGAACATATTTCTTCAACCTTTGTGGGGTCCATACGTATACCATCAGACGATACAATGTGTCCCAAAAGAGAAAAATTCACTCTTCTTGTCATTAATAACTAGTCTATACTTAGCATCTCATTGAACACAATGTCCAAATGCTTTCTATACTCTATCTTATTCCTTGAGAAGGCAATCATATCATCAAAGAATATACCCACAAATCCCCTATGTGGCCTGAAGATGCAATCCATCATCCAATTAAAAGTGGCAGGAGCACTCATAAGTCCAACACGCATGACAAGAAACTCGTACAACCCAAAAAGATGTCCTAAAAGCTGCCTTAAGCACATCCTCCGATCTAATGCATATCTAATGATATCCACTTTTTAAATCTATACAACTGAATATGGCTGCCCCCTGCAATCTATCCATAACATCATCGATCGGAGGGATTGGAAACCAACTTTTTATCGTGATTTTATTTAAAGCATGATAGTCAATGCACATATGCCATGAACTATCCTTTTTCTACACCAAAAGTACTGGAGATAAGAAGGAAGATAAGCCAAGCTGAATCAGTCCCTTTTCCAACAACTCATTCACCTGACTCATAATCTCCTCCTACTAGACTACACCAACCCTATAGAGTGGCTTATTAGGTAGGCTACTTCCAAGGATAAGATCTATGCTATGATCTTCTGGCCTTTCACGCAATAGCCCTAGAAGTGACTAAGAGAAGCAATCAGCGTACATTTTCAAAAATAAAATGTGATCCTTCTCTAACTTTGACATGTTCCCAACATTTTCATTATCAACCTTATCCTTAGTAAAAACTAAGTATGCTAAAAGGTGATTTTTCGTTACTTTGGAAATGGCAGTTGCAGACACAACATGGACAAATTTCCCTTTCAGTTTTACATCAAGTGTGAGTGTCTTTCCCTTATACTGAATAGTAATCTCTTTTGCACGTGAATTAATTAGTACATGCATACGATGATACCATGGTATACCAAGCAAGACATCACAACCTTCTCGTGATCTCTTTTGTACGTGAATTAATCACTACATGCATATGATGACACCATGCCATACCAAGCAAGACATCACAACCCTCTCATGGAGCAATAAAGGACTCTTTGCTATCCACACATCCCTGAATGTGCAAACAAAGCTTTCCAATGAGCGGTGTCACAAGCTGTGCATAGCCCTTGCATACCATACCAACTTCCCCCATGGATCCCATCTCATCCTCTAGACGGGCTGCCATATCCATAGAGATAAAGTTAGTTCGTGCTCCATTATCAAAGAAAATCAAATCATGCTAATCTCTGATTTTGCCCCATGCTCTGCATAACTCAATGGCATCATCATTGGGCTGATCACTAACAACATCTGATATCAATCCAACTCATGTTTCAGGCTTCTTACCCTAAGGATCTCCCTCATTTTCTGATTTTGCAGCTTGCTGCCTATTGAGACAGCCCTTAGCGATGTATCCCTCCTATTCACAAACAAAGCATTTATTTGTAGCTCTTAATTCCCTACATTGTGCAGCTGATTTCCAACCCTTTCATTGCTATTTTGACCTCTTTTCAGGCTGATTTTCAGATCTGTCCCTTTTCTCAACCTTTGACAACTTATTCGACTTCTCCCTACTTTCTTGGAAGCCCAAATCCTTCCCACATAGCAATGTATCAATTGTAGCAGCAATCTTTATGAGTTGAGACATACTAGACACAGTGGATTTAATGTAAAAAACCCTACTTTCCTTAGGAAGCCCACATACATACTTTTCCACTTGCTCATGAAGAGGACTAGATGATAAGAAGTTACTAGTCAACCAATTCAATGCAAATATTTGCTTGAATTGTACCCATGTTGACGGTCTCTACCTTGCATTAAGAGCATGGACCACCATTATAATGTTAGCAGAGTATTTGTCAGCTCATGTGTGAGTCTGAGCTTGATCTGGGCTGGGCATTTTTATTAGGTATTTTAGGTTTTTTTCTCGTGTGGCATTTTATGCCAGTGGAGCATTTTTATGCACCAATCGGCCAGCATTAATGCTGTCTGACCAGCATTATTGCTCCCCACTTTTTCAGCCTATTTATACTCAGTGCTCCTCCTCAGTCTCATCATCTTCACCATCTGTAGACTCTGTGGAGAGAGGAGCCAGTGCCAGTGCCCACGCAGCCAGTGACTCACTGTTGTATGCGACTATCTCGTATTCAGATATATGGATTCCATTTCCCATGCATACATCTGAGTTCTCATCTATATCGTGTTCTTTCTTTCTTTTCTTTTTATCTCGTGTTTCAACAGTTTATTTCAGCACATGTTTATGCTTCCACCACTGCTCCACTTCTGACATGGTATCAGTTTTCAAGATGTGTGTTTCTGCTGTGTTTTCTTGCTGATTTCAGGACGGTTTTGTACCCCTACTGATCAGACGACTGCTATCGCAGCCAGGCGACCTGTTTTAGGGCTGTTTTCAGCCTGCGTTTTTTGCAGTCTTGCCATCGTCTGTTGCCTACGCACCCTCTGCTGCCTGCGTTTTTCATCTGCAGCTGCTGGCGACAGTTTTCTACCTGCTTTTCTCCAGTTTACAGCCTGCGTTTTGCTGATTCCGTATCTCTCGTGGCTGGGTGACTGTTAATTCAGGCCGTTTTTGCTGTTTTTGGCAGTTTTTGACTGATTTTTTGACTTTCTACAGCAAATTTTGTCTTCTATTAATCAGATTTTGGGTTATATTGCATGTGAACTCTCATTTTCTGCAGTCTGTGCTTGTGTTTTGGCTGTGTTTCCTCTCTCAATTCCATCTCTTCTCTACTTCTCTTCTTATCCTCTCCATATGGCTCCTCCGTGCACTTCCACTGATGATAAGTTACATGGACCTGATTATCTCACATGGAGTGCTGTCATGAAAGCTTGGTTTGTGCAGAAGCGGTTATGGTACATCGTCTGTGGAGCTATTGCTCGACCTCTCCGTCCTTTTCCTCTTCCTGAAGACTTTGATGAGGACAACCATGAGGAAGCGGTGCTCACATGGGACTCGGACGATGCCCGTGCTTACTCGGCGTTGCTTCGGTGTATTTCTAAAGCGGTCTTACCGGTGGTTACCTCCTGAAGGACATCTCCTGAAGTACAGGACCAGCTTCGGCACATGCAATCTGCTCTTCCCAAGGCACATCTCGTCGGGATGGTCCTCTACAAGCTCCCCCCGGAGTTTCATGGAATGGCCAATGCTTTGCGGGCGCAGACATCATCGACTCCTGTCAGTTTTACACATATGACCTCGATGCTTCTTGAGCATGAGACATCCTTGAGATTACAGAGGCGGCTTCTGGCACATTATGGAGGTGAGGCTTATGTAGCTTCAGAGAGGGGTGACGGGAAGAAGAAGTCAAAGGCCCAGTGTTACCACTGTGGCAAGAAGGGACATTTGCGAAAGGACTGCAAGACGTTAGCGGCTTCCAAGAAGAAGGAGCAGAAGACGAAGCGGGATGTTGACTCTACCGATAAGTCCTCTCCTTCATCAGACTCCGACTCAGATCCTCCGCCCAAGGTGAAGTCCAAGGCGCGGAAGGGATCCTCTTGTTCGGATCGCGGGAAGGGCTTGGTGGCGCCTTCCTCGGCTGCTTTCTAGTGGTGGTGATGAGGTCATCCCTCACGACTCTCTTGTGCCAGAGAGGGAGTGTGAGTGGGTGTTCAAATGGGGCAGTCGCGCCTCATCTATACTTTTATACAGGTGCACAGGTTCCAGAGAGGGATGTCCCTGACGCATCGACTTCCGTCTGGCGGAATCAAATCCTGGAGCTGGGATTGACATTCAGGTTCATGATGAGCTGGTTATCTAACAGAGAGCGGGAGGCTTTCGTCTGGAGCTCACATGAGGGGACACTTTGGCGGTCTGGCCAAAGGCGGGGAATCCATGGTCACCTATGTTCAGGGGCATTTTTGACAGGATGGTCTTGTATGCTACTGCGAGACATTGGTGCAGGACATAGAGACATGCTATGATCTTCTCTATTTTCCGGTGTTTGGTACGATCAACATCGACATCAGGTTCTCTCCGAGGCACCTTGGTGGTGGCTTGATCACCCACTACTTGGGTATCCATGGTTCTACTTGGTGGTTCTATGTTGTATAGTTTCTGATCCCTTTTCATTGTACTATTGTATTGTATCAGATCACCCATGATCTGAGAGAGGGTGTTAGCAGAGTATTTGTCAGCTCATGTGTGAGTCTGAGCTTGATCTGGGCTGGGCATTTTTATTAGGTATTTTAGGTTTTTTTCTCCTGTGGCATTTTATGCCAGTGGAGCATTTTTATGCACCAGTCGGCCAGCATTAATGCTGTCTGACCAGCATTATTGCTCTCTACTTTTTCAGCCTATTTATACTCAGTGCTCCTCCTCAGTCTCATCATCTTCTTCACCATCTGTAGACTCTGTGGAGAGAGGAGCCAGTGCCAGTGCCCACGCAGCCAGTGACTCATTGTTGTATGCGACTGTCTCGTATTCAGATATATGGATTCCATTTCCCATGCATACATCTGAGTTCTCATCTGTATCGTGTTCTTTCTTTCTTTTCTTTTTGTCTCGTGTTTCAACAGTTTATTTCAGCACATGTTTATGCTTCCACCACTGCTCCACTTCTGACATATAATGCATTCCCCTTAAAGAAAATGGCTGCCTTCCAAATCTTAGAGGATTCAGTGAAGAATTCCCTCGAATAGGCTGCATCAAACTACTAAATAAAAGTCAAGGCTTTGAGCCTATCTTGTGTACCATTGAAGGACTCAAACTTCACCCCTTTTCAACCCTCATCATAGTCTTTTTCTGCCCCTTTGGGAGTCAAGTGCCATACACTGGCTGTTGCAAAAAGGGTACATTTGTTGTATTTACATCATGACCAATACCAAAGGAAGCATTTGCATCACCAGCACTCATTCCTTGAATCCCATAAGCATTTCGAGGTGCAGATGCATTACCAAACATGCCACTTTGGGTCCCAGGCATCAAACCAATGCTGCCATACATAGGGTTATGTATATTACTAGCCATTTCCAAATACATTGGGCCTTGCCCACCATGCATAGGTTGTTGCATACCATAAGGAGTTATGCCATATATTCCCGTATGCGATCACTAACCCACCATAGCATGGAAAATAGTGCCACCACTAAAGTATCCTCGCTACCCCATCATTGCATGCATGTCCGATTATCCAAAATCCATTGGATTGGCACTTCCATGATGGCCTTGCATTTGCATACCTTGCCCTGTTGGCACCAACTGCTTTTCTTCATTATCATCATTAGGAGCTTCATAAGAAGGCTTTGGCATTTTCTTCAATGCATCTTGCTATCCCGAAGGTGTAGAAGATGATTTCCTCTTCTTGCCCTTGTTGTCCTTCATTGGAGCATTCAAAATCGAGTGAACTAAGGATTCTATGCCAATTTAGCAAAGAGATTTGTTGTTGTTCTCATTCGATTTTTAAATTGGTCATCAAATTCCTCTTCCCCTTGTTGCTGGTCATCAGTATCATTCTACCTTGAAAGCCCTGTATCTTGACCAAGCAGCAACATTCTCAACTTACTATCCATGCTATGAGCCTTGTCCAAGGTCAAGCATTGCATTTCCTTCTTCCCCATGTAAATGTTCATACTATGAGGCATCATCACTGCTTAATTCCATCTCACTATATGATAACATCTTGCTATAATTACTCGGTTGAGAATAAATTCAGCACTAGCATAAATCTTTTGGCTTGCAATCAGGTGCCTCGAGTCCACCGAGTCAAAGGATTTGACGGTGTCCCAGCAATGGAACCATGAAATTAGTCTTTCTTCTTGGAAACAATGGTGAAAACCTGAACAAGCACTTAATCACAGCAATTAACAAATTCACAAAAACTGAAATGCACACTTTACCATAAAATATTGGACATTGGACATCTTGTTGGGCCCAAAACTCACGTCCCTTGCAACATTTCTTTATCTTATATTGCAATTGGATGGAGTACAACCTAGATTCTTCAATCTCCTCTCCTAATTCAAATGACCCTTGCTGTCATAAATGATCAGCAAGCCTTTTGATCAGTTCACCCCTCAATCTTCAACCATGACTTGTCCAAAATTGACCCTTGGCTGGCCAAATGGGGATGGATTGGCATCTGAAATCTTTGGCAGTTCCTCGAATTCCAGCTATTGATTTTAGTCTTCCATGCCTCTAATTGCTAGCATGAGTCCCAAGGTTGCTGGTAAACTCTAATTCCTGCTGCAATTAGGGTTTACAGCAGAAATTCTCTTAATGTCCACCAAATTTGGCTGAGATTTGCTCCAAATGGCTGATGGCTAAGAATATCATAGCATAAGCTAGAGAAGGTGAGAGAATGCCGTAGAAAGAGAAATATCTGAATTTCTTTGCGGGACACTCTTCAAAATGGCTGCTGCCCTACTAGAGACTGCTCAAAAGTTGTCTACTATTTGGAGAGCCAAAAACTACTATCACCAGCTGCTGAAGTTGTCAAAAATGATGGCGCCTGCTCCTAATGGGTCATTTGCTGCACTCGCTAGCCTTTGAAAAGTCCTCCACAGCATGGAAAATGATCAGCAGCCTTCTCTCAACCCCCATGCACAGAATGAGACTCCACCAACCCCAAACAACCTTCTCCCCTCTTGTATGGGAATTTTTGCCAAGTGGCAGCCTTCTTTTTCCATTTTCCAGCAATGTTCAGCCATTTAATTAATTTTCAGAATTAATTAATTCTGAAAATTAATTCGGCCCTTTTTGACCCTGCAAAAATTCGATGTCCCCATCCATAAATTGATTGGCTAGGTCATTTGCAACCCCAATTGGTCCCAAGCCTTAAATGACCCATGGACATGCATTAATCAATTAATTGATTAATGCCTAATCCCTAGTGTCACCATTGGCACTTATAGGCCAATTAATTGTATTGGGGCCAACTAATACTAACATTCACCTAGAACCTAGCTGACATAACTTGTTACAACTTTTGCCTTTGACTCCCACTATTTCCTCATGGCCTTGGGCCTATACTGTGAAATGTTTGCACATCACATGTGCATCTCAACATTACACATTTGATTATTAAATCAATCAAATGTCTCTAGCACAAGCAAAGCATCCAAAAATTTCACATCCCTATGTGATAGGAAATGCTATCACCCAGCCTTCAAGAGCCCAAGAGGCTGAAAACACAAAGGCTGCAAGCCAAAACACACACAAAAGAGGCATTGACTGCAGTCACCAGCAATAATATAATGCAGAAAATCAGAAAACATAGGCAGCAATGGCACTAAATGCAGTCAGGGCAGCTTGTGAGATGAACGTAGCAGCAAAACACAATTTTTTGATGGCTGAAAGGTCCCTGGAACTGGTCGCCCAAATGCAACAGACAAAGAGGATCAGTAATCAGCAGTGGAGGACCTGCAATCAGCAAAAAACAGCAGCAAGAGCGTAGATCCTAAAATTTGATACCATGTCAAAACTGGATATAGCAATGGAAGCATAAACATATGTTGTAATAAACTGCTAAACACAAGGACAAAAGAGAAAAACATAGAAGAACACCACAAAGAAGAGAACTCAAAAGACTGCTCGGGAAATGGAATCCATATACCAAACACGAGATAGTCGCATACAATAGTGAGTCATTGGCTGCATAGGCAATGGTACAAACTCCCTCTCTCCAAAAGAACATGTAGGTGATGAATGATTGACTAAGGAGGGAGCGCCAAAATAGTGCCATAAATGGTAGCAAATCGGCCAGCAATAAATGCCTAAATACTCATCATAATGGCCATAATAAAATGTCTAAATACCCTGACCCAAACTCACACATGAACTGACTAGACTGCTAATAGTTTTAATGCAGCAAATGCTCATGTGTCAAGGTCTTTGCGGTTTACAGCCTATGCCAATTCCTAAGTTGGCCCACCCTAACCACATGCATCAATGGAGAGCTCGCAATTCCAAAACCGATGTCAAAAGGGTTGCTTCCTAAGTTCCACTCTTAGTTATAGCACTTTCCCTTAATATCCAATCATTTGTGTTATCTTTTTTACTGCTATGTGATGAGAGATTGAACCCGACGTATCAATCTCGATTATGAGCTGCATGAGTTTTCTATATCTTGGATAGATTGTATTTGAATGGCTAGATAATACTGGGATGTAAAGAAGGGGATGATCTAAAAGTCAAGTTAGTTGAATATAGGCCGTTACGCATTGAGTTACACCACTACTTGCTCACTGAGGTTAGACGACAATCTGGTTACATTCTTTTTAAAGAAGTTGCCTTCTAAATACTTTCACTTTATGCAGCACATTATTCCGTTGCCCCGATTGCCGACCTTCTATGTGTTAGAATGCCATTTCTTGCCTTAAGCGAGGTCGCATGACCAAGTCCACAAGAAGACTCCATTTTCCTATTCAGAGGGATCTTTAGTAACCATTTATATGAAGGGGAACACATGAGATGGCAAGAAGTCTCAAATTGGGAAGGCAACTCAAAAGAAGGGTGGCACCCCTTCCTCAAACGAAACCAAAGACACTAAAGAAACCAAACCCATCCGGCAACAACTCCCTTTTAAAAATCAATTTTTCACACACTACCAGAGATCGGGCCATGTAGATGAGGAGTGTCACACTAAGGCCCAAGGTCTCCCGCCTAAGGAATCACAGCACGCCGCAATTGCCTCCACTCCATGTGAAAAATCAAGTGGGGCTTACACCTCCAACTGCTGCCCCATCCACTCCTAGCACACATGCCATTGGACGTGTGGCACATGGACAACCTCATCCACCCCTGCCTAACAGTACTTCTAAAGTCTACTAACATCACTCCCTTCGCACTCTTTGCCTCCATTCGAAGGTCTCCTACTGCAAAACCCCCCCCCCAAGACCATTTCCCCGCCTCAACATGAATTTCATTGTTGGTAGAGACTTGCTGATGGCTTTGCATGATGG
Organism: Lygodium microphyllum; assembly: GCF_053477565.2. Taxonomy (NCBI): domain Eukaryota; kingdom Viridiplantae; phylum Streptophyta; class Polypodiopsida; order Schizaeales; family Lygodiaceae; genus Lygodium; species Lygodium microphyllum. The sequence goes on from NC_141144.1 coordinate 704,223, forward strand.
TGGCCACACTTAGGCTAGCCCACTTAGGATACACCAAACTAATCTCATATTACTTAGTACCCTTGGTTCCTTAGGCCAATGAGTTAGGCCCATAGACTACTTAGCCATTAGGATTTCCTTCATTTACCTTCTATTGCATTCACACATCTCTTTCTTCATTTTAGCTTTACTTTTTGTTTTGTTCTTGTTTGAAGCATCTCACTAAGAAGCTCTTGTTTTTACAGATTCTTATCTCTTTTGCACAGTTTTGTATTTCAATCTAGGACTAACATGCAAGTTTGCACCAATCCTTGAAGGCATTGGAAGTTCACCATTTCTTTGTGGTTTCATCTTCCTTGGAGACTTGCTCTTCTACCAGCATGGAGACTTTCCCTCCCAATGTAAATCTTGTGACATCTATTGATATTATCACAATGGTAGGTTCTCCCTAGCTCTTCCAATTGGGGTGCTTCATCCACATCCTTCTTCATGGTTCTCGGCACCACACAAAGACGAACATCAAGTTCCTCTTTCTCCTTCAATATTGACATCCATGGTTGAGAGGGGATTCCCACCCTCGATATTCTACAGGTTTCAGCATTTGTCTTCAACATCGGCCTCCCTTCCTCTTGTACCTTCCCTTTGCATTGCACAATCATACTCATCTCTATAAAAGGGCGCTTGGGCAAGTGAATAATTTTCCACAAGGGACATTAAGTGGCACTTACTACATGCACATTCTCATCATGTAGGATACCTCTATGCATGTCATTATGCAAAGCACCCCTAAGTGGATCTTGACCTATTTCCACTAGCAGTTCTTTTACCACCACACCTCCATTATTCTTCACCCTTTTCCTTTGTCACCAGCACCCGTGGGTTATTGGAAGAGCTTTTTTTATTCAAAGACTTTCCATCCGCCTTTGTAGGTCCTGATAGGCCATTAGGCAATCAACGAGCACCTTTGCCTCTCTAGGGTGACCCTTTGGACTCTTGATGTAAGATAACCATCACCTCTATAGTCTTGGTAGGCCATTGGGTAGCCAATGTGCACCCTTTGTCCGATACCCTAGCTTATAAATTGATTAGTTCTTTTAATCAGCCCCAAAAAATGCACATTACCTAAAGTTTAATTAAACAATGCGCAGTCCTAGAGGGTGTTTGTGTCCCATAAGTCAAACCCTAATTTGGGAGGATCCACTCATCTAGAAATAGACAAGCTGTCCACCATTCAAGCCATCCCTTGTCTTATAGGTCATCATCACTATCAACCCTTATTGACTACAGACACGTTCACTCAACCCCTAGCGTCCAACTTTCAGCCAATGCTAGGAGGTGTGTGACAACTGTGTTTGCATCCTTCAGGCCTCGCCAGTTGCTAATGTCATCACCACACCTTTGATGCCTGTGTTTTCAGGTTGTGTAGACCACCCTCTATCAAACACTCTCTTCCTCTACTATTACCTAGTTTTTATCAACCTCCAACTGTGAAGATATGCTAGGGTTTGCATTGAGGAAACACAACATGTACAACCACGACTGAAACACAAAGACTCAAATAGAGACAAGCAAAACTCAAACCCTAAACGCAAAACTCAAAACTCAAGCATAGAGACAAACACAGAGAGAAGAAACTCTGAAGTGAATGAATGATATAAATGAATGGAAGAGTATACAGAATGCCCAAGGGCAGAGCAATGGAGTGTCGGAGAGTGAAGTCCACCATAGACGGATCCCAAGTGCTATGACCACCAGTCGGAGTGACGAAAGGCAAGGAAACACCAAACGCTGATCACAAGAGAATCAGGAGACTAAGGTGACTACAAGGATGATACCTAAGGAGGGTGGCAACACTAGATTTTTGCAAATGCAACAATAGGAGAGCCACCAATGTTGAGAATAGCAAATGATGCCTGATATAGAGGCTTGCCCATAAATGGTTTTGTATGAGAGATATGACAAAGATGTATGCTCTAGAAGCTCTAGGAAGAGATGTCCAAAATCCCATAAGCACAGAGAAGAAAAGTGTGGTACTATCCAAAAAGCTATAAAGACATGTACTTGACACTCATCTCAAGAAGAGTACTATCATTCTGTATCACTCAAGATTGTGTTTATGAGTCCAAGTTAATCTATCTTGGAACCTAATTCACTTGAGTTACAAGTCTGGCTGAGCTAGGTAGCTAGTGGTGTGATTTCTTTTTCTTTGCAAGCTCTACAATTTGTCCCTTTTTCAATCTTCTCCTTGTATAGGTCCACTTCCATTCCTATCTCTCAAGCCATCCAACATCAAGTGTGTGTACCAGGCAAAGAAGCTCAAGGAAGGAGGTACTGCTGGAAGAGCTCAAGAAAGAAGGTGCTGCTCAAGGCAATCAAGAAGCTTGGTAGAGCTTCATTAACTGGCAAGTCTATGTCGAAAAGGCTGAGAAGGCCAAGGAGGGCATCGTCTCCAAGTGCCATCAGGCGACCACGGCTTCTCAAATACAGGAAGGAGCAGACTAGTCATGAGGCTGAGGTGGTTCGGAAACTAGGGGAAGGCTTGGAGCCGCACGCTGCAGAATGAAAAGGAAGTTATAAAGGGCCAAGAGGAGTTTCTGCAGCGAGTGTAGAGAGAAGCTAGAAGCTCGAGGCTGGTGGACCATCCGAGAAGGGCAAAGCCTTTTGTGATTTGATTTTACAAGGTTTACGACATCAAGTTGATGCAACACTAGAAGGACTGAAGGTGTACCTAATAGCGTTTGCAGGAAACCTCATAGATCAGAGAGTCCTCTTGTCTCTCTCAAGCTTCCAAGTCCAAAAATATACATAAGGAGCAGGCGATCAAAGAGGGGCCAGGTGGACAGCACAGTGAAAGGGGATCTCGACCGGATTATGGGGCAATAGTTTTAATTGTGAGGTGGGCTCTGGCTAAGGGGGCCATAGCCTGTGGAAAGGAAAGGTCAACATCTTAGAGTGATTAGCTAGGACCATCTCCAAGTCAACCTTCTACTGTAGATGAGCCCGGTGTCTGGATTGAAAGGGAAAGACGGGCCGCTGCTGCTATTTCACGATGAGAAGGTGCAATGTCTTAGGAATTGGAAAGAGAGCAGTGATTGAAGGCCCGAGGTAGAGGGGTTTCTACTAAAGACAAAGAAGGGTCTCCATTATTGTTTAAGGGGGAGAGCTGGCTACACGAGAACCCATGAAGAGGGCTGACTGGGCAACCAACTGGGTATTCAGGCGGGACTGTGATGTCTGCTATGTGGAAGCAGACTAACCAATCTCATTTTCTTATGCAACTCGACATTATCTTCGTTTTGTTTTTTTTCTTAAAGGCTAATACTAAGATTAAAGCCTTAGCCCTTAAAGGCCATTCACACCAACTCATCCTCTCTCTTCCACACTTAAGCCTTAGCCCTTAAAGGCCATTCACACCAACTCATTCTCTCTCTTCCACACTTACTTATTCACACCTACACTTCTCCAAAATCCATTGCCATGTCAAGCCTTTTCAGTGATTGTCTATCTATTGAGCCAAATAAAATCCAAAAATTCATGTATCCTGAAATTCATCTCATGTATAAGTTTGTCAAACCAAGCCCATGTACCCATCAGTGTGTTCACTTGTAAAAGCATGAAGCAAAACGACCGTGTTAAGAAGACTAAAGCAAAAAGAGAAGTACCACGCACCAACAAAAGGGATAAGTAGCACAACGAACAAAAAGAGCATGAAGACAAAGAAGAAATTCGAGAAAGCCAAAGAAGCATGAAGAAGAAGATACTTTCTGCTACGACAAACAAAATGTTTTGCAAAAAAACTCCATCATGAATCTCGTTTTCCCTTAGTGGATCTGCTTCCCATAGTGGATGTAACAAACTCTACTGAAAATGTAAAGTTTCAAGCTTGACCTAACTAAGGCTACCAAAGAGCTAGTCTCCTGGTCCATGTCTGCATGTAGGGGGGGCAAATGCCAGCAGGTGTAGGAACTCATCATTTGAGGGGGGTATTGAGAATAGCAAATGATGCCTGATATAGAGACTTGCCCATAAATGGTTTTGTATGAGAGATATGACAAAGATATATGTTCTAGAAGCTCTAGGAAGAGATGTCCAAAATCCCATAAGCATAGAGAAGAAAAGTGGTACTATCCAAAAAGCTATAAAGACATGTACTTGATACTCATCTCAAGAAGCGTACTATAATTCTATGTCACTCAAGATTGTGTTTATGAGTTCAAGTTAATCTATCTTGGAACCTAATTCACTTGAGTTACAAGTCTTTATCTCAATCATATTTCATGTTTATAACCTCCATCCGCCATAGCTAGCATAGCTCTAGATCTGTGTTTCCCAACAACCAAGAGAATGGAGAAGCATGCCAACTACCGCCACGTGAGGTGAAGACTAAACACAAACAACAGAAGGTTGCCTGGAGGATAAAGAAGGGCTATCACCTGTCACTAGGGACTGTAAAGTCCAAATGCAAGCAACAAGAGGGACTGGCGATGACAGTGACGCCGAACACAGTTGGAGGAAGGGCACTAGACAATGGGCAGTAGCAGTGGATGAAGACACCAAGCACTGGAGGAGCTATGAAAGGTGTAGCAACCATCGCAAATGGAGAACCACCATGTGGATAAAGACTGTTGGCTGAAATCTGCACAAGAGGAGTGAGAACCTGCACAAAAGGGATAAGGCTGAATGGTGGGCAACCTATCTATTTATAGATGTTAAAGGTTGCCCCAAAAAATTAGGGTTTTGGGATACCATCGAAACTCTCTTGAACCGTGTATCAATTTTGTGTTTTTCATTGATTAAGCATGTTTTGGGGTAAAAATCCTAATCAACTGTAAAGTGTGTTTTAGCATTACACTCCCTCTCAGGCCCAAAACTGAGCCGAAAGGAAAGGTCTACAATGTTAACCCCAAGGCATCCCTCCCAAAAGCATCGAAGACATCGAACAAACGGCAAATGTCAGCTGCCCAATGGCCTACCAAGACTACAGAGGCGATGTTTATCTTACCAAGAGAGTCCAAGTAGTCACCCCAGAGAGGATAGGGTATCGGACAAAGGGTGCTCATCGATTGCCCAGTGGCCTACCAAGCCCTACAAGGAGGATGTTGTTGTGTGTGTGTGTGTTTTTTGTGGAAAGTTAATTTTATGGGTGGCGGCCGGATTTTCACCCAGGACTTACACAAATGGAACCACCAACTAGCCAAATGCTGCCCCAAATCACAATGGATGGACTAGCATCTAAAATCCCTATCAATACAACAAATTGCAAATGCTGATTTCAGCGTACAATGCCTTCTCTTATTGGCACAAGTCCCAAAGTGGCTGCTAAACCCTAATTTTTGCATAAATTTAGGGTTTACAACAGAATTTTCCTTGTTGTCCACCAAATTTGACTGAGATCTAAAAATGTTTGGGAAATACTGAGATCTTCTGAGAGAGGGTAAGAGAAAGCTAGAGAGAGAGAATTCCCTGATTTCCCACACGGGAAATAGCTGAAATCTGATTGCTGCATGTATCAGACTGCATTTAATGCAATCGCCTACTACAACAAGGGCAATAAATGCTATCGTCAGCCCTTGGCTGCTGTCGCCTGCACTTGAGAGGGCTGGAACTGCTGTCCCCTGCTCCTAAACGGTCTTCTCGTACTCCTAGCTGCCCCTAAAGTTCCCCCAACACACCAGCAACATCCCCTTCCTCTCTTTTGTAGACCGAATGCCTTGAATGGCTCAAACCAGGGCCAAAAACATTTTTTCTCAATTGCATGGGTAAATGTGCCAAGTAGCAATCTTCCAAATCCATTTTTCAGCATTATTCAATCATTAAATTAATTTTCAGCATTAAATAATTTTGAAAATTAATTTCAATCCTTCTAACCCTACCTAAAATTAAATATGCCCATCCATAATTAAATTGGTTAGGCCATTTACAACCTAGAATGATCTGCAACCTCTATTGACCCTTAGATTGGCATTAATTAATTAGTTAATGCTAGTTCCTAATGTCACCACTGATACTTAATGGCCAAACAACTACCTAGGGTCAAAATTGACACCAACTAACCACCAAAACCCAGTTGGTATAACTTATCGTAACTTTTGCCTTTGACACTCACTGCATCGCCGGGGTTCTTGGCCTATTACCATGGAATAACTACCATGTGCAACATGTGCTAAACAAACCTTGCACATTTGATTAATAACTTAATCAAATGTTATCAACAAGATTAAAGCATCTCAAAATTTCACATCCCCGTGACAAGTATAATCCAAGATTTTGAAACAAAGATGTGAGTAGATCAAAATGTGAAAAAGATAGTGGTGGGATGGGAGGGAATTGAGAAGTGTGGTTTACTTCCTCAAATGAAACAGATGGTAGAGTGACTCATACAACTCAAAATGATTATATAAACCTAATATAGAGCCTGGCTGAGATGAAGGAGATGGATCACCAGACATGCCAAATGTCATGGTCCCTCCAAGATCAGAGAGATGGCTAGTCTCACCAATCAGTCCAAATGGACTAGTAGCACTGGTTGGAGGGGTGTAAACTGAACTGTGCGTGATGCGCAAGCACTCTTCCTCTGTAAGATGACCAAAATGTGGAGAACAAGACGGTAAAGGTGAAGGTGTATCTACCTCCTCCTCAAGATCATAATGCCTTTTCAAAGCCTCCAATGATGGAGAAGCCTAATAGGGCATCATAGGATCCCCAAAAGAAGGTGCCTGAGACATTACGAGTCAGAATTGAGTCGCACGTGAGTCTTGCACAAAGAGTAGCCTCCACAATCACCACATGATAGTCTTTAAAAGAGTACCAGCACTGATACCATGTGAAGATATACCAAGGTTTACACTGAGGAAACACAGTATGTACGACCACAACTAAAACACAAAGACTCAAATAGAGACAAGCAAAACTCAAACCCTAAATGCAAAATGCACCACACAAAACTTAGAACCCAAACACGGAGAGAAGAAACTCTAAAGTAAATGAATGATGTAAATGAATGTAAGAGTGTACAAAATGCCCAAGGGCAGAGCAATGGAGTTTCGGAGAGTGACGTCCATTGGAGATGGATCCCAAGTGCTATGACCACTAGTCGGAGTGACAAAAGGCAAGGAAACACCAAACGCTGATCACTAGAGAGTCAGACGACTACAAGGATGATGCCTGAGGAGAGTGGCGACACTAGATGGTTGCAAACGCAACAATAGCAGAGCCGCCAGGAGGATGGAGAAGCACGCCAGCTGCCACCAAGTGAGATGAAGGCCAAACATAGACAACACAAGGTCGCCTAGAGGATGAAGAAGGGTGCCCACCTATCACTAGGGATTGTAGAGTCCAAACGCAAGCAACAAGAGGGGCTAGCAATGATAGTGATGCCAAACGCAACTAGAGGGAGGGCGGCAAGAATGGATGAAGATGCCATGCATTGCAGGAGCTGTGGGAAGGTGTGGCAGCCATCGCAAATGGAGAACCACCACGTGGATGAAGACTGTTGGATGAAATTTGCACAAAAGGAGTGAGAACCTATACAAAAGGGATAAGGCTGAATGGTAGGTAGCCTATCTATTTATAGATGGACCATTGAAACTCTCTCGAACCGTGCACAAGTTTTGCATTTTTCATTAATTAAGTGTGTTTTGGAGCTGTTTAAAAATGCTAATCAGCTGTAAAGTTTGCTTTAGCTCAACATCCACAAGTGATATACTAAAATATTTATAATATTCAGCTTCCAAACTGCTACATTTTGGTTTCGAGCCTGCTACCCTTCCACTTTCATCTTCGACTGGTGGTTACAGATCTCGAGATCCATCTTCAGTATACGTCACTCTCCAACTACTCCCATTGGCCTGTCTTTGAGCACTCTAGATATCTTATATTCAAATACACCATTGATTCATTCACTTCTGAGTTCTTGTGTTTTAGTCGTATTTGTACATTTCGTGTCATCTCAGTGCAAACCCTAGTAGCATCACTTCAGAATCTATACTAGCCCTTAAAGCATGCAATGGCCAACTGTAAGTGATCTAGGAGACCCAATTTAGTACTAATCTATTTTAGAAGAAAACTCTATGTCAGAGATGTTTCACAAGGTAATCCTTTATCTTCTATTTCATTGGAGTATGCATTTGGTGCTTCACATTCACCTTCGCACTTCTTGCCTTTTCCTCCCACTTTCACTTCATATTTCAATTCCTCTACATTCAATCTGGACACCTATTTTAGACCTCATAGGTTATCCTGTCTTAGCTCACGTTGTCTTCGATGTACATTTGGGTTTTAGGCCGACACTAGACACTCAGAGGTGTACCACTTTGCACCTAGGTGCTTTGCTACCAGGAATACCACCCATGCACTATGTATCTCCACCATATCCACGAGTGTCACTCCCTATCCTCTGGTCCTATTGTATGGGGAACCCCCCTCCTGCACACTTGTGCTGATAAGTCATCTCCTTTATTAAAGGACTTGGGGAGTGGAAAGGAATCACCTACCCACTTAGACCTTATTCCACACTCCCCCATTGATCCTAAACACAAACCACGTTTCAATGCCAATACTTAGCCTCCTTCTTTAAAGAAAAAAGAGAGTGATAAAGTCCAAACCTCACAGTGACCCTTCTAGCATTACTCGCCTAAAAAGAATAGGTTTTGTATCTTTTGCTAAAAACCCGACCATGTAGATGACCATTGTCACTCAAAGGCCTAGAATATTAAACCTACATCCAAGATGACACCATCCTCAGTTAAGGGTATTCTAGCCACACCAAAGCTGAATCCATTACCAGTTTCCAAACCAACCTCAAGCCCTTTCAACACTGGTAGCATCACTCCAAGGAGGTTGAGAGGGAATTTTTCCCGAGGTAGCGTAGTTTCTCCACCCCTTGATATCTGTGTTCATCAATGGACTAGCCACTAGTGTAGTGGATCCTAAAAGGGTGAGCAAGAGTGAGAATGAAAAAAGCACAAGCAGATGCAAGAGCCTCCTTGTAAGCCTCAATGGTTGCAATGTACTCGATCTCTAAAGTAGACAAGGCAATGCATTTCTACATCCCAGATATCCAAGAAACAGCATCTCCAGCAAATGTAAAAACATAGCCAAGAGTGGACTTCCTACTATCTACATGTCATTGTGAAACCAGCCCTGTTTCTCAAATAGGGTGGTAATACATGCCCAAGCACTTAATCAGAGCAATAAATTAATAAGCATAAATTAAATGTGATCTTTTCCAAACAGCTGGGAAATGTTGAGATCATCTCAGAATTGACTAGAGAAGGTGAGAGAATGCTAGAGGAGACGGAAACTCTTGATTACCACACAGGAAATGGCTGAATTCTGACTGCTGCTTGTACTAGACTGCATTAAATGCCGTTGCCTACTAGTAGTAACATTAGAGTCTAGGCATTAATTAATTAATTAATGTCGGTCAAAGGGTCAATAACTGCTAAGGGATACTTATGAGACAAGTTAGCCTAGCCAATTTGATTATTGACTAGTGATATTATTTTTTTTAGCATTGTAATAATTATTAAATTAATTCTCAAATTTAATATTCTAAAAATTCATTTAATAAGCTGGATAGTGCTAAAAAATGGGATTAGAAGATTGTCACTTAGCAAAACTTGTCCATGCAAGTTTAAAAAAAACGTTTTTGGGAGTTGATGGAGTCTATTACAACCATTATGAGAGAGGAGGAGGCTATTGGAGAGGGAGAGAGGCTATTGAACTGTTCCATAGCATTGGAGACTTGCCCAAAAGCTAGAAACAGCTATTTGAAGACCTACAACATGGCAGATATCAGACCTAGAAGGGCCAAAACAAGTAGGTGATAGCAATTGGAGGCCGGTGATAGCCATTTTGGGAACCTAGACTGAAGATGACTACAAGTTGGGCTCTCCTAATCAAGGTGGCAATAAATTCAAGGTGATTTTCGCAATAATAAAAATTAGAAATTTCTCTCTCTACAGCATTCTCTCTCATTCTCCAACCACTTCTCAACTCCCTTCACTATTGTCCAATAGTTTGAGTCATCAAAGAAAGACATTTTAATCAATATCTACTGTAATTTCTAATTTACAATAGAAATTAGAGGTTGACAACTGCCTTGGGATGCATACTTAGAATTGAAGGCCTAAGACTTGAATTCTAACTTTTGAAATTGAAGAATTTAAGGGAGATTCAAGAGGCCAACCAATCTATTTCAGTTTGGGGCTAAATTTATCTCCCAAGGAGTAAGGTGAAGGCCAATTCCCCAAGCAAGCCAAGGGCTAAATTTGTTTGAAGGCTTACTCTCCCCTTCCAATATCACCCCAACTCCCCATCCATACAACTCTCACACTACCTTGACAGATATAGTAGCCTATCACCCAATCACATAGCCAATATTCAATACTCCATCCACCCACACCTTTTATCCCAACATTGACATCCTTTTGTACATCACTTTGCACTCTATATCACATATCACACTCACTTTGATATCAAATAATGTTGACCACTCTCATAGGCCTTTCTCTATCTCAATAGACATTAATCTCTCCTTTTCATAATACAATACTCTCTCTCTCTCTCTCTCTCTCTCTCTCTCATCACAAATGTATAACATACTATACCTACTGCTCCTGACCAAATGGAGCTAGACAAGATGGTGAGGGCGGCGTTATTTCTGGTGTATGTCTATATGGGCATTGTATTGTACATAAATAACTTTACACTTTGCTATGCACTAAATAGCTTTACCATTTAGCACATCACACTTTGATATCGAGGGACTATTACCATTGTACAAGTTCTGTCTCATCGGCCGTTCTCGGCCTCGGTAGACTTATGTCAATCAATCAATCAATCAATCAATCTCTCTCTCTCTCTCTCTCTCTCTCTCTCTCTCTCTCTAAGCGCGCACGTCGATTTAAGGTTTACCTGCGATTCGACAGGGGCCATCGTCGCCGAGCTCTTGGAGCGGAGTACGAAGCATGGTTGCATCTCCAGATATCTGCCTGTGATCAGAACGTGGACTTTCCCGTGTACGAGTGTTCTTTGTGGGGCCAACTTCGAACTGAAATACTAAAATAAAGCTTCTGCCAATATTACTTTTGTGACAAGAGTTTGGAATCTGGATCGTCCTCTGGCGGTGACAGCAGCAGGAATGTGTGTAGCAGTTCGGATTTTACGTCATTAAAAACATTGCTGCCAAGGTTGTGTGTGGAAAAGACGAGACGAAAAAAACGTGTGTTTGACGTGTCTTTTGATAACACTGGTGTGGGAAAGCGCTCTTAGGTTGTTGGGGTTGCGTGTCCCTAGCCAGGGAAGGGACACACTAGGGGGGCTAACTTTTGAGCACCCTTGAGCATGATCCACATCAATTACACATATGAGGTTCTTTGTAAAGAAAGCAATAAGTGGTGCTAATGGGGTCATAGCCTAGTGGTTTGAGGGTGTATTGAGTACTGTGGGTGCATGAGTTCAAACCCTGGGATACACTTCCCTAGCAACACAAATCATTACATGTTTAAAGAAACTAGTAAGTGATTCATTCTCACAAATGGCATGTTTGCATATATGGGAGAGAGAAACAAGATCATTAACTTGGTTGTGATCTCATTTTATGGGCACACTTATTGTTTGCAAACCAATCAAATTACTCCATGCTTAGGACGACACCTCAAAATGAGTAGTATGAGAGAAATTTATTTGTAACCCTACCTTGACAAGTCAATGGAACAGGCAAGGCCACATCATTAGATGCCGACAAGATCCACTACAAGGTGGTTTATAAGCCCTCTCGTGCACAGTGTGTCATGAGTTGTGAGGGTCCTTATTTTCCAAGTGCAGGAATAGTCGATTGCTTGAAAACATTGAAAAATGCATGTAGCTTTGCTTGTTTAGTGCTAAACTACCTTGTATAAGTCATGAAAGTGTATATTATGATACCTTATTAAATATTTTCAATGTCAATATGTTTATAGCCATTTGTATGCTTCTATGTAACCTTGTAAGTGACTATTGGTACTACATATGAATTGAATCCATATGAAAAAAGTAGTAATTTAGTGCACTTACATACACATAATATGATTTCTGGCTTTAGTGCATGTAAAACATGTACATGATGGGTGCACTGGGATGGAAATATATTCTTAGTCATTGCCCTATATGATGATTACAAGTCTAAAGAAGAGATATATATAGGCTAGATTAAACTCAACCCTTGACATGTCAAAATTAGGCATGTTCCGTCATTACTTTGTGATTTAGATCTAGTACTATGATGATAGAGGCAGTGCTTAATTTCATCTTTTACATATATACTAGTTGGTGTGGCCAGTACTAGCCACTCCCGCTACCACACTTCACACGAATGGCATCATTGCAAAGCGCTCACTTTGCATTTTGATGAGGAAAGGGAAGCAACCACACTATGGCGTGGTTGGTTCGCTTTGCTCATTCATGCTATCTATATCTTTATTTTTGTGACTTGCAGATGCTCTCTCTCTCTCTCTCTCTTCCCCCAACTAAAAACAATCGGCTGTATCAATTAGCAGAAGGTTAAATGTAAGTAAGCTAATCCACATTGTTAGATGGTTATCAAGGGGCCACGTGTCATCCCGTGGCCCCCGATAACCCTGCCATGTGTTGCTCCGGTCGTCCCGACTCCCACCCCTTCACGCCCATCCATCCCTGCACGCCCTGCTTCACGCCGCCACACGCCCCACCCATCCCCGGCATGCCTAGATGGCACGTTTTAAGTCACTCATTGCAATGGTGCCAATGTGGCATGGTGGCAATCCTGCTAGGGCGTGTGGAGAATAGGCCGCAGTGCTCGCTCTCTCTTCACTGGCAGACCTACTAGGGCGTGTGGAAAATAGGCTGAGATTCTCTCTCTCTCTCTCTCTCTCTAGACAATTGAAAGTGTTTCATTGGCAGTGTTGTGAGTGGATAGTATGCTGCTGCGGGGGCTCTGGCTTGCAATGATGGAGGGTCCTTCTCTTGAACTAGTAGATGATGGCCATAGCAAGTGGTTGAGTGCCATCTCCGTGGCTAATCTAGCCCATCGAAGAAGAAGCACTCGAATGTAGAAGCAAGAGAGAGCTCGCACTAGAAAGCAACAAGTGAGCCGGAGCACATTGGTGCCGACTGCAATAACGAAGTGGAGTGGCGACATGGAGTGTCGAGAATTTGCCTCTAATTTACCCCCTTCTTCTCAATTAGCATCTAGGCAAGATATCAAGAATTTTATTTGCGAAACCTCGAATGACTACATGTGGCGTGTGATAGAAAACTCGAATACCCCGAGTAATGCATCATCCATAGATTTTGCCTTGGAGATAATCATGTGTGCATTCTCTATCAAAACATGATAGCATTTATAAATCTAGGAGTATACATGGGGTTCATGCATCTTATCAATACATGCTTTTTTTTGGGCGAGGAGAGAGAGAGAGATCTACAAAGATCAAGGAGCTAATATGACCAAATAATAATAGTAAAAGGGAAGATCTTGAACTCAAGCTTGACAAAGTTTCTACTATCATTGTTATGGATTAATATGGTTAATTAAGACCATTTTGTATCTGGCCCCAAAAGGTTGGAAAATCAATTCTTTTATTTTCCATCCTACCCTTCGTGTCTTCATTTGCTTAATTTTAACATCTTAGGAATGATTGATTGATAATCTAATTAAAACTTGAGCTTTCATGGAGTGATTTTACTTCTCCCTTCCTATCAAATGATAAAGCTCCCCCCCTTCAATTGGTATTACATACTCCATGTTCAAGTAGAATATGTTAGTTTGTATATTGACTAGAGCTATGGCAAGGATATGGATCCCACATGTGGTTACTCATTTTACGTTTATAAGCGTATTGAAGAAGAGATCATGATTTATAAAAAGTGTTGATGAACATCAAGCTACTCGATCATCCTATGTCATCGAAACCACCTCAAGTTTGGTGTGACATGGCAAACTTAAGCTAGCATGTAGCGCCAACCCTAGAACAAAGCACCAAGAGGAAACTAGGTGTAGAGCACACCTAGTACAAAGTATAATGAGACATTGTCACATGGATTCAAAGTTGAGGACTACAAACCCATGGAGATAAGTTCATAACATTCAAACTTGAGGACTATAAACCTATGGAGACAAGATCATTGCATTCAAACTTGTGAGAACTATCATCTATAAATGTATTACAAGGTTGGACATTTAGTTATTAGTAGTCTCATAAACAAGTAGATTTATACATAGCCCAATCATGAAGTATTAGCAACCAATTAAGCATGATTTCTCATGTGAGTGGCACAAGCACCTTGGGTTATTTTGTCTCAAAGGAAATCATTGGTACCAAAGTTGCATGCTTTTTACCTCAACTACCATGTCCCTTAGTCAAAGGGGCATTGGTAGGTGCAAGGTACCCTGTGTTTCATGCTTGCACAAAGCACATTGAAATGTATTATCATTATGCCATGAAGAAACTCTCTACATGGGGGATTAGCTCAATTTATGTGCTAGCATTGGATGACATTGCAAATCTTTTCATAAAGGATTTCTCTCATTAGAGGCTTGAAGCTTATTCCAAACCTTTAGGCTCCTACTTCCCTTTGTTGATTAGTCATAAGCTATAGAGTTGGCATTCACCCTATACATCTAGTTCATAAAGGATTTCTCTCATCAGAGGTTTGAAGCTTATTGCAAACCTTTAGGCTCCTACTTCCCTTTGTTGATTAACCATAGGCTATAGAGTTGACATTCACCCTATACATCTAGTGTCAGCTCACTTGTCCCTCTCCTTACTTCTAGAGGGATTTGTCACTGGAATGCTCATGATTGTACACTTAGATGCACTGTTTGTACTTCTTTGCTCAAGGAACAAATTCAGGAAAATCAACTAATGCTTCAGGTTAAATGCCTGGAGGGAGAGGTAGTACCAATTACCTCCGACTGTCTGCCTAACCCTATCCAAGGGGGTTGTTAGCCGCGCCGAGTATGTGGACCGAACCTGCCGCGAAAGGTCTCTCCGTGGGTGCTACTTGGAGCAGGAGGACGCTTGGGTGCCAGGGGAGGCCCTGGCTGTAAACTCCTTGCCTCCGAATCCTGCACAAGAGGCCGATGTGACTCGAGGTGGGATCTCGAGGCCCGCATACTAGTCAACGGGTGGAACTTGGAATAGTGATCCCTGAGGATTACTGGGATAGCCTTCAGGCAGATTATTTGATGTATTCCAAAGACTATGGTAAATAAAGATCAAATATTGAAAAAGGAACTTGCTTGACAATGTTTTTCTGTGTCAGTGCCTAAGTTACGTGAAGGAACCGGTGATTAATTGGCTAATTAAGGAAGTTGTTTTTGCTTGTCAAACTAAATGTGGTAGGTAATTAGATAACTAACGCAACCCGAGGAAAGTGCGGTGGATGTGACTCTGGGTCCGTCCTACGGAAGGGTGGTCCCGGTTGGCCGGGAACTTTTCTCAAAGAAAATTGACAGCGAGGTAACAATTACCTAGAATCTATAGAGCTAGAGTCTTGATTTATGCTTTTTTAGGGAAACGGAATGGGACTATGCCTGACGGGCAGAGAGGTTGAGCTTCACATCCCTCTCGTTTTCCATTCTCCTTGAACCAAGTGCAGTATAAATCCGCTTCGACCCTAATGTTTCTGCGCAAAGTAGATCATCTGGGGCTTGACGCTAGCTACCTCCTAGGAAGTTGACCATTAGGAAAACCCTGATTCAGGTTGGTCCTAAGTGGAAATGGCCGGAATGCTTCCGCTTCGTGGCAGACTTGGGAAGACCTAGATCACAAACCCCGTTACATTCCTTGTGAGTGGCGGGCGGCGCTTTCTAGACTCTCTTCCTGATGGGCTGCTAAGACGTGTCCTACAAATGGACAGGGGGACACGTTACAGTTGGTATCAGAGCGAACCAACGGGATCTAATATTTACAAGGAAACTTAATGAGGGGGAATAGAGCAATGTTGCTGTTAAGAACATTTCCTTACTTACTTATGGATGTTAGCCTGCAGAGTTGTGAAGCATGGAACAAATTTTTGGTATTCTAGGTTATGTTTATGATTGCAATGTGTGCTTCGGATTATCGACGGAGGCTAGGCATGGTGAATATTCTAGACAGTATCTGCAATCCTTCACCCTTGTACGTGGAACGGAGATGGACAAGTGAATCAGGGATATATTACATAGTAGCCCACCGACTTGCGTACCTTCAGACCAACTTGAAGAGAATCAAGTGGATGGAGGATTTAAAGATCATGAAGCTATTCATCCTTGTCGAGGCTCACGCAAATGCAACCCTACATGTCGGCGGACGGAAGGTCAAGCAAAACAAGTATGTGTACGAGGAAGTGACTAAAATAATCCCTACCGACAGAATCAAGGTGCTGGGATGTTATGAGAAGAACGGGTATCTCTTCCTAAGTGACCAACCAATTTTGTTGCTATATAAAATGATCTAGAGATCAAATTTGGAAAATCCCAATGGTCACATTATAGTACAAAAAAAGAACATTTCTCCTTTTTACTCCTTCAAAAGTTAACAATTGGATTTAGAGATATCAGCTCTACAAAACTACTACCTGCAAAAATGGTAACTAGAATTTTCTTCTTGATTGAAGGAGACTTTTCCACTATCCATGCGCAGATGTTATGCACTATCAAAAGTGCACTCATAGGTAAAATGTATGACCTTAGGCACATATTTTTACATCATCATAACATAATCCTTAACCGTTGCTAACCCAAAAGCACGGTTCACACCTTAATGAAGAGATGGTGAGAGCTTGCATAGTTTAACATGCTTCACATTCCAACTTTGACCTAAGAAGTCCATAGATTTCTCTGATTTGCTTATGCATTGATGATGTTTTTGAACATCTTCATTAAAAGGAGTGACAAAAAACATATAATCTTGTATTGGCCTTTGTATTGTTCAAAGTAGGGAGTGGAAGAGGCTTTAGAGATCCATATCCTACAATAGTTGGGGATATTGTGTAGAATTTTTCCTTAAAGGAAACCCTTTGCTAAGCCAAGGATCCATTTTATCTTAGTTTGTAAAGCTATTTTCCAAAAGACAAATTTTGTGAGAAGCTTAAACTTACAATGGGTTCCTACAATAATAGAAGCAACAACAAAGAAGGTTTTTGGCTCGTACAATTCTAAAGGATTATGCAAAGAAGGTTTTTGGCTCATACAAAGAAGGTTTTTGGCTCATACAATTCTAAAGGATTATGCAAACATACCACCATAGGTGTAGCCAAGTTGAAGGCATTGGTTCTCCAATCATCAAGAGAGTGGTTTATCCTCCCCTA
The DNA here is from genome assembly GCF_053477565.2 of Lygodium microphyllum. Classification (NCBI taxonomy): domain Eukaryota; kingdom Viridiplantae; phylum Streptophyta; class Polypodiopsida; order Schizaeales; family Lygodiaceae; genus Lygodium; species Lygodium microphyllum. Next base: position 721,515 of record NC_141144.1, read on the forward strand.
GCTAAGAGAGGCGGTCCTTGCCATGTGGATGTCATGATTGATACACGACTCCCTTCAAGTATGCCTATGGGTGAGTTAATGATAGCCTATGCTGAAGTGCGAAGAGGAATGTGTAGAGGATTAGTTGAGAATTAGTAATTTCTTTGGATGTGTTCCAAACCTCAACTTTAGTCACCCACCCTATGTTGACTTAAGAAGAAGAGGAGGAAGAAGAAAAAGAAGCATTGTCCTCCATATCAAAGGAGAATAGTACCACCTTAGAGCTTCTAAAGAAGAGGAAGCTGAGATATTAGAGGCTCCCAGGATGAAATTAGCCAAGACATCATCATGAACTAGGTTGTAATGCTTGTGAAAACCTTGATGTCACGATAATCACATAGGATACTCTTTGAATGACCACTACATCTAATTCGTGTGAGGATACACTAGGATTTGTGGGAAATGTATTGTATGAACACAACTAATACAAGGAACTCAAATAAAAGCAAATGAAGAGGATTGAATGAATGATGAATGAGTAATATAAAGAAACAATTGTATCCTTAAGGGGAAAATGTAGCCCAATAGTAATAGTATCTCACAAGAGTGGGCTAAGGGAGTGTGGACAAGTGTTGTTCTATATAAACATATTCCTAACAGCAAACCACTTGAGTGAAATAGTCTATAGCAATTCAACATAGTTAAGTTATACCCCAAGATAACAACCCATAATGGAAAAGTGTACAACAATAGGAACACAAGCTAGAAGAGCCAAACAAGGGCCAACAAGGTAGGGTGGTACCTCTCAGAGCAAGGTAGCATCTACCAGTAGTAGTAAGATGAAAGAAACCAATAGTTGTATGACAACAACAACCATCAACATGTACAAGTGCTATCTAGCAAATAACAAACCTAGTGCGACTAAATAATAGTGGTAAACATAATAAATGCTCCTTAGAGACTAGTGTAATAGTCTCAACAATCAATTGTAGTCACATTGTTAGGGGTAGCCTACTAGTGGAGAAAGCATTGGTGATGATGGAAAGTTGATGATGGGTTGTGGAGTAAGGCAATATAAAAGAGTTACCATTGAAGGGTAATGAGGGTGATGCTAAGCAACAAAGGGTTAATTAATATTAATCACCCTTTTTAAGCTCATGAAATATCCTTGAAACTCAAATATTAAATGCACCCAAAATGTTTGGAGGCCCGTATTAAATGCACCCAAAGTGTTTGAGCGTCACCTAAGACAATCAAGACACCACCTCAAACATTTGGATTGGCTCATGTGTCTCTAAATAGGGGGATCTATCTAGCATCTCAACATACCATATTCACATATTTGTTGCCATCACCATTGCTTCTGTGCCATCTCCACCTATTGGTGACTACTCCACCCACTGCCCCAACTTGCTATCATTAAATGTTAATTGCTACATTTTCTTTCATAAAAGGCTACCTTGTAGCCACCCAACTGCCACATCATCATCTCTTAACTAGTGAATAATTTCTAGTCCTTTGTATGGCATTTCTAGCCTGATTATAGCTACATTTACTATTGATTAGGATGCCTCGGCAAGCATCGTCAACTTAACGATCTAATGGTTGCATTTTCATTAGATTTGCTATTAATCCACTTTCTAGAGTTCTTCTACAACTACATTTTCTCCTCTAAAGGGTGCATTAGCTACTTATCACTCCTCCAGGGTTGCCACATGTGTGTTTTCTTTATCTCTAATTACATTGCATCCTCCGGCATCGAAGCTTTAGTGGTATTCTACTTTGGGATCTTCTAGAGGCCATCTCAATCAACTCCCTCTATTTAGCTTGCTCCTTGGGAGACAGTGGTTTGACTTTTCCTTTGCTCTTGGAGTTATTCCTCCCCTCTACACTTTGTGTTTTGTGTTTTTGAGTTTCTTTGTTCAATTATTTAGTTCAATTTGTGCACATTTTGTATTTTCTCTACAAACCCTAAAGTGTTCTCTTCACATGATATCAGAGCACTTGTGAGACTAGGGGTTGCAATAAAGAAATACATGAACTTTTAATGTCTTGATTTGATACCTACCAAGACTATAGAGGTGATAAGGAAATACCCCTATTTTACCCTGAGAGGTCCCATCCCAAAAATTCCCTTGAGAGCCCAAATATTATTGTGCATTTGTCCATATGCATGGGGAGTATGTAAGTACATATATGATCATGAAATAGGGTCGACTCAAGTGATGCCCATACAGTATTTTCATGTAACAAGTGCCCTTTTATATTAAGTCTTTCCAAGGTGACTTGGTTTCTACCTCTCAGAAAAAACACGGAATGGATCAAAGTCTAAGGAAAGGTGATACTCCATAAAATAATTCCCTTCAAGGAAACCCCAATAACTAGTACCACCCATTGCTTGAAGGCATGCCATGTGGCCATGTGGATGGGAAGTGTCATGCTAAGGTCAAAAGAACTATCTCGGCATTTCTAGTCAAACCTTTACAAGGGTAGAGAGGGGGGAATGACAACCTTGAAATCAAAATCAAAATCAAAATCAAGGTACATGTAACAACCAATGGTGGAATGCTAGCCCCATTGATCATACAACTTCGAATAATCCCTCTTAGTCAACACCCTTTCAAACTCTTGAGGGGATGCCTAATTGGTCAGCTAGACATTTGATGAACCTCAATTCTCAAGACAATCAAGCCTCCATTGAGAGCACGAGGGATTTTGGGTTGGTCCAAATTATTGAGTTGCTTGAGTAGCTAGTTGAGGCCCACCACTCTCGCTTGTGGGGCCATCTAGTCTAGTGGATTGCTCATAATAGTTCTACTCACCATATGACCCCCCTTTGCAACATTTTCATCTCATAGAAACCCTCAAGTGGATCTATTTGGGTGTGGTAATGGCTTTAAGGCCATGATTTTGAGTGTTGGTTCAATTCTCTTTTATACTTACTAGGCCCAAATCAACCAAGGTCAACAATGTTTATTGTCCCATATCTTGGGGCCAATTTACTCTTGTGCAAACTTTCCCAACTAGGACAAGTCATCACTAATGAAGACTTCATTGAGCTCATTAATGAGCCTACATGTTTGATTGTGGCTCATGGCACCAATTCTCTGAATGTCTCTACTTTATGACTAAGTTCTTGTCCAAATCTCCATTTAAGGGCTTTGAGTTCCGTTGTGCATGCACCCCTAGCTTAGTGCCCCTCTGATTTGGAGCATTTGTGTCCTATAATCTTGGACATCTCTCATATGATACTCTTTATGAGTTGTCACAATATAAGTTTACTGGATGGCATCTCTCAAATGAAATTAACTCGGGATGTTTATAGACCATGTCAGCTAGGCAAGCAACATTAGACATTGTTCCCACAGTAAGCCCAACATCACACTGAAGGCATACTTCAATTGGTTTACATTGATCTTAGTGGCCAATCACCTATTCCATCTTTGATTGGTGTCTAGTACTAGGATGATTATTCACACAATATGTGGTTTTATTTTCTAAAGTAAAAGTCTAGAGTTTTTTTCGCATTTTTCTATTGTCATGCAACTCATTAGTAATCAATGAGCATCCATATAGGAGAGTGGTGGTGGTTTCATTTCAAATGAATTCACTTAGTTTCTATAGCAGAACGATATCCAATGATAGTTCTACCAACCCCCTCTCATAAGATGAAGCAGTGGAATGATGTACTAGGGTAGTTATGAACATGGATTGTCATATGTTGTTTGCCATGGAGCTTCTTGAACACCTTAGGTCTAACGTAGTTAACACTTATGTGTATCTCCTCAACCAGAGCCCAAGAGCAGTGGTACCTAATTGGACCACCTTTGATGCTTTTTATAGCTAGAAGCCTCATATTGCTCACTTGCGAGTGTTTAGGTGCCATGCCTACATGCACACTCTAGATGAGAAGTAATGGAAGCTCTAGCCTAAAGCAAAGTTGCTCATTTTGTGGGTTACTCTACATAGGCAAAGGCTTACAGAGTGTTTCATCCCCACACAAACAAGATCTACACTTAGCAAGATATCACCTTTGATGAGAGGGATGTTATTATGCTAATCCAAGATGAGACGCTCTCTTGTACTGAGTGGGCCTAGACCATTTCTTGCTCCCAATCCTATTGTAGAGCCATCTACTTCTTGACAACCTTCAAGGGACCCATTCCCTCACTGCTACTAGCAAACCATGCAAGACTGTGGCTTGATTCCTTTTTAAACTACCTCATACATCCTAGATACTCTACAACGCTTGTTGTATGCATTTTAGTGAATCAATCTTCACAACTCATTATCTTGTGCACGATGAGCCTGAGATGTGGAAGAAGGCTCTTAGAGATCTTGACAAGCATAATGCCATGGAGCATGACGTAAAGAGGATCAATCGAAATGGGACTTGGATACTTGTTTGATGGTCCTTGTCATAAGCAGGTGATTGGTACAAAGTGGATTTTCCATGTTAAATACAAGGCGGATGGTATTTTGGAGAAGTATATTACTCACTTAGTTGTGTAAGGTCTCCATTTAAAAAAAAAGGTATTGACATTTGCGTATACCTCTTCACTGACTTTCCCTCCCAATTGTGCATGAAGTGTATATCTTTCTTATGGAACCTAATCATGCAACCTTACAAAGCATAAAAGATGGCATTCAAAGTCATAAAATGAAGGATACAAGGCAACAAAATGATTTGTTGAAAGAAAGTGAACCACTTTGGAGGTAACTTGTTTAAAAATAAAGATACCTAATTGTCTTCTAGCTTTGGAGTAGAAGTGATTGGAGAATCAAGCAAGTAACTACTGATATTCAACGAACTTGACTTTCATATCATCCCCGTCTCAAATGGAAAATTGGCGAAGCTCATGATCAAGACTAATTCTCTGTCACTTGTCCCAAGCCTAAATAGTGGTCGATAAGGTGAGCCCAATAGTTTGATGCAAGAGGAGAATGGACGAATTGTGAGTGAAACTCTAGCATCAACCCCTCCTTAAGCTCGATCACAACTATAGCATTGCAAACTTTTCATGAGCAAACTAAATCACTATAGTTGGGAGAAAAGACAAGGCTTGGATATGCAAACTAAGTCCCAAAGGCCTCGACTCTCAAGCACATGTTGCATGAGGTTGGACTAATCTTGAAAGTTTTCTTATACAAAACATCTCTTTCATCTTGATTCATATGATGTGGAAGTAACCATGAGTTTCCACAATAATTTTTAGGCATAAAACCCAAGGTATCAAATTATACATCCTCTTGGATTTTGAGGGACAAAACCCAAACTTGAAGTTCTTAGGGGTCACAATGGAGGGATACTAAAATTTGAAACTTAAAGCAAACCCAAAGCATAGAGATATCAAAACCAATAGGTTCAGGCCCACAAGCGGATAAATAACTAGAACCTCCAAATCCCAAATTATGAGTTGTAAACAAAGGAGGACAGCCCCATATGAGGGTAGAATGGTCTAGTGGAATATGAAATCTTGGAACTTCTAATGAGCACTTGCTCTAGGGGGTGTTGGCATAGAGGGCAAAGGGAGGGCATTCTAGATATAGGTGCAATACTAGAGTGCGGGTCAGGAATACGTGATTTACTAAACACACTAACCATATGTGTGATTGGCACAAGAATTGAATCCACGACTTTGAGTGCCCATAGGCATGTATAGACTCTGATTCAAAGGAATCCCCATCACAAATCTCTATGTTCCAATTAGCATAGTAGCTAGGGCCTAGTGTAGAAATCTTGACAAAATCGTAACACCCGGCATAGAACCATCAATCACATCTATAGGGGTTGAGGGTCTACTCGATAGAACACTTCAAACCTAGCTCCTAATCATGCCCAATATAATTGGACTACCAATAAAAGTACTGGGGGACATGACCAAGGCTGAAGTGTAACACTTGGTAGGGTAACTCGCAAGGCAATAGGATTAGAGGAAAGGATAGGAGAACTAGCGTAGGTGTGTGTGGAAGCATATGTGGGTGCAGTAAGAGACGCATCAATTAACAAGAATAATTGGAACTAAAAACTTGTGGATCAAGGTAAATACCTAGTCTATGATAGGCACCTTCCTTGTAATTCACATAGTTTTGAGACTTAAAATTATTGTGGAAACTCATGTCTGGTTGCACATGAGGGATTTTCTGATAGTTACTCAAGAATGAGGACACCTATATTAAGGCAATGTTGATAAGACTAGGGGTTTCCTCCCATGGACTAGAACCTTGTAACCACCTTCAAGCAGTTGGTAGGATGTTTGTAGATTCAAACAGTTGCATCACAACCACACATAATCGCAGTTCTAGTGTTGCCAATTACAGATTAATAATGCGCACATGTAAATCAAATTCAAATTGCACAGAGGAACATGTCAAAATCAGATCGAAAGTAAAGCAATTTTGTGCAACAATAGTGCAGGCTATCAATTTAAATGCTTTACAGGATGCTACCATTCCTAGATGTAAGTGTACAAACAGTAATGGTTCTCCGAGCTATACACTATAGACACTAGAGGAGGCCTCGTAGTATATAAAGGGCATTAACTCACTTTCCAAAGAAACTCTCAATGGCCATTTCATATTATTAGACCAACCAAAGGGATCAAACCTCCCTCTCACAAGATCAAGGGGCATTCAAGCTTTCTGGTCTTTCTGAAAGATATCAACACATCCAACAATACTATAATGAATGTCAGTGGACCTACATCTACCGAAGAGAGAACCATCGTCCAGTCGTCTAGACGGAAGTAATGTAATGGCAATGAGTTAGTATCCAAATCCTTCATCCCAATCTGCACTGCGCCACGACTGTTGCAAGATTTCCTTTAGCCTTGATAACATAGGCAAAGGTGGAGGTGGAGGTGAAGGTGGAGGTGGAGGGGGTGCCGGGAGATCGGAATTTTGGAAATTGTCATCCAAGGAGTCGAAACCTTAAACCGGAATCACCGGAGCAAAAAGTAAGGATCAAAACTCTCCAGGGCAAGGGGTGGGTTTGTCTTCTGGAGGGAAGAAGCTCCAAGCGGGACACCGAATCGTTCTTCATACCTCTTCAACAGCGTCAGCAGAAGATTAAAAATCAGACGATTTGTCACAAGCGGCTCGATCATTTCAGCAACTTTCGACAACTCGTCAAGAAAAGCTAACTGTTTGCCAGCCCCGTCGACTGGCCCTGCTAAAGCTAGCAGGCCCAACAGAATCGGATAACAGCCCCTGAAAACATCCGGATGATTTGTAAGCCCCCCCAGCCACTGCAACTCCCTCTCCAAACCAAGGCAGCGTTCAAAATAAGTCCGAAGACTCGCCAGAAATTTGCTTCTCCAGTGCACCACGAATTCAGAGAGACCACAGGTGCCACTTACATCAGAGCAGCTACTGTTGCCCACGGCTGGCCTTGCCTCATCATGTCCCGGAACATTGTTTAATGTCTTGGTTAGGTGGAAACAACAGAGCTGTATAAACAACAGCTTTTCTTCATGATGGTTATCAACCTCTTTATCAAATAACCTCCGTACTAAATCACGATCATCCTGCATGACATCTACATCAGCAACCTCCCTCAAAACCCAATCAGCAAGGGTGTGCCTATACACCATCGAATGGCTTAATTGCAAAGTAAGGAACTCAAAACTGAGTTGAATTACCCTCTCCACCTGACTAGGCACAAGGTCATCCCTTTCAGAACCAAATTTTTTATCTTGTAGCACGGAGGATATAGTGCGAAGGACACCAGTAGCCAAATCCTCTCTCAAATCAAAATCCTCGTCTTCCAAAAGCTTGATGCAAATCAGCCATACATCCAAAATTGCTCTTCCATACCAACTGACAAGCATACAACCATTCATGGCATGCTTATCCCCATCAGCTCTTGAAAGCAACTGACCACTGAAAGAAGGTTCAAAAAAAGAGCAGTTGCAATACTTATAATGTGTTCCTATCGACTCAAGCTGCTCAAGCAAGCCAGAAGCAATGGCTGCTTTTGCTGTGGCTTGGCGCAGCATGACAGGCTCACCTGCCAGGCTGTGTTTCTTAATCAGTGCCAACCAAGTATAGACTGGCTCTTGAGTAGAGTGCCACTCGGCATCCGTAAACAACTCTTCTTGGCACCGGTTATATTTCATTGCTGTAGAGACCTTTGCAATGCCTCCAGTCAACTGCCGGACACACAGACCCAGGCAACAAAGGGCCACTGCTTGAGTCTTTCCATGCTTTGTTCTTTGATATATATTTAAAAACAGTCTCCATAATGATAAGGCCCTTGACATTTCTGTGTTGCCACCAGGAAGATCTGAAGACTGTTTGCTCGATCTAGAGTCCAACTGCAATCTATAGGGAGTAGTTTTCCATACCTTCAATTGAAGCATGCTCAGAGTGAAATAGTCAACCAGTGCATATCTGACACAACGGGGATAAGTTTCAACATTCAGACATTCCATAAGTAAAGGATGCACTTTACAAGTCAGCCATTGCAGTATATGGTCCACAGATTCTGCTGCATGTTTGCTTTCTAGAAGATCAAGAAAACTCTTCAGAACCTTCAGCAATCCCAGTCGGACCTCATACATGGGGTCAAACATGCAACTTCTCAACCAGGGAATATATGGCTCTTGATCCTTCTGAATATGAACAGCCTGCGACTCGCCATTTTCCAACACGAAGCCATTCCGTTCATCATACATGCCTTCGTATTCCTCATTGCATCTTAACAGTGAAACATCTGGGGGCCACTGCAAGAGAGAGGCTGTGAAATAGAATTTACAAGCTCTACTCCGAAGTAGTACTTTTGTGGGATCCCACTGCTCTTTAGTTTGCGTATCTTCCAGAAAGGCAGCACTCGTCCGAATAAGCAAGTCTCGGCAAACACCAGCTTGGTCACTTAAACTGCATGTCTCTTCAAACCTTGCCAGACTATGGATTACTTCCAGAAATGCTGCAGCCACTGTCGGACATTGTAAGAGTCTCAATTTGTCTACTTGACTTAGAGCTGCTGGAAGAAGAACAAGAATGTCTTTTCGTATGCTTGAATTGAGCGGAAGATTTATGCAATTGCACAACAGCAAAGATTGCATCTGTAAAAGCGCCCCATGGATGGCATTGAAAGACATCCTGCAAGAAGAAAGCCTTGACTCTGCAAAGCCTGCAGAGAATATTGAAGAGATAGTTATATCAGGCTGATTACTAGCGGAATAGCCTATTAAACTACCATCCCCTTGTAATGGCAAACATTTGATGAGTCCATATAGCATCTGTAGTAAGTTATCTGCTACCACAAGAGGGGCCAATGCATGGGATGCAAGAATACGGACTTTCAAGTTTGACTGAGTGGCACATCTGGAAACATATGGCATGAAAGCTGTGGGGCTAAGCCAATCATCTGTACTGCAGTTGATGATAGACGGCTTCAAGCGTGACAAGATAATGAGGACAGGGGTCAAGCTAGGATGTAGTGTTCTACTTAGATTTTGCTTGTCTGATCCAATAGGATAATCATCTCCAGCACCATTGGCAAACTGCAGTGTCGCATTTCGCAGTTCATCCAGAAGAAATGGATGCAGAATAGGATACCTTAACACAAGCACAATGAACATATCAAAATATTGAACCACAGGGAGTAGCAATCAAAACTCCACACACCTGAGCACACCTGTGAAAGAACTCGAAACCTGTAATGGCGCGACGAGCAGACTCGCTACTAAGGATGTTAAAAAAGCCAACCATGCGTCGCAATAACGCCGTGAATGCTAATGTTGCTGCATTGCGGACCTCCCAATGATGACACGAAAAGGCCCGAATAGCAACCATCAAACCCTCTGCACAGAGACCTGATGAATCTGTAGCAAGATTTGTGTCATTAAATGTGACCCTCATCACATTGAATGCATGCACTGTAGGAACTACACCCTCATCACGCAATTTCAGCATCCTTGGGGTGGTCTCAGCCAGCCTCATTTTTACACATTCATCAGTCTCAGTGAAGGTGGAAGCATCACTGCTAGGCTTCAGTGATTTGGCAACACCAAACTCAGCAGCTGATCTTGTCAGGAAGGAACTGGCTATATCAATAATCCACCTCATTGCAATGAAAAGAAGCTTCTTTGGGGTTCCCTCAGGTTCTGCTAAAAAAAGAGCAAGAAACGCAGCAGGTATCCCTGCACTTCTTCTTATAAGATCATCCACAGTCTGCCCTTTAGCATCAGTACGGTCCATTAACTGCTGCAACCATACTTCTGGCATCTTGCTAAGTCTGAGACATTCCAATACCAGGTATAACTCAATGAAAACAATATTTGTACTAAAAGCAAGGCATCAAGATCCCATGTTAGAGAAGTAAAGCAAGCACAAATTGAAAACACAAACTCACTGAGTACCTTGAGTCACTTGAACATAACAGTCGATTGCATAGTGCCACAAAACCTGCCCTGGTTTTGTCTATTGCGCCATTGTGCTTCATTAAAAATAGAACTTGCAGGAAATGATTCCCAATCATTTCAAGTTGACATGAGTCCAGTAGACTTACGAGGGGTGAATTCTCACACCCTTCAACACTTTCAGTGCCAAAGCCTGGTAAAGGAACTTTCCTTGTAACTGTACCAAGAAGAAGACTCACCTGTCCAAGGCAACTAGCAAACTTTAACTTATATTATCAATACTTGACAAAGCAGCATAAATAAAAATAGTAACCAAGTAACTCACTTCCTTCATGGCAAGCCAGCACCCAACCATAATAGCTTGCTCTGTAGGAGCCATATACCCTATATCTTCCTGATCTCCTTGTCCAACAGCAAGATCTGTCCAGTCATCCACGCCCTTTGTATCCTCATCTTCCAGGAATAAGTTTAAATCAGGATTTTCCAGCTGCAAAGAGCCAAGCTTGTCGCGCATGCTGAGAGCATCTGCTGAAACGACCCACAGAGCCACAGCAGTCACCCGTGTAAGGAGACCTATTAATCTGGCTATGGACTTTTGCAGCTGAGAAGCCCCGGCACTTAAAAAGCTGGAATTCCAATCAACTTCATCCATGGTATATCTGAAGGCTAGCAATGCACCATGCACAAAGCTATGCCTACATGCCCTGACCAAATCCTTTTCACCCTCTACGACACCCCATTCCAACCAGTCATTCAGTGACTCAATGAAATTTCCAACAGCCACACCTATTTTCATGTTCCTTTCATTTTCATCGGAGGAAGTTGTGCGTATGACTGCAAGTTCAGGATGCAACCTCAATGTCCATCCCAGCTCAACAATATACTTTCGAAACAACAACCGTAGAACTAACGCTCCTGCATCACTCTCCCTCACTCTAGGACTATTAACTAGTTTAACTGCCCACTTCAACACTTTCTCTACTTCAGTCGGAGACTCAAAGCCAGGTAAAGGACTTGGATAGGACATCAAAATCCTGAAAGCTCCCTCTCTCAGCCTGTCCCAGCTGTCAACTATTGCCTCCACCAAGATCATTGTTGCATCTTGTGTCAATAACCTGTGAACTATACTATGATCCTTAGGAAACCCACTTTCAAAGGGTTCTGTCGGCCTCCAGTGGTCAAGCATAACCGCAATAAGTTCCATGGCCATGTGCTTGCGCTCGTAAGGGGCAGATGGGTAGACAGAAAAAATCAGGATTTGGCTAAACCAGTCCATAAAACTGTGCATTTGCTCCACATCTACAGCCATGGTGAAGTAAAGTTCATCGTCTGGCAGGTTCTCTCCTTTGCCTGAGCTTTTCATTTTAAGTTTCATAGCCTCATTTTTGTGTTGCCTTTCAATAGATGTCCGAACTCGTAAAAAGAACTTCTTGAAAAGACTTGTCCATTTCATCCTAAAAGAGGTTGAGGAGCAGCGCATGTTCAGAGGAATTGAAATCTTCAACAGTGCTAGTTCCGCACGAGATGGCATAGAGGCTGTCTTGGGATTCAAGCAAAGAGCCTCTGTTGCATCTATCCGCAAAGATTCCTCGCTATGGGTTACAGCAAGCAATAAAAGCACAAGAGGAATATGAAAGATGTTTCTCTTGATTGACACTAGTGCCACTGCATCCAAGCTGTATTTAAAGTCCCATTGTTGGCTCTCAAAAGAAGCTACAACTTCAGTAGAACAACAGATATCACCTTCCATAAGGGACAGCGAGCGAGCCACTTTCAGAAGTCCAACCACTAAAGCTACACGCTGATCTGTCGTCAGCTGCTTGGGCAATCCCCTGGACCCTTGTAGCTCATGCCAACCCTGTGTCTGCTCTGGCTCTGACATTTCATCGCAGATAGCAAAACTGATCATTGATAGAATGGCATCGCTATCAATTTGCAAGGTAACTGGAAGTGCATAAATGTTAAGATTGATACGAAGCCTGCTGTTTCCAGAAACCATGCCAGCTATAATAGGAGGCAAGCAGAGGCATCGAAAAGCAATATTCCCTTCTGTCACGCTTGCTTCAGAGCTCCAACACTCTTCTTGAAGGCGTTCAAGGAAAACTTTCAAAAATGCACTTGCTGAACAGCACACATCATCATCTACCATAGCATTAATGGTTTCGAAAAGCAGATTACGGCTCAATACTAGCATATTCTGGGCACCTAATCGCAATGTTAATGATGCGAGTGGTACATACCTACCCTTCCGATGGCCACCCACTGACAAAAGTTCTTTAGCGATTGCAGTCAGAAACTCCTTAATTCTGTACTCCCCCCCTGACTGTGTTTCTGTCGTGACTATTTTCTGCTCATCACTGAAAATGCCTTGCACTTTCCCGTCAAAAAACAGGCATTGCACATCTACAAGTAAGTTGAAAACTACCTGGATCTGCTTGACAGTCTGATTGAGTGGGTCCTCCCAATTATTCCAGACTATTTGGAGCATCCGTTGGACAGCTGCATCTGGTATTGGACAATATGGATTTATACAAAACTCACGGTAATCAGCAGTGCCCTGCAGCTCTGCTAGTGCAGAAGTGGTGATCCCCATGGTGATAGAAGCCTTGATCTGCTGCAGACAAATTTGCAGAGCTGTGACAGAATGGAATTTGAAGTGGCTATCAACAGAACTCTCTAAAAGCTGACAAAGGTCCGGTAATATTCCATCAAACAGAAGACTCCAAACAAAAAAGGTGGTCTTCTGTCCTGTATTTTCACTAACAGCATACAATAAATTGAAATTCAGAACAGGACGATGTATGGCAGTAAGAAGTCCCCTGAGAGTGCAGAGCCTACCAAAATCTGTAAATTTTCTAACCTCATCAGCTAAGGTGGTTCCTCGCAATTCCATGATTGCAACCTCCAATTTTGCTTCATTCAAGTGCCCAGATCTCAAACCTTCCTTCAGTGGTGCCACAAACTTCTTCTCAGATGCAGCAAACAGAGAATTGGAAAGGATGAGAGCAAGCTCCCAATGCCTGGTCTCAAACTGAGCAGCTGCACACAAACCAACTCCTGCAGCAACAGAGCAATCCCTTGATAAATATCCTGTCTGTAGTACATTTAGAACCACATTGAGAGCACTATGATAGACAGAATACTGTTTCCCTGGATCAACTTGTGAAGGTGTAGTTTTCAACCTGTGGTCGTCAGGTGACTCTTCATTCACATCTGGAGAGGTCAAGGACAACTGATCTACTCTTGCACACGGAACGATCAACCTGTGAGGGTAGTACTGCAGCATGTAGTACAGGCAAGACAAAGCATCCTGGCATTCTTCCATCGCAGATGGGGTTGGGCGTCCGCCTTTGCATGCCTCCCTTAAAACAGACTGCACTCCATAGCTCACCGACTCTGCCACCATGCCAGCTAGCATGTCTAGCATTCCCTTGAGAGCTCCAGGCTTTGGCAGATTGATCAAAGAGTTTGCCATGGCAACGAGCCCAAATCTACGCTCTTTGTGGCCTCCCACACCATAATCAACACAGCAGTGACAGAATGCCGCACTCATGAGAGTCCAGAGTCCTTCAGGAAGAGATGCCAGGCAGGACAGTAAACTCCGATGTAACGTGACAGAATTCTCCAAGAACAAGAGCTCAACAAGGAGGAGAAGTGCAGTTTGCAGCTCCCCGGAGTCCTCGAAGGCGCTGGCATCGCCGGATTTCGTCCGTACAAGATCCTGGAATGAAGTGATGACGCTCTTCAACGCAGCGACCTGGGAATGGAGGGATGGCAGCTGCGCCATGTCCAGGACAGTCTTCACGAATCTGCTTAAGGGGAGAGCTGCGGCTCCGCCTGAGGAGGGGTGGATGATGCCCTTGAGGCGGTGCAGCAGGGATGCAGGCAAGCGCAGCGCGTCGTAGCTCCATTTGTGTCGCCGCTGCAGGGCTCTCCACTTCGATGAAGAGGACGAAGACATGGCTGCTCGGCCACACACGCACAGAGATTCAAGCGAGAGAGCGAGAGACAGAGAGCACTTTTTTCCTTTAATTTTCTAAAATAAATTTTTCTTTCTTAAAAAGAAAGATATCTAAATATTGGTGGATAATTTAATTGAAATTAACAGTAGGTAATTTTTTAAAAGATATGCACCACCAATAAATATATGCCCTAAAGGACAATGCTAGCAAAGTAAAACATTAGAATGCTTAGGGATGCAAAACTCCTCACGAGCCACTACATACCTAGCTAGGTACAATTGGGGGCAAGGGGCTACCAACCCCCTATACTCTTCGACATCATGAGCTTCTCCTCACGAGCCATTGCATACCTTGCTAGGCATAGTTAGGAGCAAGGAACTACTAGCCTTGTATAATGTTCAATATCATAAGCTTCTCCTTCAAAAGCATCTCATAGCTAGCTAGGTGTGGTTGGGCGCAAGGGGCTATCAACCCCCTATAGTGTTCAACATCATGAGCTTCTCCTCATCATGAAGCACCGCATACCTAGCTAGGTGCAATTGTGGGCAAGGGCTATTGATCCCTTACAGTATTCAACATCATGAGCATCTCCTCAAGGGGCACCACATACCTAGCTAGATGTGGTTGGTGGAAGGAGGCTGCCAACCCCTATCCTCGGCTTGCAACCCCCTAGCCCTAACCACACCTAGCTAGATATGTAGTCCCTCCCTCACAGATGCTCATAATGTTGTTGTAATACATAATGTGGGATTTATAGTGAAATTTTGTCAAAAACTTCTTATGAAGGTGTGAAGGGCCATCTCTATGGTAGCATCATGCATGAGTGGATAGTTCAATTTGATTCCAAAGGATTATCACTCTTTCTACCCAACTGTATGGGGCGCTTCACACCTTTCATAGACAAAAAAGAAAAATGCATCACAAAAACAACAAAGGAGAGAAATGTTAGTGTTAAATGCATTGTACTTCAAGAATAAACTTTTCTTGAATGTCTTGACATTACAACAATGAGTTGTTTTCTGTGACTGGGCTCCATCCAACCCTTGCTACCTATGAGTGGGGCACCATTGAGCTACTCAATCCTCTACTTGAACATGTGGCCTTAGTGTTCACAACACCAAGTCTCTCAAGTGAGCACATGCCAAGTCCTAAGTGTGTTTGACAAATGCTATTGTAATTTTTTAGGTTCCCTTTTTGTTAGTGCAATACTCCAAATTTAGCTCAATACACTAGAACAAATCTATTCATTACTTGGCACTCTCATGCACCCTTGTTTGCTTATTTTTGAAAATTCAAGGAACCATCTTGTTTGACTTTCTTAGCATGGTAATCACGATCATAGTTTTATGGAATGATCACTTTAGTTGTCTTTGTCTTTTGAGGTTGAATGGGAGCTCGAGAGGATTCAAGAACAACAAATCACATCCATTAGGGGCAATGATGAAATTTTGATAGCCCAGTTTCTTTCATATGTAGTAACGTTAACTAATGTAAATGTTGTATTAGTTAATAGTCCATTTGCTAGTTGTTTTAGGAGAAATGAAGAGCTAACTATACTTGAATAAATCAAAATGCCTAATGACACACTAGCAAATTGCCAACCATAAAATTCATTATCTTCATTCACAATAATGTGTCAACTAAGAAACACTTTTGTTAATAAGTAGCATTTCTTATTAACACCGCAAATAATAGTTGCCTACAATCTTGATGTGAGTACGATTCTTATCATTATGCAATTTCTCATTTCCTTTCACACAAAAAACACATAAATTAAGCTTGTCACTTGGTCAAACTTGAGCTTATTTTGTATATTAGAAAATCAATTCTAGCCATTACTAGGCCTTCTTACTTGCCTCATACTAATTGGTAAACTAGTTGGGTCTTTGTATTTAGTCCTCGCAATAAGGTAATTTTATTTCAACCAACATTTAGTTGTAGGAAAACTTTATAATGCGAAGCTTTTTTGATATGATATTATCTAATTTATTGTTAAATTTATCTGGTAGTCACATATATGTTGTTTTAAAATCCTACCAACAAAAACATACTAGGTTAATAAGCATATATCAACATAAATGGACTACAACTTGTTGATGATGCTTAGCATTATTCTAAACAAACTCCATTATTTGAAAGGTGATCTTCCCAATCAAATTGGTTGTTCCCTATGTATGCTCTCAAAACAAATCCTCTAGAGCCTGATTGACTCTCTCTAATTGACCAATAATATTTTGATCATTTGCTTTAGTTATGCCACAAGTTGTATTGAACTTAGCAAAAAACACCCATGTTTCAACTACTAGATTTCAACTCACTATCATTAGTAATGTTAGAAAGAAGTCCATACTAGTTTAGGGGTTGTTATATATGTTATTGTTGGAATGAAAGGGGTTCGCATTTACTAGTTCTTGTTGGGATGAATGGATCCATCTTCATTAGTCTATATGCAATAATTAGTATGGCACAATGTCCCTTCCAATTTTGAATGAAGCAAACAATCTTCTTTAGTTTATTTGCAATAATCCATATAGTATTTTGACATTCTCTACTTGGAACAAGTGAGCCATCTTTTGCTCCAATGGCATCATGACCCTTCATAGTTGGAATTATGTGAGCCATATTTGGCATCATGAGCTATATTTTGCTCCAATGGAATCATGACCCTTCATAGTTGGAATTATGTGAGCCATATTTGGCCTCTATGACATTGTAAATCTTACTACGAACACTAAAATGTATGTAGATGCTTTCATATTTGTTCGATATAGTCTCTAGCAAGTTTAACTACCCACCCACTTTTAGGCATTCAACTTTTCAATCTCATATCTAAACATTCAATAGTACATTAATAGACATCCTAGGACATTCAATAGTACATTAATGGACATCCTTGAGCATTCTAGGTTGATAGTACAAGGTCTTTAGAAGCATCAAAGGATTATGAAGTCTCAAATGTTCAACACTAGGACCATTCTTAACAAAGTTGGCATCCAACATCATCTTTCGAGATAGCTAACATTCCTTTGAAGAAAAGTGAGCTATCATTAACATCATTTGCTTACACGAGCCCTCTCTCTCTCTCTCTCTCTCTCTCTCTCTCTCTCTCTCTCTCTCTCTCTCTCTCTCTCTCTCTCTCTCTCTCTCTCTCTCTCTCCATGGTCTTGGTTCTTATCTTTTAGTGGGTAACAAAGGATGGAGAGGCTAATAGTGTGGATGATTTTAGGACCATACATCAAAAACCATCTATGCCATATTAATTTGGGTGACTAGAGCCCAATCCTATCCTATCCCTATGGTAGTTTAGGCTTTCTTTCAAATAGTTACATACATTCATTAACGACAAGAGTTGGTTCTAGATAAGTACCCTCAGTTCACATCCTCACAACAACTCTCAATGAGAGGAGAAAAGGGATGTTTACCCACCATGTGGATTGACTATACAAAGTTGAGCCATGTTGTTAGATGGATATCACTTAGATAAACATTGAGAGGGTTTTCCTAGACCTACCACTTTGCATAAGGATGGCCCTCTATAAGGACTATCTCCTCTTGCTTTCTAAGAATGGCTTCATCACTAGGCCAGGAGACATGGATGTGTCATTTGGGATGTGTTGTGCCACTATGTTAATCCCTTCTAGGAAGGCATGAAAAATGAAGCGTACAAAAGGAAGACACATTTTTTCAAACAACTAGAATGAAAAGAGAAGCAAAAATCAAAGTGCATATGTAGCACATTTAATTTTCTTATTAAAATTTTATTTTGAAATTATTTGTAAAAGAGAGCTAGGCTCATCCTCATACAAATTGTAAAACATAAGTGAAGCATAAGTACAAGAGATCTCGACCTAACAAGTTGAAAAACAATTGTAAAAGATAAACAAGTGTGTACGAAGTAGAGATGACTGGTCTAAGCCAATGTAATGAGAGAGAGAGAGAGAGAGAGAGAGAGAGAGAGAGAGAGAGAGAGAGAGAGAGAGAGAGAGAGAGAGAGAGAGAGAGAGAGAGAGAGAGAGAGAGAGAGAGAGAGAGAGAGAGAGAGAGAGTGTGTGTGTGTGTGTGTGTGTGTGTGATTCTTATTATTCTTCTTCTACATGGAACTTGCATGGTGATTGAAGCTATGGAGATGGAGCTTTCTTGAGGTACATTGCTTGGATCATGGAGCCATCGATGACCCTTTTGTAGATAGACTACAACACGAAGGTAAATTGGTGAGTTCGCTATGTTTATTTGGAAATTTTGCAATGGTTATGTGAGAGGTAACCATATCTGTATTGCTCAAAGCACTTGAAACAATAAGCATTCTATTAAGACCAACAGTGTGGCTTGTGAAAGCATCGATATTTTCATTATGTTGCCCGAACCAATGGAATTGAGAAACTAGGCTCATACTCTCTATGCCGAGTGGCAGAATAGGAGCTTGTATTGCAAAACATCACATGAATTAGCCTAGAATGAGGAGGTCAAGAGGCAATCGATTCGTTTCTTGCATGTTGTATTCATTTCAAATTTTTAGGAAGGTAAGAGCATTAAAGAACTAAGGTTCAAAGGCTTCCACACACACACATGTTTGTGTGTGTGTGTGTGTGTGTAAAATGTTTCAATCTTTGTTCGATAGAGAGAAACCCAAAAGCAAGGGGTTTAAGAAGTAGGGGGCTTAAGAAGAATTTGTGGCTTTTTGAGTTGTAAAGCTTTTTGCTTTTCACTTGCCCTTTTTTTTGGACATTTCCTTTGCATGTTTTTGCATTTGTGCTTTTGCAAGCATTAGTGGCTTGGGGAAGTACAAAAAGAAGGCAAGGCGAGCAAAGAGAGGTGAAGGATTGGAGTCATAATGTGCAAAGGAGAGTGAAGCAGACAAAAAGTTGGATCAGTCACGACAAGGGCATTCCATATTTCATCCATGGCGAATGGATAGGTATGGCTTCTATGACTCTTCATTGTTTGGTTGAATTGTTTGATCAAGTTTGTAATATGACTTCTCCCTTCTCCATCCTCAACAAGTTGGATACTCATTTGTCAAGGCCTACAACATGGTTGTAATAAGGTTGGTGAATCTTGGAGATGTATCTATGCCTCCTTCACTCAACTTCTTACCTTGTCTATTACGTCCAACTGTTGCTTGGGATCATGGTATTCTCCAACTTTGATGCTCCCCTTCCTCTCTTTTTTGGAGCAAACGTACGTTTTTGCTTCTATATCAAGAATTTGTTATTATTTGTGGCATCATCACTTTAGAGCGTCATTTTTGCTTCATCTCTCTTCTTTCTTTTCTTTCGATTTTGTTGTGCCTATGGACAAGGCATCTAAGTTATGAAGTCCATGCACTATATTGACATGTTTCGCTTGGGCTCTAGTCATGACATTCAAGGGAATCAGTATAGCATCATCATCAAGTGTTTCAACATTGAAGACTTCTTGGTGGCATTGATGGTATGACTGCTGAGCTAATTGAGGGTTTCCACCTAGGGCAATTGGTATATAGGTGTGCAACACCACATTCTAGACATCCCAAGTCAGTTTGCTTGTTCTTTTTCTAGGCATCTAGATGATATGTGTCCTGGGTGACTGCACATCCAATTGGTTAGGGGTTTAGCTGCAATCCAAATACTATCCTGACCATGCTACTACAAATAACCCATCACTTTTTGCATTACATCCATTGCATCAGTGACACTAGCAACTGTCAAACCATTCATCTGAGAATGCATAAAAGTAGATGGAGCATGAACTCCCTGAGTATCCACATGCTCATCAACAAATGAATCCTTAACATGAACTTGAGAATCAAGAGAAATACCTTGATGGTTCTCTTCTAACATAGGCATACTCCGTAGCCAAATCTTACCAAATTTCTGCTTCTTCTTTATATGCATATGACCTTTAGTTTTAAATGTATCCACATTACCCTATTTTCTTGCATTTATTACATCATCAAGACAAACATCTTTATTGTCCTATTTCACAAACTCTGAAGCAATTTGTTTTGCATAGGCCTCTTCATAGCCAACTTATATCATATCCCTATAAATGACCTGCTTATCTTTATCCCATCAAACATGTCATCAGTATCACTATCATGCCAAGTTTGATTAGAACCATTAACTTGAACATCTACATGTACTACATCATCTACTAAAGCAATTGGATTCAATTTCAGTAAATACTTTGTAGTTAACTTGGGATACTCGGTCCTTGCATGTTCTTACAATCCAGCTAAGAAACATCCCATATTGGATTGATAGAACACCTTTTTCGATTTGGACACCTTGATCTCAACCATTAGCCTTTCATGCAACAATACCACCTAATTCAACATTCTAAGAATTTTAGCATAATAAATAATGCCATAGGTCTCTCTAGCAATACTATTAGTCTTTATGAACATCATGAAGCACTCCATAAACCACCATCACTGCAATTTACAAATAGCTTCAAGGCTCTTCATAATATAAATGTCCTTGGTACCTATAGGATTACCAAAAGCACGATTCATTTGTTCTTCCAAACATCGCCATGATGTCGGATTGACATTTATGGGGAGACCAATAACCACTAATGTAATCAATTCTATATTAGACCTACAATTTGGCCATTTGATTTCCTCAAAATATCCAATTGCAATGATGCATGAATGTTTGAACCCCATCTATCCCATGGCAATTGGGCATATGCACACATGCCAATCTTCTCCAATTACAGGCGATGGACCTCCTCTTCAACATCAAGAATCAAAGTCGAATCAACAGAAGGAGCACCTATAACACTCGAGCTAGAGACATGACCAACATGCTTTGGTGTTGCCTCATCTTCTTTTGGTTGCACAAACCTATCATCATCGACAACATCAAGCTCATTGTCTTCATCCACATCCACATCCAACTAAGTGTGCTTAGACAGTGAGAGTTTGGCATTCTAAAGTGTGCTGAGTGTGAGTCATGGCGGGTGTAGCAGGTTGACCTTGAGAAAACAATGGTGAGAAGGAAAAATAACCATTTTCAGGCTCCATTTGAATGGACAATTCCAAAGTCCACATTGAGTTTAGGTCCTTTTGTGCCAAATGCCATTTCATGATCATGAGCTTGTGACCTTTCACACACATAACTGTCCTTAGCAGATTCCTTTGTCCAAGTGGGATCAATTAAATTAATAGCTAAATAATAAGGTTGAATAAGCCTTTTAAGTCTAAAGCAATTGACTGTAGGTTTCAAGACATTACCCTACAAATCCTTTAAGAAAAATATACCCTATCCAAGCTCCTTCAAAATAATAAATGGCCCCGCATACCAAAGCTTTAACTTGTTAGGAAATTTTCCAAGTCGAAAATTGTAAACCACAACTAGTCCCCTTCTTCAAAAATTTTCTTTTTGATGTGCATGTTCATCCGAGCTTGTCTCTGTTGCTATGTAACTCCTTATACATATGCAACTAACACCCTGTCTTCCTCTAACTATTCCATCCTATGCTGCATTGATTTTTCAAGATCCAGCTTATGTTCTATAGAAACCTTGAGACTCAGGACTACAAACTCCATAGACACCACAACCTCTAATCCATATACTAGCTTGAAAGGTGTAAGTCCAATTGTCACCTTATACACAATCTTGAAAGCACACAATGCAGAATCCAGCTGTGCATCATCCCAATCTATATTATCCCCAACTATTTTATTCAAAATATGGAGCAAAATCTTGTTGGAACTCTCTGCTTGTCTATTAGCCTGGGGATGATAAGGAGTAGACTTCTTATGCACAATCATGCATGTAGATGTCAACTCCTAAATAACTTGATTCAAGAAGTGCTTACCCCTATCATTGACCAACTCTATAGGGCATCCGAACCTGATCATGATGTTAGAATATAAAAACTTGGCTACACTAGCTACTTTGTTATCTTTTAAAGCCAGAGCTTCTACCCACTTTGAATAGTAGTCAATGAAAACCAAAATATACTAATTACCCGCCTTCTTAGCAACTGGCTTGATGGATCCAACAAAATCTATCCCCCATTTTCGGAATGGTTCAAGCGGTAATACAGGATGGTCCTGCATCCTATCCTTGTCAAGAGGCTGACCTTCCTTCAAACATTGCAAGAGCACTGTTTAGCATATTGATGTGCATCCCTAAAAATAGTAGGGCCATCATAATCCATCTTGCAAAATTTTCTTGCATGTAATCTCCTTAGAAAAATGGCCTCCTGACAATTCAGAATGGGCTTAATGAAGGATTGTTGGCTGCTCATACTCAGGCACACACCTTTTTAATACATTCTCAACTCCTCCTATACAAAGTATTTATAATAGCTTGAAAGCATCTACTTTGTAACAGCATAACCCCTTCATGCAAGAAATGTAACGGTTGGTCATAATATGAATTAGGGTCTACATCATCATTCTCTAATCTACTGAGATAATCAACCGCATTATGCTCTTTCCCTAGAGTATGAATAACCTTGAAGTCAAACTCTCATCTAACCAATTTATGTGTCAACTAAGGTTTATTGATCAAGAATATTAGAGCCTGATGGTGGCCGACATGGAAACCACTTGAGTACCCAACAAATAATGCCAAATTTCTGCATAGAATAGACCATGCCAAGTTGTTAACCCCAACTCAAGACGAAAGAAAAAGAAGTAAAATATAAAGGCAATGGAAGAAGCAGGACGAAGCATAAGCAAGGGTGCGAGAATGGCCTCTAAAATCAAGCTAAAGGCAAAAGTGCATTTTTAAGAGAAAGGCACCTCAAAATTTTTGTTAAAAAGTGTTGGGCTCCCTTCTGTGCAAGTTGTAAAAGGGTAGATGGGAATAAACTAAAGAAATAGGCCAAATAGAAGGGAATGGGAAAAAGGACCTTGCCACAATGGCTGTCGGTCATGTAAAAAAGGGGACGGGTGCCCATGGGATTTTAGGGTATGTATATAAAGCTCAAAAAAGTGAATGAGAGCTCATTCTTTGATGTGTGGCAAAGTGAACTCTTCTTCTCTTCTTCTCTTCCCTTCTTGCTTGCTTGTGTGTGCTTGAGAGAGGCAGTGTGAGAGCGTGAGGGAGTGAGTGTGTGAGGGTAAGGGATCAAGGAGGTGAAGCTCTCCACCATCTTCTCTCCTCTTGTCTCACACACGGCTATGGAGGATGGAGCATGGAGGTGGAGGCTTGAGGATGCTTGAGCTTGCATCAAGCATCATGGAGCTACCGGTGTGCTTGAGGGAGGAGGCAACTCATTCGGACATCAAGGTAAGCTCACTACACTCATAGAGAGGGATAGCGCATTGGCTATGTAAGAGGTATCCATTAGTGCTCGCTTGAAATGCTTGAACAATAAGCTATTCATGGGTCTTAGCGATTGAGCATGAGCTCGCCTCTACATTTTGGTTTCGTTAATGGGACCAACTGATTCAAGCTTGAGTGCTTGCGCACTTCAAATCGAGCATTGAAGTAAGGGTTTCATCCCCGAACTGGAGCTTGAGATAGATAGGAGGTTTTGGGTTTTTAATCCGTGTACAAGTAAGTATTTTTGGTTTTTGATTATTAACTGAGTAGGAGAAATCATTTCAGTACTTTGCTTTTGATTTTTGTTGCATTTAGAGTAGGATAGGAGGGAGAAATTGGAGTGGAAAGCTTAGGGTTCACTGTTCTATAAGAGTCCTGAACAAGGCATAAACAAGGAAAAAATGGAAAAAAGAGAGTGCTCAAATGTGTCAGAGTCGCAAGGGGAGTGATCGCGAAGGCTAAGGTGGTGCTCAGCAAGGGTTTAAGTTCCTGGATGATCATGGAGAGCCTCATTTGCAGTCTTGGCTTTGTGAGAAGAGAGAGAGAGAGAGAGAGAGAGAGAGAGAGAGAGGGGGGGGCTTTCAGGTCACGAGTCCCAATTGGAGCGTGTCGAAGTTTTCTACGAGATTCAGTATAGGATACCCTTGGCCTACACCCCTGCTTGATTTCTGGAAGTTCTTGTAGTGTGGTGACTGCATTAGAGTGGAGATTTTTTGCAAATCGTAATCAAAGCATGTTTTTGGTCGGAGGAATCGGACTCTCTCCCCAGTGTTTGATTCCTAGAATTGGATTCGGATTCAAATTCCCAGAATTGGACGGTTTGACTTTCAGACTTGGACAAGCTTATCTTATCTGATCAGACATACCTTGTCCGATTTTGAAAATCGGACCACCAGAATAATTGGACCAACTCATAATTGGACACATAGAATCAGACACACCACTTCCATATGATTCCAAGAATTGGACGAGAAGAAATCGGACACACCACTTTGTCTGATTGAACGCCTGACTCATCGGATCGTGACAATCGAACCACAGAATCGGACCCAATGATCTATCCGATCGGACATACATTTGAATTGGACCAAGCACCCCTGTCCGATCCCGAGAATTGGTTGTATCCCAATTGGACCCACCCACACCGTCCGATCGGATACACCTTGTCCGATTGTGACAATCGAATCTGACCTTGTTCGATTCCTAAAATCGGACACTGGTAAATTGGACGTCCGATTTTCAAAATTGGACTCTGGTAAATCGGACGTTCGATTTTCAAAATCGGACTCTGGTAAATCGGACACACTTGAGAGATAAAACCTTGAAATTTGACAAACCCTGGCCAATGAGGAGCGTGACCTGCATCGAAAGAACCCATCGAATGCCTCACTGGTAGATATAGACCTAGAAATTGTGGCCGGACAGTCAGGAATCGTACAATAGCGCGTTTCCATGAGCTTGACATGTCTGGCATTGTGGGCTAGTTGTAAGACCTTGACTTGACCTTGAACTAGCTAATAAAACAACGCAACGAAAAATCCTATAAGCCGGCGAGGACAACTAGAACTCAAACATACAACCCCATCAAGCCAGCCCATAAACAAGAGTTCTAGAGTTGCATAGACACTTTGTTTTCTCACTCACTCTGATTTCCAGCACTCGAAACACACACTTAAAGAGAGTGAAGAGCCTAGTTGCACACGGTGCACTGAAAAGAATACACTCGCACACACACGCACAGAGTGAGGGTAAGTTGAGGACTGGTTGTAATTAACAAGGAACTCACTTAGGCATAAAACCTCGAAGGAACCCACCAATAAGAGAAGATCCCAAGACATAGAAGGGTGATCAAATCCCCAAAGTAGGATAAAGTGAAGAACACAGCTAAAAAGCCGGACGCAACAAGGATAGACACTATCGTGGAAGTGGATCTACCCGGCCTTATCAACATGATTGACAACTTGGCAGATTAGGAAGTCTTGGACATGGAAGAGGGCAGCTCAGGCCGTAAAGCAACGAAGAACTTGACCTAGGAGATTTTCTTGAGGCCGTCCAATAGTTAGTGAACAAATACGATGCTCAAACCCGGCTAGAGCACCGTGGTAGACCGGTAGAGGACATCATAGCAGATCTCTAGAAGAGAGAAAGTTGGCACGTAGGGCTCTGCAAGGCCTAGCCACGTACAACTAGGATTAGCAAACTAGGAGCTTGCGCGAGAGCATGGAAATGCAAGAGATCCAGAGAGTGCTAGCCCTAGTAGGCAGAAATCGATCGGAGAGCGAGAGAGCGCTAGAAGGAGACCTCACACTGAGTGAGCGAAGCAGCTGCTAGATAACACGGTAATAGAGCAAAGCATTGTAGCATTAGCAACATTGCTACTAGTGGGGCTAGGAGTCAACCAAGGCTCTAAGAGCCAATTGAGAATTCCAGTGGTAGCAAAGTAGTTGGAAAAATACCAAAGCAAGTGATGACCCGTATAGCTTTATGGAGCAATTCGAGCAAGTTTGCGAGGCCAATGGCCTCACTAATCCCACGCAACACTCACAAGCTTTTGGACTGTGCTTGTGTGATAAGGGTTGGACCTGGTATACAAGTCTAGATGCTGCAGAGTGTGCCAATTTCAATGGCTTGAAAAATCTATTCATTAAGAGATTTTCCAAACCTGGGTAGTCCGATAACTTGCTAGTGCGACTGTGAATGCCAAGCAGAAAGAGAAAGAGGATATTTGAGATTATGTGACCCATGTGAGGAGCCTCTTCAAGAGAATACCTATGGGCAAGAGACCAACCAAAAGAGCGGTATCCACAGTATTCATCAATGAAATACGAAGTGAAGAGTTCTACAAAGCCTTGGCCAGCAACTCGAGCTTATAGTGAGATGCATTGGCAAGGGTCTTTGAATAAGCTATTAGAGTGGATGACTAGCTCAAGGAAAGAAGCTCCAGAGGCTCGAACCAAGAAGAGTCCAGTGCCAAGAGTTCTAAGAGGGCCTCAACACTGAGTGAGAGAGTAGGCCCAAGCGTGCATGACAAAGGGAAGGGCAGTGATTCAGAACAAGAGCTAGCAGAGATTAGGATGGACATAGCCAAACTGCACGAGATGATGAGACGACCAACATGCCCACACGCCCAGTGTGTACAATTGTGGCATAAACCACTTGACAGCCGAGTGTCAAGACCCTAGGTCACGAACTTGCACTAATTGTGGTAGGTTTGGCCATGACGGCATGCATTGTTGACTACCTCGGAGACTCCCATATCCACAGCCTTACAGCCAACCCTACCTTGCAAACAGGCCATCGAACTTCTTTGGAAGTGAAGCCACATTGGCCCTCCCTATGCCTAATGATGCTAAGCTGTCCATCCCTAGAATGGAGATAAATCCTACATGTACCCTACGTGACCCATCCGCTAAGTGATGCTCCAGTCCACTATGTGGACGAGCCTAGTGGTGACGAGCCTTATGTAAACCCATACGTATCATACAATGAAGAAGACAATGCACTCCTTATGGATTACTGGCCAGTGCCAATGATGGTGTTAGGTAGAGGGAGAGGCAGAGGCTTAGGAGGGCAAACCCAAGAGCAAATCGTGTGTTGGGGGACTTGCAATCACCCAGGACACGTTTCTTTGTGCTGCCTCGAGAGGGAGCAAGCTAATAGAGACAAGGCTGACCTAAGATGCACTGAGTGTGGAATTACTCACCTCTTTGTCGATTGCCCTAGACGGAAACCATCCTCTACTTCAACAAATGAGCCATCAGTTCCATTAGGGTTGTTTGGTGTCGAGACGCTTGATGGGGAGGCCATGCCTATCCCATTGCATGTCATGACCCTCGCGCAAACAAAGCAGGCCGGCATATCATTGCCAAGGCCTAGCAACCTTGACACAACCTGAGTTGGAAAGAACAGTCAGAGATGGAGGAAGAAAAGGCTAGACACTAAGGTCACTCTCAAAACCGAAAGTGCCACAACACTGCCTATTGGAAGGAAAGTCATTGACAGAGGAAGAAACATAGGCTCCACGGACGGCTGAAAAGGGAAATGCTAAGGTCGGGGAGTACCCCAACCTAAAGTGCCAACTTGAAGCCATCAAGAAGGTGAAAGAGTGGGTAAAGGAGGCCTAGGAGCACCTAAAAGATGTCCCAAAGACATTGAGCCCATACTAGAAGCTAAGATTGATGATCTCTCAAGCATAAACATGCCAGTCTCTCTCCCATGACCAAAATCAAGGGAGCCGATGGCACCACAAGTAGGGCCGCCTAGACAAAGCCTAAATGCTTCGGGCCAGCAAACCAGTCAGGGCCATTGGCCAAGAACTGTAGAATTAGGAGAGAGGCAAGTGGCTAGCAACCTCCTTAATACACTGGTGACCACCCCTATAACTCTAAGCTTAGGTGATCTGCTCAGGTATTATCCAATACTATGGCAAGAGCTGAAATAGTGGGTTGAAGAACTAAATGAGCTAGTTACCATAGACTTGCCTAAGCACGATGCAGAAACTCAAATACCGAGTCTGACATTGCACTCCATGCCTAAATCCTTACACGTCAATGCTTTTTGGGAAGGCACGGAAATGCATGTAGTCTTGCCAGCCTTAGGGGACGTCCCCAGATAGGGGATCATAGACATGGGGGCAGGAGTGAGTGTGCTAAGCCATATGATGTTCCAAACTTGGGGTAACCCACCGATCAAGGCTGCTAGGTTCAACATCACACTAGCTAATGGAATGAAGAAGAGACCATTCGGAGTGTTGAAAAATTGGCCACGGAATCCAATTCTCTATCGACTTTATAGTCATGAAGGAAGTAGACTACGACATCCTGCTAGGCCAACCCTAGATGCGTAACATGAGAGTCGTAGAGGACTGGGGCAACGGTTTTATCTTCTTGGGCATGAATTCTCTATCGACTTTATAGTCATGAAGGAATGGACTACGACATCCTGCTAGGCTGACCCTAGATGCGTAACATGAGAGTCGTAGAGGACTGGGGCAACGGTTTTATCTTCTTGGGCAATCAAACGGAGGCTGTAAGAGTAGAGATGAACACATGGAAGACTATGCTGGTTGACCTGGAAGCCATCTCCACCATGCTAAAGGGTGATGGACAGATTAGGAGATCCTATGGGGCCCTCACCAAGTATATCCCATGCCCTGAGGATGAGTGAGACTGGATGCATGTTCTTGCTACCATCGACCTACCGTTCTCGGACACTGAGGTGTAAAGCAAGCCATCAAGGCAATTGGCAAGCCCAAGGACACACCCTTAGTGCTAGTTTGCATGATGACTGGAAGCCTACACGAAAGACCCAACCCCATCACATTCCGAGTCCTGAACAATAGACGAGAGCTCCTGGTGGAGATCCTAGGATATCTGATAGGCAAGTTGGATGGTAATCTAGCAACAAATCTTAAGCCACTCCAAGATCTCTTAGATGAGCCTGAATGGTGATGGTCCAAGGTGCACAATTTAAACTTGAGATACAATTGGGCTTTGATCCTCGACTAGCTAGGAGAGATATATCAAAACTTGGAGAACGATGAGCAACCAGACAAAGACAACTTTGATGACGAATACAAGGATTGCTGTTCCTTCAGTTGATAAGAGCAAAAGGGAAATCAATAATATGACATTAGGGGGCATATAATTGAATAAATACGAGTAGACTCTAGACCACGTAAGTAGAGCATCCTTAGAGTAGAGAAAGGAGTCAAACACAAGGACTACGATTGAACTTGGTTGGAGCACAAAGACGCAATCAGGCAGGCCTAACCCAACCGAGTGATGCACCACTGCTGCAAATAGACTCACCTTTTGAGCTATGACCACCAGGAGAGAGCCCCTCTTCTAGCGAAGATGAAGAGTTTGATTTTGAGTTGGAAGTCAGCTCAGATAGTGATCGTAAAATACCTCGACCTCCCAAGCCTAGACGCACCAAGGGGGACCTACTTGTCCACCTAAGACGCCAATGGTTAAGGGAGGAACGATGGAAGCTGCCTAAAGAAACGTAGGCAGAAGAGTAGCGAAAATCGCAAGACCTACCAAAGTGATTCATGAAGTTCAAAAAGGGAGATAGGGTGGTGATCTTGCCGAGAGCCAAACGATAGGGGCAAGCAAGCGAACCAATCGAGGGACCTGCCAAGGTCAAAGAGGTCAATTTAGCTAGGGAAGGGGAGACCCCATGACCTGTCTTTATAGCTTATGACTTGGTTGAGCAAGATGAAGGAAGTCTCATTACTCTCTTGCGAGAGTATATAGACGTCTTTGCTTGGTTCCTAGAAGAGCTCAAAGGGGTAAACTGGAGTGTGGTGACTCACAATATACCCATAACACTTGATGCAACGCCTGCCAAGCAGCGACCATATCCCATGAATCCAAAGCACGCCCACATTGTTAAGGAAGAAATTGACAAACTAATGAGAGCGGGATTCATCTACAAAATTGAACACACGGACTGGGTTTCGTCCATAGTCATCATGTTGAAGAAGAATGGAAAGATTAGAGTGTGTGTCAATTATTGAAGGTAAACACAGAAACAAAGAGAGATAACTATCCATTGCCGTACACCGAGTACATGCTCAAGAGAGTAGCTAGAAAAGAGGCCTATAGTTTCTTGGATGGCTTCTCTGAATGCAATCAGGTGCAAGTGCATCCTAATGATAGGCACAAGACTGCGTTCGCCACTGAATGGGGCAGCTTTGCCTACATAGTCAGGCCCTTTGGGTTGACTAATGCGCCAGCTACCTTCCAACAACTGTTGCACACTATATTGAAGGACATGTTTAGGAAGGAGCTAGAGGTCTTCTTGGATGACTTGTGTGTTTGCTCTACTTAGAGGGAACACTTAGACAGAATCTGAGCGGTCTTTGAATGGTGTCGGCTGTATCGCCTCTTGTTGAATACCTTGAAGTGCCAATTTTGGGTTAAGCATGGATGCATCCTAGGACACGTGGTATCAAAGAATGGCATTGCCATAGATTTCTCGAAGATCAGGGTCATTGTCGACCTTCCACCCCCAACTAATTGCAAGGGTGTTCAATACTTCTTAGGACATACAGGGTATTACCAATGGTTTGTATTGAACTATGCATTGATTGCTAGACCTCTATACAAGCTGTTGATCATATTTGAATGGACCAAGGAATGCCAACATGCGTATGAGGAATTGAAAAAGGCTCTGACAATGTCACCAATTCTATGAGCCCCAAATTGGACACTCACATTTCATGTGCACATCGACACTTCGAAATTCGTCGTAGGAGCTGTGTTGTGCCAACCTAATGAACACAACTTGGATTACCTAGGGAGCTTTGCTAGCAAACAACTCACTGAGACTAAAATAAATTACTCAATAATTGAGAGAGAGGGCTTGGCCATGGTGTTTACTGTAAAGAAAATTTGGCATTATCTTTTGGCTACGCCTTTTACCTTCTTTGTTGACCATCAAGCCTTGTTGTATCTTGTTAACAAACCATGCACTACAAGACGCATCGCTTGATGGCTACTTTTGCTTTTGGAGTTTGACTTCTTTGTGGTGGTGCGTAAAGGAAAGCAACATTACATGGTTGACCACCTGTCTCGTATCCCCACGGGAGAAGCTGCTGGACAAGGCATTGTGGATGAATTGCCAGATGTGCATCTATTGTGTTAGCCAGCAACAAGGATTTGTTTAGAGCTGACATGACACTGTATTGGGCAGATGACATAGTTTAAGTGCTTGAGCATGGACTGTCGAAACGACCGATAGAAAAGGCCCGACTTCGGTAAATCATCCTGAAGATCCAACCCTATCAATTGATAGCAGACCAACTTTATAGGTTAGGGCAAGATGGGTTATTGCGCAGATGCGTGTGTGAGTATGAGATGCATGACGTACTAACAGAGGCACATGGCAGAATCGCACGAGGACATTTCAGCAGAGACGTGACATCCTGCAAAGTGTTGCAATCCCAACTGTGGTGGCCTACTCTCTTTCGAGATGTAGCACGATTTGTGAAGCATTGTGATGAACGAACTAAAGTCCCTATTTGTAAAGATCACATGGAGCTAACCCCAATTATCGCATGACAACCCTTCGAGAAATGGGGGATTGACTTCATCGGACCCATTAGTCCCTCGACACAATATTCACAAGCCAATTACATCATTGTGGCCATCAACTATCTAACAAAATGGGCAGAAGCACGAGCTACAAGAAAAAATGACACTAGGATCATTGCCAAGTTCCTATGGGAGTAGGTGATCTCAGGTTCGGCTGTCCCATTGAACTAGTCAGCGACTAAGGCACACACTTTATCAACGAAGTGATAGCTCACCTCTTGTCCTCCTTCCTAATCATCCATCAGAAATCTACCCTATTATCTTCAGGTAAACGGTCAAGCCGAATCCACAAATAAAATCTTAATAAACATTCTAACCAAAGTCATCTCTGCTTCGGGTAGTGATTGGGATAACAAGTTGATGGCGGCCTTGTGGGCCTGCCACACGGCTTATAAGATGGCTGTAGGATAGACCCCCTTTAGGTTGACCTATGGTACAGAGGCAATTCTACCCTTGAAGCTTTTCATATCTAGCCTTGGGATAGCCCTTCAAGAGAGATGGGATGTGAAAGAGGCATGGACGAAACACTTAATTGAGCTCAAATGCTTATCAGAAACCCGGCTTCTAGCCACCCATGCGCTAATATGTGAGAAGGCAAGGTGCAAACACTAGTTTGAAAAGCATGTCAAGCAGCACAACTTTGAACTGGGTGACTTAGTACTATTGTACTCAGTCAAAGCACATAAGCAAAAGCTAAAGTTTCGGGGGCTAGGACCTTTTAGGGTTCAAACCATCAGCCGAACTAGCGACGTAGAACTCGAAACCCTAGAAGGTGAGGGCATAGGCTTCTTCAATGGCAGCTGGATAAAGAAGTACTTCCCTCCCACACACCCATTGCATGAGCCTCCAATGCTCGGCACCCCTTGTCCAAGTATGAGTAGCCACTATCAGTGAGATGGATGACGAGGATGAGGAAGCTGGAACTAGCTTACCTAAGCATGACGGTCACTACCAAGCACACATGCACCATCAATGCATTGATCGATGAGGGAGTTGATTTTAACGTCTCAACCCATGACCATTGGACCCAAATCGGCAAAATACAGTTGTAGCTCACTAATGCTAAGCTCAGCCCTTACGGAGGCCGACCCTACACACTTTTGGGAAAGTGCAAGGTTGCAGTTTCTATCGAGTCTAAAAGCATGCCGATGATCTTCTATGTGTTTCCCAACACTAAAGATGCAGGCATGGAATCGCTATTAGGATGAACCTTTAAGAAGCGAGCTCATTGTATTGTCGACTATGAGTCGCAACGTATCTGTAGGGGAGCTACGGAGCTCTACCCCGAGACCTACGGACCGCTTATTGATCATGTGTTTCAAGCCGAGTGGCCATGGCTACCTCTCACATAGCCGACGCGCAATGCCTACCTTGTGGGTGTAGTGAGCTTACCTTGATGTTCAATCGAGTTCCCTCCTCTCTCTCACACTCCGATAGCTCCACGATCCTTGTAGCAAGCTCAAGCAACCTCAATCCCTCTCCGTCAAGCTCCATCCTCCATAGCCGTGCGAGACGGAAAGAGAGAAGAAGAGAAGGGACGATGAAGAGAGAAGATGGGGAGCTTCTTCTCCACGATCCCTCACTCATACACACTCACTCCCTCACTCCCTCATACTCCCTCAATCCCTTGCTTAAGCACAAGTAAGAAGGTAAGAAGCAAGAGAAGAGGAAGAAGAAGCTTTAGCCACACCCAAGAATGAGCTTCTCATTCACTTTTGAACTTTATATACATGCCCTACTTTTTGGACGGTCATCCCCATTTTTTACATGGCCGGCCATTAGCCTTAGGCCCTCTTTTCCTATTTCCCACCATTCTAACTTATCCCGTTCCCACTAATGCATACAATTGGCACGGGAGTGAGCCCGACGCTCTTTTTACAAGGATTCGGGAATGCCTTCATATTTAATGGCGCGCTTTTACTCTTTTCTTTTCTTGAGGCGACACCGTCGTTCAGATTTTTAGAGTCTGCCCTCCATCCAGGCGTGCTTTTATCCTTCTCCTTTCTTTGTCTTGTGCCTTCTTGGTTATCTCCTTCTTCCATTTCTCCTGCACTTCTGCTCCATTTTTCGTTCTTCTGTGTTGCGGTAAACATTACCCCCCTCCTAGCGGAGTGCCAGTCCCATGGCACTGGGGTGGGGAGCAGCAGGGTAGTTGGGATTGGTGTCAAGTGAAGAAGGCGGGTAGATGACCACTTGTCAAAAAGGTAGCACTGCGATGAGAGATGGTGGGGTGTTGGTGCTCGGTGATTTGGAGAGAGTCTAGCTGCTTTGATCTGCATGAAGATTTTGGCCTTGTTGGCATAGTTGGAATTTGTCATCGATGATGATTGCCAAAACAAGGCTCCGTTATCTATTGAAGAATACATGTAGCCAATGGCGGCTCGATTGAGTGACGAACAGCCTGCAAGAGAAAGTTGTGCACTCCCTAAGGGGGTATCTGTCTCACAGTGAGGTGTAAGTGCATGTGCAGTGGAACTGGGAGGTGGGTCACCTTGGGCAAGCCCTTGGTAATGTCTCACACTTGAGGACCCAGTCCGTGCGTGGTTGGAGGTGTAGTGCAGTGCAGAGCGTAAGGTGACAGGTTTGAGAGTCTTGCCCTTGATGTGCCCTAGAGTGAAGTGGGGGGAGGGGCTAGGGGTGATCCCTAGGTGCCATGAACAAAGTGTGTTTTTTTTTTAAATTTTTATTTTTTAAAAAGGCGTTTGACTAATGCCGATCACTGTCAGTTGAAGCGCGGGGGGGTCGCAAGCATTGGGATAGGAAGGCACGGCTTTGGAGATATTCTTTAATTGTAGCTCGGGCCTTCAGAGGGGTGGATGACAAAAAAGGGTGGTTACATCTTGTGAATTGGGTGTCATTCATGTTTTCTAAGAGCTCCAAGCAAAAGGAGGGGAGGAGGGATGCCCTCATCATTAATCGAGTCATGGCTCTACTATCGATGCCTAGGTTGATGTCAAAAAAGAGGGGGGGAAGGTGAGCTTCTTCAATGGTAGGCTTTTGTTGCAATAGGAATTTGAATAACCTGAGATAGTTGCAGGTGGTTAGGAAGGCAGGATCGGGGCAGGAGGAGAAGTCCGCGAGGAAGTAGGTGATGGATGGAAGAATATCCTGCTGTCTAAAGACTAAGCATTCCTCGGGAATCTGGGCATTTACATTATAGATTTTAGGGAAGTCAAAATCACCATGAATGGCACGGTCATAGTCCACGCCATGCTGGTCGGGGTAGGGCATGTGGGAGGGGTCATTTCGCTCCTCGGGGAGGGAGCTATAGAAGGCTATCCAGGCATTAAAATTGGTGTCCCAAATCCTCCGCCGCCACTTTGGCTGTGCCTCGTAGCCTTGGACGGATTTGGGAATGTGGTTCATCTTGTCCTGCCAGTAGTCTGCAGGCTCCTGCCTCCACCGGGTCATAATTAGGCTCCTTTCTTCCACCCAACGGTTCGCTAGGTCATTGGCTAACTCCTTGATTTTGGATAGGACACTGAGCAGCAGTGCCCTATCCAGCGATCGTGGGTAGGAGAAGGACATCTCAAAAGGCCTTGTCTGAAACTCCCGGTCACGCCAGATGACCAATTCTTGTGGCCAATCAATGGGGTTGGGGTCCCTTCATAGTGGTACTGGCTCGTTAGAGAATTGTCATGGCAGTGACTGGGCTCTACATTGTGCATCCTTTGCCAACTTCTGTCTCCTTCTTGTGGTTGCGGTCCAGCATGTGTGCCTCTTCAGTGTTGTCTAGTGGGAGGTCGGGTAGAGGGGGACTGGGCGCTTACTGTAGTTCTTCGTCGGCCTCTTGGTCTGAATTCGGGCCTTGCTCGGTATCTTGTTCGGTCACAGTTGGGATTCTGTACGATGGTGGTGCGGGCAGCTCCTGCTCTTCGAACCCCAGGTCCTTGAGCTCAATAGTGGAGAGGCCGGCACTGTGCAGGTAGCTGAATTGTTGTTCTTTGGTGAGTCCCGTGCTGGCGGGGAGCTCCCATTCCTGAAGACTGTACCTTAGTGCCCGGGTAGTCAGTTCCAGTTTTCTTCTCACCCTCTCCACTGAATCATCGCCCTGTGCTTGCGTGATATGGAGCACGGTGCTGAGGAAGGCTTGCCTTTGGGCGTGGGTGCATACATTGGCTGCTTCAGCTTTAGATTGGGCAAGCACTTTCTCGCACTTTGCCCACTACCAAGTGTTTCGTTAATTGCCTGATTCTGTCAAAGTTATTTGCTTCCCAAGCATTGGCCTTTTCATCCATCTTTTGTCTTTCCTCTTCCATCGCACTCATAGTGTGGTCATCATCTATTGTTGTTCGCTCGTTAAAGCCCAAAGTTGATGCCACTCCCTGGACTTCCGGGCTAGTTGCGCTTCGGCGATTTCCTTCTCTTGAGTTGCGATGCTGAATTTATGCTCTGCCTCATTAATTCGTTCTAACCTCTCCTGTGCCAGCTGCTCATGGCTCTGGATTTCTGCAAGGTGCATTCTCCGTTGCATGAAAGCCATGGCCATGAGGGCCTCAGTGTCTTCATTGGCAGCTTGCAATGCCCCCTGCAGCCTTTTACCTCCTGTTGTTGGTCTTGCACTTCTGTTGCAAGGGTTGAGGACCAGCCCTGCGCCAGGAATTCTATCTCTCTTTCTAGCCTATTTTGCTCCTTGAGCGCATACTAAAGCTGTGCCATGGCGTCCCCCGCCCCTCGCTCAGTTCACCTTCTCGAGTTGCTAATAGGCCGTACCCCTCTAATCTGGCCGTTCTTTGCTCTAGGTTGGCATACTGTTGCACCAGCAACTTTAAACTTCGTTTTTCGGCCACCAGGTTCTGTTCCTCATCCTCCAGCCTCTGACATAGGTGGTTCTCATTGTCCTGGGCCTCCTTCTTCTTTGCCTCTAGCTGGTCTTGTAACGCCTTGACCTCCCTTCGCCGATTAGTGTCTTGCTTTGAGACTTCGAGCTTTAGGGCCGCTGAGGTTTCCCTTTCTTTCTCCAGCTCTAGTATGGCCACCTTCTTTTCCTCCTTTGCCACTTCCAGTTGTGCTAAGAGCTCGGTTACGTAGGCATTGTAGTCTGCTCCTGGTGACAGAGGGATGGGGGCTATGGTGGTAGACGCTTCGAGTTTTTGCCATTTAGGGTCTTTTTTGGAATCAGCATCGGTGGCGGCAGGTCTTTTCGTGCCAGGTTCTAGGATGATCTCTGCCACCTTACTGATGAGCATTTGCATCATGCTCATTAGTCGGAGAAGGTGCGGGCTGTGGGGCATTTGGGGTGTCTATAGGCGTTGGCACGAAGGAGGGAGGCAAGGGATGGAGCGGTGACTTTCCCTTGCCTGCGGTCATCAGGGCTGCCCTCGCGCTGCCACTCTCTTTGGCTTCATGGTGAGGACCATAGGGGTGGATTTCTTCCGGTCTGTGAGCTTCTTCAATAGACCTGCGAGTGGCCTCAGCCAACTCGTCCAGTTCCTTCATGCGCAGTTCTTAGGCTTCCTCTTCCAGTGGTACTTCAGGGTTCCCTACATCGCTAGCCATCCTTTCACTTGAGACTTCCTCCTCTAGATGTGGTGAGTCTTGGTGCTCAACCTGCTCTCCTTCCACACCAGCACCGTTGATGGCCTCATCAATGATTGTGGTAAGTATGCCTCTGTACTTGATCGTAGAGGCCTTGACGGTAGGTTTTTTCCTCGTGGATCGCGTGGTGGAGGCTGGGGAGTCCCCGCTGGCTGGCATTGTGGCTGGAGCTAGAAGGGCGATGGAATTCTTTATAGTTTTCTGGACGAACCTGTTCTAGTCCACCTCTTCCGGGACCCTTGCTGCAATGCTTTCCAGTAGTGGCACGCTGATCCTGTTCATCAGGGCGTTGTACCTGTGGCTGGAGAAGAGAGAATGGATCATTTTAGCCTATAGCCTTGTCGTTGGGTCTGGAATGTTGGCTAGACTAATTCCATCGACTGTGTGTACATCTTCCTTTTTGACCCCCAGCATGGCATATATGTCCCTTTTTGGGCGTCTTTCCTTCTTGGGCACGAGTCCCAGGGCTCTTTCGATTGTGGCGGCATCAAGGGGTACCTGTACCTGTCTTTCTTGATTACCTTCCCTTACTGTGACCGTGCTACAGCTTCGTTCTTCATTGAAATTTCTCAAGAACTCTGTGCACATGCTGTAGTCGACAGCCTGCCCGACTTTCTCGACGTACTTTTGGAGGCTGCATTTGTTCACCAGCTCTCTTACGGCCGGCTCCTCCGAGACAGCCTCATCTAGGTTCATGGTATGCTTGAAAGTAAATTAGCTAAAGCCCCGTGTTTCGATGGTGATTTCATATTTTGTCATTTCTGCTTCCGTAAATGGAAGTCTGCCTTGTCCTACCATGGTATGTGCCTGTCATTACCCCAGTCAACGTTAGAGTTACGATGAGCTTCATTCCTAGCATATACAAAAAAAAACATGTGCGCCAGTTTACTGGGTAGACTTAAGGAGATGAAATTTTTTTAGAAACAATTAACAACCAACATCTTTTCCTCCCTGATTCCTTTCCTCTTTTGAATTTAGTAGAGCATCATTAGCCCTCACCCTTTTGTTACCTCACTTTGATCGTCACTGGCTCTTCTTCCCTCTTCTCTGAGTGGCATGGGGGAGGGAAGGCTTGCAAGGGTTGCGTGGGGTGGGCTACTTGGCCCATAAGCTAGGTATATAGGTTAGGGTTGTATTCAAACTGGGCATGGCGATCAAGTTCGCTTAGTTGCAAGGAAGCTTGAGTGATGTAAGTTAAGACGTCGTGGAATACGTCTCCCGTGTTGAGGCGACTAGCAATGTGCAACTCCTCCTCCATGAGGAATTGATCGATGTACGGGTGGGCCAGTAGCTGATCATCTAAGTGTAAGTTGCGTGTAATGGCCAGAACTCTGAATGAAAGAGGTGCCACGTACGTAGGGTCGCGTTCAATTGCTTGATTGCCCTCCGTTGCTCAGCATTAGTCATGATCCGGCGGCCTTTTTTCTCCCATTGGAGTCGTAAGGCGTACCACAGTTGCACGAATGGAGAATCAGAGCTAGCAAGTTGCACAAGCTTCTCCAGTTCACATTCTGGCATAGAGCGAGCGGGCTTGCGATACGAGGTGACTAGTCGTCTGAGAATAGCCTGTTCCTTCGAGATCTCTCCATTAGCAATTAGCTCGGCTGCGATCTTGGGAAACTTGATGGTCATGAACTCGTAGTCCTCCCAAGTGCATGGCAATGAGCGAACTTCGGACGTGAGGGGTTCGTCAAGAAGTCCTAGGTCAAGTCTCTCGTAGCTTCTAGCGAGTGTAGTGAAGGTGTCATCCAACTCCTTAATGCACGTCACTACGTCATTCCCGAAGGTCTAAGCGAGATCCTTGGCCGCTGCCAGGAAGGATCGTCTTTCGTACGAAGGTTTCAAACTCGCTGGTGGCGATGGAGCAGTTGGGCTGGACAATAGTGACTCCCTTGCAGGGATAGTTAATGGATTTGTGCACTTTGGATTATTTGGCAACGCTGCAGCGGGCTCCCGTGCCGTATGGAGCGTGCTGCAAGTCGTTTGAGCAGGCATGATGGGATTGTGCACCTTGTCTGACCTGGATGGTGCTGGATCATTCGGTTTGGGGCACTGAGGGTGCTGGGTGGCCTTAACCGTCACCGTTGTTGGTTTGATGTTCTGTGCGACTTGTTCAGCTGGAGTGGGGCTACCCAAAGTTGACACTTTCGGGTGTCTAACCATAGGCACCCATATCCAAGATTTGCCCTCATAGTATCCCTGTGCTCGCAGGAGATCTTTCGGCATCCATCGTGGCATGGCAGTGCACCCATGTCAGTGGTGCCTAGGCTGCCTCTTAGGCCTCGACTGATATTTTTTGCATTTAGGAGAGTGTTTTTGTGGTCTAGCAGGAGGCGGCGCTTGCCGTTTCGGCACCCATATGTGTGTGGGTTCCCTGGCCATGCGGACGGCTTGGGTGGGTTTGCCTCTGGCGATTGAGGTACATGGTAAGGCATTCCTACCCTTTGCCTTAGGCTGGGCTGCGGAGGTCTCCATCGGTGGCTCTGCAGTTGTAGAAGGTGCGAGATGGCCCTTGCTGAAAGTAGTTACTATATGCACACTGCCCATGGTCAGGTGAATGCGGTCTAGGTTGTAGTCCACATTCAGCTTGTCTGCTTTTTGAAAGTGCACCCTAGTAGTGATTTATCACCGGTCCCTTTAGTGTTTGGTAACACATAAAAGATGACTGGGGATACTACCAGACTCAACGGAGACAACCGCTTGGCATTTCCCCAAGAGAGGGTAAGTGTTGCCCCCAAATGGGCTAAGTTTCGCATTCGTGGGCTGTAATTTGGGTTGACCAATGCATGTCCATTGGTCATGTGTCAAGACGTTCCGGTCGGCCCCTTCGTCGATCAGAGCGTCAAAAGAATATGTCTGCTCTGCGGTGACCGTGATTCGAAGGTAGGCAAGTGCCACTGCTTCTTCATCGTGATCAGTTAGTTTGGTGATTGTGGCCACGCAGACAGCGACAGGGGGTTCGCGCATCGGTGGTTCGTGCAGCGGATGGGAAGGGGGATAGTACTTTTTCATGCGGCTGCCATTGAAGAAGCCTATTCCTTCCCCTTCGAGCGTCTCCAACTCGACATTGCCCATTCTGCTAATTGCATGCACTCGGAAAGGCCCCAACCCTCGAAATTTCATTTTTTATTTGTGCCCTTTCACCGAGTAGAGTAACATGAGGTCCCCATGATCAAAGTTACGCTGGTTGACATGCTTGTCATACCACAGCTTTCGTCATGCCTTCTCGCAGATTAGAGCGTAGGTGGCTAAAAGCTGAGTTTTCGTGAGACGCTCTAGTTTCTCTAAGCGATTAGTCCAAGCCTGTCTCCCCTTCCAACACTCCTGTGCTGCTATTCTCAAGCTAGGGAGAAAAAACTCTAGAGGTAGAATGGCCTCCATCCCGTAGGTCAGCCTAAAGGGCGTTTGCCTGATGCGTCTTATAAGCTGTCCGATAAGCCCAGAAAGCAGCCATCAGCTTGTTATCCCAGTCTCTTTGTGATGTGGATACTACCTTAGTAAGAATGTTGACCAGGATTTTATTTGTGGACTCCGCTTGGCCATTTGCCTGTGGGTAGTAAGGGGAAGACCTTCTATGAATGATCAAAAAGGTTGAGAGCAAGTGGGATATTACTTCATTAACGAAGTGTGCACCTTGATCACTCACTAGTTCGATTGGACACCCAAACCGCGAAAAGACCTGCTCCCATAGGAATTTCGCAGTAGTCCTGGCGTCATTCCTTCTGGTGGCTCGTGCCTCTGCCCACTTCGTGAGGTAGCCCGTTGCCACAATGATGTAGCGTGCCTGGGAGTATTGAGCCGCTGGACTAATAGGTCCGATAAAGTCAATGCCCCATTTCTCGAAGGGCTATCGAGCTACTATGGGGTCAACTACATCTTATCTTTGCGCATAGGTATCTTAGTTCTCTAGCATCATCGCAGTGTTTGACGAACTTAGCGGCATCGCGGAATAGGGTGGGCCACCAGAGTTGGGATTGTAATACCTTATGGGCAGTCATGTCCCCACTAAAATGCCCGCCAGCTATCCCGCCGTGTGCCTCTCTCAATATATCATGCATCTCGTGCTCGCACACACATCTACATAACAGGCCGTCCTATACCAACCTATAGAGTTGGCCATCAATTAATTGGTATGGCTGAACCTTTAAGATGAGTCTCCTCAGCCTGGCTTTCCCAATAGGTCTCTCTAGCAGGCCGTTTTCTAACACTTGGACAACATCGTCTGCCCAGTAGGGTGTCAAATCAGCTCTAAACAAGTCCCCTTCTCTAGACAGGCCAAAGAGGTGTGCGTCAGGTAAATCGTCAGGGATGCCTTGGCCAGCAGCTTCCTCGATGGGTATGCAGGACATGTGATTTGCCATGTAGTGCTGCTTCCCTTTGCGCACAATCACTAAAAAATCGAACTCCAGCAGGAGAAGTAACCACCTTGCTATACGGCCTGTGGTGCATGGCTTGTTTACGAGATACAGCAAGGCTTGATGGTCCACGTAAAAGACGAAGGGCGTGGCCAACAGGTAATGCCTAAATTTTTTCACGGCGAATACCATGGCTAGCCCTTCCCTTTTTGTAGTGGAGTAGTTCATTTCTATTTCGGTGAGCTGCCTGCTAGCAAAGCTCACGGGGTAATCAAGACTATGTTCACCAGGTTGGCAGAGAACGGCTCCGATGGCAAAGTTGGAGGCATCTATGTGTACATGGAATGCTATACTCCAGTTTGGGGCTTGCAAGATGGGTGCAGTTGTGAGGGCCTTCTTTAATTGCTCATACGCACGTTAGCATTCCTCAGTCCACTTGAATACAATTAGTAGCTTGTACAATGGTCTAGCAATCAGCTCATAGTTTAGTACAAAGTGTCGGTAGTATCCTGTGTGGCCTAAGAAATAGTGGACACCCTTGTAATTGGTGGGCGGTGGGAGGTCGGTAATGACCCTGACTTTTGAAAAGTCAGTGGCAATGCCATTCCGTGACACTACATGCCCTAGGATGCATCCGTGCTTCACCCAGAATTGGCACTTCAAGGGGTTCAGTGAGACTTTGTATAGTCGGCACCGTTCGAAGACGACTCCCAGCCTCTCTAAGTGTTTGGCCCAACTGGAGTGTATGCACAGGTCGTCCACAAACACCTCCAGCTTGCCCTACAGCATATCCTTGAAGATCGTGCACATTAATCATTGGAAGGTTGTAGGAGCATTCATTAGCCCAAAGGGCATAACGATGTAGGCAAAGACACCCCACTCCGTGATGAAGGCCGTCTTGTGCCTGTCATCAGGGTGCACTTGCACTTGATTGTAGCCTGAGAATCCGTCCAGAAAGTTGTAAGCTTCTTTGCCTGCTACTCTCTCCAGCATGTGCTCGGTATATGGCAAAGGGTAGTTGTCTCTCTTCGTAGCAGCATTCACCTTCTTGTAATTTATGCACACTCGAATCTTGCCATTCTTTTTCATAACTATCACTATGGGCGATACCCAATCTGTGTGCTCGATCTCGTATATAAATCCCGCCTTCATAAGCTTATCGATCTCTTCCTTCATCGCATGAGCATGTTTGGGATTCATAGGGTAAGGTCGCTGCTTCGTTGGCACCGCTTTTGGGACCATGGGAATGTTATGGGTCACGACCCTAGGATTGACTCCTCTCAGTTCGTCGTCCAAGGACCAGGCGAATACGTCGACATACTCCCGCAGGAGGGCCATCAGCCTAGCCTCCTCCTCCTTGGTCAGGTCATCAGCAATGAACACGGGTCGTGGTTTCTTGCCCTCCTTTGCCAAGTCAACTTCCTTGACCTTGGCGGGTCCCTCAATTGGTTCCCTGGCTTGCCCTTGTCTCTTTGCTCCTAGCAGAACCACCACTCTATCACCCTTCTTAAACTTTGTGAAGTGTTTGGGTAGGTCCTGTGGTTTCCTTTGCCTCTCTCCTTCTGAGTCTTTAGTTTGCTTCTTGGTCCCCTCCTTAATCCGCTTGCGCCTTAAGTGGACTGGCAAGTCCCCTTTAGTGCTTCTGACATTAGAGGGTTGGGGTATTACGGGATCACTCTCTGTACTGACTTTAGATTCCAAGTTAAACTCGCATCCCTCGCTTGAGGAAGGGGTCTCGCCCGGGGATCATACTTTAGTAGGTGATTCCATCTTCAGTATTGGGACTACCAGCGATTGTGCCATCCCTACCTGCTCATAATCCATAGCTCCCACCTGCTCCAGCCAGGTTCTATCGCAGTCCTTCTGCACAATTCCTTTTCCATCCCTTTACGGTTTTGGTCTAGAGTCTGCCTCAATCTGCTCGATTGCTCTCCCTTCAGTGTCATAATCTATCGTGTTAAACCCTTCCTCGCTCTCGTCCGTCTCAGAGCGACAGTGCTTATACTCCTCATTACTGGAATCTTGCCCCTCCGACTGCTCGTCATCCCTTAGGTTCTCCTCTTCGATCTCTGCCTCATTGGTGATTAATGCCCAGTTGTATGATAGGTTGAGTTCGTGCACTTTGGTCCATTCCCATTCAGGCCGAGCCAAGAGATCGCTTAGGGGCTTTAGATTAGCTGCTTTGCTGCCTTTCAGTTTAATGGTTAGGTACCCCATGATTCCCTAAAGCTCGAGCTTATTCATGGGGGTGTGGAACGAGATCGGTCTCCCTGGTTCCCGCGAGCTCCCCGCCATCATGCAGAGTGGCACCTTGGGTTCCTCATGCTGGCATGCTTGGTGACTTAGCCACTTGCTTATACAACTCTTCCTCATCCGAGAATGGCAGGTCAATGGTTGCCAAGACATGCATCCAATCCCTCTCGTCCTCAGGGCAGGGAATGTACTTGGTCAGCGTCCCATAAGGCTTGCACGCCTAGGCATCACCTTTTAACATGGTCGAGATAGCATTGAGGTCGACTAGGGTAGTTTTCCATGTGTCCATCTCAACCCTTACCGCTTCCGTCCTATTCCCCAAGAATATGAGGCTGTTTCCCTAGTCTTCAATCACTCGTGCATTCCTCATCCATGGCCGGCCTAGCAGTATGTCGTAGTCCACCCCTTTCATGACAATGAAATTTACGGAGAACTGCACTCATGCGATCTTACTAGCCAGTTTTTTAAGACCCCGAATGGTCTGACCTTCATTCCGTTGGCCAGCGTAACATTGAACCTAGCTGCTTCCATAGGTGGATTTCCCCAGGCCTGTAGAACTGCATGGCTCAAGACATTGACCCCTGCGCCGGTGTCCACAATTTCTTTCTGTGTTGTGTCCCTTAAGGCTAGGACAGGTAGGACTACATGCATCTCCGTGCCTTCCCAGAAGGCATTGATGTGCAGTGACCTTGGAGCCGAGTGCAGCGTTAGGCTTGGAATTTGCGTGACTACGTCCTACTTGTGCAAGTCAACGGCAGCGTACTCCCCCTTTCCCTCCACCCAGTGCCTCAATTCTCGCCACAATGGAGGGTGCTGCCGAAGCAGGTCTCCCAAATGAATGGTCACTGGGGTGGTTACTACGGTGGTGAGGAGGTCGTTGGGTAGTTG
This sequence comes from Lygodium microphyllum, assembly GCF_053477565.2. Lineage (NCBI taxonomy): Eukaryota > Viridiplantae > Streptophyta > Polypodiopsida > Schizaeales > Lygodiaceae > Lygodium > Lygodium microphyllum. Next base: position 766,216 of record NC_141144.1, read on the forward strand.
GCCTTCTCCTCGGTCACCACTCTTCGGCCACATGTCGTGGCCAGCTTGTTGATAAGCTTCTTCCTGGTCTTGCCCTTGTGGCATCTCTCATGGTGTCAGCGCACTCCCCGATTGAGGTCGCGATGGCGAATTGGGTGGGCTTGCACTAGAGAGGTCCTCCATCAGATCCTCCAATATGGGTTCTACATCTTTAAGGTGTTCTTGGGCATCCTTGACCCACTCCTTTACCTTGGCGATAGCCTCGAGTTGCCGCCTGGGATGAGGGTATTCCCCCACCCTGGCATTACCTAGTTCTGTCGTCTTGGGGGTGGAGGTCTCTGCCTCGGCATTTGTGACCCCTCTTCCCGCCGCTAAGGTTGTAGCTTCCTCGGTCTTAAGAGTGATCCTCGCGTCTGCTCTCTTTCTCCTTCTCCTCTGGCTTTTCTTTCCCAGTGGGGCAGCGTCCAGGTTACTTGGCCCAGGCAGTGAGATGCATGTTTGTCTTGTTTGAGCTCGCGTCATGACATGTAGTGGGATAGGTGTGTCCTCTCCGCCAAAGGTCTCTACGCCAAACAGCCCCAAGGGCACGGAGGGCACGTTGGCTGGTGGACTCGTTGATGGCTTCTGCCTAGGGCAGTCAAGGAACAAGTGTGTGATCCCACATTCAGCGCACCTAAGGTCTGCCTTGTCCTGATTTGCCTGTTCCCTTTCTGGGCAGCGTGATGATATATGGCCTGGATGACCGCAGGTCCAACATGAGATTGGATCCTGGCTTGGTCCTCCAAAGCCTCTGCCTCTTCCTCTGCCCAGCGCCATCACCGGCACCGGTCGATAGTCCATCAGGACTGGATTGCCCTCCTCGTCATAGGAGATGTATGGGTTTATGTAGCTCTCTTCTTCACTAGGTTCCTCCACAAAATGAATAGGAGCGTCACTCGATGGTTGGGTTACGTAGGGTCCAGGTGGTCTGGGTATGCCTGTTCGGTTTATCTCTAGCCTAGGGATGGCTAGTCTCGTGTTGTTTGGTGCTAGGAGGGCCAGCTGGGCTCCCTTGCCAAGGAAGTTAGATGGCCTGTTGCCTAGGTAAGGACGGTTGTACTGTTGAGTGTGTGGAAACCTCCTGGGCAATCTACAGTGCAACGCGTCATGTCCAAACCTACCACAGTTTGAACATGGTCTAGATCTCAGATCTTGACACTCAGCTGGAAGGTGGCTTCCACCACAGTGTACGCACTGCACGTGGGCTCGCGTAGGCTTCCTTATTTGTTCTTGCAAATGCGCAAGCTCCATTCTCACCTCCGCCAGTCCTGGCCTGGGTCGACTCCTTTTCCCTTATCCCGCGCGCTAGAGCTCTCTCTGTCACCCAACGTCATTGATCGCTCTGAAGCCCTCTCACCTGCGCCGTCCCGACTGGTGTTCCTCATGCTTTGCTCCCTCAGCTGGTCGTCTACTCTTATTGCTTCATCAAAAACCCTAGCCAGCACGTCTCTGTGTAGTGTGGAGTTACTAGCTAAGGCCATGTAGAGTTCCTCACTACGGATTTCATTTATGAACACCGTAGACATAGCCTTTTCATTAGGTTGCTTGTTGACCGGGATCCTCTTGAAGAGGCTACGTATATGTGTGATGTAGTCTCTTACGTCCTCCTTTTCTCTCTGGCTGACATTCATCAAGCGGACAATGAGGCTGTCAGAGTATCCTACCTCAGAGAACCTCTTGATAAAGTGGTCCTTAAGATGGGAAAAGTTCCTGCGCTCGGTTGCATCTAGGTTAGTGTACCATACCCTCCCTTCGTCGCCTAAGCACAGCCCAAAAGCTTGGGAGCATTGTGCAGGGTCTGTGAGGCCGTTTGCTTCACAAATATGTTCAAACTGCTCCACAAAGCTATATGGGTCGTTGCTAGGTTCGTACTTGTCCAGTCATTTCGCCACTGTAGGGATCCTAGATTGCCCCTTTGCCCCTTGTGTGACCCCCAATCCTGAGAGTAAGGCTGTGGCCAAGGCTACCTCGCCCTGCTTAGTGGATGTGTTGTCCATGAGTCGCCTGGCTACAAGTTCACTTAATGACAAGTCGGCCTCCACTGCCTGCTCTCTCTCCACATTTGGTCCTGCCTTTGCTGCTCCAGCCAGGGTGCCTCGTACGTATCCACGTCTTATTGGAGTCTCCTAGTCTTCTGCTTGTGGTTATAGGTGATCATGCTCTCTAGCGCCCTTCTAATTGCTTTTTGTTTCTCTTCTAGGGCCGCTACTACTTCCTCTACCGGCCTACCCTGAACTACCGTCCTGGCTAGCAAGTCATACTCATTTACTAACTCCTGCACCATGACTAGAAATTCTCCCAAGTCCAGTTTGTCCTCTCCTGGTCTGCCTTGGGATCCTGACATTGCTTCTGCTTCCCGGTTCACTGGGTCATCGACCAACTTGATTAGCTCTGGCGGCATCTGATTCTCTATGTTGCGGTCCTCCGGACCTTCGTGTCCTCTCAGGCCCCCACAGATGGAGTTCCCTAGTAACCCGCTATGCCTTGGGATCTTCTCCTAGTAGTGGGTTCCTTGATGTTATTATGTTTCTTGTTAAGCTCCTTGTTACTAAAAATCGTCGTTAATCTTATCCACAACTTGTGCTTAGTGTTTTCTAGTGCTCGGTGTGGAAGCAGGCTTTTCCTTTCCTTGTAGTGCACCCTAGGTGGTGAAATCAGGAGGTGAGGTGAGGATGCACTAGATGCCTGATGCAGGTCCCACCTCACTGCCTCCGGTTGTGGCCTGATGTGGCTTTAGGTGCAGGTCCTGGCCACTCTAAAGACTTACAGAAAGACCCTGCTGCATTCCCTATTCTGCTTCAAGGTTGGTTAGTTGGGTGGCTGGTCGTCGACCGTTGCATCCAACCCCGATTATGTCAACCTGGTGTCTAGCTATCTAGGGTGATTCTTCAATCACCGTGTCTGGAATCCAACTTCCAAGATCAAACTGGGTTCCCTGGAGGGTCAGAGATGTCACCAAGACTCCCAGAACTGTGGCCAAGGAGAGTCACCTTCCATTCAGGCTCTGGTGCTCTGGTCCGATTCTGGGAATCGGACGGGCGGGTTTGGTCTTACTTTGGTCTGGCTTCCCTTAGTCAGACGGGGAGTGGTCCAACAACTGCAATGGGTCGAGTGGCTCTAGTTTGGGACTCGGACGTGTGGTCCGATTTGGTGGGCTTCTGGGAATCGGATTCAACTGGTTCGATTTTCAACCGGTGCGACTCTCGCAATCGAACGGTCCGACTCTCACAATCGGACGGTCCGATTCTAGGTCCGATTCTGGCAATCGAACGGACTGGTCCGACTGTGCGACCGACGGCCCGTAAGTTGCGCATGGTGCCTTTAGGTTAATGCCTACTCTATCAAATCATGCCGCACTTTCCAAATCAATGCGAGTGACAGAGGGAAAAGCCTGGCATACCTCGAAGCAATGGGGCGCTCGAACGGTCAGCACCTCACGATCTCCCGCAGCTCTCTCCCTCTCTCGCTCTCTCCCGGGCTCCCAGTCTCACAGTCGTCTCAGAAAATAGGGTGTCAAATGTGGGCACCCTAATCTGCTGTGCCCCTTATTACCTCCCACAGTCTGTTGTGGACTCACAGACTAATCACATACACTCCACCAGCCAGATGTTTGAATCTATACCCCAACTTCCCTGTCTCCAGTAACAGCAGAACCCTTCTGTTCCATTCTTTTTCCTATCCTACCCTTAACCTATTGCAATAGAAAATAGAAACAAAAATAAAGACAGATGGTCCTACTCTACATTCAACAACAAATCAAAATACTTACTTGCTCCAGGGATTAAAACCTCCTAATCCTCCTAACTATCTCAAGCATCGGTTCAGGCTATAAACCCTACTGCCATGCTCGATACGACGCACGTGGCGCTCAAGGCTTGATTCCGTCGGTCCCGGCAACGGAACCAAAATGTAGGGGAGCTATGGAGCTCTACCTCGAGACCTACGGACCGCTTATTGATCAAGTGTTTCAAGCCGAGCAGCCATGGCTACCTCTCACATAGCCGATGCACAATGCCTACCTTGTGGGTGTAGTGAGCTTACCTTGATGCTCAATCGAGTTCCCTCCTCTCTCTCACACTCCGGTAGCTCCTTGATCCTTGTAGCAAGCTCAAGCAACCTCAATCCCTCTCCATCAAGCTCCATCCTCCATAGCCGTGCTAGACGGAAGGAGAGAAGGGACGATGAAGAGAGAAGATGGGGAGCTTCTTCTCCACGATTCCTCACTCACACACACTCACTCCCTCACTCCCTCACACTCCCTCAATCCCTCGCTCAAGCACAAGCAAGAAGGTAAGAAGCAAGAGAAGAGGAAGAAGAAGCTTTAGCCACACCCAAGAATGAGCTTCTCATTCACTTTTGAACTTTATATACATGCCCTACTTTTTGGGCGATCATCCCCATTTTTTACATGGCCGGCCATTAGCCTTAGGCCCTCTTTTCCTATTTTCCACCATTCTAACTTATCCATTCCCACTAATACATACAATTGGCACGGGAGTGAGCCCGACGCTCTTTTTACAAGGATTCGGGAGCGCCTTCATATTTAATGGCGCGCTTTTACTCTTTTCTTTTCTTGAGGCGACACCATCGTTCAGATTTTCAGAGTTTGCCCTCCATCCAGGCACGCTTTTACCCTTCTCCTTTCTTTGTCTTGTGCCTTCTTGGTTATCTCCTTCTTCCATTTCTCCCGCACTTCTGCTCCATTTTTCGTTCTTATGTGCTGCAGTAAACAGTATCCACCTAGCCATAGGCAACGTTTGAATAGTTACATCTTTTAGTAAGGGTGGCGTGACTCCTTCCAAGTCCGCAAGGGTGACATTTGAATAGTTACATCTTTCAGCAAGGGTGGCGTGACTCCTTCCAAGTCCGCAAAGCGACCAATAGAGAACCCTGCCATCAAGTCTAAGGAGGGGGTCATGACTCATCACAACCCGCCAAACCTCAATGCCGGAAACTCGCTGAACCCAACACTGAAGCCAAGAAACACTAGTTCAAATGGATACCTAAACATCAAGGACTACCACCTCGAAGCAGATACCCACACCCTTGCAGAGCTAAGGGCCCACACTCGAAACCTAGGAGGCCAAGATGAAACTGTAAACATCAACGCATGGTCAGCCATGATGGGTCCCCAAAACCTTATTGCAAACATAAGGCTACTATGAGGATAACCCTTGGATTTGGCTACCTAAAGCCAAAACAACCAAAAGTACTACTCAAACGCCACCCTCGAGCTTGGCCACATGAAACAGTGAGTTAGAGACACTTGGGCCACAAGAGAATCGGGTCGCCATGTCCCATAGAATTGCCAAATCCTAAATCGACAGCGCCTAAACCAATCTATCGCCCAAAATCGCAGCCTGCTACTAACAAAATGCCCGAATCTAGAGCTAATGGTACCCCTCAAACCTCAGAAACATCTAGTAGCATGACCACAATCAAACTCATTGAACATGAAGCCAAGCTACAACCAAAGGAGCAAACCAAGCTGCGACCATTAGCTGCTGCTGAACTCTCTAGTTCTGTCAAACCTCAACCACCCTACTTACCTTAGACCCTCTTATGAGCGGCAATCAATTCTAACTTTGGCCACAGACTTAGCTGAAAATACGAGGGATGACTTGGTTGCTTGCCTTGGACGCTTGGACATGACTTTCATGTTGCTTGCTAAAAGCTATGATCGCTTAGACTTGGGACTCTTGGACGAGCCTATGGCAATGGAAATACAAACACTCCCTTGTTCTTGGGAAGAATCAGAATTCGTGTTTGTCAAAGCTTCCGAAGTAGTTGTGGAGCTGATTGCCACCAAGGTTTCTTGCGAACAAGTGCAACAACAACACCTCATCAGTTCATATGACAAGCGTGCAGCTTGTGCCAATGATCAAGAGATAGAAGACTTGAAACAGCTTGCGACCAACAACTCCCCTTTTTTGGAAAAATGGTACTCTCTTTGCCTCCAATGAGAGCTCGAGGGATGTCAGGTCATGTCAAATACAACAACGATGCACGATTAAAACATTGGAATACGACCCAACTTATGTTGCTCCAACCTCTTATAGGATATTAACGGCCATTCGTGAGACCGACACATGGAGGAACATATTAACGACTATTTGTGACGGACCCATGGAAGAACATATTCAAGGACACCCTAATTAGATTGCATCCTTAGCAAGGAGGAGCTGGACATTGCTAGTCACACGGACTCTAGTGAATTCTTGCTCGACGTCCTCACTTACATCACTCAGTTCGGCATTCGACCTTTCGACATGGACTGGTATGCTCACATGGAATATAATCCAAACTTCTATGCTTGGCTCATGCGGAAGTAATGCACTATACTCATGCACAGTGCCTCCTTTACACTCTTACCTTCAATCCTAGGGAGGATTCTTCTCAATTCCAAGGGGAAGGGGGTAAGGGCAAAGTAAATCAAACCAAACACACAAGGAAAAAAATAAAGGAAAGGCACACGTTGGTAGGATGGAACAATTGGTGAGTGCAAAAAAGATCAATAAAGTTTGAAATCAACAGACTAATTGAAAGAAAAGTCGATGTCTGCACTCGAGCAATTCATTTCAACAAAGATGTAATTGTTCCCTTTTGTTCTGATTATTCTGAATCACATTAATGGTGAATATGGTTTCATGACAGGCACCCATCATGGCAGGCCAAGAAAAGGCTGACAAATTGCCTTTTTCAGAAGAAGAACATGCAATGGAGAGAACACGACAAATAGCCATGGCTCAAAGGGAAGTCAATGAGCTGAAGGAGCAACTACAAGCTAAGGAAGAGACAAAAGTGGAATGGCAGGTGTTCTTGAATGAAGAAACCCAGGCCATACGATGCATACGATGGCACAATGAAGAGATTGTGGGGCTCTACAAAGATCTGCAAGTTGAAATGGAGAAAATCACTAAAGCCACAAAAGAACTGGAGGAGCTGAGGGAGGAAAGATCTCGTAGGTATGAAAGAGAGGTGGAGAAACTAACCCAAGGAGCTGCCTCAGCATAGGAAGAGTAGCAAAAGCTAAGGACAGAAATGAAAGATCAAGAACAAAGACCAACAGTGCTAGCTCAGATGCAAGGGGAAAGCCTCTAAGATATGAATAGGAGGGAAGAAGAATGGGCTAACCAGAATGAAAAAAGAGTCAAAGCCTTGGCGCGCCGTCTCACTCAAGTAAAAAAAGAAAAAATACTTGTTGAAAGCAGAGTGGAGGCTGCCCAAGTGAGCTTCCAAACCCAGAAACACGCCTTCCTAGATACCCTATTGGACATCACCCAGACAGAGGAGGGAGAGTCCATAGAGGCAATGAAAAGGAAACTGGGAATGGCTTGTATAGCACTGAAAGTAGGATTGCAGATGCTGCCACAACCTAGTAGAGTTGGCCCAAGCCTGGAAGAGCAATGCCACTATCTCCTATTGGCAGGTCTAACCTTGCAGGAAGTGGACGCACTCGGGTTCATCGAAGAAGAGCAACAGGAGCCAAGCCAAGATAGGGAAGTGGATGTGAACTTTGGAATGGGACCACATGAAGAAGAACTTGTCATGCTGCCTCCTTCCCGCGGCCTGAAGAGTAGCAACATGCAGACACCTCCACAGAAAGAAAGGTGGTGCTGAGGGAAAGAAGAAAACAAATGGTGGAGGAGACAAGGAGAAAATGGAATGCCAAGGGAGTGAGGGCACCCCAGGAACCTATCCCACCATGTGAGGATGATGCCCTAGCAAGCTTCCACACCAACCTTGTAATCTAGGAGAGGCAAGAAATGTCCAAGAGCCCCTTCGACTTTAACTTCGGTCTCCCCACCACCTTGCATAGGGTTTTGCCCATCAAGGTGGTGGAGGAGATGATTAACATCGGAACCAAGCTCGGATAGAAATGATTGGAGGAGAGAGAGCAGAACCCCACATTATGGGCCACTGAAGATGCCAAATTTTGGTAGAATAAGGTTTTTGACGTGCCAAGGTCTGTGCTTGGCTACGAATGCCAATCTAAATGGAGAAGAAGGGTCTGTGAGACCAGACACTTGGATGGCCTTTTGCAACACTCAACCCTTCGAGCGGAATGACCCAACCTTTATGCCCTACCCTCAAAGGGTGGGAGTGGATTTTGACTCAGTGTCCACAGCTGCTACAATTTCCCAATAATCTATAATCCTCATTGTACTACATATGAAGATGCCCTTGTCTTCACATCAAAAAATTTGTATGATACCCTAATCCACTTCACCAACGAATTCTCTTCATGCCCTGACCCTGGCTTTATTACTACTTGTAATTACCTTAGACTACTTAGGATACTCCTTAGGCAAGACCCCACTCCACAAGAGCGCGGCCTCCTAGTACTCCATTTTAATCCTAACACTATAGATAGTTGCGTGATGGCTCGACTAATGATGTGGGCTACTCTATTACCTTCATTTTGCTTAGCTCTTCTAGAGGATATGAATGATAGCCGCTTCACCTGCTATAATCATCCATTCCTCTCCACCACCACCCTTCAAGTCTGCCTAAACCTCTAGGGGTATCTCCAAAGCCATCGATTCCTTATCAAATCTATTAAGCCCTTTTCTCCACCTCACTCCGATGACAAAGACTAACTTCTATCATGACTTTGTAACTTGGTCAAAAAAAAAAAAAGGGAAGAAAAGAGAAGAGAGGATGAAGAAGGAGGAGGAGGAGACAAGAAATAAAGCAAAAAGCAACAAAAGACAAGGAGGCACAAAGCAAAAATGCAATAAAAAAGAACAAAAGTGGAAAGAGAAATCACACATAGACATAACAAGTTGCACATAGGTCACAGTCTGCACTTAGGGATTCTCAAGTTAGGTGCGTTCGGTAGCCTTGGTTGGCTGGCTTCGTGTCTATCCCCTAGCCCTTTTTGATTCCCCACTACACATGCTTAGGTCACATCAAGGGCAGGACATACCTGGGAGGTAGCACTCGTCTATGGTTAGACTTGTCACCCTAAGCTACACGCACTGCACCTCCCTTATGTGCAACTAAGTCCTCAAGGGAGGGACAATGCCCAGGCTTGCTTCTAGTACCACTAGCATGAGGACAATGCACCACACAACAAACTGAGCAACCCCTATGTAGTGCACCTTCTTTTCTTTTCAGGTACAAACAAAGGGCCCAACCACCAGCTTCGGAGGCCCCATCATCCATGCAATGCACTTCCCATCTTATGTAATAATGTCACCATGCAGGCAATACAAAGCAAGGGCAAACCGAGGTAGCACCAGTCAAAAAGTGAATGAAGATGTTTACTGCAGCACAGAGGAGCGAGAAAATGGAGCAGAAAATCGAGAAAATGGAAAAAGGAGATAATCGAAAGGGCATAGGACAAAGGAAGGAAAAGGTGCCCCAGATGGAAGTCAAACCCTGAAAAATTTGAATGATGACCTCTCGAGAAGGCCTCAATGTCGCCTTGAGAAAAGAAAAGAGTAAAAAAGCACCATTGATTGTGAAAGTGCTCCCAAATCCTTGTAAAAGAGTGCCAGGCTCACTCCTGTGCAAATTGTATGCACTATTGGGAATGGGATAAGTTAGAACGGTGGGAAATAGGAAAAGAGGGCCTAGGCTAATAGGCTAATGACCGGCCATGTAAAAAGTGGGGATGACCGCCCAAAAAGTAGGGCATGTATATAAAGTTCAAAAGTGAATGAGAAGATCATTCTTGTGTGTGTCCAAAGCTTCTTCTTCTTCTTCTTTTATTTCTTGCCTTCTTGCTTGTGCTTGAGTGAGGGATTGAGGGAGTGTGAGGAAGTGAGGGAGTGAGTGTGTGAGAGTGAGGGATCGTGGAGAAGAAGCTCCCCATCTTCTCTCTTTATCTTCTCTTCTTCTCTTCTCTTCTCTTTTCTCGCACGGCTATGGAGGATGGAGCTTGACAGAGAGGGCTTGAGGTTGCTTGAGCTTGCCGCAAGGATCGTGGAGCTACCAGAGTGCAAGAGAGAGAAGGGAACTCGATCGAGCATCAAGGTAAGCTCACTACACCCGTAAGGTAGGCATTGCACATCAACTATGTGAGGGGTAGCCATGGCCGCTCGGCTTGAAACGCTTGATCAGTAAGCTGTCCGTAGGTCTCGGGGTAGAGCTCCATAGCTCCCCTTCATTTTGGTTCCGTTGCCAGGACCGACAGAATCGAGCCTCGAGCGCCGTGCGCATCGAATCGAGCATAGAAGTAGGGTTTGTAGCCCGAACTGGTGCTCGAGATAGTTAGGATATTTAGGAGGTTTTAATCCTTGGAGCAAGTAAGTATTTTGATTTGTTGTTGAATATTAGAGTAGGACCATCCATCTCCATCTCTGTTTTTGATTTTTGTTGCATTAGGTTAAGATTAGGATAGGAAAAAGAAGGAAAACAGAAAGGGTTTTGATGTTGTTGAAAATAGGGAAATAGAGGCACGAACTCAAATTTTTGGTTGGAAGTGTGAGGGATTAGCTTCAGAGGTTACAACAGGTTGGGATGGGGCAATAAGAGCCCCAGGAAACTAGGAAAGACCACACTTGACATTCTGCTTTGTGAGAGAGAGTGAGCTTGAGAGCCAGGGGGAGAGAAAGAGAGAGAGAGAGAGAGAGAGAGAGAGAGAGAGAGAGAGAGAGAGAGAGAGAGAGAGAGAGAGAGAGAGAGAGCTACAAGGAGATCCTTCGAGTGCCATTCGATTCGAGCACCACAGTGATTCCAGGTATGTCTAGCATTTCCTTGTAGTGTTTTGCACCTATCTGCATTGGATGATTCCATGGAGTAGGTGCTGAGCTTGAGTCATCGCGCGCAACCCATGGGCTGTCGTCTGCGCAGTCGGACCAAGTTGTCTGGGTCCGATTCCAAGAATCAGACCACCAGATTTTTGGAGTCGGACCGTCCGACTGCGAGAATCAGACCGTCCGACTGCGAGAATCAGACCGTCCGACTGCAAGAATCGGACCACTCCGTCCGATCTGATTCTAGTAGTCGGACCCAGTGCCAAAATCGGACCACGTGTCCTAGTCTCAAAATCGAACCAACTACAAGGATCGGACCACTTTTCCTAGTGTGAGAATCGGACCATTAGTCCTAGTACCACAATCGGACCACTCGTCCTATCGCAGGAGTTGAACCCCCCTATTTGACTAGGGAAATCGGACCAAAGTAGAAATCAGACTGTCCGATTTTCACAATCGGACCACCCTGTCTGAGTCTCAAAATGGAACCAGCTTGTCCGATTCCCAGAATCGGACGGTCCGATTCTGAGAGAATTGGACCACTTCACCAGAACTTAAAATAGAGGGGTTTTGAACCTGCCTGACAATCCTGACCACCCTGTTCACATCTCTGACCCCCCCTGGAAATCCAATTTAGCCCTTAGAAGCCAGAGACCAGATAGGATAACCAAGGATTCACCCCAAACAGCTAGACACTGGACCGAATTTAGAACTTGACTGAACTTTCGGTAACCAACCAACCAACCCTGAAGCAGAATAGAGAACCCAGCATGGACTTTCAGTAAGACCTTAGATCAACCAGAACCTCCACTTAGAGCCATATCAGGCTACGAACGTGAGGGAAAGAGTGGAATTTGCATTGACATTTCCTGCATCCACACCTCACTTTTGATTTTATCACCAAAGGTGCACTACAAGAAAAGAAAAAGCCTGTTTTCGCACTGAGCACTAGAAAGCACGAAGCACAACTTGTGAATAAGGTTGACAACTGCTTTCAATAACAAGGAATTCATCAGGAGATATAATAACATCAAGGAACCCACTATTAGGAGAAGATTCCAAAACATAGTTAGGTGTATGAGAGCCCCATCAGTAGGACCTTAAGAGGACACGAAGATTCAGAAGGCGACAACATAGAGGATCGGATGCTGCCAGAGCTACTCAAATTGATCAACGACCTTGTGGAGTTGGAAGTGGGAGCAATGTCAGATCACAAGGCGGACAAGGAGAGGACCGACTGGACTTGGGAGAATTCCCAGTCTTAGTGTAGGAGTTAGTCAATGAGTACGACTTGTTGACTAGGATGGTAGTTCAGGGCAGACCAGTAGAGGAAGTGGTAGCAAGTCTAGAAGAGGAAAGAAAGGCGATTAGAAAGGCACTAGAGAGCATAATTGCCTATAACCACGAGCAGAAGGCTACAAGATGTAGACATGTACGAGGCATCATTTGTATCAAATGAGAAGTTGGCCTTGTGGAACACAAAGTGGAGAGAGAAGGTGGCACATTCAAAGTGGATGAAGGACTTGTCTGGTGCCTCCTCTCTGACAAAGCGTTTAAAGACTACAATAGGTGCAAGTCCTAGTCCTGGTTCCACACAACAACAAAATGATCCATTGGGGGCAAGAATTATGTGGCGGACATTGAAGAATCACCAATGTGTGCCAACAATTGGCATTCCTTTTGATGCAATCAAGCCAAGTAGACAATCAATGAAGGCTCCTTTGGGTAGTGTGTGGAAGCCACAATAGATAATATTAGTTATTTTCCTTCAGATTTGAAATTTTGTGCTTAAACGTACAAGGGCTCTAATAATGCCAAGTTACAACAGTTTCAAGTGGAGCACCGGCGTGTGCTATCCTTGGCTAGTGCAGCCAAAGCAGGGCCAAATACAGAGAGAGAACGAGTAGCAGAGGCTGACTTATCATTGAGTAAACTCGTAGCCAAGCAGCTCATGAATAATACGTCCGCTGAGCAGAGCGCAACAGCCTTAGCCACCGCATTACTCTCGGGATTAGGGGTCATGCAAGGGGCAAATGGGCAATTTAAAATCCCTATTGTAGCAAAGCAGCTAGACAAGTATGAACCTAGCAATGACCCATATAGCTTTGTGGAGCAATTTGAACAAGTTTGCAAAGCAAACGGTCTCACGGACCTTGCACAATGCTCTCAAGCTTTCGGTCTGTGCTTAGGTGATAAGGGGAGAATTCGGTACACTAGTCTAGATGCAGCTGAGTGCACGAACTTTGCCCGTCTTAAGGACCTCTTTATCAAGAGATTCTCTGAGGCAGGGTACTCTGACAATCTCATCGTCCAGTTGATGAATGTCGATCAGAGGGAAAAGGAAGACGTAAGGGACTATGTCACTCATGTGCGTAGCCTCTTCAAGAGGATCCCTGCAAATGAATGACCTAACGAGAAGGCTGTGTCTACCGTATTTATAAATGAAATTCAAAGCGAGGAGCTCTACAAGGCTTTGGCTAGTAACTCCACTCTACACCGAAACGTGTTAGCTAGAGTCTTTGAAGAGGCAATAAGGGTGGACGATCAGCTTAGGGAGCGAAGCATGAGGAACACCAGTTGGGATAGTACGAGTCAGAGAGCTCCAGAGAGGTCAACAGTTTCAGGAGAGAGAGAGAACTCTAGCATACATGATAAGGGAAAGAGTGTTGACTAAGGCCAGGAGCTGACTGAGGTGAGAATGGAGCTTGCACGATTGCAAGACCAAATGAGAAAACCTATGCAGTCGCATGTGCAGTGTATACAGTGTGGTGGTAACCATCTCCCAACCGAGTGCCAAGATCCTAGATCTAGGCCGTGCTCGAACTGCGGTAGGTTCAGTCATGACGCATTACATTGCAGACTGTCAACGAAATTCCCATATGCGTAGCAATACAACCCTCCATACTTAGGCAACAGGCCACCTAGCCTCTTTGGCAGGGGAGCCCAGTTGGCACTTCTAGCACCAAATGACACAAGACCGGCCAGGCTAGAGATGAACCCAACAGGCATACCCAGACCACCAGGGCCCTATGTAACCCATCCATCAAGTGACGCTCCTGTTCACTATGTGGAAGAACCTAGTGAAGAGGAGACCTACGTGAACCTATACATATCCTATGATGAGGAAGGCAATCCAGTCCTGATGGACTATCGACCCAGTACCAGTGATGGCGCTAGGTAGAGGAAGAGCCAGAGGCTTTGGAGGACCAAGCCAAGATCCAATCTCATGCTAGACTTGCGGTCATCCATGCCATATTTCATCACACTGCCCGAAAAGGGAACAGGCAAACAAGGACAAAGCTGACCTTCAATGCACCGAGTGTGGAATCACACACCTATTTCCTGACTGTCCTAGACGGAAGCCATCAACTAGTCCTGCCAATGTGCCCTTAGTACCCTTGGGGCTGTTTGGTGTGGAGACCTTTGACAGTGAGGATACGCCCATCCCACTACATGTCATGATGCGTGCAGAGACAAAACAGGCAAGCATCTCATTGCATGGGCCAACAAGTAACTTGCATGCAGCCTTGTTGGGAAAGAAAAGCTGGAGGAGAAGGAGAAAGAGAACAGATGCAAAGATTACCCTTAAGAGTGAGGAAGCTACAACGCTAGTGACATGAAAGAGGGTCACTAATGCAGAGGCAGAGACCTAAGCTCCTAAGACAGCAGAACTAGGGAGTGCCAAGGTAGGGGAATACCCCCACCCCAAACGGCAACTTGAGGCTATAGCCAAAGTCAAGGAGTGGGTCAAGGATGCCCAAGAACACCTTAAGGACGTAGAGCCCATATTGGAAGACCAAATTGAAGGCCTCTCTAGTGTGAGTATACCCGTTTCACCATCACGACCTCAATCGGGGAACCCACCCACACCACATGAGATGCCATAGAGGCAAGACCAGGAAGAACATGCCAACAAGCTAACCAAGACATATGGCCAAAGAGTGCTGACCAAGGAGGAAGGCAACCACCTAGCAACCTCCTCGCCACTTTAGTAACCACGCCAATAACCTTGAGCCTAGGAGATCTACTTCAGCAACACCCTTCCTTATGGCAAGAATTAAAGCACTCGGTGGAGGAAAAAGAGGAGCACACTGCTGTTGATTTGCAAGAGCAGGACACAGCCACACAGATTCCAAGCCTAACTCTACACTCAATTCCAAGGTCACTGCACGTCAATGCTTTCTGGGAGGGCACTGAGATGCATACAGTCTTACCTATCTTAGCCTTGGGGGATGTAACACGAAAAGGAATCGTAGACACAGGTGCCGGTGTTAGTGTCTTGAGCCACACAGTTCTACAGGCCTGGGAAAACCCACCCATGAAAACGGCTAGGTTCAATGTCACATTGGCCAACGGAATGGTCGACCATTTGGGGTCCTAAAGAGCTGGCCAGTGAAGGTCGCAGGGGTGCAATTTTTCGTGAACTTCATTGTCATGAAGGGAGTGGACTACAACATACTACTAGGCTGACCCTAGATGAGGAACGCTCGAGTTATTGAAGATTGGGGTAACAATCTCATCTTCTTGGGGAATAGAATAGAAGCGGTAAGGGTTGAGATGGATACCTGGAAGACTACCCCAGCCGACCTTGATGCTATCGCAACCATGCTAAAAGGTGATGCACAGGCAAGCAAACCCTATGGGTCATTGACCAAGTACATCCCTTGCCTTGAGGACGAGCGTGATTGGTTGCACGTCTTGGCAACCATTGACCTATCGTTCTCAGATGAGGAAGAGCTATATAGGCAAGCTGCTAAATCCCCAAGCATGCTAGCAAGGGAGCCCATCGTGCCACTCTGCATGATGGCAAGAAGCTCACATAACCCAGGGAAAATGGTCTCGTTCCATATCCCCACCAACAAGCTCAAGCTTCAGGAAATCATAGAGTACCTGACCGATAAACTGAAGGGCAACATGGCTGCCAATCTAAAACCCCTAAGTGATCTTTTGGCTAAGCCTGAGTGGAAATGGACCAAAATTCACGATTCGAACCTATTATACAATTGGGCTTTAGTCACTGACGAAAAGGAGATTGGAGAGGAAAGCCTAGGGGATGACGAGCAGTCAGAGGGGCAAGACTCTAATGATGAGGAGTACGAGGACTGCCGCTCTATTGGAGACAAGAGTGAATAAGAGTTAGACATGATAGAATATGACACTGAAGGGGGAACAATCGAACAGATCAAGGGAGACTCTAGGCCTAGAAGGGAAAGCGCAGGCTGGAATGAAAGAGGAGTCATGCGGATGGAGTGCGATAGATCCTGGTTGGAGCACATAGGAGCCATGGATTACGAGTAGGCAGGAGTGGCGCAACCATTGGTAGTTCCAGTGCTTAAGACGGATACACCTACTGAATTACGACCCCTTGGCGAAACTCCTTCCTCAAGCGAGGAATGTGAGTTTAACTTGGAGTTAGAAGTCAGTACGGAGAGTGATTCCGAAATACCCCAACCCTTTAAGGTCAGAAGCACCAAAGGGGACTTGCCAGTCCACCTGAGGCGCAGACGGCTAAAGGAGGAGACCAGAAAGCAAACTAAGGACTCAGAAGCAGAGAGGAAAAAGAAGCCACATGATCTCCCCAAACGCTTCACAAAGTTTAAGAAGGGTGATAGAGTGGTGATTTTGCTAGGAGCAAAGAGACAAGGCCAAACCAGTGAGCCAATTGAGGGACCCGCCAAGGTCAAGGAAGTCAACTTGGCAGGGGAAGGCGAGAAGCCTCAACCTGTGTTCATTGCTGATAGCTTGACCAAGGATGAGGAGGCTAAACTTGTTGCTCTCCTATGAGAGTATGTTGACATGTTTGCTTGGTCCTTGGAGGAACTTAAAGGAGTCGATCCTAGGGTTGTGACCCATAATATCCCAATGGTTCCAGATGTGGTGCCAACAAAGCAACGACCTTACCCTATGAATCCCAAACACGCCTATGCAGTGAAGGAGAAAATTGATAAGCTCCTGAAGGCGAGATTTATATATGAGATTGAGCACACAGATTGGGTATCACCTATAATGATTGTTATGAAAAATAATGGTAAAATTCAAGTGTGCGTGAATTACAAGAAAGTTAATGCCTCTACGAAGAGGGACAACTACCCCTTACCGTATACCGAGCACATGTTGGAGAGGGTACTAGGCAAAGAAGCCTACAGCTTCCTGGATGGCTTCTCTGGCTATAATCAAGTGCAAGTACACCTTGATGACAGGCACAAGACTGCCTTTGCCACGGAGTGGGGTGTATTCGCCTACATTGTTATGCCCTTTGGGCTAATGAATGTGCTTGCGACCTTTCAACGATTAATGTGCAACATCTTCAAGGATATGCTTAGATGTGAGCTAGAGGTATTTGTAGACGACTTATGCGTACACTGTAGTTGGGCCGAACACTTAGAAAAGTTGAGAGATGTCTTTGAACGGTGTCGGTTATACAACCTCTCGTTGAACCCCTTAAAGTGCTAGTTCTAGGTGAAGCACGGATGTATCCTAGGGCACGTAGTGTCAAGGAACGGCATTGCCACTGACTTCTCAAAAGTCAGGGTCATTGTCGACCTACCACCACCCATTAACTACAAGGGCGTTCGGTGTTTCTTAGGCCATACGGGATACTATCAACGCTTTGTACTGAATTATGCATTGATTGCTAGACCATTGTACAAGCTGCTAATTGTATTCGAGTGGACTGAGAAATGCCAACGTGCATATGAAGAGTTGAAGAAGGCTCTCACCACTGCATCAATCTTACGAGCCCCAGACTGGAGCATAACGTTTCATGTACACATAGATGCCTCTAAGTTTGCTATTGGAGCTGTTCTATGCCAGCCTGGTGAGCATAATCTAGATTATCCCGTGAGTTTTGCCAGCAGCAGGCAGCTCACTGAAATGGAGATGAACTATTCCACTATAAAAAGGGAAGGGTTAGCCATGGTGTTTGCTATAAAGAAATTTAGGCATTATCTATTGGCCACCCCCTTCGTCTTTTTCGTTGACCATCAAGCCTTGCTTTATCTCGTGAACAGGCCGTGCGCTACAGGTCGCATAGCTAGATGGTTACTTCTCTTGTTGGAATTCTATTTCTCTGTGGTTGTACGTAAGGGAAAGCAGGACTACATGGCTGATCACATGTCCCGCATACCTACAGGAGAAGCTGCTGGTGGACAAGGCATACCCGACGACCTACTGGACACTCATCTCTTTGGCCTATCTAGTGAAAGAGACTTGTTTAGAGACGATCTGACGCCATATTGGGCCGATGATGTAGTTCAAGTGCTAGAGAACAGTCTACATGAGAGACCTATTGAGAAAGCCAAGCTAAGGAGACTTATCTTAAAGATCCAGCCATACCAATTGATCGCCGGCAAACTCTATAGGCTAGGACAAGACAGTTTGTTGCGTAGATGTGTGTGTGAGCAAGAGATGCACGATGTATTGAGAGAAGCGCATGGTGGAATAGCTGGAGGACACTTTAGTGGGGATACAACAGCCCGTAAGGTGCTACAATCCCAACTATGGTGGCCCACCCTATTCCTTGATGCTGCTCAATTTGTAAAACACTGCGATGAGTGCCAGAGGACTAAGGTGCCTGTGCGTAAGTATAAGATGGAGTTGACCCCCGTAATAGCACGACAACCCTTTGAAAAATGTGGCATTGACTTCATTGGACCTATCAGTCCTGCGGCACAGTACTCCTAGGCACGCTACATCATTGTGGCAACTGATTACCTGACGAAGTGGGCAGAGGCAAGAGCCACTAGGAAGAACGACGCTAAAACCACTGCGAAGTTCTTGTGAGAGCGAGTCCTTTCACGTTTTGGTTGTCCAGTTGAACTAGTAAGTGATCAGGGCACGCACTTCATTAATGAAGTGATATCCCACGTGCTCTCGACCTTCCTAATCATTCATAGAAGGTCCTCACCCTACTACCCTCAAGCAAATGGCCAAGAAGAATCCACAAATAAAATCCTAGTCAATGTGCTTACGAAGGTGATATCCACATCACGAAGTGATTGGGATAACAAATTAATGGTGGTCTTGTGGGCCTATCGTACAGCTTATAAGACGGCTGTAGGACAAATGCCCTTTAGGCTGACTTATGGAACGGAGGCCATTCTACCCTTAGAGTTCTTTGTCCCTAGCTTAATGATAGCAGCCCAAGAGTGTTGGGAGGGAAGAGAGGCTTGGACCAATCGCTTAATGGAGTTAGAGCGTCTCACGGAGACTCGACTCTTAGCCACCCACACTCTGATTTGTGAGAAGGCACAAAGAAAGATGTGGCTTGACAAGCATGTCAAACAGCGCAACTTTGATCAGGGGGACCTTGTTCTACTATACTCTGTGAAGGGTCACAAACATAAAATCAAATTTCGAGGACTAGGACCTTTCCGAGTACGTACAATTAGTAGAATATGCAATGTTGAATTGGAGACGCTCGAAGGTGAAGGAATAGACTTTTTCAATGGCAGTCGCATGAAAAAGTACTATCCTCCTTCCCATTCGTTGCACGAGCCATCTATGCTTGAAGCCCTTGTCAACGTCTGTGTGGCCACTATTACCGAACTGACAGATCAAGATGAAGAAGCAGTGGCACCTGGCTACCTACGAATCAAGGTCACTGCAGAACAGACGTATTCTTTTGATTCCTTGATCGACGAAGGTGCCGACTATAATTTCTTAATGCATGACCATTGGACACGCATTGGTGTTTACCGTGTTTACTGTAGCACGGAGGAGCGGGAAAATGGAGCAGAGGAGCGGGAAAATGGAAAAAAGGAAATAGCAAAAAAGGCGCAGGATAAAAGAAGGAAAAGACACCTTGACCGGTAACCAGACCCTGAAAAATTTAAATGTTCGGGCACGACCCCCAGAAAGTCTCAGTGTCGCCCCGAGACAGCAAAAGAGTAAAAGGTGTACCATTAAATGTGGAAGTGCTCCCGAATCCTTGTAAAAGAGTGCCAGGCTCGCTCCTGTGCAAATTGTATGCATTAGTTGGGAATAGGATAAATTAGAATGGTGGGAAATGAGAAATGGGCTGCCAATGGCCGGCCTTGTAAAAAGGGGATGACCACCCAAAGAAGGGAGGGCATGTATATAAAGTTCAAAAGTGAATGAGAAGCTCATTCTTGTGTGTGGCAAAAAGTGGCTCTCTTCTTCTTCTCTTCTTCTCTTCTTCCCTTCTTCTTGCTTGTGTGTGCTCTTGAGAGAGGGAGTGTGAGAGTGTGAGGGAGTGAGTGTGTGGGAGTGAGGGATCAAGAGGGTGAAGCTCTTCACCATCTCCTCTTCTCTTCTTCTCTTCTCTTCTCTTCTCTTTTCTTGCGCACGTGGCTATGGAGGATGGAGCTTGGAGATGGAGGAGGTTTGAGGATGCTTGAGCTAGCATCAAGAATCGTGGAGCTATCGGTGTGCAAGAGAGAGGAGGGTACTCGATCGAGCATCAAGGTAAGCTCACTACACTCGTAAGGTAGGCATGGCGTGTCGGCTATGTGAGAGGTAGCCATGGGCGCTCGGCTTGAAATGCTTGATTAATAAGTAGTCCGTAGGTCTCAGGGTAGAGCTTGTGGCTCCCCTTCATTTTGGTTCCATTGTCGGGATCGACAGAATCGAGCCTTGAGCGCTGCGTGCATCAAATCGAGCACAGGAGTAGGGCCTTTGCCCGAAACGGTGCTTGAGATAGATAGGAGATTTAGGAGGTTTAATCGTTGAAACAAGTAAGTATTTTGAGTTTTTTGATGAGTTCTTGAGTAGGTAAATACAACCCATGCTTGATTTTGCAATTTTTTGTTAGCATTAGGTAGGATAGGATCAAGATTCGAAACTAAAATGGTAGGGTTTTTGTTGCTGTAAATCTGGTTGCAATAAGAAAAAGAAGGCAAAAATCATGTTTTTAAGGGAAAATCGCAACGGGGAAAGGCTCTAAGGTTAGAGAGTGGTTGGGCAATGCTATGTAAGGCTGGGGTAAGGGGAGAAGAGCTCATGTGCATTCTGACTTAGTTGAGAGAGAGCAAGAGAGAGTGAGAGAGCTATAGGCACAGGAGAGGAGCGGACGCCTTTCGATCACACTTCCGGGGTACTATAGGTATACAAATCTCTTCCCCGGCATGCCCTTGTGTGTATTTGACAGCCTAGAATAGCTAATCATCAACATAACACTAGATTCATCACCATTTTCATCGTCGAAAGTGCGCCGACCTCGACGCGTTCGGACGTCCGAACCCCAGAATCGGGCAGTTGGCTACCCCGAACCTAGGGTTCGGCATTCGGCCTTCGGGCATCGGCCATGTGCCGTTCGGGCTTTGGGCTTTGGCTGCCCGAATGAAGGCCTTCGGGCTTCGAAGTTCGGCCTTTGGGCCATCTAGCCATTCGGACCTTATCATTTGGGCTTCGGCGGTTCGGCCTCTCCGAATTCGGGATTCGGCCATTCGGTGTTCGAACGGCCGAATAGGCCCGCCCGAACCCGGCCATTCGACCGGCCCTCGGACTCGGCCATTCGGCCTTCGGCCCCGGCCGAACGAGACATTCAGACTTCGGTGGTTCGGGCCGATTCTAGGATTCGGACCCTGCCATTCGGGCCAATTTTGGCCGAATGTATTTTTAACATTATTTTAATAGTTTAAACCTAGACCCTCATTGCCGACACTAGCGCGACCCTGTAGGTGCGAGAAAACCATAGAAAAATTGGCTGTGTGGCTAGGATACCTAGCAGAGTGTGTTGTTGCAGCCTAGTCGCAACAACAGACCAGAGATTAGACCCCCACATACCTGAGAGATGCAGCAGAGACCCAGATTTTAACCCGGCAGCCATGTGCTGACCTCATACCCAGTGGCCAAGAGCTGAAGGTAGCATTGACATCGCACTTGAGTGCCGTAATCCCGCACACACAGTAGGCCACATTGGTTGTGCACTGAAAGAGCAGAAAGCCTGATTCGCATCGAACGCACAAACACCACACTGAGTGTACATATTTTGAGGATTGGTTGTAATAACAAGGAATACACTTGAACATAATCATTCAAGGAACCCACAAATAGGAGTGAACCCCAAGACTTAGCAGACAAACAGGGTTAGGACCTAGGAGGACGTTAAGTGGACGCGAGGATCCAGAAGACGACAACATAGAGGATCGGACGCTGCCAGAACTACTCGAACTGATCGACGGCCTTGTGGAATTGGAGGCAAAAACAATGTCAGGATCAAGAGGCGACCGAGGAGAGGACCGGCTAGACCTAGGAGAATTCCCAGTCTCAGTATATGAACTAGTCCATGACTACGATTTACTTACTAGGACCGTGATCCAGGGCAGACCTGTAGAAGAAGTGGTAGCAAGCCTCGAAGAAGAGAGAAGAGCAATCAAGAGAGCGCTAGAAGGCATAATTGCCTACAACCAACGAACAAAGGGCTAGAAAGCTACATCAAGACGTAGATATGTACGAGGCTAGGAGGGTGCTAGACCTAGCTGGGACAGCCAAATCTGGACCGAATGAAGAAAGGGAATAGGCAGCAGAGGCTGAGATGACATTGAGCGAACTTGTAGCCAAGCGACTCATGGACAATACGTCCGTTGAGCAGAATGCTACAACCCTAGCCACCGCACTACTCTCGGGATTGGGAGTCATGCAAGGGGCTAAAGGGCATGCTAGAATCCCTATCGTAGCAAAACAGCTAGCGAAGTATGAGCCTAGCAGTGACCCATACAGCTTCATGGAGCAGTTCGAGCAAGTATGCGAAGCAAACGGTCTTACTGACCTTGCGCAACACTCTCAAGATTTTGGTTTGTGCTTAGGAGATAAGGGGAGAATCTGGTATTCTAGCCTCGATGACGCAAAACACACAAACTTTGCTCACCTTAAGGACCTCTTCATCAAGAGATTCTCGAAGGCAGGGTATTTTGACAACCTCATTGTCCAGTTGATGAATATCAGCCAAAGGGAGAAGGAAGAAGTCAGGGACTATGTTACTCATGTGCGTAGCCTCTTCAAAAGGATCCCTGCCAATGAACGACCTACTGAGAGGGCAGTGTCTACAGTATTCATGAACGGAATTTGGAGTGAGGAGCTCTACAAGGCTTTGGCCAGTAACTCTACCTTGCAACGAGACATGCTAGCTAGAGTTTTTGAAGAGGCAATATGTGTAGATGATTATCTTAGGGAACGAAGCATGAGGACTACCAGCCGAGAAAGTGCAAACCAGAGGGATCCAGAGAGATCAACTATTTCGGGAGAAAAAGTGACCGCTAGTGTGCAGGAAAAGGAAAAGAGTATGGACCAAGGCTAGGAGATGGTGGAGATGAGAATGGAGATTGCACAACTGCAGGAACAGATAAGGAAGCTTGCGTGATCGCATGTACAGTGTATATACTGTGGCGGCAATCACCTCCCAGCTGAATGCCAAGATCCTAGATCTAGGCCATGCTCAAATTGTGGTAGATTCGGGCATGATGCATTGCATTGCCGGATGTCGAGGAGATTCCCATACGCACAGCAGTACAATCCTCCGTACTTAGGTAATAGATCACCCAATTTCTTTGGGAGGGGAGCCCAATTGGCACTCCCTGCACCAAATGACTCAAGACCTGCCATACCTAGGCTGGAGATGAGCCCAACAGGTATACCAAGACCACCAGGGCCTTTTGTAACCCACCCACTGAGCGATGCTCTAGTTCACTATGTGGAAGAGCCTAGTGAAGAGGAGACATATGTCAACCCGTACATATCCTATGACGAGGAGGGCAACCCAGTCCTGATGGACTATCGGCCGGTGCCGGTGATGGCATTAGGTAGAGGAAGAGGCAGAGGCTTTGGAGGGCCAAGCCAAGATCTGGACCTGCGGCCATCCAGGCCACATTTCATCACATTGCCCAGAGAAGGAACAGGCTAACAAGGACAAAGCGGATCTCCGATGCACAGAATGTGGGATCACTCACCTGTTTCCTGATTGTCCTAGGCGGAAACCATTAGCTAGCTCTGCCAACGTACCGTCAGTACCTCTGGGGCTGTTTGGAGTGGAAACCTTTGATAGTGAGGACACACCTATCCCACTACAGGTTATGACGCGAGCTCAAATAAGGCAGGAAAGTATCTCCTTGCCTGGACCAAGTAACCTTGACGCAGCCTCAATAGGAAAGAAAAGCCAAAGGAGAAGGAAAAAGAGAACAGACGCGAAGATGACCCTTAAAACCGAGGAAGCCATGATGTTAGTGTGACAGGAAAGAAAGTCACGGATGCAGAGGCAGAGACCTCAGCCCCGAAGACAGCTGAGCTAGGGGGTGCCAAGGTAGGGGAATATTCCCATCCCAAACGGCAACTCGAAGCTATAGCCAAAGTCAAGGAGTGGGTCAAGGATGCCCAGGAGCACCTCAAGGATGCTGAACCCATACTAGAAGATCCAATGGATGATTTTTCCAGCGTGAGCACACCAGTCTCACCCACAAAACCACAAACTAAAAGTGTATCCTTGCCATAGGGGCAACTCAGCAGCAAGGCCAAAGGGGGACTTACCAGGGCAGACAGAATGCATGGCCCAGGAGTGCTAGCCTTAGGGGAAGACAAGAGCCCAACAGTCTCCTTGCAACCTTGCTGTCCACCCCAGTAACTCTAAGCGTAGAAGACTTGCTTAGGCAGAATCCTTCTTTATGGCAGGAGTTAAAAGATTTGGTGGAGGGACACGCAGGACTTACGGGTGCTGATCAGCAAGATCATGATGCAGTTATGCAAATCCCAAGTCTAACTCTACACTCAACTCCTAAGTCATTGCATATCAATGCTTTCTAGGAAGGCACTGAAATGCATGCAGTCCTACCTATTCTAGCCTTAGGAGATATGACGTGGAAAGGAATTGTGGACACAGGCGCCGGTGTTAGCGTACTGAGCCATGCAGTTTTAGAGGCATGGGGAAACCCTCCTGTAGAGACTGCCAGGTTCAATGTCACGTTAGCAAATGGAATGAAGATAAGGCCATTCGAAGTCTTAAAGAACTGGCCAGTAAAGATTGTAGGTGTGCAAATTTTCATGAACTTCATTGTCATGAAGGGAGTGGACTACAACATGCTGCTAGGCCGACCTTGGATGAGAAATGCTCGAGTCATTGAAGATTGGGGGAATGGTTTGATCTTCCTAGGGAGTAGAACTGAAGCAGTAAGGGTAGAGATGGACACTTGGAAAACGACCCCCGTTGACCTAAATGCCATCTCAGCCATGCTGAAAGGCGATACTCAAATGACCAAACCCTATGGATCACTCACTAAATATATTCCCTGCCCTGAGGATGAGCGGGACTGGATGCACGTCTTGGCAACCATTGACCTACCATTCTCAGATGAGGAAGAACTATATTGGTAGGCTGCTAAAGCTGCAACCATGCCAATAGAGGAGCCAACTGTACCACTCTGCATGATGGTAGGAAGCTCACTCAACCCAAGGAAACCTGTCTCGTTCCATATCCCCAGTAATAAGCTAGAGCTTCAGGAAGTCGTAGAGTATCTGACAGATACATTGAAGGGCAACTTGGCTGCCAACCTAAAGCCTCTACATGATCTGTTGACTAAACCAGAATGGAAATGGACCCAAGTCCACGATTTGAATTTGTTATACAATTGGGCTTTAGTTACTAACGACAAGGAGACCAAAGAGGAAAGCTTAGGCGATGATGAACGGTCTAAAGAGCAAGACTCTGACGACGAGGAATATGAGGATTGCTGCTCTACAGGAGATGAAAGTGAGGAAGAGATAGATACAGTAGAGTATGACACAGAAGGGAGAACGATAGAACAAATCAAGGCAAACTCGAGACCCAGGAAGGAAAAGACGAATTGGAGTGAAAAAGGAGTCATGCGGATGGAGTGCGATAGATCCTAACTAGAACACATAGGAGCCGTGGATTACGAGCAAGCCGGAGTAGCACGACCATGGGTGATCCCAGTGCTCAAGACAGATGCACCTACCAAACTATGACCCCCTGGGGAAACTCCTTCCTCGAGTGAGGGATGCAAGTTTAACTCGGAGTCGGAAGTCAGCACTGAGAGTGATCCCAAGATACCCCAACCCTCTAAGGTCAAACGTACAAAAGGGGACTTGCCAGTCCACCTAAGGCGCAGGAGATTAAAGGAGGAGGCCATGACACGAGCGAAAGACTCAGAGGCAGAGAGGCAAAAGAAACCGCAGGATCTACCCAAATGGTTTACAAAATTTAAAAAGGTGACAGAGTAGTGATTCTACTAGGTGCGAAGAAGCAGGGCCAAACTAGTGAACCGATCGAAGGACCCGCCAAAGTCAAGGAAGTCAACTTGGTTGGGGAGGGCGAAAAGCCAAGACCTGTATTCATTGCAGATGATTTGACCGAGGATGAGGAGGCCAAACTTGTTGCAGTCTTGCAAGAGTATATTGATGTATTTGCCTGGACATTGGAAGAGCTTAAAGGGGTCGACCCTAGGGTTGTAACTCATAATATCCCAATGGTCCTTGATGCAGTGCCAACAAAGCAACGACCCTACCCCATGAATCCCAAACACACCCATGCAGTAAAAGAGGAGATTGATAAGCTCATGAAGGCGGGATTCATATATGAGATTGAGCACATGGACTGGGTATCACCGATTGTGATCATGATGAAGAAGAATGGAAAAATCCGAGTGTGCGTTAATTACAAGAAGGTTAATGCTGCTACGAAGAGGGATAACTACCCTTTACCATACACCGAGCACATGCTTGAGAGGGTAGCAGGTAAAGAGGCCTACAGTTTTCTGGACGGCTTCTCGGGCTACAATCAAGTGCAAGTGTACGCTGATGACAGGCACAAGACTGCCTTTGCCACAAAATGGGGTGTATTCGCCTACATTGTCATGCCCTTTGGGCTGATGAATGCGCCTGCGACTTTCCAACGCTTAATGTGTACTATCTTCAAAGATATGCTTAGGCGCGAACTAGAGGTGTTTGTAGATGACTTATGCCTACACTCTAGTTGGGATGAACACTTAGAGAAATTGAGAGCTGTCTTTGAATGGTGTCGGTTATACAACCTCTCGTTGAACCCCTTGAAGTGCCAGTTCTGGGTGAAACACGGATGTATCCTAGGGCACATGGTGTCAAAGAACGGCATCGCCACTGACTTTTCAAAAGTCAGAGTCATTGTCGACCTTCTGCCACCTAATAACTACAAGGGAGTTCAGTGTTTCTTAGGACATACTGGATACTATCACCGCTTTGTACTAAATTACGCACTGATTGCTAGACCATTGTACAAGCTGTTGATCGTGTTCGAGTGGACTGAGGAATGCCAGCGCGCATATGAAGAGTTGAAGAAGGCTCTTACCACCGCACCAATCTTATGAGCCCCAGACTGGAACATAACGTTTCATGTGCACATAGACGCCTCTAAGTTTGCTATTGGGGCCGTGTTATGCCAGCCTGGTGAACATAACTTAGACTATCTGGTGAGTTTTGCCAGCAGGCAGCTCACAGAGACCGAGATGAATTATTCCACTACAGAAAGGGAGGGGTTGGCCATGGTATTTGCTGTAAAGAAATTTAGACATTATCTGTTGGCCACTCCCTTTGTCTTCTTTGTTGACCATCAAGCCTTGCTCTATATTGTGAACAAGCCTTGCGCTATAGGATGCATAGCTAGATGGTTACTTCTCCTATTGGAATTTGACTTCTCTATGGTTGTACGCAAAGGAAAGCAGCATTACATGGCTGACCATATGTCCTGCATACCCACAGGAGAAACCGCTGGACAAGGCATACCTGACGATTTACCAGATGCTCATCTCTTTAGCCTGTCTAGTGAGAGAGAATTGTTTAAAGCTGATCTGACACCATATTGGGCCGATGATGTAGTTCAGGTGCTGGAGAATGGATTACCTGAGAGACTAATTGAGAAGGCCAGGCTGAGGAGACTTATTTTGAAAATCCGACCATACCAATTGATAGCCAGCCAACTCTATAGGTTAGGACAAGATGGTTTGTTGTGCAGATGCATGTGTGAGCACGAGATGCATGATGCATTGAAAGAAGCACATGGAGGAATCACTGAAGGACACTTTAGAGGGGATATAACAGCCCGAAAGGTGCTGCAATCCCAACTATGGTGGCCCTCCCTATTCCGTGATGCTGCTAAATTTGTGAAGCACTGCGACGAATGCCAAAAAACCAAGGTGCCCGTGCGCAAAGATAAAATGGAGTTGACCCTTGTCATAGCCCGACAACCCTTTGAAAAATGGGGCATCGACTTCATTGGACCTATCAGTCCCGCGGCACAGTACTCTCAGGCTCGCTACATCATAGTGGCAACTGATTACCTAACGAAGTGGGCAAAGGCAAGAGCTACAAGGAAGAACGACGCTAGAACCACTACAAAGTTCTTGTGGGAGCAGGTCATTTCACGGTTTGGGTGTCCAATAGAATTAGACAGCGATCAGGGCACACACTTCATTAATGAGGTGATATCGCATCTACTCTCTACTTTTCTAATCATTCATAGAAAATCCTCGCCCTATTACCCTCGGGCTAACGGACAAGCAGAATCCACCAATAAAATCCTAGTTAATGTACTCACAAAAGTGGTCTCTATATCTCGGAGTGACTGGGACAACAAGTTAATGGCGGCCTTGTGGGCCTATCATACGGCTTATAAAATGGCTATAGGCCAGACGCCCTTTGGGCTGACTTATGGAATGGAGGCCATTCTGCCCTTAGAGTTTTTTGTCCCTAGCTTAAGGATAGCAATGCAGGAGCGCTGGGAGGGAAGAGACGCTTGGACAAATCGCTTGGTAGAGCTAGAACGTCTCATGGAAACCCAGCTTTTAGCCACCCATGCGCTGATTTGTGAGAAAGCACGGAGGAAAATGTGGTTTGACTAGCATGTCAAACAACGCGACTTTGATCAAGGGGATCTCGTTCTGCTATACTCTGTGAAGGGTCACAAATAGAAAATGAAATTTCGTGGACTGGGACCTTTCCGAGTACGTGCAATTAGTCGAATGGGCAACGTTGAATTAGAGACGCTCGAAGGCGAAGGAATCGGCTTTTTCAATGGTAGCCGCATAAAAAAATACTATCCTACTTCCCACCCGTTGCATGAGACACCTATGTTGGAAGCCCCTGTCAACGTCTGCGTGGCTACTATTACGGAAATAGTAGATCAAGATGAAGAAGCCGTGGCACCCGCCTACTTACGAATCACCGTCACTACAGAAAAGACCTATTCTTTTGATGCTTTGATTGACGAAGGTGCCGATTACAATATCTTGACGCATGACCATTGGACACGCATTGGTCAACCTAAACTGTAGCCCACCAACGCCAAACTCACCCCATTTGGGGGCAATGCTTACACGCTCTTAGGGAAGTGCAAAGTGGTCATTTCTATCGAGTCTGAACGTATACTAGCTTTCTTTCACGTGTTGCCTAACACAAAAGGGGCCGGTAATATGTCACTATTAGGTCGTACTTTTAAGAAGCAGACGAATTGTAATGTGGATTATAATCTAGATCGCATCCATCTTGCTATAGGCAATGTGCGCATAGTGATGACTTTTAGCAAGGGCTGTACTGACCCTTTCAACATTGTGAAGCCACCGGTAGAAATCACTACGACCGCACTTATGCTTAAGTCTACACAGAAGAACACTCAGGTCTCACGCCATGCTCTAGACCCTAGACGCAAACCCACCAAGAGTGCTCACAAGGCCAAGGAGTCTAAGCATATATGGGTGCCAAAGCGGCAAAGACGACCACCCAAACGTGCTTCTAAACTCCAAAACAATTAGTCATCACGGCCTAAGAGGCAATTTGGATGCTATCAACGTAGGCACACAACCACGCCGCGATGGATCCCCAAGGATCTCTTGCGAGCGCAAGGCTACTATGAAGGCAACCCCTGGATTTGGGTGCCTAAGAATGGCAAGTCTAAAGGCTCATCTCCAAGCAACCTCACTCCAGTGAGAGAGGCTTGCAAACATAGCACCCAGGCCGTAGTTAGCAAACCACTGCCGGCTGTGACTAATAAGTCCCAGCTAATTTATTGACCAAAGCAATTGCTAAAAGCCTCAAGCTTACCTCACTCAAAAGAGTTGAATACTTCTGTGACTGTGCACTCAGAACCCAGCACAACTTCCATGCCACTAGAGCCTCCTACAACACTTCAAAGTGCTTCGGAGTGCAAAGCCACACCCGTGACACCAGCAATGGAGTCACTGCTGTCCAGCTCAATTGCACCATCACCACCAGCAGGTCTTAGGCCTTCCTATGCGGTACGATCTTTCCTTTCCTTGGCTAAAGACCTTGCTGAAACTTTGGGAGATGACCTTTTGACCTGCATTAAGGTGTTAGACCACACTTTCACCACATTTTCTAGGAGTTATGAGTGGTTGGACCTAGATCTTCTTGATGAACCACTTGCTTCCGATGTTCATGCATTACCATGCACTTGGGAGGAATACGAGTTTATGACCGTCAAATTCCCCAAGATCGCTGTTGGACTAATAGCAAATGAAGAAATCTCAAAGGAGCAAGCTGTTCTCAGGCGACTAATCACCTCATACCGTAAGCCTCCTCGTTCTGCTCCCGAACAAGCATTACATGAGCTCACACAACTTGCAAGCTCAACTTCCTCGTTCTTACAACAGTGGTTCACTTTGTGGACCCAATGGGAAAAGAAAGGCTGTCGTATCATGACAAATGTTGAACAAAGGAGTGCAATCAAGACCATTGAGTACGATCCTACTTATGTGGCACCTCTTTCATTTAGAGTTTTGGCCATTACCCGAAACCAACACTTAGATGACCAGGTCCTAGCCCATCCTTACATTGACCAATTACTTATGGAAGAAGAACTGCACGTTGCAAGCCGCCTTAATACCGGAGACATTTTTCACGATGTCTTGACCTATATCTCCCAAGTTTCTGTACAACCCTGTGAACTCGATTGTCACGCTCAACTTGAGTACAACCCTGCATTTTATGAGTGGCTGTTGGCCGGAACACCCCACACAATCACCTTTGATATCCTCACCACTTCGTTCAATCCTAGGAAGGATTTTCATCTTTCCGAGGGGGAGGGAATAAGGCTAAGAAGGCATAAATAATTGTTGAAAGATTGAACTCAGTGATAAAAAAAAAATATATAAATATAAATATATATAAATAAAAATAAAAATTAGTTAGCAAAAATTTTCAAGTTCTTGCATTCCTGTTTTGCGTATTTTTCATGCTTAGCTTCATTTAGCCATGTTTTCCTTTTCCACTTGTGATTAATGAAAAGTATTTTTGATGGGCAAGAACCCAAGATGGCTCATCACGATCGCGCTCATAAGCTTCCCTTCACGGAAGAAGAAAAGCAAAAATATATGCTGAATTTGGAAATTCAGGCTTACGGATGGCTGAATTTTCGAACTGTCCACAACCTATCCATGGTCGTGGAAACGGAGGAAGCAATTAAGCAGGTCATAGAAAAGTGCAACATGACCAAGTATGTGGAGAAGGCGGAGCAAAATGTGGATCATGCAAGGTGTGTTGAGTTCTTATGAACTTTCGACTCTGCCTCCAAGAGTGCCACGGTGACTGTGGGAAGGGGGGATGCTGCCAGGCAAGTCAGGGTACCCTTAAGCAAGGAACTAGTAGAAAAGGCACTGGGCCTGGAATCAAGGGCCGTAAAGAGACCAAAAAGGGATGTCTTCACCATGCTAAAAATGGACAGGAACCAAGTGCGGTCCAACGACGGAGTCAATATCCAGGACATCCCTGATGACAAAATCCGCATGCGTGCTAAAGTCATGCACATCCTCTTCTCCAGCCATCGATACACTACCTATATGGGCAGAATAAATGTGCCTGTGCGCTCGAAAGCCTCGCGGCCAATGCACCAGAAGAGATCGACTGGAATGATTATGTAAGACACACAATTGAGAAGGCTGCCATAGCTCTTGATTTGGGACCTGCTGGAGGTGAATCCCCGGCAGTAAAAGACAAGAAGAAGGCCGCCTCCAAAGCATCATTCATTGGATATGGAGGTGTACTAACTGCCCTCATTGAAGAAGCAGTAAAGGAGGCAGGAGCAACAGAGGAGGAGCAAGAGAGACCACCACCCTCACCACACCACGAAGAATCCTCTGGCTCTGACGAGGAAACAGAAACTGATGAGAGTAGCGATGAAGAAGAAAAGCAAGAAGAACAACGCCAGCAACAGTAAAGAGAGCAGCGCACTAAGCGTTTCCAACAGCAAAGGGAAGAAGAAAGGAGGAAGAAAGAGAAAGAAGAATTGCAAAAAGCGCAAAGAGGGTCAAGAGCCCAGGAAACAGAGAGGAAAAGGAAAGAAAAAGAGGATGCACAGAGAGTGGAAGAGGAGTCTAGAAAGGCAGAAGAGGAGAGGAAAAGAAGGGCTGAGGAGGAGGAAGAAGCCTCGAGGAAGAAGGAACAAGAAGATGTAGAACTTGCAATTCGCCTATCTGTGGAACAACATCAACGACAAAGAAAGCAAACCCTGCCCCAGGAGGATGAGAACCCGGACACGAGCTTGAATGTGCCAAATCCCATCCCGCCGTTGGTCGCAGAGGGCAAGGGCAAGGAGGCCATCACGCCTGTCTCCCTACCAGTTTTGTGCCAACTAGCCCTGCTGCTTCCGTAATAACCATCCCTGCCCCAGGAACTTCGCCAAAGGTCGATGAGAGCAATATGGTCACATGGCTGCAGTTCCTGGTGGAAAGGGAGTTGGCAAGAGAAGCTGGTGTAGCCACCCCAGTGTCAGGAGTGAAGAGGGCAGCCACGGCTGATATGGAGCCAAGCCCAGAGCTTAAAAGACGGAAAACAGAAGCTACTACCACCGCCACCACCATGTCCCATCCCCCATCTCCAGTAGGCTAGTACGATGAGTACGTGAAAGAGCTGCTCTCGCAGCTAGAAAAGGCCAAGGAAGGAAAGAGAACTACCATGGAAGAGTTGGCAACAGAGCGAGAATCAAGAGCCACTCTCTTGCTGCTGGAGAAAACTAAATAGATAGCAGAGTACCAAAAGGAGATTGCTGTGCTAAAGGAGGAAGCCAGCAATAGAGATGCAGAGGAAGCAAAAACCCTCAAGGAACGTGATGCTGCCTGGGAGGGAAGAAGAAAAATCCTAATGGATCGCCTCAACAGAGAGAGGGAGACCACTGCTCACTTGTGGCACAAGAACAATCAGCTCGTTGCAGTCAACCAGGAGGTACAAAACCAGCTTGAGAAGATCAAACAGGAGACTGCAGAGCTAGACAAGCTAAGAGAAGAGCAGGTGCGAAGAATGCAGGTGAAGCTGGATCAGCTTAGTGCGCAGATCGCCAATGAACAGCAGGAGCAGTCCCGCCTACACCACAAGCTCGAAGACCAAGAGCAACGCCTCATGGCTATGACCCTCCATTAGGGGGAGAGCTTGGAAGATATGGAGAAGAGAGCGAAGGAATGGGCTGACCACAACGAAAGGAGGGTACAGGACCTGGCACGCCGATTGGCCAAAGCAGAAGGAGATAGAGTGTTGGCTGAAAATCAGGCAGAGGCTGCCCAACTCTCTATGATGGCCCAACAGTACACTTTCCTCAACACGTTGCTTCACTCCACCAAAACAGAAGAAAACGAGGCCAATGATCAGCTGTGCAGAAGAAGCTAGCCATTGCACACAGAGCCCTAACAGCAGGTCTGCACGTACCACTGCAACTAAGAGACCCGCCGCAGAGCCTGGAGGAGCAAAGAAAATACCTTACACAAGTAAGCCTGACGGTGCAAGAAATTGACGAACTTGGTTTCACAGAAGAGAAGGTGCAAGAAGGCGTGCAAGCAGAAGGGGGTGGACTAGAGTTTGATCTGGGACCTTAGGAGGAGGACTACGTCCCACCACCCTCTCCTCCACGACAAGATGAAGTGCAACCCACTAACACATCTGCTGAGAGGAAAGCAGCCCTGGCTAAGTGCAGAAGAGAAATGGTGGAGAAGGCAATGAAGAAGCTGAACGTTAGACTTGTCCCAAGGCAACCTGCTCCTCTCCCACCGCGCCCTGAGGACCTCCCCATTGGATTCCATGCAGAGCTAATCATCTGGGAACAGCAGGAATTGCCCGCAACCCCTTCGACTTGAGCTTCGAGCTTCCGACTAAATTAAATAGAGTAATGCCCATTGAAGTTGTAAATGATGTAATCGCTATGGGTGCAAGGCTCAAGGACAAGTGGCTAGCGGAGTGAGAGGCCAACCCAACTGCTTGGGAAACCGAGGACCGTGAATTTTGGCATGATAAAGTCTTCTAGGTGCCTAGATTGGTGGAGGGCTACAATTACCAACCCACTTGGAGAAGACGCATTTTTGATGTCAACCTTGATGCTTGGATGGCGTTTTGTAACACCCTTCCTTCTGAGAGAAATGACCCCACCTTCATGCCGTATCCTCGAAGGGTAGGCATGGATTTTAATCCGTCCATCCACGGTAGGTTCGACTTGCCTATCATTTATAACGCCAATAGCACCTCCTATAAAGATGCCGTTGTATTTACCCTCCCTAATTTGTATAGGTCCATAGATAGATTCCTTAGTGAGTTCACATCCTGTCCTGACCCTGCCTTCATAACAACCTGTAATTATCTTAGACTAATTAGGGTCCTAATCCACCAAGAGCCTGCACCTCAAGAACGCCACCTTCCACCCCTTTACTTCGACCCCAATGCCATAGATAGCATCACCATGACTCGCCTCATGATGCACGCTACTCTTTTTCCATCCTTCTATATTGCACTGCTTGAGGATATGAGCGATAGTAAATTCACACAGTGCAACCACCATTTCCTTTCCACCACCACTCTCAAGACCCGCCTCAATCTCAAGGGCTACTTGCTGAGCCGCAGATTCCTTAACAAAGCCCCTCGCACTCCACCATCCCCTACCCGCCATTCTGATGAGAGGATTAAACTCCCATCATGCCCTTGTATCACATGCATCTATGTATAACCTCTTCAAAAAAAAGGGAAAAAAAAGCCACAAGGCAACAAAAGAAAAGGTGAACTGGAAAGAAGAGACAACAGCAAAGAATAGCAAAGCCAAGGGATAAATCTACTACTAAGCAAAGATAAGAGAGAAAAGACTTCACATGATGAGCTTGCAACTTCCCTTCGCCTTGTTGTGCACCACAGTCTAGGGTTCTCCCTAGCCCCTTCCCCACTTCACACTTAGGGCACATCAAGGGCAGGACTTTCAGACCTGTCACCCTAAGATTTGCACTGCACCTCCAATGACACATGAACTGGGTCCTCAAGTGTGGGTCATTACCAAGGGCTTGCCCAACGTTAGACCCATCTCCCAGTTCCACTGCCACGGGCACCACGCACTACACGGAGAGGCAGACACACCCCTTAGGGAGTGCACAACTTTTCTTGCAGGTTATGTTCGTGTTTCAAGAACTGGCTACTCAGCCAAAGAAGATCATCCACGACATCCTTTAATGACCAAATTTTTTTCCATGTGTTGGACATGACACCATTGCTGTTGTTTTAGGAGCTTTTCTACATTGGATTGGATGGACCAACATGCTTCATGTCGCCAACCATCTGCCTGCTGATGGCTACCATGACTGAACCAAATCAAGCAAAAGGAGTACTCAGTAATAGATCTGCCATTGGCATAGATCTTGGAACCTCATCTTCCAAAGATGCATACCTAGCGCCTCAAGATCTACGGATCGCTTATTGATTCCACAAGCATGAAGATTTTCAATGCAAGGTTGAAGATCTTCAACGCAACACTGAAGATCTTGAAATCACAGACAAAGATCTTCAAATAAAAGACAAAGATCTTCAAATCAAAGACCCAGATCTTCAATGTGAAGACAAAGCATATCTTTGTCAAGGCAGAGTTCGGGGGGGCTTATCCAGGATAAATCCCTCCAACACCATCCTCCTAAGGGATTGCTTATTGATTAAGCGTTTCGGATGCTCAAGGGATGACCGACTACATATTTTTTTTAAACAGCCACCTGGAACCCCTATCAGCCACACCATCACAGAATGGAAGCCACAACTGTGTGAGAAATTTCGAGCATCTTCATGAAGCCTAAAGCACGCCGAAATCTCTCCTGGTCATCGTCATTAAACTCCATCTCCTCTCATTCACACAATCACCTTTGAATCAGTGTCATCTACCCACCAGTTCCCCTTAGCAGCAGACCCAACTAGTCCACTACTTCCCACCGCAGTGCCATGGGACTGGCACTTGGCTAGGAGGGGGTAATGTTTACCGTGTTTACCACAACACCAAGGAGTGGGAAAATGGAGCAAAGGAGTGGGAAAATGGAAAAAAGGAAATAGCAAAAAAGGCGCAGGATAAAAGAAGGAAAAGGCGCCTTGACCGGTAACCAGACCCTGAAAAATTTAAATGTTTGGGCACGACCCCCAAAAAGTCTCAGTGTCGCCCCGAGACAGCAAAAGAGTAAAAGGCGCACCATTAAATGTGGAAGTGCTCCCGAATCCTTGTAAAAGAGTGCCAGGCTCGCTCCTGTGCAAATTGTATGCATTAGTTGGGAAAACGATAAATTAGAATAGTGGGAAATGAGAAATGGGGTTAGGCCAATGGCCGGCCTTGTAAAAAAGGGGATGACCGCCCAAAGAAGGGAGGGCATGTATATAAAGTTCAAAAGTGAATGAGAAGCTCATTCTTGTGTGTGGCAAAAAGTGGCTCTCTTCTTCTTCTCTTCTTCTCTTCTTTTTGCTTGTGTGTGCACTTGAGAGAGGGAGTGTGAGAGTGTGAGGGAGTGAGTGTGTGGGAGTGAGGGATCAAGAGGGTGAAGCTCTTCACCATCTCCTCTTCTCTTCTTCTCTTCTCTTCTTTTCTCTTTTCTCGCACACGTGGCTATGGAGCATGGAGCTTGGAGATGGAGGAGGCTTGAGGATGCTTGAGCTAGCATCAAGAATCGTGGAGCTACCGGTGTGCAAGAGAGAGGAGGGTACTCGATCGAGCATCAAGGTAAGCTCACTACACTCGTAAGGTAGGCATGGCATGTCGGCTATGTGAGAGGTAGCCACGGCCGCTCGGCTTGAAATGCTTGATCAATAAGCGGTCCGTAGGTCTCGGGTAGAGCTTGTGGCTCCCCTTCAATTGGTCAACCTAAATTACAGCCCACAAACGCTAAACTCAGCCCATTTGGGGGCAACACTTACTCAATCTTAGGAAAATGCAAAGTGACTGTCTCTATCGAGTCTAATAAGTATACCAGTCTTCTTTTATGCGTTGCCAAACACTAAAGGGACTGGTAATAAGTCACTACTAGGTCGCACTTTTAAAAAACAGGCGAACTGCAATGTGGACTATAACCTAGATCGCATC
The DNA here is from genome assembly GCF_053477565.2 of Lygodium microphyllum. Lineage (NCBI taxonomy): Eukaryota > Viridiplantae > Streptophyta > Polypodiopsida > Schizaeales > Lygodiaceae > Lygodium > Lygodium microphyllum. The sequence goes on from NC_141144.1 coordinate 803,239, forward strand.
CATCTTGCTATAGGCAATGTGTGCATAGTGACTACTTTCACGCGAGTTTCGTCCAAACATTCCAAGTGCAAGAGACGGTGTTGCAGTGAATCATCGTCCCCCAAACGCTCTTTGATAACCACTCGCAAAGAGGGCAATTCCAGTTCAACAGGGAAAACAGCTTCTGTACCATACACCAGCTAGAAGGGTGTCTGTCCTGTTGCTGCTTTATGGGAGGTTCTGTACGCCCAGAGGGCCTCTATAAGTCGATCATCCCAATCATGACGATGTGCGGCAATTGTTCTTGTCAGAATCGAGTAGAGGATGCGATTTGTGACTTCGACTTGGCCATTGGCTCTGGGGTAATAAGGAATGGACTTGCGATGGTAGATCTTATACAGCTTTGTCAACTCTTCCATGACTTTGTTAATGAAATGAGTGCCTCTGTCACTTATCAGCTCTAGGGGACTGCCAAAACGGGTGATGATATTCTCATACATGAACAGGGCCACACTGTTACCATCATCCCGCTTTAGGGCTTTAGCTTCACACCACTTTGTGACATAATCTGTACATACCAAGATGTATCTATTCTATTTCCTTCTGGTGGGAGGATCGATTGGGCCAACGAAGTCGATGCCCCACTTCTCAAACGGCTTCAAAGGAAGGATAGGTTGCAATGGCATGGCACTTGTTTTGGTGGGTTTCCCCATTCACTGACAAGCATCACATCACTTGCAGTAATCATAAGCATCCTTGTGGAGGGTCGGCCACCAGTAACCTGCTAACAGAGCTTTCCTGGCTGTAGCTTCTCCTGCAAAGTGGCCTCCACACGGCTCGTCATGGCAAGCCTTCAGAACAATCCCAATCTCATATCCTACAACACATCTTCTGAGCACTTCATCTTTGCCTTTCTTGTACAGTGCTCCACCTAACAGGGTGTAGGGGGCTGATTCTAACATAAGCTTCTTCCTTTCCCGACTAGAAATGCCAGGAGGGTACTGCTCGGTTGCCAGCAGATTGGCAATGTTTGCATACCAGGGTTTTACAGTTTCTACTAGGAATAGGAAAGCATCAGGGAGGTCTGGATCATCCTGCTCCTCGTCTGCAGTTTGTGGGATACGCGACAGATGATCAGCCAGAACATGGGAACAACCAGGTTTGGTAATTACCTCAAAGTCGAACTCCTGGAATAGAAGGAGCCATCTCATCATTCGTCCTTTCACGTCTGCTTTGTTCATCAGGAAGGACAGGGCCTCATGATCCACATAAAATTTAAAGTGGGTAGACAGTAGGTAGTGGCGAATCTTCTCTAGGGCAAACACCATTGCCAAGCACTCAAGCTCTGTCACTGTATAGTTCCGTTCCCTATCAGTGACTTTTCGGCTTGCGTAATATATCGATTGATCTAGTTTGGAGGGGCCCTTTTGACATAGGACAGCACCTAGCCCTTCAACTGATGCATCAGTGTGTACATGAAACTCCTTCATCCAATCAGGAGGTTGCAGAATGGGTGTCTCAATCAGACACTGCTTCAGAGTTTGAAGGCTTTGTCACATTCTTCCATCCAAATAAACTCTGTATCTTTCCTCAGAAGCTTGTGCAAGGAGGTTGCCTTTGTTGCAAAATGAGCTATGAACCTTCTGTAGTAACCCACATGGCCTAGGAATCCCCTCAATTGTTTGAGGTTGGTGGGTGCTGTCAGAGCTGCAATCTTTTCGATCTTTGCAGGGTGTGTTGATATCCCTTGTGCAGAGACAATGTGGCCCAATAGAACTCCAGAAGAGACCCCAAAGATGCATTTGTCGGGATTGAGGGAGATCCCATACTCCCGGCATCGGTCAAAGCATTGTTCCAAAAGTCCCCAGTGTTCACGCATCAAACTATAGACACAGAAGTCATCCAAATATACCTCAATAAAGTCGTGCAGATGATTTTGGAATGCGGCCATCATGACTCGCTGGAAGGTAGCAGGGGCATTGCAGAGCCCAAATGGCATCACTCGGTAAGCGTAGGTCCCCCATTCTGTGGTGAAGGTTGTTTTGGATTGGTCTTCTTCTGCTATCTGCACTTGGTTATATCTGCTGAATCCATCCAGAAGGGAATAAAGCTCATGTCCTACCACTATGTCCAACAGTTGGTCTGTGAAAGGGATAGGAAAGTGATCCTTCTTCGTCTTGGAATTCAACTTGCGGAAATCCACACATATACGAAGCTTGCCATTCTTCTTGGGTACAACCATGATGGGTGAGACCCATTCACTATTTGCCACTAGATAGATGAACTTGGCTTCTAGAAGCTTCAGCAGCTCTGCTTTCACCAATGTGGAATAATTCAGGTTCATTCACCTCTGTCGTTGCCGTACTGGCTTGGCATCAGGCTCCAAGTCAATATGATACTGACATATTGTGGGATCAATCCCCTTTAGGTCTTTGTACTTCAACAAGTTGTACAAAGTTGACAACTCCTCTTCTGGTAGGCTGCTACCCACCTTCAAATGGCGTTCAGTGCCATCTGCATCCACAAAAGTTAACTGCCTTTCACCTTCTACTTCACGGATGAAGGTCCCACGGACTACTTCTGGGTACAGATCCGACTCTTTCAAGGGGGTGGTGTCCTCTTCTGATGTCCCACTAGAACAAACTTCTTCTTTTGGTGGAGACTTAGGTTGCTCCTTGAGATGTTGAAATGGAATTAGAGTCGTTTCGGGTTTGGTTTCGAAATTAGTTACCTCTTGGCTTGAAGACTCATCTTCTGATGACGCGTCCAGGAACATCATATAACAAGGACCCTCTAATGCCTGTTGGAATCGTGAGACTGTGCTTGTTGGCATGGTGCATCATCATCATCTTTTCTTGGCAAAGGTGGGTGAGGGCGGCATGAGCCACTACTGAAAGACGGCTTGTTCTTCTTCAACCATTTCTTATAAAGATTTTTCATATGAGAAAATCCATTTACCAGACCAAATGGTACCATCGCCATTCTGTCCCACAGCATGAGCTCGTCTGCTTCTGATGCTTCTAGAACCTCTTCTTCATATATATCCTCTTCGGGTGGGATAGATTCTTCCATCTCGCTTTCATAACCTTCTTCTTCCGTATCATCTCCGTCCTCTTTAGACTTTGTCTCTGTATTTGTCTCTGTCTCTGTAGGAGCTCTGTAAGAGAAGAACAGGTTTTCTGTTTCATCTTCTGCCTCTGTCTCTGGCTCTGCTGTGGCCATATAACAGGGAGAGCAGTACATCCATGCTTCTATCTCACTGTCAGAAGTGATTTCGGAAGTCATTTCTGGATAGGTGGTTCCTTCTTCTTTGCACGCGTGATGGCAGTAACTTCCAATTCCACTAAATTGGAGGTAGGCTCTTGGGCCTTGGCCGGATTATCAGTAGCACTATTTTTCACTAGGGCTGGGGTTGGACAGTCTTTTGCAGTGTGGCCTTCTCCTTTGCATCGACTGCATAAGGGCTTGTAATCCACTGACCTTCTGGGATTTGGACAATTTGGTGAAATGTGTCCCTTTTCTCCGCATCTGTAACACTGCACTTCTGATCTCTGACCACCGCCAGACTGTCTTCCTTTGTAACTTTGGGATGGAAATCTTCTGGGTCCGAAATTAGGACCAAACTCCCTAGGCTTTGGTCCAATATCCTGTGTTGTCATTTTGGATTCCAGCAAGTTGAATCTTGCGTCTTCTTCCTTCCTTCTCCTATCATGCATCTCCTTCAGAGAGCAAATATCCTCAGTATGGTTCTTCCGTAAACAGTAGGAACAGAAAGCTCTAGGGCCTGTTGGCTTTCGTGTACATTCAGTGGCTAAATGGCCTGCTTGATGACACTTACCACACCAAGTATTTGACCGCATCGCATCTCTTCCTGCTCCTGCAACGTTGGATATGCTAGTGGTATTCACTTTCAGTGTTTGCAACTGCTCTGTAATCACATCCATCAACTCCTTTTTGATATTTGCAATTGAGTTGGATAAATAATCCTTCAAGCTTTCTCCTCCTGAGGTACTGGTAGTAGGGTTTTGAGGAGTCTCTATAATCACTGCATAAACAGGTTGGGCTGTTGCAGAGGGGTCTCTATTCTGATTCTGATTCAGAGCTCCTATTTGAACTGTTGGCTGTTGGCTCCAGTTGTTGGTAGGGCTCCACTGCGCCCATGACATCCCCCCCCCACCCCCCCCACCCATGATACGATACGACGCGACGCGCCCCCCCCCCCCCCCATGATGGCTCTACAGTGCATGGAAGCCACGCAATTTCGACGTAAGGCTTACCATGACAGCTTCATCAAGCACAAGGAGTTCAAGGAAGGTGATTTGGTCCTAGCCTATGATTCACGATTTGGCAAGTTTCCTGGCAAGCTCCAACAACGGTGGATGGGCCCATATAAGGTACTTGTTGTCAATCCTAATGGCTCTGTCCAAGTACAGACCATTGATGCCTCTGATGATCCCTTCCTGATCAATGGATATCGCCTGAAGAAGTACTTCCCTCCTTGGGGATCTTGACAATCACGGTCACCTGATCCTTTCCCCCGTTGGCGTGGCACTGTAACTCTTATGATGCTACTTCTGATAGCCGTTCTTCAGCCACTCCTAATGAGGTGGACACAATCCTCTGTCCCCTCAGCCCCACCTCCCACCCCTGATCTCTTGTCCTCTATTTTCCACCAGTGACAGTGGCGAGGATGGTTCTGACACATGGTATTTCTACCATTCTCCTTGTTACTTGAAAATAAAAAAAAAGATATATCGGTCATGGGAGAAAAGGACTTTGGTCCCTGTCATGCCGACCTATTCTTCGAGAAAAGGTGGAGACACCCTCGGGAATAAGGAAAAACAAGAAAAAAGAAGAAAAAAAAAACAAAGAGAGAAAAAAAAAAACTGTTATGGGAGAAAAGAAAGAAATTCCCTGTCATAGCAGGCCTCGTTCCAAGAAAAGGTGGTTAACACCCTTGGGCGGGAAGCTGGCTGTGGAAAAGGTGGCAACACCCAGCAGTCCAGAAAGTGGATTCATCAATTGACATCCCCAGGATCCAGTTCCAAAGCTGCCTCCCTTGGTACGCTGTGTCCTGTGCCTTTCTGCAGAGCGTTTGACAGTCCTCTAGCAGACGCTATGTCCTATGTAACACAATGTTAGATTTGATGGCTACCTCCCTGGGTATGCCTCTTCAACAACTGACGATGCGATTTTCATCGACAAACAATTGAGTGATGCGAGCTTTCATGCTAACCGGATGGGGAAGTGAGTATGGGTTGCCCTTTGTCACTATCAAACGAGCGTGAGACAGAGGGTGGGGCGAGTGACCAGTCCTTCCCTTTGAAATCAAATGAGAGGTACGCTGTGTGAATGGAGTGTTGCATGCACGGGACGGGCCTCTCAATGCACAAAGCACGATCTGTTCCTGTGCACTGCATCATAAGGCTCCCTGGCCTTCCTTCTCGCATCGTATGCCGGCACATGGCGGGATGCATAGTTGCACCATCAAATGCGCACAAGGCATACAACCTGTGCACAAGTGACCGTGAGGATTACATCAATGGGTTTCAGGACATGGCTGCCCTCCTGTATCTTTCAACAGAGCGTGAGACAGAGGGTGGGCTGAGTGTGACTAGAGTTTCTTCACTCAATTACCGAGAGATGAGGATTGAGGGACGTTACGACCTTTGGAGTCAGGTACGTTCCGTTTCCCTATGCACCCACGGGGTGGGCCTCTGCCATCAACACAGGATACGTCACCCTGTTCTGTACACTGCACTGTAAGGCTCCCTTGCCTTCCTCCTTGCACCTATGTTAGACGGGTTGGACGCACTGATGCACCATCAACTGTGCATCCTGGCATACTCCCTCTGCACCATCCCCTTGTTGCTTCCTAAACCAAGGTGTGAAACATGGGTTTTCATCTTGCTTTCCTCGAGTGATATTAGTCATGGGGCAAGTGACTGCTCTTTCATTCCATATGAGTGATTGTGCGTTGAGTGCAACATTCCTCATCATCGATGAATTTCCTACGATTCCTTCAACCAGTTATCTCCCTGGGTGCTGCCACGTGGTCCCTGCCACAAAGGACGTGTGCTGTGAAGATACCTTGGTATCTCGTGCAGTAGGCGACAACGACAGTGGACGTGCCATCGACAATCAATCTTGATTCTCGACAACAGGGGCCAAGTTTTTCTAACCCTACACCTTGTTTTGTCAGTGACGGTAATGTTTGAAGTGTGGGGATGTTAGCGGTTGGTCTGTTGTGTGGTATTAGGTCCCTATTGCTCGGTCAACCCTATCCGTTAAGGTTTTAAGTGTGGGGACGCGTCCCTGCGCGTCTACATTGCATACTGCCCTGCATATGCCTCACTTTGCTCATGCATGTATGCCATGACTTTCTGTTACACTCCTGGGGTCCCTTCCCCACCCACCCGTCCACTATCACCCCTCCCTTGGGGCTATTCCTCCTCCATTTCTCTTTCTCCCTTATTTTGTTGTGTTTCCTCGTGAACGTACCCTACGTTCAGCGGCATCCCCATTTACCTTTATAGCCCTATTCGTCCCTTCGAACTGCCCAATTTTCCTCTTTACCTACCCCTGTTCCAATGCACGGTCTTTGAGTTATTAATTTTTGACGGATTTTGCGTAAATTGGCCAGTTTTCCATGTGAACGCGCTTTTCTTGCTTCGGCACCGTGATCTGACGTCATAGCCCTGCCAACCACTTTCTCCTTGACATTTTTCCTTTTTACTCCGTGTCCTTCCGCTGCACGGTTTGTCCAATATTAATTTTGCGGTTTTTCGGGACTTTTTTTTCTACGTGTCTTTTTGACATTTTTCCATGTGAACCTGCCCTGTTTGTATCAGACTTCCAATTTGACTTGACAGACGTATCCATGCGACTTTCCCTCCATTTTTCCTTTTTCCTCCACCCTATTTCAGCTTCTGGATTTTTAATTATTAAATTTTAAACGTGTTTTTGAGTGTTTTTTTGGTGTTTTTTCCATGTGAACGGAATTGCGTTTTAACGTGACAAGCCTGTGAAACTCCGTCCCCCGCACATTTTGCGTTTTTATTGCCCTTTGTTTCGGTGCACGGATCGTTCCGTATTCATTTCCGAATCCCTTTTCGGGTCCGTTTTTCAAGTTTTTCCCATGTGAACGCATCTTATATCAGTCGCAACTGTGTTTTCACATGATAGGGTTGTCGGGCACGTTCTTTTGCCTATTTTTCCCTTTTCTCGCACTTCGTTCCGATGCACGGATCTTTCGCTATTAATTTTCGTTTGTGTTTTTGGACTCGTTTTTTGCGTTTTTTGCATGTGAATGCCCTGTCTTCCCCCTGGAACCTTCGTTGCACTTCTTCTCTGTCTTCCCCCTGCCGTCCTGCACACTTTTTGTTTTTTTGCCATTTCATTTCGATGCGCGGATTGTGAGATATTAATTTTCCTTTGTTTTGATGTGTCTTGCGCGCCTCGTCCCGCGTGTGAACGCGCCCGTTTTCGATTTTACGTGTCTCACCACGCCCCGGTCGCGTACACGTATCCCGTGCCGACATCCCGGCGCCATTCCGATCCAGCCACGGCAAATTTTTTACCCCGCTCCACGCACGTGCGCGAGACGGGGGCACGCCTTTCCTTTCTTTTTTTTCTTTTTTTAAATTACTTTATTAATTAATTTAAAAATAATCTTATTTCCCCCCCTCCCGCGGCCGTTACCTCTCCCCTCTCCTTCTCTCCTCTCTCTCCTCTCTCCTCTTCTTTCTTTCTTCTCTTTCTTTCTTTTCTCTCTCCTCCCCCCCTCTCTCTCTCCCCGTACTCTCCATCTTCTTCCTCCTCCTCATCTCCTTCCTCCTCCTCCTCTTCTCCTCCCTCCCTCCTCTCCCCCCGCCTAGGCCTCCGCCACCAGCGGCGTTGACGCCGTTTGGCCCCCCCCACCAGCCGCGCTGACGGCCCGCTCCAACGCCTCGCTCGCCTGGCGTTGCTGCCCCCCCGCCTACTCCGTGGCCCCTCCCTCCTCGCCTGCGCCTTGGCCTCAACCCCCCGGTCACCTGGCCTGGCCTCCCTGGGCCCGCCCCCATTCCCTCCCACCAATCCCAACCCACCCCACAACCCACCCCCACAAGCCCCCATTCCTCCCCCCAATTCCCCAAACCCCCCCACACACACCCCCACCCTCCTTAGCCCCCAGTCACACCCCATTCCCACCCACCTCCCAACCCCCTTCCAAGCCCCCATTCCCCCCCCACCACTCCCCAACGACCCCCCCCCCCCCCCCCCCCCCCCCCGACGTCCAACTTCCCCTCCCAAGCCCCCATTCATACCCCCATTTCCCCACCCCCATTCCTCTCACTCCAGCTCCCGTTCCCATACCCATTCCCCCATACACACAATCCCCCCCATAAGCCCCCCTTCACACCCACCTTCACCCCTCCCCTTCCTAAGCCCTTTTCCCACCCAACCCCCCGATGCGCAAACCCTATCACCATCATTGAATAAACAACAAGAACAACCGTTCCCCCTTCTCGGCCCCTTGTCACACGCAGTGTGTGTGCGCGCGGAGTTGCATGTGCGCGTTCGTGCGCGCTTAGCGATCGTTCACGCGCGAGGACGTGCGTTTCGCCTTGTCCGTGCGGTGGTGTGTTGACGCTCGCCATTCACACGTAGTCCTTATCAGTTGTTCACACGCAGTCGGGTACTGCCCTTTTAATTTAAAATTTGGAGAAATCTTAAAAATACATTTAAAAATTCAAAAATTCATTAAAAATCAATTAAAAATAAAAAAATTACAGAAAAATTTCTGCAAACCGTTGACATATTTTTCCACACTAAAATATCAGAAAAAATTAACCAAAAAAATTCAAAAATTGGAATTCTTTTTTAAAAACATGAAAAAAAAAATGAAAACAATTCCTTAAAAATTCATAAAAATGCCGAAATAATGTCAGAAAAATTTCTAAAAATTCTAAAAATTCTTTTGTACATTTTTCCAATATTGTCTTATTGAAAATGCTTTCCTTAATTGGCAAAAGTATTAATTGGAGCCAAAACCCTAATTTAAAAACACAATTCAATGAAAAAAAAATCATTTTTCATCCCACAAATGAGTTGAAAAAAATGAATTAAATCAGACCCTCTTTTTTCACTTGATGCTCATGATTGGTCGTTGAAATTTCATGTCCACATCATTTTAAAAAAACACTTAAAAACAAAAACAAAAACCAAACCCACAAAACCAAACAATCATAATCTTAAATCCCAATCAATCCACACCCCCAACATTTCCATTTTTTTTCTTTGGTCACACGTCGCATTTATTTTATTATTTCTTTTTGGTCAATGTGTTAGTTGTTTTTTCGTTTTCCTGTACAACAGGACGACTAGTCTTAGTCGGTCTTTTGTCAGTTTTGTGGATTATCGGTGGATTGCGTCTCTCCCTTTTCGAGGCCGTCGTCTCAAACTTTGCAGACAGACCCACATATTGCCAGAGTTTTTCTCTTTTTCCCTCTCTCACATTGCACCATAACACACATTTAAATTGTAATTAAAATCAATTGACCGTTGCACATACACAAAATTAACAGACTGCACTTCATAAAATTATAATAAAACAAACCCGAACGTTAATTGTAAAAGGAACCCTGCCGTTGCACGAGCACCTTTGCACCATAACCCACTTAATTTTTTGTAAATTAAAACCCATTCACCAATGCACATGCACACGTGTTACAGACACCTTTAATTTGTAATAAAATGAACCTCCCCGAAGTCACGCATGCATGCACGCAAGTGCCACAGATCATGTAATTATAACAATGAACTGCATTAGTAGAGACCCAGTCAAGTAAAGTCGTGTCAAGTTTGAGAGGGGCTGGGTTACGTTTCCGACTCACCATGCATTAATGGATTAACCATTAATAATGAACTATGCTTAATTGATTATTTAAACAAAATGAGTCGTTAGTTTCACCCATCCACTTCACCGCACTGTAGGACGCCGAACGTTTACGGGGATTGGGTTTTCTTGGTCAAAGATGTCGGTCATATTTGTTCATGTCTATTTTCTTAGGCTGAGTCTGTGATTTTGTTTGGAGTCTGGTTAGTGTCTGGGTTACGGTATGTGTGACACTTTTGTTTTATTTTGTGTGCTTGTTTACGGGGATTTGGATGCTTGCATGTTGCATCGCATGAAGCTTTCGGTCACATATGTGCATAGGTCATGCCGAATTTTCGGTAGGATGTGGTTTGCTTGGGGTGGTTTAGTCTAGTCAGTCTTGTTCTAAATCTTTCTCCTGTCGTTGGTCTCAGTGGTGGTTTTGTTTGTGGGTTTTACAGGTTTTCTCTTTGATTCTTGGTTTTGTGTGTGTGGTTTTTGCTATAGTCTGAATGGCATCATCTTCTTCTTCCCCTCCGATTGTGGTACAGCATGTTCCCCTCGCAGTCCATGATTATTCTCTCCTTCTAGAGGCAGATTGCATCCGACGTGCAGGCCTCAGACCATTTGTTGCCGTCACATTGCCGTCGGTAGATGAGAAGCTTTGTTACTCCTTCTTGGCTTCTTATAAAAACCAGTATGGCCTGGTTTATAACCGTACCTTCTGCTTATCTACAGCTAATATCCATGAAGCGCTGTGCTTGTCCCTTTCTGCTTCCTTTGTGCCCAGCGGTAATCAGTTACTTACTGCTGAAGAGATAGTTACGCTTTTGAAGAAGGAAACTTCTACCCCCTTGCTTCTCAATCAACTTATTAACAGTTCAGGGGTCTCTATTGCTCCTATCTCTTCTCCAGTATGGAAGCAGTTATGTCAGTTCCTCCAGGACCGATTTATGACGAGTAAGTCAGCTTCTAAGTATCTTTCCAAGGAACTATTCACAGCTTCTGTGAAGATCCTAGAGGGTGCTAGGTTCAATTGGGCAAGCTTCTTACTCTCCAAGATGGATCAACATTTCCAGCATGTACGGAAGGGTCAGATCATTAATGTTTCCTATGGTGCTTTCTTACAGCGCATTATCACTTTTGCACCTCCTCCTGGTGGTGTGCTAGTGCTTGATTCTGTTCCTTTACCGCCGCAGCCTCCACCATTAGTTCCTTCCCCTCCACCTATGCAACCAAATTTAGAAGATGAGGAGTCCCCTGTTATATTTTCTCGCAAGAAACGCCTTCGTACAAAGGGTCCTTCCAACCCTCTTGTACTTGCTTCCCCTGTACCCGTACCTGTTCCTGCTGTGTCGGGTAGTGCCCTTCCTTCTTTCCTCTCTTGTCCTAATTTATTTTCAGCCCAAAAGGAAGGACAAATTGATCAGTAGATGCCTTCATCCTTACATACTATATTATCTGGACCTATGCTTTCACAGCCAGTTTCAAATGTCCAGTCCACTTTGGAAACCTCCCTTACCTCTTGTCTTCAGATAATGTATACCAGTGTTTATACTTCCTTGCAAGACAAGGTGGATTCCTTGACTAGTCAGCGGACTAAGGCACTGGAGGATTTGTCTGCAGAAAGGGCTACACTTGGTGATATTAATACTCAAATGACTGCTGCCACATTCTTAATGGATTCCCAGAAGGCAAGTATCCAAGAGTTAGAATCTAAGGTTGCTAAGTTGGAAGAGGAGAATGCCTCCTTGCAACTTGAGAAAAATTCTGCCCTTGAGGAAATGGTCATTTTGGCTAGTAAACTTGGCACTAGTGAAGGTCAGTTGCAGCACTTTCAGGCAATTGTAGAGTCCCAACAGAAAGTTATTGAAGAACTTAACCAAAAAGTGGTTGTTCTTTCTGTTCCTCCTCCAACTCCTATTGTCTCTTCAATCATATCTTCCAAAGGAGAGCTTGATCAGTTGCACCATAAAGCTAAATTATGTGATGGGTTCTCCTTAAAGTAGAACGCCTTCAGCAGAGGATGAACTGTGTGCAGGAAGATTTTACCCGCTATACTGAATTGGTGTTACCTCCTCCATCCTTTTGGATCAAATATAATCAACAGAGGTTTGCCCTGTACATCTCCTTAAGCAATGTGGATTTGGAATCTCCAGAGGATGCGTGGTCAAATCTTTGGTCTGCGGGTCTCTTGAGAGCAGTTTTTGATAGATCTGTGGATGAGTTGGTTTCCCATGAGGTTCAATTATTATCTTTTATGTATCTTGTTGGACATCTGCAAATTCCTGATGAAGAGGACTTGAATGTTTATGTGGGGGATGTGATCTTACAGGCAGTCATGTATGTGCACTTAGTTGAGCTCATGTTAGCAGAAAGTTTGAAGTATTATCATGAGCAGACGTCTTGGTGTAAGGGACATGCTTGGCATCCACCTTTGGAGGCTGATGCTTTGGAACCTCATCGTCTTCGGAGTGTTTTCCATAAATCTGATATCCAGCCATTACAATCTCAGTTGTTGAGCTTTATTGTTGATCATCCGTTATTTACTGATTCCTTTTTCTAGGACCTTAATTTTCGTTGTTCTATCTATCCTTTGGATCTTGGTGATCTTCTTTCTTATTCTCTTATGGCATATCGTTTCCCTTTTTATATTTCCCTTCTTTCCTCAAGTCCTGATAATATTCCGCTTTTATCTTTTACCCCTTCTGCATTTCCTCATATCCCTGTTTTTACTACATGTCCATTTCTTCCTGATCCTACATCATCACCTACCCCTTCTGACCCTCCACCTTCTGTTCCTCCTGTTCCTTCTGTTTTCTCAGTGGATTCCCTTCATACCTTTTTGTTGAATTCTCCATCTTTGCCATCTTCCTTATCCCTTCATTTGCCTTCCTTTTATGATTTATCTTATCCTCCTTTACAATGTTCTCCTCTCATTCCATTGCCCCCTTCATTTGATTATATCAATCTTCCTCCCCAGTCAGTGCTAGATACTCCAGGATATGACAGTGACATACTCCGTCGAAGACAATGGATGCTACATGATTGTGTGACAGGACCTAACTGGACTTTCATTCCAGGGTCTTGGGATACACCTATAGTATATTCGAACTCTTACCTTCATTTTGCCAAATTGCATGCTACTTCTAAGGGTACCACTGTTCGCCTTGCAGCTCATTTTTGTTGGTATCTTGCTTTCATGCATCACCAGTCAAAGCTGAATACTCGAAAGAGTATCCCTCAGTTGCTCATCAATCCAAATGTAGATGTGACTGTTGCTCAGATGGATGTTCTGTACTACTTTGCACAGGCCTTCCCTACCAGGTTCCTCATCTTATTGGAAAGGATGTGTTGCTTACAGTTCCTCTAGAATGTGCCTCAGCATTTTGTTGATGAGAGTAAAGCTTTGGAGCGTTTAAAGCTTAGTATGCAGTTTAAGAAGAAATACCTTCATCCTACTTAGCAATGGAGCTTTTTCCTCATTGTATCATTCCACTTTTATTAATGGAAAATTTCTTTTTGCTCTCCAATTTTTGGGGATCCATGCCATTCAGACTATATTTGTATATGGATATTTTTTGTATTGGGTGATGTTTTTTTCAATTGTGTGGCGTTGTTAAAGATGAAGCTGTGAAGATTGATGCACTTGGTTATCACATGGTTGCAGTTGCAGATTTGGATGCAGAACTCTTATATCCTTTAATAGTTTGAGTTATTTTGGTTTTTATAATGTTGGAATGGTTTTTTTTTTGTGTTATTGGTTTTCCTTTCATATGTCTTTCAGATCCAGGTTATGAAGCTGATATGTTGGGGTTGTAATCAAAGTGGGTGATTTATGCTGAATTGAAGATTCTTTTTAGCAGATCATAGAGCTTTTATTCTTCCATTTTTTGAGGTCGCGAGGACGCTTCCTTATTAAGTGTGGGGATATGTTGAGTGTGGAAATGATTGGTTTTTGGGCTGATTTTTTGTTGTTTTTGATTGCTGAATGGTTGTTTTTAGTGGTTGATTGTTTGATTTTGAAGATGTTTTGAAGTGTTTGGAGTGGTTTGAGTATGTTTGAAAGGGTTTATGTTGGTTTTTGATGAAATATGTTGTTCTGAAGAGTTCTGTAATCCTCTCTGTATGGTTCTGTAAGGCCTGATTTTCTTCTGTTTTGTTTTGTTTTGTTTTGGTTCTGTTTTGGTAGTTGAGATGGTTGAATGAATGTTTTGAGAGATGATTGAAGTTGTGTGAAAAGATTTGTGAGAGATTGAATTGGTTTTGTTTTGGTTTTTATGGGTTTTGTTGATCTTCTATAAAGTTCTGTAGCTTCTGTGCTTCTGTAGCTCTGTAGTCCTGTTGCTCTGTTGTTCTGTGGACTGTTCTGTTGTTTCTGTTGAGTGTTATGATGGATGTATGGATGTTTTGGGAAGTGTTTTTGTCTTAGGAAAAAGGATGAATGGAAGCTCTATCCAAGCTAATTGAAGTGAAGAAGTAGCTGCTGAAGATTTACAGAAGATTTATAGAAGGTTACAGAAGGACAGTGACAGAAGATAGATCTCACAGGACACTATGAAGTCTCTGCTGACCTTTCATATCTGACATACCTTTTGGGAGGTGTATCTACGACCTAATGAGGGTTATTGTGAGTGATTATTGAGTGATTGTAGTGAGGATATGATGTATTATTGAGAGCATACTATTGTGAGAGAGATCATATGCAAGAGATAGTTGATTCTATGTGAAACATTGTGTCTTTCTATGAGGAAGAAGACTATGAAGACAATGAAGATGAATACTATGTGATTTCTTTCCATCAAAAGTTGTGTTCTCTTTGTCTATTAATGAAGAATGTGAAGAATATGAAGAATATGATCAAGTTTGTTAAAGATAAATCCGTGGGAGATATCTATTATGATGCTGCGTGAAGAATTGCTGTTTTCTTTGTTTTGATGATCAGAGGAATGAAATAAAAGCTTGTTGATGTTACAAGATAGATTTTCTTGCAAGAGAATTCCCTTTTTCTTTAGTGTTCCTCTTGGGGCTCCAACATGTGTTAGCTTACCATTGCATTGACCAATTCCTTACGGAAGAGGAACTGCACGTTGCTAGCCGCCTCAACTCTGGGGACATCTTTCACGATGTCTTGATCTATATCACCCAAGCTTCCATACAACCATGTGAACTTAATCGTCATGCCCAGCTTGAATATAACCTCTCTATACTTGGTTGTTGGCCAAGTAACTCACCCCACAAAGTCCATGTGAGTCCTCCTTTTTCCCTTGCTAATCCTAGGAAGGATTCCTTTAAAACTTAACGAAGGGGAGGGGGGGGAGCAGAGCGAAGTGAGAGCCAAGTGATGTAGCAAGGTGTAGTGATGGATGAAAATGATCAACTGAATTTAAATAGGAAAGAATGCAAGGAGGAAATAGATGTTGCTTTTGAATTATTTCCAAGTTTCATACCTCTGAAGCAGCACGGAAATCGTCACACGCATTCTTTCCTGGGTTTTTGTTAGTGATGAGTCAATTCATAACGTTAATATTGGCATGGTGTAATGATAGGCACCTACCATGGCAGGACAAGAAAAGGGGGGTAAACTTCCATTCACTGAAGAGGAGGTGACAAAGTATGGGATCAGTGTTGAGACACATGGATTTAGCCAGTTCACGTTCAAACATACCCTGAATTTAGACGATGCCATCCTGGAAGAGCCGGCAGTGAAGGAGTTGGTGGATAAGTGCAACCTTCGAAAGTATGTGGAAAAGGTCAGATAGGCTGTAGATTACAGCATGTGCACTGACGTTTTAAAGAGCTTTGATGAAGGTAGGAGATGTGGCACGGTCACAGTAAGGACTAGTGACTAGGAAAGAAGGGTTCAAGTGCCCCTTAATGCAGCTATCATCGAGAAAGCCCTGGGGCTTGTGTCCAAGAAGGAGAGGCGCCCAAGAAGAGATGTATATACCATGATGGGAGTCAAAAAAGATGACGTGCACATAGTGGATGGAATCAGTTTGGTTGATATTCCAAACCTCGCAACAAAGATGCAAGCTAAAATGGTCCATGCGCTTTTCTCAGGACAGAGATACAACGCTTTAATGAACAGAATCGGGGTGCCATTACTAGAGAGCATCGCTACAGGAGTTCTAGAGGAGGTGGATTGGAACGGTTTTGTGCAAAAAACTATCAAGAGTTCAGCCGCGCTCCTGAGTTCAGCCGCGCTCCTGGCTCCAGCCGCAGCACCAGCTGGTGGGGAGTCTCCTGCTTCTACTACACGATCCGCAAGGAAAAAGCCTGCCTCGAAAGCCTCCACAATCAGATATGGCGGTGTCCTGACGGTAATCATCCATGAGGCTATCAAGGATGCTGGTGTAGATGAAGAGCAAGCTTTGCATCAAAGCTCACCTCATCGCGAGGAAGAAGGCTCGAGTGAAAGGACAATAAGCGACAAAGGAGAGTCAGAGGTACCACCTACTCAAGTGGCTAAACCACGGGAGCAAAAGAAGAGTGACAAGAGCCAGAAGGAGAAGAAAGAAAGACTGAGTAAAGAAGAGCGAGTCGAGATGAAGAGGGCTCAAAGAGAGTCAAGAAGGGTGGAGGAGGAACGAAGGAAAAAAGAAGAGGAAGAACTCGAAAAAATTAGAGAAGAATCAAAGAGGGCAGAAGAAGAGAGGTAAAGAAGGGCAGAGGAGGAAGCCGAAGAACTAAGAATGAAAGAACTTGCTGAGTTGGCAGAGGCCACTCATAGATTTGTCAAAGAAACCCATGGGGGAGGAGAGATCAATCCTTTGAGTCCCCGCCATGAAGCTGAAGCAAGTGGGAGTGTGGAAATGGCCCCAGTAGTTGTAGGCAAGGGCAAGTCCCTATTGCACCCCCTGCCTTCCTCCTTTGTGCCAGTACCAATCGACACCATAACCACAACCACCCCACAACCCACGCCCTCTCTAGACACGGCCCAATTGATGAACATGATGCAGCTACTTGTCAATAAAGTGGCTGAAATTGTACCAGAAGCCGAAGCAAAAAGGCTTGCTGCTCGCAGATGTCGAGTCTAGGCAAGATCCAAAACGACAGAAGCTAGAGGCATCAACCACTATAGCCCCTACTCCTGTGCCATCTAGTACCAACTATGATGCTTATGTGTCTGAGCTTCTAGCACTATTGGACAAGACAAAAGAAGATAGCCTTGGTGGAGTTAGAGAAAGAAAATGAAACTTCGATAGCCTTAAGGCTGGAAGTTTCAAAGCAAGGAGCCGACTGAAGAAGGGAAGTGAAAACTCTACAAGATCAGCTAGAAGCAAAGACCAAGGAAGCCCAGGACAATGAGAGCCACCTAAGACAAAGGCTGGAATATGAAGAGCAAAACCTAGTGGCAGAACAATGAAGCTTGAAGTTACTAGTGCAGTAGTATGCTGACTTGCAACAGAGAACTGCCGAACTGGAAAGGTACAGACAGATAGAAGCTCAGGAGAGCAAGCCAAGTGAGCAACAAGAAGATGCCATAGCTTTTCGGCTATGGTATGAACTTGAAGAACAAGATAGATTGGAGAGGGAAATAGAGTTCCTAGAATAGGAAAGGTCGGGAGTTCTTGCAACAGAAGCACAAAGGCTGCAGAATGAGGTACAACAATTGCAAGATGCATTGGAGATTACCAAGGGAGACATAGAGGCCCTCATGGCCATGGCCTTCACCCAAAGAAGATTGCACTTCGCAGAGATCCAAAGTCACGAGCAGCTTGTGCAAGGAAAGTCAGAGCTATTTGCTGAGGCAGAAAAAAGATTCAGCATTGCAAATCAGGCAAAAGAAATTGCTGAAGAACAGCTGGCTCGAAAATCTAGGGAAAGGAACCAACTCTGGTTCTTAACGAATGAGCAGTAGCAAGTTGTGATAACCTTGGCAAGTGAGCTGGAGGAGGGAAGAAAGAAGATGGACGAGAGAGCCAGTGAGTGGGAAAGAAACAATTTTGAAAGAGTTAGGGATTTAACAGAATGCTTGGCAGTGGTGGTTGAGTGCGAGAGAGTGCTTGCGGAGTCCAGGGCAGAAGCTACTGATGTATGTGCCAACACACAAAGGCAAGCCTTCCTTAGCACAGTACTACATGTCACCCAGGTGGATGGCAATGATTCAGTGGAGAAGGTAAGAAGGAAGCTAGAACTGACCACCCGAGCACTAAAGTATAGCCTTCAAGAATGGGAGCTTCCAACAAGCACAAGAATCACAAAAGAGCAACAATTTCACTACCTACGCTGTGCCGACATCTCCACTATTGAGCTTAAGGAACTTGGGTTTGAAGAGCATGAGCACCCACCACCACCACCACAAGCGGTTCCATCAGTTGTCAAGTAGAATGTGGAAGAGGGTCCGGACTTTGAGCAGGATGCTGAAGAAGAGCAACAAAGAATGCCCAGTCCGCCTCTACCAGACCTCCCGCCTGAAGAGCCCAAAGATGCCCATATGCCCGAGCGCATTGTGGCAGCCAGAAGAAGAAGACAAGAACTAGCAGAGGAAGCCCAACGCAGAGCACGATCACTGCCAAGACAATTCCCAGAAGAGCCTGTGCCACTACGGGGGGATCCTCATCCTATCGATTGGCCTCAAGAATTGGTCATATGGCGTCAACAAGAGTTCTAGACGAGGCCGTTTGAACTTTCATTTACTTATCCATGCTCTCTGAACCGTGCTTTGCCTCTACGTATTCTAGCCAAGATCAAGGATCTAGCTAATGATCTTGCAAATAGGTGGATAGAGGAAAGAAGCCTCATAATAACCAAATGGAGGCAAGAGCCTGAAGACTACAAGGTAAACAGGGTTCGCAAAACCGTCCAAGGCTAGAGGCACAGCCGAAGTGGTGGAGGAGGATTTGGGATACCAATTTTGACACCAGGACCGCCTTCTATAGCTCGCTCCCTGAAAAACGCAACGACCCCATCTACATGCCCTACCCTCGTAGGCATGGAGTTGACTATGATCAAAATATTCATGGGGATTTTTACTTTCCTAAGGTATATAATGTTAATGCCCGAAGTCCCCCGAGGAATGCCTAATCTTTAGGTTAGAGGATCTCCTCCCATCTATCAACTGCTTCCTCGCAGATTTTTCTTCTTTGCCCATATCCATCCTTCTTAACTACCTGTAATTATCTTAGGCTTATTAAGTTCCTACTAATGCAGAGACCCACAGCCGAGGAAGCCCACCTTCCTCCACTCTTTTTTGACATCAACTTAGGGATAGATAGTAGAGCCATGACTAGACTAATGATGAGGGCAAACCCTGCTTCCCTCCTTTTGCCTAGAAATCTTAGAGGATATGAGTGATACCTGCTTCACGAGGTGCAATCATCCTTTCTTGTCATCCACACCTCTGAAGGCCTGAGCCGGTATTAAAGAATATCTACAAAGTCGCGCATTCCTATCCCAATGCTTGCAATTGCCTCATAATCCAGCTGAAGGTGATAGGCATTAGCCAGGACATCTTTCTTGTATGCAATTCTTCAAAAAAAAAAAAGAAGAAAAAGAAAAAGAGAAAATAAAAAAGCACGAGGGCTCACTTCACTCACTACACCTAGGGTTTACACCTAGCCCCTCCCCCACTTCACGCTTAGGGCACATCAAGGGCAAGACTTCCAGACCTGTCACCCTAAGTTTTGCACTGCACCTCCAACAAGACACGAACTGGGTCCTCAAGTGTGGGACATTACCAAGGGCTTACCCAAGGTTAGACCCATCTCCCAATTCCACTACACATGCACTTACACCACACCGTGAGACAGACACACCCCTTAGGGAGTGCACAACTTTCTCTTGCAGGCTATGATCGTGACTCAGTGAATGGCTACCCAGCTAAAGAAGATCATCCACGACATCCGCTAATGACTAGGAATTTTGCCCTGAGTCGGACAGGACACCACTACAGCAGCTTCAAGAGCTTTTGCATACCCCGATGGTTGGATGGACCAACATTCTTGATGTAGCCGACCATTTGCTTGTTGATGGCTACCATGACTGAACCAAATCAAGCAAAAGGAAAACTCAGTGATGGACCCACCGTTGGCATAGATTTTGGAACCTCATATTCTCCAAATGTATGTTCAAACCCCTAGACCTGCGGATTGCTTATTGATTAAGTGCTTTCGGATCAGCACGGGATGCACGGCTACATGGTTCTCAACAGCCGGTTGGCAATGGACAGGATTAGAGATGCCTATGCAAAACCTTTATCAGCCGTCGCAGAATGGGAGCTACAACTATGTGAGAAATGCCGAGCATCTTCATGAATTCTAAAGCATGCCGAAATCTCTCCTGGTCATCGTTAATCAAACTTCATCACCTCTCATTCACAACAACACCTTTTGATTGTGGTCGTCTACCCACCAGTTCCACTTAGCAACAATCCCAACTACCCCACTACTCCCCACCACAGCGCCATGGGACTGGCACTCAGCTAGGAGGGGGGTAATGTTTACCGCAGCACAAAGGAGCGGGAAAATGGAGCAGAGGAGCGAGAAAATGGAAAAAGGAGATAACCGAAAAGGCACAGGACAAAGGAAGGAAAAGGCACCTGGATGGAAGTCAGACCCTGAAAACTTTGAATGACGACCTCTCCAGAAGGCCTCAATGTTGCCTCGAGAAAAGAAAAGAGTAAAAGTGCACCATTAATTGTGAAAGTGCTCCTGAATCCTTGTAAAAGAGTGCCAGGCTCACTCCTGTGCAATTGTATGCACTAGTTGGGAATGGGATAAGTTAGAACGGTGGGAAATAGGAAAAGAGGGCCTAGGCTAATGGCCGGCTATGTAAAAAGTGGGGATGACCACCCAAAAAGTAGAGCATGTATATAAAGTTCAAAAGTGAATGAGAAGATCATTCTTGTGTGTGGCCAAAGCTTCTTCTTCTTCTTCTCTTGTTTCTTGCCTTCTTGCTTGTGCTTGAGTGAGGGATTGAGGGAGTGTGAGGGAGTGAGGGAGTGAGTGTGTGAGAGTGAGGGATCGTGGAGAAGAAGCTCCCCATCTTCTCTCTTCATCTTCTCTTCTTCTCTTCTCTTCTCTTTTCTCGCGCGGCTATGGAGGATGGAGCTTGATGGAGAGAGCTTGAGGTTGCTTGAGCTTGCCGCAAGGATCGTGGAGCTACCGGAGCGCAAGAGAGAGGAGGGAACTCAATTGAGCATCAAGGTAAGCTCACTACACCCGTAAGGTAGGCATTGCGCGTCGGCTATGTGAGAGATAGCCATGGCCGCTCGGCTTGAAACACTTGATCAATAAGCGGTGTGTAGGTCTCGGGGTAGAGCTCCGTAGCTCCCCTTCAGAAGAAGTTTATTTGGAATAGTGCAAGAGAAGGAAACCGTGGAGGGCCAAGAGATGGATCCGTCTAACACCATCGTCAATTTCGAAGATGGATCCACCCATCAGCCTCTCTCCACACACGGATCCGTCAAACACATTATCAATTTCAAAGATGGATCCACCCATCAACCTCTCTCCACACAGGGATCCGTCTAACACCATCGTCAATTTCAGAGATGGATCCGCCCACCATCAGCCTCTCTTCACACAAGGATCCCTCCAACACGATATTCAATTTTAAAGAAGGATCTGCTCATCAACCTCTCTCCACAAAGGGATCTGTCAACACCATATTCAATTTCAAGAACAAATTCCCTTACAGCCAAAAGCAAAGGGATCCAACCCAACTTCCTCTCCAATTTCAAGGGACGGTTCATCCAACACCAACCCCCACAAGGGCTTGTATACACACTCAAAAAAGCCACCCCGACTACACCCATCCCTCCTTTCCACCATTCCACATCAGTGCCATGGGATTGGCACTATACTAGTAGGGGGTAATGTTAACCCCAACTCAAGACGAAAGAAAAAGAAGTAAAATACAGAGGCAATGGAAGAAGCAGACAGAGAACAAGCAAGGGCATGAGGATGGCCTCTAAAATCAAGCTAAAGGAAAAAGCACATTTTTAAGAGAAAGGCACCTCAAATTTTTTGTAAAAGAGCGCCGAGCTCCCTCCTGTGCAAGTTGTAAAAGGGTAGATATGCATAAACTAAAGAAGTAGGCCAAGTAGAAGGGAATGGGAAAAAGGACCTTGCCATAATGGCCAGTCATGTAAAAAAGGGGATGGGTGCCCATGGGATTTTAGGGCATGTATATAAAGCTCAAAAAAGTGAATGAGAGCTCATTCTTTAGTGTGTGGCAAAGTGGGCTCTTCTTCTTCTCTTCTTGCTTGCTTGTCTGTGCTTAAGAGAGGTAGTGTGAGAGTGTGATGGAGTGAGTGTGTGAGGGTGAGGGATTGAGGAGGTGAAGCTCTCCACCATCTTCTCTTCTCTCCTCTTATCTTGCGTGTGGCTATGGAGGATGGAGCATGGAGGTGGAGGCTTGAGGATGCTTGAGCTTGCATCAAGAATTGTGGAGCTACTGGTGTGCTTGAGGGAGGAAGAAACTCATTTGGGTATCAAGGTAAGATCACTACATTCGTAGAGAGGGATAGTGCATCGGCTATGTGAGAGGTAGCTATTAGTGCTTGCTTGAAACGCTTGAACAATAAGTGGTCCGTGGGTCTTGGCGGTTGAGCGTGAGCCGAGCATGAGCCCTGCATCTACACAAGTGCTTCTCTCTCTGTGTGACTGAATAATTCATTTCAACACCACTTAACCTCCTACTTGCATAATAGATCGGTCCATACCAACTAGTTTCTACAAGCTCTCCATTGGGTATCCGGAACAAATGATCAGTCATTTAATGTTGTTTCCCTTTTCCTACAACTAAAAAAATTTCAAATTCAAGAAGAAGTAACAATCATCTGACTATGTGTCTAATAGCACACGGCTTATTTACAAGGTACAATCATCTGACTATGTGTCTAATAGCACACGGCTTATTTACAAGGTACAACAAAGCTTGGTCATCCAGAAAGAAAGTGAATGACTTTGCCAATAAGTAATAGTGAAATTTATTTATGGCAAACACCATCACTAGTCCTTCCCTCTCAGTGGTGGAATAATTCATTTCAGTGTTTGTGAGGGCTTGGTGGCTAGTAAAGCTCACTAGATAGTCTAAATTGTGCTCTCTAGGTTGGCATAACACTCCTCCCATAGCATCAATGTACACGTGGAAGGTTATGTTCCAATTTGGGGCTCATGGAATTGGTGTTGTTAGAGCCTTTTTTAGTGCCTCATGGTCACATTTGGCATTCTTTGGTCCACTCAAATACAATCAACAGCTTGTGTATAGGTTGAGAAATTAGTGTGTAATTTAATACAAAATGTCAATAATATCTAGTGTGGTGGAGGAAGCATTAGACTCGATTGTAGTTCTTCGATGGTGGCACATCAACAATGAATCTAACTTTCAAAAAATCTATTGCAATTCCATTCTTTGATACTGGGATGCATTCGTGTTTTACCCAACACTAGCACTTTAAGGGGTTTGAGGAGAGTCCATGTTGCCCACATCATTCAAAGACTGCTCAAAGCTATTCCAGATGTTCAACCTAGTTGGTATGTATGCAAAGGTAATCCATGAACACTTCCAACCATTTGTAGAGCATGTCTTCAAAAGATCATGCATATTAGTCGTTGAAAATTGACAAGAGCATTGGTTACGTCAAAATGTATGTGAATAGATCCCATTTGATTTTGCAAAAGCCATTTTGTGTCTATTGTTTGAATGAACTTCCACTTGATTACAACCTAAAAATCCATCAAGATAATTATAGCTTTCTTTTCTTGCAATTCTCTCCAATATATACTCAATGTCGACCAAGAGGTAATTATCTCTCTTCATTGTAGCATTGACTTTTGTATAGTTTATATATACTCTGATTTTTCTATTTGTCTTTATCATGATGAGGATGGGAGAAACCTAGTCCATGCGCTCAATTTCATATATGGAATCAACGTTCATGAGTTTATTAATCTTCTCTTTAACTATGTGAGCACACTTAGGATTCATTGCATAAGGGCTTGTTTAATTGGCATCGCATCTAGCACCATGTGGATATTGTGGGTGACGATGTTGGGGTCTATTCCTTTGAGCTCCTCAAGTGACAAGGTGAACACATCCTTGAACTCTCACAAGAGACTCATCGAGGACTCTTGAGATTAGTTTCCTTGTCCTCAATAAGGTCATCAACGATAAAAACAAGTTTAGGATTTTCGACCTTTGTCACTAAATCGATCTCTTTGACTTTGGTTGGACCTTCTATTGGCTCACTAGTTTGTCTTTCTTGTTTATCCCCAAGCAACACCACTGTCTGGTCTCCTTTTTTGAATTTAGTGAAGCATTTAGGGAGATCCTAAGGTTTTTTCTATTTTTCAGCATCTGTATTTTTTTCTATCTTTTTTCACTCCTTTAACCTTTTGCATTGTAGAGGTGGAAAAAAGATCCCCCATGGTGCATTGGGTCTTAGGTAGCAAAGGGATTTCTAAGTAACTACCTCTGCTCACTTTCAATTCAGAGTCAAAATCACAGCCTTGGATGAGGGTGTTTCTCCAAGCGGTTGTAGTTCAAAAGTGGTCCCGATTTCATATACTATTACTAAATCCATATAGCTAGGTTCCATTTTCTCATAATCTAGCACTTTCAAGTATTCTAGACAAGTCCTATCTGTTAGAAGTGGTTATATCACAAGCTCACTAGCATCCATGGCCTAATTTATGGTCCCTCTCTATTTCTTTATTTGGTAATTCGCCAACCTATTTTGTGGTACGATAACTCCTTCATTTTTATCTATAAAAGGAGGGAGTATGGCCATAGTCCATTATCACACTTGTACTTGTTGCTAATTCTTGGTGTGGAGAGAGGGAGCTTATGGTGTGTGAGCCAATCCTCAACCATTGTACTCTTGTAATAGTGGATTCCTATTCCCAAATACATCTTGTGCATTGTCTCTTTCATCAATCTTATGTCTTTCATTATTTCGTTGCATGTTTTGCTCTTCTAACATGGTATTAGATATTTAAGTTGTATGTAGGATATTTGGTTGATTGAATCAGCTTGCTCATGCTTGTTGCTTTTGTGGATAGGTGATGGATGGCATTTTCATACTTTGTTACCATTCTTTGATATGTTGGAAGTTGTTTTGTTGTCATTGTGTGTGAGTGATCTTACATGCGTTTTGCTATTGTTTTAGCGTTGCTATGATTAACACATTAACTTGCCTTGCTTGCTATCTTAAGTGACATTTGATTTGGCATATTTTTGATTCATTGACTAAACACTTAGTGAACTTGTTCATGTGCGACCTATTTAGCATATTGCATCGTGGTGAGCCTATAAGTTTTGATGACAAATGAGCTGGCCTATAAGTAGCTAATGTTGCATTGATGGTTTGTCACTTGACAAGGATCTACATTTCCTTACAGCATACTTACAATGTGCTGACGTCACTATTTGGTAGCCTATTTCTACGTTTGGTCTTGCTTTATGACAACGATGTTGACCTATGTGTGATTCACTATCCTAACATATCTGATGGAGCTATGGTTGAGTATTCATGTGCTCATCAAGGCTTCTCAAAGAAGGTATCAGATTGCTCTAGCATGTGGAGGACCCTCTACTTCTATCATGATGTGCCCTAGTTGCGATCATGCATATGAAGGCGAAGAGATGGAACAATGTGATATAGTGTCACATTTGAAGCAAAAGAAAAAATGAAAGACATGTTGCTACTTTGTGTGGTGGATATCATGGTCATGCTTGGCAGAGCATGAGACAATGTACATGTCTACATGCTCCTGGTTCATTTGAGGCCTATCAATGGCTCAAGTGGATGGTTCTTCTTGGCTCTAGTGATACTACATGCCCGCACATGCTCCTAGCCAGAAGGGGCAAGTGTGTGGGTGGAGAGAGGGCATGTTGAACCTCTTTCATTACTAGTGGATCTAATGTGTGTCGTCAAGTTCGCATCTTCTAGTGATCCAAACCTTGGACTGTGTGTCCAATGCTAAGTTCATGCTGGGACAAGTGACCTGATGTGTTTGTGTGGTCTCACATGAGGGGACTTGAAGGGCATGCTGATGCTCTAGTGGAGGAATCTTAGTGTCACGATGAGCTATCCATGGAGCTTATGTGGCTACAAGAGGTGTAGGTGGCTAGCTCGACTACTCATGGCATTTTGACTTCTTCTTCAAGGTGCTTTCTTACTAAGCCATATCTAGTGGAGTGCACACTGTTGGAGTATCCATGTTGCATCTTGGGTATTCTTGTTCATTATTTGTTCACCTATGCTCTAAGAGAGTGTGTTAGAAGTGGCCATATCACATGTTCACAAGGACCCATGGCCTACTTTATGAGCACTCTCTATTTCTTTATTTGGTAATTGGCCAGCCTATTTTCTGGTAGGACAACCCCTTTCTTTTTTTCTATAAAAGGAGGGAGTATGGCCATAGTCCATTATCACACTGTACTTGTAGATTCTTAATGTGGAGAGAGGGAGCTTGTGGAGTATGTGAGCTGGCACTCAACCATTGTACTCTTGTCATAGTGGATTCCTATTCTCGATTACATCTTGTGCATTGTCTCTTTCATTGATTATGTGTGTTTCATTATTCCACTATGTGTTTTGCTCTTCTAACACTATCACGGTCCATCTTGACTAGTCCATTAACAAACAACACATGCATTTTCTTAGGTCTAGAGTCAACAATGATTTGTTCCATCATGTGCTCGTCAATGTCATAGTTGATTGTTTCAAGCCCTAAGGCTAAGGCTTCATCTTCTAGTTTGCAATCAATTGATGTACTTTTTGTATCTTGTGCGTCAAAAAACTCATAGTCCATAATTGCTTCTTCCCTCAACTTTGCATTCTTCTCGAGAACATTCTAGTTGTAGAGCAAAATTCAAATTGTGCACCTTGTTCCACTTCTATTGTCAAGTTGCCAAGAGCTCTTCAAGTGGTTTTAGGTTTGCATTGAGGTTATCATGCATCTTATCTTTTAAAAATTCTAGGATCTCTATCAATTCCAACTTATTTGTAGGTAGGTGATAGGTCATGCTAGGAGTTGATTCGTCACTTCTTACCATCATAGAAGGTGGGTTTTCATTCTATGTTTTTGGTGCCTCTTATTGCCCTACTACATTGTGCATTCTATCGACTTCCCTCACATAGCCATCCTCATTGTCCAAGATGGATAAGTCAATGGTAGGAAGGATATGCATCCAATCTTGCTCATCATTAGGATGTGGGATGCATTTCATGAGTAGGATATAGTTTGGTGTGATTTTGGTGTTGCCCTTCAGCAAAGTAGAGATGACATCTAGGTTGACTGGTGAATAGGTAATGTTTAAGCCAAAAGGCCATAGGGCCTATCAATCATCATCATCAACCAAGTTTGGCGACACCACCAAAAGGCCAAGAGACCTTATCAATGATCATCGGCTAGGGTAGCTCATTAATTTAGGCCTCATCATTTTTAAAAAAATGGCCACACCATTTTGCAAAGGCCCCTTAATATTTTATTTTAATTAAAATAATACTAATAATATGCATTGACTCAATCTGGGATAGTCGATTAGGCCGTGAGAAGGCCTAATTAAGCATCATTAAAAAAACTTGCATTTAATTGGCTTGGGTGGCTAATAAGGCCTTGAGAATGCGTAAGAGGCCTAAAGAAGGGGGGATTTCATCAATTAGTGTATGGCTAATTAGGCCATGAGAAGGCCCACAAGGCCCTTAGAATAGATATTTTTTAATATTCAACCTTAATAGTCAAATAGGCCATCAAAAGCCTTGCAAGGGCCAACACACACACACACACACACACACACACACACACACACACACACACACACACACACACACACACACACACACACACACACACACACACACACACACACACACACACACACACACACACACACACACACACACACACACACACACAATTTAGGCCACTAAGTGGCTTAACATGCCATCTAAGGCCTTGCAAAGGTCAATAAGCCCAATGTTGTTGGGCCATAATCATTCGGATGGGCTGCCTAGCAAGAGGTCAAAAGGCCATATGCCCCCATGGCATATTTGGATGGCAAGTCAATGGGCTTAAACACACCTTTCTCAACAAGAAGGGACCAAATCGACAGTTCTCAGTGATTCAAACACCATCAACCTATAATGGTAAATGGATCTTCACTCAACCAGATCTAAATATGAGGCAACGTCAGTGGATCAAAGTCTTGCAAGAGTATGATTTTGAGACCAAATATAGACTAGGCAAAGAGAATGTAGTTGCACATGCTTTAAGCTGCAAATCATTTCTCAATGCACTTTAAGTTATCTTAGAGGAACCTCTTAGAGCTCAAACACTAGCTACAATGATATCAATGCCTAGCAATCCCATCATCGAGCTAGCCAAGGAGAAGGCGAATAATGATCCCAAATATCAGCAAATGCTAAAGAAAATTCAGAATAAAGAACAAAATTCTAATCTTAAGTCAAAGTATCTTAACTTCTCTGTTGATGAAGGACTTGTCTACTTTAGGACAAGATTATGTATTCCTTCAAGTCAATAACTTAAGAAGAAGATACTATGGGAAGCTCATGATTCCCCATTTTTAGGACATCTTGGTTATGCCAAAACTCTCAATTCAATTAGGAAAAGCTATCATTGGGAAAAGCTCAAAAGTGACATACTTAAAATATGTAACTGAATACTTGAGTTGCCAACAAACGAGTTAAGCTGTCAGGAAAGCTACAATCACTTGATATTCCTAAGATAAAATGGGAATTCATTAGTATGGATTTTGTAGTTGGATTACCCTCAGTTCAAGGAGGATACAGCTCGATCGTGGTAATTGTGGACATGTTGACTAAGGTTACCCACCTTATTCCAGTCAAAACCAGCTACAAAGCCTCAGATATTGCCAGGTTATTTGTCAAAGAAATCTTTAGACTTCATGGATTACCAAAGAGAATCATCAGCGATCATGATTCTCTATTCACTTTGCATTTTTGGAAGGGATTATTTGAAGCTCTCGGTACACAGCTTTGTTTTAGTATAGCTTATTACCATCAAACTGATGGGCATGCAAAGCGTGTAAATTAGGTAATTGAAGACATACTTAGGGCATATTGTTGCAAAGAACCTAGACAGTGGATACAATATCTACCTTTGGTGGAATTTGCTTACAATGTGTCCTATCATCAGAGCACTCAGATGATCCCATTTCAAGCTCTATGCAGGCAAGAACGCCTAACTCCGCTAAACTTCTCCGACTCTACCTTGAAGGTTGAAGCTTCTAAGAAGATGCTTGAAGAGATGGACAAACAAGTCAAAACCATCAAGCAAGATATACAAGCTGCCAAGGATCGACAGAAAGCCTATGCTGACCCAGAGAGAAAAGAGCGAATCTTCCAAGAAGGGGACAAGGTTTTTATGTGTGTACGCCAAAAGAGGAGTTCTTTATCCTTGGGAAAATTCAAGAAGCTAAGCCCAAGATATTGTGGACCTTACAAAGTCACCCTAAAAGTTCATGACGTATTCCATGTAAGTCTCTTGAAGCCCTATGTACTTAATCTTGATCATATTCTTAATGATCCACAAGTTGTAATGCTGAGCCAAGGTTTACTTAAACTTCAACTTGATAGAATCTTGGATGTAAAAGAAAGAATCCTTAGGAATAGGACCCTTAGAGAATATCTCATCCAGTGGAAGGATTATCTTGAAGAGGATGCCACTTGGGTCGATGAGGTAACCCTTATGAAAGAATACCACCAGTTTCTCTCAAGATGAGGACATCTCGATTTCTCTAAGGAGGGATATAATGTCCTCATTACTTAGTTTATTTTAATGTGCATATATATTCCAAAGAAAATTGATTTATGTTACACATTTTTAAAAACTAGCTCTAATTATGAAACTGACTCTCATTTTGAAGATTATTATTATTATTAATTGGTATTATATGCCAGTTCATGGAAGAAAGACTTGGGAGATCCTCCTAAGACTAGCTTATTAAAACTATAAAGAGAACTAGTCTAGTCGATAGTCACTTGGTAGTTAAGTGCGCTTAGGTGACGACACTGTCGGGATGGGTGACCTACCAGGGAAGTTTTTCCTGCAAGCTAGTGAGAGCTTCTCGCGTGCAGCCAACGGTGCCAATGAAGCCTTTGTAGCCCATTGCCAAGTATGCCAAGGTCTATGCCTTGGTCGCCACCTTGGTCGTAAGCCTTGGAGTGATGGTCGCCCAATGATGCGCCGCATGATGCTCACCCATATATTTGTAAATTTTTATCTTCACACTACAAAAGTGGAGCTCCCTCTTTGACGTCATCAATGATATCATCAAAAGCACTAAAAGAAAGCGTTCTCCCTTTGCCATCGATGATGTCATCGAAAAATGCTATAAAAAGCAAGCGTCCTCTCTTTTACCCCCTGCAAAACTATAAGTTGAGGGGTTGGGGATGACCAAGAAGGGGAACAATAGCAATCTTGACGAGAACGAGATGCTGATCAAGAAGGAGGAGACTCTATTCTGTGAGACGAAGAGACATCATTCCATTCAACCCAAGGAAGGGGATACGCTAAAGGTCTCTCATCCTCTTCTAGTCTAATCTGAGAAGAGAAGACACTTAAAAACTTATCCTAGTCTATCAATCTGATTAGAAGTCATACCTCTACTCTCATCCCTATTCCGTCTACTAGAGAGAGAGAAGTATTACTCTCCATGACGCAAGAAGAACCATCCGCGAGGCATCATTGAATCCCGCAATAACCATCATCATCATCAAGAGTCTTACACCCTTGCCAACCGGTATTATTGCCGTGTTTTTCTTTTTCTACGAATCATATTTCCGTTGATATGGCCCCGAAGAAAGAGAATTCAAAAGTAGAAATTGCGAATGATCCTATAATGTAGAAGCAACAGTTGGAGTTGCGAGCACAGGAGTCACTAACGGAGTCACAGGCGCAGATAACAACCCTTTACCGATTTCGATACCACAGGTTTTTCTAAAAATTTCAATCCGAATTCAGTAGAAATAAGATAAGTCTCTTAAGAAATATTGCGATCTTAGAGTATTCACTTGGTAAATTATTAAGAATGAACCCCAAAGAAATTAGTCAAGGATATAGTTTAATCTAGAAGCTTTGATAGAAGATTAAAAAAAAACCGAAAATAACTCCAAGTTAAAGAAACTGACTTAAGGCCAATAAACTTGGTTACAGGAATAAACCTTAAACTGGGAAGTTAGAGACTCCAAAATCTAGATACACTTAGTTAAATTCCAAGGGGAAGAGTTCATTATGTGAAATTCAAGTATTGATTGCTACTAGATTAATCATCAATTGAAAGTTGCATGATTGATTGAAGTCATAACTGCTTGAAGACATCGATCTTGTTTGTGATTTTCTAGATTAGATCCTGATTGAATTAAGTATTGGAATAGATAAAAATTGAGGAGCCCTATACCTCCCCTAAGAATAGGTGCTGAATCCCTATACCAAGAGGGGATGTTTTTACCATCGCAAAAGCATGGACTGCCAGCTCCGATGGCGAGAGGTCTCCCAGCAGGGATCATATTAAGTAGGAGATGGATAGGGTGCTAGGGGGGCTCTGGCTAGAAAATCCTTTACATACCTAGGAACTAATTGGTCTCATGTATGGCCCAAGTTCTACTTGGGACACCTAAAACACTAGCTATAGGTGGATTTGATCTTGGTAATGTGCAGATGCATCGGATGAGGGAGCACGTGAAAATATAAATTTTCTCCTATATGGGCGGGAGAACATACATTATGGAACATAATCAATGAATTTGTTTTATTTTGATTGCATGTCTGTGAGTAAATTACGCAAAGGAATAACTGTGCATAAAAGGATTCTTTTTAATTAATGAAGCTGTTTTTATATGTTTCACGTAATGTAGCTATAGGTAATTAGATAACTAAGAACTTCCATAGAGGGAAGTGGGTGGATGGATTCTCGACGAATCCAGTCCTATGGCAGGGTGGTCTTGATTAATCGAGAGGTTTTAAAAAAAACAAACGCTAGGAAGAAACTCTAGGAAGGGCCAATTTGCTGACTTACCTAAGTTTGGTCTTAGAACCCAAACTGTAAATTATCTTAGGGGAAAGGTACGACGGCTATACCAGAGCATTGCGAGAGATTTCATAAATCCTTAAGCTCACTAAAGATGTAATATCCCTATACAAAGGCATTAAAAAAATCAAAGGATCTTTTGGATACAAATTTTTATTAGTCCATAGATCTAAATTTCTATTTCCTTGTGACCTACATAGTTCTTTGGATGCAAAAGACATTAGATAGGATTTGTTTTTCTTAGACAGTGGCACTACCTTGTCCATTTCTGATGTTGATTCGGCCACGGCCATCCTTATTGATTCCACTCGAGCCATCTCCATTTCTAATGTTGATTGCTACTGCAACCATCCCTATGGACTTCACACCATCCATCTTCATTTGTGATGTTGTTTCAGTCCCATTCATTCTTGTTTGTGTTGCTTGTAAAGTTGCTTTTGAAAAATGAGAGAGTGTCTAGATTGAATGTTTCAAAATGTAATTTGGCAGGCACAACTTAAGGCCTCACACCATCCATCTTCGTTTGTGATGTTGTTTCAGTCCCATTCATTCTTGTTTGTGTTGCTTGTAAAGTTGCTTTCGAAAAATGAGAGAGTGTCTAGATTGAATGTTTCAAAATGTAATTTGGCAGGCACCACTTAAGGCCTCACGTAGTCTTTTGGCTCATTTTTTGATAAAAAGAACCTGTGCCATTAATCCCAATCAATCTAGATACGAGCCATCAAATTCTAGGCATCAAGCACTTTATTCTAAGTACTCCAAATTCTTAATTAATGCAAATTGATAACTTGAGGGCTACATGCTAATTTTCATATTTTGAAAGAAATAAAAAAGTTATAAAATTTTACTTTTTTATCATTTTAATGAATTTTGAATTACCTCTCTCTATGTTGAGGTGGAATTTCTTACAATGCCCAAACTTGACTCCAAATCTCTGTTTCAATCTCAGTGAATAATAGAGTAGGCTTCAATTAATGGTCAAGATGCCATCCTAGTTGGTATGGATTTCAAAAAGGTTTCGAACCAAGTTTCACGGGTATTTATTATGCTTTCGATAGAAGAAATAGGATTTTACACCAATTTTATTAATACAATAAAGACCTTATTCATCAATGTTGAGGCTCAAGTGTACACCAACGGGTTGCTATCCAAATTCTTTACCCTAAAGAGATCGACATGTCAAGGCTGTCCAGTAGCTCCACTAGTCTTTGTTATTGTTATTAACCCCTTACTCAAGAAATTAGATTGGTTGGTCCAGAGAGGAACATTGAGGAGCTTCTAGCTTCTCGAAGGAAAGCATTTCATAAAGCAAATTTTCGTTGTGATGATAACTCAAACATGATTCGGGCTACACAAGTCTACAAAAGTTGAAAAATATCTAGTAATTTGTCAAGATGGTCATCTTGACAAATTACTAGATATTTTTCAACTTTTGTAGACTTGTCATGACTATGTTTTCATGATCAACCAAAGTGAAACTAAGATGCTATATTCGCTAATATGATAACCTTGATTTTCTCTCATTGTATGGCCTATAAGTACTAGGCAAGAGAGAGATATTTCAGTATCCATGATGTCCTTTGGGGCTAGGCATCACCTAGGAACAACACTTTCAATGGAATAAGGAGAAGGTGGTGAAGAAGATTCAAAAATGGTATGTAGAAGCCTATTCATTGGGGGGTAAGATAGTAATATTGAACTCCACATTGGTGGACTGCATTGTATTTATGGCAAGGCATTTTTGTATTTAGCACTACAGCATGGAGTGCATTGGAGAAGTTATTTAGGCACTTTTTATGGGGGGAAAAGGAAGGCCAAGCTTGGTGCTCTTTCACTTGAGATGTAATAAGTGAAAACAAGAAAGAAGGAGGCCTTGGGGTCAAATCATTGCAAAGCAAAGTGAATCAAGTTACAATCAAATTGCTAGGAACATTGGAATCAAATTAGCCTTGGGCTATAATATGTCGACATCTGCTCAGCATGAGTTCTATCAAAGAAGGGATATGGCCAGACTTGAATTGGAAGGAAATAATATTAAAAAATGCTGTGCAAATCAGGATCACTACCTTTGAAGCATCCAAAAACTTGGTCAATGCATGGAAGGCGATAGTCAAAGATGCTAATAAGTGGGAAAAATTTACAAATGGAAATGGGATGCTCCTCTAAGTCAAATTGGACCTTTGATAAAGCCTACGAAGATTATTTTGCTCCTATCCAAATTAATCCCAAATTTTGCAAGGGCCTTTATCAAAAAGGCACTCGAAGATGGGAACATATTTGGCACCTTGGGCATTTAAGATGGCTAGAGGAATACAAGATAAAGCAAAAATGGAGGCTAACAGATAAGGAGCAACAATGGATTAGGGAAGTGTTCGCTAAAAGGAAAGGATATTGGTTGACATCTTATATCATGAAGTCCATACCAATTCTTCAATCTCTAAAGATGGAAACAAGTAAAGTTTTGGCTAACTGCAAGAGAAAAAAGGACTTCTAGCCTTACAAAAGGCCACTTAGTGTTGAAACAATGGAATAATGGAGGAGAAAATACCCAAAGACAAGGTTGTGAACTTGGAAAGGGAGAATATGAAGAGTGTTGAAAGCCACTCTCTCTGTGCCCTCAATGCGGTAAACAGATTGAGAGAATTAACAATATTGTATGGGAATGTAGTGAGGTGAATAAGTTATGGGCGGAGATAAGCAAATGGATTGAACATGCCGCTCTTTTCATGACAAATACAATGCTAAAACAATTCTTTTTTGTGACAAGGGTCAGCTCAATGAGCAATTTGTGGAGATTTGTGATGTGATTAGCGCAAGAGTTATTAGGTTCATCTCGAGGCATATGAATATTGCTGTTTATGGTAGGAAATCACCCTTTAATCCACATGACATCCAAGGCAATAAGGAGGAGGTTTTGCTTGTGTTCAAGGGGCTCAGGAAGAAAGACTCACTTTTTAAAGCAGTGTACAGGTTTTTGGGCTTAAAATAGCACTCATACGTAGCGTCCCCCATAATATTGGGTTGATGTAAAGACACAAGTATTAACTCAATACTCACATTATAAAAAATGTTTGTTCACATGGTATATGTGTGGTTATTGGCTTTAGCCCATGGGCGATCCCCTTTTTTCCCACACATATTCAATAGCAAATGCAAAAACCTTTAACTCGAAATTTTGGAAAGATTCTTAAGTTAAAGTATATGTATTTGCCATGTTTAACTAAAAGATTTGTAAAATTAAAAATTAAAAACATTTTGAAAATTTTACAATTCATTTCACATTAAACCTCAAGCTTTTCGTAAACACTATTCCAACCTCAAGGACTGGCAGACGACCGCATCGATACGCTGCCTTGCAAGGGAAGTGTTACGTGACGCATGAGATCTCAACGTGCGGCACTTCTTAACGTGGACGCTTTTAGCGTTCCATGGAAAAAATTTAGGACGGCGGGGGAGATCCCCCAACCAAAAATGTTTGACGTCCGTGAACATATGAAAATGTGACACGTCATCCAGCGGACACCATTTTTTTGCAAAATGTTTGGTGTGTAGCCGGTCTTAGCTATATATTCTTCTTGTCCATGGCCACTAGAGATGCTAAGGAACTTGCCTCTAATGCTCTTCAAATGGCTCGAGAAATTTGACCCGATGGGTCCAAAACTTTCAAAGGTTCCAGTTTGGATGGAACTCCTTAACCTACCCCTAAATATGTATCCATTTCTTAGATTATTAGTTGCACCCTTGGGAGAACTACTAGGCCAGAGACCCACAAACATACAACCCTAGATGGCATCCACTCGTCCTGATTGAATTAGATATCGACCAAAGCCTTCTCAAATTCTTATCAATTTGAGAGTCTATAGGAAACTTCATAAAGAAATTGTTTATAAAAACCTTCTAGATGCTTGTTTTAAGTGCCTCAAGGTGGGGCACTTTATGAGAGAATGTCTAAAACTAAAGAAAAAGGAAGATTGTTTAAAACCCCAACCAAAAATAGAAAAAGTAGATGAAGGTTTTTATATTGTTCAAAGGGGAATAGTATAAAAGTAGGTTAACCTTAGCATAAGAATAAGAGGACGAATAACAATAGATTGATGCCTCTATTGATGGACTTGCCAAATGATTTGTTACGGCCAATTTTGAAGCCCAAAGGGCTTTGTAAGGATTTTGATTAATTCTTAATCACATCCTAGCTATATAAAAATAGGGAGTGAATGATGTTTTTTTAATTGTTTAATTTTCTCTCATTTTAAGACCGAATTAACATTAAATAATAGTGGTATATCTCTCTCTTTTCTCTCTCTTCCCTTTAGTTTCACATTTAATAATCTCATTCCCAAGGATTTTGACTAAGGTCTTGAAAATAACGTCTGATTGTCCAAGATTTAATTACATTTTTGTGGGCTTAAAATTTTCAATATTTTCACTTTTCTTCTCTCTATGTATTATTTTGTTGTCTTTTTAGTAGTTTCTCTTCTTAGTTCTCTTTCTCCTCTTGACACTTCTCTTTCTCTATGTTTGTCTGCGCCATTGGAAGAGTCTTGAGGTATCACATTTACACCATTGAAAGAAGCTTAGGGTATCATTTTCATTTAAATAAATGTTAATGATTTTAAAAGGCTTATTTTTTTAATGTATTTGCTTCAAGCATTTCTATTGTTTTTCTTTCTTACTTACTATTACTCTTACCCTTTTTATGTATCGACATGCTCTATTAGAATAGGCTTACCATGCCAATTTGATTGGAAGAAGCATGATAGTTATGAAGGTGATTGGATTGTTGACTCTTAAGGGGTTTAGAAGTTTTTTATTACTATAGGCCTTTCTGTTTTCTTTCTTTCTTTCTTTCTTTCTTACTATTCTTGTTCTTTTCATGTATCTACATACTTGTTTGGAAGATGCTTATCATATCTAGAGATTTGCATTGAAAAATGATGACAAAGGAAACTTTAAGAAACATTACAATAAGCACACAAAATCATTTAAACCAAAACATCAATACCAATACTTTTTCTTTAAAACATTTTAAAATGAGAAGATCTAAAAGAAGAGTCATGAATATACTCTAAAGAGTGCTTTTAGAAAATAGGATTGTACTATAAAGAGTCTTTAAAGATTGTACTTTTAATGATCTAGTAGAAAAGTCATGGATATACCCTAAAGGGAGTCTCTAGAAAATGGGATTGCACTCTAAAGAGTCTTTGCATATTGTATTTTTGATGATCTAGGGGAAGAGTCGTGGATATACTCTAAAGAAAGTCATGAGAAGATCTAGAAGAAGAATCATGGACATGCAAAGTCTTGGAGAATAGATCTACATAGACACGAGATCTTTCTCTCTAGGGTCTAGGTATGTTGTATCTTTAGACCAAAACAACTATCCTATGTAGGCATGAAATCTTTCCATGCTAGATTTTCCCTAATCAAGAAGAGGTAACATGGCCAAAACAAATTTGACCCTATGGCATGTGTGGGGCCATTTTGACAACTTGGAGTCCATCTGTGTGGAAAAATGAGAGAGAGAGAGAGAGAGAGAGAGAGAGAGAGAGAGAGAGAGAGAGAGAGAGAGAGAGAGAGAGAGAGAGAGAGAGAGAGAGAGAGAGAGAGAGAGAGAGAGAGAGACATCAACTATCCTATGTAAGCATGAGATCTTTCCATGCTAGATTTTCCCTAATCAAAAGAGGGTAACATGGCCAAAACAAAACAAATTGGACCCTACAATGCGTGTAGAGACATTTTGACGACTCGGAACTCTATCCTTGTGCACCGCAGTTTGAGAGAGAGAGAGAGAGAGAGAGAGAGAGAGAGAGAGAGAGAGAGAGAGAGAGAGAGAGAGAGAGAGAGAGAGAGAGAGAGAGAGAGAGAGAGAGAGAGAGAGAGAGAGAGAGAGAGAGAGAGAGAGAGAGAGGACCTAAGAGTGTCAACCTTGGAGTTATTAGCATAATGCCTTTTGTGGAATCACCATGGAAGTTTTTTAGCATTGGCACAATATTTGGAAGAAAAGCAACTTTGAGTTATTTTGAGCATTGATATAATACATTCAAGGAAAGTATATTAACTCAAGCAAGTGCATATATTACCTCAAGCATGTGTAGATCTTACCCTGGGCCTATATAGATATTAATTTGAATTTGGATCTTGAGTACTTAACATATCTCCTACACACATAGGCTTGAGAAGACACAACTCTTACCTAGTCTTGCTTAATTTGGATACCTTGCTCCAAAGCTTAATAGAGTTGTTCACAGTGTCTTAACATTTGACTTGCAAGATGTTACCTTGAGGCACATTTTGGCATCTAGAAACCCTTGAAAGATAGCCTAAGATTTGATAATATTGAGCTAGGAAGTCACCATTGAAGCACTCATTGTGCACTTACTTAGGAACCTCATAACATAGCCAAAACAACTCGGACTCTATGACATGCTAGGGCCATTTTGATGATTCCACACCATCCTTGCACATTGTAGGGTTTGGTTAGGAAAGAATGTTACACACACACACACACACACACACACACACACACACACACACACACACACACACACACACACACACACACACACACACACACACACACACACACACACACACACACACACACACACAACCTAAGAGTGTCCACCTTAGAGTTTTTTAATGACATTAGCATAATACCTTCTAGGGAATCACCATGGATGTGTTTTAGCATTGGCACAATATTTGGAAAGGAAGCAACTTGGAGTTATTTTGAGGATTGATATAATACATTTAAGGAAAGCATACCACCTCAAGAATGTGTATATATTACCTCAAGCATGTGTAGATCTTACCTTGAGCCTATGTAGATATTAACTTAAATCTAGATCTTGAGGGATTGACATATCTCCTACAGACCTAGGTTTGAGAAGACACAACTCTTACCTAGTCTTGCTTATTTTTCATATCTTGCTCCAAAGCTTGCTAGAGTTGTAAAGTTTCTTAACACCTTAATCTTGCAAGATGTTACATTGAGTCGCAATTTGGCATCAAAAAATCCTTAAAAGGTAGCCTAAGAATTGGTAATATTGAGCTAGGAAGTTACTATTGAAGCAGCCATTGTGCTCTTGCTCAAGAACCTTGTAATGTTTTCCCCCTCACCCGCATGAACTTAGGCCAAGAGCAGGGGGTGGGATGGACTTTGAATATTGTAACTTGAAAAAAAAACAAACATGGGAAATATCATACAACCACCATTGAATTGTGTATGCCGCAACCTTTCTGCCCATCGATTGCAATGCTTTCACCATCACCTCAATTTCATTAGCTCGATCCATGCGAATGGGATAGCCATCAAAATTATCACCTTGAAATTTCCATCACACAGTTAAATTTATATCGATGAGCAACCATTCATTCATTGCATGATAATAATGAGGCTTAGAAGCTAAGGCTATAAAAAGCCTTAGCTTAGCCTAAGCCAAAAGCTAATCTCCTTGTGTGTGTCAATTGCTACTGTCACAGAGAGAGAGAGAGAGAGAGAGAGAGAGAGAGAGAGAGAGAGAGAGAGAGAGAGAGAGAGAGAGAGAGAGAGAGAGAGAGAGAGAGAGAGAGAGAGAGAGAGAGAGAGAGAGAGAGAGAGAGAGAGAGAGAGAAGACTAAAGAAGAAGGATAAAAGAAGAAAGAAAAGAGTAGAAGGAGGAGGAAGGAAGGGGATAGAAGAAAGGAGAGAAGAAGTATAAGGAGGAGAAAAAAGAATAAAAAAGGATAGAGGAGCAATGGGAGAAGTAGGAGAAGAGAAGAAGAAGAGATAGGGAAGGAAGGGAAGAAAAGAAGAAGAAGAGGGTGGAGCAGTAAAGAGAGGGAAGAGGAGAGTTGAAAAGGAAAGAGGGTTGAGATTATTAGTACAAGAACCACTACCTTTGGTAGAACTCTATTCGCCTCAACTATAGCATCTACAAAGGTCTCCATCTCTATGTCTTGAATTAAGGTTCCCAATCATACCCTTCAAGACCAACAAATTTCGAAAGGCTAGCATATGAGATCTACAATGGCTCCAAAGAGATGGTATTCTAGAGGGGGAAGCATAGGAGTTGCAAATGGAGCTGTGAACGACGATAACACACCATCTCTCACAACACAATCCCAAGTTCCTTTCATAGGCATAATGAAACTTCTTCCAAAATTTAGATGGAAATTTTATAATTAGCATATTAAGAAAATTAAAATTTTGATGAAAAATGAATGTTGGAATGGAGTAGGGAATATTAATTTTGAAATAAAGGATAATTACATGGTACACAATGCATCAAATAGATTAAAATTACATTCAAAAAGGTGAATTAAGAAATCTACAATAAATTGTTTAGCAATATAGGGATTGTGTAATTGTATCAAAAATATTTTAGGCATGCAAACCAAGTAGTCATAGGAAAAAGTGATTAAGATAGTTAAATAGAGTTCATTAAATTGGTTATTAATTTAAAATAATCAAATGGAAGGTACTTTTTTAATATAGAGTAAAGCATGCCCATTATTAGCTATGATGAAATTATTAAGTTATGTACTTAGCTGTTAGCTAAGATAGAATTATTAAATTGTGTACTTAGCCCCGTAAGCTAGGTTGAATTTATTAAATTGCGTTCTTATCCCTTAAAAACCGAGGATAATTAGAATAAAACTCATAAAAGATTATAGTATGAAGCTCAGCCAAAGAAGCAAAAATGTAAAATCCTAAGTGATCCTCTTTCGAAAAAATTAGAAGCTTAAATTTTCCTAGGAGAAGTACTTGTCTTATTAGCTTATGTAGCCTTTAAACAAGCTCACTTTAAAGGACTCAAAGGTTGTCAATTTAGCTTCGCAGGCTAAGACAAGCCTTAGCCTTACCCTAACACATAGAAGTCTAGTAAAATAGCCAAGGCTCGTACTAAGGCAAATCGACCAACTTCAACAAGGAGCTAGATAGATTGATAATGCTCAAGGAGGCGTCCAATGGAAAGAACTGTTTGAGGGTTCAAGGAAACCTATGAAAATCTAAGACGGGGACAAACCAAGTTGGAAAAATTTACTGCTAGGTTAAATTCTACTCTATTTGCCTTTCTATTTGTGTAAAAATGGGTGGAAGCATGGTTAGGTGGTACCAAAAGGGGTGTCATTGACACTCCTTTGGTAAGTGGTATATTGTACCTTTTGGTATGGATCTTCAGGAATTATTTAGCTATTATTTTATTAAATTGTTTCAAATTTAAAGGGGGAGAAGTGCAATGAGCTATAATAGCTTCCATGTAGCTCTCAGTAAAATGAGTACACCACTCCTCTCGTGTGTGTGTGTGTGCACGTGTGTCTCTCCACGAGGTTACTTGATTGGCTAGGCTCTCGCTCAAATTTCCATTTTGCGCAACAACTATCATGCTAAAGCTTTGGTTCTCTCTCTCTCTCTCTCTCTCTCTCTCTCTCTCTCTCTCTCTCTCTCTCTCTCTCTCTCTCTCTCTCTCTCTCTCTCTCTCTCTCTCTCTCTCTCTCGCAATGGAGTTTCCTTGCTAAGAACATACTTAGGCTTCTCTTGCAACATCAAACCAAAGTAGTGGGTTTCCAAGCATGGGTATGTACGTGTTCTATTAGCCTCACTTGGAAGGAGATCAAGAACATCATGGGTAAAATTCACTACGTTAAGGGGAACTATCCTTGGTCTAATTTCAAGCAATCAATATGAAGGATTGAGAGTAATGAGAGAGTATTGAGCTATAAAGCAAAGAGCATCAGGAGAAGTTAATGAATACGAGGGCTGACCGATGTTCATTGATGACAGGCTGAAGAAGATGATATGTAAAAATACTGGAAAGAGTTGGGTTAGACAAACGGAGGGCATGGACATGGATACACAAAAAAATATATTTAAGGAGCTCCTATGACATCGTAAATTTAGGGAATT
Source organism: Lygodium microphyllum (assembly GCF_053477565.2). Classification (NCBI taxonomy): domain Eukaryota; kingdom Viridiplantae; phylum Streptophyta; class Polypodiopsida; order Schizaeales; family Lygodiaceae; genus Lygodium; species Lygodium microphyllum. The sequence goes on from NC_141144.1 coordinate 844,989, forward strand.
ATAATATGACGAAGCAAATTTTGATCAAGGATTTATGATCAACATTTAGAGTACATTGTCATAAGTGAAAATACCAAGATCAAATAATGAGCTCTTCCTAAAAAGCAATCAATGCTATTGAGCATGCTCAATAGTGAAGGACTTGCACGTAACACTAGAGCACATAGACTTGTAAGCATAGCAAAGGTAGCAAAAGCTTTGGGTACACTAACAAAATTTGATTGCAACCAAATCACGATTGCAATTGGACGATGATGGGGTTTTTCCTTTGAAGACATGCCATAGAAGACCACCTCAGATTTACATAATTACAAATGAAATCAAAGACATAGTATTCAAGTTTTGGAGTGTAGAGATGCATGTATCGCCTAATTAAAAGGATGTTTGCCAAAAGAGAATTGGACGACTAGTAGTTGTCACACATCCTATTTGCTTGCTTGATATAAATCATATTTTCTTACTTGTGATATTATTGTATTACAAATCATATCATTTGGATATAGGTTCAACCTCATCCAAATTTTCCACTTCAAGAAAGGCTAAGAACTCTTTCTATATGCTAGAAAATTAATGGATTCACCAACTAAACTTCTTTATCTCAAATATTTGAAAATTTAATGAGTAAATAATTGACTAACTTAGCTTCTTTAGAAGGCCCTTTCTCCTCAAATACTTCCTCTCATCTTGCCTTAAAATTTCATGGTGATTTTGAGATATTATTAATTTCATATGTTCTTTTTCAACCTTTTTATAGAGTAGATCATTTGACTTTGAGGAGTCAAACCATCTTCGTATCTGTCGATAATTTTCAAGCATGATTGTATGTTGGCTTTTAAAGCATTCAACTAAGAGTTTTTCCCATAACATCTACCCTTTTCTCTCTTTTCCAAGGTGGGTGGCTGAAATATTTCATCATAGGATGGTAGGCAGATTATACCTGATGAAACTTAAGATATTAAATATCCCTAATAAGATAGTTGTTTATGATAATTGATCATTACATATACAAACAAGGTATCTGTGTGTAGACTCAAAGAAACATCAAGACAAGTGACCCCCTTATCTTCCTTTCATTGCGCATTCTCTCTTGTATCATATTTGGTAATATTTTCTTTTATATTGCACACAATTAATCAAAATTTATACTAATAAGAGATTATAAAATTTTTAGAAAACAAAGAAAAAAAATGACATATTCAATTGAACCACCTTTACTATATATTTATATCACAAAAAATGCATTAATCTCAAAAATTTTATACCTTTTACCTCATTCATCATAGAATCCACAAGCCCAAGGAATTTGGGATCTTCACTCATCATTTTCTTTAAAAGAGCCATCATCTCTACTAGAAGTTGACATTTGAAACCTGCATAAACGTGGTGACTCTGAGAAAATGTATATAAATTTTGTTGAAAACATGTTAGGGCAACATAAAAAAGAACATTAATAAATATACCATCGTAATATTTTTGAGTCATATTCAAGTGAATGCCACATAATAGATATTATTTTTTTCCTTTTATTGATTATCATTGTTTTTTGTTTTTATTACATGCCATTACTTTTGTGTGGATAGACATAACCACCAACCTTTCCATTGGATCCTCTCCTCTCACCTTCCAAATATTTTCTTCCAAGTGAAACTTTGTCAATCATCTCACTTTAACTTGCTTCATTTCATAATTAGCTAACCTTGTGATTGCACATTTCAAATCATTTGGCCCACACAGTGCTGTGATAAACCACCCTTCATATAAATGAGTTCATTCTCCTCTAGCCAAGGAGGAATGCAACCAATGCAACCTATCCTTATTAAGCATAACCTTAGTCTCAGATCCTTTGTCTCATATGAAATATTTGAATTTCTATATTGAAGTGGGATCAATTTATATTATAATTTCTCTATTGTTCTAATACAATCCCATGAAAATGGCACAAAACTATTTTGCAAGGCAGTCATTCCTATAGTGATATCCACAACCAAACTTTCATGGCCACTTTCAATCATAATACATTGTCTAAGTAATGTGCACCAAAAAAGAGTCTCACTTCGCCATGACAATCGAATGAGAAAAGTGATGATATGCATGCTTTCCAATGTCCAACATTCATTATTAGCAACAGTGCTATCTTCATCACATCTCACAACTACTTTATCTCCCACTTTATAAGTTTCTACCTTGAGAAACACTTTTTTATGTTCTATTACTCATTCCACCTCTATGTTGAAATGTTGCAATAAAATCTATCTTGTAACATCAACAAGCTCTTGTTTCATTCTTTAGAGAATCACAATGAGGAAAAGAACACCACTAGCAAGAAATCTTAATGCAACATCATAGAAACAATCTCCCACAGTTTTATCTTCAACAAAATTGATCATTCTCTTCATATTCTTCATATAATTCTTTGATCAATAAAGAGAACACAAGAGGAACACCACTATGAATGGAAAAATAGCACATACTATTCATCTTCATCGTCTTCATGGCTTGCTCTCACAGTCTCTCATAGATAAATACATTGTTTGCATAGAATTGGCTATCTCTGACTCTCTCTTTCTCTCTCAATCAATAACACATCAACTCCTCAATACAATACTCAATAATCACTCATAATAATCCTTCTTTGGTCGTGGATACCCCTTCCAAAAGATGTGTCTAATATGAAAGGTCATCAAAGCCACTACAGTGACTCTTCATAGCTCACTACTGTCACTTCACTCTAGTATTCTCTTGAGTCTTTAGTAACTAATTCTTCCACTTTCTTGAGCTCTTTGAACTTATATTCACATCTTTCCAAGACTAGAAAAATTTCCCAAAGTCACATATACATTCTATAGAACACTTACAGAAGCATACGGAACAAAACAGAGGCTCTACAGAAGCTCAACAGAGGGTTACATAAGGTTAACAGAAAGCATCAGTACCACATAAATCATACTAAAACCATTGCAAACTATCAAAGACCATTCAATGAGATTTCAAAAGACCTCAACCTTCATCAATCATCAATCCATGCTTCATACAAAAGAAAATCAGCACACAAGAGAAGCTGTCGGAACCTCAACAGAACATTAGAGAGCCTCATATCTCTACTTAAAATCATCATGAGCTTCCAAAAAATAATCAATCTCATCCAAAACAGTTTGAGAAACTTCCAAAACAACTAGTCATCACTCAAAATCCATCAAAAATCAACCATTCAACCTTTAAAAACAACAAAAATTAGCCAAAAAACCAAGCCAATTCAGCATTCAACATATCCCCACACTTAATAAGGAAGCGTCCTCACGACCTAAGAAAAAGGGAATACAAGTTCATTAAAGAAGCTCAACTCGATCTTCTTTAGCATCTTCAATAAACCACCCAACCCTGTATCTAATAAAGAATAAAACAAAAGGAAAACATCTTTATCCATTAATAAATCTTATAAACAATAGAAAGCCATGAAAAATTTATAAAGGATATAAGAGGTTCTTCATCTTTGCATCTTAAGCTTTTCATCCACCATCACCATCACTTCAAATAGTCAAAAAGAGAGCTCTCAAACAAATCCAACGTTCAACCACCACGAACTCTTCACATAAAAATTAGCACATCACAAACACAAAACAACCATTTGAATGGCACCTCCAAAAGAGAGATATAGCATTAAGAAGCATAAAAGATACATCCAAAGGTATTAGTGAAGATGTTCCCTCTTGAAGGCTTGATGATTACGAAAACGATCCATGGATAAGGATTCATCTACAAAAGTTTTTGGAGGATTCTGGAAGAATTGAAGACATCACATCCTTTCTAGCAAAACAAGGTATCTGCTAGGCAGACAAAAGGCATGAAAATGTAGGACATCCAGTTGTTGGAAATAAATATTCACATTGACATTCATACATAACTTTGGAATGGTCTTTTGATCATTAAGTGAATGCCTATGCATATATGCTAGATACCAAGCAAAGTGAGCTGTCAATCTCACTGAAGGATCTAGAGATTGTGAATATCGTTGGCAAAATGGAGATAATTTTGGTACACTTGACTAGCAGTTGTCCACTCCCCTGGAATTAACTGCAAATTAATCTGCGGTCCAATAAGAGAATCAATTGAGCTCCATCCTCTTCTTCTTGGAATCTGCTGATCAAACCCTTCATACCCACTAACCAACTGAGGGGGTTGAGAAATAGAAGTGGTAGGAGATGGAAGAGGAACATATAAAAGAGGACGAAGAGATGGGTAGGCAAAATAATAAAATGAGAAGTAAGCTAAAGAAGGATTAGCTAAAAATTTAAGTGAATCGGCTAAGAAAGGTATTAACTGATAAGTATGAAAAGTGAAAGAAATATGGATAGATGGGGAAGGACAAGGCAGAGAAGGAGAAAATACTTGATCTATAATGAAAGAACAATAGGTAAAGATCGGAATTTGAGGTGCACCTTGAGGTTGGAAAAGGAGAGGTAAAATGATTATGGAGTTGGATTGATAAAGGGAAAAATAAGCATCATATTGATGGGCCGTTTGTTGATAATAGGATAAGCTAGGAATTGATGGACCTAAAGCAGATCGGTAATGGTAAGCATCAAAGAAGGATGAATCAAATAGATGGTGCTTGGAAAGATAAGCTAAAAGATCCATCTTCAGTTGGTTAATGTTCTACACATGAGTAGAGGCTTTATTCTGTCTTTGGTTTAGGACTACAGAATCAATCATTGTATGCCATAAAGTATCAGGGCAAGCAGCCACTTTGAAAGAATAGCACTAGAACATTTCATCGATCAGAAAATCCAAATGTTTGACATACAAGGTAGCTTGTAAGACCACATCCCCTACACACCAAGCTAGATCTTCATCATCTGGAATCAACAGATCACCTCTTAAATACATATAAGACATCAACATTGTATCCAAAGTCACATTGTCTTGAAAGACCATATGGACTACTTCCATCAGCAAATCAGAAGACCAGGCTCCACTCCAACCATCCTCAAGAAGAGGTAGATCCATCGTTGAGAGTTTAATATAGAAGGCCAACTTCTGCAAACTGATAGTGGACAAAAAAGAAATGGTATGGAAGAACATACTCTTGAAATTGCTCAAATGAAGACCATAATAAGTTCATCCTAGACTGAAGCCTTTTCACTTTAGCTTGGAACAAAGAGCATAAGATGGCCTATCGTTGGAGAACTACCAAGTCCACAGGGGACAAAGAAGGAACTGGATGTATGATAGGACTCTGTGAAGAAGAACATGACTGAACTAGTTGATTGTTAAGTTGATGAATTTGGATTTTGCTCTATTCTAGGATGGTATTTGCTATCTTAAGCTCCTTTGTCTGGGCAGCTAGCAAAGCTTGAAGCTCTTGAGATTCCTTCAACAATCTATCTCTTTCCTTAGTCACTTTAACCAATTGGGTGTAAGTGTCAGCCAATTGATTGTGCAAACTAGAAATTTTCATTTTTTGAGTGTCAATGTATTGATAAATATGATATATCCTAAGTCATATCCTATGGTTGTATGTATCTAAAGTAGAAGCATATGTAGAGTGTCCTTAAGTTGAGGGTATCTATCACTTTGAGGATACCACTGGGAGTAGGCTGTGAGAATGGAAGAATGAAGAGAAAGAAGAAGATGAACATGGAAAATGGTTGAGCCTCCATATCCCATGCCATCCACTCTCCGTTGCACATCTCTCCCTCTCTCTTTTCAGTTGGTATTAGAGCGTGTTCAAGAATTTGCTGTTGCTATTCATCTTCTTCAGCATCCTTACCTGAATCTGAATAGCCAATCATAACTTCCTGCTTGACATCTATGCGATTTTTGTACCAATCAATGGAAAACAAGAGTGACAATGCAATAGATGCTGATTGCAAGTCTACAAGCTTCTCAAATAAGGGAACAACTCTTAATGGGTGAGCAACTTTGCATTCTCGTTGAAGTAGCTCCACTACTAAAACATTAGACGGAGTCATAGCCATGGAAATAATGTATGAACCAAAGGAGTCTGGCGGCAACTCTGATTTAACGTGAAATGTCTCCAGGACATCATGCACCTTATCAGTTGGGCAGATCAGCACCAAATAGAGGGCATTTCCCCCCTCTCTGGTGATAGAAAACAATTGGTCAGAAGAGAAGCGACAGGAGTGATTGTTGTCAAAATTGAGGGGGAAGTTGCAACAATCAAATGAGGCACTGCCATTGCTGTTGCCATCGGTAGAGGAAGGCATGGCCTCTCTCTCTCTCTCTCTCTCTCTCTCTCTTTCTGTGTGTTTGCTACATGCTTGGGGCAGAAGGAATTTTCTGGACCAAATGCAACGACGAAAGTAAGAATAGTATAATAAGGCAAGCATAAAATATGTATCACACGGCACTGAAGGTGGATTGTGAAAGATACATATATGCCAGCTGTGTGATCGTCAGATGTACTCTTTTGCTTGATTTTGCCAAGTGCATTTTGCAATGCCAGCGCTTGGGTTTATGTAATCCACAGCTACAGCAGCTCCTCAAAAATCACTCATGTTTCTCCCCCTTAAAATGATTGAAAGAATGATATGAAACACATGATTGCTTCTAATCTGCCCCTTAATTGATTGAAGAGATGATTGAAAATCAGAGAGCAATGCAATGGTTAAGTGTATGAGGAATCAATATCAAATTAAGGCTGTGTTAGAGATCAATGGTGTGGGCAAGCTGCTGCATATAGTAGGGGTTAAAACTAGATTAGATATTGCCTCATTAGCTGCACAATTAAGCATCATTAATAGTGTGGCTCTTGGGAGGACTGAGGTTATATTAACATGGTATCAACTTGATATGTACTTCCAGATTGTCACAAAAAATTGTCGAAAAATTGCAAGAAAAATGGTCAATTTTAGACCCGTGTTTTGATGCATTTTGGGTCATACAGACATCGTTTGGGATTCAATTTGGATGTTTCTTGTTGGGAACTGAATGTATGACATGTTGGCATCATGGATGGATGCATATGATAGTTTTTGGACACATGTATGATAGTCATATTGCTGGAAGCTATATTTACATGCATTTTTGGGCTATTTTTTATGCTTTTTGGTCTCGGATTGGACCATTGATGTTCCGGATTGGGACATGTTACTGAATACCATTTGTAGGCAGTTTGTATTGCTGTTTTTTTTTGAATTTGTAGCAGCCATAATGTCTACACAGCACGGATCACTCAGATTATGGGAGACAAATTGACTAAAGACAATTATAGTGTTTGTTCTTACAGGATGGATAATTTTTTGATGGGTAGATGTCTATGGGATCTCATAACATGTGATGATGAATTTCCAAAAGTTCATGAACATCCAACTGAAGAGAAAAAGAAAGCGTACAAGGATTGGACAGGGAAGAACATGAGGTTTTACATTGGATCTCCATATGTATTTTAGAAACCTTGATTCCTCATATAAAAAAGGCAAGTACTTGTAAGGAGGCATGGGAAATCATAGAAAAAATGTGAACATGTACAAAGGCTCGTAAGATACAAATCAAGCAGAGATTACATGGTGCATGGAGAGGCAATCAGAATATTAGTGACTATGTGGCAGAAATCAAGCAAATTGCAGAAGACCTTGCGTCCATTAATGCACCTATTGATGATCATGGTTTAGTGTCAGTGACACTAAATGGACTTGGGCCAGCTTTCAAATATTTGGATACCTCTATTTCAGTTAGAGGAGGCTCTATGCCTAACTTTGAGGAGCTTATTGGATTGCTACTTACAGAAGAAATCAAGTTGGGATTGAATGCATCCAGCAGTGGCAAACATGCAGGTGGAGACAGTGTTTTCTATCACCATAGAGGTTGTGGCAGCTCATCTAGAGTGAGAGGCTCTTCACTTGGTCATGGTAATGATGGTTTTTCTCGTGGAAGAGGTAGAGCGGTCTAGTCCTTCACAAAGAGATGGCACTTGTCATTATTGTGGGTAGTTTGGTCATTTTGAGAGGGATTGATATTACAAACAGGCTGCCATGTCTAGGGGTCGTGGAAGGACCCAATATGGCCACTATGCAGACACTTATGGTGGTATAGGTTATAAACCTAGAGGTGGATCGCCTAGAGGTCACCTATAATTTGCTATGGAGCATCTCACCCTCCTCATGAGAATGACTAGTTTTTGGATTCAGGAGCTACAAACCACATGACTCATCATGTTGAGTGGTTTGATAGCAAGGAGCAGATGCAGAATGAGGAATATATTGCCACTGGTGATGAGACTTTACATAAAATTACTCATATTGTTAGTGTGTCACTTGTTACTAAAGATGGGATTGAGAATAAGCTTGGTGATGTACTTTATGTGCCCACAATAACTAAGAACTTAGCATCGGTTGGTCAAGGATTGTAGGTGAGATTCAATAAGTTTGGATGTTTCATTGAGGAGTTCCATAATGGAAGACTTGGCAGGGTGATTGCTCATGGTAGAAAGAAAGGGAGATTATTTTCTTTGGATGTAGGTACTCGAGTGCTTCAAATCTCTATGTATGTTGAGAGAGGACATGGGCAAGATAATGATGTGGAATTATGGCATAGAAGGATTGGTCATGTCAATTTTCAAAGATTGAAGCAAATGCAATCAAGACAAATAGTTCGTGGTCTATTGCATTTTGGATAGGTGAATTTTGATCATGTATGTGAGGCTTGTCAATATGGCAAGTAGTCCAGATTGCCATTTCCAAAGAGGGGCAGAATAAGTAGCTATCCTTTAGAAATGGTACATTCAAATATTTGGGGCCCATGTCAGAATGTTTCCATGAGCGGAAGATGTAGATTCTATATCACCTTCATTGATGATTTTAGCAGAATGACTTGGGTGTACTTTATGTAGCATAAAAGTGAAGCATTTGAAAAGTTTTTGGAATTTAAATCTATGGTTGAAAAGCAATTTGGATGCTACATAAAATGTTTGAGGTCAAATAATGGTGGAGAGTACATGTCATATGAGTTTTGTGACTTCTTGAGAGATCATGGTATCAAAAGGCAATTGACATGCAGGTACACACCTCAGCAAAATGGTGCGGTTGAAAGGAAGAATCGGGTCATTGCAGAGGTTGCAAGGACAATGATGAACCAAATGAACATGACATTGTCATATTGGACAAAAGCAGTGTATACTGTAGTTCACATTATGAATAGAACACCTACAGCCTTGACTCATAATATGTCACCATATGAGAAAATGTATGGCAAGACACCCACTATTGCATACTTTAGAGTCTTTGGATGTGTTTGTTATGTTCATGTTCCGGATGATTTCAGAAAGAAGATGGAACCAAAGGCTGTAAAATGCATTTTCCTTGGATATCTTGATGAGAAGAAGGGATACAAATGCTATGATTCAGTGAGTAAGGAAGTATACATAAGCAAGGATGTCAGATTCAATGAATATGAATCATGGTACAAGCCCAAAATTGGAGTGGATGTGATTCCTATGAAAGCAGTGATGATGATCGCTATGGAAGGAAAATTTCAGCAAACAACAAGGCTGAAAATCAGCATGTGGAAGATGCTTCAGGACCTCAAGAGAATGTGGAAAGCAGTGGCAGTTATAGTCCATGGAGTGGTAGGTTGAGAAGTGCACAAAGGAGTGCAGAAGTTGCGAAAGGAAATAGAACTATGGCTAAAAGTTTAGAAGATGAATCTATAGATGATGAGTATGACATTCCGCATGTTAAAACACCTGGCACTAGAAGTGCAAGAAAGTATGTTCCACCACACCCTAGATTGGTTGAGACACATGGTAGTGCACCTCAATTGAGAAGGTCAGAAAGGGTAAGGTATCCAATTGATAGATTGACTTATAATGGGTTTATGAAGATGCATTATGCATACATGGTTTCTTATGTACAACATGTGGAGCCTACTTGCTTTGAAGAAGCAGTAGAGAGCAAAGAGTGGAGAGAAGCAATGGATGAAGAGATGGATGCACTAAGGAAAAACAAGACTTGGGATTTGGTGAAATTACCTCATCATGGCAAGAAATCCATTGGATGTAAATGGGTTTATAAGGTCAAATCTAAGTCAGATGGTTCCATTGAAAGGTATAATGCAAGGCTGGTTGCAAAAGGATATGCACAAACTTATGGTTTGGACTATGAAGAAACATTCAGTCCAGTAGCTAAAATGACGACAGTGAGATCGGTAATTGCCTTGGCTTCTATCTCTAATGGTTGGAAGCTTTATCAAATGGATGTGAAAAATGTTTTTTTGAATGGAAACTTCGAAGAGGAAGTGTACATGGATCAGGCAGAGGGCTATGTAGATCCAAAATACCGACATTATGTATGCATGTTGAAGAAGGCTTTATATGGACTGAAGCAAGCACCAAGAGTATGGTGTGATAGAATCATCGAATTCTTATGCACTATGGGATTTCAGTAGAGCAAAGCTGATTATTCACTTTATGTGAGGCATACAGAAGATGATATGGTTGTTGTTGTCATCTATGTTGATGATCTCATTATTACAAGTACACTTGAGAAGGAGATTGCTGAAGTCAAGCATGGGTTACATAAAGAATTTGATATAAAGGACCTTGGTTTGTTGAGATACTTCTTGGGTATTGAGGTTATTGACACACCTCATGGTATATGGCTGATACAAAGGCAATATACATTGGAGATATTGGAAAAATATGGCATGACAAGATGCAAACCTGTTGATACACCATTGGATCAAAATGTTAAGTTGATAGAGATGATGGACCTTATGTTGAGGATGTCACCATGTTCAGAAAGATGGTTGGTAGTCTTATCTACTTGACCATTACAAGACCAGACTTGAGTTATGTTGTTGGATTGATAAGTTACTTTAAGGATATCCTTGTTCGAGAATAGTTGTCTAGAAGTAGGGAAAGAGTCTCCTCGATAGGGTAAAGAGAGAGCCTTGCCTGAACTTTTAGGCATCATTTGGAGAACTGTTCCTCTCACAGGGCTAGACCTCTTACTATAAGAGGCTAAAAACTGATCACAAGTATCAATATTGTCGGGGATGAGTGGCAATGATAGTGCGATGAACTTGGCCAAGCCTGCTTTGCCAATAAGTTCAGACTCTAGTAATAAAGAATAGTCGTGAGACACCAATGGGATGTACTAGACTAGAGGAGGAGCTTGAGGCACCATTCAGATGGATTACAACGAATGCCTACAAAACAACATGATAACCATAAATAAGAGATCGATCAGAATAGACACACATAGACGTAACTGATCGACTAACAACCTCAAGCATTGCACATCCTTAAAATTTTTTTGGCATGACCTCTGCACATATGCAACCAAAAGCTTCATGTGATGCAAGACAATCAGAGAACTTGGATCCCTGTATCAGGCAGAAAAGAAAACTATAGACCATACTCGTAATCATGTCATAGCAACCAAACCATAATACAATAACAACCCACTCGGGACATGATCAGAACTTTTGTAATCAAAGTGGACAATAGAAACAACTCGAAGGATTGCACGTACCCATCCCGCGAAGCGCATTTATTGAAAATGAGAAAAAGTGTAGTGAGAGAAATTAGTTTAATGAATGGTTTGTTTTAAGAAATTATTTAAAAATGGATGAAATTTTATTAGGTGTTAAAATTTAAAAAGAAAATAGTCTCTAAATGAAAATTCATTGATTAAAAATTAAGTGTGTGTTTAGCACTTTTTATTTAGTGAGTGCACTTGTGATGACATGTTCATTTTTAAAATAAACTTAGACGTGGTTTTGGGATAACAAAAAATGTGTGTTTGACAATTAATCGTGGTTTTGGGATAACAAAAAATAAGTAAAGTAGAAACTATAAAAATAAATACATGACAGGGGTGTTTATGCAAGAAACTGAATGTGCACGTATTAGTGGCAAGATGCAATGAGTCCAAAAAGACAAAAGCCACTAACTGAAAAATTTGTGACACCTCATTAAAAAAAAAGAAATATCAAGTCAAGGTTAGTGCGGTCGTATTTGATTTGTTTGATTGTTGTTATTGTTTGGGTATTGTTGTTTGTTTTTTTTTTGAATTTTAATGGTAAGTTTTCAGCAATCAACCTTGAGTGAAAATTGAATCATCAAGTTTCAACAATGTGTCTGTATTTATTCAGCATTTTAACTTATGTTGGAAATTTAAAATGGATTTTTCATGCATTTAGGAATTTAAATGAGCATTTTGTCCTTTTTGACTATTTGGCAAAGTACTTTTAGTTTATGGAACATTCTAGAAATATTCAAATGAGCTAGTGGGATTTTTTGAAAATTTTTGGGAATTATTTTCAAATTTTATTACTTTTTAATGAAATTTAGTCAAATTTCAATGAATTTTAAAGGATTTTGAATATTTTTAGTTTCTTGCTATTAATTTTTTGCATTACAACCAGAAAAATAATCCAAAAAACTTTCCAATTGGTCAAAGAAAATTTTAGCTATTTTTTATTTTTAATTAAATTTATATGAACTTTTTAAGTATTTATAAGTGTTTTTAGGTGCTTTCTCGGGTTTTATCGGGTTTTTGGGAAATTAAAAAAAGGAGGCACCTGGGTCTGTGTGTGAACAGACGGGCACGCACCACTGCACGGACAAGACTGGATGCGCAGTGGGGGGAAAAGGGGGGAATGGGGGGCTTAGGTAGGGGGTGGGGGGGAAAGGATGCGAATGGGGGGAAGGGGGGCTAAGGGAGGGGTGGGGGGAAAGGGGAGGAGTGGCCAACGAGGAGGAGGCGGTGGTGGCGGATTGGGCAGTGGTGGCCAAGGAGGCGGCGGTGGTGGGAGGAAGAGGAAGACAAGGGAGAAGAAGAAGAAGAAGAAGGAGGGGAGGAAGGAGGAGGAGGAGGAGGAGGAGGAGGAGGAGAAGAAGAAGAAGAAGAAGAAGAAGAAAAACAAAAAGAAGAAGAAGAAGGAGGAGGAAGAAGGGGAAGAGTAAGAAGAAGAAGAAAAAGAAGAGGGAGGAAGCGGGAGAAGAGGAAGAAGAAGAAGACGAAGAAGGAGGAGGAAGAAGAAGAAGAAGAAGAAGGAGGAGGAGGAGGAGGAGGAGGAGGAAGAGGAGAGAGAGAGAGGGGGGTCGGGGAGAGAGAAGAAGAAAGAGAGAGAAAGAAGAGGAGAAAGAAGAGGGAGCAGGGAGAGGGGGGTGGTTACGAACAGGAGAGGGGGGAATTAAAAAAAAATTTATGTTATGTTATGTTTTTTTGTTTTTTTAAAAGTTAAAAATTAGAGGGAAAAAAACAAAAACCCGTCTTGTCCTGCATGCGAATGCAGGCATGGGGGTAAAAAAAAGATTTGTAGTTCCGGGATTGAAATGGCATGTGGAGTGGATGTGCGAATGAAGAATGAACTTATAGACACGGAGATACGCGTCCAAACCCGAAAACATGGATGGCACGTGCAAAAGAGAAAAAAAAAACACAAGGCACGCAAAACACACAAAAATTAATACTAGAAAATTTGTTCGTCAAAATGAAGTACAAGAAAAAGGAAAAGTGGGGAGGACAATGTGTCAGACCGGCCTAACACTTCAAAATGCGGTTCCGACTGGGATAGGACCCGTTCACGTGGAAAAACCCACAAAAATACACCGAAAATATGACATAAAATTGAATACGGAGGGATACATAAATTCAAACCCAACGAGATGAAAAGGAAAAAGGTCCACAGTGAGGTGTCGGACTTAATGGATACGGGAAAATGCAATTCCGGGGGAGGTAAAGCACATTCGCATGGGAAAAACAATAAAAATACATTTGCTACTAGATGCGGAAATTAATTGTGGAAGATCCATGCATTGTAATATAAGACAATAAAAAGGAGAAACATTAGGATAAGTGTGGATGATAGGGCGATGAGGTTAGAACACATTTTTAGGGTTAGAAAGAGACGTTCATATGGAAAAACAAGAAAACAAAGCTTGAAAACACATATAAAAATTAATAATAAAAAATCCAAAAGTTAGAACAGGGCGGAGGAAAAAGGAATAATGGGTAGGAAGGTGAGTCGGACAAAGCTATCAAATTAGAAGAAAGTTTTGAGGAGAATAGGATAGGTTCGCATGGAAAAAGGACAAAAAGATGCATGAAAAAGACACCAAAATCTGCAAAAAAGTAATAATGAACAAACTATACCTCAAAATGACTAGCTGTAAAAAGGAAAAATGTCAAGTGGAAGGCATAGGGTAGGGTTGTCACATCCATTAGCTATTCTGAAGCAAAAAAACCACGTTCACATGGAAACATGTCATGATGATGTAAAATTCTTCAAAAATTAATAACTTGTAAACCATTGATCGGAACAGGGGGCTCTAAAAAGAAAAAGTGTACCATTCAAAGTGAAAAACAGGGTTATAAGGTTGGATGTGGGTTCGATGAATGTAGGGTACATTGTAATAAAGCATAAGTCACTTTAGTCTAGAGGAGGCTAGGGTTAAGTATAAAAGGGGGAGATGAAACTTGTGAGGTATCGTTTTGCCATTTTCAACAATACATGTTTTGAGGCTCCTTCCTCCCACCAACTAAGAGGGTGCATGCTCTTAGCCACCAAGATATGGGGTGCATACCATGTCCAATCTTGACATGAGGTGAATATTCATGTTGCAGCTTACATCTCTGATTCTCAGCCTTCTATGGCAATATTACTTCAAGCTTAGCTACCTTGGCTATGGCTATTTTACAAACATAGTGTATTTTTTGTATTTCTTGAAAGAATGATATATTTCATGAATTTCCAATTAATTGGTTGCTGTGAGAACTGGTTTATTACATTCGTACCAGAGCATGGAATTTGATCCATGGGAAGAGTCATTTTCATGGAGAATTTAGTCACACAGGGACAGGAACTAGTTAATTGGAGCACCAAGATTTGGTCACAGGGTTTGGTACAGTTCAAAGTGTGACTAGTCAGAGATCTCTACAACAAGTCGGGACTAATTTTGAAGGCTTCTTGAAGAAGATCTTGAGGAAGATGGAGGTTCTTGCCTGAAATAGCCGGACGTGGTCAAATGGAGGTCCATTTTGAGGGTTCTTGACCCTAACTGAAGTCTAAGTGGGGTTACATAGGTTAAACTGAGATTACTTTTTGGGGACAGTTTCCCTCTCTCTTCTTCCTCTCAAGCTTTTCTCCAAGAATCCATGGATTCAACTGCTGAAATCTTCTTCCAATGGCCATTTCCCCACTGAGGAGACATCAGAGCTTGATTCTTTGTGTCATAAGCTTTAGGTAGAGTAGCATATTATTCAAACTTGTTGAGCTTGATCAGCCAAGATAGTAGGAACAGTTGGCGCAAATTGCACTGATTTTCCAGCTCTTCTTCTCCACGAAATTTCAGTCTATGAAGCTTGGCTATGGCTTAAGCAAGCTTTGTCAAGGTTCCATGTCTTCAGCAAGCATACATGGTCTCTTACACTTCTTGATCATCCTTGATCATTCTTGAGCTTTCAAAACCCTGGCTATGGCAGATTCAAGATAGCAATGAATTTCTTCTGAAATTTCTTCAAAGATCAAAGGGATTTTGCTCTAACAAGTATCACGGAGCTTCTTCAACACTCAAAGGATCGACATTGATGCATTCTTGAACTTGAAGCTTCAAAGAATGGTGCCTATGGAGTCAAAACAGGGCAGCCACTTGAATTTTTAGAATTCTTGGACTTTGAAGGATGGTATCATGGGGATTTTGGTTCTTGATGCATCCTAAAGCTTCTATGCACGGGATTATATCAAGAATTTATAGTATTGCATCAATATTTCAAGAATAGGGCTTCTTCTTGTCATTGCAAGTGTATGGATAGCATATGCAAGCTTCAAAGCTTCAATGGAAGAGTTTTTTATCAGGGATTGAAGTCTTCTACCTTTGTGGATGCTCATCATTGAATTCTTTCCAAGATTCCAGCCACATTTGGGCTACAAGGGTCACTTATATCAAAATTTTGGATATTGGAGCTCTCTTGAAGTTAAATTGGAATCTATGAGCTACAATTTCATCATGGGAATTGCAATTTGAATGTATTCTTGGCTACGTCAAGCGGGAGTTTAAGAATTTCAAGTCTCATACGGGTATTGGAGCTTCCATAATCTTCCACTTTAACAATACAAGAGGTAATTCTTAATTTTGCTCTTAATCCCTTAAAAGTCGAATTGCTTAAGCCATCCATTTGTTGAAAAGGCATAATTAAGAGTAATATCATCTAAGAATTACCATTTGAATTGTATGTAGACCCAACTTAGGGCTGAATGATGTCATGCTGAATTCTTTTCATTTTACTCAATAAAAATCAATAGCCAATTATTGTTAATCCCTTCCATTTGCTTGAAAAATTGTGCTAATCCTAACCTTGAATGGCTTGTTATGATGGAATGCAATATGGCTGAAAATAAGAATAAATCGGTAAGTGGGATTATATTGTAAAGCAATGAGTCACTGCTATAGGTATTCCTTACCCATATCCATTTCAATTCTGTCATATTCCATTTTGTTCATGCATATCATGAAATGGCAAGATCTTGATTCAGCCATGCATATCATACTTTGATTGATAGAATACTAGATCTACCATATATATTCCGATTGAGAAAAAAGGTTGAAGTCGGATGAGATAGAAAGACAAAAGAGAGATGAACCTCCCTTGTTATTTAAGACTCCGCAGGGGTGCACAACTTGGCCCAGAAGGAACTTTGCACACCTTCCAGAGTTTCAGAGCCCATTTAAGTGCCCATCCTGCCGTTTTATCCCTCACCACAAGTGGTGGACCACAGAAGACCACTTGGAAAAGAGTGGATGAAGATTTGAAGACTTGGGATACCAAAGAGGGCACTTTGTGACATCATCGGGCAAATTTATCGGTCTTTCCATACAAGTACCTATCAGTTTGCAGGTGTTTACTAGATACTCACAGGTGTCTTACAGCCTATCACAGGTCTATTAATTGCTTTGAAGGTCTACAAGTTAATAGGTTGCATGAATTCTTTGGACAGGTACACAGTTCCTATTATAGAAAATTCTCTCGTGATCTGAATTGGGATATTAATAGCTTCATTCGAAGAGGAGATGCTAATCTTTCATTTGAACCAAAAATTTTAGTAATCGGACATCGGGAGCAAAAGTTATGGTCAATTTACTGATAGGGGGTCTAGTGGACTGCACCTAAACATGCTGTCTTGGATACATTGTTTGAGTTCATTCTATCCATATACCCTATTGCAAGCTAAGATATTACTAAATCTGGAATATCCCTGATATATAAGCTTCATTTGGGTCAATAAATCATCGACATTGGTGCAATACTAAGTAGGTTATTGATAGTTTTCTCCTCCACAGTCATTTTGACAACAACTATCCTTAATGGCCAAACACAAGAGAAAAGATCAGGTCATGGAGACCATTCAAGAAGATATCAGAGAATATATCAACGATCAAAACAATACTAATGAATTTCTTAATCATGATCAATAAGATGATGATGTAAGCATTAGTAATGCCCATAGTGCACAGTTGGGTAATGATGGAAATCCTTTGACTCATGATCTTTTTGAAGAGCACTTGCTTTCAAGAGAGATGCGTATGTTGAACATTGGGATGCATGATCAATATGAGCAACTTTCCAAATCCTTGGGGAAGATTGAGAATACATCAAATAAAGTGCATGAAGGTGGTCAAGTTCGTGAAAAGTGGATTTGAGGATGTAGTAGCAACTATCAAGGATTTGAAGATTCAACCCACATCTTCTACACCAAATGAACCCACTATTCATATTGAAAATACTTCAGTTCAACCATCCAATATGAAAGGAAAGGGAATTGATCAGCCTATTATGTCAATCTTTGAGAAAGGAGAGCCATCTACAATGAGGAGTACTCATTACCAGCCACCAATATCATCAAAGCACCATGCTCGTCCTCAATTCAATCCAAGACGTGAAGCTACTTATGAAGAAGAGAAGGATATAAGAAGAGAGGAGAATGAGGAGTTTTAGGGATGTGACCCCTTCTACAAATCTTTCCCCTCTCAATCTGCCATCAAGCAAAAAGAATTGGAGTTTCATGATAAGAGTGGAAGATGTGATGAAAGAAGGTCATTTCATGATATCACCAACAAAGATAAGTCATTTTATGGTCAGCCCACTAATGGACAACATAATTCTTTTGGATTGGGACAATCGAATCATGGAGGTAATAATCCTAGATCAAATTCCTTTGGAAGAGATTCTATGAATAGAGATTCTTTGAGACAATTATCTTTGGGACAGCATTCCAACAATTTTCAACCAACTTATAATTAAAGGGAGTACAAAGAGAAGATTACCATTTCCAACTTCAAGGGGGATAATGCATCTCCAATGGAGTGGGAAGAATGGGTAAACAAATTGGAGATGTACTTCATACTTTTTTCTCACCATGATGAAGCCAAGCTCTATTTTGCAGCACTCCATCTTGAAGGCTACGCACATACATGGTGGAGATATATGCAAAGAGTTGGTCACAATTTTGCTTATTGGGAGGATTTTAAGAAGGCAATGTTGGAAGTGTTTGTCTCTCCAATGGAAAAAGGAAGATTGCAAAGAAGATGGTATGGTCTTCAACAAAGGGGCATGTCCATTCGTGATTACTCTAACTTGTTCCTTAACCTTTCTATGTACATTGAAGGGATTGATGATTTGGCCAAATTAAACAAATATATCTTTGGTTTAAATTCAGCCCTCTCTTCAGATAGGTGCAATGCAGCCCAAGACAATTCATGAAGCCATTTTATATGCTGAAAGATATGGGCAGAAATATAGAAGAGATTCAATGGGAGTTTAGCCAAAAAGTGCATGGCATTTATTACCTAATCAGCTTTCAAAGATTGGAACACATTTCAGCCAGCAAAGGGATGTTTATAGGCAAGAAACCAAGGGAAATAGTAACTATAACAGTAATTACAGCAAGTTGCCTACATATCCACAATGGTCAATGGATCAAAACCAAGTGGAGGAAATGGTTGTAGACCATTGGCTGAAGCAAAACAGAGCTTTGCAAGGACTGAAAATGTACAAAAGGGATTTCAGCACAACACTTATAGCAAAGTTCTTTCAAATGAACAAATTAGAGACATGAGGGCAAAAGGGTTATGCTTCAAGTGTGGAGAAAAGTAGACACAAGACCATAGGTTGAAATGTAAATCTAAAAACATCAAGCTCAACTTTGTCATCATTGATGAGACGGATGAGGATGAAAGTGAAGAGGGGAATGTATTTCAGGTAGAAGCAAACCCTATAGTTGAAGAAATGCATGATGAAGAGGAAGGAAATAATGATGAATTTTATGATATTGTGGACAGTTTTCCTTTTGATTCGGGTGGTTTTTTATGTGCAATTTCTCATGGTGCTTGGACTGGTTGTAAAGGGGAAAATAGCCTTAGACTTGAAGGGCTGATCAATAACAAAAAAGTTCAAATTTTGATTAATACGGGTAGCACCCATAGCTTCATTAATACCAAATCTTTGCATGGGTTGAGACTGCTTCCTCAATAAATGTAAGCATCGTTGAAGTTTCAAGTTGCTAATGGAGCTTATCAATCAAGTAATGAAGTATGCCTACACACTCTTATTACCCTATCTCCTTCATGTGTTATGGAAGTGGACTTGATCACCTTGGAAATGGGTTCCATAGATATTGTCATTGGCTGTGATTGGCTGAAAACCATTGGAAAGCTTTCTTTGGATTTACAAAACATGTTGATGGAATTCCAATGGAATGGACAACCTATGATATTGAAGGGCATTGGCCAAAAGTAAATGGAACTCATCTCTAGGAAGAAGATGCATAAAGAAATCAATCCAAGGTTATGCATATTCACTATTTTTCTTATGAAAGTGGATGAAAAGTAGTCACCAAATAAGCCATCATCTTCTTCAAGACAAAAGGATCCAAGAATGGAAAAGCTATTGGAAGAATACAAAGATTTATTTCAGCAACCATCATCTTTGCCTCCAAAGAGAGAGGTAGACCATCCTATTGACTTGCTACCCAACACAAAACCCATCAACAAGCCTCCCTATCACTTGTCAAAGTTTGAAAGGGAAGAAGTGGAAAGACAAGTTAAATAATTACTGCAAATGGGTTTAATTCAGCCAAGTCAAACTCCGTTTGCCTCTCCTGTGCTTTTGGTAAAGAAGAAAGATGGATCTTTTCGTATGTGTATTGATTATAGGGAGCTTAACAAGTCCACGGTGAAGAATAGATACTCGATTCCTCGCATTGATGACCTTTTGGATGAGCTCAAATATGCAAAGGTCTTCACCAAGATTGATCTTCGTTCGGGTTATCATCAAATTCGAATGAAGGAAGGGGATGAATATAAAACAACCTTTAGGACTGAAAGAGGGTTATATCACTTCTTGGTTATGCCATTTGGGCTTTCAAATGCACTTGGTACTTTTCAAGCACTCATGAATAAGATATTACAGTCTTTCTTGTTCAAAACAGTCCTTGTATTCTTTGACGATATCCTCATCTATAGTAAATCCAAGGTTGAGCATTTGATGCATGTTCAAGAGGTCTTTGAGACATTAAGAAGACATACACTCTTTGCCAAAATGTCAAAGTGTTCTTTCATGGAAGATGAAGTGGAATACTCGGGTCACATTGTTGGAGAGCAAGGCATTCGTGTGGATCCTAACAAGGTGAAATGTGTCAAAGAGTGGCCTACTCCTATGAATTCTACTCCCTTAAGGGGTTTCCTTGGATTATCTTCATTCTATAGAAGGTTTATAAAAAATTATGCTCATATGGCGGCTCCTTTGACCAATAGGCTAAAAAAAGAAGCTTTCTTTTGGGACTCCATAGCCGACAAGAGTTTCAATGAGCTGAAATCTCTATTAGTTTCAGCACCTATTCTTGTATGGTCGGATTTCTCTAAGGAATTCATTATATGTGTGGATGCTAGTGGACGAGGAGTTGGGGTTGTTTTGTATCAAGACCATGGAGTTATAGCCTATGAAAGTTGCAAGCTTGATGACAAGGAACGTCAACTACATGTCTATAAACAAGAAATGTTAGCAATTCTGTATGCTATCAAAAAGTGGCATCACTATATGTATGGTAGCCATTTCAAAGTGAAAAGCGATCATCGTGTGCTGAAATACTTCCTTTCCCAACCAAATTTATCACCTAAACAAAGAAGGTGGTTAGCTACTCTTCAAAGCTATGATTTTGAAATATCTTACATGACTCAAAAAGATGATGTTGTGGCGGATGCTTTATCACGTATGTGGGCATGTTCTTTATCCTCAATTTCAATCATACATAAGGATTGGATTCATGACATCCAAGAAGAATATTTGCTTCATGATCAAGTGTCAAAGATGATGAAGGAATTTTAGCAAGGAAAAGGAGAAGAGTATCCCAATTTTAATTGGCACAACGGTCTTTTATGGTATCATGGTAGAGTCTACTTGACACCACAATCCTCTTTCAAAGACCGTATTTTGCATGAGATGCATTCTTCACCTTTAGCAAGTCATCATGGGCTATTCAAAACGTTTGACAACATCCATAAGAGCTTCTATTGGAAGGGAGTTTGGCAGGATGTAAAGGATTATGTAATGCAATGTCTTCCGTGTCAACAAAATAAAGACTCATCTCTTCTACCTGGCAGCTTACTTCAACCACTTCCTATTCCTCAAGGCAAGTGGATTGATATTTCTATGGATTTAATTGTGGGATTTCCTACAACTAATCATGGGTGGAATAGCATTTATGTAGTAGTTGATCGGTTGACTAAATTAGCCCATTTCATCCCTACAAAGGCTCAATTTACAACAAAGCAAGTGGCTCAACAATTTACGAAATGTATTTTCAAGCTTCATGGTTTGCCAATGAAGATTGTGTCCGATCACGACACTAAGTTTATGGGCACTTTTGGAAAATTTTGTTCTCTTCAATGGGGACTCTTTTGACTCCTAGTACCGCATATCACCCGCAAACGGATGGGCAAACTGAAAGAGTTAACAAATAGCTAGAGGTTTATTTGAGGCACTTTGGCCATGAGACACAAAATGCATGGGACCAATGGCTCCATCTTGTGGAGTTTTGTTACAACAATACTTACCATATGAGCATTGGCATGTCTTCTTTTGAAGCTTTATATGGCTACAAAGTACAAGTACCTTCCACATTGTTTCATGAAGATGTAAATCCACAAGCCCGTGAGGAGTTGGAAAAAATGGAGGTCCTTATGAAGCAATGCAAGGACAACATTCATAGAGCTCAAGAGACAATGAAGATCTATGAGGATGAGAAAAGAAGACATGTGGAGTTTGAGGAAGATGAATGGGTATTTTTAAGGGTTCCCAAGTCACGTTATACTTCTCTTAAAGGAGGACACAACAAACTTGCTCATAGGTTTTATGGCCCTTATCATATTATCAAGCGAGTTGGGGATCTTTCTTATCAACTAGACTTACCTTCCAACATAAGAATCTATAATGTCTTTCATGTGTCTCAACTTAAAAAGTATGTGGGACCTCAAATTCAAATTCTTAAAGAATTACCTCCCTTGGATGATGATGGTTTAATCATCTATGAGCCCGAGAAGATTATTGGCATGCGGGAGAAGGTTCTAAGGAACAGTATTCTTGTTAAATACCTTATCAAATGGAAAGGTTTTCCTATTGAAGAGTCTTCATGGCGACAAACATCATATTTGGAACAATTTCTATGGCTTCAGCAAAGGACAATTCATAAACAGAGCAGTAAACAGCTTGTTGTATTAAATTTCTGTGACAAAGTAAATTGTCTTATTGACTTTAAACTTCAATTTTGAAGGCATGGCTGGGTACTACATGTCATCCTCTACATTTCTATATCTCAAACATGGAAATCGGCCACTTCTAGTTCAAGATATGATCCATTTTTGTACTACAGCCTGTTTTGGACAGTGTACAGCAGCTTGTTCCATTTATGTGGTCCATCTTCATCAACTTCTATGATCTTCATCAACATGGAGCTTTATTTTAGTATGAATTCCAAATGCTTCAAGCTATCTTTGTAATCATCCTTGTGATTTGTTCCCAATTCAGCTTTGAGGACAAAGCACTTTTAGGCCGGGATGGCTTGTAATAAAGCATAAGTCACTTTAGTCTAGAGGAGGCTAGGGTTAAGTATAAAAGGGGGAGATGAAACTTGTGACGTATCTTTTTGCCATTTTCAATAATACATGTTTTGAGGCTCCTTTCTCCCACCAACTAAGAGGGTGCATGCTCTTAGCCACCAAGATATGGAGTGCATACCATGTCCCACCTTGACATGAGGTGAATATTCATGTTGCAGCTTACATATCTGATGCTCAGCCTTCCATGGCAATATTATTTCAAGCTTAGCTACCTTGGCTATGGCTATTTTGCAAACATGGTGTATTTCTTGTATTTCTTGAAAGAATGGTATATTTCATGAATTTCTAATTAATTGATTTGCTGTGAGAATTGGTTTATTACATATGTTCACATGGAAACTCATCAAATCAAGGGATAACGAGAAACAGGGGAGGAACGTTCTCAGGAGTGGGGTGAGAGAGGAGGGGTGGGTGGGAAAGGGACCCCATTAGGGTAAAATATAGCCATGTCATAGGTGCATGATTAGAATCGGGATATGCATGATATGCCTCGTAGACGTGCAAGGGTGCGTGCCCACACTTAAGACTTTAATGGGAAGGGTGAACCGAGCAATAGGGACCTAAGACTTGACATTCAACTGGATAGTGATGTCCCCACACTTAAAACATGACACTTGAAAACAGAAAAATGAATAGGGTTAGAAACACTTGGCCTGATTTTGCAGATAATCAACGGTGATTGTTGATGACACGTGCGGTATCATAGTCATCTGTAGAAGGTACCAGAGCATCTTTACAACACACATCCAACATAGTAGGGACCACGCAACAGCACCCAAGGAGGTAGCTCTGTTTGTGAAATCCATCGGTGATAATGAAGGGTTTAACATTCAGCTCACTGTCGCTCACGGAGGAGGATGAAAGAACAGTCACTCACCCCAACTCCCACATTGCTCAATGAATAATCATGGGAACCCATAACTAACACCCGATTTAGAATGGAACAAGGGGAAAATGATTTAGAGGGAGTATGCCAATGTGCACATCTAATGGTGCAAGAGTGTGTTCCAACCCGTCCAGCTCAATGCAAGGCTTGTCGGAGTCTAGTTGCTTGGGATCATCTCGCACTTATCTTATCAAGTATTTACACGTTAGGCCTAAAACATGCTTGATATATGAGAACAATTTTCTATTTTCTTCATAGCTTAGCTAAGAGCTAGTATAAGAAATTAATCATAACGATTAAAGCTAAAATGTTTTGAGATCTGTTTGATAACTACAACTTCCACCAATCCAATTCAGGGTTGGATTATCGATCAATGTAGGTAACCTATAGAACTTATGTCATGTACAGTGTTTGAACCCTTAACACATGTCTTAGCCAAAGGAAGGGAGTGTTAAGTAAATTCTACATAGAATTGCTCCTTGATCCCAAGGGGGAGAGCAAATACGTAAAGGAAAGGTTATCATGACTATTCCCGCAATGTTTGGAAAAGGATACCTTTGTTTGTGGATTGATCAAATAAGTCCTAAATGATTTTGCATTAAACTGATTGTTGGGATGTGATTTGAATGATTATTCCAAGTGCTTGTGTTTGATGGTAAATGCATGGTAGGGGTAAGTGATGACAAGTTTCCATGGGGAAATAAAGGAATGTTTTCTTGGAAGATGATATTAGGTTGATTGCTTGGATTGTGCTTGATTCTTAATTGGATTAATTAAAAAAGGATATTTTGCACAGGTAGATCATTTCCAAGGTCATGCCGTGTTTCAACCCATGAGGGCACTGCTCGATTCATAGGCCGAAGGTCGAGTGGTGAAAAGGCCGACCAAGGAAGTTGTGTCTCACTCCTAGGTCGCTTGGGGTCAGTGGAGCTCTAGACACCCCTTGCCTAGTTTGGAATGGAGTTGTAGACTACCATGAGCCCAATGTCCAGGGCATTGGAAAATCCTATTCTAGATAACAGATGGAAATTACAGTGCCATGTGATTTGGACCGAGTACTTCTGTTGGACATAGAAGGGATACATAATTTCTCTTGTATGGGCAGGAGACAAAGATTAACTTGAAGATAAGTTAGGGAATTTGTTTGAACTTGTTTGTCAAAGGATTGCTTGCTCTGTATTCGTGTTTGTGCCATAAATTATGGAAACAAACCATGTTCCCTAAAGGCTTAGTTAAGGAAGCTGATTTTAAATGTTGCTCATAAATGTGATAGGACCTAATTAGATAACTAAATAACACCCATTGAGGGAAGCGGGTGGACAGAATCCCCGACGGGTTTGTCCTACGGTAGGGTGGTCCCAGAGAACTCGGAGGCTTCTCACAAGGTTTTACTGCCATTCGATCTTTAGGCATTGCTAGGTTAGAACTCGATTCATGCTGTTTTAGGGGACCGGAATGGGACTATGCCCTATGGGTAGAGAGGTTGAGCGACACATCCCTCTCATTTCCCATTCTCTTTGAACCAAGTGTGGCATGGTTCTACTTCGGCTTGGGTATCTCTGTGTAAAGTAGGATGTCCAAGATCAATGGTAGAATGCTGTCAGGAGGCCTTGATTGCTAGAGATCCAAATTTCAGGTCGATCCTAGTGAGTTCGGCCATGAACGTTCCGTTGCGAGGCGGACTCAGGAAACCCTAGGCGACAAACCCCATGACATTCCATGCGAGTGCCCGGTGGCGTCACTTAGACTCATCTCTCGATGGAACACTAAAAACGTGCATAGGCAGTCGATAGGCAGGTACGTTACAATTCTTCATAGAATTCTTTGATCAACAAGGAGAATACAAGAGGAATACCACTATGAATGGAAAAATATCACATAATATTCATCTTCATTGTCTTTATGGCTTGCTCTCACAGTCTCTCATAGATATATACATTGTTTTGAATAGAATTGGCTATCTCCAACTCTCTCTTTCTCTGTCAATCAATAGTACATCATCTCCTCACTATAATACTCAATAATCACTCATAATACTCCTTCTTTGGTCGTGGATGCCCCTTCCAAAAGGTGTGATATGAAAGGTCACCAAAGCCACTACAGTGACTCTTCATAGCTCATTACTGTCACTTCACTGTAGTCTTCTCTTGAGTCTTCAACAACTACTTCTTCCACTTTCTTGAGATCTTTTGAACTTATATTCACATCTTTTCAAGGCTATAAAAATTTTCCAAATTCACACATACATTCTACAAAACACTTAAGAAGCATACAGAACATAACAAAACAGAAATAGAGGCTCTATAAAAGCTCAACATAGGGCTACAAAAGGTCAACAAAAAGCATCAAAACCACATAAGTCATACTAAAATCATTCCAAACTATCAAAGAACATTCAATGAGCTTTTGAAAGACCTCAACCTTCATCAATCATCAATCCATGCTTCATACAAAAGAAAATCAGAACACAACAGAAGCTAAACAGAAGCTATTAGAACATCAATAGAACCAATCAAAACCTCAAGAGAACATCACAGAGCCTCATATCTCTATTGAAAATCATCACGAGCTTCCAAAACACAATCAATCTCATCCAAAACACTTTCAAACACTTCCAAAACAACCAGTCATCACTCAAAATTCATAAAAAATCAACCATTTAGCCTTAAAAAACAACAAAAATCAGCCACAAAAAACCAAGTCAATTTAGCATTCAACATCAAAATCTGATGAGCATCATCACTAATTGTATTCATGTATCTCAACTTCTTCCCTCCTATAACTATTCCCTTCGTTACTATTGCTATTTTACATGCGCAATCATTAGTTTTTATAGAAAACCTCCATAACTCTTTCGCTCTATTAATACATGATATATGCATGAGACCTAATGCATGCTATTCTAGATATTCATCACATCTATCAAGATCCACTAAGTATACATCAAGTGGCAGGAGAGATTTGTGAAATTGTCTTATCATCCTTTGATGTTGCATAAGTTTGTTAAGCTGGTCTTTTGTTATATGAATGAATATCTATGTAAAGAAACTTCGCCTTTGATTTGCATAAGAAATTTCAATGTCTTTGTTGTTTGTTTTGATATTAACATATATTGAGACCATTTGTTCGTATATATAGCACCAAAAAGCATCATGGTTACTATGGGAGAAGAATATCATCCAAGAACTCTTCGAAACCTATAATTGATATCATAAAAAAAGATGCATTATTTAATTGAAATGTAGATATTGTAAATACATAAACAAAAGGAAAGTTAAGAAGAGTTTATATCTGTAACATGCTCTAATGGAGTTGAGTTGGATCCTAAGAGTTCTTCAGACCTTACTCTCCAAGAACCAAGCAATTCTCTCAAAGTATCTACATCTTTTCTAGACCAACCATGATCACACGCGTAGTTATAAAAAGCTTGAGCACATGTGTATTAGTCCTAAGTCATAAAAGACCTTTGTTATAAAAAGCTTTAGCAATGCCTATGAGTATTAGTTCCAAGTCATAAAAGACCTTTGGAATACCTTCAACCTTGCACATTACATATGGCAAACACCATTGTATCCACTTTTGATTTTCTTCGACCTTGTAGCTGTCATAGTATTTACTAGGATACCTTGACCAACGATCATATCATGTAGAGTATGGCATTATTTTTGTAACATGATGTGTTGTCTCATCAATTTGTGTTTTCACTCTATTGTTCATAGTCCTTATTAGAGCACATATATACTCTGAGAACAAATTTAGAGCCAAAATATGCATGCAATCATATACAAGATCCAAGGATAAATCAAAGCCATGTACATCATATAATCTCCACAAACATGATCTATTAGAAAGTCTTGAATTTTTTAATTGTTCATCTCTATCTACTTGAGTGAGGGCTCTCTCTGCCATAATCAAAGAAGCAAAAATTTCATCACTTGATTTTTTGATTCGTCTATGTTACAATTGAAACCTATTTTGATCATATAAGTAACGCTCTGATCCCTCACTTTCCAAGGTAGCTATTCCTTTGTCTCTATGACAAAAAGATTAATCACCCTCTTTAAAAGATCCAATCTTGCACTGAGCTGGATGATCGCTAGTCACCATCATTAGCATAGCACATGCAATGAATATTTTACTAAGAGAATTTCTATGTTCACCAATGTGTGTGATTGGATAATTGATATCTACATTAAATCCATCAATAAACATACTTTTCAACTCATCAATTAGTGGCTGCATGAAGACATGAAAAAGCTTGCTAGAGCTCCTAAGCACCTTTTTACAGCTAAATGGGATAAATAAAACTGGTATAACTCCAATAAAAGATCTCTTTCCAACATTGAGGATCTTGACCTCAATAACTCCACAATTCTTCTGGGTTGTCTTCGAGGCTTGAAAACCATCCCAATGTAATAATAAAGTAAAATTTCGTGGATCACCCTATTCATTAAAACCCAAAAATATTATGTATTTTAGTAATCTATATCAAAGACTATGCATAACTTTTTTTAAAAAGTTGTATGGCAATAAAGTGTACCTTGTGGAGCCTTTTGTTCTTATGTATATGAGGCCAACATGATTTACAAATAAACTTGTAGGTTTTCTATGTCTCATTCCAACCATCTACAGGTGCTGGTGACCTTTGGGAAGGAGGCCATGCTTTATATACTTGCTTGCAATGCATATTATTACATATCACTGGAAGCTCATTGTATGTTTCTAAATCCCAAAAATCTTTTTCACTCTTGCACTTTGTGCCATCCCGAAACTCATTTATCTATGAAGTACCAATTGCATTGTCCTTTGTTAACCTTTTTTTTCAAATTTCTCCACATTTTCAACAATTCATGACATAGGATTCTACTTCTAGTTAGTAGTTGTAATTGTTTAGTAATGGAGATATAGTAAAAAGAAGGACTTTCCTAAGTAGTAAATAGTCAAAACACTTTTCATAGCATTGTGGAAAATCGCACTTTAACGTCTTCCTTTCCATGGTATTAATGTTGCATTGGCATTCAAGAGTGTCTCGAGTATAATTATCTTTCTTGCTTGGTTGGTATAGCAATGGTGTATGAGAAGAACTCTCACGTCCTTGGCATATTCTGTATCACTGAGAATTAATCATACCAAGTCATGCTAACATGACATTGAGTTGCTCCCAACAAGTAGGAATACTTGTACCACATAAGTCTCCATCCCATGTATTGGGTAACTACACTAGTAGTTTGCCTAAGCTTGGAGCAAACATATTGTCTGTATGAACTTGAGAAGGTGGAAGTCCTCCCAATGATATCACCAAACAAAATTTGAAGCATCTTGTCTTGAAACTCATCCAAAGCTTGATGTTCATCCCAAAGTGCTTGCATTTGAATTAGTCTTTGAATGATTTTATCAAACAAAGATGGCTCAATATCATCCATCTGAAACATGTCATAGTATGGATCTACATCATCATCTTCAACATCATCCAAGCTATCAATCTCATGTGAGGACTCATATGGATTTTTTAATCCAACTCAATATCACACCCTTCTAGAATGTCATCCGATAATAAATCACGAGTCATGTAGACCTAGATGGGTTGTAAGAGTCTCAAATCTCTCCTCAACATTTTGGTGTCATGCATAAGTTGAAGGAGGAACCAAACTTCCACCACCACAATATATTTTGCATCTACACCATACACGTCTACATCCAAGTAATGATTGAGATAATACATGACTTCCAACACGGTTGTCATCACTCATAGTAGCATTATCTTTCAAAGAGTTTTAACTAGTTTGATAAGCCACAACAGATGGATGCATATTGTCATTCATATCTTGATGACTATGTGCATAATAAGTTTGTCTTGTAACATCCTGATAATCAATAGATTAATGTCTACACTTGTAATTACACTAATACCTCATGATACGATTCATTTTATAGCTACTTGAAATATAGAAATTTAACAAAGCTAATCAGTCCATACATTCAAACTTTATGTTAAAGGAAGAATCTTTGTAACATAAGGAAAGCATCTTCATGAACACTTAATATTACAACCCATATCATGAAGACAATACTTGTAGATATTACAATCTTTAAAGGAACTTGTGCAAGATGTGTAGTTTCTTAAGATAATCCTAGACCAATTCGTAGGACTCCATCAACTATCTTGCCCCTTCCTGACATAGTTGATGGGTTTTGAAAATGAGTAACTACACGAACCATAAGCACTAGCCAAATTATGATTAGACGAGGACACTCTGCTTTGTCCTAGCCTATTGGCATTCAATCTCACACTCAAGTGGCTACTAGGATTTCCCAAGATATTACACTTCCAAAATCAATAGGGACACAAAAATGCAAGAACCTATACAAAAATACAAACCTATTACTCCAACTCTTCTCCTTGACATCCAAAAATAGATGCCACAAATGCATGCTCAAATGAAGTAGATGGAGTAGCTACATGCTTAGATTTTTGAGCTTGTAAAGTACCAAACTTCACAAGAGACTACCACTAGTGGGCCACTAGCTAGCAAAAAGAAAAACAACATCAAGAGGAGTCCACCAAGAGCACACACTATCATCCAAATCGGCACAACAAAGTGGGTGGACCAAAGGCCTTAGAGAAGACATGCAAGAAACTAAAAAGAGGTAAAGCCAAGGCACTCAGAGAAAAGCACAAGTTGCTGGAAAACCTAGAAAAGACCCATGAGAAGTAAAGAAATTTCATCATCCAAGCAAAGAAGTGGACTCTAGAGTTCCAAACAAGATGGAAGAAAAGAAAACTACACTTCAACCAAAGTATTAGGAACTCAACAAGAAGGAAGCAGTGTTATGAGAAGAGTTTCAAAAGACACTACAAGACAAGAAGAACTCTCTATAGGTAGAATTCCAAAGAGCATTACAAGAAAAGAGAGCACCTAAAGCGAGAAACTCTAGAAAGAACTACAAGAAAAGGAGAAATCCAAGAGCCAAAAATAAATATGTGGCACAAATAAAAGAGCTACATGAGGATCTAGATACGAAAGAGAATGCCCTACATGACACCATCCTTGAGCTTCTAGAAGCAAAGTTAGACCTGAAGGAATATTGTGTGGATAATGATACATTGAGTAAACAAGCAGTTGAGTCAAACTACCTGTTGACACAAGGTAGCCTTGAGCTCTCTCAAAAATGGAAGGTCAAAGTACAACATAAGGAAAGAAAACATGAACAGCACCTGTAGGAGAGAGAACAATGGAAGATCAATTTTGACACCCTGTAGCAAACATTGACTAACCAACTATCCCAAGCTATGAGCTCTGTGGAAGGGGAAGACACCGATTGTGCAAGGAAATGTTCTTGAAGTTGTCCAATGATCTAGGCATTTCTTTGTATGAGGAATCTTAGTACAATATCTAGTTGGACATGTATAAGTACATCCTTGCCAAGCAACAAGAAATCTAATGGTGATCCTAATGAGCTCAAGGCATAGCTTGGAACTACATGTAGCAACTTGGATAGCATGAAATAGATCAAGGAATTCTTCTTAATGATAACTAAGCCAACCGGACAATACCTCATATTGTACCAATAGCAGAAGTATATGAGGATTGTGAGTTATATGCAATGGGGCTTCTAGAAGATGAGTCTTCTCCTCCTAGGTCCCCTATTGCTTTAGAACCACCAATGTCATGATGCCACCTACAAATTTTCTAGATCTAAAACCCTTTGATGATTACAAAGTGGGGCCTACTGAAGAGCAGCTTGCCACAAAAAAAGAGCCCTGTGATGTTATGGTAGAGGACCTTAAAGTGCAACCCCAAAAGTATCAAATCACCCATTTGACTTCAACTCATGAGGAATGAAGAGGAGGACAACACTGAAGAAAAGCCAAAGGAGAATCTACAGAGGTACAAGGCATAAGAAGAATCCAACAAGGAAATGGTTTTTTATTTCAAGATCAATGAGATCTATAAGTTTAAAGAGCCCCTACCCCCACAAACAATCAAAGTCCTTTTCTGAGTGGTGGGCAACATAGCAAAGAAATGGACCCAATATTTGCATATAGTATTGTGACCAAGAAGCACCTACATCTGCTTGAAGAGCATTCTCTGAAAAAGTGCTTCAATTCATGATTGATATCAAGAGATTTCCCTATAGAAATACTTCATAGTTTGGGATGTCAATGTGAAGCTATGATATTGAGCATACCTTGAGGTGCAAAGATCAAACAATCTATAAAAATATATGCTTGAAGGGATAGCTATAAGCTAGTAATCATGGTCTCATCTCAGTTAGTGCCTATCGTACTATTGATGTTGACCATATCTATTTGTATTAGTGTGCGCAGGTAGTAGTGGATGCCTTGTGTGTGTGTGTGTGTGTGTGTGCCCTACCTCCCCACATTCTATTTTGTCGCTAAGATGAATGATGTTGTCAACCCTAGCTATTTCATTAATGTTCTTTCCCATCTATTTGCCATTTGTGAATGCCTAAAAAATTTGTTGAAATTATAGTTTCTTTTAAGCTTTATTATTTTGGTGTTTTCTTTTATAAACTCTTTTATTTTGCTATAGGCAAAGTAACATGTTGTTTACATTTGGAGCACCAAATGTAATACCTTTTGAAGTGATATAGAGCTCTTATGCCTTTTTTATAAGCATGGATAAAAAAATTGTTATCTTTTAACATTGATTACTTCTATACTCTTTTGCACAACATGGCTCATCTATCCAAGCTAACACACTATGTTCTTCATCAAATCGTAGACCAAGGCAACAAAGTTGTTGTCTATGAGATGTTACGACTTCAAGCTTTTTCTATCTGTCTATGTGTGCTAACTATATGTCCAGTTGTACATAGCAAGTGTGGGACATTTAATAAGTCGGTGGTCTCTAACTTAACCATAGTTTAGTACATTGGCTAAATGACCTAGTTGTAACTATTCTACTCTACTAGTTACTTGAGGGAATAATGAAAGAAATGGGATGAGCTGACTACTCACTCTCTGTTGCTCCAAACCTACTTTGTCACTTAACATGGTATCAGAGCTATGAACCATGGAATTCTTGAGAGCTCGTAGCCTAGCATTGACATTGTAAAAGCTGGAACTTGAAGGCAAAGTTTGAAGCTATAGAGGAAAAGAAGAAATAGACAACATTGGAGAAGTATACATCAGATTTGGATCTCCTACACCTGCTAGAGCTTGTTGATGTATGCATGAGGGATCATTGGCAAGTGATAGAGCCTATCATTGAGCTCACTTGTGGTTAGTATGAGAACAATATGCAAACGTGATGCAACAAATTTGCACATGAAAAACATGAGTAGATGTGGCCATTACTAATTGACATCCACTTGCTTGAGCAATCATATGGGACATTTGAGGCATACATTAGAGCCTCTAGTGAAGAAGCATTAGCTTGCAAGTGACCAGAAGCTCGTTGACCACTAGCAGGGTAGAAAATGTGGTCTATTGAAGTTGCACCTGTTGTTCCTATAGCTATACTTGGATAGATCTAAAGGCATTCTTGATGTATAATGTATATGCATCCAATGTGACATATTACTTACTAAATGGTTGAGCATTGGCATGAGCTCATGGATTATTATGTATGTTGTAGCAAACTAATGTAAAGTACTTTGAATGTGACCAGAAAACCTGTGTAATGCAAGCTAAATACACTTGTTGTGTATGGTAACTCATAGGCAACATTGAAGTCTCCAGGCAGTAGTGATCATTGAAGAGCTTATACTTGGTGGATGCTTGACAAAGCATATGTGTTATCTCTTATGTTTTTGATCTTGGATTGGGAGTGTCAAATGCTCAGTGTTTGAAGATAATGACATGTTGAAATATGTCCAAAAGTTTTTTAGCACTTATACAAAGCACCGTTTGATCCGCCAATGATTTGGAATGATGGATATAACTATCAAGAATGCTTGATAAACGTCTATGCAATACCCATGTACACTTGGGCATGATTAAAAGGGATTAAAAATTTAGTTTTGGAAAGCATTTATAGATCTAAAAATTACAGGCTAAAATCTGTAATTTGAATGTACAATAGTTACCAGTCGAAGGTTGAAACATACTGACATCCATTTGGTACCTGTAAGACCTGAGTCATGCCATTGGAGTTGTGGATATTTTTGTGGGATATTGTGAGTATTAAATGCCTAAATTTGGACTGATTTGCTATTGGTTATAGTAGGGTATTAACTATCTTTATTACTTGGACGAATATTTACTTCCATACATGATGTACATGCACTGCAATGTGTGTAGATGGACATGTATGGATACCTACATGTAGTGGCCATTGTCTGAAATGTTGTGGGCTATGTTGAGGCATAAATGCCCTTGCTTTGACTGAGAAAAGGCTACCGATGATGCATAGGTTGCTGTTCACAGATTGCTTGTCAGTTCACTACCAATTAGTGTGTTTACATATAGAGTATGTAGTAAATGCAGTCCATACAAATAGGTTGTTATACCTAAATGTATTGCCACTTGACTTGGGATATGGTTGACATGTTTATGGACTAAAATAATCTAATTTAAATAGTGGGTTGCTACTAAAAATTGTCATTGAATTGGAAGGTTGAAATTGATTAGTTAAGAAACCTTGGTTTGCAGGAAGTTAGGCAGTGTTTACAACATGGCAAATGTAGACAGAACATATAACATAACCTAGATAATGGGTGAGAAACTTGACATAAACAACTATGCCATTTGGAAGTTCTGCATGGAGAACTTCCTGATAGGAAAAGGATATTGGAATTTGGTAAGATGAGCAGAGGATGAACCCAAATTTCCTACTACTGATAGGAATCCCACTCCAGATCAGCTAAGAGCTCATAGAGCTTGGACGAAAAGAGCACACAGGGTTCTACATTGGCTATCATTATGTATTTCAAATGCTATGGTAATGAAAATTATGAACTGCAACTTTCCAAAGGATGCATGGAATACCTTGATCAGGCACTATGGCACTACCACAAGTGCCATGAAGATATAGCTGAAGTAGAAATTCAATAATATGGAGAGAAAGGGCAGGTCTATTCAGGACTATGTCACTCAAATCAAGACCATTGTAGACCACTTAGTGTCCATTGGCACATAGGTGGAGGATGAAGACATGGTTGCAGTTGCATTAAATGGATTGGGGCCTGAATATAAATCTTTTGATACTTCCATATCTGTGCGGGCTGAAATGCCAGATTTTAGTGAGCTTGTGGCATTGCTCATTCACGAGGAAGTAAAACTGGGATTGGCTACTACTGGTTCTAGCAGCTCTAAGAGCAAGGATGCTGTCTTTTACTCGAATCAATGCGGCCGTGGCAATCGTGGTAGGGGATTTGCTCTTGACAGAGGAACACCAAAGAATATGTCTCATGGGAGTAATACCACGTAGGGTTCAAATGCACGAGGAGGTGATAATTTTAGAGCGAGGGGGAGATCTAGCCCTAGGGGCAGAGGCTCCTGGCAGCCACAACATGTCTCTGACAATCCTAACAAGGATAAGAATTGTCATTGCTATGGCAAGTACAGACACATTGCCAAGGATTGCTAGAAGAAGCAAGGCAATCAGAAGGGCAAGTAGCATGGACATTATGCACAATCAAAGACCTAGAAATATGGCATAAGAGAGAGGGGCAATTGATGCCGAAAAGATAGCTTGTTACTAGCTTACCAAAGTTTACCTACACTGATCTTGGTCATGTATGTGATGCTTATCAATTTGGTAAATAGTCACGATTGCCTTTTGTCAGGCATGTATGAAACAACACAAGATCTTTGTACTTGGTCCATTCTAATGTGTGGGGGCTAGCCCATAATGCATCTATGGGAGGCTCTAAATACTATGTGACCTTCATAGGTGACTTTAGCTGCTATACTTGGGTTTATATACTGAAAGCAAAGGATGAGGTGTTTGATGTTTTTAAGCAGTTCAAGAAGCAGGTTGAGAAAGACTTTGATTGCTACATCTCTTGTTTGAGATATGACAACGGTGGGGAGTACGTATCACATGAATTTGATAGATTTTTGGCTGAAAATGGTATTCATAGGTAGCTTACATGTAGCTACACTCCATAGCAGAATGGAGTAGCTAAACAGAAGAATAGGGTATTGATGGAAGCTGCCCGTGCTATGATGAATGAGAAGAATATGCCACTTTACTATTGGGTTGAGGATATTATGATAGCCATGTACATTTTGACAGGACTCCCACAGTAGACATTCATGATGTGACACCCTTTTAGAAGTTGCATGGCCACAAACCTGATGCTTATGTGAATATTCATGATGAAAAGAGAAGGAAGTTGGATCCAAAAGCACATAAGTGTGTCTTTATTGGTTATGCGCAGGAAAAGAAGGCATATAAATGTTTTGATCCCTCTACTTGAGAGATACTTGTGAGGAGGGATGCTATATTTGATGAGATGGCTACTTGGTATGCATCACCTATAGCAGTACCATTTGACATGCCTTCTGCTCCATACTTCTACAATTGGTTTGCAGTAGAGTATTGCATTAACAAGTCCTAGTGTTACGAATGTATCATCCCCTATATCTCCATGGATAGGGAGATTGCGAAGTTCTGGCTCATCGTCCACTGACACCACTATGTCAGTGAGGGGGAGATATGACATGATGGACAACAAAGGGAAAGAAAAAGTTTTTGATGATACACTTGGCATGATAAATTCAAGATATGACTTGGCTAATAGTCTTGAGAGTGAACTTGGTATTCCTACTGTGTATACACCTGCTACTCGATAGAGTAGGTACATTTCACCTCATGAGAGAGGGGAATCTAGTAGTGCACCATATCTTAGATGCTCACAGAGGGTTAGGTATCCTCTAGATAGACTGAATTATAGTGGTTACTCTACGAAGCATTATGCTTATATGATGAAGGTTATGGAGGTTAAAGAACCTACCACTTATGTTGAAGCAGTGATGGATAAGAATTGGTGCATAGCCATGGATGAGGAAATGGCTGCCTTGGGGCTGAAAATAGCACTTGGGATCTTGTTCCACTACCAAATGGGAAAAAGACCATTGGCTACAAATGGGTTTATAAGATTAAATGCAAGTCATATGGCAGTGTAGAGAGGTACAAAGCTAGGTTGGTCGCCAAGGGATATGCTTAGTAATATGGTCTAGACTATGAAGAAACTTTCAGCCCTGTTGCCAAGATGGCAACCATATGAACAATGATTGCATTGGCTATTGAAAAAGGCTAGAAATTGTAGCAGATGGATGTTAAGAATGCTTTCCTCAATGGTGACTTGGAAGATGATGTTTACATGGATCAACCTAAAGGGTATGCACACCCTAAGTTTCCGCACTATGTCTGTAAGCTAAAGAAAGCTTTGTATGGGCTGAAATAGGCTCCTAGAGCATGGCATGCAAGGATCAATAGTTACTTATGTAGAGTTCGGGATTCATGGTTGGTAGGGTTGCTCAAGATGTTCATGAAAAAGACAAACAAAGGATTGGTAGTGCTAGTTATTTATGTGGATGATATGATAATCACAGGTGACGATGACTTTGGAATACAGAATGTCATGAGAATGCTGAAATCTGAATTTGATATGAAGGATTTAGGTGAGCTAAAATTCTTCTTGGATATTGAGGTGATAAAGGCAGATAATGGTTTATGATTGATGCAAAAACAATATGCCATGGAGATGCTGAAAAAATATGTCATGGTTGAATGTAAATTGCTTGATATACCTCTACATCATAATGTTAAGTTAGACAGAAACACCTGGAGCTGAAATTGATGATGTCACTATGTACAGGAAAATGGTTGAAAGCTTGATCTACTTGACTATCAGAAGACTTGATTTGAGTTATGCTGATGGGCTCATAAGTTAGTTCATGCAGAAGCCCAGAAAGCCACACTTGGATGCTGTTA
This sequence comes from Lygodium microphyllum, assembly GCF_053477565.2. Taxonomy (NCBI): domain Eukaryota; kingdom Viridiplantae; phylum Streptophyta; class Polypodiopsida; order Schizaeales; family Lygodiaceae; genus Lygodium; species Lygodium microphyllum. The sequence continues at coordinate 882,919 of NC_141144.1, forward strand.
GACAGATTATGCGGCACATGTAAAGTCCACTGTAGATCATGGGTTGTTCTATGAGAAGGATAAGGCCCTAAAACTCATTGGTTACACTGATGCAGATTGGGTGGGATGCTCATACGATCGCAGGTCTACGAGTGGTTATGCCTTCAGCTTTGGAAGTGGGATGATCAGCTGGAGTAGCAAGAAGCAACTGACTATTGCATTGTCTAGTACTACTGAGGCAGAGTACAAAGGTGCTACTTTGGCAGCCTGTGAAATTGCATGGTTGCTTAAGCTGATGGCTGATTTAATAATGTAGGTGGATGCACCAGTGACTTTATTTTGTGACAATCTTAGTAGTGTACTTCTGGCAAAAAACCCAGTTTACCATGCCATAATGAAGCATATTGAGGTACACTACCATTTCATCTATGAGATGGTTCTTGTAGGCAAAGTGGATATTATGCATGTGAAGATGGATGAGAAGGTAGCATATAACTTTACCAAGTCTTTAGGTAAAGCTAAGTTCAATCAATTCTGACAGCTACTTGGTGTACAAGTGTTATCTTGAGCTTGAGGGGGAGTGTTAAGACTTCAAGCTCTATCTATCTATCTATGTGTGTGATCGAATGTCTAACTATATGCAAGTGTGGGACATTTAATAAGTCGGTGGTCTCTGACTTAACCACAGTTAGTACATCAGCTAGATGACCTAGTTGTAACTATTCTGCTCTACTAGTAACTTGAGGGAATAATGAAAGAAATGGGATGAGCTGACTACTCACTCTTTGTTGCTCCAAACCTACTATGTCATTTAACACGAGAAATTTAAAAATAGGACAAGCTCTATCGAGGAAGGAATGCACTTTGAAAACTAAATAGAAAAATCAAGTAAGAGTTTTGTGACAAGTCAAGAACAACTATCTCAAAAATCATTGCTTGACATTGAAACCTATGTTAGAAAATGTTGTAATGGTGGAGACATAAACAATAGAAAACATGGTGGGTCAACCAATATAAACACAAAGCACAAACTGGAAGATACTCTTAAAACCTATGGACAATGTGGGGTGCATAAGGAGCAACCCACCAAGGACCAACATAAAGATAGAGTTTACAAGTGTAGATTATAATTACATCTCAAATATCCATTGTAAAGGAGCTTGAGATAATATTGAAGGACTTCAAAGGAATGAAAATGCCAATGAGATATAGGTTGAGGTAGTTATAAGAGAGAGCTGTGACACATTAGTCTTGTTTGGTTGACTTAATGAGCTCGTCAATGGATTATGTGGGGAGAAGGCATATCTCTAGCACCTATTATAAGGCTTCCAATGATTCCACCAAGATGCCAAGCTGCTAAGCACTTGAAAGAATTTGGGAGGAAGTCTAATGAGAAAGGGCAAATGTTTCTCTCGCCTCAGTTCATTTGGGCAAGCAGTTATACTACCAATGAATAACAATTCATTCAATAATTGGAAATCAAAGGTGATAAGAGCTAATTACAAGGTTTGATATTATTCCTAAAGGCTTAGCTTCTAGAACATGAAAGTATCTTTTAGGGTGAGGCCGATCGGAATGGAAAACATTAAACTTATGGCCTTCATGGCCTAGCAAGTTTTGTTTTAGGATTATGAATAAAGATTTTAATGGTAAACACTTAGTCCTTGATCCATATATGGTTATTCATACTACAACGATAGATTGTAGTCAAAGGCGAGCAACTTTTTGCTCAATGAAAGAAGTTATACAAATACCGACACTTTTATCTAACAAGAGCAATAGAATATCCTGCAAACATTGGACCATTATACAACCATCTAGATCATCCCACAAATATTGGACCATTACAATCATTTACATAATCAATCAAAGCTTTGTAACCATTCAAAAGCTTGATGATTTCTCACCCATAGCAGCTCAAAAGGTATTGGTGGACGAATGTAATGTTTACATTTGCATGTCCAAGCTTATGATTGTGAGTACTATGTTTCTTAAATTCATCCATGCAAAGATGTGTATGAAAATTTATAAGGCTTTTTATCAAAACATTGCCATGTGTGAACATTGTCATGTGTAGAAGGGTTTATCTTATTTTTCCCGAAATGATATTTTTTGATGCCAACACTCTTACTTGTTATTGTGAACATAATTGATAACATAAAAATGAATTAAATGATTATATAGACTAGATTGTTGGATAGCTCTATTAGGGAACTACTTACATTTCCAATTCACATATTTTCAAAGACTTGAAAGTCTTTATACTACATAGTGAAAGCTAAAACTATAGATTGCCTATAATAGACCAAGTTGTTTGGATAATAATTTTCTTGAAGCTATTTCTAGAACTCTTTTACATGGATTTTGGAAATGTAGGTTCAATAAGTACCTTCAAGTGTATGAGATGTCTGCTTAATTTTTCTTAACTAGATCTAGACATGATCTCTACATCTCATAGATCATCATCATCCTCTAAATTTGTCACTTTTATGTCATGAAGCAAGAAGTATATACATGCAAGGAGGTCAAAGCATGAGAGAGAGAGAGAGAGAGAGAGAGAGAGAGAGAGAGAGAGAGAGAGAGAGAGAGAGAGAGAGAGAGAGAGAGAGAATCTTGCTAGATTGGCTCGATTAACATTAAAATCCTATCCTCTACTATCATCAAGTGTGACACATAAAATAAAAGATACTCATATACTTTCTCAAGCTTTTATCATATAGGAAACCCATGTGGCGATACCATATTAAAAGGGTAGTGGAGGTTTATGATACCATTTCAAAAGGGTAGTGGAGGTTGTTGTAAGTTACTTGCTTTGGTTACAAAAGGGTTGAAATAAAGGGCTATTGCATTATATTATACCAAGCATCACGGCATGCAAGCCAAAAGAAATACAAAGGGTAGATCAAAGAGGGAAGCATCCATATAGGAGGATTTAGGGAAAGAGATATGATAATATGGATGAGAAACTTCTTTTTTTAATGTGTAGCCTACATGGCATTGTTGTCGAAAGATTAGATATCATGTCTCTGTACAATGAGCATCAAAATGATGTAAAACAAATTGATCAAATATGGATCAAGGACGTATGCCATTTTCCTTTGAGCGATTTGGGATTGTGCTTAATGATCCATCAGGGCTTTGCTCTTACAACTGTTGGAGCAAGAATGTGCAAAGGAGGATAACATTACCAAGGTATACATTCATCACACTCAAACACACATATCCACGCACCTGCACACACATAAGATTACAAATATTGTGAGATTTGGCATGGAGAGTGGTGATTGAGTGGTCAAATTATTGCCTTCCCATTATATATTTGTTTTAGTTAATTTCATGAAGTTAATTGCATGTTCGTGGGATGATTCATGAGTCTAGTCCTTTCTATGATCAATAGCTTGGGGTTCATATCTTCTTTGATATTATGTGGCCTTCCAAATGCCACATATGGTTGAGAACTATTACAGAATGGTCTTATTGGAGTTTTAAGAAACTCTTACTAAGAGCATCTTGGACATTGGTGAGCTCCACATGTAGGGAGTTATTTTCTTATCCCATTCTTGATCATAGTTGACAAGTTTTCTTTGCATTGTCTTCACTATGTGTGAGACTTTGGCATTCATAGTTCTAGCATCTTATTGGTTTCTTTGTATAATTGTAATAACTCCTTACTATAGCATTTATGTAGACTATCAAGAGGGAGTGTTAAAAATATGTATGCCGCTCTATAAAGTGTATTGTGGTTTCTCTCACGAGGATTCTCATTTATATTGTTTATGTAGCTTTACATTGTCTTCTTATGAACTAAGTGCATGATCTTGTGATACTATGAGCACACACTCTCTTTCTTTAAGGGAAGAGCTTGCTTAGGAGTTGTTAACAATGGAAAATACTAGAGCAACTCTCAATCAAGCATGAACAAAGCTCTTTCCAATAAAATTTTGAATGATCCAAAGTGGAACATGCTCCTTAGAGGGTATTTTCCATGAAAAATAATGGCTATAGCTTGAAATGCTCCAAATTGGCTAGGTGACTTTGTAATAATTCATTCATTCATTACCTAGATTGTCTATTTGATTGAATGCTTTGGGCTTGGAATAGGATATATTTGTTGCTAAGGAAAATTTAAATTGGGCTATCAATTCTGAAAATGAAATCATATTTTGGAAAATTGTGGAATTACAAAAAATTAATTAGGTACCTTGTACCTTATTCTTTTCTGGTACTCTTGACGTAAAAGAAACTAGACTAAAACACATAACCTTGAAAAACCAACCCATTTGACTCAGGGATTTGATCTCTATCGAATTTCCATTATAGTACCTTGGTATTTTCAACCTCAATTAGGCTTGATTATAGGTGATATGGGTAATGTGCCCTTAAACTCTGACCTTTGGGATAATGAGAGAGTGCAACAAATTTACATATGGGAGAAAATGCAAAATTCTAACATTACCAACATGTAGTGCTACTGTACCTTTATGTAAGTTCAATATGTTTCTTTGGAGGCTAGTTATGTTGAAGTTTTCCATAGAGGTAAACTTAGTATGTTGATGCTTATTTTAGGACATTTCTCTAATGAGAAAGAGGATCCTTTTCATATTTGTTTGTGGTGTATATGCCCTAGAAATCTGTGGAAGAAGGTGCACAAATGGCACAATACAATTGGTTTCTAATTTTCATAATCATTGAGCCATGTTACAATATGGTGCTCAATATGAAATTATTGATGAATATAGTTACCTTTATAGGGATTGGTGCACCACCAATGAATAATTAGAGGAGTAAGGAGAAGAATTTTGCAAAAGTTTGGAAAAAAGTGTGATAAGCAATGTTTTATTATTGAGCGAATACTTAAATTAATCCTAATTTGTTTGATAACTAGTTTTCACAAACCATTTGTAATGTTCACAAAGTATATATTCTTGATATGGTTGTAATTCCCTAGTATGAAATGTGGGGAACCGAATTCCCTAATTGTGTGGCCTAAAATTTCCTACATTGCTTGGCAAGAAATAGGATTTCCTAGTTATATGACCTACAAATCTTTAGTTTAAGATATGGAGAATGGCATTCCCTAGTTATATATTAGAAATTCATACATTCATGCCTAAGATTCCACACCATGAGATGTGGGGACTATAATTCCCTAGTTATACTTAAGGAATCCATATATATACAAATAGGAAAAATTAGAGAATTTCCTACATCCCAAGCTTTTTCATATATTAGGAACTATTCAAAAGTTCCTTGTGTTTTGGCATGTAGGAACTTAGATAGCTCCTGTCCACTCTTAAGCTGTATTTCATTTTCAAAAAATAAAGCATAAGTGTCACATATCTTGACCATGTTAAGATGTGTGATATTCAAAACTACTTTCTTTCCTAGGGAAAGTATTCTTGCACTTCTCAAAGTACTTTTGGCCTATTGCAAATAGTGCTTTTGGTGCACAGATCGGATACTGAATGCACACGTAGTGAGCGCAGGAAGGTTCCCAAGAACAAAAGAACTCTACTTTTGCACAACGAACAAGGAAAAAAGCTTGCACGACATGAAGCAAGAGACTAATTGGGTACAATTTTCCCCCATGCCTTGTGTGAGCGCTCCACAAAGCATGCATTTGATATATTATTCATCTCCAAGCTCAAAAAATAGCCCAATTTACAATTAACATGCTTTAGCTTTTGTGTTTGCTTTTGTCCCACTAAAGAATTAAAGCTATTGGGCGCCCAAGGAATCAGGCGGTACCCAAATACAATGTCCAATACAAATATTTAAATCATGTGCCCATGCACATACAAAAATAATAAATAAATATCAAGCGCTTCAATAAATAAGTGTGTCAAAATATTGGCGCCATGCCTAAGATGCGCACCCATAAAAAATGGTAATAATTTGAATACACGCTATCCTCCAGTGCTTCCCAATGCCACCGATGTGCCTGCTCTACACATCAACTGAAGCATTCACAATTGACAAAAGTGAATACCTAGCAGCCTTCAGCTACAAAATAAATAAATTGGTTAGAACTCAATCCTAACCTTAATTTATTACGAGTGCGCACTCTAAACTCATAAACGTCTATTAATTTAAATATGTATTTTGCGAAATCACCTGCTACGAAATCACCCACTTGCACATTAAATTAACAAGATGCTTGAAAAGGACAAGCATCCCCATCGACTTTTCGCACAAGGAATCCACCTTGTATATGAGCCCCGGTAATAAAATTTTATAGAATCCACTGCAACACCTCACGGAATCCACCATGGAATATGCCTCCTGGCATCAGCTTTCTTTCTTAGGGAATGCATTTTTGGCACTACTGAAGCTACTTTCTTTCCTAGAGGGAAAGTATTTCTATAGTACTCAAAGTGCTTTTAGCCCAATGCAGAAAGTGCTTTCATTTCTAGGGAAAGCACTTTTTGCACTACTCAAAGTGCTTTTGGAATAGTACAAAACCTCTTAGGAGTTAAGAAAGATCTTTTGTTCCAAGGGAAAGTGCTTCTGCTCAATACAAAGTGCTTTCATTTCTAGGGAAGCACGTCTACACTACTCAAAGTGCTTCTACAATAGTCCAAAAGCTCTTAGGAGTCAAGAAAGATATTTTCTTCCAAGGAAAGTGCTTCTGCTCGACACAAAGTGCTTCTTTATCATGATAATAACTTTAACACATACTCAAATGTAACTAGCATAGCCATAAACCGTTTGTTGAGTCAAAAGAAAGTATATATGCATCATTAGTGGATTGGACAGTGTCCACAAGAATATATATCTGACAAGACAAGGCAAAGTACACTTGTACATAAGTATATAGTCATTACTTGACTGACAAGACAACTAATGGAGATACAATAAGGTAGTTGGGTTTAGGGCCTATGACATCTAATTTAGCAATTTGGATTGTAGTGGGTATGTTGCTTACAATTTGTTCAAACTACTCTTTCCAGCAAAGTTCTTTCCTGTGGGTGTTCGTCATCATCTTCGCAATATTCACTTTGTGCAATTGCCCTAAATCCTCTTGCTATCTCCACTTGTCAACTTGCACCCAATGTTGTCTGGACTCCATGGAATTCCACCTTTTGAATAATCAAACTCCAAGATCACAAAAAAAAACAAGTTCATTATGTCCTCACTCTGGTCTAACATTGAAGGCATCTGGTCTAACATTGAAGGCATCATGATGAAGGTGCCTGTGGGATTCCTCAACACCTTGTATAACTCGATATCCACAATCAATGTATTATCTTCATTAAACTCTTACATCAGTTCCCAAATTTTTTTTAGAATCTTAAAGAAAATGGGCTTTGTAGATGCAAAGGATTTACTAGCAATAGTGCACCCCTCTTGCCCAATAACTCCCTTGATCCGGTTCTTCGTAAGGAAAATGCAACCTTATTGAAAGCAAGCAGTGTCTTATATGTTGACGATATTTGGACTATCTCCTCCATTTTGATCTCCTCCATCTTGATCCTTCATCATACTTAATCCCTATAGAATGCATTAGGGCTCAAATCATTAAAGAAAAGCTTACAAACTAAAAATTAGGAGAAGTAAAATAGTATAAACTTGAACAATGGTGCAAGAAGGAGAATACCAAAAAGAAAGTGACAATCAACAAGATCAAGCAACATAAGGCTTTAAAAAAAGAGGACCCTTGCATTCTTAACATTAAAAGGAAATACAAGACATCACTAAGCATTATGCTCTTTTACATGCCTTGGCTTTGGGCAAATGAGAAAGCGAGGTGGGGACATGAGTGGGTGTATTACTTTTACTTTTCCTTGTTGGTGTAAAAACAAGTGAATGACACGTGTTCTTCTTAGCAACCTCCACATTCCATCCCTTTTTTTTAGGGGTGTGCTATGGTCAAGGGTCTCAATGCCATGCTTCTTGTTTTTCAATAACTGAGCTAGCACACTAAGAGTTTTATTCATTATATCATCCTGGGTCTGTTCACTGTTCTATTTAGGCTATTCCCCAACATCTACCTTTGCCAAGGACTTCACTTCATGAGCACTAGATTTCTCTCCACCATGTGTCTCTACCTTCTTTGGTTGTTCCATCTCCACTTGCGAAGTTGTCTCCTCCCATGACATTGGCACGTTCCCAAAAATATCTTTTGCTAGTTTTCTTCTATCACAGACGGAGCATCACCTTCAGCCCCTAAAGAGCTTGTAGAAGCCCTAGCTATCTTCTCATTCTTAATCCTTGCTGCATGCCTTGATCAAGCTTGTCAGAGCTAGTAGCTTTGGTTTTCTTGTGATATGTTTTGGTTTCCTACTTGAAACTGGTAGAGTCCTCCATTGCAAGCCAAAAAGTAGAACCATCACTAATATGTTTAAAAAAATGTACATGCCTAGCTTGCAGTAAGTACACCATAAAGCTTACATTTTACTTGTGCATGCCTCACAAAAACCCAATACTTTTGCAAGTTTGGATAGCAATTGTTGGTACCCTAGCTTCATGCACGTAGCCCTTGTAGATCATATAGATGTGAAGCAATAGGAATGGTATCAATGAGAGCAAGCTAGCATGTACATACCAACTACTTTTGGTGCCTTTAAGGACAAGCCACAACTAGCACATTCGCCACTGACATAAATTGCATCATGTGATGCTGATGGAACAGGTGGTGTGGGGGTAATGGTGTGCACCACCCCCCTCCTAAGCTCCTCAACAAGGAGCTCTATAAACCCAAAGTGCACGATTCATCTTTCTCTTCTACCAAAGCAATCTCATAGTTAAGCTATGCACATCATCATGGAGAGTGTGAGACACCACATAAATGCTTGTTACAAGCTTGTAGTGAGCTCCACACACTCAAAAGTGCTTTCCAATTTAACAAAGTACTTTTGGAGAAAATGGTGCTTTATGCTTGTGTTTTAAGAATGCCTTTAGAAGCTCCATTTTTGCTGATCCTCACCTTGGCCTCTAATATCATAAAAAAAGTTTCTAACAAAAAATAGACATTTTTAGGGAATAAAGTAGATAATGACAGCATTGGAAGTAATCTACGATTTTTTACTTATAACCCATGGGAGTTTACTTGCAACTTTGCTTTTGCAATGTTCTTATCTTTCTCCATTTGCTCCAAAATCGATTTTAATGAAGCATTCTCCTCCTCCAATGTTGAATTTCTTTGCGTGTTCATTACCATGTCTTTTCCCTTGTCTTTATATTGCAAATTCTCACATATGAGAAGGTATATTTTGAATGCCATGCATCAAACTTTGAACTCCCATATGTTTTGTATGTATTTGAAACATTTGAGTCCTAAGCATAGCAATTTGTCATCGTCTATGTCGTGTAGAGTTGAGTCTATGCCCATGCACACACACCACATAATCTCTGCTAGTTGTTTGATGCAAAAATCCCATATTGATTGGATTCTCACAAAACCTGTACGACAAGAGAGGTCATAAATTCTTTTAGGGAGAGACCTGATTGGTATTAGTATTTTCAAAAGGACACTATAATGCACATAGTCAAAGTAGGACTTAAAAGTAGAATCAACCTAAAATCACATAATTCAAAACACTATAGTAATTTAAATCTTCATAGTGTTCTCCTAGAGTTTAGTTAAAGCTTTATTTATCTTGAAACAATTGCAAATCTAAATGATTCTCAAAGTTATTTCCAACACCAATAATTTTCTCAAATGTTATAGATTGGTGTCACTAAGACTTTAACACACACGCACACGCACACGCACACGCACATGCACACGCACATGCACATGCACATGCACATGCACGTACACACGCACGCACCTGCGCACGTGCGCGCGCGCGCGCACACACACACACGAAACAACAACAACAACAAACCAATGCACATGTAGTTACCATTAAATTATCTTGATATCATATTTCAAGACTAATATAGTATATATAGATAGACTAAATGAAGTTCACAAAAATAAAGCTAGTATAATAATATACAACACAAAGAGAGAGAGAGAGAGAGAGAGAGAGAGAGAGAGAGAGAGAGAGAGAGAGAGAGAGAGAGAGAGAGAGAGAGAGAGAGAGAGAGAGAGAGAGAGAGAGAGAGAGAGAGAGACTCAAACGAATGCATATGCATTCAACATTAAATTTTCTTCATATGATTTACATGCAAATCTAAACACAAATCACTAAGTGCAAATTGGATATGTAAATGATTCTCAAACATTTTTTCATTATCAATTACTTTCCTAAATACAATGGATACATAGAGAGAGAGAGAGAGAGAGAGAGAGAGAGAGAGAGAGAGAGAGAGAGAGAGAGAGAGAGAGAGAGAGAGAGAGAGAGAGAGAGAGAGAGAGAGCCAAACTAATTCACATGCATTTAACATGAAATTACACAAATACTTCAATGGAGACTCAATGGAGATTCAATAATTTCGCGATGACAAAAATAATAACACGGTTATTTCTTCATAAATTGCAAGTGATAATAAAATTTTCTATAAGTGTATTAAAGATATTAGAGAATTTTTTTCTATAAATGATATTAGAGAAAATTTCAACATAGGGTATTAAAATTGCAAGACATGATAATTCTATAGAGAAAATTAAACCATACACTAAGCATTACATTGCAAGAATCAACAAAGTTTTCTCTCTAAATTGCAAGATAGGATAATCCTTTCTATAGATCAAACCTCAAGAAAGAGGCATCACATTGTACGTACCCAATACATTTTACTCAATTTAGCTTTGTCACATCAAAACTGATGCAAGATTTACAAAAAGCAAGCGTACACTATCTCAAAAAATTGGTGGTCCAAGCACTTTAAAAAAAAGCAAGACAATAGTAGCTCATAAGCTTCATCCGAGAAAGTCTTTCTCCTTAGTTGTGATAATTCATTTGATACCTCAATTGTTGCAATGAGGCATTAAACCTACTAATATTCGTTTGGAATTGCAAGAATGATAGTTGAAAGCTCCTTTGGCAAATCACAGGCTCATGGTTATCTCCAAGTCCCCAAAACGATGCCCACATATCATTCACAAACAAATTCATCAACCTACTTGTCTCAAACACAATTATCGAAAGTGCCCTTACTTCACCACCCAAACCACTCAAAACTTACTGAAACACACTCTGGGTGTGCTTTATTTCACACAAAACACCATACAAATCTTTAGTCTATTTGTGTAACTCTACTGAGTAAATGGCAAGTGTCAAACTTGTTTGCAATTCCATCAACTCATTCATCTTGGTCTCCAAACATTTAAAGTCTGAAGAGCTTGAAGTAACCTTTGTGCTTCTTCTAACCCTTACAGTTCTTGTAGATTTAACAACATGCGTTCCCTATTACTTTGCCACTTCTTTTATTTTTTGCACATTCACTCTATTAGAGTCCACATTTTGGCTACAATAAAATATTCAAACGATTATCTTTAAAAAATTGATACAACAATTTGATATAAACACAATTAGAACAACTATCTTCCATACCCATGTGAATGGCTCCAAGCAAACAAGTGTCAAAGAGATGGTGCCATGGTTGTTTGCTTTAATTCTACTGAATCCCATTGCATTCAATGGAGTAAAATGCACTATGTTTGGAACATCTTCCATGGCTTTTTTTAATTCCATGGCAACACAAAACTTTCAAGAGAGTGTAAGAGTTCAAATGTAGAAATCTCAAAGCTATTGAAAATACAATTAATAATACATTTGCAATTAAAAACCCTAAATTGAAGGTGTCCTGGCTCAAAGACAAAAGAATAGCCATCCATGAGCACATGTGTATATGGCCATGCACGAGCACATGTGTACATGATACTCACCAAAGGCTAGCCAAACATTATCTAATCCCCACCGCTCTCTCTCGTCCTCCCTCTCTCTAATAGATGTCCATTCACCCACATGTGCACACAACACTCGTTGAAGCCTTAGCAAGCATCACTCATAAACTTAAAGATATCCTAGATTCGAAAGTGAAAGAATAGACATATATTAGCTCCAACATGCATGAGTAAATGCGTACATGGCCGTGCACTACAAGGGAATGGGGAGATAGCGATGGTGGTTTGCGATGCAAAATAGCAGCGTTGCTATTTACGTCACTATTTGCATCGCAAATAGTGCCACTAAAATGCGTTAGTGATGTTATTTGTGATAGAAGTAGTGACACTAATAGAAACGCTTAGCAACACTAATTGTGATGCTAATAGTGATGCCAGTTTGAGAAAAAAAAGGATCGAAAACTCAGGAACAACATTTTTCGTACAAATTTTTGAGAGAGAGCAAGAGAGTTCATTGCCTTGAGAGAGGGAGAGGGAGAGGGAGAGGGAAAGAGAGAGAAGAGAGATCCTCATCATCGCCGCCACTGCCATCGTCATTGCCACCATACACGAAGAAAAGGGAAAAGTGTACAAGGGAAAAGAAGGGACGTTACGAAAAGGAGGCAAAAAGGAATTCATCGTGAAGCCTTTGTAGTAGGTACATTGCCTCTTCTTGATTTGTTTTTGTATTTTTTCCTTTCTTTTTTAGCTTTTCTTTGTAATGATATGCATTGAAAGAGAGAAAGGAAGAGAGGAAAGGCGAGAGGAAGAAGAAGGAAGGAAGAGGAAGAGAGAACAAGAGAGAGAAAAAGAGGAAAGGTAACAAAGAAAGAGAGGAAGAGAGAAACAAGATATAAAGGAAGAGAGAGAGAGAGAGAGAGAGAGAGAGAGAGAGAGAGAGAGAGAGAGAGAGAGAGAGAGAGAAAGAGAGAGAGAAATGAGATATGAAGGGAGGGAGAGAGAAGAATGAGTGAGAGAAACAACGAGGGGGGGAGAGAAACAAAGAGAGAGGCAACAAAAAAAGAGAAAGAGAGAAATAAAAAGAGGGAGAAGAGAAAGAGAAATGGAGAGTGAAGGAAAAGTTTGAAGAAAAGGGTGAGGTAAAGAGAGGAAGGAGAGTGAAAAGAAGAGAGAGAGAGAGGAGGGAGAAAAAGGGACAGAAAGAGGGAGAAAAAAAGAGATAGAGAGAATAATCAATAGAGAGCAAGAGAGAGGGAGAGAGCAAAAAAGAAAGAATGAGAGAATTATAGAGAATGGAATGATAGGAAAATAAAAGGAAAGGAGAAAAATAGACACAAAGAGAGGTGGGGAGAGAGGGTATTTCAATGTCATTGTTTTATAAGTTTTTCGTTTTCCATCTTTGATTTTGATTGTAATGAGATGTGTTGACTGAGCGTGGAGAGGAAAAGAGAAAGAAATAGAGAGAAGAAGAGAGGGAAAGAAAAGAAGATGTGAGAGTAGGAGGGAAGATGGGGGAGAGAAAGAAACATTGAGAGAGAGAGAGAGAGAGAGAGAGAGAGAGAGAGAGAGAGAGAGAGAGAGAGAGAGAGAGAGAGAGAGAAGGATGAAGGGAGACAAATAAAAAAAGAAAGAGAGAGAGAAAGAGAGGTGGGGAGAGAAACAAAAAAGGATGAAGGGAGGCAAATAAAAAAAGGAAAAGAGAGAGAGAGAGAGGGGTGGGGAGAGAAATAGAGAGGGGGATAGATAAAGACAGAGAGATATAGAGAGAAAAGGAATGGACAAAGAGAGATGGAAGGAGGCAAACAAATAAAGGGAAAGGGAGAGAAAGAGGAGTAAAGATTAAAATGGAGGAAGATCACCAATGTGAGGGGAGCAAAAACCTATTGTTTGCTATAACATAGACCAAATGGAAAACGATGATGGTCATGATATCCAAGATCACAAGGCATTATCTTAATCAGTGTATCTCATGTCCTTGCACTCAATGCAAGCTGGAAATTAGATGAAAGCGTTGCTTGTCCATAGAACACATACAATGCTTTGGTGAGTTTCAATCGAAGATCATTGACCAAGCGATCTCAGACTTTGAGCAAACAGCAAGAAAAGTGTGTATCAATCATGCTTTACATTCGCAAAGTAATTGAATATCATAAATATTACACGTGCCCATGAAAGTTGTACAAAGAGATGCAACCCATTAGAAGAGTTCATGGGCATGCGATGGATGGAGTGCTTGAGCCCATACACCAATTGGAGGGCACGCTGTAGACTACGCCCCCGATACCAAAGGAGTTAATGGGCCTTTTAAACCTTCCTTCATCTTGGAACCTAAGATGGAGGCAATGATTGATGCATTAATGCCCATGGATGCCAAGTCATCTGATTCACTGAGAGAAGAAACGTCTATACCATTATATGATGGGTACTGAGTATCTCTCCTAAAGACACTTCTTGTGCTCCTAAGTGTATAGGCAAAGTATGGGTGGAGCGATGTGAGTGTGACTAAGTTTTTCAGGTACATTTTACACTCCATTGATTTTTTTGACTCTATTATAAAATAAAAAATGCTTCTTATGCTCTTCAAGGGGACTTCTAATTTTTTTTCAGGTTGCTAAAGTATCATATATTACCACCTAGAAACACGATGACTGAGTCCCGTGATTATGTACAATTTGGTGTTACAAAAGCTTGGCATGGACTATAACATCATCCATGTATGTGTCAACGATTGTGTGCTATTTTGAGGAGACTATGGGACTATAGAGACATGTGAAAAGTGTGGTGCTCACAGGTATGGATAGGACTTGCAAGGGAAAACCATCCCTTAGAAGGTTCTCAGACACTTTCCACTTATATCGCATATACGTCACATGTTTCGTATGCATCAGACACATGGCGAGCTTGACAACATGGCATATACAGAATAGATCTAAAAATAGAGTCCAATGAATATCAGCAGATTCATGTGCATGGAGCCACATTGACTCCACCTTTCCCGGCTTTACACGAGAGCCAATGAATATTTGGCTCGATTTTGCTATGGATGGCATGAATCCATTTGGTCTCTGCTCAACTTCTTACAATGTGTGGCATGTAGTCCTTATTAACTACAATATCCCACCATGGATTTCTACAAAGAAAGGAAACTTGATCCTTAGCTTGTTCATTCTTGGGCACTACAAAGTCAAGAACATGGACATCTACCTCCATTCATTAGTTGATGAGCTCAAGATTTTGTGGGAGAAGGGAGTCGTTGTGGAAGACATGAGCAAGCACGATGGTCGATGGTCCACTAATATATGAGCCATTCTCATGTGGACCATACATGAATTTCTAGGATATGGGGAGTACTTAGGTAAGTGGACTTCCATTCTCGTTGGTGATATCTAACATAACTCGTTTAAGTTTGTGTTGACTAGATAGGGTGTTGTGACATGTATGGTTAGCCCAGGTTATCATGCATGTCCATTGTGTGGGCCACAGTTAGACTCCTGAAGGTCGTGAACCATGAAGAATATGTGATATTAAGGACACGCTGCTTTCTTGCATTGGAGGGTCATGAACTAAGGGAAGGTTTTCTTGGATGACCTCAAGCAGAAATGAATGTCCAAAGCTGATGCGAGTTGAAAATGCCCACAAGGAGTCACATCCAAGCGAAATGCAATGGTTCTCGATTTTCTACTACGAGGAGTTGTATTGGACTCACTTAAGATCAACCATTTGTTGGATCCCATGCATATTTTCAAGAATGTGAGCAGTTTATTATGGGACCACATTACATGAAAGAGAGACACTGTAGGGGCATGAATGGATTTGAAGGAGATAGGCAAGATGGAGACACTTTGGCCACAATCGAGTAGCATTGATGGTCTCTTGCAACTATCTCGCGTTCCTTGGGTCCTGTTTACTAAAGAATAGTGCATCGTAAAGAAAATTCTCAGGTCTATCCGCACCCTGATTGGTATAATACATTCCCTCAGGTTTGCTTTCTCTAAAGACTAACCATCTACTATTAGGGTTGAAATCCCATGATTGGTATAAGATATTTTAGGTTTGTCTTGATCTTAGTTGCAAGTACTCTAAATATTTTGCTATTTAGTGTCTACTTGATGTTCATAATGCTTCTCTATTTGTGACAGTTTGTACTACCGATCGTGATCGTGGGGTGCCTCACTCCAGAAATATGCGAGGCGATTTACAAGTTGTCAAATTTAGTGCAATGGATCTCATAAGAGGAGATCAAGACATCCTCTATTAAATCCGCAAGGCGGCCCGAGGGGTGGAGATAGTCTGTCTCTTTACATGCCCCCACGAGCATGCTCACAATACAAAGTCACCTCCTAGTGCATCTCATAGATGAAGTGGAGATTACGGGACGTCCATACATGATGGAGGTTCTTCTTAGAGTACTTCATGAAAACCTTGAAGGGCTTTGTGCGACAACAATCTCAGTCGAAAGGTAGCATGGCAACTGAAGGTTGACTAGTGTCAGAGGCATTAGTACATATTTCAGAGTGGCTACCGACGGTGGATTCAGAAAACAATATGCTATGGTCATTGAAGGACAATGATTGACTCTGACCAAAGATGTGGTGGTTGGAAATGGAGTAGAAAAAATGATGGATACTGACATGGACGAGAAAGTGAATTGTTTTTGTATGTTGCATCATGCATCCATGGAGAAGTGGCTCGCTAGGTATGAGCAACCTAGAAAAGATTGAGAAGAAGCGTGATTGAAATTTCAACGCAGTACATGTCATCGACCAATTCGATATCTTGACGACATGGAGGAGATGCCACGGTTTATGTTTATGTGGTGGTTACATGGAGCTTTGATCGCAGCTTCTCATGAAGGGGTAGAGGTCTCTACCGAGGAGTGAGAATTCTCAAGGGGATATAGTACAAAGGTGACCGCATGCTTGATTTACTGTTGTATCTAGATTTTATGTGCAACAACTAATCTAACTATTTCAGTGTATGGTACCAAAATCTACAGTAGTGCGGCGCGGTCGCACGGGTAATATTTTCGTGTTAAGCACACTGACAAAATGCGCTCCACAACGGATTGTGGTGTCATGGTAAAGTTCAAGCAAGAGAGCCAACTGCGGGCCATGGATCAAAATACCATGGTAGATGAGGTGGACTATTTTAAAAACTTGCAAAGTATTATCTCAGTGGATTACCATAGCTTCTCCGTGATCATATTTGATGTATATTTGTTTTAAGTGATATTGGAAGGAGTTGGGACAACCGATTGACGAGGTCCATCTGGATTTCTGAAAATAGATTCTGAGAAAAGATGAACGGATCTGTGGGACACATTTATCCTGTTGGGTCATTGTGAACAGGTGCATGACCTATTTTTTTAAATTTTCCATGATAGAAACAATCACAAATGTTGATTCACTCTTATATGTGATATTGAACATGTAATCTTCTATCAAAATTCCTGACAACCTCGATGGTGGTATGTTGTGTCATCAAATCCTTAGAGTGCGCATGGCTTGGAGAGTGCATAAGAGACAAGCACAAGTAACGTAGACGAAGAGACAAGAGGCCAAGAAAGTGGACTCCTCATTCTGTGGTGACCTATCTATAGACCTTCCAGTGTACACTGAGCTGTGCTAGGAGATTGACATGGGGGCATAGGCTGAGTCGTATTTGCATCTGCTTGCTCAATTTGTTGTGATGATTCACTTTTAAGGGTACATTAGTATATGTGTGTTTTACCTAAATCTTCATATTGATTATGCTAACATCATTTTCTGTTTGTGCAAGTTACCTCTATTGACGATACCCAGAGAAGAGCATGATGAGTCAAGGGATGATCAATGAGGAGTTACAGGAGATATTCACACGTATGTCTCCAGATCAGATGCTTGATTTAGAGATATGACGGACTAAGAGCTATCAGGAATATCATCAGGTTGTTCTATGAGGTCTACTTTGATATGCTCTGATGCTTTGATTTCCAGTAGATGAGGTCAATGCTCTAGATTGCTGGCCCCAGATGGACAAAGTGGTTTTGGGGGGTGCTACGGAGATGTGGATATTGTGAGCCCACGGTTGATTTCGGAGAGGGTTGCTACTCCTCGCTCTTGTACCCGGTTCCAAAGAGGGTGGCTCATGTAGGTGTTGTGGAGACACCGATGCATGTCTCCGTCTAGTCAATCCGATGGATACTTGTCACCTCCAATATTTTTTATGCCTATAGGGACATCTACTCTTGTGACTCCGGGTTTCGCTCTAGCCATCCGTAGGTGGCACCCCTATGGGTGCTACTTTGAAAGATACTACCTCTATAGGTACGCTAGATATACAAGGTCTTCTGGTTATGCTGCCTAGGAGTGTGGCTATAGGTGGGAGAGAACACACCTTAGACATACCCTAGTAGGGTATGGATATCTCGTAGATGATAGGATAGTGTTGTAATCATGAATGATGAGGGGAGGAGGGTGATGTCTCGCATGAGGGAGTTGTACTAATAAGTATTTAGGCACAACATTATAGACCATTGGAAGAATATACATGAGGGGAGCAAGGACTATGTAGTGGTGTCTTTGTATGAGGATTTTTTGGCACCTACGATGGCATAGAGGTTTTCCTGTGGGTGGATGATGGAGTATATGTATGCATACATATCATACAGACAATCAAATGCACACAAGGTAATCAAGAGTGGTGCCTCAAAGCTCAAGTAGCTAGATGCAAAGGATTGACAGAGACTCAAGGAGAAGGCCACAAATCCTCTAGGACGATGGCCATAGCAGTGGGAGGCAGCGAGGGTACAATTGGAGATAGGGATCGTACATCATCTGGGGGAGTGGCGACCATAGGACTTATTTGGAAGACTTTGTAAGTTTCTAACAATGTTATTCTATTTTCTTTGCAACACTCCATTACAAACCGTGATTCTACAAATTTGGAGACTCAATATATAGAGAGACTCAGGCACTGGGCGGAGCACAGCATCACAGAGCCGTTCCGACGGACCTTTTGGCACTGCCTATGGGACAATTGGAGGCCGAGGAGGGTATCATATTTGTTATGGCTGGTGGCACATGGAGGCTTGGCGGTGGGAAGCTGGCTTGCCCAGATGCAAAAGGAGGGAGTTTGTAAGCCCTTCACATAGTAGTCTATGGAAACCCCAAAGCATTGCCTTTGGTCGTGTGAGGCGGCACAGCTCGTGTGGAGAGGAGTATGTCGCATCCTTCACCGCATAGCACCTAGCCTTGGATGTATCTCTTGGGGAGCTTTCTGCTGGCAAGTAGTCATCCATGGCTATCACCTTCTGTATGAGGCCAGTATGCAGGATACGATATTCATTATCAAGGCAGAATCGTGCGCAGTGGCGAGTTTAGAGGCTCTACCCATCCGCCAAGTACTAGAGCCCACAACAGACCGCTTTGAGGTATGGAAAATCATAGGGAGTCTTACTGGTTGGCATACTTGGAAGGCACGGTGTTAGGTGGCTTTATCCAAGAGTGCACACTACATAATATCCTTCCCTAGAAAATCATTACTTGATAATTTGCGAAGGCCATAAGGATATAAATTTATAGTTCCTAGTTTGGAGTTCAAGATATATGGGTTCATCTTGGTACCTATACTGGTTGATAATATGATTCACTCTTCTATTGCCATAACCAAGCTCATATGATGTAATTACACATTGCAATGGTCCATCAAAGTGCCAAGAAGGAAAAGTACATCAATCTCACAAAAGCAAGCCATATTGTCACAGAACCTATAGAATTACATTGCCCTAAGGCACAACAAAATTTGCACATCGAAGGTGTCATTCATAAGAAATGGATGAATATATCGTGCCCTAGCATGATGCAACATTCTCCATTTTTGGTAATAAAACCATAACTCACACATCATATGACTCCCCAAGTTTGAAAATGTCAATGATAGAGTTTTTAATATTATTGATGTATGCATAGTGACCTCATGAATTGTAATGAGCAAAGTAGAGAATGGATTTATCTCTCAATAATGAAAGTCATGATTAAAAATTAGTATTATCATTTGGCCTTTGGCTTTTTCTCTCGAACAAAGACTCTCATTGCTTGATCTCATTGGCATGTATAAAAGGGACCCTTATGGCCCCAGGGTACACACTACACAACATCCTCCCCTCTTAAAATGTTGATATCTTCCACTCCATGTCTCAAAATGCATATCTTGAAATGTTTATTCTAATCTAATGTAGATCCTCATATTTCAAAAGTATGTGTATGATAATCGAGAAAAATGTGCAAATATAGGCACCAAAATGTGCTCAACATGAAGACATCTTTTGTAAAAATGCATTTTGCTTTTGTACCCTTTTGTCAAAAATGATGTATGAAGCAATGTAAACATATGAGTCCAAGGCTCATTAAAATATCATACTAGGAAAAGGAAAGGTCAAACACCTTTTTCCCATTCTCAAAATGAAGGGTCTTCTAGACCTTAGCCAATGTATGAAACTTGATTATATAATTCAAGAAAGGAAAAGGAGGTGGTTAGAGTAGTGGGATTTGAGGAGGTGGGAGGTTGAGGTGGTTGCACACTCTCTCTTCCTTTATCTTATCCTTTCACAGTTCATTTCCCTCTCTCCCATTTTGGCACAACTCTCATCTTTTTCATTCTTGTTTCTTTCTATCTTATGCTCCTTTGCAAGATCTCATGGATAGTGAGGAAGAGGAAGAGGGTAAGGATGGTTTTCATCTATCCATTTCTTGTGTGCCATTTCCTTGTGTGATTTGAGGATATGGTTCTTGGTGAAGAAGAAAGGATTTTTGCAGGTTTTTGTGGCTAATAGCAAGTGTGCTTGCAGCTCGTGGTTTGATTTGTGCCGTGGCAGGGTGCTGTTCATTTGGTGCACTGGTTGAGAAGATGTGGCTATGGAGCTTGTAAGAAATTCAAAGGTTTACAATCAAATTCAGGTTATGGAAAGCTTCATCTTTGGGTGCATTCTCAAGAAGAACATGAGGATTTTATTAACGAGAAGATATAGAAGAAGATGCGGGTTGCTAAGCCCCTATTCTACTCCACCAATTTTTCCTTGTAAATTATTACGGTTTTTTAAAAAAACATATTGTATGTACTTCCCTCCTTCCTCCTTTGTCACCTCGTGCGAACCCTCTTTTCTGCCTCTCAATCTCCACCATTTGATCACATCCCCTATCCCTAGTCTCTGTGTTTCCTTGCCTTCTTCCTTTCCGAGCCCGCCTCCCCTCCGTTCATCCCAATCCACCCTCGCTAACTGCTACTCTCCCTACCCCAACAACTACCTTTGTTGATTGGTGCCAGCTCTCTATCGCCAGCCCTTCCACCCATTACTCATTTTTGTATCCCCGTTCTCTCTCAATGCTTGCGTACGTTTCATTCTCCCATATCCCATGCTGCAGCACCACATGAAGACCTCATGCGTGTACGTGCCATGAGTCAGGTCTTTTAGTGTAGTAGCCCTCCATGAACTCCTAGTGCCGACACTCTTCAACGACGGATCCATCCTTCCTACTGGCAAGATCGACGTCCCAAATCTTCTATGTTTGACATGGCGGTTGCAACAATCAGGAATCCTCATCTCCACCTCCTCATATCCATTAGGTGGCAAGGCGTGAACTTATCCAGATTCTTGCAATCATTTTTTAAAAAAAACTTTAACCTTTGACCTTAACAACCCTCTAGATTTATGAATATTTATCCTTGTTTATGGTTGTTCATGTGCACATCTCGTTTCATCTTGACTTCATTCTTCTCTTACCAACATTACCCCCTTCAATATGCACACCATTTTCCATTGTCTTTGCCTTTTAATAAATTTTAGTTTTTTTCATTTATGTGTTTGTAATAAAACTTGCCTTTCTTTTCCTATTCAACATGAACTAGGTGGAGTGCAAGATTGAAAAATCTTTAGTGAGGGCATGTTTTCTTGTGATATCCTTTCTGGGTTTTACTTTTTGTGCTTCACGGTGTGGTTTTTCTTTCAACCTAAGGTTGAGTGTGATGAGATCCTTGTGTCCAAATCAATGAAAAGCCCTATCATTTGTTATCTGCTTGTGATTTTCATTTGCTATGCTTGTTACCTAGGCTTTACCACCTAGATGTGTGATTTTTTTTCTTTTGTGTTTATCTATTCCATTTGAATTCCCTCATCCAAGGACAACAAAGACAATCTAGAAGATCAAAGAAAGAAAAAAGATGAAGATGAAGATTTTTGTTAGAGCTGATCGTGGTTCTTATCCAATTTGTTTGCGGGGACGCTTCACACTTAAGCATGGGAGGAATGATAACCGAGAAATATGTGCAAATATAGGCACCAAAATGTGCTCAACATGAAGACATCTTTTGTAAAAGTACATTATGCTTTTGTACCCTTTTGTCAAAAATGATGTATGAAGCAATGTAAACATATGAGTCCAAGGCTCATTAAAATATCATGCTAGGAAAAGGAAAGGTCAAACACCTTTTTCCCATTCTCAAAATGAAGGGTCTTCTAGACCTTAGCCAATGTATGAAACTTGATTATATAATTCAAGAAAGGAAAAGGAGGTGGTTAAAGTCGTGGGATTTGAGGAGGTGGGAGGTTGAGGTGGTTGCAGCCTCTCTCTTCCTTTATCTTCTCCTTTCACAGTTCATTTCCCTCTCTCCCATTTTGGCACAACTCTCATCTTTTTCATTTTTGTTTCTTTCTATCTTATGTTCCTTTGCAAGATCTCATGGATAGTGAGGAAGAGGAAGAGGGTGAGGATGGTTTTCATCTATCCATTTCTTGTGTGCCATTTCCTTGTGTGTTTTGAGGATATGGTTCTTGGTGAAGAAGAAAGGTTTTTTGTAGGTTTTTGTGGCTAGCAAGTGTGCTTGCAGCCTCTACCTAGTTGGTTCGTGGTTCAATTTGTGCAGTGGCAAGGTGCTCTTCAATGTATGGGTGTTATCTATACAAATTAAATGTTGAAAAATCTTGTATTTCAAAATCTTGGGGGGAGAGAGAGAGAGAGAGAGAGAGAGAGAGAGAGAGAGAGAGAGAGAGAGTATTCCTATTCTCTTTTTAGTTTTCAAAAACCAATGATACATTAAACATATCTAAAAATGGAAGGAGAGAAAGTGTGCATGTGTGTGAGTGAGCAAGTGAGAGAGAGAGTCTTTTCTTTTCTATTTAAATCAAACAAACGTTGAAAACTTTTCCACATAATTATATTGGATGCTAGAAATGCATGTCTTAAAAGGGGGGAGAGAGAGCGAGAGAGAGAGAGAGAGAGAGAGAGAGAGAGAGAGAGAGAGAGAGAGAGAGAGAGAGAGAGAGAGAGATGTATTATCCAATAATAATAATCTAACAAATATCCTCTCTCTCTCTCTCTAACTAATAACATTGATAAAACCAATCTATATTAATAAGTTAACAAATACGTTCTCTCTCTCTCTCTCTATATATATATATATAACCAACCGACTAACTACCCAACTTACTAACAAAACTAGTACGAACATAAACATAAACCAATACTTAACTTACCTGCTAACAATTAAACATAAACATAAACAAAAGCAACTTACTAATGTAAACAAAACTAGCTTACTAACTTATTAACAAAACTAATCACAAATAACAATTAATTAATTAATTAATAATTGATCAATAAATTCTCTCTCTCTCATGCTTGACTCATTAATTAATAAAATAACATTATATATTATTATTAACATAAAATTAATAATGATTTATTTAATCATAAATTTTTCATTCTTTCTCTCCCCCATATCTAGAGAGAGAGAGAGAGAGAGAGAGAGAGAGAGAGAGAAAGAGAAATAAACAAGTAATAATTAAAAATTAATGTCAATAAAATCAAATAATTAATAATTAATAACACATGTGTGAAGAGAGAGAGAGAGAGAGAAAGTAAATAATTAATAATTATTTCTCTCAATTATTAATTAATAATACTAATTAATAGATTCTCTCTCTCCCCCATTCTTGACTAATAAATTAATTATTTCTCCCTGCACCCATGCTATTGGGTCTCTCTCTCTCCTTCTTTTCCTCTCTCTCCCCACTCTATCGTCGTCGGCACCCTGTGGCCCCATTGAATAGGCACTTGTGCTTATGTGGAACCACCTACCTCTACACTGCCCCTTGTAGCCTCTGCACCTCCTACTACTTGCCATCTTTGCGCCTCCTACCTACTACTACTGCCTACACTTGCCAAAAGTGCTTGTGCTCTGCCGCTTTCTCTCTAACACGAACACACTCTAACACCCAATCTTCCCATGCTCCACGTGAATTTTCCGACATGCTCAAGCGAGGGTGAGGAGGGGGCTCTAATAACATCTATCTAAGGTTGGGTTCAGACAAGCGGCCAGCAAAGATATATCAAAGGGGTGTGCTTTTGATGTGGCATCTCCCAAATGGTTGAGGTTTCCCTTCTCTTTCCATAAGGCCTACCCTCTTTCTAATGATCCCTCCCCTTTGGAAGAGCCCTGGCACTAAGGCTGGGTTCAGATGGAGGTGGCAACACTGCAAACCAGGACCAACTTTCTGCGTCCTTTGTGTGAACAATAAAGCCGGAGGCACAATGTGCTACAAGAAGGTAAATAGAGGTTTTTTCTTAGTGCCAATGCTCTTTCAGGGGGAGGGTCAGTAGAAAGAGGGTAGGTCTGGCAGAAAGAGAAGGGAAGTCTCAACCATTTGGGAGATGCCACATCAAAAGCACACCCCTTTGTACATCTATGTTGCTGCTCGTCTGAACCTAGCCTAAGAACAAACCTCTCTTTACCTTCTTGTAGCACATTGTGCCTCCGACTTTATTGTTCACACAAAGGAGGTGGAAGGTTGGTCTTGGTTTGCAGTGCTGCATGCCACCTCCATCTTAACCCAGCCTAATCTATACTACTGCCTGTTGTCGATGACCAACCTGACTACTGCCATGAGAGAGAGAGAGAGGGACCAACCTGATGACTAACTGAAGCTTGAGAGAGGAAGACGATGAAGACCAACGTGACACATTGGCCTAACTATAGTACCACTCAGTTCCAAAAGCGAAGGGATCAAAATGAGAAAGAAACAAAGAACCAAGATGAGACGAGAAGAGAGAGAGATAGGACAACATACATTAAAGTGGCTTGAAGTGGCCTCAATCATCATGAATTATCTCCTCTAATCAACACCTCTTCAAATTTGAATTCAAAATAAGGCTTGGGGGAGGCTTGGGAACAAGAAGATGTTTGGGATAAAAATAGAGGTTTGGGAGATCACCAAACCAAGAGAAAAAATAAAGAAGTAGTATAGATATCCCATATCTAATCCTTTCCAAACACACATACACACATATATTGAGATGGGAAAACTAAGTTGGGGTATTACCATTACTCCACCAATAGTATTACAAGTTTGAGCAAACATGGTCTCTGTTATCTCTATCCCCCCAAGCGTATCGTCTTTGATGTGGTTGATTGTGCATAAGGCCTTATGGACCAATGAAAGGGTTGCCAAAATAGGAAGATGTGATGGTGTTTGGCATAGATGTTATAAACAACAAGTGTGAGGTGCCTCCTCCAACAGACCTGGAGGAGTCCTCTAGTAGTCGACCGAAATTCATATCCATGCACATCACCATCCCGTCTCCCCATGGAAAACCTTGGACTTAGTTGAACATGGGAATCTCAATTCTACTTCATAGGGGAAGCGTGGACAAGTCACCCCTAACGGGATTCCAACGCCCACCTAAGAAATACCACTTTATAATCAATCAAAGGCAGGAGTGAGGTTAACACTGCACTTATAGAGTGATACAAAACCGTCTTTCCGTAGAAAGACACTGTCCAGCCTAGGATAGGACCTTCCAATCCCTCAGGATTAGGCTGTATGTGATCGCACTCTATCTACGGTGGTCAATAGGGAAATTTACTGGTTCACAGTCCCTCTAATCTTCCTTGAGTCTCAGGAGCCATCCTACATAATAGGGGCACTTACCACTCAGCCCTTTGTGCTCTCAGGTGCTCAAGTGATCAAATCAAAACACCTACCTCTGTGGGGAGCGTAGGACCCCCACCCATAGGTGAGTTTTTTCACACTCCGTAGAGTGTAAGGGAGCATTGGGTTGGGGACCCCAATGTCCCAAACCACCACAATCCACAATTCATCCGGCTGTGCAAGCCCATAAGAGCCATAATTCATAATTCACAAATCCAAAAGAAATCATAACCATAAGACATTTAAACATAGTTGTCAATGCGATGCATAGAATCTATCCTCTTCTCATCAATTTCCATGTTCCTTCCTAAAAAGCACTTGATAATACTAACGTGCTTTTACAAGTCTAAGTAAGTTCTAACTAATCGTGATCCATATCTTAGGTAATAACCTGATTATCTCTGTTTGGCCATCCATCGTGACTATGGTTTATAGCCGCAACCTCGATTTGTTGTGGGATGGATACTTCTTCAGTTTGAATGGGTTTGGGGTTAACTTCTGCTTGTGCTTCAGCATCTTGTTGAGTTTCGTTAGCAATAGCGGTAGCCACTTCCTCATGTTGGGGAGGTCTTTGAGTGTAAATTCACTCAGCATCTCGACATCTCTTGGGAGCCATGGAAGAAGCTTGATGGGTTTGAGCAACGCTTCCATGTAGGGGTGGAGAGAGAGAGAGAGAGAAAGAGAGGCTCGACTGATTGCAGCAGAGCTTCATCGTGTCAATAGCAGTAGAGAGACATCTACATGGGTCATTGTGTGTCTATGTATGTTTTTGATATGACGCTCTATCCCTATTTATATAGTAATTAGGGGGGAGGAGTAAAGAGAGGGCGCCTTTTCACTAGAGTCTCGATCATTGATTATGCTCTTTGGCAATCCATGTATCCTAAATACTTCTTTGATAAAGACTCGAGCAATGTCAAATGACTTATAGGTTGTTTTGACTGGGATTGAGTGTGCAACTTTTGTCAATCTATCAACCATTACCATGATGGAGTCATATCCACCCGCAGTAGTAGGTAATCCAACAACAAAGTCCATACTTATTGACTCCCATTTCATTTGTGGAATGTCCAAGGGTTGTCACTCTCCAAGCATCTTGATTCTTTCTGCCTTGACTCTTTGACAAGTCAAGCACTAAGTTATATACTTTAATACATCCCTTTTTAACCATGGCCAGTGACAGCTCTTACAAACCGCGTTGAGTGTCTTGGCATACCCTGGATGTCCTGCAATGGGGTTGCCATGTGCTTCCCATAAGATCTTGGCCTTCACTTTTGGTCTTTTTGGGATACAAAGGTGGTCATGATAATATAGACAACCATTGCTAGCACAATAATTCTTAATCCTAGACCTTTCTTTGTTAGAGATTTCCCCTTGAAGTACCTTATCCATGAGTCCTTCATATTCTTTATCTTGAGAAATAGCTTGGCGCGTACAAGCTCAAGTACAGGGTTATCAGGTACAGATACGGTTCTTAAGCTTTGAACTTCTACAATGCTATTAAGAAAGGCTTTTCAGCTTAATGCATCTGCAACAACATTGTTCTTTCCTAGATGATATTTGATTTTAAAATCAAATTCTTGCAGTATCTCTATCCATATTCTCTGCCTCATGTTTTGGTCAGTTTGGGTGAAGATACACTTAAGAATTTTATGATCTATTACTAAAGTGAATTCCCTTCATGTCTCCATAGTTTCAAGGCATGGATTATTGCGAGTAACTCAAGGTCATGAGTGGCATAGTTGCATTCATAGGGTTTTAATTTTTTGAAAGTATAGGCCACTGGTCTTCCTTCTTGTACTAGCACCCCACCGATTGTGAGTCCACTTGCATCAATGATAACTTCAAATGGTTGATTGAAGTCAGAGAGTTTTAATACAAGTGCAATGGTTACAACTTCTTTAAGCTTATCAAAGCTTTCTTGATGCTCATTAGTCCAAATGATTATTGTATTTTTCTTCAAAAGATTTGTCAAGGGTGCATCAATGAGAGAATAATCCTTGATGAAGATTCGGTACCATCCTGTCAGTCCCAAAAATCCTCGGATTTCTTTTACTCTCTTAGGTATTGGCCATTCTAGGATATCTTTTACTTTGGTAGGGTCTACAGAGATTCCATTAGCAAAAACAATGTATCCAAGATATTCAATCCTGTCAGTGAGAAATACATATTTACTCATCTTGGCATAGAGCTGATTTTCATGGAGTGTTACTAGAGCAATATTTAAATGACCTTCATGTTCCTCTATTGATTTGGAGCATACTAGTATATGATCAAAGAATACTAGCACAAAATCATCTAGATATGGTCAAAAGATGTCTTGCATTAGATGATTGAATGTAGCTGGTCAATTCGAATGGCATGACTAAAAATTCATAATGACCATACCTAGTGTTGAAGGTAGTCTTTGGGATATCTTGTTCCTTGATTCAAATTTTAAAATAATATCTGGGCCTTAGATCAATCTTGGAAAAAACCTTGGCTCCGTGTAGGCAATCTAAAAGTTTGTCTATCTTGGGTATGGGATACTTGTTTTTTACCATAACTTGATTTAGTCATCTGAAGTCGATGTAGAGTCTAAGTGTTCCATCCTTCTTTTTCTGAAAGAGGATAGGCACTCGCTACACCATTTTGCTCTGGTGTATAGCTGCAAGGTAACTGTCTTCAGATCCCATGTTTAGCAAGATACCTGTCAAAGTAATTAGAGACATATTCTCCATTTCCATCTGATCTAAGACATGAAATTTTACAACTCAACTCATCTTCAACGTGCTTCTTGAAGTCCTTGAATGCATCAAACACATCATCCTTATGTTTCAGTATGTAAAGCCAAGTTTACCTGCTGAAATCATCAATGAAGGATACATAGTAACGAGCACCACCAAACGAAGAATTATGAGACGAACCCCATACATCTGAATGTACCAACTGCAAGGGTCGTGAGCTAGTCCGTACATGTCTCATAAATGGAAACCTTGCTTGCTTTCCAAACTGACATGCATCATATAATTGTCCAAAGTCATGATACTTGAACTTAGGCAGTCCAAGCACAATCTCCTTTTGTTGCATAGATTTCAGCTTTTGTACATTGGCATGGCCAATCCACTTATGCCATGTCTCAACATCCCGTATAGCACCATCATCATGTGCAAACATGGCTGCTTTCAATTTTGGAATTGACGCATCAAGAGTAAATATTCTGCCATCTCTTTGGCCTCTAGCAATCCATTTGCAGCCATTACCATATTCTTCAACAAAGCATCCATCTCTATTAAATCTCACCTGCATATTTTGCTCTGCCATCTGTCCAACTGACAAAAGATTTGGTTATTGTAGGTACATGTAGTACATCATGCAAACTCTTTTTCTTGCCATCAGGCCATCAACAAAGGTACAACTCCTTTATGACGAATAGTATGATGGGTGCCATCCCCAGTATAAACATGTTTATGCGAACCTACAACCATCTCATCAAACCATTCTCCATGGCATGTCATATGATTTGAAGCCCCTGAATCAATGTACCATCTCTCATCTCTGTTCTGCCTAGATGCATTCTTAAACACATGTTGCATGGCAAATAATCTGTCAACCTGCTCATCATGAGCACTGCTAGAAGATGCATAGTGCCCATGTTGTTTTCCCTTTGCCTTCATATCTCACTGCTTCTTGTACCAATCCTTTGCAATGTGTCCATATCTGCCGCTGTAATGGTAGTCCTTATCCCTCTTTGTCTGATCATTTGACTAGCATGAACTAGATCCACCACCTCTACCATGGGGTGATCTCCCCTTGCCTCTAAAGCCACCAGATCCACACTGGCCTTGTGTATTTATGCCATGCCAGGCATTTTGCTGATGATGTCCATAAGTCTTTCGAGTGTCTCCTCGACCTCAAAAAGAGCCACGACCTTTTCCGCCCCTACCACACTGGCTAGATTAAAGAACAGTGTCTCTACTTTGAGACGTACTAGAACCTGTATTCAGTCCAAGCTTAACTTCCTCATGCAGCAGCAAAGAAATCAACTCATCCTAATCAAGGGATTCATCTCTCATAGAAATAGACGTATCAAATGCTTTATACTCTTTGCCAAGTCCATTCAATGTCACTGCAATCATATCATCCTCAGACTCTAAAGATCCAATGGTGACAAGCTGATCCACTATGTTCTTGATCTCTGTAGTGCAGGCATGAATGCTTCTGTCATTCCTAAACATGTTATTGAACTGTTGCTTCAGCTAAATCTTTCTTGCATATGTTACATTTCCATAATTCTTCATGAGTATGTCCCATCCATCCTTTGGAGAACTGCATCTAGTAATTAGTATAACCATAGCATCTAATATACATAAGGAAAACCAATGTAACACCTTGCATGCTCTCTCAGTCCATAGCTTATGAGTCCTTTTTTAATCATTTGTCGGATTCCTTTCATGTATTTCAGGTTTAGCCTCATCACCTATACATAAGTCCCAATAACCTCTGCCAACCAAAAAATTCTTCATACAGAACTTCCATAAATCAAAATTCTTGTTGTCCAGCTTTTCTCCCACAATTTGAGTGATATTCTCAGTGCCTTGAGCATTTTTCATAGTTGCAGCTTAGGTATTCAGTGATGTATACGACCTGTAAGTATCTGACTCCTTTTCCTACAATTCAGGATCAAGTTCCTACTATTCAGGACAGTTTACTGCAATTCAGGACAGTTTTTCTAACAATCTGCTTGTTGTAAACTATATTCCGAAAATGAAAAAACACAGTCAACTGAGCATAAACCAAGGTTAAATCTGTTCAAAACATTCTATGGTAGTGGCAAAACATCCCCGCAACAAACTATGTCCATACAAGTATCAATGTTTATACTGTATGCAAGTAGCAGTACCAAATACAACCAGCCCACTACTATAACCAACAATATTTTCTCTGTTAAAACAAGAGTATTTGGACTTCAAAACATCCCCAAAATATCTCATTCATTTGCCACTCTATGCAGAAGTTGATACATGTCCAACCGGTCAGAATATATTGCATGTATGTCAAGTGAAGATGATAGGTATCCTTCCTACTGCAAACAATAACCAGTCAATACCTAGTATAACTAGCACCAAATCAATCAAAAATTTAGACTTTCAACACTCACAATATCCCAAAAAGCATCTACCACTCAAGTGGTATGATCCAAGCATTTGTCACTAGCAAATAAGCATCACAGATACTTCAACCCTGTAGGTATATTGTTTCCAAATTCAGAGGACAACAACCAATTCACTATTTCCAGCTTGCAAATAAGCTCCAAAACTGAGCATTTAACACTCCAATATCATAATGAAATGCATGATAATAAGGGCATATACATTGTTAGGATGAAAGCCACCAGTGCTTTGGAATCACCTACTGTTTACTGTAGTAAACAACTAGTCTACACAGGTCTGTGCTAAATATCTCAAAATGTGTGAGAGGAATTTGAAAAAATTTTCTTGTGCAAAGTTGTAGACCATGCCGAAACGGTTAGGAATTGTGAGTCGTTTCTCCAAAAACCATTTCTATAGCAAGATATAGCTTCTGCAAAAAAACGGGTTGCGAGCACAATCTCCTTTGATGACGTTTTCTTCAGATCTGATGTCTTGATGTCAAATGGCCACTACAACCCTTCAGGCTTCAAGTGTTCAAGCTCTGATACCATGTTAGAAGAGAGGGAGAGAGACAGAGTGGAGCAGAAGATGAGCCTCAGCTCATTGTTGTTCTTCTTCCATTATTCTTCCATCATACTAACTGAAAGAGACTTACACGCATATGTATGACTAACCAAGACTAACTGTGGTTAAGTCACTGACTACAGTAACTTATTGAATGTCACACACGTGTACAGCTATATCCAACTAATGTCGGTCACACACATACAGATAGACTGACTAAAGAGTAATGGGAGATTGATATTCTAACATGAACATCTATGAGTTTTAGTTCTTCAAGCCATTTCAACAACTTGAGATGGACTTTCACATCTTCATATAGAGTTGAGACTAAGTATAGGTAAGGGTCGTCCCTTCCCCAAATTTGAACTCCAGTTTTAGCCCCTTCGTAAGCTTAAACAATTCCATAGACGAGTCTTCTCTAAGATAGCCATTACGCTTTCTCTCAATTCCAACATGTTTGACTGCTAGCACACAAGTAGTGGAGGACATGATCTCAAAAATAACTCCCATAAAGCGTACTTCATCATTAACTTGTCAAAGAAGCTCAATTCTCATCATAAGCTCATAACTCACACTCTTCAAAAATAATAATGAGACTTTATATTCATGAAAAGTATTTACAAATATGTATTGATCATATTATGATCTACCAATATATCATCTCTTGGATCATTTCCTCATGAAAAGTATCAGGGTCGATATTCTCATATATTGGTGGATTCTCATGTACATGGCAAACAACATAATGTGGTGGCTCTTGGGGATAACCAAAACATCCAGTACCAAAATAAGGCCTTCTTGGTACTACAACAACTCTCTCGGGTGGTACTATTTGTAACACTTTCCGATATACCCACAATGTTTCAGATACAGGCTCATCCTCAATGTCTAGTAACCATTCAGAAAAGACACTAAACAAAAGGTATATCTTAACTATCCTTAGTTGTTCAGCCCATCGAATCCTCCATAGTTTATAATGAAGAAGAATGTTATGCTCACAATATATCTCCATACGTGACCCATTCCTTGGCCATAAATCTTTCATATACCATGAGTTAGGATAAGGTTGCAATACAATTGGAGGAATAAAGATTATCTCCATTATCTCAAATATAACCTCACGGTATGAGAATTTATTTGACCCTAAGGCTACTTGATACATGATGGGAAAAATATTCCACAACGTGTAGTTTCCTCATCACTAAGTTCCTGATGAGCACAATGTGTATGCTAGTGTTAGTGCAATATATTCAATAATAGTGTGGTTATTTTCTTGATTCCTTTTATACGTTGACTACTTAATCTTATACTAAAAGCTCTTTTGAAGCCTAGGCTCTTTTGAAACCTAGGCTTTGATACCACGTGTGAGGTGCCTCCTCTAACAGAACTCGAGGAGTCCTCTAGTAGTCGACTGAAATTCATATCCATGCACATACCATCCTGTCTCCCCATGGGAAACCTTGGACTTAGTTAAACATGAAAATCTCAATTTTACTTCACAGGGGTAGCGTGGAAAAGTCACCCCTAATAGCAATCTAACACCCACCTAAAAAGACCACTTTGTAATCAATCAAAGGTAGGAGTGAGGTTAACACCGCACTTGGTTCAAAGAGAGTAAGAGACGGGGGAGAGTGTAACTCAATTCTCCTACCCATAAGGTAAAATCTCAGCTCCAACCCCCTAAAACGGTGTTAAACCTGGTAACTAATTCTACCGATATTGGGAGGGTCACGATTTAATCAGCTCTATCTAGTGTTGGAAAGTTACCCGACTTATTGGGTCCACCTAGCCACAGGTGTCCAATCGACAGGATCAAAGCCTCCCACTTTCCTCGATGGGTTTGCTTAGTTTTCTAATTAGCAAAGCATACTACCACACTGTTTGAAATATAAAATCAGCTTCCTTTTATTACTCCATTAAACTGGGTTTGTTAAACTCGATCTTTAGCACAAAACAAACAATTCGGAAATCAGATACTTTATTTCACCATCACTCTGCAAGAGTGATACAAAACTATCTTTCCGTAGAAAGACACCATCTAGCCTAGGATAGGACCTTCCAATCCCTTGGGATTAGGCTGTATATGATCGACTCCACCCGCGGTCAACATGGAAATTTACTAGCTTAGAGCCCCTCTAAGCTTCCCTGAGCCCAAGAGCCATCCTACATAATAGGGGCGCTTACCACTCGGCCCTTTGCCATCTCAGGTGTTGGAGTGATCAAATCAAAATACCTACCTCCCTCGGGAGCATAGGACCCCTACCCGTAGGTGAGTTTTTCCACACTTCGTAGAGTGTAAGGGAACATTGGGTTGGGGACCCCAATATCCCAAACCACCACAATCCACAATTCGTCTAGCTATGCAAGCCCGAACTCATAAGAGCCACAATTCATCATTCACAAATCTAAAAGCAGTCATAACCATAAGACATTTTAACATAGTTGTTAATGCGATGCATAGCATCTATCCTCTTCATCAATTTGTGTGTTCCTTTCTAAAAAGCACTTGATAATACTAATGTGCTTTTACAAGTCTAAGTAAGTTCTAACTAATCGTGACCCATATCTTAGGTACTAACCTGATTATCTTCGTTTGGCCATCCATCATGACTACGGTTTATAGCCACAATCTCGATTTATTGTGGGTTGGCTGGTTCTTCGGTTTGAATGGGTTCGGGGTTAACTTCTGCTTGTGCTTCAACATTGTGTTGAGTTTCGTTAGCAACAACAATGACCACTTCCTCATGTTGGGGAGGTCTCTGAGCGTGACCTCGCTCAGCATATGGACGTCTCTTGGGAGCCATGGAAGAAGCTTGATGGGTTCAGGCAGTGCTTCCACGTAGAGGTGGAGAGAGAGAGAGAGAGAGAGAGAGAGAGAGAGAGAGAGAGAGAGAGAGAGAGAGAGAGAGAGAGAGAGAGAGGGAGAGGGAGGGAGGGAGGCTGATTGCAGTAGAGCTTCGTCGTGTCAATATCAACAGAGAGACATCTACATGGGTCATTGTGTGTCTGTGTGTGTTTTTTATGTGACGCTCTATCCCTGTTTATATAGTAATCAAAGGGGGGAGGAGGTGGGATAAAGAGAGGGCACTTGCTATTTGGCGTTTTTTATGACATCATTAATGACAAATATTTTTTTTTCTACCTTGCAACTTGTTTTGATCATAACTTTGTCATATGAACTCCAAATATAGGCATTCGGGTACTTAATTAAACGTTTGGAATGCATCTGGTCGACAAGCTTGCATGGACAGAATTGAAAAAATCTATCAAAAATAGGTGAAAATAATGATTTTTGTAAATCACATTATTTTTATCGTTCTTTTGTCTTGGACGACTTATTCCCTACAAAATAAGTCATAGTATATATTTGGATCCATCTAAAGTGGAAATTAAGTAATCTAAACATAATATTAGAGATTTCAGACTATTCTAGTAAACCATTCCTGCTTCCTGTAAATCCTGTAGAGATTCTGCAGTTTTTTTTTCCATGTGTGGATGTGCAACATAAATCAATTTTCTTTGGAATATATACGCACATTTTTTATTAAAATAAACTAAGTAATGGGGACATTACAACAAGAAAAAAGAATCCCTTATCTTTTTATTGCATGTCTATCTGACCAAGAAACCTTTGAAGAACTCTATAGAATAATTTTTTCCATTTATCCACAAGAGTTCTCATGGAAAGAAATCTTATTGGGTGAAACCTTAATAGTTCCACCTATCCTTTAGTCTATAATTTGTAGCATTCATTTATTGATATTTTTGGAAAATGAGAAACAATTTTATTTCCATGGAAAATCGACCAATGAGGTCACTAGATTGAGAAATCTATTTGTTTTATAGGTCCTAAAGCAAGAGGACAAGATCATTAAGAAGCAATGAAATCTATCCCCACTCAAGTTCTTCCCCTCTTCAAGAAGCATAGGATGCAGCTATTGTATAAAAAGTAGTTGTTGCATGAGAAGCAACTTGAAGTTGCACCCATGCTTGCTTAATCACTCAAGGACATGCACTACAAGATATAGGCCTTATACCAACGTTAAAAGCGACGAAAATGTAAATAAAAAAATTTGCCCCCGTCATCGCAAAAAGTGTCGTTATTAGCAACACCATAGAACAATTGGTATTAGCATCGTTATTAGCGTCGACGCAAATAACGATGCTGATAACGACGCTCTACGATGTCAATAACGACGCGTGCAGGTAGCTTTGCAATGCTAATAGCGATAGTAACAGGGAAAAAAAATTTGTGGCATGATACATATAGCATTGTGTGCTTTATTTGGGGCATACAAAATAGTTTCTGCACTGTGTACAATGCTCGTGTAAATAAAAACAAAGGATACTTAAATCATAACACTGATACATGAAATAAATACATGATCGCATAATGAAAGCGACTAGTATAATCATGGCAAGATATCACTACTACATAGAAAATGTCTACATAGATCAAGCGACCAAAAAAGAAGGGTGTGTGAGCTCCAGGAATCCAAGGGCGAGCTATATATCCTAGCCATCCGAAAGCTCGTCCCACCGTAAAGGAGCATTGAACGGACTCTGCAAAAAAAGAAACAACTACACATTAGTCCACCATACAATAATGCATTCTAATTAAACATAGTAACTACGGACAAGAAAGATGAGTGACTTACAGGGCCGCCGCGTCTATACAATCGATCGATCAATGCAGTGAGACCGTGCCTCTCTGCATATCGAGTCTCAGGGCCGGTTAGATCGCGATTTGTAATGGAGTGCTGCAAAGAAAACAAAATACTAACTGTTAGAAACATGATTGTCAGTACAAAGGATATTGCAAAAAAATAAACAAGCAAAACAAAAGAAAAACTTACAAAGTCCTCCAGATATATCCTGTGGCTGCCATTTCCAAGATGATGGACCACTCCGGCCTCTAGTCGTGCCCTCGCTGCCTCGTGCTGCTGACTCCAACTCCTTGAAGAATCTGTAACCTCCTCCCTCAGTCTCAGCGTCAGTCATCCACGTCTAGCCACTGGAGCTTTGCAGCCCCACTCTTGAGTGCCTTGCGTGCGTCCGATCGTCTGTGTGACATATATGCATGCATGCACTCCATCATCCAACCCGTAGAAAATCTATCTGCTGCGGCTAGTACTACTGGAAAATCCTCATGCAAGGATGCTACTATGTAGTCCTTGCTCCCCTTTAGCATGTTTTTTCAATGATCTAAGACGTTGTGCCGAAAAACTTGTTGGCACAACTCTCTCATACGAGCCATCACCCGCCTCCCCTCATCATTCATGATGATGGCTCCTGACCTATTATCGACAAGATAGGCATATCCCTCTGGGGTATGCCTAAGATGGGTCCTCTCCCACTTGCGACCACGCTCTTGGGCATATCTAGGAGACCCATGTACATCTGGTGTATCGATCGGGGTAGTATCTATCGGTGTAGCACCCATAGGAGTGCCACTTGCAGACGGCTAAGTAAAAGTCGGAGTAACTGGAGTAGATGCCCCCATAGATATAAAAAATCCTGGAGGTGACGCAATTCCAGCAGAACAATGATACGGAGACACCGCGTCCGTGCCTCCACAGCAACCACCTGAGCCAGACTCCCTGGAACCACCACGAGAGCGAGGAGTAGCACTTGTATCCCGTTCCGACCGCGAGCTCACTGCCTCTGTATCTCTCCAGCATCCCCCTAACCCTGAAGCACTCCCTTCCTCTAGCCCAAGTCTGGAGTGTCAACCTCGTCTGCTCGACGCTGAAGCATCTGATTGCGCTGAAGTAGATCTAATAGAGCGGCCTGACGATGTCTAAGATAGCTCCTGGTCCGCCATGTCTCTGAATCTCGCCACATCTGATCTGGAGACATGCGCGTGAAGATATCCTGTAACTCCTCATCGCTCATCCCTCGACTCATCATGATGATCTAAGTATCCAAAAAGGTCACATGTACAGATAAAAAATGACGTTAGCATAATCAATTTAAATTATACAAAGCATGGTAATATAAATCCTTAAAAAATGATCTCACTTAAAATGCATATCTTATGTACTCTTATAAGCGATTAGTCAACGAATTGAGTAAGTGGATGCTCCAAGTATGAAGTATCCTATGGTCCCATGTCAATCTCCTGACACAACTCCGCATACACTAGAAGGTCGATAGACATGTCACCACAAAAGGATGAGTCCACCTCGTTCTCAAAGAATTCTTGGACTCCTGTATTTCCATTATTGTTACCCGATGTTGGCTTCTCTACATGCTCCAAGCTTTCAGTGGCCTCCACCCCTTGCAATATCGACCCCTCTATTTGCATATTGTCCTCATCTATGTGCTCGGAACATCGCTTCGATCATATACTCTCGCACTTTGGGAAGCTGAAGGTATAACATACCACCATCGAGGTTGTTGGGGGTTTGGATAGAAGATTACATGTTCACAAACACGTACAAGAGAGATTTAACTATTATGACATGTACCATGTCATAATACAATTAACAAACAAATGAGTTCATGCACCTATTCACAATGGGCTGGCAACACAAAGGTGTCACATAAATCCATGCATTTTTTTCGGAATCTATTTCGAGAAATCCAGATGGACCTCATCGAACTGCTGCTCCAGCTCATTCAAGTACCACTTTGAACCACTGCATATCGAATAGTATCATGGAGAAGCTACGGTAATCCACCGTAACAATACTTTGCAAGTTCCCAAAATACTCCATCTCATCTATAACCGTGTTTGGATCCGTTGCTCATCGTTAGCTCTCTTGCTCGAACCTTGCCATGATACCACAGTCCGTTGTGGAGCGCATTTTGTCAATACGCTCCACATGACCAGGCTGCACTATATATTTTGTATTGTACATTGAAACACACAAATTAGTTGTCACATATAAAATATAGATACGACAAATCCTAAACACGTCATCAGCTTTGGACTACATCTCCTCGAGAATTCCCACTCCTCGATTGAGACCTCCGCCCAATCACGAGATGCTGCGGTCAATGCTCCATGCAACCATCGCGTTGACATGAACCACGGCATCTCCTCCATGCCCTCGGGATATTGAATCGATCGATGGCGCATACTACATCGAATTTCAGATCGCGCTTCCTCTCGATCTTGCCTAGCTTGCTGGTACCTGGCAAGCCACGTCTCCATAGAGGCATAGTGCAACATACAAAAGCGATTTACCTTCTCCTCCATTACAACATCCATTCTTTTTTCTACCCCATTTCCAACCACCACATCTCCGGTCAGTCTATCCTCGTCCTTCAGCGAGACCATAGCATTTTGTTGTCTGGATCTACCATTGGTAGCCATTGTGAAATATGCACTAGTGCCTCTCTTAGACACCAACCAACCTTCAACTATGCCCTTTCTCTCCCTCTCTCATTTCCTCTCCCTCCCTCACCCTCACCCTCTCTTTCTCTCTTTCCCTATTAGGTTTAATGTTTTTTCTCTCTTTTTCTCTCTCCCTCTCTCATTTCCTTTTCTCTCTTTCTCTCCCTCTCTCATTTCCTCTCCCTCCCTCACCCTCACCCTCTCTTTCTCTCTTTCCCTATTATGTTTAATGTTTTTTCTCTCTCCTCTCCCTCTCTCATTTCCTCTCCCTCCCTCACCCTCACCCTCTCTTTCTCTTTCCCTATTATATTTAATGTTTTTTCTCTCTCCTCTCCCTCTCTCATTTTCTTTTCTCTCGTCCTCTCCCTCTCTCATTTCCTCTACAAATGTTTACAAAAGTACCTTCTGCAACCCAAGCTATTAACTTAACCACTAATTCAAGATAATCCCATTTTGTAAACAAGGCAATTGTGATGATACTAGACAAAGTAATTAGCTTAAAAGCCAGCTCGAGATTAGTGGTAGAGTCACCAACTTTTGTAAATTCCTTCTTTACTCTTTTTAATACAACTTTTGCAATCTCCAAAACATATATACATGTACATGTGCACGGGCACACATGCGCACGCACACACACAGATTCTCTCTCTCTCTCTCTCTCTCTCCCAACATACTTAGCTAGTGGAATTTTTTCTATCTTGCTAAATTTGGGATCGTAACTCAATTGGTTTGAGTGTGGGTTAAGTTTGACATGTGCATGAGTTCAAACCCTAGTTTTGGTCCAACAATATTAAAAATCTATTCGCATCCAAAAAATTTGTACATCCTCATTGAATACTTATGCAAACTTTTTTTTGACTAAGCACAATAATTCCAATTATATATGGGGCCACAAATGCGTGACTAAAGTTCTTCACCTTGGAAGGAAAAGTAGAGCCAAAACTAAAAATTCAAAGAGAGAGAGCCTTGAGGTGTAGGCCTTTCATATTTTTTGTACATATCTTTAGGCAAGGATATTGCTTTTCGGTGTCTTCAAAGAGGTCGCGCTTGACTTACGATCCTTACATCGAATCACCTCCAAGCACCTCGGAGCACAGAATTAGCTTGCAGTGGACAGCGTGACAAAAGTTGTAAGATTCGCTTGAAAGGAGGATTGAGGTGGACTAAGTACACAGAATCAGGTAGGCAGCAAATGTTCTCTACTTCCAGCATTGGAAAAGAGCAGTTAATCTATCACAACTTTTGGGTTTTAATACAGCAATGCATCCAAACTTCAATGATGCCTTGCTTACATGAAACGTGGGCGGCGAATTTTCCCCTTCGGTTTATCGCAATATATGGTTGAGTGTGGTATAAGCTAGTAGTATCCTCTCTCTCTCTCTCTCTCTCTCTCTCTCTCTCTCTCTCTCTCGCGCGCGCCTTATTAATACCTTTATTGAGAGAAGAGGAAGAAATACGCCTCGTTAATATGTTAGTTTAGAGAAGGTGAAGGAGAAGGAGAAGCAGCAGAAGAAGGGGAGCGACTCGGAGAGAGAGAGAGAGAGAGAGAGAGAGAGAGAGAGAGAATGAGAGGGGTGTGTGCGTGTGTCTCTCCCTGATCACTACGCGGCTGGTAGAAGATCGAGTCACTCACTTGTAGGAGCTGGAGAGAGAGAGAGAGAGAGAGAGAGAGAGAGGGATCCGAACACGAGCTGCAGTGATTATAAGTCATGCTGTGCTTATACCGGTCGTGCGGCGGCTTCTTCCTGCTGGTTTCCTTGTTCTTCTTCTTCTTCTCCTTCCTCTTCTTCTTCATATGTAATTACCTCGGCAATACGACTGATCATGACCATGATCGCCATTACAATAATATGTGGGCTCGTGGCAGGGCTCACAGTACGACAAGCAGCACCCGCTGCAGCCGATGCCTCCAGGCAAGCCTCTTGTAATTCCACGTGACTTATCAGAGTACCATCATTGCTTTTGCACGCTCAAGGGAACTTGGGACCGAGGAATTAATTTGCTCCCCAGTGAGTGTTTTGCACTCTCTCTTTGCCTAATTGCTCAGCAACGACAAACAATTCAGCCATGCCACTTGCGAAATCGCTGTCTCATGATAAACTTCCAGCGTATACATGTGGAGAGAGAGAGAGAGAGCCCACTTATTTGGAGGAAGTTATTAGTTTTGTGTACTAGGAAAAACCCATGGATGAAGAAATGGCTATATTACATATAAAGTAAACTTGAGATTTGGTGCCACTACCTCATGAAAAGAAAGCTAAAGGCTACAAGTGGGCACATAAAGTAATACATAATGTAGATGGAAGTGTGAGCATGTATAAAGCAAGACTGGCTTGCCAAAGGTTTTGCATAGACTTATCGGATTGATTATGAGAAGACATTTGCTCTAGTGGCAAAGATAGCAACTACAATAGTTGTTATTGTAATGGCTAAAGGGTGAGTCTAGCATCAAATGGATGTAAAGATACCAGAAGAAGTGTATATGAAGAAAACATAGGGTCATGAGAGCATGGTTCACCCCAATTATGTGTATAGACTATGTAGAGCAGTGTATGGGCTGAAACAAGCACCTACAACATGTAATCCATGGAGGGTAAGGCAGTGGGAGGTGTAGGTGGTCGGAGGGTGGAAGGTGCAGCCGAGAGGCAAGACATGAGAGAGAAATTGAAGAAGAAGAAGAAATTGGGGGGGGGGGGGGGGGGGGGGGGCAGTTATGTGTGGGGAAAGAGGCAGGGTGAACAAAGTACACGGTAGCTTCATTTCCCTATTATGAAATGATGCGGGTGTATGCATACACACTTCTCTAAAAACAAGTGCATTTTTTATTCTATCATTTTTGTATCATCTTCTCAGTATGGTTAATTACTTTGACACTTTGATGCTTTGTAGGTGGCAAATCAATCCTTTGACTAAAGCATGAGGATTGCCCATACCATGGATCAAAAATTGAGAAGTGGAGAAGGTGCCATTGATTGACATATCAACATGGCATACCTTTATGAATGAACTCAGAGGTTGGTCCTTACAAAAAAGATAGACCAAGAACAACTTTAGAAAGGACAACTTCCAATATTTATCACATTTGTGATATATTATGCAACTAACCTTCTATAATTTATTATATTGGATCTTGTTTGAAGGTTAATTTACAATATTGTACCCTTCCAACCTTGATCTGTTTATAGATCGCCTTCTTTTTAAGAAGAAGCTATGCTCTAAAAGCCCATCATACAAGTACTAGTTGGTTTGAATCACCATGCTCTATTCTTTCAAGCCCTATCGTATTGGCTTTTTGGTTTTTCTTTACCTTTATAAACTAGAATCAACTTTAATTAATGTTATACAATGTTACTGATTCTCTTAACTTATTTCATGAGGTTAAATTTAGTTGTAGTAGGTAGTAGTTATGGTACTCCAATTATCACTACAAAGGATGAGGCTCATAGATAGTAAAATAGACACATTTTATGAACCTAAAAAACTTATGGGCAAGTCTATACGTGAGCTTACCTACACATCAAGTGATCCATGCCTAAAATCATTTACATGTTGCAAGTGCGAGCATAAACATGATTTTAAACACATTCAAACTGCAATTTTCACAAGATATTAATCCTATTCTTTTAGTAGAAAAGCCACTCTTATGGAATTTCAAATCCTCTACATGCAAAAAATTCAATTTCTCCTCAACCATAAAGATCAAGGTGAAATGCCTTCAAGAAAATGTGATCAACACAAGATAGTAGTTGAAGGAAAATAGAAGGAGGCCAAATAAGCTTGAAAGTCTATACTTCTATATCCACCTTTGAGACCATTTTCATGAAAAATGGAAAAAAAAAGTGCTTCTAATCAAAGCCATCTCAAAAAAGATTTGATTATCATAAAACTTTCATGAAAAATGATTTAATATGTGAGATATGTATATTAGGGAAAAATAGGACTAAAAAATGGGTTTTTTAGTGGGTTTGACTTACTCTCTCTCCTAAAAAATGGGGCCACTATGAAATTTTTGCAAATAAACTCCAAATTTCTTGGACCTTGGATGTTTAAAATGTATTGTTTGAGCTCTTTCCATTGATCTATCGCATGTCATGAGGGTTCACATCAATTTGGAATCTTTTGAAATATGAAGAATCTCAAGATGTACTATAGATCAACAAAAAGAGTTAAAAGAGTACATTTTAAATATTAAAGGTTTGACAAATTCAGAGTTTCTTTGCAAAAATTTAATTGTGGCCCCATTTTTTTGAGGGGAGTAAGTGAGTTAAATCTTTTAAAAGGTCCATTTTTAATCTAATTTTTTTAAATGTTCCCACTAAGAGAATTGCATTTAAAGTAAACGCTAATAACTTTTTCAATATCTTTAATTTGCATAGTTAAGGGTTGTTTAACCAATTTTCCTAACTTTTGAAATTTCAATGTTTATAACATAATCAAATGCATAATGTGATCAATATAAAACAAGAAGAATAATAACTAAATAGTAGCCCTTATTACATTACATAATGTATAAGGATATACATAAAGCTTTGGAAGCTAAAAATTTGCTTGAATTATAAGACAAGAAAACCCAAAGCTACTAAATAATGTCATTTCTTGCATTATAAATAAGCATTGATATACATAAAAATTAGGAAGCCCAATCAGCTTGACTTGCATTACAAAATAGGACAATTACAATATAAGATGGTGTGCCTCATGCACTAATGAACTCTCCTCATATCCACAATTATTGTTTCTACTACCCCCATCAGAACCATTAAACTCACTTGTTTTTGCTTTCGTTTCTCTCTCTTCATTGCTCGATGCCTTGGATTAGGTTTATATCTAAGTGTAATGTTTGGAACTAAGGAAGTTATGGATCTATGGCACTAGCTATACTTTGTATGACAACTTGATTATCTTTCTCAAAACCACCATTTTAAATATGATAGCATATGGTATAAACATGGTTAACACATTATTAGAATATTTATGACGAGGAAATATAAGTTCATGATACAAGATTTTGAGTCATGGGCTGCATGAGTTAGGTAATCAATTACATATGTCTTAGTATAGCATCTACCATGGCATTGCCCTATAAGCCAAACTCAACGGTCAATTTTTTTCTTTTGCCACTCTGCCACTTTGCATGAAAGGTCGTTTCTTATAATCAAAAGTTGTATTTCCACATGTTAGAATTTACGAGCCGATTCCCAAGGCGAGCATGGTACTCCTTTTGTAGGAACCTGTTAAGATAATGAATTTTATTGATGAGGGCTTAGCTTATCCCTCTCGAACTACCCTGACCTCTTAATGTGATATTTGGCACGTACCCCTACCAATGTAAGGTTGGTCTTCTCAAAACTATTGTCCAAAGGAAGTGGAAATAAGAAAAATTGTCCACATTAGGGCCAAAAACACTTCCAAAAATGCACTTTTGTTAATCACGGGATTAAGAAACAGGCCAAAGAGAATTTGCCACGTGTGCAAGAATATGGTATTCTTGTCTCCTCTTTTTTAGAGATAGTGGACTCCATTTCGTGATTCTCTCCTCTTTTTTAGCCAAAATCTCCAAATTCTGACATGTTTTGGAGTCCCAAAGACCTTATTTACTCACAAATCTGACAAAATATGTGATAGAGATGTGATGAAATTAATAATGAGTTTTTTGAAAGTCGGGAGATCTTTCAATATTCTTTTTGGCGCCCAATACATAT
The DNA here is from genome assembly GCF_053477565.2 of Lygodium microphyllum. Lineage (NCBI taxonomy): Eukaryota > Viridiplantae > Streptophyta > Polypodiopsida > Schizaeales > Lygodiaceae > Lygodium > Lygodium microphyllum. The sequence continues at coordinate 927,338 of NC_141144.1, forward strand.
TCATTTGTGTTCTTGATGCTACTTTTTAGTTCATTCACCCCTCTTTGAGCTTCTTTCCCTGCGCTTTCATTCTTTTCATGGCTTCCTCTAGGCGCCCTTCTCGTTTAATACACTCTTACACAGTCTATAGCCAAGGAGCAGATGGAAATTGGGAGCCCAAAACCTTTAGTGTAAATGATTGGGTTACCATGCTGCCATCTTGCAAGGGCTCTCATAAGGTGAAAAGAAGAAAACGAGATGATATAAAACATCACTGGAAGGGGCGTATCATTACCTTCAAAATTATGCCTGAAGGGTGGTTTGTCAAGGTGCAACATGTTTACATGGCCAAGGATATGCACTTGCCTCCAAATGAATGGGTTCCCCAACAAAGAGATTGTAAGTTATTAGTTGAATAACGTATGTAATTCCTTTCCACTTAGGCAAGTACTAACAACCAATTCATCATTGCAGATATCTTTCCGTCAACAAGTATTGAATGGAAACCTGTGGAAAGCCTAAGTGGGACTTTCCATGCCATTCATAAGGTATTGGCTGACATTCTTTATGCCGATCAGCCTGTGTCTTTTTTTAGTGAATGCAAGGTTTTTATATATTATGCACAGTATGTGGTTCTCCCTAAAGCGGATAGGTATGGGAATATCGAAGATTTGCCATTGCCAAGCCTTTCATCTCTAAACTGGGAGATTCCTGACAAGGCAATGGTGCAGATTTTCAAATTCAAAATATCTCAGGATATTCAAAAGTCCATGACAGCTAGAAGGATCTCAAGAAGAATACGTTTATCATAGTTTGTACCCCTCCATATCTTCATGGCTTGCTTCAAAACAACAAATTTACAAAGAACGAAGGTATCCTGGCTGAGTAGAAACTTTTCGGAAGAGGATTTGGACGACACTATAGGGATGCTTTGGAAATCTAGAGAGTGCGACCATAAGGGTGATATCTTGAGGTGCATTGCATGCCCTCAATCCTTGGCTTTAGCTTACAGTATCCCTCGCCAAACTCTTGCTTTGGGCTTTGATTACAGGAGATACAAACTAAGATTGGGTATTTGGGTTCCCTTGGATTCTGATACAGATTGCACACCGTATAAACTTACAGTGCACATTTTGCTGCATGAAGAAGTAAAGGAGGTGAATGTTACTTCTAATTGGAGTCTGAAAGATGTGAGGGATACCTTGGAATTGCTAGACAATACATCCCCTAGATATAAGTTCAAAGTGAATGGCGTAACAATTGGTAAAAGAGCCGAGCACTCTTTCTCTTGTACGAGTTGTTTGTCTCCCACAATTGTGACTTTTGAGCCTTGAGAATGAAAACTTTGCAGGAATTTATCTTAATTGACTATCCTTAAGATATTTCTTTGTGGGAACTCATAAGCTATCATGAAGCAAGTTGCCTTTCGAATGTATAGAAATAAATGTACATTACATTCGATTTATAAGTGAAAAAGAAGTTTATTAGATCATGAGGTACAAAAATGTCATATAAATGTACAAAGCCAAAATAATAAGGCTTGTGTATGCTTATGTTTGCTCTTTTGATTCTTCTTTATCTGCTGCCTTCTCCTTTGTTGGCTTTGTGGCTTCTTTATCGATTTCTTCAAATATGTTTTTTCTCACAGGGCCTTTCTTCTTTGATTGTTGAAAGAATTTCACCTTCACAGGTACTCTCTTTTCTTGGGGTTTAAGAGGGGATGGATCAAATTTCAGAGGAGAAAGCGTTGGCATTCCTTTTCTTTTAGACTCGACAGCAGTGGTCTTTGTGGCTGACTTACCATTACCATTGCCATTGCCATTGCCCTTACCATTGCCTTTACCCTTTCCCTTGCCCTTTCCCTTGCTTGTGCCCTTGGCCATTGAAGTTTTGGAAGGAAGAGGGGAGTCAGGATCATATGGTGTGATTGCCTTGTCCAAAATTAACTCAATGCATCTCTCCCTTATCCACCAAACATACGAATCAGGATAGTCTCTACACTGTAAGAATAAATGCTATAAGGTAGTGAAAAGACATCATGATAAGGGTCACACAAAAATCAAATGAAACTAATAACTTGCATTCACTCCTTCTATTTGTAACAACTTTGAATCCATTGTTCTACAAATATTTGATATAACTCTCCATCCACAAGAATGCACATCGCTTTGCAATGGTACTTCTTGTAGAAGAAACGTATAAGGCTTTTGAGGATCAGCAAGATCCTCATATGTAGTATCCAAAAACGTAGAAACAAGTCTACCAGCACTACAAAAGGAAGCTTTGTTAGTTCAAAATATTTTTTGTAAATATAATCAAAGCAAGTAATTTTCTTTCAACATACATTCGTGCTTGGCCATGAACACCGCTGAGAGAGTTCATAAAGATAATTTCTCCAGTAAGACAGTTGATATAGATAAGACTCCAATGCCCTCTGCAAATTCAAAATAGAGGTGAGCAAAAGGGTGAAAGCAAATGAATATAAATTTTCCTCTACAGAAAAGAAAAATACATTTCTACATAAGGGAAAAAGATGTGGTAATTTGTCACAGTATCAAAAGTACGAAAGAATGGTACAATATTAGACCTAGATCTTGCAAATAGTTCCACTGAGAGAAGTGAATCAACAACATATATGGCTCTACGGATATTGAGAGTGAGAGAGGAGACGAATGCCCTGCAGTCAATAGCAAAAGCTATTTGAATCGATCAAAATCAATACAAATTACATATAAAATATGCTTGAACCTATAAACCTTACCTTATGCAACAAAAAACAACAAAGTCAGATAGTTGGACATCCCTTTTCTCCAACATGGGCTTATCCTCGGGAGATATACTAAGATAATCCTCCTCGGGTTCTGCAGAAACATTCACAAGTATTTTCCCATACACTTTACCATTCCTCTCGTAGTTGATGGGACAAAGTGATGCAGCTTTCCTCTTATAAACTTCGTCTTCAGTTTCCAAGACCTCCTGCCTTTTTTCTCTCAATATAGACTCCTATTGAGTGGCACTCCTTGTAGAGTAAAGGTGAGTTACATCCTCAACCTTTAGCTTTTTCCGTTTCCTGGACAATTTCGGGGGAATGTTAAGGATTTCAAAGGCTTTTTTATCGTTGGAAGGCAAGGGCCTCAACACTTTATCGAACCTATACATGATTCTGCTGATCATGCTGAAATCTTTATTCATTAGGGTAATTCTATGAGCATGCGCAGTAGCAATGTAAGCATCGTTCATGAAATCAATGAGAAAATCTTTTGCAGGCTCTTGTAGAGCAAGAATTGCTGAAGTTGCCACTTCTTATGAAGACCAGAGACAGTTGCCACTCTAGACAATCTGTCAGAGATTTCTTTTACAACTCTTATGAAAGCAGCCTTTGGAATCACATGCTCTGTAGCTCTCTAGGCTTATCTAATCTCACTGAAACACCTCTGCATGTAGAAGAACCGAGACTTCCTCTTTTTCTTTTGTGGCTTGGGAGGCTCACTCGCTCCAGCAAAAGTAGACTCGGGTGCAATTGGAGGGGATGAATCCTTCATAGGGGAAGTCTCACCCTTTGCTTCTTCAACTTCAGGAGAAGAAACATTCTCTGCACTGGAATGCTTTAACTCCATGGAAGATGCCAGGCCAGCACCTGGTGTAGGGGGGATCTCTGTGGCAAAATGCTTTGGGGCCTCTGATGGCCCAACCTCAGCAATATTTGAAGAGAGTTCCTCCTCAGATTCATCAAATTGTAACTTCCTTCTACCCCCACTGTCCTTCCTATCTACATAAACTTTTCTTGCAGTTTTCCTTGTCCTTGCCATGCAGAGGAGGAAATAAAAGAGCCAGAAAGACAAAAATGAGATAGGAATTTTCTAGAAAATCTGACAGACACGATACGGCGTGAGGAGGAACAAACGAACAAGACATATGTTAGCGTTTGCGCTGTATTGGAGATGAGAATAGCACGAGAAGAAAGCTCGATATGAAGCGAGATGGCAATTAGGTAAACCACCGAAGGACGCCCTCGCTCCGTATCGAACAAGCATCCACAAAACGCCATGGGTAGCAAGGAAAAAGGCTACAAAACAGCGTGAAATGAGGAAACCTGGGTAGATGTTTTTTTACCTTCACTCAGTATCGAACAAACAACCATGAAACGGCGCAAAATAAGGAAACCGAAAAAGAGGCAGGAGCACCCTCGTTCCGTATCGGGCGATGGGAACCGATACAATGCGATAGGACAGAACGCAATAGGCGCAGCACTGGGATCGCTCCGTATTGGGCAAGCACGGCGCGAGAGCTCGAGAGAATGTAAAGTGTACATGTAAGCAAAAGGGTCCCTTATATACCCTCGTCAACCATGCCACGTGTCGGACACGTGTTTTGCATTGATTGTGCCACATGTCCGCCAACGTCTATATGCCACGTGTCGATTAACGATCGGTCCATGTGTTTGCCACGTGTTTGTCAGCCATGTGTCGCCCAACGGCTAGTGCCACGTATCGGTGCCTAACAGGTAGTGCCACATGGCATTATTGCATGCCCTACATAAGGAGGTGTTGGTCATTTGTACGGCTTTTTTGGTTGCCTTTGTGGACTTCTCATTATTCTCCTGATACGGCGCGATGGCGAGTGTTCATATTTTTCACTTTTGCTTACTCGCGTCGTTTTGGGCTTAGCTATTCTTGTCTTGCTTCGGCGCGGCGTTCGTTTCCAGACTCCTAACCGAATATTGCGCGAGGGCGAGTGGTCGTTGATTTGGGTTTTACCTTGTCGCATCGTTTCGGGCGCAGCCCTTTTCTTTCGGAGATTCTGGTTTGCATTTCCGATACGGCGCGAGTACCAACATTCGTGTTTAGCATTTGAGTCTCATCGCGCCGTATTGTGCAAGCGTTGGAAATATGTCTGAACCTACAGATATTCTAGGCTCCAAGGTTCTGACAAGGACTAGGAAAAGGAGAAGGCTTTCTAGAGGCTCAAGGGCTTCAACATGTGATGAGCCTATGCATTCTGTTTCTTCCCCATGCTCTTCCATCAGTGTCAGAATGCCAAGCACATCTCCAGGTAAGGGAAAGTCTGCAATGAGAGTTCTTGGAGTATCAGAGCTTACTGATGTCACTCCATCAGAGAGGCTTCTTGACTTTATCCTTCAGAATGGCATGGATCTCTCTTTCTATGGAGTTGTTAAGAATGCCTTTAATCCTAATTGGGACCTTGACAGTGTTTTGCAATATTGTAAAAAATATTTTTTGGAGGACTTTTTGGAGTTTGAAAATCTAGCATGTCCTGCTATTGAAGTTGATACAAAGGAATATGTCCATGTTCCCATTGGGTCAACAGGCAATGAAAAGTTAGTGTTTACTAAGAGGTGTGGTGCCCACTCTCTGGACAGGTTTTATGCAGCTGCTTTTATTGTTTTCACCCTTGTCAAATATCCTCTGAAAGCTGATGAGCAACAATTGGAAGGAGCAAAGTCTGCTAGCTTTTGTATGTTAGATGACCTGGCAGATGAAAAGGAAACAGAGGAGGTTGTAGATGCAGATTTTGAGGCTTCTGCTGAGAAGTTGGATGTTGTTGACTTCAAAGCTGAGACCATCATTGAGGAGAGTCAAGGAAATGCAAACCCTGCAATTGATGAGAGTTCTCACTATACTATTCCTTCTCTACCATCTATACCTTTCAAGGAGAAGGAGTACATTTTACTGTCAAATATTCAAAAACTTTTCAATCTTAGGGAAGATTATTGTCTAGCCATTATTGCAGAGGCTTCTGATGCTGCAAATGGGATAGTTAACATAGAGAATGAATCAAAGGAAGAGATACTCAAACTTGATAAAGAAACTGTAGATGATAAGTTTATTGATGCTGGTGAGGCCCTCTCTCTTTGTTTTGAAAAGGCAAAAGATGCTGAGAAAGAGTTGAGTATTACTGATGAGGAGTTCGATCGCAAAGCCAACCTGGGATTTTCAATTTTGGAAGAGAGGAGTCTGAATACGTTTAAGAATTGATAAACACCAATGAGACATCATCATCAATAAATTTATGGAATCCAATTAAATTGGAGTACGATGAAAACCAAGTGGTAAGATTATTTTGAATTTGCTTTTACACATTGGTAGGTTTGAGTTCCACACTCATTTGGTATGGGTGTTATTTGCAGTTGGAGATTGCTGATTTAGATAACTTCTTGGGATGTGGCAAAGGATCGAGAGTTGGTGGTAGTACATTGAAAGACATTGCACTCGGCCACTGCTTAGCTAGGATTGACCCTAATTCCTTTTTAGTACTTCATAGTAGTTTCTCAGAGGATGCAACATGGCCCATACTTTGTATTAAAGCTCTTACAAGGCTTCTAGGTTTCTCAGGATTACAATATAATGCCCACAAAGTAATCTTTTTGGAAAAGACTGCAACAATTAGGATTTTTGGCTACGGTCCAGGTTACTCTGCTTCTAGAGCAGGATACTATTTGGCCTTCACATCTTACGCCTTGGCTGCAAACCGAACTGATATAAAATCTATAGCTGGCTACAAGAGAAGAAAATTTCTACGTTATAGAGGAAAGATCCCTGAGGAGGAAGAGAATGTGAGAGTTTTGGAAAGCTAGCTTTGTATATATTATATCTTATATATAAAAGTGTGACTGCTCATGTGTCATTGCCATCTTTTATCTGCATTCTTTGAAGTTGTCTCGTCGAAAAAACCAATTGAATAACTCCTCCAAAGCATTGCTTTTTGTAACTCCTCCCCCATGCCTTGTGCTTCGAAAATAACTTGTGCGTGCTTGATAGTGGGATTTTTCCATGCCTTGGCTACTATAAGTTGCTAAGGGGCCATGCTCCTCCACAAAGTAAGGCCCATGAATATGAAGAATATGCTGCAATACAAAGTAACACTTATTTTATACCAATTGAAAAACCTATCAAAATAAATCCATATTAAATAATTGTTACTTTACCATATAAAAAGTGATATCTTTTTCTCCCCATGCCTCTTTTATCGCCTGAACAAGATTTGTGATTGATCTTTTAAACTCTTCCGCATATGTATATGTTGTCTTATGTTGCCTTAGGAGTTTTAGAAAAACATCAAGGTGTATCCAAACCTCCATTCTAAGAAATGCAAGCCTCGGCGTGCTTGCAACATTTGTTGTGATCTCACATAGCTCTCTCCAACACTCCCAAGCCGCATTCACCTGCTTTCTTGAATGGTTTCCTAAGAATCATCTAGCTTTTGAGCCTCCCATAAACAAAAACATGTCAAATGTTGTAAATTCAAAGTGTTTCCAAAAAAATAACCAACTATACATGAGGATTACTATACAACATCAAATATATTTTGTAAAAGCAAAATAGTACATGTTCCACAAATAGTATATATAATTTTAGAGGAAAATATATTACAGTTGATCTTGCATTACCTGAGGGATACATAAAATAGGCAGTTGATGATGAAGGGCATCCAATGGTGCCCATGGTGTTAGTAATTTGGATACAAGGGACAAAAAAAAAGATGTGATAGTGTGGTTAAGGGATTACAACCTAAGTTTCATGTGTTATGAAGAGGTGGTAGACTTCTATACTATCATTTATTCATCTTACCATTACAATAGATTCTAGAGTTTCAAAATTTGCAACAACTAGACCAAATAATTGTGTACATTATTAAATCCTTAGCCATTAGGGTTGAAATCTTGATTTATAAGCGAATTTCTTAATCTTAAAAGCTCAACAATTTAACAATATATACACTAATTTGGTGCATTTATACTACTTGAGAGACTTCAAATTTCTTTTGAAAAGAAATCGAAATTAACAACAATGTTAGATAAATCTACCACCTATCATAGCATATTAAAAAATGTGCTAATGAATAGTTCAACTATTGAATATCATGATTTACTTAATCTTCTAAAGTTGAATTTATCATATGAAACACTACAATCAATTATGCTATCATTGTAATAAAGAGAGAAGATGTAGGCTTTCTTGGTGTAGATTAGAGAAGCTTGGTTTGAATGTCTACAACCATTGGATTTTTTAGAAAAGCCATTGTTAAAGTCAAAAGATCTATTGGAAGTCAAGGATTAATATTGTAAAGGTAAAAAAGAGTTTACTAGTGCCCCCCACCCCTTTGCACCTCCCCACCCCACGCGCATAAGATGGTCTACTAGCAATATATATATATATATATATATATATATATATATATATATATATATATATATATATATATATAGCTAGGGTTTGGATTTTCAATGGACAATGGCTACAACTATGGTTGTAGGATTGTAACAAGGTGTAACACATATAATAGATTGTTTAATTTACCAATATAGTAATGTTTAAATGATTATGGAAGCCTCTAACAAAGTTTGATATACATTTTTAAAGAAATGTACACCTTTTATATAAAAAGGCCAACACATTTACGATCACAACCATTTCATTAATTAAAGTACAAAGAATTTGTGTTTATGGCCATCATTACAGGTGCATTTTTATTACTTAAATAGAGACCAAAAAAGACAAATCAAATCCTAAATAGCAAACATGAAATATACCCTAAATAGAAATAAAAATATTAAATCATAAGTACTAGTACTGTAAACCACTACAAAGAATTTACATTTATGGCCGTGCTTACATTGGCATTTGCATTGCATAAGGTGAAACCAAAAGCTACAAATAGACACGCTAAATACCAAACATAAATAAGAACCCTAAAAAAGAAAGAAAATTATAAACCTAACTGACGAGCTCTAAACAAACAAAATAAAATAATGCAAAACATGGATTCTTAAAACATAAGAAGTGAAACATACCTTAGATCTTTCAAGAAGAGGGTTCTCTTGGTGTATTAAGTAGAGCTAGAGTGAGGCAATTGTGAGAACTACATGAGCAATCACACAAGAAGTAAGCCATGCCTCCTTAAATCATGAAAGTAGTGAGGAATTTGAAGATATTGAAGAATATGAGAAATGGTTTGAAGGAGTTAGAATCAGAGTATATAAGGATAAAATCATATGTATTCATAGCCCTTGATTGTTTATGAGTACCCCATCACTTGAATTATAAAGAAGGCTACAAATTTTGCTTGTGGCAATGAGCTAGAGTTTCTCATCAAAGGTTGAATTTTGATCATTTACCACTATTGAGAAGAGGCCTAGCAAACAACAACTAACAAGATGGCTCAACCAACAACAATCCCCAGAGTCCAAGAAATAAAGTTTTTAGGGTGAAAGAGACCATGGTTGTCATATTGCAAAATTCAATATAAGATGGATGGCAAGAGAAATAAGAGTTCTATTGCTAATGTGAAAGTTAATGCTTAGTCTACTAATTTTGTTGATCTAGTGCAATCCATAGCAAGAGTAGAAAAAAATATTGGATGAAGTTTATCAAGGAAGAGAACAAAAGAAGATAGTTCAAAATCTAAGGAAAAGTTGGATCTAGAAAAGATGAGGAATCAAGCTCCAAATCAAAATCAGATAATAAGTCAAAAGATTTAGAAGTAAAAACTGCAAGTATAAAAACTAGGAAAGATATAGGGTCATCTAAGGATAAAAAGAGAAGTATAGTTCTATTTAAGAAATATGAAAGCAAGCTGAAAAAGAGAATTCAAGAAAAATTAAGAGATTTGAGAGTCAACATACAAACAAAAAAGGACAATATTTTTTCACATATATTAGAAAAATAGGCATGAAACTATATCATATTAGTATAATCGATATATTAGGAGTAGGCAAGCAATACCTATTATGTATCCAAGAATGAGATTGGGTTGAAAAAGAAAATTCAAGAAAATTTAAGGGATTTGAGAGGCAATACATAAACTAAAAGGGAGAAAAATTGCCACATATATTAGAAAAATAGACATGAAACTACATCATATTAGTATAATCCATATATTAGGAGTAGTCAACCAACACCTATTATGTATCCAAGAATGAAACTAGGAGTCCAATACAAGTAAATCAGGAAATTCCAAAACAATAATGAGAGTTTCATGGACCAAGGAGATTTCCCCTATGACAACCTTGGAATAAAATACAAAGATCAATATGATACACAAGGAGGACAATGTCATTGTTATGGGACTTGAGGCCATTATATTGGACCAAGCTATGAATTGTGGATAAATCATAGAGTTGAGAGAGGAATGCCGATAGTATGTAGTTGGAATGACACAAGGTAGAGTGGAGCACAACATAAATAAAATAAAATAGCCCTAATTGTAGAATTTTTGGTGGAATTACCTTCAAAAGGAAATAGATATGGAGAGTAGATGACAGTATCTAATTGAGGATAATAGACTGCAATACCTAATTGGTCTACAACAACGGTAAAGAATCATTAGTTAAAGGATGCCATGTGTGAGAGGTATGATTGTTTTAATTGTATGGTATTGAAAGATTGCCAGGATGAGGCCAAAATGAGGTGGATGCGATGGTAGTTACAAGATGCAAAGTCATAGTAAATATGAATTGAAAAATCATCAATAAGATAGGGATGGACCGAAAGACCTTGGCAAGTCAATATCCATAACTAAATGGTGAGTTTTTATCGATACAATTATGAAATTTTGGGCTAAAAATTGAACCATCAAATTTCAAGGAGCAACATACAAGACATTTGATTTGTACTTGACAAGCTTCATGTGGGTCTTCTAGATGACTTTTGTGTTTCAGGAGGATGGATCACCATTTTTCATGATTTAAGTTGTCTTTTGAAATATGCAACATGTTTGCTATGTTCTTGAATCCCCTTAAATCATTGTTTGCTTCTACTAAAAGAGGAGTAATATTGGGGCATATACTATTTAAAGAAAGAATGTCAATAGATCCAAAAAAGATTTTAGTATTATAAAAAGTAAAAGTGCTAAGAAATGTACATGAAGTGATAAAGTACGTGGGACAAATCACATGGCATGGGCAGTACCTTAGGTATTTAACCCACACATGTACACATTTGATGTCCTTAGAAAGAAATGGGATGCATTTCTCATGGATGGATGATTATACTAGAGATTTTAAGGTGGAAGGAGATATTAAAAGTAGCTCCATTAGTGCAACCCCCATAGTTGGACTTGTCATTCCATGTATTGGTAGTGTTGAGATATCGAGCTCCACTCGTGATATGCCAGGGTGACCGTTGTGCATTTATGTCACCGACTTGTTAGTTGTAGATGCGGTTGGTACACCGCCCATGAATAATAGCTAGATGACAGTTATCCTTATCTACTCTAGTTCGGGGCTCAGTTAGTATGCCACCTTAGTTAGTTGAGTTTGGTTTGAGACCCATATATAGGGTTCTTTTATTTCTATGTACTTGAGTTCTTTTGGCTTACACAACTAAGAAGAGGAAAACTATTTTCAGCCTCCACCCTTGTGTGTATTCCCCCATTGTGCAAGCAAGAAAGCTACAAGTGAGACTCCTTCCTTCTCTCCCACAATCTTGACATGGTATCAGAGCCTTGTTCGTGGTAAGGAGCTCAAGAAAGCAAACCAAGTTCGCGGGTTCTGGTAAGAGGACCAGTGTTGCTTTTATTTTTCTGTTTTGGGAGCAAGTCTCTGCAGGTAGCACAGCCCGAAAGTGCAAGAGTTCATTGTCTCAGATTGAGACGCCCTTTGCGGTGTAGCAAGAGGGCAATATATGCTGCGGGAGGGGGCCTTAGCCCTTGGTTGCTCTGTTTTTTTTATTTGAGGCCATTTCGGGGCCTGTTTTGAAGGCGGAAGTTTTCTACATGCACTCAGAAAAAGGCCCTGTTTTATGCTGTGCGACCACCGTTCTACAGGTCGGTGAAAAGTTACTGTAGAAATTGCATCGTATGCCTGTGCGCAGAGACATTGGGAGTTACAGAATCATCCTTGCTGCCTGTTAATGCAAAATCGTCACTAGGAAGTGACTGTGTGGTCAAATACCACTTTCGTCAGTTTTGCAGATTTGCCCTTGTGAGACTGAAGCTGTGCTTTTTACAGTGACAAAATTTTTTGCAGTGTTTTGTAATGGCGTCTGATTCTCTTTCACAAATTGTCACTGAAAAGCTTGACAAGAACAACTTCCAAGCATGGAAGTTTAGAATGACGATTTTCCTTATGGGAAAAGGATATTGGGAATTTGTTGCAGGAAATGAAGAAGAACCAGTTCTTCGTGATGTTCCCAATCAACAGCAAATGCAGGCATTTAAAGGATGGCATGAGAGAGCCAGAAAAGTTATGTATTGGCTGTCTATCAGTATTTCAGACTCTATGATTGTGCATATTCAGGATGCAAGTACGCCAAAGGAGGCATGGGATACTTTGTTAAAAATGTATAGCACAAATACGCAAGCCAGGAAAATGCAGCTCAAGCAAGACTTGCACAATGTGCAAAGAGAAAGTATGAGCATCAATGACTACTACATGAAGGTGAAGAAGATTGCAGATGCACTTGCTTCCATTGGGTCGCCAGTGGAAGATGATGATTTAGTTTCCGTGACCTTGAATGGTCTAGGAAAGGATTATGCACAGTTCGGAACATCAATTTCTGTCCGTGAAAGATTTTCTGATTTTGACGAGTTGATTGCTCTTCTAATTTCTAAGGAGCAGAGAAATGGTGGTGCATCTTCTTCAGGAGGAACTTCAAAAGAAATTGTCTTCTACTCAAATGCTGGAAGAGGTAGAGGCAGAGGTAGAGGAGGCCAATCTGGAGGCCGTGGTAGAAATCAGAATATGCAGCAAACTCAAGAAAACCAGTCCTATGGAGGAGGACATGGTAACTCTAGAGGCAGGGGGAGCCAAAGAGGTCGTGGTGGATGGCAAAGAGGCCAAAATGCAAACAACAATGTTGAATGCTACTACTGTGGTAAAATGGGTCATATGGCTAAAGACTGCTATAAAAAACAGAATGACATCATGAATGAAAAATTGCAACAAGGGAATTATGCATCTTCTAGTAGACAAGGTGATGACAAAAATGAGCATTTTTTTATAGTGTAGCACATGAACAATTCTGTGACAAGTGCAGAAGAAAGCAACGAAGTGTGGTATGTTGACTCAGGTGCGTCAAACCACATGACATGTCATGCAGAATGGATACAGGATGCAAGGAAAATGAAAAAATCAGGATTTGTGGAGACTGGTGATGATACTGCACATCCTATTGTGCAGATTGGAAAAATTCCTTTGTCTATGCAGGATGGGAAAAACAAATACCTGTCACATGTATTTCATGTCTCGAATATCACCAAGAATCGAGTTTCTGTTGGTCAAATGGTTGAGCAGGGCTTGCAGGTCAGATTTAATCCTCATGGATGCTTTGTTGAGGATATGAAAAATAAAGGTCGCTTGATAGCAAAAGGAAAGAAGAAGGGCAGAATGTTTACGTTGGATGCAGACATGCCTAAATTGAGTACAGCAATGTTTGCACATGGGACCGGTCTAGTTGCAGATATTGATATCTAGCATAAACGCATTGGTCATGTTAATGTACAGGGACTTAAATCAATGCAGGCCCAAAATATTATTGCAGGATTGCCTAAATTCAAGGTTGCAGAAATGCATAAGGTATGTGAAGCCTGTCAATTTGGAAAACGGGCAAGGAAACCATTTCCTAGACATGTTCAGGAGAGTAAGAAGCCATTGAAATTAATCCACTCTGATGTGTGGACTACTAAAGCTGCATCTATTGGAGGCTGTCATTATTTTGTCACTTTTATTGATGACTATAGCAGAAAAGTTTGGGTGTATTTTATGAAAAAGAAAAGTGAAGTGTTTGGGCATTTCAAAACTCTTAAAGCTATGGTTGAAAAAAAAACAGGTCTGCAATTAAAATGCCTAAGGTCAGATGGAGGGGGAGAGTACCTCTCAAATGAGTTTGCAAGGTTCCTGCAGAAGCATGGCATAAAGCAGCAATATTCATGCAGTCATACCCCACAACAAAATGGAATTGCAGAAAGGAAAAATAGGCATATTGGAGAGGTATCTCGTGCCATGCTCAACGAAAAAGACTTGCCAGATTTTTACTGGGCTGAAGAAGTTGCTACATCAGTCTACATAATGAACAGGACTCCCACTGCAGCAATACATGGGATGACTCCAGAGGAGAGGTATACTAGTAGGAAACCAAATATTTCTCATTTTAAAATTTTTAGTTGCATTGTCTATGTTCATGTGCCAGATGAGTTGAGATCCAAGTTGGATCCAAAAGCTGAGAAGTGCATCTTTATTGGCTACTCTCTGCAGACAGCAAAAAGGGTATAGATGCTATAACCCTTCTACTCGTAAGTTTACAGTGAGCAGAGATGTTGTTTTTGATGAGATGAGTAGCTGGTATAAACCAGTAAATGTGATTGATAATGTAGATGCACAAAATGGGAATGCTGCACAGATTTCACAGTAGCAGTCACAAAATATTAGTGGACCTGGAGTGTCCTCTAGCACTGGTTCACATTCTTCACCATGGACAAGCAGATTGAGATCAGGAGAATCTTCTCAAAGCAATGCAGATAGTGGTATGCAGGTTTCACGAAAAGGAAAAGAGAAGGTAGATCAACCCATGTTTGATGTGAGTGCAGGTCACTTTTATGTGGATGGTGAATCCAGTGGCTCAGAACAGAGCATTGATGATGAGTTGGGTATTCCTTCTATTATTACATCTGGAGTAAGGAAGACCAGGGATGTTTTGAGAGCACCTGGAAGTGAGCCTACTTTGCGCAAGTCTACTAGAGCTAGGTATCCTATGGATAGACTGAAATATGATGGATTTACAGCCATTCATTATGCCTATATAGTCAAAGTGATACACGAACCAAAACCCACTTCTTTTGAGCAAGCCATGGGAAAAGAAAAATAGGAGAAAGCCATTGATGAAGAAATGGATCCTTTGGAAGCAAATGCTACATGGGAATTGGTACCTTTGCCTAAAGATAAGAATGCAATTGGTTGTAAGTGGGTTTATAAGGTGAAACACAATGCAGATGGTTCTGTGAATAGATACAAGGAAAGATTAGTAGTCAAAGGGTCTGCACAAACATATGGCATTGATTATGAAGAAATATTCAGTCCGGTTGCAAGGATAGCAACCGTAAGAGCAGCCATTGCTATGGCTGCATCAAAGAGATGGTCTTTATATCAGATGGATGTAAAGAATGCCTTCTTGCATGGTGATTTGCAAGAAGAGGTCTATATGGAGTAGCCACCAGGTTATGTGCATGCTGTTCATCCTGAGTTTGTTTGCAGGTTGAAGAAAGCCTTGTATGGCTTGAAGCAAGCACCTAGAGCATGGTCTAACAAGATAGGACAGTATCTTGTCACTATTGGCTTTCAGATTTCCAAGGCAGATTTCTCGCTTTGTGTGAGAAAAATAGAGAAAGGTATCATGTTACTTGTCATTTATGTTGATGATTTGATTATGACAGGTAACAGTGATGAAGATATCCTTCATGTGAAAATGCTATTGAAGCAGAAGTTTGAGATGAAGGATTTGGGAGAGCTGCGTTATTTCTTGGGCATTGAGGTGATTAGATCACCAAGTGGGATATGGCTCTTGCAGAGGCAGTATGGATTGAACATGCTGTCCAAATATGGGATGACAGGCTATAAGCCTATTTTAGTTCCTTTGGAGCAGAATGTGAAGCTAAGCGAGGATGCAGGTGAGCTTCTGGAAGACCCTACTATGTACAGACGCATAGTAGAAAGTTTGAATTATATGACTATTACCAGGCCAGATTTGAGCTATGCTGTTGGATTGGTAAGTCAGCTTATGCAGGCTCCAAGGAAACCGCATTTAGATGCGGCTAGACACATACTCAGGTATGTGAAGTCCACATTGCAGTATGGACTATTTTATGAGACTGGGATTCAGATACAGTTGCATGGATACACTGATGCTGATTGGGCTGGTAGTATTTCTGATAGACGATCTACCAGTGGATATGTGTTCTCTTTTGGGAGTGCTGCAGTCATTTGGAGCAGCAAGAAACAATCTACAGTTGCCTTTCGAGCACAGAGGCTGAGTACTGGGGTGCAGCAATGGCTGCATGTGAGGTAGCTTGGTTGCATAAGCTACTTTATGATATGCATCAGTCTACAGATGGGCCAGTTGTCATTTATTGTGACAACATGAGTAGTATACACTTGGCAAATAACCCAGTCTATCATGCTAGAACAAAGCACATTGAGGTGCATTATCACTATGTGTGTGAGAGAGTTTTACTAGGTCTTATTGATCTAGTTTATGTCAGCACAGAGGATCAGGTAGCTGACACATTCACGAAGGCATTGGGCGCAGAGAAGCTGCGCAAGTTCAAAGACCTGCTTGGTGTGCAGGAATTGGGATTGAGCTCGAGGGGGAGTGTTGAGATATCGAGCTCCACTCGTGATATGCCAGGGTGACCGTTGTGCATTTATGTCACTGACTTGTTAGTTGTAGATGCGGTTGGTACACCGCCCATGAATAATAGCTAGATGGCAGCTATCCTTATCTACTCTAGTTCGTGGCTCAGTTAGTATGCCACCTTAGTTAGTTGAGTTTGGTTTGAGACCCATATATAGGGTTCTTCTATTTCTATGTACTTGAGTTCTTTTGGCTTACACAACTAAGAAGAGGAAAACTATTTTCAGCCTCCACCCTTGTGTGTATTCCCCCATTGTGCAAGCAAGAAAGCTACAAGTGAGACTCCTTCCTTCTCTCCCACAATCTTGACAGGTAGATGTGTCAAATATTATTGTGGGGGCAGTATTAATATAGGATTATTGAGATGGAAAGCTCAACACATGTGGACATTGATGATGGATCGTCTAGTTAGATGGACTCGCATGTCTACACTTAGCATGTTGATAGTCATTATGATTCTCATATGGCCATTGACTTATCACTTATTATATTTGGTTTGTTACACCTACTTACAACTAGCATAGTTATACCACCAGTCGATTAGTATAGTCAGTTATGCATTGTTTGACTTAGTAAGCCACTTTTCTTTATATTGTATTTTATCTATACTTTCTGTACATTGTATTGTGTATAAAAAGAAGAAGTAGAAACTAATAATAATACATTTTGGCCTCCATCTCTCTTCTTATGTTCTTGAGTGAGCTTCCTCTTATGTGTATGGTGTATGTTTGGTATAGTAGCTCAAGCAAGTCTCCCTACCACACGATTCATAACATGGTATCAAAGTGGTACCACTAAGAGAGGTCAATTTTGAAGGCTGAAGTGAAGAATGAGAAGCAAGGATTCGAGCAGCAACCAATGGTAAGAAGCTCTCACATTCTTCCACTCTTTCTCTTGGATGGTACTTGTGGAGGCATCGGAAACAGGACAAAAGATAAATATCATATTGCTGTGAGATTTGGTGTACGAACAAAGCAATGTATATTCTATAAATTGCTACTTTTTTGGTAATCGGAGACCGTTGTCTCAAGCCTTATTTTAGACCTGCAAGGTTACAAACAATAGTTTCAAGGTATACTGTGATTTTGGTTGTGTCGATCGAAAGTGGATGTACATGTTACAGATTTTGAATTTATACTTTTTGAGGTGTTTGCTTAGAAGCAAATATAAGTTTTATTACTAACAGGTTGCAGATTATATGTATTGTTAAGTAGTCAGTAAAAAAGGTTGTTTAGTGTATTGTTGTGCACTTGTTGTGAAAGGTTGCAAAAGACTTGCTTAATTTTTTGTATTTATTTTTTGATAATGGCGAAAAAAAGTAGAAATCCCATCATTGAAAAGTTGGATAAGAACAATTACCCATCATGAAAGTTTCATGTAAAAAACTTCCTTATTAGAAAATGTATTTACGAGCTTGTTTAGGTAAAGAAGATGAGCTAAAGGTAAGAAAACTGATAACTATAGAAGAATTAAAGGCATGGATAGAATGAAATGCAAAAGACAAAAAGGTAATGTATTGGCTATTCGTAATTATTGATAATACTATGCTAGGACATATAAAAAATGTTGAGACTTCACATATAGCTTGGAGAATTTTTTAGAATATGTTTTTAGTAAATACAAAGACAATGGGGATTCAACTCAAGCAAGAGCTGAATACTTTAAAGAAATGAAAGATGTCTATAAATGAGTATGTTTTCGAAAGTGAGAAGTATTGCAGATGCCTTGGTAGCTATTGATGTAATGCCTTGATGATGATGATTTGATTTTATCTACCTTAGGTTTTCTTAATAATGAGAAGGCTTGAAAATCATTTCACTTCTGCATATATATGAAAGCCAATGTTTTCAATTTTAATGAGTTGGTCTCTCTCATGATCACTAAAGAGATCAACATATAGGGTGAATTATGTGAAAGAAATGGTGAATATGTCCAATTATTTTACTCAAGTTTAGAAAGAGGACATGGCAAATCCTCTTTAAGAGGATGTGGTATGGTACATGATGGTGATAACTAGCAAAACAGGTTAAATCAATAATTCGGTGAAATGTAGGTCTCAAGAGGCTGTAGAAACTTTAGAGGTAGGGGGAGCTCTAGAGAAAGAGGTGGATGGTAGAACAAAGGTTCTAACAATTCTTTTATTATTTATCACTATTGTGGCAAAGTAGGTTAAATTGCAGCCCAATGCTATGCTAAGAAGGATGATATCTGTAATGTTAAGATGCAGTAAGGAAACTATGTATAATCTTCATGACAAAATGAAGATAAAAATATATTTGTTTATAATGCAACATAGGATAAATATTGTTAGAGGAAAGGGGACACGTGATTATATATGGTATGTTGATTCAGGTGCATCTAATCATATGACCAGCAATGCTAAATAGTTTGGAGAGATGCAAGGTTTAGAAAATCCAAGTTATATGCAAACAATGATGATTAATACCACTCAATTTCACACATTAAAAAAGTTTCATTGTCATTGCATAATGGTTGGAGAAAGAGTCTATCAAATGTATTACATGTACCATATATCACAAAGAATTTAGGGTATGTTGGAAAAATGGTAGAGTAAGGGTTGTAACTTTGATTTAATGTAAAAGGTTATTTATGGAAGATTTTAAAGATAAGTGTAAGTTGGTTGCAAAAGGAAGTAGAGTTGGCGGCATGTTCACTTTAGATGCTAGAATTCCTACTATGAATATTGCTATATATATGTGCTTAAGGCCAAGGAGTAGTTGCAGACATTGAGATACAGCATATATGTATTGGACATACAAATGTACAAAGGTTGAAATTAATGTAGTCCAAAGGATTAGTTATAGGATCACCTACTTTTAGAGTTGTATTTCATGAAGAAAAAGAGTGATGTGTTTGAGCACTTCAAAACTTTCAAGGCTGATTTTAAAACAGAAATAGGCTTGAGTACCTCTCTAATGAGTTTAGTGACTTCTTGAGATCTCATGGGATAAAGAGGTAGCTTACCTATAGGTATATCCCATAGCAAAACAGGGTTGTAGAAATAAAAAATAGGCATATTACAGAAGTTACACGAGCATTTATGGCTAAGAATATGCCAAAATATTTTTGACCTGAAATTGTTTAGAGTGATATCTATATTATGAATAGAATACTCACAGTTGTAGTTTATGACATGACTCTCAAAGAATGCTTTATAGGTAAAAAACTTGATGTGTCACACTTGAAAGTGTTTGCTTATATTGTACATATTAATGTGCTAAATGAGCTATGAAAGAATCTTGATCCAAAGGCTAAAAAATATATTTTCATTAGATACTCTTTAGAAAAAAAAAGGGTATTGTTATTATAACTTTGTCATAAGTGAGTTTAGAGTGAGTAAGGATGTTATTTTTTATGAGATGAGTAGTTGTTATGGATCGTCTTGAGGGCAGCACCTCCTTAAAACCTTTTTGAGAAAAACAGAGAAAAAAAAGAAGCAACTTGCAAGCGTCTCTTCGGGTTTTGGTATGTCTTACATGGCCAACCACCAACATGAAGAGACCTAGAGGGAAGAGACGGGAAATTAGAGCACGAGCCTCCCTGCTAGCGACATCTTAGCATTCGCGGAGGCCCCGCACACCGACGAGGACTACCATGACGTCTACGATGAAGTCGCAGCATGGGCGGGCACCCTCGCACCTTACCACGAGGCAGTGCGTGCACAAAGAGAGAGAGAGAGAGAGAGAGAGAGAGAGAATGCTCCCAGACTTCGCCGGCTCACCCTGTCCAGTGGCCTCGGCCTCCTCAGATATCATGGTAGCGATAAATTCAAACGTAGCGCAAGGTGATGATAGCCGCGTAGGGTTAGCTTCCATCGGCCTCGGCCTCCTCTTGCAACAACAGGCTGCACAAGTTGTGGCCAGCAGGGAGGGGCAATAGCAATCCGCTGTGCGCCGAGCTGACATCAGTTCTACACGTCTCATCCCTAGCTCCACCCTCTTTATCGTTGGGTGTTTGGGGGCTCCTGCGATGTCGGTACGCTATGTCGCTAAGTCCAGGCTCGAGCTCGATACCTGTGAAGGAGGAGCAAACCACCGGAAGCAACCACTGTTTGAGAATTGCAACAATCTATTGGATGGCCTACAGATCCCGTGGGGTGATGGAAGACAAAGTGCCACATGGCAAAGGAGTAGAGGAGGCAGGTAGGCATATTCAAGCCCGATTCATTGGCCGATATGTGGAGAGACAGAGAGAGAGAGAGAGAGAGAGAAAGTATTTAAAAGTCCTATCCCCCACAAGGTCCAGCTCACACAAGTATGGATACATATAAGTATAGATAGTGTAGATAGATATAGATTTGAATTTCGTAAGTAGAATATGAATCTCATTACATACATTCATTTACTTACATGCTTGCATACCTACAAGCTTACATTCATATCATACATGCATACACTCTTGTATATGTGCCTACCCACATACATAGGAATACACTAAAATAGAGAAGTAGACAATGAAAGAAAGAAGCAAGAGGAGACAAATGGACAAGAAGCCTAGAGAGATGTAGAGGGAGGTAGAGAATCGAGATGTATAAGTTGCCCAAATATAATTTGTAACAAAATCATATTTCTACAATATACAAGGGTTATTTGGTCACAAAAATAGTTGCCTTATCTGATGGAGTTATCTTCCTTCATGAAACTTTTTTGTTTTCTTTATGGCTATTGAATATATTAGGACTTTTGTGGCATGGTCTAGGGAGAAGAAAATGGTAAAATTCCTTTTGGTGCCATGTTCTTCCCCTCATGCATATGAATCCTCCCCTTCCAACTTTTTAAAAATGCAAAAAATAGAAGAAAAAATAAAAAATAATGGTCTCGTGCATGAGCCATTGACCGTCCCCTCCTCACACCCTCCTCCCTCCTCCCCCTCTCTTCTTGCCAACCATTTCCTCTCTCCCCCACACCATTCTGACATGATGTATCCCCCCTCCCCCACGATGGCCCCCACACACACATATACACAAACTATAAATAAAGCACTTTCTTGGCATATTACACCCCTACCCCCCATGCACTCTATGTTGTGTGTGTGTGTGTGTGTGGAAAATTTTGAATAGAGTAAAATAGAGAGAGAGTAATAATGTGCATCCTCTCCCTACCTCATTATTACTTTTCCCACAACCATCGTCTTCATGATCATCAATCACCCTCTTTGACTAGCCCCATTAAGCCATACTTCTGTGAGAAAAACCTTTGTTCTCATTGGGTTGCATTCATGAAGGAAAACCCCAGGGATCCAAGGGTGAGCTATAGATCCTCGCCATCCGAAACCTCGTCCCATCGCAAAGGAGCATCGAACGGACTCTGCAAAGAAAGAAATAACTACACATTAATCCACTATACAATAATGCATTCTAATTAAACATGGTAACTACGGACAAGAAAGATGAGTCACTTACAGGGCCGTCACGTCTATACAATTGGTCGATCAATGCAGTGAAACCATGCCTCTCTACATATCGAGTCTCAAGACCGGTGGGATCGCGATTTATAATGGAGTGCTGTAAAGAAAACAAAATATAACTGTTAGAAACACGATTGTCAGTACGAAAGATATTGCAAAAAAATAAGCAAGCAAAACAAAAGAAAAACTTACAAAGTCCTCCAGATATGTCCTATGGCGCCACTCCCAAGATGATGGACCACTCTAGCCTCTAGACATGCCCTCGCCGCCTCGTGTTGCTGTCTCCAACGTCCTAGAGAATCTATAGCCTCCTCCTTGAGTTGGTGTCAGTCGTCCACGTCTAGCCACTTAGGCTTTGCAGCCCCACTCTTGAGTGTCTTGCATGCGTTCGATCATTTATGTGACATATATGCACGTATACACCTCATCATCTAGCCCGTAGAAAACCTATCTGCTGCGGCTGGTACTGGAAACTCCTCATGTAAGGATGCTACTATTCAGATCGTGCTTCATCTCGATCTTTCCAAGCTTGTTGGTACCTAGCGAGCCATGTTTCCATAGAGGCATGGTACAACATACAAAAGCGATTCACTTTCTCCTCCATTGCAGCATCCATTCTTTTTTCTACTCCATTTCCAACCACCATATCTCCGGTCAATCTATTATCGTCCTTCAACAACCATAGCATACTATTGTCTGAATCCACCATTGGTAGCCATTGTGAAATATGCACTAGTGCCTCAGACACCGACCAACCTTCAGCCATGCTATCTTTTGGCCGAGCTCGTTGTCGCACAAAGCCTTTTAGGGTTTTCATGAAGCACTCCAAGAAGAACATCCATCCCGTATGGACAGGTCCAGCAATCTCCACTTCATCTACAAGATATACAAGAAGGTGGTTTTGTATCGTAAGCATATTGGTCGGCAAGTATTTCTCAAAGAGACAGACCGTCTCCACTGCTCCCTGCCTTGCGGATTCAATAGAGGACGTCTTAATCTCCTTTTGTGAGATCCATTGCACTAAAGTCGACAACCTATAAATTGCCCCGCGTATTTCTGGAGTAAGGTATCTTGCGATCGCGATCGATAGTACAAACTGCCACAAATGAGAAAGCATTATGAACAATGACTATACTCCAAATAGCAAAATACGCATGCCATTTACAATTAATTCGTAGTACAAACTTGACATATCTTATGTCAATCATGGGATTTTAGCCCTGATAATTGGTCGTCTTTAGAAAACGCAGACCTGAGAGAATGCATCATACCCGTCAGAGTGCGGATAGACTTAACTATTTGTCTCACAATGCGCTTTTCTTTAGTGGACAAAACCCAAGGAGCGCGAGATAGCTGCAAGTGACCATCAGCACTCGACCTTCATCTTTCCTACCTCCTTTAAATCTATTCGTGCCCCTATAGTGTCTCTCTTTCCTATGATACGGTCCCATAGCAAGCTGCCCACGTTCTTGAAAATATGCATAAGATCCAACAATGATTAATCTATAAGTGGGTCCAATATGGAAACTCGTAGAAAACTGAGAGCTGTCACATTCTGTTTGGATGTGACTCCATGTGAACCATTTTCAACTCGTACAAGCTTTGGGCATTCATACGTGTTGGAGATCATCCAAGAAAACCTTCCTCGAGTTCATGACCCTCTAGCAAGAAAGCAATGTGTCCTTGATATACCATCTTCTTCATGGTTCGTGACCTTCGGGATTCTAACTGTGGCCCGCACAATGGACATGCATGATAACCTGAGGTAACCAGACCTGTCCCAACACCTCTATCCAATGAATACAAACTTGAATGAGCTATGATAGATATTACCAACGAGAACTGAAGCTTACTTACCTGAGTACTCTTCGAATCCTAGAATGTCATGCATCGTCCACATGAGAATGGCTCGAATATTGGCGGACCATCGACCATCTCAGGCTCCAAGATTGTAGGTAAGTCTCGAAGGCTGCCTGTCTCCTCTAGTATTGACGGTATAGATTGGGTAGTACCTTCCAAGTGGTGGATTGGCTCAGGCACTCCATCCATCGCACACCCATGAACTCTTCTAATTGGCCGCAAAGTGTGCACTTCTTCTTGGAATGAGACGTCACCTCCTTAGATAGAAAATTTGCCAGCCACACCCAATCTTTTTGTATATGGTATTCAATTAGCTTCTGAATACAATGCATAATTGATATAAACTTTTCTTACCATTTGCTCAAAATCCAAGATCGCATGATCAATGATCTCAGATTGAAACTCGTCGAATCATCGTACGTGTTCTATAGACAATCGACGTTTTCATCTAATTGCCAGCTTATATTGAGAGCAAGGGCATGGGACACACTGATTAAGATACGCCTCGTGATCTTGAACATCATGACCCTTATCGTTTTCCATTTTGTCTATGTTACGACAAACAATTTGTTTTTGTTATCATTCTTTTTTTCTTTCTTTAATTGTTTGAGAAGGGATTTCTTCTCTTGTAACTCAGCAAAAATTAACGTATGTAAAGTCTCCACCCATCCACAAATTAACGTATGTCGGAGTATTTCCCGTCTCATGGTATTGCACCGGACCTCGCCACCACTCTCTCTTTACTTTTTATCCATTCATTATCTCCTCTCCTTCCATCTCTCTCTCTTTTTATCTTTCTTTATTATGATGTATATTTATTCCCTCTCTCTCATTCCTTCTTCCTTTTTCTCTTCCTCCCCCTCTCTCATTTCCTTTAACAAAACATATCTCTCTCTCTACTATCAATTTCCTTTAACAAAACATCTCTCTCTCTCTACCACTACCACTACCACTACAATAAACAAGAAAAGAAGATAAAACAATAACTACTACTACTACACTAACAGCAAACAAGAAAAGAAGAAAAAACTACTACTACTGCCACTAATACAACAACAACAACAAATAAGAAAACTAAACAACAATAAACAAGGAAAAAAAAAACTATTACTACTACTACTACAACAACAACAACAACAATAATAAACAAGAAAACCACTACTACTACTACAACCACGACTACGACGATGTCTACCACTACCACTATAATAAACAAGAAAAGAAGAAAATACTACTACTACTACTACTACTACTACTACTACTACTACTACTACTACTACTACTACTACTACTACTACTACTACTACTACAATAACAATAAATAAGAAAAGAAGAAAAAACTACTACTACTACAAAAAAAAACAAGAAAACTAAACAACAATAAATAAGAAAAGAAAAAAAACTACTACTATAACAACAACAACAAACAAGAAAACTATTATTACTACTAGTAGTAGTACTAGTACTACAATCATGACTACGACGACTACGACCATGACTACGAGCACCACAACAACTCTCTCTCACTACCACTGCCACTGCCACTGTCACTACCACTACCACTACCACTACTACTACAATAAACAAGAATAGAAGAAAAATCAACAACAACAACAGCTGCTGCTGCTACTACTACTACTACTACTACTACTACTACTACTACTACTACTACTACTACTACTACTACTACTACTACTACTACTACTACTACTACTACTACTACTACTACTACTACTACTACTACTACTACTACTACTACTACTACTACTACTACTACTACTACTACTACTACTACTACTACTACTACTACTACTACTACTACTACTACTACTACTACTACTACTACTACTACTACTACTACTACTAATACTAACAAGAAAAGAAGAAAAAACTACTTCTACTAGCACTACTACAACAACAACAAACTAGAAAACTAAACAACAATAAATAAGAAAAGAAAATAAACTACTACTACTACAACAATAACAAACAAGAAAACCACCACCACTACTACTACTACTACCACAACTACGGTGACTACGACTACAACTATGACTACCACAACAACAAACCACTACCACTACAATAAACAAGAAAAGAAGAAAAACAATAACAATAACAACAACAACTACTACTACTACTACAATAACAACAAACAAGAAAAGAAGAAAAAACTACTACTACAACAACAACAACAAACAAGAAAACTAAACAACAATAAACAAGAAAAGAAAAAGAACTACTACTACTACTACAACAATAAACAAGAAAACTACTATTACTACTACTAGTACTACTACCACAATCACGACTACGATGACTATGACCACGACTACGACTACCACAATAATAACAAACTGGAAGAGAAGAAATTAAACAACAACTACTACTGTCACTACCACTACCACTACTGCTACTACTACTATGACTACCACAACAACAACAAACAAGAAAATAAGAAATTAAACAACAACTACCACTACCACTACCACAAAAACAACAAACAAAAAAATAAAAAATTAAACAACAACTACCGCTACCACGACTACCACAACAACAACCAACAATAAAAAAAGAAAAGAAGAAATAAAACAACAACAATAACAACAACCTCTCCCTCCTTCTCTCTCCCTCTCCCTCTCTTTCTCTCTTTCCCTATTATGTTTAATGTTTTCTCCCTCTCTCTCTCGTTCCTTCTTTCCTTTTCTCTCTTCCTCTCCCTCCTTCTCTCTCTCTCTTCCTCTCCCTCTCCCTCTCTTTCTCTCTTTCCCTATTATGTTTAGTGTTTTCTCCCTCTCTCTCTCGTTCCATCTTTCCTTTTCTCTCTTCCTCTCCCTCTCTCATTTCCTCTCCCTCTCTCTCCCTCTCCCTCTCTTTCTCTCTTTCCCTATTATGTTTATGTTTTCTCCCTCTCTCTCCCTCTCCCTCTCTTTCTCTCTTTCCCTATTATGTTTATGTTTTCTCCCTCTCTCTCTCGTTCCTTCTTTCATTTTCTCTCTTCCTCTCCCTCTCTCACTACAAGGGTACACACATATAGCGACGCTAAGTAGTGACCTTTTTTTTTAGTGTCACTATTTACGTCGCTAATCCTCGAAATATTTTAAGTCAAAAAATGTGTCTCTATTAGCGTCGCTAAAAACATCGCTATAGCAGTGTAAATAGCGACACTAATAGCGACGACTTACTCTGGTAACATTTCGCGAAAACCTGAATGTTTCTTTCAAATGCGCGCGCGACCTGCAAAAGCAAGGCGAAGGCGGAGAGAAAGAGAAAGGGAGGTGAGCAAGAGAGGGAGGTGAGCAAGGGAGGTGAGCAAGGAAGCAAGCCACGAATCGCACGCGAGGAGAGGAGCGTCGCCCGCACGAAGAGATCGTGGAAGAAGAAGAGAGCACGATGGTATGCCCTGTTTTGGTTTCTTTATAATCTTTGTTTTGCTTTGCAATGTAGGTTAGAAAGTATTGGTTTCTCTTTTATCTTTGTGTTTCTTTGTGTTGCTTTGCAATGTAGGTTAGAAAGTGTTGAAAGAGAGAGAAATGAAAGTGAGTGTTTTCAAATTTTTTCTTGTATTGGTTTTTATTCTTTGCAATGTAGGTTAGAAAGTGTTGGTTTTTCTTCAATCTTTGTGTTGCTTTAATTTGCAATGTAGGTTAAGAAGTGTTGAAAGAGAGAAATGAAAGAGAGTGTTTTTATATTTTTTCTTGTGTTGGTTCTCTTCAATCTTTGCAATGTATATAGGGTAGGAAGTGTTGAAAGAAAGAGAAATGGAAAGGAGTGTGAAGGGGGATGCTTGTTTTGCTTGATTATAATTTTAGAGAGAGAGTGAGAGATATAGAGATGTAGAGAAAGAGAAATGAGATGCTTGTTTTGTTTGGATTGTATCTTTTGCAAGATCGTTCTAAACTATATATTCATCCACAATTATATTTCTAGATGTAGAAATACTTCTTTTTCTAGGATCATAAAAGTAAAATGCTTTGGTGATGTTACTATTACTCATGAGAATACATTTGAGAGATTTAGAGTCTAATTTACAAATATGAGCATAAGTGATGCTTCCAAAAACTTTCAAATAACTCACTACTAGCATTTGACCAATAAAGGCTTCAAAAGGAGTTGTGCCTTTCAAGGAATAATGGAAGATCTATTAACTGTTATAAAAATGTATGTGTGTGAGCATAGTTTAGAGCCGACCTCAAAGATAGATAAGTTTAGAGCCGAACTCAAAGAGATAGGTACAAAAAAAAAAATTAAAAGACCTGAAATATATATAGTGGAGTGGTCCCAATATACAATATAGAATCGCTATTAGATTATCATTCCATTACATCGTAGTCAAGATGTCTAGCACTCACGACCAACATGGTGGGGATCGTGAGGCTTGGCTCAATCAACGTGTCCCCTTTCCATGCACACAATGCAAATTGGTCATTCGTCGGAAACGTCATTTGTCCAATGGTATGGAGAGTTTCGAGTTGAGATAATCGATCAAGCAATCTTGAATTATGAGATTGCGGAGTTCTCTCTCATTACTATATGACATCTAATTGATTTATGTATAACAGTTTGGGGTTATCTTAGAAGTTAGCTCCTTAACGTCCTTTAGAGGATCAGGGCCATGTCGATACATTGCAGTCCACAGATCTCTTGCGTCCAGTAAGATGGGTTCATCCGCGCTCTATACAAATGCCATTCGAGATAACTAACTGTCTCATAAAAGGTGATAACTCTCAACCCCCTTCTATGGGTGAGAATGCTGGAGACATGGACGATCCTCTTGCTTTTTTGGAGCCCGAGTTAGAGGACATGATCGAATCATTGCTTCCGATGGACTCGGAATCCCAAGATCCTTTAATTGCGGAGGCCGCCATTCCATTGTATGATAGGAGTCGGGTATCCCGTTTGAAGGCACTTCTTGCATTGTTGAGCATACAAACAAAGTATGGATGGAGTGATGCGAGTGTCACAGAGCTATTCAGGTATATTATGATGTGTATGATTCTTTATTGAAAGCCACTAAAATGTGGTATGTAGTACTCTAATAACGTGCTTCATTGCAATTTGTAGAACATTGAAATCTTACATTTTGCCTACCCAAAACACGATGCCTGAGTCTCATGATGATGCAAGACAAGTGCTGCGAAAGCTAGGCATGGATTATAATTGCATTCATGCTTGCCCCAGTGAATGTGTTCTCTTCCAAGGAGAGTTTGAATTGTTGGCCACATGTCCCAAGTGCGGTGCGGACAAGTATCGAAATGACTTGCAAGGGACAGACTGTTCCGCATAAGGTTTTGAGGCACTTTTCGCTGATACTGCATGTTCGTCACATTTTTCGGACCAAGAGTTTTGCAAAGTTGACTACATGGCATGCGAAAAATTGATCCATTGATGGTGTACAGCGTACACCAGCTGACTCAGAAGCATGGCATCACATTGATGAGACTTTCCCTGCCTTTGCAAAGGAGGCGAGGAATCTACGATTCGGTCTTGCCATGGATGGGGTAAATCCTTTTGGTTTGCGTTCCACCTCCTATAGTGTATGGCCCGTGGTCCTTATTAACTACAATATACCGCCATGGCTTTCCACCAAGAAAGGACACCTTTTGCTCAGCTTGCTTGTGCCTGGACGATACAAAGTCAAGAATATGGATGTCTACCTCTCTCCACTGATTGATGAGCTAAAGGAGTTGTGGGAGGGAATTGTAGTGGAGGACATGAGCAAACATATTGGTAGGCGATCCGCAACTATAAGGGCAATTCTTATGTGGACCATGCATGACTTTCCAGGTTATGGAGAATGCTCTAGTAAAGCGTGTTTTCTTATTTTGCTAGTTTTCTTTGAGCGATGTTGGTGTTATGACATGCCTCATTGTACATGTGTATTCTGCAAGGCTAGTCACGTCAGGTTACCATGCATGTCCTCTGTGTGGACCAAGGTTGGATTCTCGTATGTCAAAATTTATGAAGAAGATGGTATTTGAGGGACATCGGGCTTTTTTGCCAGAGGATCATGTCATGAGAGAAGGATTTCTTGGTCGCCCTCCTACGAGAATGAATGCACTGAGTTGGTTTGATCACAGGATGGTGGACCAAGACTCGCTTCCCAGTGGAATGCGATGCTTCTCAATTTTCTGTGAGCTGACTTATTGGAAAAAACTGAAAATTAACCCCCTTTTAGATCCCATTCACATTTTTAAGAATGTGGGTAGCTTGCTATGGGACCACCTCACTAGGCAGCGAGACACACTAGGAGCGAGGATGGATTTGAAAGCAATGGGAAAGATGGAACCATATTGGCCTGTAAGTGGCATCAATGGTCGAGTGCAATTGCCGCATGCTCCTTGGGTTTTGTCTAGCAATGAAGTGCGACGAGTAAAGGAAAACATCAAGTCCTTTCACACGCCAATTGGCCTAATGCATTCTCTCAAGACAGCATTCACAAAGGATGACCAACTCTGACAGGACTCAAATCCCATGATTGGCATAAGATGTGTCAGGTATGTACGGTATGAGGCTGTGTATGGCATGATTCTGCATATTAGATTTTAGAATCTCTGTTTGTTTATACATAATATTAATTACATGGTTTTCACAGTTCGTATTGCCGATCGCAATCGTGGGGTCTCTAACATCGGAGGTATGGACAGCCATTTACAAATTGTCCGAGTTGGTTCAGTTTGTCTCCCAAAAAGAGATTCACACATCATCGATTGAATCCGTGAAATGCATGGCAGTAGAGACTGCTTGTCTTTTGGAGAAGTATCTTCCCACTAGCATGCTCACGATACAAACCCATCTTCTAGTGCATATTGTAGATGAATTGTAGGTTGTAGGTCCAGTCCATAGTCGATGGATGTTTTTCCTTGAACGATTCATGAAGACCTTAAAGGGATTTGTGCGACAACGGGCTCGTCCTGAGGGTAGCATGGCTGAAGGTTGGTTAGTGTCGGAGGCCTTGGTGTACATTTCTGAGTGGTTGTCCACTGTGGACCAGGACAAAGGCTTGATATGGTCACTTAAGGAGGATGATCGTCTGAATTTAGATGTCCTAGTGGGAAACGGAATAGAGAAGAAGATGGACGCATCCATGGAGTCCAAGGTGAACTGATTTTGTATGCTGCATAGCGCTAGGATGGAGAAGTGGCTACAACGGTATGAGGATGCTCGAGCTGAGCGAGAGTCTGCAAGATCTGACTTTTGACAGAGTACCCGGCAATGGCCAATTCGATATCCGAAGGGCTTAGAGGAGATGCCTCTACTCATGTCCACTAGATGGCTACATGAGGCCCTAACCAAAGCATCTCAAGATGGAGAAACAATTACTGAAGAAGAGTGGGACTTCTCACGTGGATGCAATCCCAAGGTATGCAATCCCAAGAAATTACAATCTATACTGCAAATCGCAACTAATATACTTGTTCTTCTCCCAGTATAAGGTCCATAGTGCAGCATATACATGCTATAACGACGTTTATAATGGCATTTTCTTTATATATGAAAAATATCCCCGTCGTCGCTATTAGCGTCGCTACAAAACCGTCACTATTTGCCTCGCTATTTTCATCTCTAATTTTGTCGGTTAGCGTCGCTAATACTGACGAAATTAGCGATAAAAATAGCAACGGTTACAGAGGAATTTTCGACGCTAATACCGACGATTGCAGAATTATTTTGCGACGCTAATACCAACGATTGCAGAAAAAAAAATTGTTTAGAGCCACACAGGGCTAGGAGACAATTCCTGCTGTCAAAG
Source organism: Lygodium microphyllum (assembly GCF_053477565.2). Lineage (NCBI taxonomy): Eukaryota > Viridiplantae > Streptophyta > Polypodiopsida > Schizaeales > Lygodiaceae > Lygodium > Lygodium microphyllum. The sequence continues at coordinate 958,721 of NC_141144.1, forward strand.
AAGTTAGACAATCGATCCCAAATAATGACAAGACTTTGCAAACAAGTACTTTCATGACATTAGTTAACACAAATGTGCACTGCATTGATAAAGAAAATAACAGAGCTTAAATTGAAAAGTGTTACTACAACAAAGCAAATATGTATACACCTGTACATCAATATGCGGTGAATAACATGGAGATGTGTATATGGAGTCATGCTACAACATAGAAGTCCGAATCATATACACTTAGCTATTACATATGGAGGATAGAGGCCATAAGGCCTTACATAATACAAGATGGGGAGTAATCCTATGTAGCCTAATCTGCTCTCTACGACTCATCCACATCAGAAAACTCCTCTCGCTGTAGTGGCATACCGAAGGGAGCCTACAACAGCAAATACATATATAATTGTGAGTACCAAATACAAACTGACATATAATAACAAATTTCTCAAATTAGGAATTATATTAATTACTACTTACCGGTCCTCCGCGAGCATAGAGCTTCTCAATCAGGGCACTCAAGCCATGCTTCTCCCCGTATGTCACCTCTAGTGCAGTCGGGTCGCGATTCGTAAAACCTTGCTATGGCACACAAACATTGAAAAACAACGTACTTGAGATTCATGTTCGAAATACATACATCAACATGGATGTCATTAAATTAGAGTACTCTACCCTATTAATACTTACAAAATCTACCAGGAATGTTGTGTGGCCGCCGCTACCAAGGTGATGCACCAATCCTGCATCCAAGCGCGCCTTTGCTGCGTCCTTCTGCTGCTTCCACTTGTCTGGAGTGGATGTCGCCTCATCCTAGAGATTACTCCAATCCTCTGTATCTAGCCACTCCGGCTTCGATTTGCCTTGCTTGACTGCTTCGCGTGCATCAGACCGCCTATGCAACTGATAGTCACGCATACGCGTCATCATCCACCCTCTCAAAAATCTATCATTGCTAGAGGGCTGAGGGAACTCTCGATACAATGTATCGATTATGTACTCCTTGCTAGCATCTGGGATCTCCTTCCACTTGTCTGTAATGTTGTGCCGAAATACTTGTTGGTACAACTCATGCATCCTAGAGGTGACAGCTTTTCCCTCATCATTCATGTATAAATGGCCAGTGGCCTTATCTATGAGATACGAGTAACCTGTAAGATTTTGCAAACGGGTACTTTCATGACATTAATACAAATGTGTCAAACACAACTTGAATTGATAAGTGCTACTGCGAAAAAGGATGTGAAAATACATACATGGAGGAGTGGATTTCATGTACTTCTTGTCGGCCCTAGGAGTGATCGGTGGGGTGCGTGAAGGAGTGGGAGCAGTAGACGTCTGCCCGCCACCGCCAGTGAAAGACGGTGTCGAGTCCCTGGTGGCAGTGCGAGTGGGAGAGACTGCATCTATATCCCCACAATAGGAGCTGCCTCCTCCTCAACTACGTGACTCTAAAGCAAAGCGAAACCTGCGACTGCGTCTACTGGAGACCGAAGCATCGGACCGTCTAGAGTCTGCAGATCGTGCTGAGGTGGAACGGGAAAGATGTGCATCGGCTCTATCTCTGACTTGTGCTAGCTGCTCCGGTGAGAAACGCGCTAGCATCGCATCAATGTTGTCATCTGTAAAATCGCGACTCATTCTACCGTCCATGCCCAAATCCTAAACCTGCACATACAAGGGAAAATAATAATATTAGATAATGAATTGCAAGACATAATAAAACTAAGACTTAATTTGCAAGACTTCATTCTAAAATAATAATAAAATTAGATAATACAAAACACATACTCCAAAAACATACAAACTGTCCTAACCGATTTGCAAAAAGTGGCATTGCTGTAGTGGGAGGAACGTTTTGATCGAGTCACTTTTGTTTAGGGTTCCACAATCTCATCTTGAGATAGCTCAGTATACACCGGGAGATCTATACAAAATTCTCCACAAAATGAGGACTCTGCTTCATTTTCAAAAAACCCATCCTCTATCTCCATAGGTGAGATGTCTTGGTCCTCCAGGCAGTTCATCCTAGTTTCTTGTATGCCTTCTGTCATTGCCGCTATTAAAGTTGTCTCTTCTACGATCGGTACGGGGGTTCTGGCAAACACGAGGATACTCCTAGATGTCATGGGAATGACATACCACAATTGAGGTTGTTGCGGATTAGGAAAAAAGACAACCTGATCCATATTACGATTAGTATAAAAGTCCACTTTGAGATTGCTAAAGCATGTCAAGTATAAGGGACTCTTACCTGCTCATAGTGATTTGGCAAAACAAATGTATCACTCAAATCGGTCCACTTCTTCGTTGAGTCAATCTCAACAAAGCCACTTGGCCCTCGCCGAACAGTTGCACCTGCTCCTTCGAGAGTAACCTTGAACCATTGCACATCAAATATGGTCACGAAGAAACTTCGATAGTCCACTGCAAGGATACTCTATAAACATCCGAAATACTCCATCTCTGCAACTACACGGTTTGGATCTGTGGCACGTCATCGGCTTTCCTACTCAAACATTGCCATTACTCCACAGTCCATTGTCAAGCATAACTTGTCGATGTGCTCTACTCTAAAATGTCGTCCACGTGACGATGCTGCACTATGGACCTTATACTGGGAGAAGAAAAAGTATATTAGTTGCGATTTGCAGTATAGATTGTAATTTCTTGGGATTGCATACCTTGGGATTGCATCCATACCTTGGGATTGCATCCACGTGAGAAGTCCCACTCTTCTTCAGTAACTGTTTCAAGGGCAACAATTCCACACCAAAAAAACACGTGTGCGTTGCATTCGGACTGTATCTAGCCAAGGCCGAATGCAATAACATCAAGCTACAACTACAAGGATGACTAGACATGATAGTCCTGATGATAGATGCACCTTGAACGGCACTGCACAAATGACCCAAGACATTAGTGGAGAATTCACACCTAGTTGTACAGTTGGGGACTCAAAGGTATATATCAAAAGGCTTGAATTTATAAGCCAAGACCCAGAAGATGAAGACATAGTACCACATGTTTATCTTAGGGTCAAACTCATTGCAAAAATAGAGCATATTGTCGATGCTCTCATCGATAAAGGAGCAAATTTTAATATCTTGACTTATGAAGCATGGACCCTACTAGGCCAACCAGAGCTCACACCAACTAATGCAACTCTTAGTCCATACGGGGGACACCCACAAGCACTTATAGCAAAGTGCAAAATCCTTGTAACTATTGAAACTGAAAGCTTGCCTATCCTATTCCATGTTCCTCCAAATAATGCTAATTGTGGAAATGAAACCCTCCTAGGACGACCCTTCAAAAGAGTGATGAAGTGTGAGGCTGATTACGTAGCATAGAGGATACACTTGACATTACTGGGTGTGAGGATAATCACAACATTTAGTAAGGGTGACCTCATCAAACCTCGAGGGAAGGACAAGGAACATTGTGACATACCAGTCATGCAAGTCTAGTGATGAGAGAAGGGACTTGTTGAAAGAGTTGATACAAGTGCATGTTGAACAGAGAGAACCAATGTGAGCGAGGATATGCTTGAAACCAGAAGGTTAGGAGACAATGGCAAGGATAGGCTTTGGACTTACAAATATCATGCATGGCCACAAAAGAAGCCCAAGCCATATAGATGAAGGTATAGATGGAGAGCCAGCACAATGCCGCGATGGATATCTAAAGCATTGCTATGTGTGGTCAAGGATATTACACACATAACCAATGGATTTGGGTGCCAAAACCCTCGACTAGACCACCTCTATCAATAGTAGTTGAAGGCCAGATCATATCAAAAGCGAAGAAGTGCAGGAGGAAATCTAAATGAAAATCCAAGTCTTCACTCAACAAGGTTGGAGTGACTGAGCCCCTCACGATTGAAATCAAGAAACCAAATAGGACTATTCGAAAGATAGATCGTCAACCTAACGTATTAGATGTAATCATTGAGGGTGCACAAAAGCCACTAGTGCCCAAGGAGCCTTTGATTTCCCAAGAGGATAACGAGCATCATAAGCGCAACATTGCTCATAGTAAGGTTGATTGCTCAACAAAGCAAATGGCAGAATCATCAAACAGCCACAAGAAAATCTCCCAACAAGTGCCAAGTCTACCTAGGAGTCCCAAATCTCCTACACCCTCTTCCCCTAAACGGACACAAGAAGCACAACAGCAGTCGTCAAGTGCAACTGCTCAATCCCAATCTCTATCTCCATCTAAGCTTCCAAATGTCCAAGAGGTGGGACATGACACCACCCTTAGCTCTCAGCCTAAGGATATGCATGTGCAATCCATCGTGACTAGCTCAACTGATGCTCAATCTGCACAGGTGAATGTGCTAAGGGCAACAAAAGACATGGCTACTTCTGATCTGCTTAAGGACTTGACACCGCAGTCTACCAATAGTGGCCAATCCGCTGAACTAGCTGTTACTACTTCCAATCAGGAATCACAATAGTCACAACCTTTGATCGTGATGACGCCCCTTGTGGAATGTGTCCTTAGAAATTCACTTATGGAAGAGGTGTTGCAACCAACATCCTTGACACCTCCAGCACTTCCAAAAGCACCTAAATCCTAGGCCTGAGGAGAAATATCTCAAAGATTTGGCTAAGGAGATGGCACATCTAGCCAACGAATCAAAGATGAAGTGCCTAATGAAGCTTGATCACAAGAAGCTGACAACCATTACACATGCGTACGTCTATGTGGACATCGAAAGGCCAACACCAAAGCACACAAAGCTCATAGCCGAACCCCTAACTTGGGACGAGCAACAACATGTTTGCTCCCGTTATGTAACTGTTGCTAAAGAAGTCATAAAGGATATCCCAAAGGTCACAACTAGAGAATTGCGCTTGATACCTTCACTCTATACTCCTCAATGTGAGACAAACAAGGAAAATCTTGAAGCAATCAGACAAAAAGGAAAAGGACAAGGCAACTTTGTGTAGAAATGGTACTCCAATGAGAGTCTAGCAGCCAAAATTGGCCACCGATTGATGACACTCATTGAGCAAAGGAAAGCCCTTTAGACATCAATACATGATCCCATGTACATTGCCCCAACCTCATTACGAGTGTTGGCAGCGATCTATGAGGTCCAGTTTTTTGCCACTGTCCAAAAACATCCCTGGTACGATAAATTGCTTCTAGAAGAAGATCTACATGTGGCTAGCAGATTAGGAGTAGGGAGCATGGTACTTGATGTTAGCGCATATGTCTTCTACCTCACTCAAGTCCCTGCAATCCTAGATCCCTATGCTGCCCATCAATACAACCCGGACTTGTTCAGCTAGTTTCATCCAAGCCTATATGGTAGGAACCCTAAACAGTCTCCTGTCTCTACAGTAGATTCACCTCAACCCCCAGAGCAAGAGAAAAACAACTCTAAATACAACACCTACTATGATAAGAAGCAATGGAGGCATATTCCAATGGGTAAGGGAAAGAGCCTAGAGCAAACACCCCCTGACAAAAAGCAACTGCCAATGCAATTAGATGAGAGATTAAACAAAAGAGAATTGGCCAAAGAACTAGACTCTTCACAAAGAGAGGCAATTGTACCCTCTCAACCTAGCGAGGCTATTCAGCTGGCTGCAGGCTATTGCGGCTATGTCCCATCAGGACACACTAGAAAAAGAGAATGATGATGCCCATCCAAGCACATCAACGGCTGATCTAGTTCAGGGTCCTAAGTCTTTAAAGGATACACCTCAATTGCCCAAGAAAAAGAGAAGAAAACAACGAAAACAATGGCAGTTGCAAGTAGCGGTAGACGCTAAGAAGATCGAGACCAAGAGCACTGAAGCACTGAAGAGCACTGAATTTGGCACCAAGAAGTTAGTACTCGAAGACCCAACCTATGTGGCACCAACTTCCTTTCGAGTATCAATTTCCATGTGGGGTATGGACTTAGCTGGAGCTAGCCAAGAGAACTCTCTAATTGATAAAATTCTCACTGAGGAGGAGCTACATGTTGCTAGTAGACTCGGACAAGGTACCATGCTACTCGATGTTTCAAAATATCTATTGTTATTGAGTAGGCTACCATGAGTATTAGATGTGTGTGCCACACTCGAGTACAATCTTGAGTTCTACAATTGGTTTTTATCCTCATGAAGTGACATGGATTCATAAATGTGTACATAAATAAACAAAGAGTTTTGTGACTATGTATAAATAATACCAAAAAAGCAAAGCCAGTATACACACAAGCAATGATAATCAAGTGCAAGTGATGTGCATCGAAGTCAATACCATGGGATTTAGATAAGTGATGTCTCTTTGAGCTGCACCTGTTCATTATGGTGGTTGAAGCATATGATTTACATGTACTCTCACAAGTTGCCAAGCGAATGCAGGTTGACACAGGTCTCTGTACAAAAGCGTTCAATGTCCCAAGTCACCACAAGACCACCAACCCCATAAAGAACCATTATGGGACAAGCAGCATAAATACTAAGAACAAAGAGCCATGACGGAAGCCCCGTTGGTGGAAGAGAAAGTCACCCCTACAGAAAGCACACATTGCATTTGAGCATGGCCCAAAACATAGACATTGGATACTCTCTCTCTTTCTTGGCCATAGACTCTACATCCAGGGCAAGATTAAGGTGGCAAGCTCTCGTTCACAACAGAAGAGCAAGCAAAGTACGGCTTAATGGTGGAAATGAGGCGTTTCAGCTAGTTTACATTCAAGCTTACCCTAAACCTAAAAGATTCCATCATGGAGGAGCCTGCCGTAAAACAACTCATGGACCAGTGCAGTCTACAAAAGTATGTAGAGAAGGTCGGTAGGCTATCGATTACAGCAAGTGCACAGAATTTTTGAGGAGCTTCGATGTTGAAGAAACTATGGCATGGTGACGGTAAGAAGAGGAGAAGAACCTCATCAAGTAGAGGTGGAGTTGAGCCCCACGATGATAGAAGGCCCTGGGTTTATTAGCCAGCAGTAGGATGACTGAGAAATACCGAAGGAGGAATATGTATAGTATGCTGGGGGTGAGCAATCACCAATCCAAGAACAAGAGGGAGACAAAGTCCACAAGGAACAACAAGAAAACATGGAGAGAGTTACTAATAAAAAGGAGAGTGACCAACCATCTCAATAGCAAGAGAGCAAGAGGACAATCCGTGAGCAACAAGGCTAAAAATTTGTCAAGTTAAGCGAAAAGGAAAGATCACACTCTCAAAATTCCCATAAGAAGAACTCAATCCACCTCCAAAGAAAATAGAGAGCTACAAAGGGTGGAGGACAAATCGACGAAGAGATTAGAAGAAGAGTGTAAGCAAATGCCAGAAGAGGAGGAAGAACAACTATGGCAAAAAGGGAGGAGGGGATTACTTTGATGAAGAGGAAATCAAAGATTTAACCTACAAGCTAGCACATCGCTGCAACATGGACTCCATGCCATGACACCTAAGCCTAACACTGGCTCAGGAGTAGAAAATAAATGTGCTCCCCTAATCTCAACTAGCTAAACCTCACAAGAGCTCTCCTTGCTAGGGGCTTGGGGAGCCAAAATAGCAAATGCAGCCACCTCAACAGGAGCCAATGGAGCTGGTCCATGAAGAAGGGCATGACTCCAAATCAGATCAACAAAAGAAAGAATGAGTGCAAGAACCAAGCCCCCTCCATGGCCACAACAACTACAGTTAGAAGAGAAAAGGGATCCATGCCAAGCCATGCATTCCTTGGTAAATCTCTTAGGCCCCCTCGAAATGTAACTACTGTAGTGCATCAGCATGATGTCTAGTATGCCCCCTCCCAATGCATCTCCAAAATAAAAATTTAAAAAAGAAAAAAGAAAAAGAAAAAGAGAGAGAGAGAAAAAAAAAGCAAACCAACAAAGACTCACACAAAGAAAAATGAAAGAAACAATGAGCTTTTCCATGTATATCAAAGTGCCACAAACACTGCACCCAGGGGTCCTCAGGTTAGGCATGTCCAGTGGCCTTGGTCAGCCGGGCTCCGTGCCTAACCCCCTAGCCCTTCCTATCCCCCCATAGATCTGTCTTCCTAAGTGACACCCACAACACCTCCCTTGTATTCAAACTGGGTCCTCAAGTGTGGGACAATACCACAGGCTTCCTTGAGGTTCCCAACTCCCAATTTCACTAGCATGGACACCATGCAATACTACACTGTGAGGTAGGTACGCCCCCAGGTAGTGCACTTCCTTTTTCTGTTTTCAGGTATACTCAACAATGGCGATCAACCACCGCCATTGAAGGCCCCCACTACCCGATCAAATCTAATCTCAGCCTCTGTAATTTAATCTCAGTGTCAATGAGCTTAGTTATGCTACATCGTGTTGTTAAAATCACAAATGATGTCTCAAGAAGCCTTCAAGTGTACTTCTCCTCAACAACGTCAATTTTTTCCACCATGTTGAACCCTTGCTTCTTCCACGCATTGCTATGAGGAACCAGACCAGCACTCTTCTACCTACGTAATATATAAGTATGCATGTGCACTCACATAATATCTACACTACAATCTATACATAGTTTGGGTCCTAAAGTGCAGGACAATGCTCTCATCTTGCTTAGAGTTTGACATGTCTCCCAAACTAATCAAACTACATCTTGTGCATACTAAAAAGACTAGCACTATCCCAGGAAGAGACCACATATGAGAGGTTTTCAATTGCAGGTATTGAAGACTCCAATGAAAAGTGTCATTGGCCCTTCATCAACACTCAACTGTGAATTCTTATCCTTTATCATCATGTAAGCCTACCAAAGGTTCATCACACGTAGCTGCACAACTTGTGCCAAATCCTCTTTTTTCTTCCTCCTCAACTCTTCGTTTTGTTCTTTTACTTCCTTCTCCTTTCTTCCTCTGCCCTTTTTGTTTCATCAACTCCTTCCTCTCCATCCTGTGCCTCCTTTACTGCTTCTTGGATGATAGCAGTCAAAATTCCCCCATACCCGATGAATGAGGATTTGGACAACAATTTCTTTCTCTCAACTCCCTTTGATACTGGGGATTCTCCACCAACCGACTTGCTTTCCAGGGCTAGTGCCTTAGTGGATTGATTGATGGTTTTCCACACATAGCCATTCCAGTCTATTTCATCCAACGAGTGAGTTGCCAAGCTCTCCAGCATTATGGGCATACTAATTCTGTGCATGAGGGAGTTGTATCTTTGGCTAGAGAAGAGGGAATCGACGACTTTTGCCTACATTCTGATTTCTGGGTCGTGGATATCTTGAATGCTTATGCCATCATTTTTCAAGACTTGCTCCTTCTTCATGTTCAGCATCACATAAATGTCTCGCTTCTGTCTCCTTTCCACCTTGGATTCTAGACCCAATGCATTCTTCACCAAGGACTTACTAATTTGAATCTGCACTTTCTTAGCTCCTTCTCCCCTCCCCACAGTCACCATCCCACATTCCATGTCAAGGTTGTAGATCCTCAAAAAATCCACACATTTAGTGTGGTAGGGCTCCTATCCAAATTTCTCGAGGTACTTGGCTAGGTTGCATTGCTCCACAACCCTTTTGGCAGCCTCCTCCTTAGCCATCACCTCTTCAATATTATGGATACTTCGGAACTTGAGCTAGTTATAGGTGTGATTTTCAAGAAAAAGGCCATACTTCACTCTTTCCTCATCCGTGAATGGAAGACGGTGGGCACAATCTTGTTGTGCTGCCATCTTCAGCTCCTGTCATGAAACCATGGTTCACCATTAGCATTCTTGGGACACTTTCTTGCTAGAAGATAAGCACGATTTGATCATGCTTTTATGGAAAGAATAACATACTTAAGCACAAAAACATAATTTTCCTTCAAGCAGTTCCATTCATTTCCAAAATTTTATGACACTTTTCCTCAATCACAAGTTAATTTTCATCTATTTTTGGATGTTGATTGAGACTTTAAATTTTTCCTTCTATGTTCCATTCCCTTTACATATTTGATTTCACCTTACTTCACCTTACCCCCTCCCCCCCTGGGAATGAGAAGAATCCTTCCTAGGAGTAGAGATTGAGAGTTCAAGGGTGAAAGGGAGAGATGGATCGAAGGTTGGACTCGAGAGCTATAGCGGGAGAGCAAGAGCAAGAAAGGGAGAGACTAGAAATGGGAACTCCAACAGTCACAATGTATGAACAGGCCTTCCTTTATTCAAACTGTCACTAAAAGAATAAATAATAAAGTGACGGTGACGGGCGCCCGCCACCTACAATGTGCAGTGGCGGTGACTATCAGTGTAGTAATACACGGGCGGCTAGGCAAAGGCGCCTTTACCCCCAACAACCTCCCACTTACAGGCGAATCTGCCCCAGTGAGGAGTGAAAAGAAAAAGAAAAAAGACAATACAACATGTACACATGTACAACAGGATGAGGAAAGATATCATCTCATCCCACGCCCATCAACCTCGTAAGGAAGGCAAAGCGCTCTGTAGAGAGGCTTTTCTTAAGCAGATCTGCAGGATTCTGGTCAGTCGAGATCTTGACAAGATCAATAGACTTGTCCTCAACGACCCCACGTATGAAGTGATACCTCACCTCAATGTGTTTCGTCTTCGCATGGAAGACCGGATTCTTGGCTAACTGAATAACACTCATAGAATCTGAATGCAGTGTAGGGATAGCATCAATACCAAGGTCAGCAACTAAACGACCCAACCAAATGGCCTCCTTGTAAGCCTCAGTGGGCTGCAACATACTCGGCCTCTGTAGTAGAAAGGGCCATGCATTTCTGCACCCTGGACATCCAAGAAACAACACCTCCAGCATAGGTAAATACATAGCCGGAAGTGGACTTCCTACTATCTGCATGTCCTACATAATCAAAGTCACTGTACCCCACGACTCCTATATCCTGGCTGCCATAGCATATGCACATATCTGCAGTGCCCTTCAGGTACCTCATGATACCCTTCACGGCATCCCAATGCATCTTACTAGGTATAGCCATATAGCGTGCCACAACACCAACTACAAAGGCAATATCTGGACGAGTGGCTATCATGGCATACATAAGACTACCCACTGCAGATGCATAGGAAATCTTGGGCATCTCGGCCCTCTGCTCATCTGTCTGTGGACAATCAGCCTGTGATACCTTCACATAAGAAGGCAATGGATAGCCAATAGGCTTTACATCCTGCATGCGAAAGCGCTCAAGGACTTTATGAATGTACTCCCTCTGTGACAAGTAGAGGAGTCCCTGATGCTTGTCGCGTCTAATGCGCATACCAAGTATGTGAGCGGCCTGTCCCAGATCTTTCATCTCAAAGAGCTGAGCCTTAAGAGCATCTAGCTCATCATGAGCTTTCCCTGCTACTATCAGCATATCATCCACATAGAGTACCAAAATCAATAAAGAATCATCACGAGCTTTCTTCGTGTAAAGACACAGATCCATAGCACTTTGGCAGTAGCCTTGTGACTACATAAAGGCATCAAACTTATGATACCACTCCCTAGGTGCCTATTTCAAGCCATAAAGAGTTTTCTTCACTTTGCACACTAGGTGCTGCCTACCAGGTTCTGCAAAGCCCTTAGGCTACTCCATATAAATCTCATCATGCAAGTCTCCATGTAAGAAAGCCATCTTGACATCCATCTGTTATAAATCCAAGTCAAGATGAGCAACCAAAGCAAAGACTAAGCGCAGGGTGGTCATCTTAACCACAGGAGAAAAGACCTCATCAAAGTCCACACCGTGCTCCTGCTTAAAACCCTTTGCTACCAATCTAGCCTTGTATGCTAGCTTGGGGTGTCCAGGGATACTTTTTAGCTTGTATACACACTTGCATGGCAAAGCCTTCTTGCCCGTAGGCAAGGAAACCAAATCCCAAGTGCCATTCTTATGCAAGGATCTATCTCAGACTGCATAGCCCTCTCCTAGGAGTGACTGTCACCCCTGCGCATAGCCTCATCATAGGTGAAAGGCTCTCCTGCATTTGTAACCAAGACATAATGCATCGAGGGTTGAAATCTATCAGGTGGACGTCCCACTTGTGTAGCAATGGTGCAAAATCCACCATATGTAGGTGCAATGGCGAATATAAACTCATAGAATCCACCACACATAAGTGCAATGGTGGACACAAACATGCAACAATCTCCTCTCAACACCAATGCCAAGTATCACCTCCACATAGATGTAGAGAATGTTTATGCCCCATTACAAAAAAGGAGGGGAGGAAATTACATCTCAGAAACAGTGAATACGCAACAATGTGAGGGAGGAGCAAGGCATGTCAACCTTTGGTGTGATGGTTCTCTTTATCCCAAATATCCTCACACTATTAGCACCCCACCCTTTTCAAACCCAACTATCCTTCTTAGGTTTGTCGAAGATGGCAAGAATGAACTTCTTGGCTATTCCAAAGCTATCTCTACAACACCTGAAATGGAGTGCAATGATGCACATCAAGAGCAGAACCATCAATGACTTAAAGGCAGAATGCAACCTCCAAGAAGAAAAGATCAAAGCCCAACAACAGGAGATAGAAAGGCTAAAAAAGCAGCTTGAAAATTTTGAGACAGAAGCAAACATTTCTTGGCCCTTGACAAAGGAAATGAGAACTAAAGAACATACACGATTTGAAGGTGGGATCTGGAGGTATGAAGAAACAAATAAGGGCTATCAGGTTAGGAACCTCTTGTCTTACTATTCTGTGCTTTTTTGTTATTATATCTCCTTGCTTTACATTGTCCCTCTTGTTTAGGGATGTGCTACAACCAAACAAGGAAAATTATAACCCCAATGTCAACCTTACAAAGCGACTTAAGCCACTTGTTAGCTCAAAGATTGCACAAGAACTCATACAAGAGAAGAAGTTTAAGTCAGTGCACATGCAATTTGTTGAGCAATTTGTGAGCCAGAACACAATTTCTGCAGAGGGTATATAGAGCCCCATGAATGAGAGTGATATAAGTCGCAATGGCTATGGTTTCTTACAAAAAGAGGTTACAAGTTCATTTAAATGATAGGGTATTAAGCCAAAGCTCCTGCCCACAACTATAGCAATCTGGAGACTTCGAAAATATCTTAACTTAAAGCAGGAGGAGTATGTTAGAAAGCCCTATCACATCAATGGAGTGTTTCATGAAAAACAGGGCCTGGTTGTCTATGATGAATTCAAAAATATCTTCGTGGATTTGGAGATACTACAAGTTCAAATGGTTGAGTTTTACAACATCTCACATGTAGAGACATATTGAACTTTACATTAAAGATGGATGGATGAGTGTCAAATTCTAAAAGACGTTAAGATGGAGAGGGTAGCCATTACATTGATGGGGACAGCATGGCAATGGCAAACATGCCAAGGGATGATCCCCGTTACTTTAGTGTACAGTCCGAAATGAATTTATGGTGGCTTGGGACATTTTTGGTTGTTTCAAATAATTATGAATCATTGGGGAATGGGTCTTTCGGAAGACTCCACTACTAGATGTTATTAATGCTCAAATCAAAAGACAAAAGACACTACTGGTTCCAAACAAGGGCAACTTTCAAGTTACTTGGCATCTTGCATCAAACTTGAAGACTGTAAAGTGCTTATATAATTGTAGCAGAGGTCCAGTCACACTTCATTGCCTGTACTGCATGGAGGATGCAAAATTACTTGATCAAAAGTGGTGGAAGAAGGCATCTAATCGTCACTAGTTCGACAAAGATTTCAAACCAATCTTTGATATACCTCTATTGAATGTACATATATGTACAATGCATGCACTTTGTCAAGTGATTGAGAAGCTTGTCAACTTGTACATTGGATTTTCTTGGAAGATCAGGAACCACACAAAACAAAAGAAGGGGATTGCTGCTCTTGAGATGTTATTGGCAAACATGAAGCTTCATGGAGGAGAGACACAAATTGTACAGGATCAAAAAAAGTCAAACAACGAAATAGACATACCAAGAAAAGTTTCTCTTGGAGGTGTGAAGGTAAGACGATTCCTCTCGAGACCCATCGACAACAGGCGACAAAAGCTTACCAAATGTGGAAAGTACTACAAAAGGATGCAGTGTGTAAGTAGGATTGAATTTGAGCAATGGAGAAGGCTGCACAACACAATAAAGGATCATGAACCTCTTTGAAGACATGCAAATGCAAAAGTGTGGCATGCTATGGATATCATATTCCAAATGCTGGATAAGGAGACATGGACAAATACAGATAAGAAGATGTTTCAGACTACTCTAGATCTATTCAAGAAAGAGTTCCTAAAAGCATGGGAAGACATCAATTTCACACACTACATGGTAAGACAAGTCTTTGGTTTCATACATGTTAGTATAAAATTGTCCGTGTCTACTAAACACTATTTAGAGACTAACCATTTATCTACAACACATCATATACAATCATATGCCATATTTCATTGAAAAGTATGGAGATCCAAGTGTTTGGAGCACACAAGGCATGGAAAAGTCCCATTACATGGCACCCAATGCGTATTTCAGGCATACCCAACATGGTGGTGGTAGTAGGAAAGCCAACAGTCTTTGTGAGCTACTCCAATGGTCTTACATAAGCATATTGCAAATACTACGGAAAAAAGAGGAATTAAAATCATCAGCCATTGCACAAGTAGTACGAGATGCTAGGATAAAGAAAGACAAGAAGATCGAAGCATTCAGAAATTCAAATGCACTTGAAGGACTCACAAAATGGAGGCAAGGTCGACACTATCATAATCGTCGTTGGGTTAGAATACAAGAGGAGACCTCTCAAATTGATGATACACTATAAACTTGATAACTATGATCACCCCAAAATATATAATACATGCTTTTGAATGATTTTACATTTGATTTTCTGGAGTTAGTGTCTAGTGCTTTTGTTATTAATGAGCTGATTCTCTCCCCCTCCCACTGCACCTCTCCCTTTGTTGACTCCCTTGGTGCTGTGGATGGGATCGTGTCTCCCTCCGTTCAATCTCCCACCGAGTAGCCTCCATGTCATCCCATGCTACCTATTCCAACTATTCTCTCCGCTCCCTCTCAGCTACCCTTCTCATGTGTACAAACTCCTCCACCTCTGCTTGGTCTATTTCAAATTGCTGCATAGCCTCTGCATGCCTTATAGAAGCAGCACGATTTAGCTCTTCTTGTTGTACAAGGCCCTCCAATTGCTGCCTCTCGTTAACCTCTCGTAGCACTACCTCCTCAACCCATCGACTATCAATGCCAACCAGTATACCTTGTTTTATACCAGGTGATAGCTGAGTCAGTATAACAATGCAGTGGAACATCCTGAAAACAAAGCAACCCCTTAAGGGGCAAAAAAGAGAGTCCATGTTTCTCCTAATGCTCATCAATCAGTGCATTGAGGGTGGACGTGTGCTTGGCAGTGACCGTTATGCTTAGGTAAGCGGGTTCTACTGCTTCCTCATCCTCATCTTCAATCTCTGTAATTGTGGCCACTCGTACGTTGACAGGGGACTCTAGCATTGGAGGCTCATGTAATGGGTGTGTGGGAGAGTAGTACTTCTTGATGCGACTGCTATTGAAGAAGCCTATGCCCACTCCCTCTAGGGATTTGAGTTCCACATTACCGGTTCTGCTGATGGCACGGACTCTGAAAGGCCTAGCCCTCTAAACTTCATCTTCTGTTTATGACCCTTGATTGAGTACAAGAGTACTAAGTCTCCATGTTCGAAATGCTTAGCCAGTTCCATGCTATACTCAAGAACTTGACTTCACAGGACATCACTTTTGTAGAGGATGTCACTCCTCTTTTCTTGCTTGGTACTCTTAATGAGTCATGGGATGTATTCCGCACTGCATTATGTGCCTCTACTGCTACCTTGAAATTATCTGATGTTGAGAGTGCTCTTCTGCAGGAAGAGGTTAACTGTAAGAATTTGGATGCCTCGTGTGTCTCATGCCATGACAGTTAGAGGTAGGAATGATGGATATGGAAAGCATGGCAGTGGTAGTGGCCGTGGACGGGATTCTTAGAAATCTTGGTCCAAGTCTCGTGGGAAGTCACGTAGCAAATCCCGTGGCAGGAATGCAGATATTACTTGTCACCATTGTGGGAAAAAGGGCCATATTAGGCCACAATCCCATGAATTGTGCAATGAAAGGCCCAAAGATAAGGGGAAAGACAAAGTGCAGGATAAGTCTTTTGATTGCAGCATAGTACCTGCAAAGTCCAGTGTTAAAATTGAAGAGATCAATGTTATGCAGCCTGAGAATATTGATGATGATGATTATATCCTAGCAGCTTCTTCTAGTGCTTCGCAGATGACAGAGATACACTCTATGTATGCATAGTGTTGGCTCTTGGACTCAGGTGCATCCTTTCATGTGACACCTTGCCGAGAGTGGTTTCATTCATACCGTACTGTTTCAGGTTCTGTGCGCTTGGGTGATGACAGCTCTCTTGATATTGTGGGCATTGGTGATGTTAGGCTGCAGTTTCCTTCTAGCAGCAGTTTTGTTATGCAGGATGTACATCATGTACCTGCTTTGACACGCAGTTTCATGTTAGCTGGACAGCTTGATGATGCAGGATACCATGTATGTTTTGGAGACTCTGCATGGAAGATCACTCGTGGCAGACTTGTGATTGCGAGAGGTGCCAAGGCTGGCAGTCTCTACCCCTTGATTGTATCAGCTTCTTCCCTTGATCATGTTTTGTTTGTGGGTTCTATCCCACATGTATCTCTTTGGCATGCCCGTTTGGGCTATATGTCTTTGAAGGGAATGAAAATGCTTTCTGGTTTGTAGTACTTACCACCCCTTGATTATGCATGTTTTGATTCATGTGAGCATTGTCTTTATGGCAGGCAGACTAGGTCTACGCATAAGAAGTTTGGTAGGCCACACATGAGTGAGCCCTTGGCATTGGTACATTTGGATGTCTGTGGGCCCATGCCTTGTCAGTCTATGGGTGGTGCAAAGTATTTTGTTGCGTTCATAGATGATTTTTCACGAAAAGTTTGGGCTTATCTCATTAAGCTGAAATCCGATGTCTTGGCTGTATTTCAGAGATGGCTTGCATTGGTTGAGAACTAGTCTGGGTATAGGCTGAAATGCCTAAAGACAGATAATGGGGGTGAGTATGTCTCACGTGCTTTTGAGCGGTTATGTGATGAGAGGGGTATTAAGCGTCAGTTGACTGCTCCCTACACCCCCCTCCCCCAGAATGGTTTGGCTGAGCGGATGAATAGAACCATCCAGGAGCGTGTACGTAGTATGCTTAGCCATGCAGGCCTACCATAGAGCTTTTGGACTGAGGCAGTTAGTACAGCTGTGCATGTCATAAACAGATCACCCTCTAGTGGTTTGGATTTCCAGGTTGCAGAGGAGGTATGGACTGGAAAACCTCCCTCTTATGCACGTCTCCGTGTCTTTGGATGTGAGGCATTTTGCCATGTGCCCAGGGACAAGAGAAGTAAGCTAGATCCCAAGAGTGTCAAATGCATTTTCCTTGGTTATGGGGATGCAAGCAAGATGGGTTACCGTCTCTGGGATCCACAGGCGCGAAAAGTCCTCTGCAGTCATGATGTAGTCTTCCATGAAGACAAAATACATAGGTAGCCTGAGAGAGTTGTTGAGATCCACAAGGTCATATTTCAGGAGGAGCCGAGAGCTCCCGCACAGTCAGTTGGACAGCCTACAACTGCAGTAGATGCTCACGGTCAAGGTGTTGGATAGGCAGCTAGGCAGGCTGCAGAGCCTACCATGAGACGGTCTACCAGAAGTGCCTATAAGGTTTATCTCGGCGGGAGAAGGCCAACGCTTACAACCAAAGAAATGGACTTGGCTGTGAGGGCAAAACGGTATGCGGCAACCCCGCGTTTTGACTTGTGCAAGCTATATCTGTTCCTACTTGCAAAATCAGGCCATTTGGGGCAATGTTAAGGTGGACACAACGAGAGAGATGGCCCTCACGCTGCAAGCTAGACGGTTTGATGGCTTTCATCAAGTCCATCTAACTTACATGCAGGTGACCCAGCTCAATCTGGCCAAGCAGGGCCTCTTAGTGGAAGCCGCGCAATATGGCAACCTTATAGCAATGGCCTCTGCATTTATTTGTGCATCACCGAGATAGATCGGGCCAGAGAGGGCCACTCACTAAATGCACTCACCATTCCCGCTAACCTATTCTTGGTGGAAGCCCCAAGCCACTTAACCATGCCCAAGCGACACGCACTACGGCCCCATGCCGCAACGCGCCCAAGGAGAGCCAAGCCTCGAGTAGAAGGTACCCCCACTATACACACCCCCTACAAAAAAACTCGAAGCCCACTTCGAGTTGAGTAGTTACTAAGAGTTTGTTATTTACAAGAGTAAAAACATGTAATGGGGTGTGTAGAGCTGCTGGAGCTATTATAAGCTGCTACCCAAGTCTGGATTGCAGTACTGGTTATAAGAAAAAAGGGTTAGGACATGCTTTGAGTGTTTTTTGATGTTTCATATGTATTGCATAGTGTCTTTTAATTTCTTTTTCAAAAAATGCACGTGTAACCTATTATGGTGGGTACATGTTTCTTGAGATGTATTCTCTGTGACTAGATGCTACAGATGGAGACACTTTTTGGCCCAAAAATGAGAAAATGTGATATTTTCTAGAGAGAGAGAAAGTTCAAGGTTGTATTTTCTTAGAGGACCTGTTTTTTACTACTAAAATTCTCTAATGTAGATGCTCTTATGAGCGAAGATCAATTCTAACCTTGGCCACAGACTTAGCGGGGAATATGGGGGATGACTTGGTCGCTTTCCTTAGATGCTTGGATGGTACCTTTATGACACTTGCTAACAGCTACGGCAGGTTGGATTTAGGTCTTTTTGGATGAGCCTATACGATGGAAGTGTGTACATGCCCTTGTTCTTGGGAAGAATTGGAATTTTTATTCGTTAAGGCATTCGAAGCAGCTGAGGAACTAATTGCCACCGAGATCTCCAGAGAACACGTATGAAAGAAACACCTCATTATATCCTATGACAAGAGCACTGTCCTTGCGACCACAGTCCAAGAAATCGAGGAGTTAAAATAGCTCGTTGACACCGACTCCTCTTTTTTGAGCAAATGGTGTGCTCTTCGGCTTCAATGGGAGCTAGAGGGGGGCTACCAAATCATGACTAACGCTGAAAAACGATGTGCTATCAAAACCTAAGAGTATGACCCCACTTATGTAGGTCCAACCTCTTATAGGGTGTTGACCACCATTTGTAACCGACCCCTAGAAGAGCACCTCCTGACCCACCCATATTTAGATCAAATTCTGACTAAGGAGGAGTTACACATTGCCAATCAAGTAGACTCCAGTGACTTCCTCATGGATGTTCTCACCTACATCACTCAAGGAGGCATCCATCCTTTCGACATGGACCACTATGCTGATCTAGAATACAATCCAAATTTCTATGCTTGGCTCATGCGAAAGTAAAGCACTAAGAATATGCACTGAATGCCCTTTGTTGGGGGTAAAGGCGCCTCTGCCTAGCCGCCCGTGTATTACTACACTGACAGTCACCGCCATTGCACACTGCAGGTGGCGGGCGCCCGTCACTGTCACTTTTCTTTATTCTTTTAGTGACAGTTTGAATAAAGGAAGGCTCGGTCACACATTGTGACTGTTGGAGTTCCCATTTCTAGTCTCTCCATTTCTTGCTCTTGCTCTCCTGCCATAGCTCTCGAGTCCAACCTTCAATCCATCGCTCCCTTTTGAACTGGTATCAGAGCTTTGCTTTCTGACTCTTGAGCTTGGTTCGTGGCATTCTCAGTATCCCATTGACTCCCTACTTGCATTGGGTCTCCTTCCCGGTAGCCATATCCGATTCCTTCGAGCTCCCATCACTCCCCGGCTTCCCGAGCACCTTCCCGGCATTGTTGGGCACCTTCAAGGCATTACATCAGAGGTATTTGATCATTTTCTTCAGGGTTTACTTCAGTTCTCAGGTCTCACAGGCTGTAAACAAGATTGGGGCACCTACCATTGAAGCTCCCTTGCTTCATATCTCACTTGCCTTTGAACAAGACTTGATGGAGCTTGTTTGAGGCCTTCCTTGGCTTTAACCAGACCCCTCTGAAGCTTGGCCACCATTTTTTGCAGCCCCACGACCAGCATTTATAGTTGGCAAAATCACGCAACCCTCCCATATGTGTCTTCAGCATTGACAATCACAACAGCAGCTCTCCCCCTCCACACTAACTCTTGCCCCCATGTCTACAATTTCCTTTCTTGTGGTATCTCCGAGAGCTAAGACCAATAAGGCAACATGCATTTCCATGCCTTCCCAGAAAGCATTGGCGTGCAAGGATTTTGGCATTGAGTGTAGCCTCAGACTTGGTATTTGTACCTTTGTATCATGTTTGTGCAAGCCAGCAGGAGCTTGCTCCATCGAACCTTCAACCCACTGTTTTAGCTCTTGCCACAACGTTGAATGTTGCCTAAGCAAGTCTCCTAGGCTTAGCATCACAAGGGTGGTCACTAGTGTGTCTAGGAGATTTCTAGCTGCTTGCTTTTCTCAAAATCCTACATTTCCAGGCCAATGGCCTTGACTGATTTGTTGGCCCATAGCATTCGAGCTCTGTGTAAGCAGCACTGCTTGTGGTGCAGTTGCGTCTCTCAATTTTGGTGGTGGTGGTGAGTTTAGCATGCTTATGCTTGAGAGATCATCAATCTCATCTTCCAATACGGGCTCAACATCTTTTAAGTATTCTTGGGCCTCTTTTACCCACTCCTTCACTTTTTTTATGGCTTCGAGTTGGCGCTTTGGATAGGGGTACTCCCCGACCTTCGCACTTCCCTTCTCAACTGTCTTTGGAGTCGACATTTCTGCCTTTGCATCAATCGGAGCCACATTTCAAAGTGGCTACCGACTGTGGAGCCACATTTCAAAGTGGCTACCGACAGTGGATTCAAACAACAATATGCTATGGTCACTAAAGGACGATGATAGACTAACCGAAGATGTGGTGGTTGGAAATGGGATAGAAAAAAGGATAGATGGTGCCATGGTGGAGAAGAAAATGAATCATTTTTATATGTTGTATCATCTATCCATTGAGAAGTAGCCCCGTAGGTACGAGCAAACCTGAAGAGAGCGGAAGGGAGAGTGATCAAAATTTCGATGCAATATGCCATCAATTGGTTTGATATCTCGAGGGCATGGAGGAGATGTTGTGATTTATGTCTATGCAGTGGTTGCATGAAGCTTTAATTGCAGCTTCTTACGAAGGGATAGAGGTCGCTATAAAGGAGTGGGAATTCTTGAGGGGATGTAGTCTAAAGGTGATCATATGCTTTATTTGCTATCATATCTAGATTTTATGTGCAACAACTAATCTAATCATTTCAGTATACAGTACAAAATCTACAATGCAGCATGGTTGCACATGTGACATTTTCAAGTTGAGTGAATTGACAAAATGCGCTCTCCACAATCAATTGTGGTGTCATGGCAACGTTCAAGCAAGAGAGCCGATAGCGGGCCAAAAATCCAAATATTGTAGTAGATGAAATGGAGTATTTTAGCAACTTGTTAATTGTTATCTCAATGAATTACTGAAGCTTGTTCATAACCATATTCGATGTGTAGTGGTTTAAAGTGGCATTAGAAGGAGCTGGGCCAGGTAGATTTCGAGAAAAGATGGATGGAACTACGAGACACGTTTGTCCTATGGGTCATTGTGAATAGGTGCATGACCTTTTTTATTAATTTTTCCATGACAGGGAACAATCACAAATGTTGATTCACTCTTATATATGATATTGAATATGTAATCTTCTATCCATGTCCTCAAAAACCTTGATGGTGGTATGTTTTGCTAATAATACCTCAAAATGTGCAAGTGTATGATGAAAGCAATGTCCCCAACATGGACGAGGAGAGTATGCAGGTAGAGGGATCAATGTTGTGGAGGATGGAGGGTGAAGAGGGCTTGGAGCATGCAGAGGAGACAAACACGAGTAATATAGACGAAGAGATAGGAGACCAAGAATTTTTTGAGAATGAAGTGGACTCCTCTTTCTATGGTGACCTATCTATAGACCTTCCAATATATGCTGAGCTCTGCCAAGACCTTGACATAGAGCTATAGGCCGGGTTGTATTTGTGTCTGCTTGCTCAATTTGCTGATAATTCGCTTTTAAGGGTACTTTAATATATGCATTTTAATTAGCATCCTTTTTTATAGAGTTATGTTGTTGTGCTTTATGTAAATCCTTATATTGATTACGACTAACTTATGAGGAGCTGCAAGAGATATTCACATATATGTCTCCAGTTCCAATGGCTTGCTTTAGAGATATGGCAGACCAAGAGTTGTCGTAGAAATTGTTAGTCCATTATGTGAAGTTTACTTTAGTATGTTTCAATACTTCGATCTCCAGTAGGTGGGGTCAATGCTCTAGACTAGCCTCAAATGGAGGGAATAGTTTAGGGAGATATTGCAGAGATATAGATGCTCTAAGCCCAGGGAGGAGGGTTGCTACTCCTCACTCTCATATTGGTTCTAGAGAGCATGGCTCACGTGGGTGTTGTGGAGTACTGATGTAGTATCTTTGTCTCGTCTATCTGTTGGACACTTGTTGCCTCTAAGATTTGTCACACTTGTAGGAGCATCTACACTCGTGACTCCATGTTTCGCTCAACCATCCGCATAGGTGCCACCTCTATGGATGCTACTCTAAGAGATACTACCCCCACAACTATACCAAATGTATAGGGGTCTCTTGGTTATGCCCAGGAGCATGGTCATAGGTGGGAGAGGCCACCTAAACATACTCTAGTAGGCTACGGATACCTCATAGTAGATGACAAGATATGTGTTGTGATTATGAATGATGAGGGGAGGAGGGTGATGTCTCGTATGAGAGAGTTGTGTCAACAAGTATTTAGACATAACATTTTGGACCATTGGAAGAATATATCAAAGGGGAGCAATGACTATGTAGTGGCATCTTTGCATGAGGATTTTTTGGTACCTATGATGGCAGAGAGATTTTTCATTAGGTAGATGATGGAGTGTAAGCATACATACATGTCACATAGATAATCAAACACATGCAAGGCAAAACAAACTCTTCTAACGAGCCACAATAGGTGCATTAATTGGGATGAAGTGTCACCTCTTTATAGAAATTTTCACAGCACGTCTAATATTTTTTAATGTAATATTCAATTACTTTGCAAATGTCAAGTATGATTGATAAACACTTTTCTTACCATTCACTCAAAGTTTGAGATCTCTTGGTCAATGATCTCTGATTGAAACTCGCCAAAGCATCGTATGTGGTCTATGGACAAGGGATACTTTCGTCTAATTGTCAATTTGCATTGAGTGCAAGGACACAAGACATGCTGATTAAGATACACCTCACGATCTTAGATGTCACGACTATCATTGTCTCATTGATGATTTTAGAGGATACATGTCACCAAATGGCTATACTTTTATTTTTTCAGAATTTTTTTTCAAAACTCAAGTAGGTTGAGTTATAACTCCAAACAATTTTATTCGCCAACATTTCTATGGTATATTGAGATTTGAAGGCTCTTTTGCCATTCATGCAAAATAAATATTGAAAGAAATATATTAAATTTGCCACAATATTTATAAGTTATGTGATATATATAGAAACATTTGCTACATGTACATATGTAGTCTTACACATAGTACATACATAGACACACGTTACATACTACTTATCCTTGCTCCTTCTTTACATACTCATACACATGACTCACACACACCCCTCTATACACACACATTACTCAGCATTACATCTACTCTTTTATTCATACATACATATACACAATTCTTAGAACCAAAAAGTTTGAGGCACTCATGGTCCAATAACTTGAGCTAGTCAAATCTTTGAAGCATGCATCTTGAAAGTTGGAAAGCAAGACAAAGCTCTACCTAAAACCCATAAATGCTAAGGGACTTTCCCTCTTCATAGACTTGAGCACAAATAATACCTCCCCTTCAATGAATGGTTTATCCAAGAGCAAGCTAATTTCAACAAGGTGCCAAGGACTCTCTCCATTTCCACATCCAATATTTTAGCAACACGCTAGGGCTAATTAATAACACTCATGGACTCAACTTTGGCTAGCACTGAGAGATGCTTATGGAAAACATTAGCATATCCTAGTCATCAATAAAGGTGCATCTATTTTCATCCTAAATAAATGTGATAGTGAGACTAGGATATGCTAATGTTTTCCACAAGCATCTCTTAGTGCTAGTAGCCGAATTTGAGCCCACAAAGTTGAGCCCAAGAGTGTTGTTGATTGATCCTAGAGTGGAAACCCAAGATTTTAGCAACATAATAGGACCAATCAACAATACTCTTGGTCTCAACTGGCTAGCATTAATTGGATTTCCACTCTAGGACCAATCAACAACATTCTTGGGCTCAACTTTGGCTAGCACTGAGAGATACTTGTGGAAAACATTAGCATATCCTAGTCATCAGTAAAGGTGCATCTATTTTAGTCCTAAATAAACGTGATAGTCTCTCTTTGATGATTATCTTTGAGAGAATTGAAGTAAAATTAATCTGGAGCATCTCTTAGGAGGTCCCACCTAACTTAGCAAGAGGATCAAAATTGAATGTTCAAGCTGCTAACACACAATGATAAGTAGCATCATCTATAATGAGGCTATGCGCAGGGGTGACAGTCACTCCTGGGAGAGGGCTATGCAGTCTGAGATAGACTCCTTGCATAATAATATGACTTGGGATTTGGTTTCCTTGCCTGCTGGCAAGAAGGCTCTACCATGCAAGTGGGTGTACAAGCTGAAAAGTACCCCTAGATACCCCAAGCTTCCATATAAGGCTAGATTGGTAGCAAAGGGTTTTAAGCAAGAGCATGGTGTTGACTTTGATGAGGTATTCTCTCCTATGGTTAAGATGACCACCTTGCGCTTAGCATTGTCTTTGGTTGCATAGCTTGACTTAGACTTGTACCAGATGGATGCCAAGATGGCTTTTTTACATAGGGACTTGTATGATGAGATTTACATGGAGTAGCCTAAGGGCTTTGCAGAGCCTAGCAGGAAGCACCTAGTGTGCAAGTTGAAGAAAATTCTTTACGGCTTGAAGTAAGCACCTGGGGGGTGGTATCATAAGTTTAATGCCTTTATGCAGTCATAGGGCTACATCCAGAGTGCTATGGATCCGTGTCTTTACACGAAGAAATCTCATAATGACTCATTGCTTATTTTGGTATTTTATGTGGATGATATATTGATAGCAGGGAAAGCTTATGATGAGCTGGATGCTCTTAAATCTTAGCTAAAGAAGAGCTTTGAGATGAAGGATCTGGGATATGCCTCTCACGTACTTGGTATGCACATTAAGTGCGACACGCATCAGGGACTACTCTACCTCTCATAGAGGGAGTGCATTCATAAAAGAGGTTGGGACCATCAAGGTGGTTAGCTATGTGCAACTCCTTCTCGAGTAGGGTTTTATACAAGAGGGGGTGATGCTCTAATTCTAGGTGTAGACCAGGTTACGTGATAGAATGATGGAGAGAAGAGAGATGTTGTTGCAGTGAGTTGGATTTGATTGAATTGTTTTGGTGGTGCATTGCTACTCTATATTGCTCATGATTTGGCAATCCCCACAAGCACTGTCAACTTGATGCATATATGATTTTTTCTAAAATGGGCATTGAGAGTTGCATTTTTATTTGATTTCATTAACTTGGGATTGATCCTAAATTTCTGTGGCAAGTGCATAATTAGGGATAAGCCTAAGTGCTCTAGCATTCTTCTTGGGCAAACATCTTTAGTACGACTCCTCATGACTAGCAGTTGCATGGGGCATCCTTCAATATGTATAGGCATGTGGTTCACAAGCAAGTGCATGAGGCCTTGATTTTTAGGAAGGATGTCCATCATTTTTTCCACATTGGCCATTTAGATTGAGACAAACTTTTGTGGAGTACTAGGGAATTGTCTTCTTATGCACACACTTCAAGCTAAGTTGAGTAACACCTTAGTAGGATCGAGATTCATGCTCTATCCTAGGGTGATAGTTTTGTGAACACAAGCATTTGTAGTACATGATGCAAGTGAAACTCATGATTCAATACATGGTCTAGGGACTAAAATATATATAGCTAGTTTTCCAAGCAACTCAACAAGATAGAGGTACTCTGGTATTACCTTTTTCAATGACATTTGTATACGTGGTGGTATTACTTTTTTATTATAAGTCACTTGTGGATGAGGGAATGAGAAATTTGGCACAAAAGAAAAAGGCATGTAGTAGGTGATAAGTCTAGCAAGAGATGTTGAAGACTTTTAGAGCTAGCAATGCGGCTCAAGGGCTAGAAGTTGTACTTTAGGTGCGAAGGACTGACCTGGGTGCATAGAGCCGAGTAAAAGCATTTACATGTCTAATCTTTTTGTGAAAAAACCTTGCATGACTATTGATTAATAGGTGTGTTCGCTCATAATGTTCTCCTAATGATAGTAACTCCATGGCTTCTTTGTGATCAAAGGCAGAAATATCTTCTACATATGCTTCCTATGGACCTTGGAGTGTAGGAGCTCATTGCCAAGTGAGTAATACTTATACATGGCAAAAGCAATGATCATGGTGATGCCATTTTCTGATCATCTTGAAACGTAGTGTACTCTCTCAAGTGCCTCTTGTTGGATATAAGGAATGACAACAATAGCAAAAATGCCATTTGAAATGTTGTGTAATTACTTCGAAGCAACATTGCACCTTATTTTCCAAAGAGTAATGTTTATGTAGATTTTGATTATACAAATGGAAATGATGATAGGCAAGAGAATGTTTGTGTAGATTTTGACTATACAAATGGAAACAATGATAGGCAAGAGAATGTGGGTGAGTTCAAAGCTTCACAAGAGACAAAGTAAGCATTCTATGAGCTAGATTGCTATTTTTGGATTATGCCATCATAATTTTTTATGCATTTCTCTTGAGATAATGAATATTCCCATGTAGTGTTGCCACCGTACTTTTATCTAAGTGTGACTTGATAAGGTTTGATGTGGATTTGAGATAAGTGTGATACAAGCTAAAGTTTATAGGTTTGATGTGGATTTTGTGCTAGGCACTGCATTAAAAAGCATGTATGCTAAGTGTGGTACGCTTGTAAAAGTGCAAGAAGTGTTCAATAAGCTTATAGCACCACATGTAGTCTCTTGGATTGTCCTAACTACTCGATATCTAGACATGGACATCATGATAAAGCTTTGAAATGCTCTGGAAACATCCAAGATGAAGGTCTGTCTCTCTCTAAATGCTCTTGTGCAGGTTTACGCACTTACACATGTCTAGGTCTATGAGTCAACAAACATAAACACACTTTGTCTAAATTAGTGCTCAAAAGTGGGAAAAGTAAGGGGGGAGAGATAGATAGATAGATAGATATGAGAGATAAGTCTATGAATCAACAAATATAAACACATGTTGTCTAAATTAATGTTCAGGTAGTGCAGGAAATGCAAGGGAAGATAGAGAAAGAGAAAGATAGATCTAAGAAAGTGTGTATATTGAACTTGCCTACATGCACGTACACACACACACACACACACAGAGGGTGTGTGTGTGTGTGTGTGGAAAATTTTGAATCTCGACAAAGGTGGAGAAGTGAGCTACCCATTCTTGCAAGTTGCAATGGTGGCCCTAAGGCTATTGAGCATGAAAAACCAAGGTAGTGTGCAACATGAAAATTAGGTGCTCCTTTGCACTTCTCCAATCTTTGGAAGAACCTTAACAAAGATTCATCAATCAGCCACCACCCAATGATAAGCTCCAACAACACCATCCCAAAGCTGACAACGTCAAGTTCAAAGAGCCCTCGCAACAGTGGGACAATTGCAACAACAAGGTTAGTTTGCCCCAATATATTTTATTATGAGTCATGACGTATTCCACATCTACAAAACATGAAATCTTGTGAGCTCTCATATAGACGTGCCTTTTTCTTTCACCCCACTTTAACCATCGGCCAATGCAAGGTCTCCAATTTTCAAGCACAAAGTGACAGTAGATGCCTTGTGGTTGGATTACTCATAT
This sequence comes from Lygodium microphyllum, assembly GCF_053477565.2. Classification (NCBI taxonomy): domain Eukaryota; kingdom Viridiplantae; phylum Streptophyta; class Polypodiopsida; order Schizaeales; family Lygodiaceae; genus Lygodium; species Lygodium microphyllum. Next base: position 986,729 of record NC_141144.1, read on the forward strand.
AATCCAACGTAGGTTTTTGAAGAGGTCAAAAAAATTGAATCAATGTCCACATTTAAATTGAGAGAAGGGGAGCCTCAAGAGGAGAAGGAGCTATCTTTCCAAAGGAGACTACTCATGTTGTGGGACTGATGAAGGTTTGTGCAAAGCAAAAGGATCTATTCAAGGGCACATGGCTACATGAGGACATTTGCAAACGGGGTTAACTTGAAAGAAGCCCCTATGTTGCAAGCACTTTAATAACTATGTATGCTAAATGTGGTGCTCTTGCAAAAGCACAAGAAGTGCTTGACAAACATATTGTTCATGATGGATTCTCTTGGATTGCACTGATTGCAGGAAATGTGCAAAATGGTCACAGTGATGAAGCTCTAAAATGCTTTGACAAGATGTGGCATTACCTTTTTCCATCTCAAAGCCAACATGGGCCCGTAACCAACAATGGCTGGCATGCATAGGGGGACCCATGTGTGTATTTATCCCCAACCCACTACATGGGTACCATAATATCATCATGATTCTTCATAACAAATACCCCCTCCCTCTATATGATAATCAACCCATACACTCCCTCTCTCAAAATTTAAAAACACGAATTAAAATCTCTCTCTCTCTCTCTCTCTCTCTCTCTCTCTCTCTCTCTCTCTCTCTCTCTCTCTCTCTCTCTCTCTCTCTCTCTCTCTCTCTCTCTCTCTCTCTCTCTCTCTCTCTCTCTCTCTCTCTCTCTCTCTCTCTCTCTCTCTCTCTCTCTCTCTCTCTCTCTCTCTCTCTCTCACATATATGCAAACACACACACACCCCTCTCTTCTTCCTTTTTTTTTCTTTTTTTGTAAAGTCTTGACTCTTCCCCCTTTTCTCAAAACCAATCTCTCTCTCTCTCTCTCTCTCTCTCTCTCTCTCTCTCTCTCTCTCTCTCTCTCTCTCTCTCTCTCTCTCTCTCTCTCTCTCTCTCTCTCTCTCTCTCTCTCTCTCTCTCTCTCTCTCTCTCTCTCTCTCTCTCTCTCTCTCTCTCTCTCTCTCTCTCTCTCTCTCTCTCTCTCCCCCCACCTAGTCATGTATTACTTCTGATGTGCTACAATGGTGGTCTTCACACTAACTTGGTATTCACCATGTCATTTTCTTAAGGCCTTCCAATACATCATCTTCACGTCATTTTCTGCTACCCTCCTTACTGTGTAGTCGTGTGTGTGGTCTTCCTTAGCCAGTTCTTTAGGATAAAGCCTACGTGGATGACTTGCCTCATCGACCTCCAGCATGCCCCCATGTCCTACATTGAACAGTGTGCCCCCACATCCAACATTGAAGAGCTTCATTGATTAAACCAAGCAAGGTAAGATTTCAACAAACTTGGACTATATGCCTTCACTAATAAGCTTTTCTATTGTAGTATAAATAGTAACTCACTCTAAAAATTGGCTACCATCATGTTTCTATCATTTTGATTATAATGACAATTGTAGCACACCCAGGCTATATGCCATCACTGTTGAATCCTACAAAGGCTTCTAACTATGAGAATATTATTTTGAGGGGCTTGGAAGGGGATTTGTATGTGACCAGTAAATTTGTGGACATGTACTACAAATTCTACTCCCTTGCAGAAGCACAACTATTGTTTGACAATTTTCCAGTTCCAAATGTGGTCACATGGAATGCCATACTCACTAGGCATGTAGAACATGGACCTTGTGAAGAAGCATTGAGATGTTACAAAATGATATAGCTACAAAGCATACCTGCAGATGCTATTACATTTGTCATGTATTTGAAAGCTTGTGGAACCTTGGGGGTATTAAGAGAGTAGGCTAGGAAATACATACTAAGATTAAGAACTCAGGCTTAGGAAATGATCCTACAATAGGAAATGCGTTGGTAGACATGTATGGGAGGTATGGTTATGTTCCAAAAGGTCACGTGTTTTCAACAGCATGTTGATAGGAGATGTTGTATCATGGACTGATCTGATGAAGGCATATTGTGAGAATCATGAGGATGACAAGACTTTACAATGTTTTGAGGAGATGCAAGAGCAAGATATGTTTGTGGATGGTGTAACTTTTGTCCTTTGCTTGAAGTCTTGTGGTGTTTCACATGCCTAGATAAAGGATGACATGTGCATGGTGAAGTTTTTTAGAGTGGGTTTGACAAGGAGCTATCTACGAGCAGTGCGATGGTTGGTATGTATGGCAGATGCAACTCTCTTGCAGAAGAAGAACAAGTATTTGATAAGCTATCAGTTGCAAATGCATTCTCCTAGAAGGCACTCATGGTTGGATATGTTGACCATGGGCATGGTGTAGAGGCCATTGTCACGATTAGCTATGCCTTGAAAGCATGTGTTGCCATAGGAGTAGTTGACAAGGTTTAAAAAACTCATAATGAGATTGTTAGACTATGAATATTGGAGGGCAAGATTGTGTTCAAAAATGCTCTTGTGGATAGGTATGCCAAATGCAGTGCACTTGCAAAAGAACAAGAGGTCTTGGACTAGCTTCTTGCTCAGGATGTAGTGTCTCACTGTCTTGGAGTGCACTTACTACAGAGTATTTTACAGGACTTGAGATAGTATCAAAGTATCAAAGTCCCTCGCAATGGTGGAACAATTGCAATAGCAAGCTTAGTTTGCCCCAATCGATCTGATTATGACATATTCCACACCTGCAAAGCATGAAATCTTGTGAGCTCTCATAGAGACATGGCTTTTTCTTTTGCCCCACTACAACCACTGGCTAATGCGAGGTCTCCAGATTTCAAGCACAAAGTGACAGCAAATTCCTTGTGGTTGGATTGATGATACATATATATATGAACTTATCAAAGCATTTCACAACAGAAAGGAGTTGTCTTTCCAAACAAGAATACTTAGTTCTCATGTTGTGGGACTAATGAAGGCTTGTGCAAAGCAAAGGGATCTATTGAAGGGCACACGGCTACATGAGGACATTTGCAAATGGGGTTTATTTGAAAGAAGCCCCTATGTTGCAAGCACTTTAATAACTATGTGTGTCGTGTCACTCCTAGTTATAGTGGGGGGAGGAAGACCCCAACTTCCTCACTAAGGGAGACCTCAACTCCCCCACTAACATGTTATGCTACAAGAGGCGAGGGTGAGCAGGGGTAAAATAATCTATTGTAACCCCCACTAACACAAGTCAAAATCAGAGTTGTAACTTAGTTTTAGTGATGCAAACAAAGAAACATAGGTCAACTAGCTCTCTATTAGTAATGTGCACTGAGTCTTATTCACATCACACATGTTTATAGAAAAATAATAAGTAACCTCATATAGAAACTAAGCATAGGTAGATGGACTAGTTTGGGTGAGTGTGGTGGAGTTAGCAACCATTTCTAGAGAGGAATTGTTTTTAGAGGAAGGGAGGTTGTCTGGTTACCTTGGTTTTTGTCCCTTCTTTATGCATCTCGTGGTAAGCTATTATATTCTATTTACTTCCTTTCTTGGTAACATTAGTTTGGAAGTGCATTGATATGAATAATACTAATCAGTCTTACATTCACAAAATATAATGAGGGAATTGTGGTGGAGAGGTGACACAACTCTCTTAATGTATACATAGGGGAAGGCACACAAAAAGAAGTGTTAGTTACTTAAGAAATTTTTGGGATACAAACCTAAGATAGAATGTTGGATGTTGAAATGTTCACTGGTGTTAACACAAGTCACTAATACTTGTTGTCAATAGTGAAAAGAACATAGCAATGTGATTTTGACACATGCATGAGGCACGTTGATCTTTCCAAAGACTTGAATTTACATGTATATAGCCAAAGTTAGAACAATTGATAGAGATATTACAAATATGCACTTCAAATCATAATGTCTTTTCTTATTCTAACAAAAAAATCCAATGGTGTTAACATAAGTTGGTAACATTTGTTATCAATATTGAAATAAACATAGCAAAAGAGAATAGATGCATGAACATTTTGACTTTTACAAAGGCTTCAACTCATATATAGAAATACCAAGTTACATGTGATGAAACTATGCTAACTCAATGAAAGGATAATATCATTTCTTAACCTAAGAAAAATATGTGTCTAAATAATGTTTAAAGAAGATTAGAGGAGCTCATTTGATGTTGTTTTGATTGTAAACCACTTTGCTTGCAAATGCAAGAATGATTTCAGTTCAGATCATGGGAAGTTGGGTTGCATAACATGTTGATGCCAAGAGGAATGATTTCAATTCAATTCAAACTTCTTTATTAGTAGCATTTGTGTGAATATATATGGAAAGTGTGGAAACATTGTGGAGGCAATAATTTGTTCAATGGCTTGTTAGGTCATGTTTTGTGTTGGATTGCAAAGCTCTCAACATATATGAAGGAGGGCCAAGAAGTAAAGACCTTACTTTTGTTTAGACAAATGCTAAAGGAAGGTAAGAAGCCATATCAACAAAATTTTGCAGCTACCATTCATGCATTCCACTCCCTTCTTGAGAGGGAGTAAAGTGTGAATGTATGGGGCTTGCTGGGTTTCTGTCTTTAGACAGCATCAGATCTATTTGTTGCTAAAAAACCTTTTGTGTTTGTATGGAAAATGGAGAATGATTGTTGAGGTAGCTATTGATGAAACACCTAGTGGTTTCTAATCCAATACAAGTGATCTTTTAGCCCTATGGAATGGTGTGAGAATGTGGGTTTGTAATGTGAGAGGAGCACCCAACTCAAATCATACCAAGCCGATGATCATGAATCATATTGCAAAACAAGAACACTTGCCCATGATTTCTCATATTCACCCTCTTCTCTCTTGCCATATTCTCTATTGGTGAGTGTGTGATTGCTGTAATAGACTGTAGAACACAAGAGAGGAGAGAGACTGCAAAGAAAGGGAAGAATACTACAAAGAGAACCTAGAAGAACACTCGAGAAATGTAATCCATATATCAAGATGAGACAGTACAATACCGGTGAAGCACCTACGGAATAGGCATTAATACTAGCTCCCTCTTTGTAATAGGACCTACAAATGTTTTAGTAATGGAAGTGAATGATTGAGGAGGAAGGCTCGCCTATAAATAGGCCATGAGTACAAAAAATTTGGCCAATTGAAAATAATAAAATATATTAGGTTGGCTAGAATAAAAATGCTCATTGACCACATACATGTCCCAATAAATGATGTGACAACATCATAAAGTCCTAGCCCACTAATACAAACTCAGATTGCTAATCTATTAACACTAAGGGTGGTGTCAGAGTTTTCCATCTATCGACAATGGATCCTAAGTGTAGTAACTACCAATTAGAGTTGATGATGTAGGAGTGGGTAGGCAACAAAATGCAACAACCAAGAGAATTGTTAGAGTAGGATGATCCAGGATGAGCAAGGTGATAGCTTTAGGCCCTAATCTAGAGCAAAATGCAATTGTCCACATATTAGCAAGGCTGCAACTATAGAAGGCAGGACATGTGGTGAAGATGTCGAGGAGGGAGTTTGACTGATTTTGATTATGATAAGTAGGTAGACATCATATGGAACACCAAAAATTATGGACGGAGTTGATGGTGACAAGAGGTGGAGATGCTCGCAACACCAAGGCAAGCTCGGGGGCAATTGTGGAAGGAGATTCCAAATAGCATGTATCCCTCTGCATCCAACCTTGGCAATAATAGTTTATCAATCATGTGTAGCATCCCAATCCCTATAAATCCTCTTGGATCATGTGGCATCACAAATTCATATGTCAAGTTATACTTCTCTTCCTCTTCTTCATCTATGTCAATCTGCTCATCTTCCATCAAGTTCTCCACTGCATAGGCCTATTCTACATCTCTTCTCTTGCATATCCTGATCCTCTTCCCTATCCTTGGTGCCTTCATGTCAATCTCAAACATCTTTTTCAAAGTGCATGTCACATGCAATAATTTATATCCATCAAATGTTGTCTTATCCTGTCCAGAAAACTGTCATATAGGACCACCTTGCAGAAAATTTCCTTATAGGATCACCTTGCAGAAAATAGCTTATATCTTTTGAACCATAACTCATATCACCAATCTTTAAGAAACAAAAATTTAGTCCCACTCATGATCTATAGCTTTGTTAAAGACACCTAGACCAAATTCCAAAGATTTCAGCCCTTAACATTTTTTGCGCAACCTGCAACTATTCATTACAATATGCAGTCCCGGCAGCGACAACATTGACCTTCCCGATTGTATGTCTCTTGCATACGAACTTGGATGTCATCCAAACTTTGTATGACCCTTCCCCATGTATAAAATCTCATTCTAGATGTGTCAGTCATTATTAATCATGTCCCAATTGAAACAGATGTAGACATCTTTAGTTCAGCCCTACTTGTCCACTACATTCTCCTATAGCCATATGACCCTCTAGGGTCAAACATCCACTAGATAGTTGACCAGTAAGGCATATATACATGGAAAAAATCCCGTTTGGTTTTAAATAACTTGTATATCATATGGAATATTCCAAGATCAAATATCCATGTCATTAACCACTTAATTTGCTTAGGTCGCCCTTCCTTTGCATCCTAAATGACGATATCCTCTATAACTTGCATCAATGTCTCTCTTGTATTGTCTATTATCACTTTACCCTTGACATTATCTACATTCTCTTTCTTCAATCTATATATCGGTATCATTGAACTCTATAGCATTCGCATCCACAAACTTTGCATCATCTTCCGACTCTTCTTCATTGTGAACCTCTATATCATTTGCATGCTTTTCCAGAGTTTCCTTTGCATCTACTAGCATCGTATCATGTATACCCTCTCTCAGTACATTATCTACATATACTAGCACTATATCATTTGCATCCACAAGCTCTGTAACATCTCTACTTTCAGTTACATCTTTAGTCTATATATCCTCATCAAATAAAACATGTATATCATATATAACATCAGTATTTGCAAAACCCTTTATCAAAGCATCCAACCTTTTCCCTTTTTGCTCTTTCCGGTTTTCATTTTTCTCTTCATGTTCTTCTCTTTGCCCTTTCTGCTCTTTTTTTTTTTCTTTGCCCTTTTGGTACTTTCTCCATGATATATTCAAGCCATCCCTAGTAGGAGATGCAAACTTCTTGTTAGATCAAATGCAATTGTTCTATCCAACACACACAATATTTGATTTGAAGGGTTCTTCTCAAGGTTGGTCGTTGAAGCATGTGAAATAAAAACATTGAAATGTTTGGATTTGGAATATGCATTCTACTTGGATTCTTCTCTCTAGAGTACGTTAACTACCTTGGCTAGTTGTTTGCCTAGTTTCTAGATCCAACCATTGTAGTGGATGTGGATCTATTTATTTGTTATTGTTGGGCACCTAGATTAGTAGCATTTATGGGCTTAATGATTGAAGGTTTTAAAAAAAGAGTGATAATCGATGCCATGTGTCTGTTGATTTCATTCACTTACTGCTAAGGTGTTCTAGTATTGTATTAGTAGTAAAAAAGATCAACCTTTAAGGGAAGATGTGGCCACATTTTTAGGGAAGATTTGGCCTCCCAATTGCTACCACTCCACCTCCAAGTTATTGGAAACCTTCTTTTGCATTCTAGTGACATTAGATTGTCTGTAACAACCATTCTCTCGGGAGTCAGTATCTGTGTTTTATTGTTTAGCTCCCTTTCAGCTTCACATGTGGCTCTTCTTCATGATTTATAGCCTAGACAAATTTGCATTTTTCTGATGCATACCCTATTGGAGCTACATTTGCTATCATAGTAGGTTTCCCTGTTGATTTCCACCCTCTAGAGCACACGGTGATTGCTACTCATCATCTTCTTCACTCAGTCCTTGAGGATTGCATTTTGCTCCCTTCACATTGCAAATTCCCTTTAGGTGCTACTGCCTGATCAACTAGGGTAGTGTAATCACCTCAAAGCTTTGCTAAATTGTATTAATATGATTCATTCAACATGATTCAGTGTTCATCATCTTCTTTTGTATTTCTAATTTTTTTTCTCTTAGTATTTACCATACACTCTTGTGTTTCTCTCGCTTCTTCTACAACAACACTCTAGATTCGCGAGCCTTATGCCGCATCCATCATCTAAGAGGGGGTGTTAGAGATTATTCATCCCCTAGAGACTAGCATTTCTTAGGTCAGTCAGTTCTCTCACAAGTACTCTCGGAGGGCATTATTCATTACTCCTATTAGTCGTGGGCATTTTCAATAGATACAATGTATGGGCAATTTGTCAGGCAGGCGATGGTGCCATGTGGCAGCTGGAGGATTGATTGGTGATTATTTTATTTCTTTATACTATAGTCAGCAGTTTTCAAATCAGGTTGGCATTGCTAGCCAGTTGCATTATTTTATTGCATTCTTTTCTCCTATTTAGCCTACTTGGCAGCTTGCTCCTACACACTTGCTTTTTAAGTGGTACTGGTGGGAGAGATTTGGCTCGAGGAGATATGTCTATAATCATTGTACATCTGCTCTCTTTATTTCAACATTCATTAACTACAGATTTCTATGTTCTTCTATTTCTTTTGTCTCTCTTTCTCTCGTGTTCATTTTCTTTTAGTCTTGTCCTTTTGCGTTCACTGCACTCTAATAGGTAGCATTTGAATACAAACCATTTATAGTGAATGGACTGCTAAATTGGTTGATGATGAGGTTGATAATGGTGAACAAACCCAAATAGAGTTGTTTTTTTGCTTCAAGTCATAGAGCAAGAGCATGTGGCATGCTATAGTGAAGAGCATGTTATATATTGCCATTTACCTTAGGATATTGGGGATCAACTGAGCTACATGTTCAAAGGCTATGCCATTTGGTCCACAAGTGCTTCATGTTGCTTTGAGAACCACTTGGTATGCCATTCGACCTTAAGGGGGCAGCTATAGCAAGAGTTGTAAGTAATGTAAATATAGGTTATAGATAAGCTTGTTGTGGTTAGCAATTTTGGGAAGATTTAAATTCTAAAATCTGGCATTGATTAGAGAGCTTCTAATGGTGCATACCATATCCATAGTGTGCTTTGGCACCTAACGAGCAGCCCTATTAAGTTTGGTAGCAAACTGAGCAAGTATATGAGAGATGTATACTTCAAAATCTTGACAACTGTAGTGGACTGCATGCAGGAAAATGGTACTACAAGCTATGCAGAGTTTTTTAAAGGCGTAAGCTTTAAGAATTTTCCCTCATGTCTTTAGGAAATTGCAGTTTGGAACGATAGCTACATTTTTCCTTCAGAGAGCTCAGTGATCCAAGTTATGGATCAAAAGTTATAAGTAGTTTTATATAGGGATGTCTTAATTGACAGGATTTCAAGAGTAGGTGAATAATTGCCATTAAATCCAATTTGGGAGTTCAACTAATTTTGGTGATGAAAAGTAGGTAGACATTATATGGAACACCAAAAATGCAGGATGGAGTGGATGGCAACAAGAGGTGGAGGTTGCTGGCAACACCAAGGTAGGCCAAGGGATAGTTATTGAAGGAGATTCCAACTAATATGTATCCCTCTACATCAACCTTGGCAATGATAGCTCATCAATCCTCTGTAGCATCCCAATCCTTGTAAATCCTCTTGGATCATATGGCATCACAAACTCATATGTCAACTTATACTCCTTCCTCTTCTTCATCTGTGTCAATCTGCTCATCTTCCACCAGGTTCTACATTGCATAGGCCTCTTCTTCATCTCTTCTCTCACGTATCCTGATCCTCTTTTCTATCCTTGGTACCCTCATGTCAATCTCAAACATCTCTGTCAAATCATATGTCACAAGCAATACTTTGCATCCATCAAATTCTGTCCAAAAAGCTGTCCTATAGGACCACCTTGCAGAAAAAGGCTCGTATATTTTGAACCATAACTCGGATTACCAAGCTTTAAAAAGAAAAAATATAGCCCCGCTCATAATCTACAACTTTTTTTAAAGAAACCTAGACCAAATTCTGAAGGTTTCAATCCCTAAAATTTTCTACACAACCTGCAATTGTTCATTATAGCATGCAATCTTGGCCAGACATCGGCCTTCCCGACTCTATATCTCCTCTCCTACATATGAATTCATATGTCAACCAAACTTTGTAGAACCCTTTCCAAGGTATAAAATCCCATTCTGGATGCATCGTTCACCAATAATCCTCTCCCAATTAAAAGATTTTTAGACATCTTTAGTTCAGTCTTGCCCACCCACTACAGTCTCCTATAAAACTTGAACATCACATGGAATATGTCAAGTTCAAATATCCACGTCATTAATCCACCTAATTCGCTTAAGCTGTCTTTCTTTACATCCCAAACAACAATATCCTTTGTAACTTGTATCAATGTCTCTCTTGTATCTTCTATGATCTATTTTCCCTTGACATTATCTGCATTCTCTTTCTTAGTATCCCAACCTACTGTAAATTGCCATGATGGTGTGGCTCATAGATTCAATAGTCGTATGGGATCGATCAAATGCTAGAGCCTGCTCTTTTCTTTTTTTGAGTTGTGTAGATTTTTTGCTCATGCCATAGAGGTTTGGAAGATATTGGTATCTCTCTTTTGCATCTAGACATTTGGACATCGATTATCTCTCAATTTGAAGCTATGACAACTTTTGGTCGCAAATTCCCCTACAATGTGGGATGACATCCACAGGATGGAGGAGATTTGGCATGAGCTTGCATCCCTTAGTATGGATATTTCTTTGAAGGACCTAGCTGTGACACCTCTCTCACATCTTCCATCATCCACATAGGATGTGTTTTACACTAGTCTTCTCACTTCTTGTAGCTAGGAGCTTTTCATTTGAGAGAAGATTGTCCCATTGCTCTGTGTTGGGGCTGATTGTTGCAGCCTTGTACCTTCAACCATTGTAGTCACATTGTTCCTTCCCTCTCTTGCATTCTCTCTTTGTCTCCTCCTCATCTCTGTGATCACTTTCCCCTTTATGTTGCGCACTCTCACAAGTTCATCCCATCCAACTTGTCGGATCCAGGTAGAGAGGGTAGGATTGGCACTTGCCCAAGAGATGCCATCATTGCCAATCGAGGATTGGAAGCCCCTAAAGAATATAGCAAGAAAATTTGATAGGATGCTGGTTCGTCTAAATCTTCTCGAACCACACATTCCCCCAAAGCATACACATCGGCCATAGATGTCCTTCAATAAGTACTTGTAAGAAAGCAAAGAAGATGCTTCCACTGGAGTGAAAGCAACCAATAAGAGGTATCCTCAGAGTAATTCGGGTCCATCGGGCCATGATACAAAAGAAAGCTGACTTAGGAAAGGTAGACGAGGAGTATCTAATGCCGAAAGGAACACATAATGTTGGCCAGAGAGATGGAGTAGTAAATGGAGAGGAAAAAAAGTCTTCAACCTATAAATGTAGCCAATCCAAGGGCTAGTCAAGAACTAGGAGTGCTTGGAAATGGAGTCCCTGCAGTAAATGCAAATCTATCCTAATACTTGCATGATGGAAAGGCCACCCAAACTACAAAGGTGTTGGCCAAGTTTGGAAAGACCAGCCCAATGTGAAACTCAGCAATAAAGATAATCAATCTGCCTTAAAATTAGGCTGCCCACTTGCAAAGTGTGCTGCCCAGACTACTAAGGTACTGCCTAGTGAGAAGCCCACTACCTAGTGCAAAAACACAACAAAAAATGTACTTGCTGGAGTGCTAAACCTATTGCCTAGAAGGCTATTGTATTTCCAGGCTGCAAGAGGAGACCCCCGGGCTGAAAACACATCATAAGAATATGGCTGTCTTGCAGAAACGCAAGTCTATCCAGCTTGATTTGAGGTTGCTCTAGATAGCATTGTCAGAGTATCTAAGGTTAAAGGTCTACCACATGGTAAAAGAGAAAAGGGTACAGAGATTTTGAGTCCTGGAACAGGATGAAAGAAAGAATATAAAGATTAGATGAATCCAAAGACAATAATCAAGGCACAATCCAAAGATATTGTATCACATGTAGCTTATCAAAGCAATCGTAGTACATCCATATAATATGCCTAAACCCTAGGCATGAAGACACACTTGGGATGCTAGCCCATAACAGACTCTGAGACTATGACTCAAATATACTCTGACAAACATCAATATCTCTGCTCCAAAATCAATGACATACACCTTGTAAATCCATGCATATAACGAAATCCTTGTAGAAGGTAAATGATGGGTATCATTACCGAAATTGCTATCATCCATCAAAAAGCATCAATACCTTTGTTAACCCATTATGGGCTTTCATGTACTTTGGTTCTGGCAATCATCTATCAACCATAGAGCATCAATAGCATTCAATGGGAGTCTCTGAAGACCATAAATCAATCTGGAAAACCCTATGGACAATAGATGCCATGTTGTATACCCAGCTTAGATAGCAGTAAAGTACATATATACAAGCTCTCACTTTGAAGCCTCTATGAAATCTCTAGGAGTACTACCTTGCATATAACAAAATCCCTATAGTAAATTATGGGTATCATTACCCAAAAGTGCAATCATCCATCAAATAGCATCAATACCTCTATTAACCCATTATGGGCCTTCAAAATCTATTTCGGCCCTTTTAGACAAATTCATTACAGCAGCATTAAAACATGCATTTGCTCCAAAGCAGTACTTTGAAAGGGAAGTAGAGCACAGGAGGAAGAAGCTTGGCGGTGAGAGGTATGGCAGATGGAGAGCAAGAGCAAGAAAGAGAGAGAGAGACTCAAAAAAGTGGGAACTCCAACAACCACAATGTGTAGCTGGGCCTTCCTTTATTCAAACTATCACAAAAAGAATAAAGAATAAGTGACTATGATGGGCGCCCGCCACCTGTAGTGTGCAATGGCGGGTATTGTCAATGTAGTAAGGTGTAGTAATACATGGGCGGCTAGGCAGAGGCGCCTTTACCCCCAGCAACCTCCCACTTAAAGGCGAATCTGCCCCAATGAGAGAGAAAAGAAAAGAAAAGACAGTACAACATGTACACATGTACAATAGGATGAGGAAAAAGATGTCATCTCATCCAACGCCCATTAATCTCCTGAGGTAGGCAAAGAGCTCTATAGTGAGGCTCTTCGTGAGCAAGTCTGCAGGATTCTGCTCAGTCAAAATCTTGACAATGTCAATAGACCTGTCCTCAATGACCTCGCCAATGAAGTGATACCTCACCTCAATATGTTTTATCTTCGCATGGAAGACCAGGTTCTTGGCCAACTGAATGGCACTCATAGAATCTGTGTTGAGAATCAGCAATCACACTCACTAAACAGCCTCTTTGTATGGAGCTTCAGGGTCAAGGACATGCACGCTAACCTATCCCATATGCACAATGGTGCCTACTGCAGTTTCCTACTTTCCTATAAAGCATTGTACTTGCTTCCTTTTCTTAATGCAATGATAGTACTCTTTTCTTTTCAGTGAAGTGTCAATGTCATTGTCCACATACACAAGATTGTGTTTATGAGTCCAAGTCTCAATCTTGGAACCTAATTCACTTGTGTAACAAACAATGTCTTTATCTTCTTCATCATGAGTCCACACTTCTCCTTTCATCCACCATAACTCACTGCCATGCTCTAGATCCCGCATTTCTCACATAGTATCAGAGCCCAGTCGGGCATGGTTCAGCTCAGCTTAGCTCTCCTCTGCTCTCTCTCAGCTCATGTTAATCTCTGGTCAGCTTAGTTCCATCTCATGACTTCATCTCCCAACTCTATCCTCACTGAAGCTTCCATGGCAGCCATAGCCAGCAGCACCCTATCAGATTGATCTGCTTATATCTCACTCCACAGGTCAAATCTCTTGGAGCTTTCTTCTGGAAAAGTATTCCCCAACTCACAAAGCTTCCCTATATCACATCAATCTAGGACATTTGGCTATCTGAAGCTCAGCATTGTGAAAATTCCCAGTCACTGCCATAGTCTTTAACTGTGACATGTAGGACATACCCTCCATGGAGCCTTCATATCTCTCTCTGTAGAGCATATCTTCAGGAACTTCCTCCTAGACATATCTTCCTTCACTCAGGGCGCTCCCTCCTGGCACAACAAACAACCACATTGGTGATCTACAGCCCTGGCATTGCACAAATTCGACGTCGCTGCCCCAAACTGCGCCGTGGCTGTTCGTGCCCTCTGCTTGCGTCGTGCTGTCCACGATCTGGACGATTTCCATAGGGCTTTGATAGCCCTTGACATAAGCTTCCTGGACATGTAAAATTTTTTGAAAATGATCAAGTATAGCTCCTGCAATCTGAGAAAAACCAGGCCCATGTCTCAGAAACCCTAATTCCACCATAGCCAAAATCTCTCAAGCTTTTTTTTCCTCAGTTTTTCTCACTCCTGACACTAAACCAAGATAAAGCCCACTCTAATCCATTAACCCAGCATCAAATCAAGGAGGGGAAGGACCTGAGAAGATTGAAGAATGACCGAACGATCCCGAACAAGAAGAATCAAGCTCAACATCAACACTGACATAGTGTGTTTTCACACTGTCACTAACTGTGTCTCTTGACACACTGCATTCTACTCTTCTACTGATAAAATCTCAGAATTCTGGTGTTGATTTGCTGCTGATCTTGAAACCTCAACATGGGAAAAGACTCTCCAAATGCTCGATTCAAAGGAGTCCGGTTTCACACCTGGCAAACCCACATCAAGCTCATCTTGATGAAAAAGGGTCTCTGGGCCATCACAAATGGCAAAGAGAAGAAACCTCGGGACGCGGACCTTGCAACTACTTGGCAAAAGAATGATGACAGAGCCCAGGCCATTATCAAACTGGAGCTAGACGACAGTTATATCCACCATGTGGATAACTGTGAGACCTCACAGGATACATGGAAAAGACTTGACACCCTGTTCGGTGCACAATCTAAATCATCAAAGTATGGTCTCCTGATTGAGTTCTTCAGGCTTGAAATGAAGTCCAGCACATCACTTGCCACACATCTCAATTACATGGAAGAACTCCTAAGCCAACTTGCAGGAATCAACATTAAAATGGATGAAGATGTTTGCATCAGTGTTCTACTTAAGAGTTTGCCTCCTGAATATAATAATGTATCAACAACTTTAATCAACATGCCAAATCCTAAACTTGTTGATATCCAGGCATCACTGTTAGAAGAGGAAAAGAAGCTAAAAACTAAGGAAGAACCAAGTATCTCTAGAGATGAGCATGCATTATATGTTGGCAACAGGTACAAAGGCAAGAAGGATCAGCTCTTCTGTGACTTCTGCAAAAGGACCGGACACACCGAGAAGTTCTGCCATGCAAGAAAGAGATCCCAAAAGGCCTATCTAGTCGCAGTCAAAGAAGAAGAAGAAAATGGAGCAAAGGAAGAAGAAGATGAAGATGAAGACCACCAGGATCGGAAGGACAAGACTCATCAGTCCTTCTACTCTCATAACTCTGATAGACTGTTTTAAAAGCCTTGTATTTCCTTGCCCTAATGCTTCCTGCCATAAGCTTTGTAAACTCCTCATGTAACTTGGCATTACAGTCCTTGTACACTTTGTGAGGCCCCTGTTACAGCCTCTGGATGTCCATCATGTTTTGGTGCCCACACTTAGCCGTTTCTGCGACAGCCTCTAGTGTCTACCATGTTTGTGGTGTGCCCACACTTTGCAGGTGGTTCTCATTACAGTCTCTACACACTTTGTGCCTTTCTAGTTGTGATTGAGGAGGGGTGTTGAGAATCAGCAATCACACTCACTAAACAGCCTCTTTGTATGGAGCTTCAGGGTCAAGGACATGCACGCTAACCTATCCCATATGCACAATGGTGCCTACTGCAGTTTCCTACTTTCCTATAAAGCATTGTACTTGCTTCCTTTTCTTAATGCAATGATAGTACTCTTTTCTTTTCAGTGAAGTGTCAATGTCATTGTCCACATACACAAGATTGTGTTTATGAGTCCAAGTCTCAATCTTGGAACCTAATTCACTTGTGTAACAAACAATGTCTTTATCTTCTTCATCATGAGTCCACACTTCTCCTTTCATCCACCATAACTCACTGCCATGCTCTAGATCCCGCATTTCTCACAATCTGAATGCAGTGTAGGCATAGCATCTGTCATACCAAGGTCTGCAATCAAACGACCTAACTAGATAGCCTCCTTGCAAGCCTCTGTGGCTGCAATATACTCAGCCCCTGTAGTAGAAAGATTTGTACACTTCTACGCCCTAGACATCCAAGAGATAGCCCCTCCAACATAAGTGAACACATAGCTAGAAGTGGACTTCCTACTATCTGCATGTCCTACATAATCAGAGTCATTGTACCCCACGACTCATGTATCCTAGTTGCCATAGCAAAGACACATATCTGTTGTGCCCTTCAGGTACCTCATGATACCCTTCACGACATCCCAATGTTTCTTGCCAGGTATATCCATATAGCGTGCCACAACCCCAACTGCAAAAGCAATATCTGGACGGGTTGCTATCATGGCATACATAAGACTACCCACAGCTAATGCATAGGGAAGCTTGGCCATCTCAGCCCTCTGCTCATTTGTTTGCAAACAATCGGCCTGTGAAACCTTCACATGAGAAGGTAATGGACAGCCAATAGGCTTAACATCCTGCATACGGAAGCGCTCAAGGACTTTATGAGTGTACTCCCTCTGTGACAGATAGAGTAGTCCCTAAGATCTATCACGCGTGATGTGCATACCAAGTGTATGAGAGGCTTGTCCCAAATCTTTCATCTCAAAACTCTTCTTGAGCTGAGCCTTAAGAGCATCGATCTCCTCATGAGCTCTCCCTGCTAAAAGCATGTCATCCACATAGAGTACCAAAATCAGTAAAGAACCGTCACGAGCTTTCTTTGTGTACAATCACGGATCCATAGCACTGTGGCTGTAGCCCTGTGCTGCATGAATGCATCAAACTTATGGTACCATTCCCTAGGTTCCTGCTTCAAGCCATATAGACTCTTCTTTAGCTTGCACACTAGGTGTTCCCTGTCAGGGTTTGCAAAGCCCTTAGCTTGCTCCATGTAAATCTCATCATGCAAGTCCACATGTAAAAAAGCCATCTTGACATCCATCTGGTACAAGTCCAGGTCAAGCTGTGCAACCAAATCCAAGACTAACCATAGGGTGGTCATCTTGACCACAAGAGAAAAGACTTCATCAAAGTCAATACCATGCTCCTGCTTGAAACCCTTAGCAACCAATCAAGCCTTATATGCTGGCTTGGGGTGTCCAGGGATACTTTTTAGCTTGTACACCCACTTGCATGGCAAATCCTTCTTACCCTGAGACAAGGAAACCAAATCCCAAGTCTGGTTCTTATGCAATGAGTCAAGCTCAAATTGCATAGCCCTCCCCCAAGAGTGACAATCACCCCTGCACATAGCTTCATCATAAGTGAGAGGCTCTTTTACATCTGTAACCAGTACATAATCCATAGAGGGCGCAAAACGGTCAGGAGGTCGTCTATCTCTAGTAGAACGCCTCAACTCAGGCTTTGCTGCTTGGCCAACATCCTGTCTAATATTAGCATGTCTAACATCTGGGCCATGAGCATCAGGTGATGTTGCACGCTGCCTAGCTGGCCGTGGAGCGAACTACACGGGAGTAGGTGGCTCCTCCTGAAAGATAACTCTACGTACCTCAACCACTTTTTCAATATCCGTTTTTTGTTTCTTTTGAATATGATACTTCCGTTCGAATAAAACTCCTTGTTTTTTGTCCAAAGTTAGGCTATTGAGCCTTAGTTAAGTCCCCCTTATCCATCTAATTCTAGTCTCATGCATGCAAACTCCACTTCTTGACTTACTTGAGTCCTTTCCTAATATAGCATGATCAATACATGTCACTTCTCGTACATGCAATCTATTGCAGTGCCATCTAGAACCTATCTTCCACAATCCCGCATGTAAACCACTAACATACTCAATACACAACTACCAATATGCTTTCATACCATAGACATAAATCCCTTTGACAGTGTACGCACCATCAAACAAGTATGAAGGGTCTATTGGATCAAATCTAGGTTTATATTGCAGTCTAGCTCAAAATGCAATAGGGAAGGTGGTGGAAATAGGTTGCCTTGCACTATAGAATAGTCAACACAAGGTCTTTAGCACCTAGAGATGTCACCTAGCTGGTTGTAAGATGGACATCATGCTCCTCTTCATAGACTTTGGCTCCCACATTGTTAGACACTAGTGTGTTTAGCCACAAACTGCGAGGGTTCTTGAGAATGAGCAACACAGAAGATAAGATAGAAGCTAAATCAACTAATGCCAAAATCCTCTATGTATCTTTGGAAACAAAAGCACTACACTAAATCTCGTTATGTATAACAATGAAATCCCAAGTACAATGTCTTGTTCAATAAGGTCCCACCTCAAATACAAGAAGAGTGACCTTTTTGGGCCAAGGCACTCGTAAAATCCATTTTAAAATTCATTTCTGCTATTATTCTAGAAAGAATGATCTGCTTAAGATTTTCCCAGCAGCTCAATCTTCACTCTAGTGTCTACTTATAGTTGTAGCCATATTAGTATAGGTTTGTTCATTAACTCCATGAGAACTTGCTTTCACCTCTTCCTCTTCTTCATCTCTGTCAAATTGCTCATCTTTCACCAGGCTCCACTGCATTTGCCTCTTATGTATCACTTTTCCCGCATATTTAAATCCTCATCTCTATCGTTGGTACCCTTATCTTAGTCTTAAACATCTCTATCAAAGTATATGTCTCATGCAATAATTTACATTCATCAGATTTAGTTTTATCCTGTGTAGAAAACTCTATCCTACAACACCACCCTGTGGAAAATTGCTCATGTCTTTTGAATGGTAACTTAGATTGCCAAGATTTGAAAAGAAAAATTGTAGCCCCACTTATGGTCTACAACTTTTCTGAAGACCCTAGGACCAAATGTTCAAGGTATCAACCCCTAAAATTTATGCGCAGCCTGCAACTATTCATTATAGCATGTAGCCCTAGCCAGACATTGACCTTCCCAACTCTATCTCAGAGACATAGGAACACAGATGTCAACCAAACTTTGTAGGACCCTTCCCAAGGTATCAAAGTCCACTTTGGATGCATCAATCATCATTAATCCTCTCCCAATTAAAACAATTTGACATGTTTAGTTCAACCATGCCTATCCATTGCAATCTCCTATAGCCATATCTCCCTTCTAGGTCAAACAACCATTGCATACTCAGCCAATTGATCATACACACAACCTAGACGCTATTTCTTGGATCAAATGGTAATCGGTTAATCATGTCATGTCGTGTCGATATCCTTGAGTCATACTCTTGTATGCATATTTTTCCTTAGAAGAGAAGTGGTAGTATCATCCCAATGTCTTCTTTATGCTTCTCTCAATCGTCTATATCCACATGAACATTGGATAAGACATGAGTATCTTGTAATCCTTGTGCTAGCATTTCATTTGCATTCTCCAACTCTGTAGCATCTGTATCCACAAACTTTGAGTCTAACATTTTTTAGTATACTTTATACCTAAATGCTTCTATGCATTTTATTGTGGCCATTATGATGTTTATTTGGGCATTTTATGCTAGTCAACGTACTCCATTCATGGAATATTTTTGTTCTTTATATTCAAGCTCCTCTTGAGTCAGTCATTATCACCTACAGGTTCTGTTGGAGAGAGGGAGCTGGTGCCATTGCCTATGTAGGTAGTGACTCATTGTTATATGCCACTGTCTCACGTTTGGTATATGGATTTCATTTTTTTATCATTCTTTTGAGTTCTCTTCTTTGCAATATTATTTTGTGTTTTTTTTTCTTTTGTCCTTGTGTTTAGCAACTTATTACAACAAATTTTTATGCTTCAATTGCTACATCCACTTTTGACATGGTTTCAGATTTTAGGATCCAAGTTTGTGTTGTTTTTTTCTACTATTTCTGGTTTGTGTTTTTGGCTTTTCTCCAGCTAATTGGACCCGTTCTTGATTGCTGCGCGACTGATTTTTCAACATGGTTGACCATCTTTTGCTCATTTTTGGCCTGGTTTCTACTCTTTTTCTTAGTGTTTTTTAGTTCACCATTTGCATTTTAGGGACAGTAGGTTGAGGTGACCTACTTTTATGCAGGCTGACTGCATTTATTGCATTAATTAACTATTTTTTGACTCTAGCCTTTGCATTTTCACTACTCGTGCTTGTGCAGGGCTGGGCGATAGTGTTTCAAGCTGATTCTTGCTATGTTTGGTCCATATGAAACCTTATCCATTGTGTGTGAACTTTCTAGTGAGCACCCTTGGTTGTATGAGAGACAAGACTAAGATCAATATCGCAATGTATGAGAGCTCAAAGATAGTATTATGATGGTGAAACTATATTCTTCTATTTATTTTTTAATTTTCGTGTTTAAAGACCCACAAGGCTCACTTCTTGCACACTTTGAAGTAGGATTCAGCAACTAGCTTACTAGCACATGTACACCATAGCTTGTGAATTTTAGGCAATGCTTAAATGTGTTAAAACTTTCTAGGATCGCTTTCTTTTTAATGAAAGCTCGGAAGTTTTGGGATCTTATATGTTATGGGGCTGTTTTAATGAGCTGATCAAGTTTAGAATGCATTTTTAGCTCAGTAAACATCTAGTCGCACATTGTGCCCACTTGTCATATCTTAATTAGATACGCCCTTCATGGCATTCAATGGTGAGAACCATTAATATGCTTGCACCCTTCTACAGAATAGCTTGAAGTCATGCCTCAACTAGTTTGTGATCAATTCTATGATAGAGCTAGTGTTTTGTATCTATTACATAAGGATTTGTTAAATTCTTTTATGAAAAAAATAACCTTACAGTAAGGAATTTATAAATTATAGTAAAAAGTCACATGAGGGTCGAGAAAATATCGCAAAATAGGCTATATGGGGATATATAAAACATGCCATGAACGCACTGATATATAGGATGTATATATGACTGACAAACCGGAGGATTTACCTTGCTTTAGTTGTACTATTTTCTTTGCAATAGCACAGTCATTGGTTGAATTATCTTTCATTCAATATTTTTTCTACATTATTATTAATAAAACTTTACCATCTTGAGTTCAAAAATAACACTTTAAACCTTTTATTACTTTATTATTTTCATTAAAAATATTCGCCTACCGATTATAAGATGTCTTTGGTTTAGAGAACAAATCGCCACACTTTTGAAAGTCTAAAATACAAGTTTCGCCACATATTCTATAACATAAAAGTATACATCGGCTATTAAAATCATCTATGATTATCGTTCTCCATTTGGTCTATGTTATGACAAACAATATGTTTTTGTTTCCCTCATCGATGATCTTCCTCCATTTTAATCCCTCCATCTCTCTTTGACCATTCCTTTTCTCTCCCCCTCTCTCTATCTTTATCTATCTCCCTCTCTATTTCTCTCCCCACCCCTCTTTCTCTTTCTCTTTCTCTTTTCCTTTCTGTATTTGCCTCCCTTCATCTTTCTTTGTTTCTCTCTCCCCCTCTCTCTCATTGTTTCTCTCTCTCCCACATCTTCCCTTCCCACTCTCACTTCTTCTCTCCCTTCCTTTCCCTCCCTTCTTCTCTTTATTTCTCTCTCCCATTCCCTCCCACTCTCACTCAATGCATCTCATTACAATGAAAATCAAATATAGAAAATAAAAAACTTAAAAAACAAGGATATTGAAAGACCCTCTCTCCCCACCTCTCTTTGTCTTTCTCTTCCCCTTCCCCCTATATTTTTCTATTTTTCCATTCTTTCTGATTCTCTCATTGTTTCCCTATTTCTCTCTCCCTCTCCCTCTCTCGCTCTATATTTGTTTTTCTCTCTATCTCTCTTTTTCTCTCTCTTTATGTGTCTTTTTCTCTCCCTCTCTCTCTCTCTTCTTTTCACCATCCTTCCTCTCTTTATCTTGCCCTTCTTTTCTACCTCCTCCTCTCTCCCTCTCTCTTTCTCTCCCCCCTCTCTTTCTTTCTCGCTTTCTCTTTCGTTGTTTCCTCTCTTTGTTTCTCTATCCCCCCCTCTCTCTCTCCCCACATCTTCCCTCCCCACTCTCACTTCTTCTATCTCTTCGTTTTCTTCCCTCCTTCTCTGTATTTCTCTCCTCCTTCCCTTCCTCACTCTTACTCAATGCATCTCGTTACAATCAAAATCAAATTTGAAACTCATGTTATAAAACAATTTTGCCTAAGGAAACCAAGGCTTAGTACCTTTCCTCTGTTTGTAAAACAATTTTGCCTAAGGAAACCAAGGCTCGGCACCTTTCACGTGCTTCTTTCTCAATGCAACATCCTCAGGTGACAACTCCTTAAGGTAAGTTAGATGTCCATATATTATATGTATTTACAAGTCCCTCGATGAAGTGATGAGCACATGTGTTAAGGCTACACAATAAAAACATGACACGATTTTGTAAACATGTGACTTTCAATATGAGCAAATCACTTTCAAATTCATCCTTTAGAAGCATGAAAGAAGAGCAATGTCATTGACTTTCTCTCTACACAAAAGAAATATCTTGGAGATGGCCTCTCTCCGAGTGATCGTGTGATGATTTCCATTCCATATGTAGAACATGTGACCGAACATCCATTTCAAGTGTGGTGGGTGACTCAAAAATTCTTGCTCAAACTCCTTGCTCACTTCTCTCCAAATTAGATCGCATCTCTTCATAATATCATCAATCACCAATGTCTCCTCACTAGCATGGGTGTAAATGGAGATAATGAAGATCCCCTTCTCAAGGATATAATCCTCCTTTCTAAAGGTTGTTTTTAGTCCTGACTCATCATCCCTAAGCCTACACACCTTGGCATAGAGAAAAAGCCAACACAAGGGTATAAGGGGACACTCATTACAATTAACAATCCTTTTCTTTTTCAAAACACCAACATGCTATTCCTTGTCATCAACATTAGGGATGTGGTCAACATACTCTTCCTCAAGTTCCACTTGCTCCCCAATCACAATTGTCTCGCCCACATCTTCCACTATTGTATCAAGAGTTTACCTCCCATCCCTTCTCTGTTTGCTACCCCCTCCCCTCTATGGAGACACATTGGAACTATGTCAGTGCTTCTTAGCAATCGGTTTTAAAAGTGAGGTATTTATAATAATTAAAGAGCACCTTCTATGTAGAGGCATTACAGCCAATGAAGGCCCTATAGCCTACACATCAAGCATGAAAGTTCTTCGTTAGCTTTTTCATATCACAAAAGGTCACATGTCAATGCTATCTGTAAAGGACACCTAATAAACAACACAATCTCATCTATCAACAAGGATACCCAATGTCAAACTCCCTCTTAGCAATCACCATGGACTTGCACCTTGATGACAATTCATGTTGATTACTATGAAATCGATAATGTGACCATGAACTAAAAATGCCTCATCTCCTCAACTCCATCTCAACCTACTGTAACTTCATTATATGAGTTCCTTTCTAAGGCAATTGAGAGCAACACCTCAACCCGTTGTCAAATGTCACCTCATTTAAAGGATGCAACCATGACATATGACAGTAAAGGGGTTGGAACTAGCCCGGGCTAGTATGGAGTGGTTTCGTACCAATGCAAGTCTTGTCCATCAAGCACAAGTCTTGTCCTTCAACCACTATATTAGGCCTCCACATATGGGAGTAGGACTAGCATTCAACATTGTAGATAGCACATTGAACTCCATAAATGGAGCATGATAATAACCATGAGTGGAACATGATGATAGACCTTGATCTTGGTCCCATTCTCTAGCATAAGGATGGGCCTTTTCACCCAATCTAGATCGGTGCAAGACCATCTAGCTCCCCTCTAAAATACCAACTATGTAGACTCGAGCTACCCTTATCTATGAAATTTTCCCTAAATAAAATAAAAACTTTTTCTATTCAATCTGTAAATAACCCCTTTAAATGATACCCTTCTACATGTTTTAAAAAAAGTGTAAGAATTGTACTTGAAAATTGCCTTACATTGAATCCACATGATATACATGTGTATTTATCAATGACCCCCCCCCCCCCCCCCCCTGGGGTGAGTATGTAGACAAGTAATATCATGCAATGAAGCATTCTACTTCTCTTATTTGAGTACCACCACACTTTTATATGTATAGAAACATTATTAGACTCTAAATACTCTTCTTAACTTCGATAATCATAGCTTGAAAATGTGCTTTCAAAATCATTCTTTTGCCTGTAGAGATGCCAAGCAATATTGAGCACCTATATCACATCACATGGCCATGTTGATGCCCACACCACTTTACAACCCATCTTTGACTCAAACCAAGGTGAGCAATTATCTTATTGTATAGGCCATTGATTGATGGTCATTATTAACATTACAACTGCAAACACTACTTTTTCCTTGTAACAAATACGTGCAGAAAGGTCTTCATGTGCAATTTATCTCACTCCACAATCTTTATTTTACTCAAATGAATGATGATAGTAATTGTTAAATATAAGCCTCCTTAATCACCCTTCAATGCATAACTTGTGATGTATTATCTAAGCATGGTGATCCTTTAATTTAGACTAGTCATACAATTCCAACAACTAATTGAAGCGACCTCCTATTGAATTATCTAAGCATGGTGATCCTTTAATTTAGACTAGGCATACAATTCCAACAACTAATTGAAGCGACCTATTGAATCTACCATATGGTAATCATCATGAAATGGGGCTGTGAAGAATGCAATAGTCAAAGGGTAATTTCAAGTTATGCTTGATAGAAAATTCTAGCCTGCATATGCTTATCAACCCTATGTCCCCTACTAAGGAAATAAATATGGAGCTTGCAATTTTCTATGAATACCATAGTGTGACCTATGAGCCTGCATCTGCAACGTAAATACACGTAAGTTCAAATTCCGTCTACATTGACACTCCCACGTGTATAGAGTATATATGACATTATATTCATACTAAAGGGTAAACTGGCTGCATTACAATATAATTTCTAATGGGCCGTGTAAACGATTTAGAAGCGGCCTTTCTAGTGTGGAAGTTTGATCGATCTTTATAGTGAAAATATTGCTGGGTTGCATCCACCTTACATTGATCAAGCCTTGCAGTACTCTGATAATATCACTGTTCTACTCTCATCAAGGATGAGATTTCTCTGTCCAACCAAAAGGTGTATCCCATCTACTGTGTGTGCTTCTCAAACTAGTCTGCGCCGGCATGAGACGATATATCACCATGTCAAGGGCTCTGTAGCACCCGAAGAAATCTTCCAATCTCATGGGAACCACTCCGCGCCGGCGCAGAATGATGTGGCACTGGTCGTTGATGGGCATGGAGAAGTGAGCGAGGAGTTTATCTACTTAGGCTTTGATATGGCTGCGGAGACCAATCCTCTAAATGATTGGTTAATACTTGCAAAATGGACAAGCCTTAGAATAGAGAAGATGGGAACTCTCAAGCCAATCTCTTTCTCTCTCTCTCTCTCTCATATCGCAATGACGAGTGAACTCAAGTCTTTTCTTCTCAAGGCCTTTGTTGTCATATCACTCCCAAGGCACCCTCCTAGAGAGCCCACATCTAGGTTGCCGTGTGAACAATTATCATTTATTTGAATTTACTCATTTGAATAATAACCATGGTGATGTGTGGAGGAGATTTTTTGTTGAGCATCATAACACATTTTGATTGTAATCGATGTATGTGATAGTTGTTAACCGAATCATGAGTAAGCAAAGAAGCAAGGGAGTGCCCATCAAAACAAAGGAATCCATTTGGATTAAATATTTGTCGATACATGTATGGGATTTCATATGAGGCAAATGTTTGTGTAGACTAGATAATGTGATTAGTAAAGCTAAGAGCTATGCAACTTGTAATTTTTTTCCTATGGAGTAAAGTTTCATTTAGCTTCTAAGCACTTGTATTGAAAAATCTAGTCATAAGGCCACTTGAGTGGGCTGAGCGCCCAAGTGACCAAAAGAGGGTGGAAACCCTCACAAGCATGTACAAAAAGAAGTGATATATGCCTAGTTTGAATGAGCTTACTCTATTCATTCTCTATTTCTTGCTTGCTCATGCCTCTTGGGTGCTATTGAGAGAGGGAGTGTGAGAGAGAGTGAGGGAAAGAGTATGACAATGAAAGCATTATGGAGGCAACATGAAGCTCTTAACAAGTTTTCTAGTTCTTCATTGTCTCAACATCCTTCTCAAGGGATGGCGACTTGAGACTAGTGGTGGGCAAAACATTTGCATCAAGAGCTTATTGAACAAGGCAATTGTGCAACCATCGTGAGACTCTCTTTGACTTGCAAGAGACTACAACAATGGGTGAGCATAAGATGTGTCCACTAGTATCTTGAAACTATTGGGTACTATTACTATTTGTGAGAATAGCCAATGGTTAGTAGGAGAGAGATGAGTGACTAGGTGAGAGTTGGTTTTCATCAAATAGTTGAATTCATGAAGCAATAGGAGCTCCGCACTTATCCCGCTGTTGAGCATGGTTGTGACTCAACATTTTGGTTCCGCAAAATCGACCATTGGGAATGCTCACTTCTCTACTGTGCATATAAATAGAAAGCATACCAAGAAGAGTGAAAGAGAGATCAATGGGTAATCAATTTTTGCATGCATGTTAATTGCTTCCAAAACATACATGGTTAGATTAGGAGAAAAAGAAAGAGTTTATGTTGATGTTTTTCTGTTTGTAGTTGATTGAATCTACAATCCTTAATGAAATTCTGATGAATAGACTAGATTAGAGAGATATGGTACACATCGTATGCCAGGTTGAGAGACCAGGAGGAAGACGCAATAGACCTAAAAGGTGAATACGAGAGGATAGGAAGTTTTCTTCTAGATAGAACTTGAAAGCCACGTTCAAGTGCAAGTTATTCAATTGTTGCAGGCATTTGAACGAAAGAGAAAGAGTTGTAAAAAATTAGATTAAATTACAAAAATAACCAAAACATAGAGGATAACGTGGAAAAGTCTATCTTGCGAGGAATTAGGTGTCAGGACTATGGTCTAAGTTGAAAGGAATGTGATCATAACTACTTGTCTCCCGCCTGGAGAGAGAGAGAGAGAGAGAGAGAGAGAGAGAGAGAGAGAGAGAGAGAGAGATTGTCATGCTAGAGAGTAACTGAAAGTACAATTTTCTCATGAGGATTGAAGTGAGCACTCATCACTAAATTGAATTGCTTTGGGGGATAAGGTGGGGGTTGAATAGAGCACTCATCACTAAATCGAATTAAGCTCGCCTAGGAAGAGTGAATTGACTTATGAGAACTGAACTCTTGCTAGAGTATGACTCTTGTTAGAGTTGGTTGTTCATTGTATGACTCTTGAACAAGCCTTATGCTCATTGAATCGAATTAAGCATTGCAGCTTGCTCATCAAATTGAATGCCTGGAACAATGAAATACTGAACATTGGATGCTTTGACAATTGAATACTTGCTTGTTGCATTAAGGAGTGTTGGAGTGGAATCAAATGCTCTCCAAGAGTCAAACATGAAATTGGACTAAAATGCCATGCCAAAAATCCTCAAATGACTTAGTGAAACAAATGAATACTTCAAAGAGTGAATGCCTTATGCTTTTATTGAATACTTATATTGCCTTGTAACAAATCAAATGCTTTGTGATCCAATGCCTTTGAGCAAATCAAATGCCTTTCCTTAAATGCTTTGTGCCCATAATTAAATGGCTAGGCTTCATCAAATGACTTGCACGTGCATATACGAGGGTCAAGACCCTATGTGGCTTGCATGCCATAGATCATAGCCATATACGAAGCCATTGCCGCCCATGGTAGCTGCCACTTGACATCACCTCACATCTCACTTAATCCCCTCATGTATACTCTAATCATTAATCATCACATAGTATCACTCCCACTCCAACTTCAATCTCATGTTAACTCACTTAGTCAACTATAAACACCATCATTTGATTCTACTAAACAATAGCTAGATTGATGAGTATTGTATAATAACACCTTTCTCTCCAATCAAATGATGTTGTGGGTTGGAAACATCTAGTCCTAAATCTGCTAGGGATCAAGGAAAAGAGAATATAGATGGAATAAAGAAATAATGGAACAAGAACCCTTGAATACACAATAGGACACAAGAAACTCATAAATCCAACAAGCTATTGTATTCCTCTTAGAAACTCTGCACTAATGCAATAAATCCCTTCAAACTGAATACATTGTGACTAAGATAATAGCTTAGACAAACTCTATATGAGACAATAGCTCATTACCACTCTTTCAACCCCAAAGAAATTACAATAGCGAGTACAAAGGAAAACTTTTGTCCTCACATGTAGTAGTAGGTAACAAAATCTTCAAATTTCTCCCAAAAATAACGTCTTATAGGCAAGCCTTTCTAGGCTAAAGGCACTTGTAAAGAGATTAAATCACTTGTATTTTACTTTAGCCCTATTGATTATAGTAGTAGATCACTTGTTTATTTTCTTGAACTTGTAACAACAGCTAAGATCTCTATTTACAACCGTTTACAGCAATTCAGGCATGCTTTTCATTGTTACTTTCCATGCTTTTTGCTTTTCAAACTTCAAGCTATTTGTTTTTCCTATATTCATTTTTTCTATGCATGGCTGCAACTTAATTCGACCATAACTTTCACATACAAACTCAAAATGTGTAATCAAGTACTCAAATTGAAGTGAATAAACTTTTCAACAACTCAACATGGGAAAAATCACCAAAATTCCTTCAAAATAGCTTTCTTTCTTTCTTTTTTATAAATGCATCCCTTTTTGTTATTTTTTGGCTTGGTGTTAGGGGTACAAATACCTAGGCCTATGCCACCTGTGTATTCACTACACTGATTAGGAGATTGACTTTAAGAACAATCTTCCACCATTGTTCTTGCTAGTAACATTGCTTGAATCATGGGACACATTCTGTACTGTTATATGTATAAATATGCCTGTTGATGGGGTGAAATTGTAGGATGTAGAGGCTGCATTATTGAATGGAAGGCATTAAAAGAAAGAATATTGATGCTTCCCGTAGCTCTTATGCTATGATGATCGAATGCAATAGTGGTAAGAGTGGTAATAATCGCCACAGGAGAGACTCTTAGAAGTCTCATTCTCAATCACATGCACAGACTTGTAGTAAGTCACATGGTCGTAAGTCCACATTGACTTGTCATTATTGTGGGAAATAGGGTCATATTTGGCCATTGTTCCATAAAATGCATGATGACAAGCACAAGGAAAAGAGAAGGAGCAAAGTGTTGAAAGAGAATGATGATTGCAATATTGTCCCCAACAAGTCCAATGTCAAGATTGAAGAGTTTAATATCGTGTAGATTGATTCTGAAAATGATTATATATTTACAGCTTCTTCTTTTGATATTTCACAATTGGATGATGTCTCATCTATCTATGCTCAAAGTTGTTTAATTCATTCAAGGGCTTCAATTTATGTTACCCCTCATCGAGAGTGGTTTCACTCTGATCGTAACATGATAGGATCTGTCAAATTGGGTAATGACCTAGCATTAGGCATTGTTGGTATTAGAGATGTACAATTGTAGTTTACTTTAGGCAACATCTTTACTTTGTATTATGTATGCCATGTTCCAACTTTGACTAAAAGTCTACTCTCTACTAGACAGTTGGATGGTGCATGATACTTTGTATCCTTTGGGGATTTCTCATGGAAGATTATCTGTGGAAATCTTATCTTAGCACGAGGTGCCAAGTTTGGCACTCTTCATCCCTTACTTGTATTTGGGTCTATCAACTATGTTTTGGCAGTAGTTATAGTATTACCTGTATCCTTAGGGCATCATCGCCTTGGATACATGCCACTAAAGGGAATGAAAATACTTACTCATTTGCAATATCTTTCCTCCCTTGACTACTATAAATGTTTTGATTCTTGTATTCATTATCTTTATGGTAGGTAGACACGTAGATTGCATAAGAAGTCTAGCATTATGCACATGATAAGTCCTTAGATGGCACGAAGTATTTCATTACTTTTATTGATGATCACTTACATAAGGTCTGGCATATACCCCATAAAGTAGAAATCGGAAGCCTTGGCTACATTTTAGTGTTGGTTTGCTTATTTTTAGAACTAATTTGGATATAGGCTAAAATGCCTACGATCTGACAATAGAGGTGAGTATGTATCTAAAGCCTTTGAGAAATTATATAATGAAAGGGGCATTAAGTGTCAATTGAACGCCCCATACACCCCACCCTAAAATGGTATGGCCAAGTGTATCAAGCACCCATCACTGTCACTTCATTATTTATGTTTTCAATGACTAATAGAATAAGGGAGGCCACTCACACATTGTGACTATTTGAGTTCCCACATCTTGAGTCTCTCTCTCTTTCTCTCTTGCTCCATCTAGCATAACTCATACCTTTGGTGCTTCCACTCATTTTCTCTCTCACACTCGGGCTTCTCCCTTCACTTGAAAGACTCTTACTCTTCAAAATAAGTCTTGACACATTGATAATGGTCTCTGATAATTTAATCTTGGTCATTTATATGTCTCACATATGAACTGGTACTTTACACTATGTCATTCCTTGACTTACTCTTGAGAAGTTACATAAATCATCAACTAACTTATCTTATAAGCACACACTAAAGTCCTATAACATTGAAAAACTTATGTGTTTTCACACTTTAGACACATAGTGTCTCGATATCCACACCCTCTAAACCTGTACATCCTTTAATGTGCCTAGAAGCTCTGTTCATTTCTTCAATCATCTAGAATTTCACAAAACCTACTCCAAGAATCCTATGAAGCCTGATGTAAAAGCATATTCATCTATAGAAATAGGAAAGAGCTTTATTCTCTCAATGCTATCTTAGTCTCACATTACATTAGTAGTTATTGAAAACTCGATTATCAAAACTCTTTAGCATTGAGAGATAGCATATAATTGCTTAATATATCTCATTTCTTACATGATTGACACAAACTATCATAAATTGCATTGCTCGTTTATTATCTTTGCTATTGATTCTTGCATAGGCAAAACCATCATCCAAAGCCCTTGTCTCCATTCGTGCTACATAAATAAATGGTTTTCCTAAGATTATTGGGTATAATGAGGAAGCTTGTATAAAGAAATGGTGATCGTCCTATACATCTCATATGGTAATCTTCACATTTGGACAAGCAGCATAAAGATCTCCTACAAAGTTATTGGCTTCCCAGATCCTCCATTTGTTACTTGACATTTACAAGCCATATTCTATTCTCATAAATACTCCTCACCATATAGCTCTGCAATCTTCACTATAGTCTTTGTGGTGCCATGGGCCCAATGGTTCTTGGAATAATGACTCTTGGGTATCACCCATGAAGCCACTTCATCCTCTATATATTATATAGGTCATACATCTCTTATATTTTTAATGTATATCATAGTCTTCTTTGTAATACTATTCACTTTTGTACTATCTACAATAAGGTTTTCAGCTTCTTTACAAGCAACTTTTATATCTACATCATCTTCAAAAACTAATTGTATACCCTATACATGTTTCTTCTTCACTTTGTATCATAGCCTAAGTTGACTCACCCACAAACTATCTTTTTCTTTTTATAATGTCTATAATTTCTTCGTGGAACTCTTTTTTTACTATTCCGAGGATTCACCCAATGTATTGACTTTGTTGTTTAGAATCCTCTCTTCCAAATGTTGGGGATTAAATGCCATCTGTACCTAGCCACCTACATTTACTTAGATACAAACCTGCACACATGTACACTATAGGTGGTGGGTGCCCATCAGCTTTATTCTCTATTCTTTTAGTGACAAATAGAATAAGGGAAGGCAGGTCACACATTGTGATTGTTAAAGTTTCCACATACCGATCTCTCTCTTCTTGTTTAAACATACGTAGCTCTTGCTCTATTCTCCCTGCATGGTGGCCCGCAGTTGGCTTCTATGGCTTTGCCAATGCTCACTGTTTGTAGTACCCTTCTACGTATGTGTGTATCAAAAATATGCATCACTAGCTCCTTTTTAACAAGAACTATCTTGTGCACATTCAAGGTGACAGTGGATGCACACCGATGCACACAACACTTTTAACAAGGCCTTTAGGATAGAGAGTTGAACAAGCTCATTTGGAGTGAATGTGGCATGAACATTGGCTATGTCACCAATGGGGATCCAGACAACATAGTGGCCTATTGAGGTATCCACATATCGATCTCTCTTCTTGTTTGAACATACATAGCTCTTGCTCTATTCTCCCTGCATATGGTGGCCTGCTGGCTAGCTCCTACGGCTTTGCCAATGCTCACTCCTCAGCCCTTCTAGCAACTTGTAAAATCATCAATGTCAAGCGCATCCTACATTGACATGGAGTTCACTTAAAATATTATGATAGTAAAACCTCTGAGGATTTACTCAAGTCTATAGTTGACATTCTACTCAGTATCGACAGCAATCTTCTAAGGATTTGGTCAAGTCTACGGTTGACTTAGACTCGTTGATCAAGAGGGCCTGCTAATCTTCCAAGGGCACAAGTTCTGCCACCACTAAGCTAGCCTACACTACCTCAAACTCTTGGGTGCTAACCCTAGCATGCTCTATTAAGTCCATGGCATCTCTAAGAGCTATGAATGTGCCCTCTATATCTTTCAACTTTGAATTGTTGTACTCCATATACATATCACCAGACATGAGGGGGAAGTCATTGGTGATTGCTAGTATTTACAACACCTCATCCTCCCTCACTCCAAAAAATTTATCCGCATCATGGAGAAACACAAATTCTTTGACATCAATAAAGACTTCGCCCATGCTATCTATGTGATAGTCTGCATTGATAGTAGAGGGTGCATCCTCCTACTTATTTGAGCCATATCCCAAGGTACTGTCCATAACAAATATAGTTCTATCAACCATAAGGTCTAGATATTTTACCTCTTCTACAACCTCTACTTCCTCTTTGGCATTGTCCAATGGTAAAGGCTTTGAGTCAGGGACATCTTTCAATAACCCTCCCGTGTGCTCTTCAACATCCACTATGACTATAGAGGGATCCTCACCTTCATCGAGTAACAAAATGAAGGCGGCCATCCATGATAGACAGTCGGTGCCATGCTGATCATAGCCATATTTCTTAGTTTGTCGAGGAGTGAGGTGCTTGAAGTAGGCAGGGGTGAGATTTGCATAGAAATGACCTAGTTGTTTACAAAATGCCTCTATGTGATTGAAGGGCACCCATTTTTCAATGAAATCCTCAAAGTCAATTATATACTCTCAAAGTTATGTATTCATGTACTAGATAGGATATTGTAGGCTTAGACCATGCCACAATACTATATCATAATACTCAATATTGGGGAGAAAGTTCTAGTAAAGATCTGAGCTCCCGACGAATTGCATGCCTTGAAGGAATTGCATGAAGCTATTAAGGGTATGATCCATCATGGGAGAAGAGGTGTAGGAGCCAAGTGCAAGGGTGCTTGGAAGAGGAGAAGTGGTTAGAGAGTTGAAAAATAAAAATGAGGCAAAGTAAATGGGCTTTATAGGCCATGGAATTGAAATTTTAGTTTTAAAAATCCATTAAATCTTTTAACAGAGCTTTTAAAACTTAAAAAATAAAATCATAAAAACAATCCAAAATATAAAATATTAGAGAATGTTAAATACATATAAATAATTAAAAAATAAAATTCCCTCGATCCATTAATCATAAAATTTTAATAAATCATTTTTTACACAAATTTTGACTTGTTACAAAGCACTCGATAGCGCATAACTCTTCTCCATCCTTTTGGCATGTGAAAGGAAAAAATTCAAATAAGATTTTGGAGCCCCAAGAGGAACACCAAGAAAACTGGGATCTTATAGTAAGAAAATATATCTTATATCATCAACAAGCATGTTCTTCATACTTTAATCAACCACAAGAAGAAAAACAACACCAATCTTCTCAAATCTTCACGCAGCATCATAGAGCAATTCTCCCACGGATTTATCACAGTAGAACAACAAATTATTCATAGAAACCATCAAAAGAACCACAATGATACAAAAAAAAAAGATCAACTATGAATGAAAATCATCATGTAGTATTCATCTTTCATCATCTTCACAATCTTCATAGTCCTCTCATGTAGATACAATATTTCTCATGAAAAATTGGCTATCTCTCATACTCTATCTCTCTCACATATGCTCTCTCACAATAGTACATTGGAATAATGAAGAATAATACTCCATTAGAGCCACTACAATGTCCTTTCATAACTCAATAGTGTCACTGTCACTTCAGTCTTTACTTGAGTCTTTAACAGCTACTTCTTTCGCTTCTTTAAGCTATTTTGAACTTGTATTCATCTCTTTCCAAGACTAGAAAACTTTCCCAAGCTACACATTCATCCCACAAAACACTTACAGAGGCATACATAAGATCTATAGAAGCTCTACAGAAGCTCAACAAAAGCTGTACAATACCATATAGAAGGTCATCAAAAAGCATTTAGCTCAACTAAAATCATTCAAAGCCATCAAGAATCATTCAATAAGCTTCCAAACACTCTTAAACACCATCAATGTTACCGTGTTTCCCGTAGCACAGAGGAGCGGAAAATGGAAAAAAAGGGCAATAGCAAAAAAGGCGCATGATAAAAGCAGAAAAAGGCGCCTTGACCAGTAACCAGTTCCTGAAAAATTTAAATGTTCGGGCACAACCCTCAAAAAGCCTCGGTGTCACCCCAAGACAACAAAAGAGAAAAAGGCCGCACCATTAAAATGTAGGAGCGCCCCCGAATCTTTGTAAAAGAGTGCCAGGCTCGCTCCTGTGCAAAGTGTATGCATTAGTTGGGAATAGGATAAATTAGAATGGTGGGAAATGGGAAAAAGGGCCTAGGCTACGGCCGGCCATGTAAAAGAGGGAAAAGGGGATGACCGCCCAAAAAGGATTTAGGGCTTTGTATATAAAGTTGCAAAGTGAATGAGAAGCTCATTCTTTGGTGTGTGGCAAAAAGAGTCTTCTTCCTCTCTTCTTCTCTCCTTCTTGTTTGTGTGTACTCTTGAGAGAGGGAGTGTGAGAGTGTGAGGGAGTGAGTGTGTGTGGGAGTGAGGGATCAAGAGGGTGAAGCTCTTCACCATCTCCTCTTCTTTTCTTCTCTTCTATTCTCTTCTCTTCTCTTGCGCTCGCGGCTATGGAGGATGGAGCTTGGAGATGGAGGAGGCTTGAGGATGCTTGAGCTAGCATCTAGAATCGTGGAGCTACCGGAGTGCAAGAGAGAGGAGGGTACTCGATCGAGCATCAAGGTAAGCTCACTACACTCGTTGGATTGACGACGCGTCGGCTAGGTGAGAGATAGCCATTAGAGCTCACTTGGAACGCTTGAAACAATAAGCGCTGCGTGGGTCTTGGCGGTTGAGCGGAAGCTCCCACATTTTGGTTCCGTTGCCGGGACCAACGGATTCAAGCTTGAGCACTTGCGCGCCTCACATCGAGCATCGAAGTAGGGTACTCATCCCCGAAACGGAGCTTGAGATAGGTAGGAAGTTGGGTGTTTTTAATCTTCAAAACAAGTAAGTATTTTGGGATATTTTGGTTGTTTGATAATTGGAAAGCATGGAGAATCTATTTCAATTTTTTGCCTTCGATCTTCGTTGCATTTAGCGTAGGTAAGAGTTAGGAAATCAAGTCGGAAAAGGGTAGGGTTTACTGTTTCAAAACAGGGCAAAACAGGAAAAAAATCATACAAAATGTGCAAAATGCTCGCTAATGAGGCCTAAGATCGGTAAGTGAGTGATTGGGGGCGTCAACGCCACATTTGGGAAGGCATATAAGAGACACGAGGCCAAAAGAGAGCTCATTTGTGCCATTTCAGTGAGAGAGAAAGAAAAGAAAGAAAGTTATATTAACGTCTTCTAAAGACCAAAACTGGCCTATGAGACAAACTGTGATACAACTGATGAGGAGCGAGAGAGAGAGCTAGAGAGCCCCAGCCCGTGTTGATTCGATCGCATCACTGACGCACTTACCGGACCATTCAGGTATACAAACCTCTCCCTCTACTTCCCTAGATAAGATCTGGAAGTCCATGACCATGGCGCCGGCCTACATTGGGTGAAACGATCGAAATCGCATTCGCGCGGGTTATGTGCGCCGTGTTCGGCCCGTTCGAGTGGCGTCTCCTGGGCCGAGTCCCAGAATCAGCCCTCGGCCCTTGTCACTTGGCCCACTTGGCCAAACCCTAGTCAGCCCTCGGACCGTCCGAGGCAACTGTCCGAGTCAACCTACTCGGCCGTCCGAGTCAAAGCTCTTTGCCACGTGGCACATCCAGCCTCGGCCCATCCGAGCGACTCGTCCGAGTCTCAAATTCAGCCCTCGGCCACACCCAGGATTTGACCCTCGGCCAAGCGCCGTTCGGCCCGTCCGAATTACCCTATTCAAACCCGCCATTCGGCCCGTCCGAATAAAAATCGTCCGAGTCAAACCTGGAAATTCGACCCTCAACCCCATGCCTCGGCTCATTTGAGTGACCTACTCAGAACCCTACAATTCGGACCAGTTGGTCCGAGTGCAACTTTTTGTCAAATCTGTCATAAATTTGATCCAACCCGGCAAATACGCATTAGCGCAACTTGTCGAAACCCTTCAAGTGCTCAGAACTTGATTCTGGCATACATGATAAGAGAAATTGTAGTATGCAGCCGCTTAGCGGCTAGCAGTGGATAGTTGAGGGACCCAAGGACTTGGATGCGAGCTGCTGAACCGTAAAACCTAATCGACCAGAAGTGAACAAGGCAACATACAAGGAAATCCTAAACCCTGACTAAACGGCCAGAAAATTGACCTACAAGCCTATCAGGCCCGAAACGAGTGAGAGTGAGTAAGACGCCGAGGAATTGCTTGCAGCACTCACATTGAATTTCCACACTTGAAGTACACTTAAGAAAGCTAAAAGCCTGATTGGACACAAGTGCACGAGAAATGACACACTCACCGAGTGACCATAAATTGAGGTTTGTATTCAATAATCAAAGGAACTCACTCAGATAAATCACTCAAGGAACCCACCAATAGGAGAGGACCCAAGACATAGACAAACAATTGAAGCGCAGGGTAGGACCAAGCAAGGAGCACCAACGGCGAGGATCTGTCAAGACCATTTAGCTTGATCGAAAGCACAGCGGGGCGCAAGAATTCAACCATGACAGAAGAAAGCTCAGACCATCGGTCTAATGTGAGGAGCTCAATTTGAGTGTATTCCCATATGCTATACAGCAGATGATAAGCAGTTACGATGCACACGCCCGATACGAGCACCGCGGCATGACAGCAGACGCAATCATTACAGACCTAGAGGAGGAGAGAAGGCTAGCTCTCAAGGCATTGCAAGGCATAGCTGATTATAATAGGGATCAACAGGCTAGGAGCCAAAGGCAAAGCATGGATCTGCATGAGGTGCAACGAGTGCTGAACTTGGCCGGCCGAAACTGAACAGACCATGAGAGAGCGCTAGAAGGAGACCTGACATTGAGCGAGCTCCTCATGAAATAGCTACTCGATAACACCGCAGTGGAGCAGAGCGCCACCGCACTAGCGACGTCTCTGCTCGCAAGATTAGGAGCAAACCAAGGCTCAAAGAGCTAGACCAAAATACCCATTGTTGCCAAGTAGCTCGATAAGTACCAACCGCACGATGATCCATACAGCTTTGTTGAGCAGTTTGAGCAAGTCTGCGAAGCCAACGGCCTCAACGACTAGACTCAACGTTCGCAAGCATTCAGGCTTTGCTTAGGCGACAAGGGTAGGACGTGGTATACAAGCTTGGATACCGTGGAACGAGCCAACTTCAATAATCTCAAGGATCTCTTCGTCAAGAGGTTCGCTGAGCCCGGATACTCTGATAACCTGCTAGTATGCTTGATGAACGTCAAGCAAAAAGAGAAGGAGGACATCCGCGACTACGTAACCCATGTGAGGAGTCTCTTTAAGAGAATCCCTCTAGGCGAGCGACCAACTAACAGAGCAGTTTCGACTATATTCATCAACGGAATTAGAGATGAGGAGTTATATAAGGCATTGGCAGGCAATTCAAGCTTGCAGCGGGATGTGGTGGCTAGAGTGTTTGAGGAAGCCATCAGAGTTAATGACCAGCTGAAAGAGCGGAGCTCTAGGAGCTCAAATCTAGAAGAGACCGACCCGCGAAGCTCGGAGAGGACATCAGCATCTAGTGAGCGGTCAATCCCATCATTCCAAGACAAGGGGAAGGCCACCGAGACAGACCAAGGCTAGGTCAATATGGAATTAGCCAAGCTGCAAGACATGTTGAGACGACCAACGCGCCCGCACATCCAATGCGTGTACTGTGGCGGAAACCACTTTCGGGCCGAGTGTCAAGACCCTAGGTCAAGACCTTGTGCTAACTGCAGTAGGTTCGGCCATGATATCGCACATTGCAGACTACCAAGAAGACTTCCATACTCGTAACCCTACGGCTAGCCTTATCTAGCTAACAAGCCGCAGCCATTCTTCGGAATGGGAGCCCCATTGGCTCTACCCGCACCTAACGATATGAAACCAGTTGTCCCTAGAATGGACATAAATCCTACATGCATTCCTAGACCGCCTGGTCCTTATGTGACCCACCCACCGAGCAACGCTCCAGTACACTACGTGGAGGAGCCGAATGATGAAGAGACCTACATATACCCTTACGTCTCGCATGACGACGAGGGCAATGCGGTCCTCATGGATTATCAATCCGTGCCAGTGATGGCGTTAGGACGAGGACGGGGTAGAGGCCTAGGAGGGCAGCCACAGGATCTAGTCACTTGTTGGACTTGCGAACACCCCGGTCATGTCTCATCACGCTGCCCTGAAAGAGAGCAGCAAACAGGGACAAGGCTAACCAAAGGTGCACAGAGCACGAAATCACCCATCTTTTCATAGATTGTCCAAAGTGGAAGCCATCCTCTAGCTCAGCCAATTTGCCATCCGTCCCATTGGGGTTGTTTGGTGTCGAAAACCCTGATGGGGAGGCCACACCTATTCCCTTGCGAGTTATGACCCGAGCCCAAACGAAGCAGGCCGGCACCTCTCTGCCACGACCTAGCAATCTTGACGCAACCTCGATAGGAAAGAAAATCCGCAGGCGAAAAAAGAAGAGATCAGAAGCTAAGGTTGCACTAAAGAGCGAGAGTGCTACGACTCTACCCACGGGGAAGAAAGTCTCGGACGTGGAGGCAGAGACTTCAGCCCCTAAGACAGCCGAAAAGGGAAGCGCTAAGATAGGGGAATACCCGCATCCGAAGCGACAATTAGAGGCTATAGAAAAGGTGAACGAATGGGTGAGGGAGGCTCAATAGCATCTCAAAGATGCTGAACCCATCATCGAGGACGAGATCGATGATCTCTCCAGCATAAGCACGCCAATATCACCACCTCAACCTAAGTCGGCCGAAGCAACTGTGCCACAAGCGGTGCCATTGAGACCAAGCCTAGACGCAACAGAGCCGCAGATCAGCCACGGCCATTGGCCTGGACAGTCTAGGCTAAAGGAAGGATGAGTATCTAACGATCTCCTGACCACGCTAGTGACCACCTCTGTAACACTTAACCTGCGAGATCTGCTTAAGCAGCACCCTGGCCTATGGCAAGACCTTAACCAGTGGGTCGAGGGATCACAAGTGTAGGTCACGGCAGACCCTCGAGACCAGGATGCAGAAACACAATTGCCAAGTTTGACGCTGCACTCCATGCCTAAATCTTTGCACGTCATCGCCTTTTGGGAAGGCTCTGAGATGCACACGGTCCTGCCGGCCCTAGCCTTGGGTGACACAACAAGGAAGGGAATCATAGACACGGGAGCCGGGGTTAGTGTGCTTAGCCACGCAGTGCTGCAGACTTGGGGAAACCCACCTATCGAAGCTACTAGGTTTAACATCACGCTAGCAAATGGTATGAGAGTGAAGCCATTCAGGGTATTGAAGAATTGGCCAATGAAGATCGCAAGTGTCCAGTTCTCTATCGACTTTATAGTCATGAAGGGAGTGGACTACAATGTCCTATTAAGCCGACCCTGGATGCGCAATGCTAGGGTCATCGAAGATTGGGGTAACGGCTTGATCTTCCTTGGCAATAGAACGGACGCCGTAAGAATAGAGATGGACACCTGGAAGACCTCACCAGTCGACCTAGACGCCATCTCTGATATGCTCAAGGGGAACACTCAGGTCAAGAAGCCCTATGGATCCTTGACCAAGTATATCCCGTGCCCAGAGGATGAGCGGGATTGGATGCATGTCCTCACTACAATTGACCTGCCATTCTCAGACCATGAGGCGTATGAGCAGGCCATCAAAACGATCGGCAAGACCAACGAAGCACTCTCTACACCAGTCTACATGATGGCAGGAAGCCTCCATGGAAAGCCTAAGCCTGTCACCTTCCAAGTGCCATCCAACAAAAGGGAACTCTAGGGGGTACTGGAATACCTAACGGACCAGCTAGCTCGCAACCCAGCTGCCAACTTCAAACCACTCCAGGATCTCTTAGAGGATTCCAAGTGGCAATGGACAAGGGTGCACGAGTTGAACCTCATGTATAACTGGGCCCTGGTTCCTGACCAACAACATGAGGCATACCAAGCCCTAGGAGACGAGGAGTAGTCGAACGACAAGGATTCCTGCGATGAATACGAGGACTGCCAATCCTTCAGTGATGAGAGCGAGGGTGAAGTGGATACCATAGAATACGACACTGAAGGATGAGAAATTGAGCAGATACGAGCAGACACCAAGCCGCAGAAAAGGCAGGCCCTTAGAATGGAGCAAGGAGTCATGCGCATGAAATGTGATCATGTGTGGTTGGAGTGCATAGGAGCCATAGACCTTGAGCAAGCAGGCCTAGCCCAACCAGGAATGACATCAATACTTAGAACCGACTCACCATCCGAACTGCAGCCCCACCAGGGGAGACCACCTCTTCTAGGGAAGATGGAGGGTTTGACTCTGAATCGGAAGTTACTTCGGATAGTGACCCAGAGATCCCTAGGCCGTCCAAGACCAGAAGCACCAAGAGGGACTTACCCGTCCACCTGAGGTGCAAACGGTTGAGGCAGGATCAGGCAAAGCACCCCTGGGATACACGATCAGAAGAACAGCGAAAGCCGCAGGACCTCCCTAAACGCTTCACTAAATTCAAAAAAGGGGATAGGGTAGTGGTTCTATTAGGTGCCAAGCGTCAAGGGCAGAGAAGCGAACCAATCGAAGGACCAGCCAAGGTCAAGGAGGTAGACCTAGCCCTGGAAGGGGAGACACCCCGACCAGTGTTCATTGCCGATGACTTGACTGGTGAAGAAGAGTTGTCTTGTCGCTCTCTTACGGGAGTACATAGACGTATTTGCCTGGTCCTTAGAAGAGCTATGGGGGGTAGATCTGAGTGTTGTGGCTCACAACATACCCATGACGTCGGATGCAACGCCGATCAAGCAGCGACCGTACCCCATGAATCCAAAACACGCTCATGGGTGCAAGTGCATCCTGCAGACAGGCATAAGACCGCCTTTGCCACGGAGTGGGGCGTCTTTACATACATAGTCATGCCCTTCGGGTTGACCAATGCCCCCGCCACCTTTCAACGTCTCATGTGCACCATCTTTAAGGACATGCTTCGCAAGGAGTTAGAGGTCTTTGTCGACAATCTACATGTCCATTCGACTTGAATCGAACACTTGGACAAACTCCGTGCAGTCTTTGAACAGTGCCGCTTATATCGTCTCTCCTTGAACCCCTTGAAGTGTCAGTTTTGGGTGAAGCATGGATGCATCTTAGGACACGTGGTGTCGAAGAACGGCATTGCCACTGACTTCTCGAAGGTCATGGTTATTGTTGACCTTCCACCCCCAATTAATTACAAGGGAGTTCAATGTTTTTTAGGCCATACAGAATACTATCAGCGATTTGTATTGAATTATGCGCTGATCGCCAGACCATTGTACAAGCTGCTGATTGTCTTCGAGTGGACCGAGGCATGCCAACGGGCATACGAAGAATTGAAAAAGGCTCTAACAACAACACCAATTCTACGAGCCCCAGATTGGACCATTACCTTCCACGTGCACATCGATGCTTCTAAGTTTGCCGTGGGGGCAGTGTTGTGCCAACCTGGTGAGCATAACTTAGATTACCCGGTGAGCTTTGCTAGCAGAAAACTCACTGAGAGGGAGATGAATTATTTGACAACAGAAAGGGAGGGATTAGCCATGGTGTTCGCCGTGAAGAAATTCTAGCATTATCTATTGGCCACACCTTTCATCTTCTTCGTGGACCATCAAGCCCTACTCTACTTAGTGAACAAACCTTGTGCTACAGGGCGCATAGCTCGATGGCTCCTCCTGCTCCTAGAGTTCGATTTCTCCGTGGTGGTATGAAAGGGAAAACAACATTACATGGCTGATCACATGTCCCGTATACCCACAGGAGAAGCCGCTGAACAAGGCATCATTGACGAGTTACCTAACACCCACTTATTCCACCTGTCCAGTGAGAGAGATCTATTTAAGGCTGATCTAATGCCATACTGGGTAGACGACATAGTCCAAGTGCTCGAGCACAGACTACCTGAATGACCAATAGAAAATACACGACTTAAGCACTTGATCCTGAAGATTCAGCCCTACTAACTGATTGCACGCCAACTCTATAAGCTGGGGCAAGACAGATTGCAGCGTAGGTGCATGTGTGAGCATGAGATGCACGATGTGCTCTCGGAGGCGCACAGCGGCATTGCAAGAGGACACTTTAGCGGAGATACGACAGCACGGAAGGTGCTGCAGTCTCAACTATGGTGGTCCACGCTTTTTCGCGATGCCACGCGATTCGTCAAGCACTGTGATGAGTGCCAACGGACAAAAGTCCCGATTCGTAAAGATCAAATGGAGTTGACCCCAATCATTGCTCGACAACCCTTCGAAAAATGCGGAATTGACTTCATAGGACCCATCAGTCCTGCGGCGCAGTACTCACAAGCCAAGTACATCGTGGTGGCCACAGATTACCTCACGAAATGGGCTGAGGCAAGAGCAACACAAAAAAACGATGCTAGGATGACTGCCAAGTTCTTATGGAAGCAAGTGATCTCGCGTTTCGGTTGCCCCATCGAACTGGTTAGCGACCAAGGCACGCATTTCATCAACAAAGTGATAGAACATCTCCTATCCACCTTTCTTATCATCCATCACAAATCCTCACCATACTACCCTCAGCCTAATGGCCAGGCAGAATCAACTAACAAAATTCTTATCAATGTCCTGACTAAAGTAGTCTCAGCCTCACGAACCGACTGGGACAACAAGTTGATGGTAGCCTTGTGGGCCTACTGCACAGCTTATAAAATGGATGTCGGCCAAACCCCCTTTAGGCTAACCTATGGGACTGAAGCAATTCTACCATTAGAATTCTTCGTCCCTAGCCTGAGAATAGCACTCCAAGAACGATGGGAAGGGAAGGAACCATGGACGCAACGCCTGATCGAGATGGAACGCCTATCAGAGACTCGTCTTCTAGCTACCCACGCGCTTGTCTGCGAGAAAGCCCGACGCAAGAGCTGGTTTGACAAGCATGTCAAGCAGCGCGAGTTTGAGCAGGGTGACTTAGTGCTCCTCTACTTAGTTAAAGGACATAAGCAAAAGATGAAATTCAGAGGTCTCAGACCCTTCAAGGTTCGGGCAATCAGTCGAACCGACAATGTTGAGCTCGAGACCCTAGACAGTGAAGGAATAGGCATCTTCAATGGCAGTCGCGTCAAGAAGTACTTCCCTCCCACTCATCCTTTGCATGAGCCACCAATGCTAGAACCACCGGTCAGAATACGAGCAGCCACAATCACTGAAATCAACGATGATGATGAGGAAGCTGTAGAACCCGCTTACCTCCGTATCACGGTCACTGCCAAGCAAACATGCGCTTTCAACTCCTTGATCGATGAGGGAGCAGACTTCAATGTCTTAACGCATAAGCAGTGGATCCAACTTGGCAAACCACTACTTTAACCCACAACTGCCAAATTAAGCCCATATGGGGCTCAAT
Organism: Lygodium microphyllum; assembly: GCF_053477565.2. Taxonomy (NCBI): domain Eukaryota; kingdom Viridiplantae; phylum Streptophyta; class Polypodiopsida; order Schizaeales; family Lygodiaceae; genus Lygodium; species Lygodium microphyllum. The sequence continues at coordinate 1,030,717 of NC_141144.1, forward strand.
CTTACACACTTCTCGGCAAGTGCAGAGTCACCGTTTCTATCGAATCTGAGACTGTTCCAATGTTGTTTTACGTGTTGCCGAGTACTACAGACACAGGCATGGAGTCACTACTCGGGCGAATCTTCAAAAATCAGACTCATTGCAATGTTGATTATGAGTCGCAATGCATCCACCTAGCAATCGGCAACGTGCGCATTGTCATAGCTTTCAGCAAGGGCTGTTGACACCATCACCGTCTGCAGGGCCACCGATAGAAACATCCGTAGGCAAGATTAAGGAGGGGGGTAGTGCACATCTGCCGCTCCACGATTTCCATAAACCGCAAACCGCAGCAAACCAAAGCAAGGGCCCAAATGGATGCCTAAACAGCCTGAGAACCGCCTAGGACTAGATGCGCCTGTCCGCATAAGACCCACAACTCTAAACCTAGAAGACCAAGACGCAATCACAGGAAGAGCCGTGTGATTAAGCAAAGATGGGTCCCTAAATCCCTCTTGCATGCGCAAGGATACTATGAGGGAAATGCCTCACTGTGGATCCCTAAGGCCCCCACGGCTAAAGGCACTAGTCATACGCCACCCTCAAGCTTGATCAGCCCATGCCCCCCAACACCTCAACACCATAGGCTACAGTGCTCTCCAGAGCCCCAACCATCCGACTCATCTACGCTTCGGCCCAAGAGAGTCACACAAACCGATCGACCCAAGCAGCCACCATCACAGGTGGCATCATCCGACCAAGTCAACCCGACTCTCTGCAACAAAGCTGACTACAGCAGCCCAGCTGTTGCGACTGACCCTAAGCCACCCACCTTACCAACAGCCTAGTTGTAGGCTCAAGGAGACTCCCAATCGCAACTCTGTACTGTCAAAGCCTCTAGTTCTAGCAAACCTCAACCACCCGTCGGCCTTACGCCCTCCTATGAACGGAAGTCATTTCTAGCACTAGCCGCTGACCTTGCGGAGGACATCGGAGATGATGTGGTGGACTGCATCAAACGGCTCGATGCCACCTTTGTGTCGCTATCCCTCAGCTATGACCACTTGGACTTGGGTCTATTAGCGGAACCCTTTGCAATGGAAGTGTGCAATATGCCTTGCTCCTGGGAGACTTTTGAATTTGCCTTTGCACAGGCTTCTCGCTCTGCTACTGAGTTGCTCGGTAGCGAGGTCTCCAAAGAGCAAGCCATTAAGCAAGGCCTCATCGCGTCATATGATCTAGGACCACTTCTATTATCACTGACCACGAGATTGCAAGGTTATCCCACCTTGCTGATACTGGATCACCCTTCTTGAGGCAGTGGTACGCTCTTAGGTTGCAATGGGAGGTTGACGGATGTCACATAATGACCAACGCCGAGCAACGCCGAGCCATCAAAACGGCAGAGTATGATCCCACCTACGTCGCGCCTACCTCGTATAGAGTGCTAACCACTCTTCGGGGCCGACCCATGGACGAGCATATCACGGAACATCCTTATCTTGACCACCTCTTAACAGAGGAAGAGCTCCACATTGCAAGTCGAGTTGACTCTAGTGACTTCCTCACAGATGTCCTCACATACGTCACACAAGTAGGAATTCGACCCTTTGATCTGGACCGCACCGCTCAACTGGAATACAATCCAAATTTCTACACTTGGCTCCTTCACAAGTAACTCCTACCCCAACAGGCCCAAAGCCCCTAACCTTTTGACCCCCAATCCTAGGAAGGATTCTTTTCTAAGATAGAAGGGGAGGGGGTATGTGGTGAAGGTGAAAGGAATCAGATAGGAAATGAATAAAAAGGGGATACAGTAAAGTAAAGGTAGTGAAAAGCATAAGCATATAGTATGAAAAAACAGCTTCCTAAGAAATTCATTCAAGAGTTTTTATTCTCACGTAACCAGCGAAGTGATATGTGGAAAATGCTAACGAAAGTTACGAATTATGGCAGGAGCATAAAATGTCACAGCAAGACCACGCCCATCGACTCCCATTCACAGACGAGGAAAGGGAGCAGTATCGCATCCATCTAGAGAACCGCGCCTTCGGCTAGCTCAAGTTCTGAACCATCCACAACATAGAAGTCGTGGTGGCCAAGGAGAAAGCAGCCAGGAGGGTGATGGAAAAATGCAACCTCACAAAGTATATTGAAAAATTCTCGCAGGAGCCGGATCACCTAAAGTGCGTAGAATTCCTCAGAACATACAACCCAGACCAAGAAGGTGGCATTGTAATAGTGGACCTAGGAGAGGGTGCAAAGCAGGTACAAGTCCGGTTGGATCCAGCCTTAGTGGAGAAGGCTTTGGGATTGGTACCAAGGACATAAAGGAGACAAAAAAGGGATGCTTATGCCATGCTGAAAATGAAGAAGGAAGAGGTGCTCACGAATGACGGCATAAGCATCCAGGACATCCCTGACACAGAAGCCAGGCTGCAGGCCAAGTTGGTGCACGTGCTCTTCTCCAGCCAGCGTTACAATTCCTTAATGCATCAAATTAGCGTGCCAGTGCTGGAGAATGTAGCAACCCACACCCTAGACCAAATAGATTGGAATGGGTACGTGCGGAAAAAGATTGACCAAGTGGCCAAAGCGCTAGCCCTAGGAAGTGCACCAACAGGAGGAGAATCTCCGGCTTCTAAAGTTATAGAAAGGAAGAAAGCCTCCTCCAAGGCCTCCTTCATCGGGTATGGAGGAGTCTTGACTGCACTCATCCAGGAGGCAGTAAAGGAAGCACGGGAGGTGGAAGAGGGAGAAGGAGAAATGCCAGAGAGGTCGCCTCCTCACCAGGACAAAGACATATCCACCGACAGAACGGAAACAGAAGAAGAAGGGGAGGGACAGACTAGTAAAAAGACAATCAGGAAAACCAAGAAGAAGGCGACACAGAGGAAGAAGAAGAATGACGAAGGCAGGAAGAAGGAGAGGGAAGACTTGGAAAGGGCGAAGAAGGAATCCCTGAAAGAAGCAAAGGAGAGAGAGAGGACAAAGAGACAGGAGGAGAGGGAAAAAGAGGAGTTACAGAAAGCAAAGGAGGCGTCAAAACAAGAAGTAGAAGAGGAGAAAAGGAGGGAAAAAGAACAGAAAGGGAAAAAGAAGGAAGAGTAGAGAAAAGCGGAGGAGGAAAGGAAGAGAAAAGCGGATGAGAAAGAGGAAGAGCTACGAAGAAAGGAGGAAGAGGACCTGGTGGAGGCCACTCTGCCAGTCCATTGAACAACAGTGCCGAGCAGATGAACTGAGGAGCCTGAGCATGCGTAGAGAAGAGGGGCCAGGGTCTAGTACACAGGTGCCAGAGTTTGTGCCACCTCCAGTCCCTGAAGGCAAGGGCAAGGCCCCGCTCCATCTGATCCCTACCCTCCTGGTGCCCTCCGCTCAACTCACCACCATCACCCCCAACATCCCGACCAGTGCAGATGTGTCAAACTTCATGGCATGGATACAGTATTTCATCAACAAGGAGATGGGCTAGGAACAAAGCACAGAGACTACGGCCACAGGATAGAAGAGGCCAGCCACAGATGCGGAGTCCAGGCAAGAGCCCAAAAAGCAAAAAGTCGAAGCCTCAACCTCGCCCATCCACACAACGATGACACCATCGGCTAATTACGACGAATACGTTACCGAGCTGCTCTCCCAATTGGAGAAAGCTAAGGAGGAACGCAAGACAGCTGTGGCTGAGTTGGTAGTCGAGAAGGAATCAGTGGCCGCCTTCCAACTGGATAAAACAAGAATGATAGCCTTGCAGCAACGGGAGATTGCAAATCTCAGACAAGAACTGAAGGCTAGGGATGAGAGGGAGGAACACTGGAGGTAGTTGCTTGAAAAGAGACACAAGAGTTAGTAAAAATGCAAAGAGAGCACAAGCTCCTAATAGTGCAATACCAAGAGCTTGCTGCAAAATCTGCTTAGATTGATGCACTCGTAGCGGAGCTGAATGCCAGCGACGAAGAAAGAAAACGAGGCATGGAGGAACAGTAGGAGGAACTCAAGCGTCTGACAGACCAGCTGACCTCTGAAAGAGAAGAACAAGAGAGGCTAGTCAGGGAATTGGAAGATTATGAGCAGAAACTCATGATGCTAACCCTAAGACACGGAGAGGGCTTGGAAGTAATGAACAAAAGAGTAGAGGAGTGGGCTGCGCACAACGAAAAGAGGATGAAGACACTAGCACAGCGCCTTGCTCTGACAGAAAAGGAGAAAATCATCGCAGAGAGCAAGGCAGAGGCAGCCAATCACACTGTTTTGATAGTTTTGACTATCTCTGACTCTCTCTCTCTCTCTCCATCAATAGTACATCATATCCTCTCTACAATGCTCTCATAATAACCCTCAATAATCCTTCTTAGGTCGTGGATGCACCTCCCAAGAGGTATGTCTGATATGAAGAGGCACCAGAGCCACTACAGTGACTCTTCATAGCTCACCACTGTCACTTCACTCCAGTCTTTACTTGAGTCTTCAGCAGCTACTTCTTTGACTTCTTTTAGCTCTTTTGCACTTGTATTCACCTCTTTCCAAGGCTAGAAAACTTTCCCAAGCTACACTCTCATCCAACAGAACACATACAGAAGCATACAGAAGGTCTACATAAGGTCTACAGAAGCTCAACAGAGAGTTACAGAAGGTCAACAAAAAGCATCAGAACCTCATAACTCATACCAAAACCATTCCAAACCATCAAAAATCACTCAATAAGCTTTCAAACAATCTCAAACCCTATCAATCAATACTCCATCCTTCCATACAGAGAGAAAACGTAACAAAACAGAAGCTCAACAGAAGCTATCAGGACCAAACATAACATATCAGAACATCAACTCCAACGAGAAAAGAGCATGTTCACATGGAAAGAACACAAAAGTTATCTAAAAATAAACCCGTAAATCTGCAAAAATAAATATCGACCAATCCGTGCATTGAAAAGATGGGCTGTAAAAAGAAAAAGTGTCCGAGAAAAGGGAATATTAGGGTTATCACATCAAACTGCAGTTACAACATAAGAAAGGCACGTTCGCATGAAAACATATCTTAGTCGCATAAAATACTTTAAAAATTAAAAACAAATGAACCATTGCTTGAAACCAAAAAAGTTGGTAGGTCAAAGCAATGAATAAGACTACAAGAGAAAATGGCAATTATGGTGAACATAGGGTGCATTCACATGGAGGATAAGCCAAATGATAAAACAACTGAAAGGGCAAGAGAATACCGCGAGAACAAAGTAAAATAGGCCGGGTGGGGGAGGAAGGGACATCAACAGGGCATAAAGAATACATGATATCGTGTAAGGATCAATTAGCAAGATGTTCATGAATATACGCAAACGAGACACATGAAGAGACCCGTCCCTATACTTAAAACATGAATAGATTGGTTTGACTAATCAATAGGGCCTAACACATGACCATGACCCGTAACCATACATCCCCACACTTAAGACATGACATACACATAAATGAATACAAGAGGTAGGGTTAAAAACACTTGGCCCGTTCAGTTGGTTAATGTAGATCATCGACACGCGTTGGGGAGTCAAAGTCATCCATAGGAGGTCCCAAGGCTTGCCACAGTATGCTTGTATCATGGTAGGGACCATGCAACAGTACCCATGGAGGTAGTCTCATCAATGAAGATCATCAGTTAAGGTGTTGAGGATGAAGAAGACAACACTCAATCTCAATAGTTGCTCGTGAGAGAATGATAGATCAGACTCTCACCAGCTCACATCATTTGAGAAGAATGATTAGAACCTATATCGCACACCCAGTTTAGAAATCAACAAGAGGGATGGTTCAGAAGGAGTATACCAGTGTGAATAGTTGATGGTGCATCAATGTGTCCCAACCCATCTGGCATAGGTGCAAGAAGGAAGGCCATGGAGACATGTAGTGTAGTGCGCCAAACAGAGTGATGTGCGTGTAGTGATCGTGGAGGCTTGTGTCTCGTGTGTGCATAGGGAAACGAAAACGTTCATGATTTCCAATTTTTGCAACGTCTCTCAATCCTCACCTTTCAGTTGATGAAAGGAAAATCAATCATGTGCATTCTCCCCTCTATCTCACGCTCTGTTGATTGATAGATACAAGAGGGCAACCAAGTTCTTCACACCGATTGATGTAATCCTCACTGTCACTTATGTATAGGTTGTATGCCTTGTGTGCAATTGATGGCGCAACAGTGCATCTTGCCCTATGCTAACATACAATGTGAAAAGGAAGGCCAGGGATCCTTATAGTGCCGTACACAAAAATAGGTCGTGCATTGTGCATTGAGAGACCCAGCCTATACATACAATAATGCATTCACACATCTCACCTCTCTTTTGGATTTAAAGGACAAAGACTGGGGTCACTCACCCTACCCTCTATCTCACATTCGTTTGATAAATACAAAGAGTAGCCCATACTCACATCCCCATCTGGTTAGAATGAAAGTTCACGTCACTGGAGGTGTGGTCGATGAAGATCGATTTTGTTTAGTTGATGATGTCCAGAAGAGTCGACCGATGAAGAGGTATACCTAGGGAGGTAGCCAACAGACCTCGAACTTCAATTGTAGGTGAGAGATGTTGTCTAATATAGGAGTCGGATGCACTCAAGGAGTTGTAGGAAACAATGCAACAAGGGAGGCAACTTTAAAACTCCATCTTGGAAAGGTTGACTAATTTTGGCTTGCGTAGTAGATAGGTTGATCTAACTTTGAGAAGCGATGTTGACATAAGACTGCACCTAACTCTTTGACATATGCATCAATGTGCACATAGAATTTCTTCGTCCAATCAAAAGGTTGCAAGATGGATGCTTCACTGCTTTAGAGCGTTGAAAGCGTCATCACAATCAGCAGTCCATGGAAACTCTACATCCTTCTTCAAGAGCTTATGCAAGGGGGCTACCTTTAGTTGCAAAGTGTGCAATAAACCATCTATAATAGCCCATATGGCCTTGAAATCCTCTCAATTATTTGAGGTTGATCAACGCTATTAGAGCTGCAATCTTCTCAATCTTTGCAGGGTCTGATTCTATTCCTTGTGCACAGACAATATGGCTCAAAAGAACTCCTGAAGAGACTCCAAAGACACATTTGTCAAGGTTGAAAGAAATCCCATACTCTTGACATCAGTCAAAGCACTATTCCAAGTGTCCCCAATGCTCACGGATTAGGCTATAGACATAAAAGTCATCTAGGTATACCTCAATGAAATCATACAGGTGATTTTGGAATGCAGATTAGGGTCTTCATTGTACTCTCCCTTAAAGATGGGCAATAGGACTACATTCATTGGCATATCATCAATATTTGCAAGATGGATCTAGCTAGGAAGGGGACCTTAAGTCGCCATGGGGACTTCTATAAAGAGTGCCACAAAGGGCGTCCAAAGGAGGCTTCTATTGCTAGCTTGTTCTCAACTTTGATTTTTGCCTTCTCTCTTCTCACGTACCTTTGGACTCGTTCTAGTGCTTACCTCTTAATCACATTATTCATTAGGGAGTTAGAACCACCCACTTTATCTGTACTCAACAGAACAAAATCAGAAGAGCTTCAATCTCTAGAGGACTCTCTTGCCAACATTTGTTCTACTTCCTTCTTCTCAACGTCTTTGAATTCAGCTTTCATTCCACTACAGAGGAAAAGATATTCAATTTTGAAGGATATCAAAAGTCATTTTATTGAGGATCGCCATAGTGTCATTATCTTGATAATGCCAACTTTGGAGAGTTTCAATAGCATAGGTTGTGAAGAATACTATGTCTACTAGCTTCAAGTGGGTTGCCAATTGAACAAACATAAAGTTTTCAGTGCGCCAAGCATCTCATGTATCTTGCTATTGAGCATCCGTAAACAAATTCCAACTCTTTTCCTTCTTATTCTTATGAAATTCAACTAACCATGACTCCTAAAGCTTCTTCACAATCTCCCACTAATGAAGTCTGAAAATTATTCAATGAAGGTCAAATCTCCCATGGATGGTCATTCTCTCTATTTCTACTTCTCTTTTTAGTTTTGTGGGAAACAATTAACTATTGTGATATAACTTTCTGTAGCTTCAGAAAACAATGAAATCCATCTACCACATAGAGCCCGCATCAAGATAGTGACATACTTCCACCATTGAGGGGGGATGTACTTCTTGTAGAAGGTGGCTTTGGCAATGAAGAACTCCAATTCTTCAACAGATGCAGGGATTCTCCAATCTTCCATTGCTTTTCATCCTCTTCAACAGTGCCACTTCTTCCATTTTTAACCTTTGTTAGTGCTTATTGATGGTAGTTTTCCCTGGTTGCATACCAAAAACATGGAGCCCCAAGAGGAACACTAAGAAAACGGGGATCTTACTGCAAGAAAATTGAAGTTGTATCATCAACAAGCATGTTCTTCATAGTTTAATCAACCACAAGAAGAAAAACAACACCAATCTTCACACATCATCATATAGCGATTCTCCCACACAGATTTATCACAATAGAACTTCAACACATTATTCATATTCTTCATAGAAACCATCAAAAGAACCACAATGATACAAAATAAAGATCAACTTTTAATAGAAATCATCACATAATATTTATCTTTCATCATCTTCACAATCTTCATAGTCTCTCTCAGATAGATATAATGTTTCTCATGAAAAATTGGCTATCTCTCATACTCTATCTCTCTCACATATGCTCTCTCATAGTAGTACATTGGAAAAATGAATAATAGCACTCCATAATACCTCTTTGGTCATGGATACCCCTTCCAAGAGGTATGTCAGATATGAAGAGTCACCAGAGCCACTACAATGTCCTTTCATAGCTCAACAGTGTCACTGTCACTTCAATCTTTACTTGAGTCTTCATAGCTACTTATTCCACTTCTTTGAGCTATTTTGAGCTTGTATTCATCTCTTCCCAAGACTAGAAAACTTTCCCAAGCTAGACATCCCAGACAGAACACTTATAGAGGCATACAGAGGATCTGCATAAGCTCTATAGGAGCTCAACAAAATGTCTACAATACCATACAAAAGGTCATTCGAAAGCATTTAGCTTAACTAAAATAATTCAAAACCTTCAAGAATCATTCAGTAAGCTTCCAAACACTCTTAAACACAATCAATCATCGTTCCAACCTCTTATATAAAAAGACATTAAAACAAAATAGAAGCTAAATAGAACCAATCAAAACCTATCAGGCAGTCATCAACATAACCTTTCAGCACATCATATCTCCACTAAAAAACATCAGAGCTTCTCGAACCTATTCAACCATATCCAAAACTCTCTCAAAAACTTCCAAACCAATCAATCATCATTCAAATCATACAAAAATCCAACAAAAAATAGCCAAAAACACAATCATATCAACCCTCAATAGATTTGAAATATTGTGTCCGAAGGATTCATGGCTCTATGTGTAGCCTTCAGCAATAGGGCCTCCTCAAGTTCATTATCATGGTGTACTAAAAAATCATTAAAAGAGTAGAGTGCTTGGGTTTCTACATGCTCAAGATGGTGGTCTTGTTGCATCGAAGCTATCTCCTGGGACTACACGACAATTCTTCCCCTCGAATTGTAAGTCATTGATTTTATGTTCTTAACTTCTTGTATGTTTTTAAGGTTTTTACTTATTCTCTTGTATCAGTCATTTTTTCTTCAAATCTTATTGAGGATCAACCTTTGAGAATGATGCATCTAGTTAAGGGTGTGGATGAGTGCACATCGACATTGATGCGAATGGCTTCCATGTAGCCCATATTGATGGGGTGTCACTTGGATAAATGCTTCATCTATCATTACAAGGTTAAGGGACGAGACAGTGGCATGGACAAAGTGTTTGCTAGAAGGTTAGCATGGCATTTGGCTCACCCCAATGGTGGCTACATGGCATGGTTATTGAACTCATTCATGTGGAGAGACTTATTGTATCATGCCATGAGCCACTTCATTGATCTCACCTTAGTTATAGTGGCACACAACAAAGCAAAAGAAAAAGGAGAAGAAGAAGAATTTGTGGCTACCCAATCATTGTAATCATCATCATTTTCTACTACAAGCAACCATAATGGACTATGGGTGCTCACATGAGAGATTCCCCAAAATCACACTTTATTATTCTTCATTTTTGGTGGCATTCCTTTCACACCACTAAAATTCAAGATATGTGTGTGTGTGTGTGTAAAGCAAGTGTCATTTCATGTATCAAACTCCATTTGGGAAAGAATAAGCTTTATGTTTGGGTTTCACTTGATAAAGCTCATTTATCAAGTATGTTTTTGTTTCCTTAAAATCCAAGCACGTGTTGGTGAGAAAAGGTTGCCACACATCCATTGCAAGTACATAAGGTTTGGAGATTAAGATGGTACTTACATATGTTAGAATATTAATAGAATGCAACAATTAGGGATAGATTTGTATAACATATTAGTAGCATCGATTATTAATGATAAGATTGAATTAGTTCCATAATATCTTTTAAGGTAATAAAGGAGAAACTTGGCGATAGTATGGAAGTGCTTTGTGAACATCCAATGTTGCATGAAGGTGAGAATGGAAGGATAACGTAGAGGTCTTGGAAAGCAAGGTGTGGATGATTAGAACTATAGAGCTCGCAGTAAAGTTGTCGTGAGACTAAAGGTGGTAGACATGTTGCAAGACTTCCAACAAGCAAATGTGGATTCCTCTACACATCATTCATGATATGGAGTGGTGTAAGATAGACTAGGTTTAAGTTTAAAATTTAGGCACACTTCATACCTCAACTCCATAGTTTTCACCTTTTGGATCACACATGCACTAATGGAAAATATTACAAGTGACATTTTCTCAAAGTGCTTTAAGGTAGCTTGTAGCAAGGTGCTTTCCCAAAGGAATCATAGCTAACCCTAGGCATACACAAACCATAGCCTCTTGCTAGGTGAGATACCACCATTCTCTCTTAGAACTTTGTGCGTGCACCATTGGGAGATCAATTAGCAATCGTTCTACCGGGCCTCTTTTAGAGCTTATTCTGCCAACTGAGTTAATCCTGAACGTGGAAGAACATCATGAACATTAATATGCTATTATCAAATGCACACAATTTAGATTTTTGTGCATCAAAACCACGATGAAGATAGGTAAGATATTATTTTGAAACACTATCAACTTTAGCACTCTTTTATAACATTTCAATGGCATATACAAAAAGGCAAATGGAGGTTAGAATCTCCCCTAAAGTTTTGCTTGAAATAAATGAAAATGTTTTGTAATAAGTGATCTTTAACATTTGGGTCATTGCTTATTTAGCTACACATTGCTTCCAACAACATGAACTATTATATTACTTCCAACAACAATGGCAGAAATAGTCCAAGAAAGGCATAAGGCCAATCATCACATTCCACAAATTATAGAAACTGTTGTCATCATACATGGTGAACTAAGACATATTAGACGCACGTGGTTTGTGTTGAGACCACCAAGGTTGAGTGATTAAGCAAATATCATAAGCCTTAGCAATACTACCTTTAGATATTACCGTGAATGCCCAAGCTTTTGGTCCTATCATTTAGAGCATTATGTGTGTGACTTACACCCCCATACTTACCTTCTTCAAAATAACTATTTACTTTTCACACATGAACATATTCCAACCAATCTATGTGTAAAATGAGTTGAATTGTATTAGAGAAGATATCATGGTATGGTACACACCACTTTCATTATACACTATAAACTAAGGTTGTTTATCACACATATCATGTGCAATTGTGCCAAGGTCATCAATTGAGCAAAAAGTGAAAGCATGAGAACAAGGAAGCAATGATTTGATTGCATGTGATTAGCATAAGATTCTTTCTTAGCCTGGTTTGAATTAAGGTTGTCATTAACATGGAAAAGCATCATGGAGACTTATTTTTTCTTAACAACCTAAGCGAGCACACCAAATTTACCTCTCCAATCAATTCTCTAGTTCTAGCGAATGGCGGGGGCGGGTGCCACGCATCCAACACCCGCCCTCCCCACGAAAAGGGCGCACCGCCTCGACCAACGCACTGCCTCGACCTGCCCTCCTCGACCTCCTGCACCAGCCCTTCGCGCCGGGGCAAGTCTAGGCGCGGAGCGCATAGTTAGTTGTTAAAGAAAGTGCCTTATGAAATTTCATATCAACTTCTCCACTACAAAAGGCCTTTAACATTAGACATTCTTCTCCATCATTAATAGCTATTGCAAGTGATCTATAGATAGGAGATGAATGAGGTTGTCTTAGAAGTCACACACACACATAAACTTTAGTAGAATATTGGTTTACCAATGATGTAATGTACTCTTACCTTGATGTACTAAAAACATTTATAATTGGTCTACATTCAAATATTCACACATCAAAATACCACAATAAAACATGCAAGCATGCACACATATGCACATGTGTGCATTAGAAAATTTTTGGGCACATAGGTATGCTTTGGGCCATATTAATCCCTCTCCCACTAAATACATTTCAAAAAACAAAACTAAGACCCATTGTAGAGGGGTTGTGTGTGTATATGTGCAATCCTTGATAGGTGCCCCTACAACTTTATGCTCACATAAAACCTACACTCTGCATCTAAGGATTTGTATATTAGCTTTACATAATTTAAAAAAATACTAATTACACCTAGAACACATTGTTTCTTTTAGGGAAGTGATTGCACAATAGCATGATTGCTTCCCTTTGCTCCCAATATTACAAAGTGAGCGAGGCATAGCCTCATGACACTTGCAAGCCCCATTGCATACCTAGTGGTCTTGGCTGGCAACATTGGCTAGGCCTTCTAGTTATGCCTATTGTGTTTGCTCAGTTTCCTTGCCAAAGAGCTATTTTGTATTGAGATCTCAATAAGGTAGTCATCTCACCAGCTTTATATGTTGAAGATTTTTCTTAAAAGGATGTTTCATAATGCCAATGTTGAAAATAACACCTGTCTTACATTGAATACATGGACATATGGTTTTTTTAAACACCTTGGCATATAGGGGAGATTCTTTATCACTTACTGATTTCAATATCCAATGTAAAATCAAATGCATCAAATATTAAGTATCTAAAGTAACCACATACATTTAAACAATCACACTTCGCAAATTGAGGACAATTATGTGTTGTAGGGAATGTAGATCAACTTGAATGATGATATAACTACTATAATATTGAAGTTTTCCTTACATGCTAGTTATTGTTGATCACATCTCCATGTGATGGAGATTAGAACTTACAATGAATTTGTTGTATGTTTCAAAGCTTCACAAAAATATTGGTAACCTTGAAAATGACATAAGGTTTTGCTTAAATACAAAACTACTATTAAAGCAACAAATGGTATAAATGATGTTTCTTATTATTCTCGAGCATTCATATGGGCCATGTTTAATACCCTTCACTATCGTGGGAAAATGAATATTTCGCAAACACGAGGATGCTAGGTTTAGCCTTCATTTGTATTTAAAATTAACTTAAAAGCTCAATGTGACTCTAATAGAGTTCCATGTGTTAAGCTTATTAAAAAGGATGAAAAGCTAGGCTATTGTGAAGTTTCTTACTTAATCAAAATAGTAGTACAATGTCACATTGTAATGATTATTGTGATTGTCACTCGGGGGGTTCACTATATGTAAATACTCTATATTATGTGTGTTCAAGGCCTCTTTATATAGCACCCTTTTGTATGTAAAAAAATGCGTAAAAATGGTATCTTACAAATCCATTCTTTTAAACCTACCAAGTGATCTCCCCAAGGATTGCTAGAGGCTCGATGGAGGACTTTTTGAAAAAAAGAATGAAAATGGTGTTTTGCTATGAGAATTATGTTATTTAAAGTCTTATTCATCCAAGGATGCATGATGTCTAGCTCACTTTATCACCACTTAGTATAAAATGGTATCCACTAAAGGCACAAATAGTTGAATCTCTACTTGTCCTACTCTACATTTAATGAACATTTTAAATATACACTTAGTGTTCATGAAAAACATTTTTGAAATCAAATACACAAACCTTCAACCTTGAAGGTTTATAGGCATTTTCTTAGATTTGGGCATCTTACAACAAAATGACCCTACATTGTAAAAATCAAGAATCTTCTCTTGAAAATCCTAATGTTATTTTTCAAATTCAGTAATAGACTAAACCTTGGCTTTTCATGAATACTATACATTTTTTACTTTTCATAAGACACATTTTTTTTTGGTTGACTTCACATGTAGTTTCACAAATAATCTAAAAGCCCTTCCCCTAGTATTAGTAATAAGTCACACTATAGAAGGAAATTTCACTTTTCCCTTGGTATTGAGATTGCACTAGAATACACTATATGACATTTGGGACTATGAAAGCCAAACAAAAATTCAAATGCAAGCTTATAATGTCCATTGGTTAAAGTGAACCTTAAAGAAGAAAACAATAGCAAAAATACCCTCGAATTTATGGTAAAACTTGAAAGAAAGGAACTCCTTGCATGGCTTTGGTGGTGCTCCTATCTTTTTGAATATTGGTGGTGTGACTATCACCTACATCCAAGATCTCTTGGTTTTAAATAGATGGGCACATGTTTTGTTGATCAAACATTAAGTGTTTAGAAAATGGGATGAAATTGTACTAAAAACCTTATTCTATTTGTTTTATGAAAATTTTTGTGTTAAAATCTCCAATGTGTTGCATCTATGGGTTACGTTTTGACCATTGAACAATTAGCACATTTACCATAAGGAGCTTAGAAAATAACTTTTCCTTGACTTGTAACATTAAAGTTAATGACCCTCATCATTCCTAGGTGTTGAAAGGAGCTCTTGGAGCCTTTTACAACATGATTTCAATGGGGCCTCATGGAAATAGTTGAGCATTGGTGGGGTTTTGCAACCTTATGAGTCCAACTCAAGCTTTCTCAAGACTTGAGAACCAAAAGTCATTTCACTTTCAACTTGCATTTCTTTCATGGTTGGAGATTACGATTCGATTATTGAAGATTTCATATGTTTGCATTGAAAACACTTCCATGTGATGGGGGGAGCATGAGAATCGCTTTTTTTTTCTTCAATCCACTAGATGATGGGACAAGGAGTTTGCGGGGCATTGATGCGTAGTCCTTGGTGAAGCTAATGTCAACTTGGGCCTATGAATTTGAAAAAGGTTTCTTGTTCTAACGGGCACATTTTATTGATGTACCAAGGTGTCCCATTAGCAGGAGGCACATGGGTGTTGGGGTATCCCTAGGTTGGAACCCACATGTAGACGAGAGGTATTGCAATTTGCTACCTTAACGACTTGCTTTTCATGCTGTTGGTTGGATATATCAAGAAGATTCTAACAACGAGTGACAAGGAGTTCAAAATTTACTCACTAATGTGCAAACCTTGGACTTAAAGAGTTCGATCGCACGACAAACATTTTGTCTCAACCCCTTTAACATGTCAAAACTTATGGGTAAGGAGAAAAAGCAAGGTGTGAAAGGACCGCTCAAAATATTTTAACCTAAGGTCAAAACCTTTTGGGAGAAAAGTTTGCAGGTGCTCTTTTGAGAAGGGAAAGTTGGAATTGGATCCTTGAGAATCTCCGATGAATCAGACTCTATCTAGCCTATCATCAGTGAAGCTGATCTATTTATTATATAGAGTCTAGACCTAATCTATTATATAGAGTCTAGACCATATGCAAGAGTTGGCAAGACGAAAGATCTAAAAGAGTCAACACATGACGCGGGCTCACACGTCATCTCGCTGTGTGGTGCCCCGCGGGCCGCCAGCCACTTGGCTAAATTTAAAATCGCGTGCAGGGGGTCCCCGACGGTGAGGGGATATGCTGTTTCCACTCTAAGATGGCGGCGATGGCTTAATCTCTCTGTGCAAAGACCCCTTACAGGATCGTGGCTCTCCTGCTAAGCCTGCCATGGCAACAGCTACCTCGAATGAAGTGCCAGAGAAGGCGGAGCAACATGCGCAAGAAGAAGATCGGGAACGAACTGTACTGCCGCAACATGCGCAAGATGATGATCATCGTGGAGCACCTACACTGCCGCAACCTGCAGAGAGACACGCAGCGCTGCTGGAGGACGTAATCTGCCGGGCTTCCTCCGCTAGAAGGTCGCAAGGCTCGTCTATTTCGGATCGTCATCCCGTTTTAGAGGCTGTCAAATTAGAAGAAGCCAGCGATGAACCTTTCCTAAGCTCAACTTTCGACCCCGTGAACCTTCTGGAGGTCGGGGTTCGCGAATGGCGCGATCGAACCTTGAGCCTTCAGTGCCTCAAGAGGAGCCGCAGCGTCGCGCCGGCCATGGCTTCGTCTTCTCAGCTACTGATCCCCAGTCTCTCGTCTGCCTCCGAGGATCAAAGGCAGGACCAAAGGCCGGAGCAGGAGAAGGAATCATCATCCGCAGTACAAGTTCCCCCTTCCGACAATGCAGACTACCTCCTGCAAGACTATTCCACCTACCTCTCCCTCGCCCCGCACCACTCCTTGATCCGCCTCGTTATCCTCTATCACCAAGCTCTCTGCCAGCATGGCTTCGCGGACGAGGCCGCTCGCATCGCCAGCCTCCTCGAAGGCCTTCGTGAGGCCAAAGATGCAGACATCGAAGACGACCTTCAAGGCATGGACCTGCTGCTCAAGGATGGATTGCTGCAGCTTTATCTTCGGATTCAGCCTCACTTGCCTCCTGTTCCTAGCCAGGTGCGCTCTTTTCTGTATGATTAAGTGTGAGACATTTTTTAAAGCATCAATTGCGCAGAACTGATGTGCCCAATACAGTCGGAAAGGCTGACATGCAAAATGCATTTAAATTTCATGGCTCCGATTCTTGTTCTTACTTACATACTGTCTAATCAACGACGTGCTCGAAAACCAAAATGCTTGTATTGTACACTAAACATCACCGGACCTATACGTTTAAATCCTTTTACTAACATTCAAAACAAGACGCTTAAATTGAAAGGCCGGGGCCTGGGATTTTCTGCTAAATTACACTAGTTTTGCGAGCGCTTCCTGAGCGCTTCCTCAACAGACCGTTGTTTGACGCCTTACCAGCTTTATCTTTAAAAGGCGGTCCTGGTCTTCTAATCTGCATTCAAGCAGATTGCATCCAAGTTTGCAGGATGAGACGTGTCTGCAGCAGTACTGAGACTACTCAGGTCACTCTAGTACCCACAACTGTGAAACAAAGTGACAAAGGCCTGTCTTGTCAGTTGTTTCTGGGAAATCATACTAAAACCTTCCACCTAAATGATCTCCAACAAGTGTTTACCCCAGATTTCACAGGTCTTTTCCTCTCCAAAAGTTCACACTTTATTCTTCTCTATGCCATTATATCCTAAGATTGTTCTAAACACTGACATTGATTTTCAGAAAAGATCGTAAATGCAAGGCCTTTTGTCAATAACTAGTTGCTTATTTATTTTCTTTTGAATTTAGATCTGAACATTGATATCCATGAAAAAATATGGTCTTTGTTTAATTTTGAACGAAGGCACTTTTGCTAGGAACAAGACTGATGCGAGAGAGAGAGAGAGAGAGAGAGAGAGAGAGAGAGAGAGAGAGTGGTGTTCGGTGCAAAACTCTCACACAGTAGAGAGAGAGAGAGAGAGAGAGAGAGAGAGAGAGAGAGAGAGAGAGAGAGAGAGAGAGAGAGAGAGAGAGAGAGAGAGTAGAGAGAGAGAGAGATGGCGGGAGAGGATGGAGCTGCCGTGCCATCGCCTAGACCCGCCGACATGGACGTCGTGATTCCCTGTTGACGTCGACTGGTCGCCTCGTAGCCGACGTCGACTGGTCGCCTCGTAGCCGACGTCAACAGACACAGACGTGTCATCTGACACGCGCCGCGTTTTCGACTCCTGCTGCCGGACGACGACCTCAGCCGCCGCGTTCTCGCCTCCTGCTGCCGGACGTCGACCTGCGGGCGCCTACCTGTGGCTGGTTCCACGTCGCTGCGGACGCCCGTACCTGTCCCGCCCGTCGCCCTCGCCTGACGCCCTCGCCTGCAGGTCCCGCCTGACGCCCTTGCCTGCACGTCCCGCCCGTCGCCCTCGCCTGCAGGTTCAGCCGCAGTTCCCGTCAGACGCCCTGTTTCCCAGATCCTGTGAAACCCTAAACCTGACCCTCGTCAGAGAGGCAGCGTCCGGAATCGCGTGACCTCTGCTCTGTACACAGCAAGAGAGAGAGAGAGGGAGAGAGAGTCTCGGTCAGTCCTTCGGTGAGATCAGTTCGTCATACACGATGGCTGGTTTGGATCTGGATTTCCTAGACCAAACGGTGGCAGCACTTGGCCCGGACTCTGATGCTGAGGAACCCGAGGATATGGTTCCGTGCACTGAAGAATTGCCCCCGGGTCCTGACATCCAGCCTGCGGGCAAACGTACCAAGCACACCCCGGAAGAGATAGGCGTTACTCCTGATCGTTCCTATGCGCAGGTTGCTTCGGATCCGGTGGACTCTCAGGAGGTGGACTGGGAGCATCTGTTGGAATTTGCCAACACTCTGCTTGGTGAATATGTTCAACACAACCAGGAAGCCTTCTCTGCCTCTGCTCCAGACGATGTTCTGGAAGCTACCGTCGAGCCAAAAACTGTCCTACGCTCCTTTTCGGTATTTTATGATCGCGCGGTGATACTCTTCTTCACCGGTCGCATTCCGCTGCTTTCCCGTATTCGCCAATGGCTGCAGAGTCTGCTACAAGCGGAATGTGTTGAAGAAATTTTTGTTGGATCCCGGGGCTTTTTCGAGGTCCTCTTGAAAACAGAGACGCACCGTGCTGCTCTTCTGTCTAAACTGCCGTTGTTTTTCGATCGTCGGTTGGTTCATGTGGTTCCATGGCGCCCGATGGCAGATTTCCAGCGCCTCCTGCAACGTGAATGCCCTGTGTGGGTCGAAGTGGAAAATTGTCCGGCTGTTTATTGGCCGCTATTAAAGGATGCTATGGCCGCTGTGGGTACGGTTCTGGTCCCTCCCAGTCTCAGGGCTGTGAATCGCAACCGCTTGTGCATGTTATGGGATACTGCACGGAAACGGCCTGCATGGTTACGCCTCAATTGCTCTGGCATGCATCCGTTACACTTTCGTTTGAAATGGGACAATTTTGCTGGCCATTGCTTTTCCTGTGGACAGTTGGGGCACTTTATGGCTGAATGCCCCGAGCAACAACACATTTCAGATACAGCCCATGTTGCTCCGCCCATGGAAGATATGGTGTGTGATGCTCCGCCGCTGGATCCGACTCACGCGTCCCACGTTCTGGCCAAAGGTAAACAACAGGTTTCGGGTCTGGATTCCCATGCTACTGATTGGGTTGAAGTACGCGCCAAAAAAGGCAACAGGATTGGTGCTGGCATGGAAAGTACTGCGCCTTCTACCTCACACGATTCCATGCGAACATATATGCGCAGGAAGGAAATGATGTCGTCAGAGCGCTCTGCTCCTGCTATGGTTTCTTCAGCTCCCCGCCACCAGCCCGCCAGGAAACTGTATTCGGATCGTCTCAAGGGTCCACCTGCACAGCTGGCTTTTGATAGCAGAGGCAACGTCATTACTCCGTGGGACCGTCGTTACCCACGTTCCAACCCCAAGCAAGCCGATATGCCCTCAACTTCCAAATCTGGTCCTCAGAACTCTTTTGC
The DNA here is from genome assembly GCF_053477565.2 of Lygodium microphyllum. Taxonomy (NCBI): domain Eukaryota; kingdom Viridiplantae; phylum Streptophyta; class Polypodiopsida; order Schizaeales; family Lygodiaceae; genus Lygodium; species Lygodium microphyllum. Next base: position 1,050,303 of record NC_141144.1, read on the forward strand.
GGTGTTGGCAGATTTCTTGGATGAGGGAGTTCTGGACATTCTCGCCGACAAAGTCAAATCGAGGCAAGTTGTGCCTCGTACCTGATTGTGTTTTATATACACATGAAAATCGCCACGTGGAATGTGCGAGGAATTTGTTCTCGCCACAAGCAACATGCCATGTGGACTGCATTGTATGAGAATCAGTGGGATGTCCTGTGTGCTGTTGAGCACAAGAGTCACAGTGACGCCGGTAAAGTTGTGGATTGCCATGGCTTTCGTTTGTTCTATGCAGGAACACAGGCTATGCATTATTCGGGTGTGCTCATGATTGTACATGCCAAATATCAGCCGGTTCTTATTAAAAATGATGTTCATGGCCGCTTTTTGGTGGTCGAACTCTTATTCGAAGGGGAAATCCTATGGTTACTTGGCCTCTATGCTCTGAATGATTCGTTATCTCGCCGGGAGCTTTGGCAGACTTTGCAGACCTCCTTGTCACTTGGCAGACGCGGCTTCTTCATGGGGGATTTCAATATGTGTGTTGATTCTTCCCAGTCTACATCGGAGCACTCGGTCATGGATGCGCCGGAAAGTCGTATGTGGCACGACTTGGCTCTTGCTGTTCTTAAGCAAGATCTTTGGTCCTGGCTACACCCGTCTTCTCCAGGCTTTACTTTCCATTCGGCCCAGTATGCCACAACATGGTCGCGGTTGGACCGCATATATATCATGCAGGATGATGATTTTCTGCCTGAGATGCTCGAAATAAAAGTGTTGCAGCAATATGTCTTGTCGGACCACTTCCCTCTGCAATTCAAGTTCCTTGCCCAACCCATTGCCCCCTTCAAGCAATTTCTGGAGAGACTCCCTTTGCGTTTCAACTCCTCCTACTTAAAGCATACAATTTTTCAGGGCTATATGCAGCAAATGCTTGACAGATTCTCCTTGGACTTTTCCTCTCAGGGCACTGCCTCATTTGACAGATTGCTCTCTAATGTGCAGCGGGTTGCTCGGCAATATGGGATCTATCATGCCTCTCTTTGTCGGCGCCGTCGACAGGCAGCGGAGGACCTGCTGCTTTTGGTTCGCTCTCTGCTGATGGACACTCCGGATGATGCATTTCTGCTTGCACTGGCCTTGCGGGTGGCCGATCTTGTTAAAGAATTCCTGTTAAAATCGTATCAGCAGGCCAAATTGCAACATCTAACAGAGACTTTGCAAGATAGTGCATGTCAGACCCACAAGTTCTTTCGAGCCCTCCATGCCTCTCCTGCTCGAGAGAATCTGACCAGACTTGAGGATGCACAAGGCCACCTTATCCTGGATCCACAGACTATTGTGCATATGTGCAGGAATTACTTCCGTGATATTCTCGGTTCCGCTTCTCCTCCTTCTGCCCAAATTACTCAGGCCCGTTCGGTCTTTTATGACCTGGTCCGTGATCAGTTACCCCACGACATGCAAGCTACTCTGGAGTCAGATATTGGTGAAGCAGAGGTTATGGATGTCTTGTTACACTTGCCCAAAGATAAAAGTCCGGGTTGGGATGGTCTCACCAATGAGTTCTTTGAAGCTTTCGCTACCCAACTGGCGAAACCATTGCAGGCTCTGTTTCAGCAGGTGTGGGAAACGGGGATCATGCCTCCCTCATGGAAACAAGGACTTATTAAACTACTTCCAAAAGTTCCTTCGCCATCTAAGTTGACACACTGGCGCCCCATTTCTTTGATGGGTTCCATGTACAAAATTTTTTCCAAAGTAATGGCCAATCGGCTCCATAAGCATCTCCCTGCCCTTGTGCACCCTCTCCAGTACGGTTTCATTAAGGGCCGAAATATTCTACACAATGTTTTGAATGCCCAATTGGCCATTGATTATGCCCGGCATTCTAATCAGGAGGTGGTGTTGATTGAACTGGACCTGGAAAAGGCTTTTGACTATCTGGACTGGTCTTTTGTTGCTGACCTTATGTCTGCTATGGGCTTTGGTGCTCGGATGTCTCGTCTGATTTACACCATTAGTGCTGCGGCGTCTTCGAGAGTCATGCTGAACGGAGGTGTTACTGAGCCATTTGCCCTTGCCCGTTCTGTCAGACAGGGGTGCCCTTTGAGCCCTTTATTCTTTGCCCTTGCGACCCATCCAGTTCTTTCCATGTTATCACATATGGCCGCCTCTTCCCAGTTGGCCGGACTGTCGCTTCCTACAGGGCAACATTTCATTAGCCAATCCCTGGCGGATGATACTTTTATGATTTTGCATGCGGACAAGGATAACCTTCGAAAAGCATTGGATGTTTGGGGTCTCTTTGGCCAGGCGTCAGGCCTTCGTATCAATCCGCTCAAATCAGCCATTCTAAGTTGCACGGAGTCGGACTTGCAGTCCTTGGACTGGCAAGGTCTGGTTGTTCCTCGAGGTTCCATTGTCAGGCATCTTGGATACCCATTGGGGGTTGATGTTCCCCCAAAGCAATTTTTGCAGTGGATTTCTCAGAAGATGATGGCCAAGTTTATGTACTGGAAGTCTCAGGCCTGGCCTTTTCATGTCCGCCTCAAAGTAGCCCAGATAATTATGCTGCCAATGATCACATATTTCTTGCCATTATTGCCCTGGACTCCTACGACTCTGAATGCTCTCACTCAGTCTATTCGCTTCATGCTCTGGAAGAAGGACTCGTTGAAGGCAGGTATTTCCTGGATCTCGTGGTCGCATATGTGCACCCCCAAAAGCATGGGTGGCGGAGCTATTTTAGATGCCCAAACTCACATGCAGGCACTCCGTTGGTCCCTTTTCCGCGCCATGTGTTCGGATGATCATCATCCGTGGGTCGCTATCGCCCGTTCTTTCCTTGAGGGTCATGGGCTTCGGCATGGCAATACCCGACTCCGGAGTTCTTGGTGGCACGTTCTTAATGCGGATTCGCGGTTTTCCAGTTCTTCTTCATCGCTGCTTACTCATTTGGTGTGTTCCTGGAAACACGTCCTTCGAAAGGCTCAGTGGCACCCAACGGAGGATCGCCTGGCTACTAACTCTTTTCAATTGGAATTACTGGCAGTCTCGCGTCTACTTTCGTGGGAAGGTAAACCTGAGCTTAGACCACAATTCAATCGGATGGCACGGTTGGGCTTGTCTTCAGTTGCGGATGCCACCCTCGCCAGTCGCAATGTGCTTATCTCCTTTCGTACTGCTAGGAGGATTTTCCGGATCCCTCGTGGATATAGGCCTTTATGGGAACAGCTCGTGACGGTGCTCCAGAACAGACAACCCTTTCCTGCTCTTGCTTTGGATCATCCCTGGCAGGATTGGGACCTACAAGGCCGGCTGCCTTTGAGCAAAGCTTCTGCTAATCAAGTGTATCATCTCCTGATTAAAGACAATCAATGGCTACTTACTAAAGCGAACGCTTTATGGGGATTGCGTAAATCTCGCTCCTGGTGGAAGGTCACTGTGATGGAGGGCTGGGTCAACAAGACGCCCTTTAAATATAAAGTCTTTCTTTGGAGAGTGATCATTGGGGGTCTTCCGCTTGCTTCGGCTCTTTCCAAGCGACGGATCTCCAATGGCACCTGTTTCTTTTGCACCACTACTATGGAAACCGCTCGCCACCGATTTATTTCCTGCCCCGTCGCTAAGAAGGTCTGGTTATTTTTGTCGGCCGTTTGGCAAGGGGTGGTTGGTATTACACTGCGCCCCTTTGATTGGGTTTTGGGCCAGCCCAAATACCCTTCTCCTGCTCAGCCACACATGAAGCTCATGTATCACTTTCTTCGGTACTGGGGCTGTTGGCATAACTGGACCATTCGGAATGCTTTTCTGTTTGACTCAGCCCATAATGTTCAGCGACATATTGTGAGGCTTAAGGGCCTCTTGTATTGGCAGTTAGCTCTTCTCCATCGTTCTGATTTGCTCTCTACGGAGGACTTCCGTCCTTGGCATATGGCAATCTCCTCCGCATCCTTGCCATGAAATTGTAACTTGTAGTGCTTAGCACCTCGTCGCATGATGACTTGCATTGTCGTCATGTATCTTGTAATCACGTAATCTTGTATTTTTTTTCGCAATTAATACAATTACCTTTTACGAAAAAAAAAAGAGAGAGAGAGAGTATATTAACGTCTCTAAAAGGCCAATGTGGCCTATGAGACCAAAGCAGTACATACAATGATGGTGTGTTTCTCATCTAGAACGAGAAAAAAGATGAAAAACATGCCTATAAGACTGAAAAGGAAATGAAATAGTGTCCCATAAAAGGGAAACATGTCAGTGATCTGAAAGTGAGAGTAGAGAAAGGAAAACTCTCCATCAATGATATGTCTGTTCTCTAGGGAGGTGTATCTCTGCATAGCTGAGGCGTCTTGGCATCTGTCTCCTGTGGCGCTCAATGATGGCTTTAATTTGTCTGTGGTGTGGATGTCTAGGCCTTCATCCGGGTGGACGTGGGCGCCTAGACCGGCTAAGTGCCACTGCTCTATCCAAAGGGACACCTACAGAAGATGAGGTCCAATGATGATGTACTCCTGTAGGCTGTGTGGCAGTAGTAGTGGTATCTGCCATACTCTATCGTGTATCCATGAAAAAGTCAGTGACTGCTCTCTGTCTATGTGAGCCGAGCTGTGGGGGCCTCCTACTCCGTAGAATTGTTGCTTTGCGTCTCTGGAGCTCCAAGAGGAAAAATCCCAAGCATCTCTGATCCTCATACTGCATGATCTGTCTCAGGGGTCCAAAACCCTCTCGAAACAGACAGTGGTATCTACCTCGTATGTCGTAATATACAGTGCATCGGCAGATGTAGTGTTCCTCTGTCTCTGGCTCTCTGTCGCATAGTGGGCATATGCGTTCTTCTGTCTGTATACCCTCCCATCTGCCTGTCTCAATCCTCAGGTGGTGGGATGAGGTGCGGATCTGACCAATAACTGTGCGTAGTCCATGAGGCAGCTGTGTGTCCATGTAATTGGGTCGGGTGATGAAACCATCCTCAGATACCTGGAGGAAGTGGGTCTGGTAGTGTGCCATCCTCGTGCCATGGGGCGAGGGGGGTCGGATCCAGGTCTTCTCCGTATCTAACTTCAGTATGTCTGCTCTGATCACATGGTTTAGCTCTGATCGGCTTAGGTCAAGTGTAGGGCAATCCAGGCTATAGTCAAAGGGGGGTAGTCTGCAGACCATGTAGACGCATCCATGTGCTCATCTGAGCATACCAACAGTGTCTGTCACCGTCTGCTGCTAGTTGTCTAGAAGAGGCCAGGGCTAGCCGTGGGTATCTATCTTGGGGAGCTCCCATAGTCTATGTATGAAAGTCACTGCCTGAACCAAGGCCTCAGCCACCATGGGTGATGCCCCCAACTCAGCTCTGATAATCTCATGTGGGGTCGAGCTCTTCGCTCGTATCATGCGTGAGATCATCATGACCAGTGGTCTTTCCATATGCTCCCATCCATCATAGTATTCCTTCTCTGGTCCATCTTGGTCTCCCAAAGGCTGTCTCCTCGTGTGAAACAGACTCGGACCCCAAATAGCTGCCCCATATAGGAGTGTGGGTGTAACCAAGGTGTCAAAAAGCCACAGTTTGGTGCGCGGCTCATGAAATTGTATGTGAGCACATTGCCTCTCCAATGCCCCTAAGGCTGCATATGCTTTTGCCAAACGAGCCTCTGATGTCTCTCTCCAAGAGAACTGTGGTCCCTTCAATGTGACCCCCAAATAAACATACTGCCTAACCATCTCCACTGGCTCTCCGTCAAAAGTAAATTGGTGCTCAGCTCTTGTCACCCAAGCAGCTGAAGTGTTAAATACCATAACTTTAGTTTTCCCAAGGTTCACCTTAAGATCTCTATCTCTGCAAAAAGCTGATAATGCATCCAAGTGTCTATTTAGTCCCTCAGGTGAGTCAGATATAAGTACAATATCATCGGCATAAAGCAGTAATGGTATCAGCACTCCAGCTAGGCTGGCTCCGGCCCCACCTGTCCTATCCACATATTCTGAAATTTCATCTATATACAGCCCAAAAAGTGTCGGTGAAAGTGGACAGCCTTGTTTCACCCCAATGGTGCTATTGACTGTATCTGAGATGCCCTCAGGTGTTCGTACTCTGCCTGTCACTGTCTCATATAGGGCATAGATACTCCACTGTATCTCTACGGGCACATCAATGTTTTGCATTCTTTTCATGAGTCTAGCACGTGGCACTGTGTCAAAGGCCTTGCGAAAGTCCACAAAACAGCAATAGATCTTTTTCTTGAATGCCTTGCCTTCTTCAATGATTGCCCTCAACGTAAAGATATGGTCTAGAGTAGTATATCCCCTCCTGAAGCCAGCCTGGCCTTTTGACCTCAGGCCATGCATCTCGGCCCATTCACTCAACGCTTGTTCCACGATAGAGCCATATATCTTGGCCAGCATGTGTCCAATCATGATAGTTCGGTAGTTACTAGGTAGCGCGGGGTCTCCACTCTTAAAGAGCGGCACAATAATATGGTCTGACCAACAGGTTGGAAATCCCTCACAAACTGCCCTATTAAAGATGTGAGCCAGCGTTGGTGCCAGAATATCACAGGCATGCGTGAAGTGTTCAGCCACTAAACCCTCATGGTCTTTGGCTCTTCCATTTTTTTCCATATGGCATTCCTCACTTTTTTTTCTGTGAAAAATCTGCAATTTGCTGGTCTTGAGGTTGAGGGGAGTGGCATTGGTGGCTGGCTCTCATGCATCTTTTTCCATGCTCTCTTGCTGTCCTGCCCCAAGAACATGGAATACATTTCTGTTTCTGGTCTGCTCAGGTATTCCTGCTTCTTTTTGCGTACCAACCGTCTGAAGAGTGTTCGAGCATGCTTATGGGTGCATATACCAAGTGCCAGCTCTCGCTGAAAACGTGCTCGTGTCTCTCTGCACTCATCATCATACCAGCCATTCTGTGGAGCATTACCTCGTGGAGGTTTATCTGACGGTGTAGTGTGTGGGAAAGCGTATGCTGCTGAAGTGTGTATTATCTCGGCCAACTGTCCTGTAAACTCATCCAGAGAGGCCTGTGTGTCTAGCTCCCTCAATGCATCTCGCACAGTAATGCTGTATATGTGTGAGGTCGCTTCCACAAAATCATAGCGTGGTAATTTTGGTATATGTGACTGTGCTTCATGTATATGCCCATATTGCATTGTGAAAGCTAGAATAGCATGGTCTGCTACTAATCCAATTGGTCTGTCTGAGATTTCAAAACTTTTTATGTCAGGTAGCAAGTTGGGTGATCCAATCAAATAGTCCAGTGTGCTTGACCCCTTCTTGTTATTCCAACATGTGAAGCCATTAGATCTTGGCCACTGTGGTAGCCCGTTAAGGATGGCCAAACCATGTGCACTTCCCAGTGCCAGTAGGTGTGTTCCATATTCTGTTCTCTCTCTATCTTGGGCTGATCTAACTAATCCCACTTCATCTAATGCAATATCTCTGAACATCTCATCACTAATGTCAAAGAAAGCAGATTGGTTGTTTCCTGTGCGTGCATTAAAGTCTCCTGCTAGTAGAACATCCCCAATTCTCATGTATCCCATTATGTCCTCATATAGTGATGTATACAGGGATGCCTCTTTAGGGGCAAACTTAGAGTATGCAGGGGGAAAATAGCATATGGCAATATACATGTCGCGACTTCTGCTTGTACGTAACCTGATCCACATGTATCTTGCCTCTACATCTCTATGTACCACTTGGACTGTATCTCGGAGCTCTTCTCTAAATAGAATTGCCACACCTCCTGATCCCCTCGTCCCTCCAGGCCGTCTAGGCTGAGGGCGATATACACTTTCCCATCTATATCCATATACATCAGGTAAACGGCTGTCTTTACATTGATGTGTCTCAGAGTACATAGCAATGTCTATACCTTTGAAAGTATCCTCAAAATAACCTACATCTGTCTTAAGGGAGCCATTGCAATTCCACAGTGTGAACTTCAGGGTCTCATAGGCCGCGCACCGTCATGCCGTCCTTTTCTCTGTGATGATGACTCTTCCATCTTTGTATACAGCCCATTTACCTGCTTTTCGTGCCTCTAGAACACGTGGCATATTTTCCCTCCTGTGGGCTAACTGGGCTGGGGTGAGGTCTTCATCTAGGTAGATCTTTTCTCCTTTGAGAGCGATCCTCTTAGAGAGGAAGGCTCTCTTCTTTTCCAGGTCTCCAAACTTCAAGATGAGGACTTTTGTTTTTGTGTCAGCCTTCCCGACTCGCCAAGCCCCAATGATGGGTACATTTGTAGCTCCAATTTTGGTAGCAAGAGCTGTAACATCTTCAATTGGGTAGCGAGAGAGAGAGAGAGAGAGAGAGAGAGAGAGAGAGAGAGAGAGAGAGAGAGAGAGAGGCTTTTGTTGTTTAGTACTTTATAAATATAACATCCATTACGAGAGAGAGAGAGAGAGAGAGAGAGAGAGAGAGAGAGAGAGAGAGAGAGAGAGTATATTAACGTCTCTAAAAGGCCAATGTGGCCTAAGAGACCAAAACAGTACATACAATGATGATGGTGTGTTTCTCATCTAGAACGAGAAGAAAGATGAAGAACATGCCTATAAGACTGAAAAGGAAATGAAATGAAATGAAATAGTGTCCCATAAAGGGAAACATGTCAGTGATCTGAAAGTGAGAGTAGAGAAAGGAAAACTCTCCATCAATGATATGTCTGTTCTCTAGGGAAGTGTATCTCTGCATAGCTAAGGCGTCTTGGCATCTGTCTCCTGTGGCGCTCAATGATGGCTTTAATTTGTCTGTAATGTGGATGTCTAGGCCTTCGTCCGGGTGGACGTGGGCGCCTAGACCGGCTAAGTGCCACTGCTCTATCCAAAGGGACACCTACAGAAGATGAGGTCCAATGATGATGTATTCCTGTAGGCTGTGTGGCAGTAGTAGTGGTATCTGCCATATTCTGTCGTGTATCCATGAAAAAGTCAGTGACTGCTCTCTGTCTATGTGAGCCGAGCTGTGGGGGCCTCCTACTCCGTAGAATTGTTGCTCTGCGCCTCTGGAGCTCCAAGAGGAAAAATCCCAAGCATCTCTGATCCTCATACTGCATGATCCGTCTCAGGGGTCCAAAACCCTCTCGAAACAGACAGTGGTATCTACCTCGTATGTCGTAATATACAGTGCATCGGCAGATGTAGTGTTCCTCTGTCTCTGGCTCTCTGTCGCATAGTGGGCATATGCGTTCTTCTGTCTGTATACCCTCCCATCTGCCTGTCTCAATCCTCAGGTGGTGGGATGAGGTGCGGATCTGACCAATAGCTGTGCGTAGTCCATGAGGCAGCTGTGTGTCCATGTAATTGGGTCGGGTGATGAAACCATCCTCAGATACCTGGAGGAAGTGGGTCTGGTAGTGTGCCATCCTCGTGCCATGGGGCGAGGGGGGTCGGATCCAGGTCTTCTCCGTATCTAACTTCAGTATGTCTGCTCTGATCACATGGTTTAGCTCTGATCGGCTTAGGTCAAGTGTAGGGCAATCCAGGCTATAGTCAAAGGGGGGTAGTCTGTCAATCTGCAGACCATGTAGACGCATCCATGTGCTCATCTGAGCATACCAACAGTGTCTGTCACCATCTGCTGCTAGTTGTCTAGAAGAGGCCAGGGCTAGCCGTGGGTATCTATCTTGGGGGAGCTCCCATAGTCTATGTATGAAAGTCACTGCCTGAACCAAGGCCTCAGCCACCATGGGTGATGCCCCCAATTCAGCTCTGATAATCTCATGTGGGGTCGAGCTCTTCGCTCGTATCATGCGTGAGATCATCATGACCAGTGGTCTTTCCATATGCTCCCATCCATCATAGTATTCCTTCTCTGGTCCATCCTGGTCTCCCAAAGGCTGTCTCCTCGTGTGAAACAGACTCGGACCCCAAATAGCTGCCCCATATAGGAGTGTGGGTGTAACCAAGGTGTCAAAAAGCCACAGTTTGGTGCGCGGCTCATGAAATTGTATGTGAGCACATTGCCTCTCCAATGCCCCTAAGGCTGCATATGCTTTTGCCAAACGAGCCTCTGATGTCTCTCTCCAAGAGAACTGTGGTCCCTTCAATGTGACCCCCAAATAAACATACTGCCTAACCATCTCCACTGGCTCTCCGTCAAAAGTAAACTGGTGCTCAGCTCTTGTCACCCAAGCAGCTGAAGTGTTAAATACCATAACTTTAGTTTTCCCAAGGTTCACCTTAAGATCTCTATCTCTGCAAAAAGCTGATAATGCATCCAAGTGTCTATTTAGTCCCTCAGGTGAGTCAGATATAAGTACAATATCATCGGCATAAAGCAGTAATGGTATCAGCACTCCAGCTAGGCTGGCTCCGGCCCCACCTGTCCTATCCACATATTCTGAAATTTCATCTATATACAGCCCAAAAAGTGTCGGTGAAAGTGGACAGCCTTGTTTCACCCCAATGGTGCTATTGACTGTATCTGAGATGCCCTCAGGTGTTCGTACTCTGCCTGTCACTGTCTCATATAGGGCATAGATACTCCACTGTATCTCTACGGGCACATCAATGTTTTGCATTCTTTTCATGAGTCTAGCACGTGGCACTGTGTCAAAGGCCTTGCGAAAGTCCACAAAACAGCAATAGATCTTTTTCTTGAATGCCTTGCCTTCTTCAATGATTGCCCTCAACGTAAAGATATGGTCTAGAGTAGTATATCCCCTCCTGAAGCCAGCCTGGCCTTTTGACCTCAGGCCATGCATCTCGGCCCATTCACTCAACGCTTGTTCCACGATAGAGCCATATATCTTGGCCAGCATGTGTCCAATCATGATAGTTCGGTAGTTACTAGGTAGCGCGGGGTCTCCACTCTTAAAGAGCGGCACAATAATATGGTCTGACCAACAGGTTGGAAATCCCTCACAAACTGCCCTATTAAAGATGTGAGCCAGCGTTGGTGCCAGAATATCACAGGCATGCGTGAAGTGTTCAGCCACTAAACCCTCATGGTCTTGGGCTCTTCCATTTTTCAGCTTCCATATGGCATTCCTCACTTTTTTTTCTGTGAAAAATCTGCAATTTGCTGGTCTTGAGGTTGAGGGGAGTGGCATAGGCTCTTGGCCAGGGATATCATAGAGTGTGCAAGCATATCCATGCCAATCATCCGGTCTAGTAATTTGTAGGGGTGGCTGGCTCTCATGCATCTTTTTCCACGCTCTCTTGCTGTCCTGCCCCAAGAACATGGAATACATTTCTGTTTCTAGTCTGCTCAGGTATTCCTGCTTCTTTTTGCGTACCAACCGTCTGAAGAGTGTTCGAGCATGCTTATGGGTGCATATACCAAGTGCCAGCTCTCGCTGAAAACGTGCTCGTGTCTCTCTGCACTCATCATCATACCAGCCATTCTGTGGAGCATTACCTCGTGGAGGTTTATCTGACGGTGTAGTGTGTGGGAAAGCGTATGCTGCTGAAGTGTGTATTATCTCGGCCAACTGTCCTGTAAACTCATCCAGAGAGGCCTGTGTGTCTAGCTCCCTCAATGCATCTCGCACAGTAATGCTGTATATGTGTGAGGTCGCTTCCACAAAATCATAGCGTGGTAATTTTGGTATATGTGACTGTGCTTCATGTATATGCCCATATTGCATTGTGAAAGCTAGAATAGCATGGTCTGCTACTAATCCAATTGGTCTGTCCGAGATTTCAAAACTTTTTATGTCAGGTAGCAAGTTGGGTGATCCAATCAAATAGTCCACTGTGCTTGACCCCTTCTTGTTATTCCAACATGATGGGAAGAGAGAGAGAGAGAGAGAGAGAGCCATGATGGGAAGAAGACAAACATACAGTGACTTATTTTGTCATGTATATCCTCTAGTGGAACTTTTGAAAGTGAACAGAATGGCCATCATCATGCTAAAAATTTGATATGGACCTGCAGAAATATTTTCTTTCCAAAATCTGTTTTCCGTTGGTTAGAGCCTGAGGCTAAGTACTCCTTATCACATTGTTGAATATCAAGATGGGTGTAGTAGCATTGGTCACGGCTTTTGCCAGAAGCTTGTATACCGTGCTCAGCAAGGAAATGGATCTCCATTGATTGAGGCGGGTGCATTGCTTCTGTTTTGGGATAAGGGTGATGATGCTCTTTTGCCATGACAAAGGGAGTTCTTCCTCAAGCCAATATTTGTTGATAAGACATTTGACACTGTCCTCAATGATGCTCCAGCTGTGTTAAAGAAATTCCGCACTTGGTCAGTGATCCAGCTGCCATCATTAGCTGGGATTACAGTAAGACTCTCCCTTAGCCTTGGTTTGGGCTTGACTTCACTGTTTGGCAAGAAAATCTAGACTTGTTCTCCTTCATTTGCACTTTGATTGGTGTCCTGCCTAGCAACTGCATTCTTTCACAAGGTACTCTGACGCCTTCTCCTTGCATATCCAGCATCATCTCATTAACTCCCTTTCCAAACATTGCAACAACATATTTATCATAGAATTCCAAGCCTAGGATAACTTTAAAATCATCCATGGGGATTACTAAGAAGTTGAGTTTTGCTTTTCATTTCCCGGCTTCTACTTGTACTGCAAAGACCTGTTTGACTTCCTTGGCCTCTCCTTGTGCGAATGTTACTATTAATCCTTCTGGGGCCTTAGACAATTTCAATCCATGTTTGGTTGCGCACTCTGGTGTGATAAAGTTGTGGGCGGCCCCTGTGTCCACCATAATAGCTTGATTCCCTTCGCTCACTCTATCTTTGATGTAGTGGTGGACTGCTGCTACCCGAGCCACCACTTCCGCTTGGGATTTCTTGGATGTGTGGGGGTTGCGGTTCCTCTCCTCCATACGCACTAGTGGCGGTCAGCCTCGACCCGCTCGATGAGGTTGTGTCTTCCATGGGGCATCTGTTTTAATAGTGTGGTCCTCTGCATTTGAAACATTTGATCCTCGTGGTTGGGCCTGGGGGTCTCCACCATGATGTGTTTGATTCCGTGAGACCATATGACGCACTTGGAGTCGGCCTGTAGTGGTTGTTTTCCCATTTGCCAAATGCTTCTCTTGGTACTAATGCAGATTGTGACACGGCTGGTGTTATGATGGAGGTCTGGCTTCGTGTCTCTGTGAGTGGGCCTCTAGGAGCATTGGGTCTCGGGGTCCATGAATTGTTGTTGAGGTTGGTGTTGAATCAGTTCTGGTTCCCCTGGGCTATCCTCTAGCCTTTCAAATCCACTAGTCTTTCAGCCATTCTCATGGCCTTGGCTAAGCTGGTTGGTTCTTGCCTCTTTGCGTCTCTTCTGGCCCATTCATGCATTTCAAATAAGAATCCATGCAATTTGGTGTCAGTGTCCATGTTGGGTAGTTGCTGCATGAGTTGCTTGTATTTGCTGATGTACTTTTTCATCTTCCCTTGCATTTGCTTGAGGTTCCTCCATTCATCTCTGACTTTGAATTTTTCCATCTTTGGAATGAAGCAATCTTTGAGTTTCTCTTGGAGTTTTTCCCATGAAAAGATAGTGTCCTTGCTCCTGTTCCAACAGGTACCAACTAGCAAGAGGAGCATGACTAGGAGTGCAGACCCACCAATTGTCAAAGAAAATCTCCATCTTTATAAGTCTCCACATGTAATAATTCTAAAAAGTATAAGGATAATCAAGTCTATACTTGCCCAGGAGCTAAGACTTTATAGGCATTTCGTAAGTTAACTTGCATGCAGCAATGTACTTTGGAAGGATTTTCATATGTGGACATTTGTGTGAGGAGCTTCAATGTATCAATATTTACTCATCTAAATATCAAAAATAAAATAAGATGAGACAATACATACTTAGCCTTTTCTTAAAGAAGAGATCGTAGAAGCACAAGTATTAGAATGAAACATAGCTAATAGAATGTATGCAATGATGTGCTTTGGAAGGATTTTCCTTTATGGACATTTGTTCAAGTCTACTGCATGATTGACAAGTTTGGAATTGGATGTGTGGAGCCTCAATGTATCAATATTCACTCATCCAAATGTTAGAAATAAAATGAGATGTGATAAAATACGTACTTAGCTTTTTTTGAAGAAGAGATCGTTGAAACACAAGGGTTGATATTGCAAAAAAGTGGAATCTATGAGTTGTTTCTTTTCTGCAATCCACTTCTTCAGAACCAACCCGTCCCTCTCTCCTTTGTACTTGGCGGTTGGGGCATCTTAAATTTGCCGTAGTCGTCTTCTGAGCTATCACTATCCTCCTCTTCTCTATGGTTGTGTTTCTTGTCATTCTTCTTACTTCTAGCTTCTACTACCTTCTCCTTGTTCTTTCTTGTATCTTGCGCCCTCCTAGAAGTCTCCTCTCTCCCTAATCTATCCATCTCCTTTTGTATTTTTTGCCTTTTCTCCTCTTCTTGTTGTTGTAACACCCATTCTCTATAGCCCTGCTCCACTTCTAATTTTCTTCTCCTTTCCTCTTCCTCTTCCTTCATCTACATGTTCCTCCAAATTGACTCCAGCATGCTTGGCATGCCCTCCAATTGCCTCTCCAATCCGACAACCTTCTCCTCTTGGGCTACTCTCCATTCTTACTCTCTACTCTTCTTCCTCTCTTCCATTATTGGGATGGGTACATTCTCTTTGTCGTCCTCCATGTGGGCGGGGGGGGGGGGGGGGGGGGGGGGGGGGGCGGCGGGGAGGGGATTTAGGACGCGGGGAAGTTGCATCACGTCTTTAGATGGTGGATGGTGTCGGGGTCGCTGTGCCGGGGTGTCACGCTGGGGTCGATGCGACATGGGGCGACACGACGTGGGTTGTTTCGGCTCATTCTCTTTGGGGCACGGGATTTTCTCTCTTGCTTCCGTGAGCACTCCTTCACTCTGAGCAAGAGTTGCTCTGATACCAAGTGTGATGCACCTACATTCGTTACTCACTCAACACAGCACGGAAAGGTAACACGATATGTGAGAGCAAGGTATACTCTTGTATTATTCAATCAAAGAAACGGTACAACATAGGCACATCCCTGGACTACACCCTCGTGACACCGCACATAAGAGGGTTCACCACTGGGTATAGGGAATCACACGTAGAGCGGAAACCAAGCAGGCTCAGAGTCACTACTACTCCCTATATAGGTGTTTTTGGTGATAATGCCATGGTATAGCTGAGTTTGTTTCTCTCAACAGTGCGCAGAGCCAAGACCCCTACAAGGTGACCATGTGCTACAATGTATTGCTGAAATAGCTCCAAGGATCCTGACTTTGATTTTCCACATCATCTGTTAGCTTCTGGGCAGTGCCAGTCAACATGTAGTGAAATGGGAGCTGTTTGAAAAGTCTGGCATTGATGCTCAACCATTTGTGCTCCCCAGGAATTCTATTGAGGGTGGCAGATTTTAGTTCCAGCATGACCGGCAAGTGATCTGACATGAGACATTTATTGTTGACTTTCAGTGATGTGATTGCTGGTAACCAGTTTCAATGGTCCGAGGAAATACCATGTGTCTAAGCAAGCCCAGTAGTCCTTACAGCTTAGTGAGTTGAAAGTAAAAGGGGCGGGGTTGATAGACTTGAGAAGTTGGCCAGATCTACCAGATCATGGTGATTGGATGCTTGACTCCATGCAGCTTGCTCTTCGCCATTTATGACAGCTGAAGCTGAAGAGGCATCCTGGGGTGATGAAACCATGTTGAAGTTGCCTCCAAACAGATGTTGCCCATCAGGACATGAGCTGGACATTCCCATTGTTTGATTTCTGATTTTTCTATGTATAGAGCCATAAATGTTTGTCAGGAGGATCCTTTCTTCATCCCAGTGAATAGATATGGAGATTATTCCCCCACCTTCAAAGTGGGTACAGGCATTGTGGTTGAATGAGGATTCAACAATTGTCATACATCCAGAATACAACTTACAAGCCAGGTACGCCTCCGAAAAACAGCTGTAGTCTTTGTGATTGAATTGGGTACTGCTCCACTTGTGAAGTTTGTGTTCCTGCACAAAAACTACATCAAAGCAAGTTTTATAGACCCATGACCAAAAGAGATGCCTTTTTGCATCACCAATAAGCCCTTTGGCATTTAGGGAAGCCAGTTTTTTTTTTCCGTAAAAGGTAATTGTATTAATTACGAAAAAAGGTACAAGATTACATGATTACATGATTACAAGAGGCACGAGGGCCCTAGGCCAACGTGTGGGAAATCCCCGTACTAATGCACGAAAAAGGTTACACTAATCATGGCAACGACCCAGAGGCAATTGCCATATGCCAGGGAAGCAAATCCTCCCGAGGGAGCAAGTCGGAGTGCCGGATGAGATCTATCTGCCAATGCAAGAGCCTTTTAATCCTGGCAATATGTCTCGGTACATTAGAGGCCGAATCAAAGAGAAAAGCATTGCGCGTGGTCCAAATGTGCCAGCATCCCCAGTATCTGAAAAAGTGAAATAAGATCTTCATATGTAACTGTGGCGGTGTGGGGTACTTTGGGCGCACAAAAACCCAATCGAAAGGAGTTAGTGAGGACCCCACCACTGCGCGCCAGATTTGCGACAAGAGTGACCAGATATTCTTGGCGAGCGGGCAAGAAAGAAATCGATGTTGGGCCGATTCCGCAGTAGTGGGACAGAAGGAACAATTGCCATTCGAGATTCTACGCTTGGAAAGGGCCGAGGCAAGAGGGAGACCACCAATCATTACCCGCCAAAGAAAGACCTTGCATTTAGGGAAGCCAGTTTAATTGGATTCTTTGTTCTCTCCATTAGACTTTTGCTCGAGATGTTGATCTTGCTCGTACCCCTTGGCTTCATACTCCATAGCTGACTGATCATTGAGCCCGTTTGACTTAGTGTTATCACCCATTGCTTGGAGATTGGTGTTGAGCTGCACCATAAACCAACCCTGATTGTCACCGAGCAGCCGGTTGGTGTAACTTCATTCTGAGGCCATTTGAATCTTGGCATTAAGGCTAGGGAACTCTTTATCCAGCTGGTGTAAAGGTAATTTGTTGAGTTGCGCAAATGCACTGGCCTTGCTTCTACTATTGTGAGGAATAGAAGCTTTGTTCCAGAAATCCTTGATGGGAGGTGGGTCGATTGCAGTGCTATCAGGCACCAAGTGATTGTGTTTGGTGGTTGTGGATTTGTCCTTGCGATTTTTGACCACCTGCCATCCTTTGTTCTCCACATCTTTTGCTTTAGTTTGATTTTTACCTTTTTCTCTGTCGTTATGCTGTGCGGTCTTTGCCACATCAGCCCAGGTGGCTTTCTGCTCTTGCTTGTTGTCCTCCTCTTCCCCCTCAATGCTGGGACATTCCTTGTAGTGCTGACCCCAAAGGCCATATTTGTGACACGAACCTGCAAATTTGCTCCATGCCAATCTGAGCCTGAGATTACCCACTGTTGGAATGTTGAGATCCACATAATCTGGCTTCTTGTCTTGTGTATTCCACAGAAGGCAGATTCTGTTCCTGAAAGGGCTGGCCAAGGGGGGAATATATATGGTTTGCCCAGGCCTTGAGTGATGTCAGGAAGTAGATCCCATAAATATGCCAGGAGCTTGGGGATTTCAAACCATATGGGACACTCTCTCTGTAGGTGATCTTTTCCAAGCTCAATTGGTTGCCAGGCCATGAGATAGACCAGGTCGAGCCCCTAGAACAGGATACCCTCGCTGAGAACCTTTTGAGCTGTGTTTTTGCTGTTGAAAATCGCTTCATAAAACCTCTTGCCTCCGTAGAATATCTGCTCCACATGCCCTTCATTTTTGAGGAGAGCATTGAACCATGAGGTAGCCTCCATGGCTTTGGGAGGCCTCCCAGTAAAGAAATCCAAGTATGCTCTTGTGTCGAACCGTAAAACATTGTGGCAGACCTTCCCAGAATCGAGCACAATCTTCTTGGAGGCTCTATCAAACTGTTCTTCCATGTTCCTGTGCAGCACTGGTGCCAATAGGTCTGCAACCACTTGCGGGTCAGCTTCCAATCTGAGCATGATATCTTCCTGGGTATCCAATGACTTATTCCCCACCGAAGGGCAACTTCCTTCTCGCTTGCTAGCTTGGAGTAGGGTTGTAGTTTCAGTATCAGAGTTGGTGTCGCCACGTTTGTGTATGTGTGAGAGGCCAGCTACCTCGCCTATGGCACTACTTTCCTCTGCAGAGATGTCTTCCATGTCTTTATCCTTCTGGGTGTCCTTGCTCAGAATGCTCTAAGCTAAGCCCCAGATGGTGGTTTGCATGCAGGTTTGATCCACTACTGGATGTACTGTTTCTTAACTACTAGTTAAGTGCAGTTAATGGGCATAATAATGTTGATAATCTCTCATTAGCTCGGCCCCATATCCAACAAGCTAATGCTTCTGTTCAGCAAGCATATCAACAAGCACGAGTACGGATTTATTAGGGGTAGGAATTTGTCTTGCAGTTGAGTGGGCTAAAGCATCTAAGCAGGAGGTGGTCTTCATGCATGTAGACATTGAAAAAGCATTCGACAAAGTCTCCTGGGTTTATATTCACAAAACAAGCTCAGAAAAGTATTTTTCCATCACAAGCTTGCAAGCCTCCCCTCTCCGCTGTCTGGACATAACCAGGCTCGAATCTCACTAAATGGGGCTCTATTGGAATCTTTCATTATCTCCAGAGGGGTGAGACAGGGCTGTCTCCTTAGCCCCCCCTACTATTCACCGCTACAACTTGCCCTCTCTTTTGTCTTATGGAGAAAATGGTTGGGAAGGGGGAGCTCATTAGAGTTCACTATAGGGGCAAGCAGCTAATCAGGCAGGGGTTTGCAGATGACCTCCTCATGTCATTACATGCAGAGAGAAAATATGGAACATGCACTATTGGAAATCTACAGCCAAGCAGCTGGTTTCAGCATTAATATTAAGAAATCCTTACTCATAAGTGTCACAGCAGATCACCTAGCCAACTAAGGGTGGAAGGTCAACATGGTCAACAGGGGTGTCATCTTCAGGTATTTGGGTATGCCCATTGGTTTGGATGTGATAGAATCTCTCAGATTTGCTTAGCTCCCTGAGAAAGTCACAGCCAAAGTCAGCAGCTGGAAACTCGCAAGCTGGCCACTGCATGTGAAACTGACAATCTTAAATCTCTTTTTGTATCCCATGTTGTCATTCTACCTACATTTCATCAATTCCTATGGGGCAAGGGTAATAAAAGGTATGCTTCCCCGATCTCAACCAGCATACTTAAGCTGCCAAGGTGCTCAGGAGGTCTGAATCTGTCTGACCCTAAGAGCCAAACTTTTAAGGAGATGTTGGATGCAAGGAACCCCATGGGCCTGCATGCTAGTTGACATTCTTATCATTCTCAATCAGAAATTCTGCAATTCTTGGGCAATGTCTGGACTAGAGGTCACTCAGTCACATGCAATCAGCACAGTCAAAGCACCTGGGCTCCTAAACTCTTTCATAAAGGACGGAGTGCTAGTTTTAAGAAAGGTGAGAAGCAAGCCTGCCCCGGAAAGCATAGGAATGGATGAAAATGTCTTTTGGTCAACACACTTTGATCCCCCACTAGCTGTTGAGCTTCATAGGTGAGGGATTTATCTTGTCAAAGCTGGATACTTTCAGTTCAAGCACTGGTTGGAGCCTGGCAACGTTGTGTAAACGCCCCGAACAACGTAGTATGCTTAACAATTATGATATTCGCTTGTTTTCGAGATTTAATATAAAGGAGAATGAACACTTAAAGCTGAAAATGAAAATTACTCACAAAATTACAGCCATGAAAATGTAAAAGTAATGGAGACAAGATTGAGGGTTGAAGATGGGCAACCCCCCCCAAAGGAATGTATTTCTGCTCAACCCAAGTCCCTTGGGGAAGAGCTCAGTTACAATCAACCTGAGAGTGAGAAAAAGGTAATTCTCACTCTCACAAGATCATGCAAAGATGTACAAACACACATGCATTATCTATTATGCAATGATAAGAACTGATTTCTTTACAATATGAGAGAAGAAAAAGGGGAATTCAGCCTTTCTCCATCGTTGATCAGCAGTACATGGATAGGGCTTGCTTCTTGTAGCTAAAATGGAAGAAAGAGCTCGAGAAGGAGGTGCTGTAATGAATTTACAGGCTTGCTGTCTTGTAAAAAAAACAATGATAGAAGAGGGAATATGGAGGAATTTGATAATGGAGAAGTGGGGGATGATGATGGGGATGGATGGGGCCAGTTTCTGGCTATCTGTGGGTGCTTTACATGAGTTTACAGCAAAGAAAAATGATGTTGAATGAAGAAAAACGAGCTCTTATTTATAGGAGAGGGGAGAGCTAGTACAAAAGGGGAAAGTGGAGTAGCACAAGACAAGTGTCCAGCCACATGTCATGAGATGTGACAAGTGGTGGGACACTTGGAAACTTGTGTGACAAGTGTCTTAACACTTGTCTCTTCTCTATGGCCTTCCTTTTTGGGTTGAATACTGTCAAGAATAGAAACAACCAAATTTAGTAAGCACAGTCAGAGTACAGAACTTACTATTTTTAGAATGACATCCCTATTTTTTAGGACTAGCATTTTTAGGCTAATTCGAGGCTCCTAAATTTTAGGGACCTCCTAAAATTTAGGGATCTCCTAAAATTTAGGGACCCCCCCAATATGGGTGTCATATGAAAGCTTTTTCCGTGTACATCGCAAAAATGGTATCCGAATCTTCATGTTACTTTCCTATGCAAAGAAATGTGCATTTCAAGCTTTCAGCCCACACATGCACATTATACAAGCATTTCATGATCATGCCATCTTGTTGATTGTAACTGTCTGTTATGGTGGATCTAGCCCACACTTCAAGGCATCAATTCTTTCTGTGTGCGAGTCTAACCTTGATATACGTGAGTTCTAGTCACAGGCGCCCAATCGGGTCATATAGGTGGAAGTGTGAACTATCTTTTCTCTAACCCACCGCGTGGGTCCACCATAACCTGTGACCACTCATCAGTGGCCAGCTCCAATGCACTTTTTCTTTATATCTAATTAGTGCAAAGGAAATAAATTTAATAAATCATTATATAGACAAATTAATGAAAAAGGATACAAATTCTGTTTCTATAGAGTTGTGACAGCCCTCTGGCTTTTATTCAGCTGTCCTCAGCTGAAAAGCTTCTTGATATTGCTGTAGAATATTTGGGTAATCCTTCATGAATTTTTCATCTACCCACTGTGCATCTGTTGTGGGTAGATTCTTGAATTTTAGTAAGAATTTTCGTGTCACAAGGCCACTTCTCGTGGTTCGATCCTTGAGAAACAAAATCTTTTCAGGTTCCAAGAGTTGCTCTGTTTCTTCAACTTCTGGGGGATCTTCAGTAATGGGTTCCTTTGGTTCTGGTCCTATGTAAGGTTTTAGCAAACTTACATGAAAAGCATTGTGTATTTTCCAATGAGTAGGAAGCTCAAGTCGATAAGAAACTTCATTTATTTTCTCAATCACTTTGAAGGGTCCAAAGTATCTACTGGAGAGCTTTGGAAAAGATGAATTTTGACCAGAACCTTGTTTGAGCTTGCTTTTATCAAACTTTAGCAAGACATATTGACCTTTTTCAAAAGCCAAAGGTCTTCTTCGTTTATCTGCTTGCTTCTTTTGTCGCTCTTGGGAAACTTTGATAGTGGCTCGAACTTGATCCATTGTGGCTTTTAAATCTGAAGCAAACTCATCAGCAGCAAAAATCTTATCTTTAGTGCGAATAATTGGAGGAGGAATCACTTTACCCTGTACTATTTCATTTGGAGCTTTCCCTGTGGATGAGTGCACTGTATTGTTATAAGCAAACTCCAATAATGGAAGATATTTCTCCCATTGTGACTTATGTTCACTAACATAAGCTTTCAACATATCCAAAAGAGTGAGATTCATCACCTCTGTTTGGCCGTCAGTTTGAGGATGAAAAGCTGAGGAGAACTTTAAAGTGGTTCCCAAATTCTCAAATAAAGCACGCCAAAAGTTACTTGTGAATTTGGAGTCTCTATCTGAAATGATCTCAGAAGGCATACCATGTAATCTGAAGATATGTTGAATGAAAAGTCTTGCAGCTTGTGCGGATTTCAATGTTTTATGACATGGAATAAAATGTGATTGTTTGCTGAATCTATCAATTATGACCCAAATCATATCATGACCTTGAGGTGTTCTTGGAATACCTGAGATGAAATCCATTGTGATAGATTCCCATGGATCTTTGGGCACTGGAAGAGGTTGCAACAATCCTGGAATCTTCTGCCTATCATATTTGGATTTTTGGCATACCAGACAAGCCTCAATGAAGTTATGTGTATCTTTTCGTAATGTTGGCCAATAAAAGTAGCGCTCAATTGCACTTAGAGTGGTTGCCCTCCCTCTATGCCCTGCATAAGGGGGTTCATGACTTTCTTTAAGCACCTTTTGTCGAACAGGAAGAGTGACACAAAGGCGATTGTTTATGAGAAGGTAACCGTCTTTGATGGAATAATCTGGATGAGAACCTCCTTGCTGTAAATTTGACCAAATTGCTGCAAAATCAGTATCTTCATCATAAGTATTCTTCATCGTTTGAAAATCTTCATGATGAGCCACTGTAATAGTTGCAATGCGAGGCACTCTAGAAAGTGCATCAGCAACTACATTTTGTTTCCCTGGAGTGTACATAATTTGAAAATGAAACATAGACAAGAAATTTTCCCATCTTGCATGTTTCTCCTGCAAATGCTTTTGAGTCTTGAAATACTTCAAGCTTTGATGATCGGTTTTAATAAGGAATTCATTGCCTAAAAGATAATGTTTCCATATCTTTAAAGCATGAACCACTGCTAAGAGCTCCTTTTCATAAATGTCATACCTTTTCTCCACATCATTTAGACGGCGGCTTTCAAAGGCTACAGCATGGCCTTCTTGATTTAGCACTGCACCAATACAATCACCGCAAGCATCTGCTTCCACCACAAATGGTTTTACCAGATCTAGAATGATAAGAACAGGTCCAGAAGTAAGAGCTGTTTTCAGCCTTGTGAAGGCTGCCTTCTCTTTTTCCTTCCATTGGAAAGAGATCTTCTTCTTTGTAAGGTCATGAAGTGGAGAAGCCATATGTGCAAAATGCTTGATGAAGCGGCGGTAATAAGAACATAAGCCAAGAAACGATCGCACCTCATGTACATCACGAAGATGAGGCCATTCTTGGATTATCCTGATCTTTTCAGGATCCATCTGAATCCCTTCAGAAGAGATGACATGTCCAAGGTAATTTATTTTATGCATGAAAAATTCACTCTTTTTACCATTTACCAAGAGTTGATTTTGTTGTAGTAATTGTAGAACAATTTCCAAGTGTTGATGATGCTCCTCTTCATTCTTGCTAAAGACAATAATATCATCAAAGAAAGTACCGACATATTGTCGATGCTCTCTAAAGATGCGCTCCATCATTCGATTAAAGGTGGCTGGTGCATTGGTTAATCCGAAAGGAACCACCAAGAATTCATAAAGACCGTATGAAGTGCGGAAAGCAGTTTTGTGTACATCTTGTGGTATTACCCTAATTTGATGGTAACCACTCTTTAGATCAATGCGGCTGAAAACCTTTGAGCCTCCTAGACGATCCAAAATGTCGTCAATTCTAGGAATAGGAAACCGATTCTTCACAGTGATTTTGTTGAGGGCTCGATAATCAATGCACATCCTGAATGTGCCATCTTTCTTTTGAACAAGAAGAACCGGTGAACAAAATGGTGAGCTACTTGGCCTAATTAGCCCACGGTTGAGTAGGTCTTCGACTTGCTTTCTGATTTCTTCTTGTTGAGGACGGCTCACACGGTATGGTGCTATATTAGGAGGAGAACTGCCCGGAATAATATCAATATGATGGTCTTCTGGCCTTTCTGGGGGAAGCTGATAAGGAAGATCTTCCGAAAAACAATCTTTATACTTTTCCAAGAGCTGAAGTTGCTCTTGGTTTTCAGCATTCATATTATCTTTTACATCAGTGACATAAAGCAGACAACATTGAACACAATCCTTAATTGCTCTAGAGACTTGCATATGGCTTACCATAGGTATGGTGTCTCCAGAAACTCCAGCTTGGATCTCGTACTTCTTGCCTTTGTTGGTGAGTTCTACCTTCTTTTTCTGAGAGAAGATGGTTGAATCTATTCTATGATTCCAGGGCATGCCAAGAATCACATCGCAACCATCAAGGTCTCCGATACAGAAGGTATCTTCGTCACGGTAGCCTTGAATTTGAAACTTGAGCTTGCCAATGTAGGGTATCACAGTCTTCATTGTGTCACCTTCATCAACATTTAAAGCTTGGCGAACTTCTACCGGAGTGTCCATCTCTTCATTCTTTAATCCAAGCTTTTTAGCTAATTGCAAGGAAATAATATTTTCATTCGCCCCAAGATCTATCAAGAATAGTGCTTGCTTACCTTGCAACTGTCCCCAAGCTTTTAATAATTTGCGCGTCTCTGGAGTGTGAGTTGTGTTTGCAACTACATCACTGATAGCATTGATTTTCACTGGCGACTTAGGCTTGTTGTC
The DNA here is from genome assembly GCF_053477565.2 of Lygodium microphyllum. Taxonomy (NCBI): domain Eukaryota; kingdom Viridiplantae; phylum Streptophyta; class Polypodiopsida; order Schizaeales; family Lygodiaceae; genus Lygodium; species Lygodium microphyllum. Next base: position 1,074,720 of record NC_141144.1, read on the forward strand.
AGAAACCTTGCTTTGTCCCTTGTTTGGACATTGCTTCGCTATGTGGCCTGTTTGTCCACATTTAAAGCACTTCCCTTCTTTCATGAAGCGTTGCTTTTCTTCTTCGGAAAATTGCTTTGCTTGTGGGTATAGATTGGAGCAAAATTGAGGAGCATTAGGAGGTGCATAGGGCTTCATCTTCTTTTGATTTGATGGCTGCTTTTGCCACTGTTTTTGTCCTTCATTTGGGGCTGAATACTCCTCATCATCAACTACTCTCTTCTTATCATTCTTTTGGAATGATTTGTTGCCATTGTGCTCAATTTCCCATGTCTCAGCATGGTCAATGAGTTCCCTGAGACTAGAACAATGATAATGATTAAGAGCAGTACGAAGTTTAAAATGCAAACCTCCTTGAAACTTCCTAAGCTTTTCCGAACTGCTGATCTTCTTGAAATGTTGGACCTTCAAAAGTAGCTCCCAAAATCTCTTGGTATAGTCACCAAGTGACTCATTTTTCCTTTGCCAAAGCCGATCCCATTCCATTTTTACATCTCTTTTGAAATGAACAGGAAGAAATTGGCTTTGTATCAGGCGAACAAAGGACCGCCATGATTTTGGGGCAGCATGATCATATTCCAACCCCGTCCACCAAGTATGGGCTAAGTCGGTTAAATGTAAAGCTGCAAACTTAATCTTTTCTTTTTCTTTATACTTGTCACGACCATACAAAATTTGAAATTGACGAATAAACTTTAGAAGAAGATCAGGATTTCGGGAACCATCATACATACTGAACTTGATCTTCTTTTCAAGTTGAGATAGTGACTTAGTCTTCTTCTTCTTCTTATGCCTTCGTCCATGCTCGGATCTTGAGGTTGAAGATGATGAAGTGCTTGATGGGGATGAAGATGGAGACGAGGGTGAAGAATGTCGACGCCTTTGACGATGATGAGGTCTTCCACGAGAAGGGTGTGACTCTTCATTACTAGAAGAGGATCCATCAGAATAGGCGCCGGATGACTTTGAAGAAGAGGATGAGCTTCGACGCGATCTCTTTCTTTGTCTTGAAGTAGAATGGGACTGCCTCTTAGAAGTAGTTGGACTTCTTGATCGGCTCCTTTCATTGGTATGGCTTTGTCTTCTTGAAGTAGATGGGCTTCTTTCCTTGAATTCTTTGGGATTCTCAACTTTTTCTAGTTTGAGAAGTTGCTCACGAATTTGCTGATTCTCCTCTCTAAGACTCTGAATGGCTTGAAGGATAGCACTCGATTGATCCATTGAGACTAAAGAAAAAAAATATATGCTCAAGCACTCAATGCAAGGGCTGAAAACAAACAAACTTATAGTTGTAAGCACTACCAGTGTTGGGGGTGAGGACCGAGCCAAAGCTCTGATACCACTGTAAACGCCCCGAACAACGTAGTATGCTTAACAATTATGATATTCGCTTGTTTTCGAGATTTAATATAAAGGAGAATGAACACTTAAAGCTGAAAATGAAAATTACTCACAAAATTACAGCCATGAAAATGTAAAAGTAATGGAGACAAGATTGAGGGTTGAAGATGGGCAACCCCCCCCCGAAGGAATGTATTTCTGCTCAACCCAAGTCCCTTAGGGAAGAGCTCAGTTACAATCAACCTGAGAGTGAGAAAAAGGTAATTCTCACTCTCACAAGATCATGCAAAGATGTACAAACACACATGCATTATCTATTATGCAATGATAAGAACTGATTTCTTTACAATATGAGAGAAGAAAAAGGGGAATTCAGCCTTTCTCCATCGTTGATCAGCAGTACATGGATAGGGCTTGCTTCTTGTAGCTAAAATGGAAGAAAGAGCTCGAGAAGGAGGTGCTGTAATGAATTTACAGGCTTGCTGTCTTGTAAAAAAAACAATGATAGAAGAGGGAATATGGAGGAATTTGATAATGGAGAAGTGGGGGATGATGATGGGGATGGATGGGGCCAGTTTCTGGCTATCTGTGGGTGCTTTACATGAGTTTACAGCAAAGAAAAATGATGTTGAATGAAGAAAAACGAGCTCTTATTTATAGGAGAGGGGAGAGCTAGTACAAAAGGGGAAAGTGGAGTAGCACAAGACAAGTGTCCAGCCACATGTCATGAGATGTGACAAGTGGTGGGACACTTGGAAACTTGTGTGACAAGTGTCTTAACACTTGTCTCTTCTCTATGGCCTTCCTTTTTGGGTTGAATACTGTCAAGAATAGAAACAACCAAATTTAGTAAGCACAGTCAGAGTACAGAACTTACTATTTTTAGAATGACATCCCTATTTTTTAGGACTAGCATTTTTAGGCTAATTTGAGGCTCCTAAATTTTAGGGACCTCCTAAAATTTAGGGATCTCCTAAAATTTAGGGACCCCCCCAATATGGGTGTCATATGAAAGCTTTTTTCGTGTACATCGCAAAAATGGTATCCGAATCTTCATGTTACTTTCCTATGCAAAGAAATGTGCATTTCAAGCTTTCAGCCCACACATGCACATTATACAAGCATTTCATGATCATGCCATCTTGTTGATTGTAACTGTCTGTTATGGTGGATCTAGCCCACACTTCAAGGCATCAATCCTTTCTGTGTGTGAGTCTAACCCTGATATGCGTGAGTTCTAGTCACAGGCGCCCAATCGGGTCATATAGGTGGAAGTGTGAACTATCTTTTCTCTAACCCACCGCGTGGGTCCACCATAACCTGTGACCACTCATCAGTGGCCAGCTCCAATGCACTTTTTCTTTATATCTAATTAGTGCAAAGGAAATAAATTTAATAAATCATTATATAGACAAATTAATGAAAAAGGATACAAATTCTGTTTCTATAGAGTTGTGACACGTTGATCCTTGCCAGGGCCAGGAACTCAAATCATCTAATCTCTCCAAAGCACTCAAACTATAATGGGACTGGGTAGCACAGAAGTGCGCAGGAATAAGCACCTTTTAACGACAGAGAAGACAATGGTATCTCTTTACTTTGGCTGCATAGGAATAATGACTGCTCTCAATACCAAGTTCATCAAGTCGGTCCAACTCTGTGGCCCCCAGGATCTATCATGGATCAACAAGGGTTGGGAAACCAATCTTAATGAGGAGGTTCTATTGGACTCTTCGGTGGGAATTGGTCTCTGGCTCTCCCACTAAAGAATAGGATCTTCTTGTGGAGGGTCATGGCGGGGGTGCTACTGTGGGCAAGAAGAATCTGTCAAACACATTTTCTGGATTGGATGCTCTGCACATCAAGCATGGGTCCAAGTCTGCTTGAACTTCACAGTACAAGGGGACGATTCATAGCGCATGGTGACTTGGGTTTTTGGCATCAATAGCATCAAGAGCAAACACAGGCTTCTAACATTTCATGCGATCAGCCTCATGACCTTAAAAGCATTGTGGGAGGCTACAAATGTAAGAACTTTCACAGGCGGCATTCCTGAGCAATGTCATTGACTGTAACTATTGCTTTTATACTTGCAATTATGGTTCTTCTTGGGCAGATAGAGCATTTGGCTCTACTAGCTCTCATGGTCTTTGGAAATATCATGTAATCTTGGTAATTTGAGCAAAGCTGATAAGCCAAGGAGTCTGGCTCATATCAAGCGGTCTTAGTAGCATGTAAAATGAGCTCGATATTTGTTAATTCAATGATCTTTTTGAGTCTATAGTAGCCTTGGTCACAACGGTCATAAAGTGATCAAGTGTGGGATAGTTTAGACTTTAGAGTGAGGGCAGTTGAGTTCTATAAATGGGACTCAAGGCCCTATATAGTGCACATAATTGTGTGATCACCACTCTTAAACTCTCTTCTATAAATGTTAATGCTATTAACATTAATATTTATTTTAATCTAAATTCATGCTACTTCATATTAAGGCTATAGTGTTGATAGTTGCGGTGTCCCGAGACAGAAGGTGCAGAGAAGAGAGAAGTTAGAACTGATGTATTGGGAGAGAGAGACACGTGGCATACCGAAGAGAGAGAGAGAGAGAGAGAAGAGAGAACCAGAGAGAGAGAGAGAGAGAGAGAGAGAGAGAGAGAGAGAGCCCGTCGTTGGCCTGCGTCCCCGTCGTCCGTGCCCCCGTCGCCTGAGCCCCTCGGCCCCCGTCGCCTGGGCCCCCGTCGTCTTGGCCTGCGTCCCCGTCGTCCGTGCCCCCGTCGCCTGAGCCCCTCAGCCCCCGTCGCCTGGGCCCCCGTCGTCTGTCAGAGCCCCCGTCGTCTGCGCCACCGTCGCCTGAGCCCCCGTCGTCTGCCCGCGTTACGTCAGTCGCTGTCGGCCGCTGCTCGTCTGCGTCCTCAGGTACGCGTCTTCGCCTGGATACCTCTGCGCGTGCCCGTGAGCGAGACAGAGCTCGACAGGGAGGAGTCGAGCGAGTGACCGAGTTCTGCCCCTTCGTCTGTTGTCCTGTCCGCCCCCTGCCCTATGTCTGCTGCCCGCGGGTGCCCGCCCTCTGCATCTTGCGGTGCCGTGACAGAGAAAGGGAACCCTAATCTGGCAGCACGTGACTGCAACCCTGCTCAGCTCCGAGATCTGATCTGCTCTTGTACAGAGAGAGAGAGCGAGAGAGGGAGAGAGAGAGAGAAGAGAGAGAGAGAGAGAGAGAGAGAGAGAGAGAGAGAGAGAGAGAGAGCCCTCCGGGACTTGCACAGAGCGAGACAGAGAGAGTGAGGGAGCGAGCGAAAGCGAGAAGACAGCAGTATGGCTGGCCTGGATATGGATTTTCTCGACCGGATGGTGGCAGCCCTTGGCCCTGATTCCGATACAGAGGAGCCGGAGGATATGGTGCCATGCACGGAGGAGCCGCCTCCGGGTTCTGAAGTGCCGCCTGCAGGCAAACGCTCCAAGCTTACTTCAGACGAGCCAATGGGTCCTCAGGACCGTTCCTATGTGCAGGTTGCCTCTGAACCTGTGGATTCGCAGGAAATTGACTGGGAACATTTGCTGGACTTTGCCAATACTCTGCTTGCCGATTATGTCCAGCATAACAATGATACTTTCTCTGCTGCAGCTGCGGATGATGTGCTGGAAGCCACGGTGGACCCAAAATCAGTCTTGCGGTCCTTCTCGGTGTTTTATGATCGTGCAGTTATACTTTTTTTCACCGGCAGGATCCCAGTGCTCTCGCATATTCGCCAATGGATGCACCATTTACTGCAAGGGGAGTGTGTTGAGGAGATCTTCCTTGGACCTCGCGGCTTTTATGAGGTGCTGTTGAAATCGGAATCGCATCGAGCTGAGCTCCTGTCCAAGTTGCCACTATTCTTTGATCGCCGCTTAGTCCATGTGGTACCATGGCGCCCTATGGCTGACTTCCAGCGTCTGCTTCAACGAGAATGCCCGGTGTGGGTGGAAGTGGAAAACTGTCCAGCGGTATACTGGCCATTGTTGAAGGACGCGATGGCGGTTGTGGGCACATTGCTGGTTCCCCCGAGCCTCAGGGCTATGAACCGAAACCGTTTATGCATGCTATGGGATACGGCCAGGAAAAGGCCTGCGTGGCTTCGCTTCAATTGTTCAGGCATGCATCCTTTGCATTTTCGCCTGAAATGGGGCAATTTTGCCGGACACTGCTTTTCATGTGGTAAATTAGGGCATTTTGTGGCCGAATGCCCGGAACGGCAACCGTCTTCTGAGGAGGCGCAGGTTGTGCAGCCCAAGGATGACATGGTGCTCGATGCCCCGGCACAGGAGACCCTTCAGCCACCTACTGTCATGGATAAAGGCAAACAACAGGTCCGGGGTTTGGATTCTCCTAACACTGACTGGATTGAGGCACGACAAAAAAAAGGTAAAAAGTTGGACGCAGGCCTGGCAGATGCTGGGCCTAATGCTTCTCTGGATTCCGTGCGCACGTACACGCGCAGGAAAGGCATGGTTACCTCACAGCAGGATGCGCGTACTATGGCCCCGTCCGCCCCCCGTCATCCGTCTTCAAGGAAAGTCTATTCAGAGGGCCCCAGGGCCCACCTGCTAAGCTAGCATTTGATGCAAAAGGTAATGTGATTACACCTTGGGATAGGCGTTATCCCCGCCCTACTCCCAAGGCAGTGGATTTCCCTTCTACCTCTAAAGCAGGTCGCCCGAATTCGTTTGCAGTATTGGCTGATTTTCTGGATGAGGGTGTCCTGGATGCCCTCGCGGAAAAGGTGCAATCGAGGCAACAGGCGCCTCGTTCCTGACTTCCGTTCTTGAAAATATATGAAGATTGCCGCGTGGAATGTGCGAGGCATTTGCTCTCGCCATAAGCAACATACCATGTGGTCTGTCTTGCATGAGAACCAGTGGGATGTATTGTGTGCAGTGGAGCACAAAAGTCACGGTGAGGCAGGAAAAGTTGTGGATTGCCATGGATTCCGTCTGTTTTATACAGGGACACTTGCTAAGCACTACTCGGGCGTGCTGATGATTGTCCATGAGAAATACCAGCCTGTTCTTGTTAAAAACGATGTGCACGGCCGATTTCTGGTGATCGAAGTCTTATTTAAAGGAGAGATTTTATGGTTGCTGGGGCTCTATGCTCCGAATGATCCCGCATCCCGACGGGATCTATGGTCGAATTTGCAGGGCTCCATGGCACTTGGCCGCAGGGGGTTTTTGATGGGAGATTTCAATATGTGTATTGACTCTTCTCAGTCCACCTCAGGGCATTCGGTCATGGATACGCCAGAAAGCCGGGTGTGGAACTCCTTTGCTTTGCACGTACTTAAGCAAGATCTTTGGTCGTGGCTTCACCCTTCTGTTTCAGGTTTTACTTTTCATTCTGCACAATATGCAACCACCTGGTCGCGACTGGACATAATGTATATCATGCAGGGGGATGATTTTCTTCCCGAGATGCTGGAGATGAAGGTCTTGCAGCAATATGCGTTGTCGGATCATTTCCCCCTCCAGCTTGAGATGCGGGCACAATCCATTGCACCTTTTATGCAGTTGCTGAATAAGCTCCCTTTACGCTTCAATTCCTCTTATTTGAAGCATCCAATTTTTCAGGGTTATATGCAGCAATTGATTGAGAGGTTCTTATTGGACTTCGCCTCTGAGGGCTTGGCTTCGTTCGCACGCCTGCTCTCTAATGTGCAGCGGGTTGCTCGGCAGTATGGGATTCATAATGCCTCTCTTTGTCGCCGTCGTCGACATGCAGCAGAGGACTTATTGGCCTTGGTCCGTTCCTTGCTCCTGGACTCCCCAGATGATGATTTTCTACTGTCCCTGGAGAGGCGTTTGGCCCATCTTATTCAAGTATTTAGCTTGAAATCTTATCAGCAAGCCAAGCTGCAAAACTTGACTGACACATTGCAAGATAGTGCCTGCCAGTCTCATAAGTTCTTTCGCGCCTTGCATGCTTCTCCGGCCCGCGAAAATATGACTCGACTCCAGGATTCGGAAGGTCGCATGGTCACTGATCCGCAGACATATGCAAGCCACTTTGGAGGCGGATATTTGCGAAGAGGAGGTTATGGATGTCTTGTTGCACCTGCCTAAGGATAAAAGTCCTGGTTGGGATGGTCTCACTAATGAATTTTTTGAGCACTCGGCCACGCAGTTGGTAAAGCCATTGGTGGTCATGTTTCAGCAGGTTTGGGAAACAGGGTTGGTAGAAGGCTCTCTAGGACCCTTTGTGGCATGAGGCCATGGAGAAGGAATAGGATAGTATTGATCAAAATGGGACTTGAGTCTTGTTACAGCAGGAAGAGATTGAAGCTCAGCTGAGAGGGGTAGACACTGTGGAGTGTGAGAGCATGACACCCAATGCAATAATCTGAAGTGTAAGGTGCAAGTACAAAGTACAAACCTTAACCTCAGGGTTATAAGAGGGTGTTCACAACCGAAGTGTGTGAAATATGATAAGTGCCTAAAATTGTGTAATATAGGCACATAAAATAAAAGAAATAAATATGGGGGAAAAAACCCCTTCTACGGAGAGTAAAAAGTGCCCCAGTGTCCATTGAAGATCACCGACACTCCTCTGTGAGTGTAGGCGTGAGTTGAACCCAACAAACCCCCCTAGAGTGAAGAGTAATCAAGATACAAGGGTCATCCACCAAAGGAGATAAAATTTAAAGCATTGCAAAATGTTTTAAATTTCTTACAAGGAAGAGCTTTGGTGAAGATGTCTGCCACATTACTGGTGGTAGGACAGTAGATAAGGCTGATATCACCTGTATGTAGTCTCTCTTTGACAAAAGTGATAATGGATCTAAATGTGTTTCGTGTGTGCATGAAACATTGGGTTTTGTGCCACTGCAATGGCACTTTGACTGTTAGTGAACAAAGGAGTAGGCTCCGTTACAGATACATCCAAGTCAGCTAACAAGTGTCTAAGCCATATGCATTTAACTGCGGTAGTGAAAGCTGCCTTGTATTCAGCTTCACATGACGATGTGGCAACGGTGGATTGTTTCTTGCTAAGCCAAGAGAATCATAATCACCAACCCGATTAGAATCACTGCAAGCATGTAAGTGCAGTGGTTCCCCCTTGGCATAAATCAATCCAAGAGTCCTAGTACCCTGCAAGTAATGGAAAACACGCTTGATAGCTTGCCAATGTGACATGCATGGTTGATGTATATATCTGCTCAGGGCTGAAACTACAAATTGTATGTTTGGTCTAGTATTGCATAGGTAGATAAGACATCCAACTGCTGGAGCATATGTATGGATATCAAAGAAGTCACTGTCACCATGCAATGACAACTTCAATCTAGGCTCCATTGGTGTACAAATTGGCTTGCAATCTTGTAAGCCAAACCTCTCAAGAAGTTTACCAATGTATCTCGACTATGGCAATCCAATGCCTCTAGCATCATGAATGAACTAAATGCCCAAGTACTAGTGCAAAGGCCCCAAATTTAACATCTCAAAAGTTTACTGCAAATTTTGTTTGACTGTTGAAATCTGATGAGCATGTGTCCCTGTAAGCAAAAGATCATCAACATATAGACATATGACCAGCAAGGATTCCCCTTCTTTACATATGTAAAGGGTAGACTCTGATGAGCTGTTTATGAACCCTTGGCTGAGTAAAAAGGCATCAATCTTTGCATATCAAGCTTGAGAAGCTTGTTTCAAACCATATAAAGCCTTTTTCAGCTTATAGACCAAGTGTTCAGATCCCTCAACCGTAAAACCAATGGGCTGCTGTACATACACTTCTTCTTGAAGTTCCCCATGTAAAAATGTAGTCTTTATATCAAATTGATGCATAGTCCATCCATAATGGGCAGTCAAAGCAACTATAGACCTAATGGTAGTCATGCGGGAGGTAGGAGCAAATGTCTCCTCATTCTCAATGCCTTTCTTCTGTGCGTAGCCCTTGGCCACAAGCTTGGCCTTATATTTGTCAATGGATCTATTTGCATTTCTTTTCAGCTTATAGACCCATTTTTTACCAATGGCTTTTTTCCCAATAGGTAAAGATACTAAATCCCATGCTTGATTCTTTATGATGGAATCAAACTTAGCTTGCGTTGTTGCCATCCAATGTACACTATGTTGTGCATCATCAAAACATTCAGGCTCTTCATCATCAAATGCATCTGTTGCCATAACAAACTCCATGGTATGTGCACCATCATGCATACAAACTTGCCTTTTAGTATAACCTGTTGGGGCACCTATTCAAGACATGGCAAGCACACATAACTGCTTTCCTCCAAAAACTGTGTGGCAAGCTCTTTGCTTTCAGCATAATCTGCAACCCCATTTTGCTGTGGAGTATAAGCAGTAGTGTATTGATGAACAATGCCTTTCGGCTTCAAAAAAGAATTCAGCATAGAGGACATGCATTTCCCCCCTCGGTCCGAACAAAGAATCTTCATCCTGCAGCCAAATTGATTTTCAACAAGTGCTACAAAAGCCAAAAATGCATCATACACTTTTGACTTTTTCACCAAAGAGCAGTCCCAACAAAATCGAGTAAAGTCATCAATAAAAGTGACAAAATTGTAACAGCCACCCAATGACTTTGTCTACATAGGGCCTTATACATCTTAGTGCACAATCTGTAACTTGGTAGCGGCTCTAAAAAGAATATCCCGGAGAAATAAAAAACGATGCATTTTTCCCAAAATACATCCCTTGCATAAGTGCTCAAGAGATCTCTCCAAGAGAGGTAAACCATTAAGCATCTGTGTATGTTGCAAAAGCATCAAGCTACCATAGTTGACTTGCCCCAAGCGAGCATGCCATAACTCTAACTGTGACATAGTGGGAGTAAGAGTGGACACTAAATAGACTGATCGATCAATCGAAAAAACATCCAACTCATATAACCCATGACATAGAGTGCCAGTCAAAACCAAAGTCATGTGTTCCTTATCTCTCACCATGCACGTGTTATCATCAAAGGTGATCTGCAAACCACACCTTACCAAAGAAGAAATAGATAACAAGTTGTGACATTAATGTGACATTAAAAGTGATATTTAATGTCACATTAAGGTCATAAATATGGAATGTGACATTAAAAGTGACATTTAATGTCACATTAAGGTAAATCTGGGGGAACATGCACGAGAATGACCGTCCGGGCTCTTGGGCGCCCGAACGGGGTTAAGGGGAGCCTAGAGAGTAAGGGAGTCCAGGAATAGTAGGACTTCAGGAAGTTGACGGCTGGCAAAGGAATCCGGATAGAAGGCCAGCACTTATCTAGGCGTGGTTGGGAGGTGAAAGATACTCGTGCTTTCATCGCTTTTGTGGGTTCTGACTCTCCGTCATCTATCATTGGTATCAGAGCCTATGTCTCAGATCGTTAATCGTTCGCCTATTATCAGAAATCCGTCAGGTTGTCAGTCGCCAGTCAGGCCGTTAGTCTTTGTAACGTCGCGTGAGCACCAGGCGACGGGCCGTGAAGAAAAACGAGGGGGAGAAGCGCCACGTCACATCGCGTGAGTACCTGGCGCAGTGAAAACGCGACGGGACGGGCCGTCGGAACGGGCCGTGAAGGAAAACAAAAGAGAAGCGCAGCGCCATGTCACATTAATGTGACATCTTACGTTACGGGCAGAAACGTTACGGGCAGAAAAAGAAAAAGAAAAAACGTGGGTCGCAAGGACCAGGGTCGCGAGGACCAGATCAGGCGTGGAGCCGCCAGCATCAGACGTGGGTCATAAAAAAAAAAAACGTGATTCTGTCACGATTACTGCTGACGGGTTAATGCGACTACTCCTGAGACGGATATGACTGCGACTGCTGTGAGAGGGACAGAAGAATGTCATATACGACTGAAGTCAGGAAATTGAATTTCCAGCATGATTACTTCACTGTTCTAATCCGGGAAGATACAATCTGTTTCTTACTCTTCGGATTTCTTTCCAAACCAGCAACCACAGCCTGCCATTAAAAATCAGGGAAGTACTTTACTTGTATGCAAATTTCTTATTTTTGCTTTCCAATTCCAGTGTATTAATGGCAGAAAAAGGGAAAGAAAGGGTAATGGAAAGTTCTAGTTCAGGGGATCAACCTATGGTAGATCCCCATGAACCAGATATACAAGAAGAACAATGGGAAGAATTTTTTGCCACGCGAGAGCAATTCGATGATCTTACTGCTCGTGTGCAAACTCAGGGGGTTCAAATGGAATTTTTAACCCAAACACTTACTGAAATAAAATCTCAATTAACTTTATTGTTGGAAAGAGATAAAAATAAGATAGAAACCTCGGATGTCCCATCTTCATCGAAAGATTTAGATGTGACTATGCGAGATCCTAAGGAACCCCAAACCTACCATAAATTGAGGGATAATCCAGTTCTAAAGGATATGAAATCACCTCAATTTTACGGGGAGGAAAAAGATAGGAATAAAGACACAATCTTTAATTTCCTCCAAAAATGGGAAGATTTACATAAATTGAAAAATACCCCACCACATCTCCAAGCACTGGAGGCTAGTTTAACTTTGGGGCCTAAAGCATATAAGTGGTGGCGAACTTTAAAGGAGGTGAATAAAATACTTGAAACTTGGGCTCAATTTGAATCCGTCTTTTTAAAAGAATTTCTTCCTGAAAATGAAATGGAAAGAAATTTGGAAGATTGGGATTATGTAAGACAAAAGGGACGACCCCTACTGACATACCTGGAGGAATATCGTGAGATAATCCTCAAACTGGAAGGAATTGATGAATTCCAAAAAACAAGAGGATTCATTAGGAGACTGGATAAAGCCTGTAAAAAGGAAGTAAAACGGAGTTTACCTAAGATGCTGGAAGAGGCAATTAAATTTGCATTAATTTATGAAGATAGTACGTGTCCAGGTACACTCACTAGTCTCACTGATACGGAGCCCAAGTCTAAGGAATTGGAAACCTCAAAATTTGTGGGCAAATTTAAAAGGAAAATGCCATTTTTCAAGGGTAGAAAACAACCTTTTGAAAAGAAACCATATATGAGGCCAAAGTTAAGTCCTGATGACTTTGATAAGGCCAAAAAAGAAAAATTGTGTTTTAATTGCCTATCCCCTAACCATGCTGCTTGGAATTGCCCTCAAAAGAAAAAGGGGGAAGACAAAGGAAAGGACAAGGGCAAGGGAAAAGAAAAACAAATCCATGTAGTGCAGACCTTAGAATTAAAGGGCTATGAAAAGTATAAATCTTTAGAGGTCTTGCACATGGATGTACAACATAAGTGTTATATGTCAACTTCTATGTGGCAGCCTACTTTTGGGCCATATGATTTACTTAGAGTACATGGATTGATAGCTGGAAAACGGGTTAGAGTCATGATTGATGACTCTGCCACACATAATTTTATAAATTATGCACTTGTCAAAAAATTGAAACTTCCCCAACAAAACAGTGAGCATCAATATGTTGTTCGTATGATGCAAGGCCAAGACAATAAAATATGGGATACAATGGTATCCAATTTGGAAATCGAGATTCAAGGATATAAAGATAAGCTTGATTTCCAAATAATGAACATGGAAAGAGCTGATATTGCTCTAGGAAGGGAGTGGCTATGGGGATTGGAACCATCCTTAAAACGTAGCTATCACCATAATACACTGGAATTTGAAAGGGATGGTAAGATTTTTGTCATTCAAGGTGAACGTGAAGTATCTGATAATCCTTTGCTGTGTTCTACTGAAGTTCAGAAGCTGATAAAGAAGGAAATTTGTGAGGTATATATGTTATGGTCTCTTCCTGTACAGAATACTTTTACTTTCTGTAATATAAAGCAACAATTTTCTTATGTTTGTGAGTTGAATGTTAATAATGAATTGAACAGTTTGTTAGATGATTTTAAAGATGTGTTTCCTTCTGATTTACCAAGTGGCCTTCCACCAGATAGGGGTGATATAAATCACCCAATTGACATAAATAAGGATACACACCCAATTTCAAAACCACTGTATAGGTTAAGTGAAACACAGCATCAAGAAGTTGAAAGACAAATTAAGGATTACCTGGATAAAGGGTTTATTCAACCCAGTAATTCACCTTGGGCTTCACCAATTTTATTGGTAAAGAAAAAAGATGGTTCTATGCGACTTTGTGTTGACTATAGAGCACTTAATAAAATAACGGTGAAGAATAAATTTCCTATGCCCAGAATGGAAGATCTTTTTGATCAATTGCAAGGGGCAAAATTCTTCACAAAGATAGATTTAAGATCAGGCTATCACCAAATAAGAATTAAGGCACAAGATGTTTCCAAGACGGCATTTCGTACTAGATATGGGCATTATGATTTTTTGGTGATGCCTTTTGGCCTCACTAATGCACCAGCTACCTTTATGAAGCTGATGAATAGTGTTTTAGGCCCTATCTAGGACATTTTGTAGTAGTCTTTTTGGATGATATCTTGATCTTTAGTAAATCAAGAGAAGAACATTTGGAACACTTACAATTAGTATTCCAACTGTTAAGAACACATTCCCTTTATGCGAAGAAAACTAAATGTGAATTCTTTGCACAAGAGGTCAAATATCTAGGGCATATTATCTCGAAAGAGGGAATCAACATGGATCCAGAAAAAGTAAGGGCAATTATTGAATGGCCACCTCCAAGGAACCTGGAAGAGCTGCAGATCTTCCTAGGTTTATCTGGATTTTATCGTAGATTCATTCGAGATTATGCCAAAATAGCTGTTCCAATGACAAACCAACTTAAAGGGAAAGGGAAAGGTTTTAATTGGGGAACAGATCAAAATGAAAGTTTTCAAAAACTTAAGGTAGCTATTGCTACAGCTCCAGTACTATTAATAGTGGATCCCAATAAACCATTTGTGGTTGAAGCTGATGCCAGTGATAAGGCAATAGGCGCGGTCTTATTACAAGAAGGTCGACCAGTTGCTTTTGAAAGCAAGAAATTAGATCGTGCAAAACAGAATTATTCTGTGTATGAGAGGGAGCTGTATGCAATAGTACATGCAATGAAGAAATGGAGGCACTATTTGTATGGTGCCAAACTTTTGATTTTATCGGATCATGAAAGCATTAAGTGGCTTAATGATCAACCAGATTTACACGGGCGTAAAGCCAGATGGGCCGAACTCCTCCAAGAGTTCGACTATGAGATAAGATATAGAAAAGGAAAGTATAATATAGTAGCTGATGCACTCAGCAGAATGCCCATCATTAATGAATTGAGTTGTACTCAGTTCACTTCCAACTTGCTTGAATCTTTAAAAGGGAAATGCCAGGCTGATCCGGCATATTCCAACATATGGGAAGCAATAAAAAATGGGGATCCACCTGAAAGTGCTTCTACTGAGGAAGGAATATCTGAGGATGTTCAACAAGGAAATGGAGCATCAGGGGTTGCTCAAACTGGATTCAAGTGGAAGAATTTTACCATTGATAATGGTTATTTACTCTACAAGGGTAGGGTATGTGTCCCGAAAGATATAGAAATAAGGCGCCAGATACTCTTTGAGTGTCATGATACCCCTAGTGCGGGACATCTAGGAGTTAATAAGACTTATAGTCTTATTAAAAGGCAGTTCTATTGGCCTGGAATGAATAAGGACGTCCTTGACTATGTGGTCAAATGTAATAAATGCCAGGTTAATAAAGCTGAAAAATTAAAAATGGGAGGACTTCTCCATCCATTAGAAATTCCTTCGGGAAAATGGGAGAGTATCTCCATGGACTTTATTGTTGCTCTACCTAGAACACAGAGGGGGCACGACACTGTGTGGGTGATTGTGGATAGGTTAACCAAAATGGCTAGGTTTATTCCAACTTCAATTGATGTTAAAACACCAGAATTGGCTAGATTGTTCGTAGAGAACATATACCGATTGTATGGCCTTCCGGCAAATATAGTTTCTGATCGGGATAGAAAATTTGATAGCCATTTTTGGCGTGCGGTATTTCGGAAATTGGATACTAAACTTAGCATGAGTACGGCGGATCATCCGCAAACAGATGGGCAAACTGAAAGGGTTAACCAAATTCTTGAAGATATGCTTAGAGCATATGTAAGTAAAAGGCAAACTAATTGGGAAGAGTATTTACCGATAGCAGAGTTTGCATATAACAGTGCCAAGCACTCTTCCACTGGATATAGTCCATTTATGTTAATGTATGGGTTTCAGCCCAGAGCTCCTTTTGCAGTAGGACTGCATAAGGAAAAGGTTCAGGCAGCTAAAGACTTTTTGGAGGATATGAATAGTATGTTAAAATTTGCTCAAGAAAATATTAAAAAAGCTCAAAATCGAGCTAGAGCATATGCAGATCCTCACCAAAGAGACATCTCCTTTGAAGAAGGAGAATTGGTCTATCTTAAGGTGCCTGAACAAACCAAAACTATGAAAAAGGGACATTGTCCAAAGCTTTCACCAAGGTATTGTGGTCCTTTCATAATACTTAAAAGGGTGGGAGAATTGGCTTACAAGCTCCAACTACCTGCTGGTAGTAAAATACATCCAGTTTTTCATGTAAGTAAACTAAGGAAGAAGCTGGGTGATTTGGATAATCTAATCTTAAATGATGATATTGAGGAGTTATTCTATGACCAATCTAATCCACATGAACCAGAAAAAATATTAAATGTTCGTAATAGGCGAACGAGGAATACTATTTATCAAGAATGTTTGGTTAAGTGGAAAGATTGTTCAGAAGAAAACTCAACATGGGAGCGAGTAAGTACTTTAAAGAAAAGGTTTCCCGATTTACAGTTAGACCTTCCAAATATCGTTTTCGAGGACGAAACCGATTCTTAAGGGGAAGGAAATGTGACATTAATGTGACATTAAAAGTGATATTTAATGTCACATTAAGGTCATAAATATGGAATGTGACATTAAAAGTGACATTTAATGTCACATTAAGGTAAATCTGGGGGAACATGCACGAGAATGACCGTCCGGGCTCTTGGGCGCCCGAACGGGGTTAAGGGGAGCCTAGAGAGTAAGGGAGTCCAGGAATAGTAGGACTTCAGGAAGTTGACGGCTGGCAAAGGAATCCGGGTAGAAGGCCAGCACTTATCTAGGCGTGGTTGGGAGGTGAAGGATACTCGTGCTTTCATCGCTTTTGTGGGTTCTGACTCTCCGTCATCTATCACAAGTTTTTCTTTTTACTTGGCACAAACAAGGCATCTTACAAGCGGAGAATAGAGCCATCAATGGCTGTCAACACAATCTCCCCAATATCTCTAACAGGGTATGATACATTGTTGCCACTCTATACAGACTTGCCAATGGGGGCTGCAATAACAGAAGCAAACAAATCTCTGTGAGATGTGATGTGCCGGGAAGCACCACTGTCAAAAAACCACGTGCGTGCATCCTTAGTAGAGCTAAATGCTCTATTATCCCAAGAAGAGTTATAATTGCATGTGTAAAAACAATAGTCTCTGTACGCAACAAAGGACATTGATTCAGTAGCAGTAGAAGGTGCATTAGAAATAGACATCCCTGACTCCTTCTTGGCTATGCGCTTTCTACACTCAGTGATGTAGTGGCCTGGCTTCTTGCAACAGTGGCACTTGCCCTTCTTGGCTTGCGTGCCCCCTGTTTCCAGGGTTGTCAAGTAGGAAAAGTACGATACAGTACAGTATGATAAAATATGGTACTAATTAGTACCTTATGATTTCATAAGGTATAGTATGATATTAGTACGAAAAAAAAGTAAAAACTTGGTTATTTTGCATTATAGATAATAGAACACATGTTTAGAGCTAAAATACCAATGTCACTTGAGTTAATAGGATGAATATATGAGGGTAACAAGGTAAAAACTCATGCACAACATGTGCAATACACTACTAGAAGACAAATGGGAGTGTATATGTAATACGTCATACAACAAAGCAAAGTGTAGGGTGGGTGGACAAAGAGGCTCTTCATTCTGAGAGAGAGAGAGAGAGAGAGAGAGAGAGAGAGAGAGAGAGAGAGTCAGAAACTGAATTCGCAAAGGTCATTTTAAATGGGAAACAATTCACACCATTTCTTTACACCACATTAAAAATCTTATCAAGAATCTTCCTCCACTACACCTCCCAACAGCACTCCCTTTAATCCTTCATATAGATGCATCTGATTATGGCTGGGCAGCTATTCTCTGTGAAAAAGACAACACTACATTACCACCATCATTGCACATTTGTCAATATGTGTAAGGCATATTCAATAAAACCCAACAGAATTATCCTTCCTATCAAAGAGAAATCTTGGCCATGATAAGAGCAATCAAAGCCTTTCGCATCTTTGTTGAATTCGTCCCTTTCACAATAAGGACAGATTTTCAACATGTCCCCAGTTACTTAACCAAAAAGGCTCCAAATGAAATTGGAAACAAAAGGCTTCTCCGGTGGTCACTTTTCTTTGATGTGTTGGACGTCACTTTCCAACATATTCAAGGCATGCAAAATACTTTAGCAGACCTTTTATCATGCTGACCACCTTAAGCTTATCCTCTACCTTTTGTAAAGATATTCCATGTGTACTTAACTCTCTTTTTGCGTATGCTCCAGCTCATAGATTCCCATTTACTTTGTAATCATTTCTTCCACTATGTTGAGGCTATATAAACAAGCCTTGTATACCCAGAAAACATGAGTTTTAAGAGCCTTACAACTCTTCCAACCCTTACTCTCCTAGCCTTGTAATCATCTGAAGCTTGGTTTCAGTTCCCTCAGTTCTATTAGTTCTCTAATATATTTTGCTTCAAAAAATATATTTTGCTATTTTGAAGCATACTCTGTGTCATTGTTTTGTGATTGTCTACTCTGGTGTTGTGCACTCTGTGATTGGTATCAGAGCAGATTTAAACACTAGGCTCTTTGGTTGTGTGTTGCCATGTTTTGCCGTTTCGAGCATTCTCCTCAGTCGTACTGTAAATCCTCAATGGCTTCTCAAAAGTCTAGCATAGCGTTTTCGGCTCTGCATTCAAGACATTGTTTGAGAGGTACAAGTCATTAGGCAATTCCACAATCATAGTTGATGA
The DNA here is from genome assembly GCF_053477565.2 of Lygodium microphyllum. NCBI lineage: Eukaryota > Viridiplantae > Streptophyta > Polypodiopsida > Schizaeales > Lygodiaceae > Lygodium > Lygodium microphyllum. The sequence goes on from NC_141144.1 coordinate 1,093,107, forward strand.
GTCTCATTCCAGTTCAAAATGGATTTTACGGGATCGGTCTGTCACAAATCTATGGAGAACAATAGTTTTCAAGGCTTCAACCTGATATAGAGGATCAAAACATCAAACTAAAAAAGATTATCCTTATTTGCATCTTGGCTACATAGCACTAGGCATTATGTGTTTAGATGTGTATGGTTGCCATATTTGATACTTGTCATGTTGAACTTATGGATATGATTGTAGGAGCTGCAGTTTCTCCCCTCTCTAATGGACCTATTTTCTTTGAGCTTCGACCAAACTACGTTATAGCTATGGATGACCCCTATTTTCCTGAGTTACTCACATTACACATCCACACAATGGGTTTACAAATGAAAGCCTCCTCAAGTCACCTTGCTATTCAATATTGCATGGTGCGGTGGTTATTGGAGTTTAGGTTTTAGAAGACAGATGCGTTGTTTGATGGAGACTTCATTTTTATTTGCATTTATTTTCCCTATTTCCACAAATGGGCTGCTATAGCAAATTCGGTTGGCCCAACTCATTCTCATGGAGTTGCTACTGGCTTCAAAGCTTCAAATCTTGGCATCTTAATCTTTCATTTTGACTGACCTCTTGGTTCTTTATTAGACCTCAAATCTTCCAACTCAAAGCTTCTTGTGCTTTTCTTCCTGAGAATTGTTGATAGATTGGGCATTTTTTCCATAATATGGTTTTCTTGTGCTTTTGATGTGTCCTGAATGAATAGGTGTTAGCTGTGTTCTGTCCTCCATTTGTTTATGCCTCTTGACTAGACATGGTTGTAAAGAACATTCTTGAAGTCCCAAGAAATTATTTCTCAAGAAAAGGAGAAGCTAGCTCTCGTTCTAAGATGACGGACCTTCTGTGCATTATTTATCACTCTCAACTGCCGTCTTACATGTTTGAGTATTTTGAACATTTTGTACAACTTTTTCTTTTCCCTTTTGTTTGTGTGTGTGTGTGTGGTGGGTGATGCATCTTGGCAGCAGCAGTCTGAAGTAGGAGTTTCAAGAGCCCTTCTCAGTGGTGGCCCGAGTGGGCTGACTTCTTAATCTGTTTCATCTTCTCATAGTGCATACAGAGTTTTGCCTTTGTCCTATTTGCAATCACAACATGGTGACATCAATATTTCTTTGTGTGGCAACACATGCCACAAATTGAAGGATTTGGGTTTTCTCTGCCTTACCATGAGCACTCTAAGTTAGAGTGAGGATCAGGAGTTAGAAGAGACTTGGTAGGCCTCCTTTCCCTTTATGCCCCTAGCAGAGTCTCAGGTAGCAAGACTCCTACACTGAGATTAGATAGCAGCACACCATAGTGTTTGGAGATGGATTAACATGATTGAGCAAGCAGAAATAGGATAGAGAATAGACAGGATAATTCAAGGGGTGATGAGCAAGCTTGGATGTGGCAAAGGATCTTTTTGAGGTCATGGCCTAATGCACAAATATTGAGGGGGTTGGGAGGTTGAGACACAAGATGGGAGCACCATGGAGGTGTAGAGCATGCTGATGGCATAGGTTGGCTTTTCACTCACCCAGTTCGGAGGCCAATTGATGAGTTTCAGCAGATTCCTAGATGGACCATAGTGAAATAGTTAAGGAGTTTAGCAGATCCTAGCTATCTTGTTGGGATGAGAGCAGGAAAGGAAATCACACCCTTGAGCAAGTTGTTATTGTAGGAGTTCAGCAAAGCTGTCTCAAGCAGGCAGTCCTGGCTGCATATCAGGTTCTTCAGCCACGACTGCTCAAGCCTCCAAGGTTGTCCCCGTCTTGATGAGGGTGCTTGAGACACCTTCTCAGGTACCTAATGCCTCCTGATGAGGGTCACCCAGTTCAGGTCCAGCTAGATCACTGGGGACCAAAGGTGACCTACAGGTCCTATTAGTACCAAAGCATTGAACGAAGAAGTAGAGGTGTGCATTTGGTCCAGGATGCTTCTGATGATATTGACCATATGGAAATGCATTAAGCTTCCTAGCTTCATGCTGATTTTTTGTAGGATCATTTGTGTGGGACATGTCTTTCATGTCTCTATATTCTCAATTATCTTAACTTGTAAGTTGCTTTGTTTTCCCATCAATTAAGCCGCCAAACTTTCTTTTGATGGTAATGAAATTGTTTTTAAGATATGTTACTCTCATTACAACTTGTTTGAAACGTGCAGATTGTGAAGTTTAAATCGGTAACATATACTAGAAAGGTCTTTGTTGCAGATAGTCACTACGATACCGTGTTAACAAAAGTAAGTGACATCAAAATGTTAGATTTATCCTCCTGTTGTTGCACTCAAAGACATTCTATTGAAATTTTCTGCTCATTGTTGCAGGCTCTAGAGTGCATTCGGTATCCTCTAAAACGAAAAAGAGGACCAGAAAATGTGACAATTCTGAAGGATGTCTCAGGGTACCTAATGCCTGGTACCATGACACTTGTCTTGGGTAAGATTCCATCTTCTAGATTTCTTGATTGGTTACTGAAATGGATTTTTTCTTGTGCTAATAATGTTGATGGGATTGATCTTTGTTATATTCTTAGTGAGTGCTGATCTTAGAAATTTATGAGGTTTTGAATTATTCCTGGAGAAATGTAAGACTGAAAACCACTATTTCTGTATCCCAAGAGAAGATTTTACTATTGGTGATAAAATTGTTAAGGGTAGAAAACGAATTATAAACACAATGTACAATGTGTAACGTGTATGCCTGGTCACTTTAGCTGGTTCTTGGATGGGTTGCTACCTCATACCAGAAAAGTAAAAAATACTATCGCTAACCTGAGGGAGAAGGAAGCTTCCTGCCGTTGCGTGCGCTGCTGCTCTGCCCCCACCATCGTACCAGCTTCTCCCCGCCTATTGCCCTGTGGCGCACTGTTTCTCCGCCTACTGCCCCGCCTACTCCCCCCCTGTGGAGCGCTGCTCCCTAGCGCTTCCCCTTCCCCGCGCTGACCCCGCCTGCTGCTCCCCCTGCCTGCTCTCCCCCGCCTAATCCCCCCCCCACCCCCACCCCCACCCCCACCCCCACCCCCACCCCCACCCCCACCCCCACCCCGATCCCCCACCTCCTCCTCCCTCTCCCCCCGCCTCCTCCACCTTGATCCCCCTCCTCTTCCGCCTTGCGGCCCCGGCCCCGGCCCCGTTTGGCAGACCCGCCACCCGCGCCGTGCCCTTTGTGAGCTGGCCTTCAGTGGTGCCTAACACCTCCCCCACCATCAGAAAACAGCATTTTTCCCCTCCTCGCCATCTCCTCCCCAACCCCTTCTCCGGTAGCACAGCAACGTGATTGGTAGGTTCTCAGCAGGGATGCGCAATGGATCTGCTCAGACACCGGTGCATTCTACGAGTGCCCCCTAGTCAAACACCTTGCTCATCGTCCTCTTTGAGGAACAGCTCTTAGCTGTACGTGGCGCAGAGCTGGAACTGAAAGAAACAAGGATCTTTGGTCAGGTCATAGGACACTCCCCATCTAGGGCCCAGCTTCGGGATTGGCTTCACTCCACATTGCGTATGGGCACAACGCAGATCGCGGAAGCAATTCTCATGGGTCAAGGGATCTTCATGATTTGACTCACCTCTGCAGACACAGCCCGTGAGCTCGTGGATAGGTCACCCTATGCTTACATGAAGGGGGTCATTCACATGGTTCCTTGGTATAGTGGCTTCACAGTGGAGGCATTCGTGCTCCATAACAGGTTTCTTAGACATCCGGTCACCTTACTCTTCCATGGACTAGCAGTAGAGTAATCCGCGTCCTTCGCAGATGCAGTGACAGCCGCAGGAGTCCCAAAGGTACAGGCGGCAGTGAAAGATACAAAGAATATACCAAAGTGTTCAGAGATTGAGGCAAGCGGACACTTTTTCAAGCAGCAGGTTATTGTGACTAGGCAGCCAGGGCAGTGCCTATGTTGCCATGACTTTGGGCATCAGGCAATAGATTGCGAGCCAAGGCAGCTCCGCCGATAGGCTCGCAGGTGGACACTGACGGTTTTACACGGGTCCAGAGACAACAGAGAGTACGCGCACATGCACACATACACACACACAATGGGTGTGTGTGGAGTCTAGAGAAGAAATGGAAATATTGAGAGATGGCAGGGGGGGCCGTAGTCAGGCTCCTCAGACACAACCACGGCAGCAGGGAGCAGGAGGGCGAGTGTCGGCCCCCCGGCACAGTACCCTGCAGCCCCCCTTGCTCGTCCCACCTTGCAGGACCACAAGCCTCCACATCCACTGTCCATGGAGGCATCACAGTCTACCTCACTCGAGATCCCACAACCCCCACACCTCAATCCCCCTCCCCCCCCCCCCAAGCCATCAACTCATCTGTCCCTGTCGCCCATCTCACTTTCTCGAGACATGCGTAGTTGCTACCACAGTTCTTTTGCAGTGGTCCGTGGTCCTACTTGAGAGTTGCGGAGCGGGGAGAGTTCCCGCTACCTCTAGAGGTGGGGATGTTCGTGGTATGCAAGTCAAGGAGTGGCAAGGTTCATTTACTAGCACCACAGTGATGGACCAAACTATGCTTTCTTCCTTCAAACCTCTCACACAAGAGACTGGACGATGACATAGATAGAGGAGGAGGTGAAGAGTCAGGTGGCAGACTACATCTTCCAGTAGATGGGAGAAGGAGGACTAGCACTCTTTTCCCAGCAGTTGGCGAGGTTTCATGATGGACATTAACTAGTGGGCTGGTGTCAAGGTCCCACATCTGAGCATCATCTTTCGAGCCCCTCCATAGTGGAAAGCACTAATGGATACGATCGAGTGGCCCCTGCAGGCGGCTTGATTTTGCCAGTGCACAGGGTCACGCCTCTCAGCCTGGTTGATAGATGCCCTGGTGGTACCACTTGGAGCATCTATTACCCCCATGGTCCACGCTCGAGGGCCACCATGGGGGAATGGAGTTTACCGTCTAGGCTTGCAGTAAAGCGTATCCGCATGTGCCATAGCTCTTCTTCCTCATGAGTAGCTTCCACACCGAATAGATGCCTCCAGTATAGTGAGGCACGTGGTTCCAGGAAGTTGATTGTTCGGCAGGAGTTGTAGCCTGCCGTTTCCGGACGGATTGATATCTTATTTCTGCAGGAGAGCAGAAGCTCACCCCCACCTAGGCCCATTAGGTAGGGAAGGTACTCCTAGGCAGTTGACACTCTTACTCGGAGTACGTCATCGGGGCCTACGGCAGGAGTGGAGACGTATGCACCTCTATTGGCCCGAGCCTCATCCCTTGTGTACGTGACCACGGGACGATTGTGGTAGGGAGGGTTCTATGGATCAGATTGGATATTGGGGACTCATGCCTTGAAGTCCTCAATGTCTATGTCTGTACTGAGGTTAGGGCACGCAGTAGGTTCTGGGTGGAGGTTGCAGCAGGACTTCTAGAGGTGGACTCTTGGATTGTTGGAGGAGACTTCAACAATCTAGAGGCCTTAGAGGATCAGCAAGGCAGAGGCAAAAACTACTAGGGTATGGTTGGGGAGGAGCTGGAGGCATGGGAGGTCTTCCTCCTCGCAGTAGGAGCATGTGATGCTTGGAGAGACCTAGCTTTCCACAGGAGGGAGAGGTCACTAGAATTCTCTTGGGGATACAGGCAGTTGGGCGGAGTTTTGCTGGAGTGGCTGGATAGGTTTTATGTGGGAGAGTGGGGATGCTCCCGCGGAGGCTAGGTAGGCAGTTGACTGGCACCAATTTGTCTTACCTGGTTCTCTTGACACTTGATGCCCCAGCTTCAGCCCTGGAGAGGCATATTGAGCAGTTCTGGATTGGGGAGTAGGACAAGAGGGACCGGATCGCAGAGGAGGTTGCAGAGGACCTAGCCAAGTCGAGTAGGATTTGCTAGGAGGCAGCCCTACAGGTCAGGCAGCATAGCTGGGAGGAGGAGAGAGCACTCCGGTGAGACCTAGCACCCACGCAGAGACTACTCTAGGAGACACCAAGGGATCCCATTCTCCACGCGCACGAGGTGCGTGCATGGGCAGCCCTCTCCGGCCTCAAGGATAGGTGCTTGGAGTTTTCCTTCCGCACCTCAGCAACCTTTTTTGTGCGGAAGGGGGACACGATATGTAGGGAGTTTTTCTAGGTGCATCAGCCCCGCACCTCAGGAGAGCAAATATGTAGGCTCCGGGATTAGCATGGGAGGATTCGCTCTAGCCCAGATGAGGTGATGGAGATTGCCATTGACTACTACAGACACCTTTTCCAGCAGGAGACAATCTCAGCCAGAGGACAACGTTGTAGATAGCAGGTTTGGGACCACATCTTGTCCCTCGTCATAGAGGAGATGGCACACTGCCTCCTAGACCCCTTCTCAGAGAAGGAATTAGAGGAGGCTTTTCATGCACAGGACGGGTAGAAATGCTCAGGAGATGGTCTTTCTAAGGTCTTCTTTACTACCTACTGGGAGGTGATGAAGGAGCCACTACTGCTGAGCTTTCAGGAGATTTTCAACTTAGGATGGATGCCAAGGAGTCTATCGGCATGTTTTGTCAGTCGCCTCCCCAAAGGGGGAGAGCGGTTGGAGCTATCCCAGTGGAGACCGATCACCTTGTTGTGAGTGCCCTATAAGGCACTGGCCAAGCTGATTGGTAGGCGACTCCGCCTCGAGCTTCTAGACATCATTCATGACACACAGGCAGGTTTTGTCTAGGATAGGAGCATCCTAGACAATGTCTTCACCTTCTTTGAGGCGACTGAGTGGACCCAGCACAGTGGTCAGGGATTGGCTATACTTCTCTTGGATTTCGAGAAAGCCTATGACAGGGTTGACTAGGACTTCTTGGTGAGATTGGGCTTCCCCAGGCATGGATTGGTAGGGTCTTTGCACTTTACAGATTGACTACCAACAGGGTTTTCATAGGTGATAGGAGGGAGGAGTTTCGGCTCGAGAGATCGGTCCGGCAAGGCTATGCTTCTGTTTCTACTCTTTGCAGAAGTGATGTCTTACTTCCTTAGGTCACGTGTGAGCGGGCTACGTGGCCTTCGACTTTTGGTGAGAGAGGAGATGGAGTTGTTAGATTCAGAGTATGCTGATGATACACACTTTATATAGAGGATGATGAGCTGATGCTGGAGAGAGTGAGACTAGCTCTGGAGGTGTTTGGCACTGTAGTGGGAGCGAAAATCAACTGGTGAAAGTTGGTTGGTTTCATTACAGACTCAGACTCTAGGACGGAGTGGGGCATCCACTTGGGATTTAGATGGGTGTGCAGAGACCGTCCGATACCTAGGGTTACCCAACAGTTTCTTCCAGTCCTTAACTCTATTAGGCGGAAGTTGACCTACTAGAGTATTGCCAGCCTTTCCTTAGCGGGTGGAGCTTTGGTGGTCAACTATGTTATTCTAGCGACCATAGTACGGGGGAGTTTCAGAAACGGGAAAAACTGGAGTTTTGGAGTTTCGGCCAAATTTTGGAAACGGGGAAACGACGTTTCGGATTGTACACTAAAATAAATACAATATTATGTGTGTATGTAAATATGTCAATGCCTACAATAACATGTACCCAAATTTCATACAAAACTTTTTAATCCATGTCATTTGATTGAAATCATGATTCATTACACATGTCACAACTCACGAGTGAAGATTGAAGAGTCAAGACTCAATGGTTGAAACTTAAGACAAATTAACACAATTAAGACTCAATTTTCAAAACTTAAGGCAATAAATGAATTATAATTTATGACTCATGAATCATCTATGGTCTAAAGAGCAGTGAAGACTGACATCAAGAACAGTGGAGACTGACATAAAGAACAATGGAACAAGAATTAAGATGCATAATAAGTGAAATCAAGATACAATGATACATGTAACTTCGTCATGTGAATAATCAATTAAAACTCCAAAGTCCAGTGAGCACTGAGCATTGTGTACTAGTCTCTAGACTCTAGTAACTATTGAGTAATAAGTATCAACATCAATGAACAACTAGCAACTATAGTCAGGACAACAAGGCCCGATGTCTTTGTTGGGAACGCATGCCAAGTGGTCTTTCACGCATGTTACGCTTCCCGATTTCGCCAATCCATAATAGTTGCACCGCCACTTCTTTGATCCGCCGAAGCCCTTGTATCCCTCGATTGGAGTGACGTGTCTCCAATATGGATCTAGCGCCATGATTAGCCTTTAGATAATGGGGAGAAGAAGAAGAAGAATAAGAAGAAGAGGAAGAGGAGGAGGAAGAGGAAGAAGAGGAAGAGGAAGAGGACGAAGAAGATGAAGAAGAAGAAGAAAAAGAGGAGGAGGTGGTCATGGCGGTGGGAGCTGGAGTGCCCAAAACGGACCGCAGGATGCCGAAATGCCGTTTTGCCGTTTCTGTTTTGGTCCAAAATGGCCGGTCTGTTTCGGCAGCCCTGAAACACCGTTTTAGGGTACTATGCTAGTGACGGCTTGGTACATCGCTCGTGTTGGTGCTTTTCCTCGTCTTGTGTAGTTCAGCTTCGCTGCGTAGTGCAGAATTTTCTCTAGGCTGGGTCAAACAATTCTAGGAATTCTCGGGCCAAGGTGGCATGGGGGACCATCTTTTGGCATCGGTTTGAGGGAGGGCTCGGGATCTTAGACCCAGAGTTCTAGAGCTTGGCCCTTTTGGGCAAGCTAGTAGTCCGCGGGCTCACACCAAGAGGGCAGACCTGGAAAGTCCTATTGCAGCAGGGTCTCCAAGAGGTGCAGATCGAGGCTTCAGCGGCCGGTGTTTTGGAACCCCCGGGTCAGAGATCAGGACGGGATATAGATTGGCGAGCGCCCCTACATCTAGTGGGCTGGTTGGGAGGCCGGCCTTGCTCGTACCATTAGGACATGGTAGGAGGTGTAGAGGATGGTGGACGAGGAGGTGTTGCAGGAGGCATCAAGTTGTTAGAGAGGAGTTGAGCTGAGGAGAAGGGAGGTTGACGTAGTGATACCTCAGGAGTGGCTCGACTCCCTGATACGAGAGCCGGTAGAGCCTTGCGAGGTATGCCGCTATATTTTCACCAACACGTATCCCCGTATAGGTGACAGGTAGAGTGAGTGGTGCCCCCTAGGGGGGGCGTTTGGTCCTTGACAGGGGGCAGGAGGATGAGGAGATCTTTGTCCTTCCATGGAGGAGGATTCGTCTGGTTGGTCTTTAGGGGAAACCTGGCATCTGGACCCTTATGTTTTCTGAGAGGAGTTCCGGAAGTGGCACCTCTGGATATGGGAGAGCAAGCTACTTGATGAGCTGGAGTGGGACCATGGAGAGGCCACTACGGTCGCCAAGAAGCCACCGAGGTTCTTGAAGTACACAACCAGGATTGGTAGACATGTATTGATGTAGGAGGACATGGAGTGGGCTCCATTCGCGTAGCAGATACTGGGCGGAGGACAGCATTACGGATGCCTTCCGTCAGACTTTTTGGCGCCACCTATGGGACAACTGGAGGCCGAGGAGGGTATCGTATTTCTTATGGCTTTTGGCACATGGAGGTTTGGCGGGGGGGGAGTTGGCTAGCCCAGATGTAGCAGGATGGAGGGTGTAAACGTTGCATACAGCAGCTTTTGGAAACTCCAAAGCACTGCCTTTGGTCGTGTGAGGCGGCACAACTCGTGTGGAGAGGAGTATGCCCCATTTTTTGCTGTCTGGCACCTAGCCTTGAATGTATCTCGTGGGGAGCTTTCTGCTGGTAGATAGTCAACCAGGGCCGTTACCTTTTGTATGAGGCCGAGATGCAGGATAGGATTTTCATCAGAGGCTGGGTCTTGTGCAGTGGCCGGCTTGGAGGCTTTACCTAGCTGCCAGGTATTGGAGCCCACAGCAGATCGCTTAGAGGTATGGGAGATGGTAGGGAGTTTGGACCTCCATCATCCACTCCCTTTGCGGCCGGTGGGACCAGGTGCAGGTCAAGTCTTGAGCTCGTCAGGAGCTTTGTTTTCTCTTCCTACGCACCTAGGGAGGCTAGGACCCGTTCTTCATGATGCAGGCAGGCAGCCTTAGATGGCGTTACACCCCCCTCCATGGCTTCTTGCCCCCCCCCCCCCCCCCCCGAAACTTTGAGAGGCTTGTATACGTGATGTATTTGTGACTTTGCATCAGCTCCAGCTAGTCTGTCAAGCATGAGCACTCCATTGTAATCAGTTTTTTTTGAGTAATATAATCAGCCACATTTTACTTGCAAAAAAAAAAGGAAACCAAAAAGGTAGGAAAAATAGCCAATTTAGGATGATTGAGCCTGGGGCTCCTGAAGAGCAGGCCATTGTAGCCATGGCCATAGGTTCTTTTGCACGCATCAGGTATAATTGTCATGGTCTCAATTGTTGAATGGAAAGGCAGCTGAATATATTTAGCTTAAGTGTCCTATAAAGCTAGGATCGGTTAGGTTATGATGAGGTCTTGAAAGAGCATCATCACGTCAATGTGAATTTGATATAGAATTCATAAAAGGTGGAAAATTCTAGCTCCAACAAACAAAAGTTAGACTTCTGAGAGCAACAGCATAGAGGTTAGCAGAGGTATTGAGAAAACAGCTTGGGAAGAGCTCATTTTTCATATGAGAGGGCAGAAACCATGGTTACCATAGAGAGTGAGGAGTGCACTGGCTTGCTTCATTTAGCTAGGAGACACAGAGTAGCAGCAGCTAGTATTCTCCACTATTGTTAAATTTAATTTGGATGATTGGGCTTACAAATGAGGTATTGTTGGCATCATTCTGTGCACCGCACTATCAGATCATGGCCCAAGGGCCAATGCAGTTGGTGCTTTTGAGTGGGCCAGAGGCCAGACCACATTAGGATTCCCAATCACCTCTATGTTCAGATCATCAATTAGCCAATCTTTGAGAGCCAAGTCTTTTGTTGAGGATGGACATGCAGCCAGGGACCTGGGTGAGCGCTTGCAGGAAATGGGCATCTTCTTCCAGATAGAGGCAGAAAAGCAGGAGAGCTGCCCTTCAACACGAAGGAAAGAAATGCATATTGATGTCTGCAAAAGGTCATCAAGACCTACAACAAACGACATTTTTCATGATACTTAAAAGATGAGACATATAAAAATTAAAAGTACAAAGTGTCAAACACGTTGAATGATGTACTCTAATGTTAGATCTAGTAAGGAAAGTAAATCTGTCTCAGGTTGACTGGTACATGTAATCTAAAGCATGCCTGAAGTGACTAGCTGTGGACCTATTATCCATGAGCATCCATCTCCTATATCTGGTGTCAATGGTGCCGCCCCTTTGCTGTAGAGTATATCTGTCATAGGAGAGTGTCTCTGTTCCTCTATCTTGTTTATGCTCGAGTATCTGGGTCTCTTATGAGGAGGGAAGACTGATGAGGAAAGAGTGGAGGCCATTGCATGGGACAATGCTGATAGAGTGGGGGTAGTGGAGACCATTAATGGTCCAAGGAGTAGCTATCAATGGCTTGGGTGGGCGGACAAGGGAAGAAAGGGTTTAGAGCATGGGAAGGGATGGCATGCTAGGCCCCTCTGGCTGGCAGGCATGATGTGACAGGAAGTGGTGGCATGTGGATAGGTGTGGCATGCAATAGATGTGGAGGAAAAGTGGCGCATAGGTAGGTATGGCATGCAGGCAAGGATGGTGTGCAGGCAGGGGTGGCGTGCAGACTGGTGTGCATAGACAGTGTGTTAGGAGTCTTAAGAGAGGAGATGGATCCCTTGCCCAAGGGCCATAGAAGGTTGGTCAGGTGACCACAGACTATTACAGTGCCTTGTTGGGTTTGATGACGAGGCCTCTAGGCTTTGAGAGGGATAGAGAGGTTGTGTGGCAAAGTACCAAGAGAGTGGTCACAGAGAGCATGGGGAGATACTTGATGGATCCACCCCCAAAAGAGGAGAATGTGGAGGCTTTGTTGGCGCTACCATCAAGGAAGTGCCTGGAAGATGATGGATTGGACAGGGCCTTGTTTTTGAGCTATTGGGATGTGATCAGCACAAAAATTTTAGTAGTATTTTAAGAGATTATAGCATTTGGAGATATGCTGGAGAGGCTGTTGGGGGGATTGATTAATCTCATCCCAAAAGACAGTGGAGATAGATTGGAGCTCACCCAATGATCACTTTGCTTGGAACATGTATGAAATCCTAGCCAAAGTGATCAGTCTCAAGCCATTTTTCTTGATGCCAAACCTCATTTGACCCGAAGATTGGTTTTATTTTTGAGTGCAGCATTGTTAACGATATTTTCACCATTTGGGAGTCCACAGCTCTTCCATGATCCAAGATGTAGGACCTCATTGTTTTACTTCTTAATTTCGACAAGGCTTATGACATAGCTGATTGGGAGTTTTAAGAGGGTAACATGCTGAGGATGGTTTTTCAGAGCTCTCTACTCATCAGCTCACAGCCAAGTCCTTATTGATGAGGCCATAGATAGATTTAGCATTCAAAGATCAATGAGATAGGGATGCCCTCTTGTAGCTCTTCTTTTCCTATTTGTTGCAAAGGCCATGAGCTCCTTCCTGAGGGTAGAGCTACATGCATTTGAGGCATCAGACTTCCCATCCCAGAGTTTCATGTAGAGTTTGCAAATGACACTACTATTTACTTGGATGGGTTGAGAGAAATCTAGGGCCTTTGTAGCTATGATGGAGGTTTTTTGTAGAGCTTCAAGAGCTCTTATTTATTGGCACAAATCCTATGGATTTTGGGCTTGTGACAGCTAGCTACAGTGGAAGCCACATGATATTTTCACTTGGGTCCCCTAGTGAGATACTTAGGTGGCCATGTAGGCATTGATATACTTCAGAGCAACAATTGGCACCTACTACTTCAGCATGAGGCAAAAGCTATTATGTTGCAGCATAGTAAGATCGTCACTCGTAGGGTGATAGTGGCAGACTGTTTTTTTAGCCACTATGTGGTATATTACTTCTTGTTCGGCCTTCTTAGGTCATGCATTGGCCGGGTGAAGTGATGTATCAAGAATTTCATCTGGTTAGCTAGAGATGGTAGCCCCATTAGGGCTAAGTTAGCTTGAATGTCATCATTCAACACAAATCTAGGGGTGTTTTGCGGATTATTGACCAAAAAGTTAGAGTAGAATGTTGATGGTAAAGCTCATTGTGAGGAGCCTTCTTTTGAGTGAGTAGTCCTGGAAGAAGCTATTACTATGGAGATTAGAGACCATTGCTCTTGCTCATGGAGGACTATGGCAGCCTAGCATACATTGGATGTTTCAGCACATTTGAGCTGTAGGGCTTGGAAATATTTCTGAGGCTAGGATTTGCTGCATCTATTATACGGACACGGAGATAATTTCCTTTGGACTTCAGTAGATTGACCCAACTATTGTTGAAGAGAAGTGGATGTACCATTTCTCTTGGACTAGCTACTCAAGATAGAGAGAGGGCGCACCATTAGAGAGAGGCAATCCTATCTTTAGGGAGATTCTCTTCACAAATAGCTTCTACAGTGGGGGAGTGGTTTGCCTTTCTTGAGCTTTTAGCTCATGTATAGATAGAGACTTTGAGGCAACAGGGTGGCTAGAGCCATAATGGAGAGCATCAAGGAGGGGATAGCTCTTGAATGGAGGATTGATACGGAGACTATGTAGGCATGGATGGGCTTACCAAAGGAGAGATCCTTATTGTAGTGGTAGCTACCACTAGAGAGAGTGCTTACTTTCTTGGTAGAGATTCATGGTAGACTTAGGCGAGAGAGCTGGATCAGTTTGAGTCCCTAGGATGCTGCCATAGAGGATTAGAGTTGTGACTCATTGTGACAAGACTTGGTACTTAGATTTAGACTCTTAGACTTGCAAATAGATGGATGGAGACATTGTGTATATAGGAGGCTTGCTACAAAGACTTTAGTGGGACCTTGGGGAGGTTTGGAGCTATCCATTTGTAGAGATGCCTCAAGATGTGTGCCTGGTGCCCTTCTTTGGTATAGAACTTGGCTGGGAGGAAGGATGATGAGTGGGAATAAAACGATGCTGTAGCTGCTCAGCATTGGACTACCTATGGTACGTTGCAGCCTTTTCTTGCAATGGAGTGGAGGAAAGCTTTAGACCAAGAAAGATTTCACTCTTTCTTTGGTTGCTAGTACACAGGAGTTTAATAGTTGATACATGGTTTGGCTATGAGCTTGTGAAGAAATACTCATCTACAGATAACCAACACAATCATACGACAAAGCATTGACTAATAAAGAACACAGTTAGGGTCAAGGTAACTAAGAGACAATGAATATTGAAGACGATAATGAATGAATATATATACCATGCTCAGTTAGGGTCTCGTGTCTCTAAGGACAGAGGTAGAGAGTATAATTAAGAGAGTGTTGTACTTTGACGGATGCCAAAACGTAGTAGGAAGCTTCCAAATATGTCAGGCAACAACAAACACAGCTTAGGAAGGCTGGATTAGTGTGTGATGGAGTTGGTCCATGTAGAAAACTCAAAATGCGGCAATGGTTGATGATATGGTAGTTGGGCGATGATAGTGATCAGAAAAATGCAGCAGAATTGGTGACGTGGCAAGTAGTTGGCGATGCTGACAGCAAAAATGCAGCCTCTAGCTGATCGTACAGCTCCAAACTGAGGCAGCAACATACGTGGCAGCAGGCAACAGGCTAGGAAGGATGAAGAAAGCAGTTGCCAACTATGGACAATAGCACGAACATGCTGGAAAATAGTTGACACCAGCAGCAAGGGGCTGGACACCAAGCGCTTGATGATGGACAGTAGCGGATAGTAGCTTGAATTGAGATATGCTTTGCAAACAGAGTGTGGACAATAGAGAGTTGACACTTGCAAATTGCAAAAATGAGATTGAGGCTAAGGGGTGGACAGGTTGTCTATTTCTGGATGGATGAGTTCTCCCAAATTAGGGTTTGGCTTATGGCACACAGACACTCTCTAGGATTGTGTTTCTTTTTAATAAAGTTTAGTAAATTTTAATTTTTAGGCTGTAATTAAGAGCTAATTAAGTAATAACGCATTTTTAAAGCTCAACACCCCCCTCTTAGGCCCAAAACTAGGTCCAAGAATCGATTTTCACGATAGCTTAAGTTTAAGTTTTCTTTTTAGCACAGTGTCCCATAGCCACAATATCAGGTAAAGGGTGCTTGCCGGTTGCCTAATGACTTACCAAGACTATAGAGGCGATGGTTATCTTGCCCAAGTGATCACTTTTGAGAGGCGAAGGCATTAGATAAAGGATGCTCCTTAGGTGCCTAGTAGCCTATCAAGATGTGCAAAGGCAGATGGAACCACCTTGAACTTTTTTTTTAGTTTGAGTGTTTTTAATGATAGTTCTCTTCCTATTGAGTAATCATTGCCCCTAGATGAGAATAAAAGGGATGGTTAGACCGAACACATTAGAAAAAGGACAAGCTATCTAAACCGCCTGTGGGGGTAAATGAAGAAGGAATATATGAGGGTTATGTAATTAGAAAGCAAGAGAGACTTCCATGGGAGGCTACCACAAATATGTTGGATCTAGAGTGGACCATTTGCGGATTGAAAATGGATCTAGAGTGGACCACTTGATTGAAAATGGATAATTGCGTACAAATGCATGTTTACAAGAATAGAATGCCAATACATGGGGTAATGCAAGATATCATACTCATTCAAAATGCTATGCAATGGTGTCACTTGGACAATGCCCTTGTAGGGGATTTGTTCACTTGCCCAAGCACCATTTTACAATCATAGTCATCCTGAAGATACGGATAAGGAAACAAAGTACAAAAATAATGTCTCTGAAGTAACCAAAATCCTATAGAGAACAAGAGTAGAAGACCGCCCCCTCTTACTATTGGATTGTGGAAGGAGAAGTAAGCACCCCCTCTCTCCCTAGGATGTCAATTTCAATGGAGAAAAGGAGAAGCATCCAAGGAAGAAAAGTGAATGGTATGTTGAGTTGAAAACATGTGAATGAATGGCCTCCAAAGTTGCTTGAAGGTAGGAACTTGACCTTGGAAGGAAAAGACTCGTTGTTTCAAAGTGTGAAGCCACATCAAGGAGAGGATAACCAAGAAGTGACAAATGATCCAAGTCTTCGCTTTGATCGACTGGTTGGTTTGTAGGTCTTGTAAGAATTACTGCTAACTTGGAAAAGACAAGTTAGGAGCAAAAATATCACATAAGACCATAAAACATGCATACCTTAACTGCTATGAAAAGTGCTTGTGAATGCAATATGTTTGGTTTTGAGATGGTCCCACTACCAAAGGTATGAATACTAAAGATGTAGGAAAGTAAGAGTAGGAATTTGTAATGGAAGGGAGAAGCTAGGCTAGAGTATGCTCTGCAAGAATCAATAGTTATGTTGGTGGGAGGCATGCTATGTCTAGGGAAAGCGGACTCAATTGCTTTTGGCTGTGCACTTGATGTAGAGGGCAATAAATCTATTCTCAAGGGAGACAAGGAGTGCTTGAGGACCGAAGTCCAAAATAGGTAAACCCCTGAGGTGAAGTGGGGGCAGACAATCTTCTTATGAGGTGGAGATGACCCCCTCTCGACTGTGGAGGTAGGGCTAAAGAGCCCTTGCCTAATGTGCTTGTGTTCCTAAATGAGGAAGAGGGTCAAGTTTGTAAAGAAATGCTCATCTATAGAATACAAATAGAATCGTACAACAAAAGCACAGATTGATAAAGAAACATAGTTAGGGTTAGCGTTAACATAGAGACAATGAATACAAAAGATAATGAAATTTGATTAATGAATGAATAAGTACAATGCCCCATGCAGCAAACACACTATGCAAAATGAAAACTGACCCCCAAACTCCTATGTCTGGAGGACCAGGTCGAGAATTTGAGCAAAAGAGTTTGTCGTACTTTGAAAGATCTCAAAACATAGCAAACAATTGCAGAAGGTGTCAGGCAATAGTAAGCGCAACTCACAAAGACTAGATCAGTGATGATTGATGGGTAGTAGACAGTGGAATTATGTCGGAAAGGAGCAGGTGATAGCTGCAGCACTGAAATGCAGCTGGACAGGCTCTTGCAGTAGTAAATGCAGTGAGTCAGGGTGTTGAGTAGTAAACGGTCATCATATGATGGAGATGGCTGGGCAGCAGGTACCTGATGATGGACAGCAATGGGTAGCAGCTCCAGCTGAGATATCCTCCCCGAACAGGGTGTGGACAGCAAAGAGAAGGCATTTGCAAGTTGCAAAAAATGAGATTGATCTGAGTGGTGGGCAGCCTGTGCCTATTTATAGATGATTGGTTCTCCCAAAATCAGGGTTTGGATTATGGGACATAGATACTCTCTAAGAGCACGTTTCTTTTAATGAAGGTTTTGGTAAATTGATTAATTAAGCTAGTTTTGGAGTTATTTAATGTGGTTAATCAACATGTAATGCATTTTTAGCTTAACACCCCCTCTTAGGCCCAAAAGTGAAACTAGAAAGACACCGTACTAGCTCAAGCCCATATTTTTCTTTGCTTTTTCCCAAGGCGTCTCACCCCAAAGTAGCTAGGGCATTGGGCAAAGGGTACATGTTGGGTACTAGCTCAAGCCCATATTTTTCTTTGCTTTTTCCCAAGGCATCCCATCCCAAAGTAGCCAGGGCATTGGACAAAGGGTACATGCTACCCAATGATCTACCAAGACTATCGAGGTGATGGTTATCTAACCAAAGGAGCCCAAGTGATCAGCCTAGAGAGGCCATTGGTCAAAAGGTGCTCTCCGTGGCCCAATGGCCTAGTAAGAGTTGCAAAGAACAATGGACTTTTCTTTTGTGTTTTATGAGGGCTTTGTAACCTTTGTTGTGATTTAGCATTAACTGTAGGTTTTCAATCAATGTTCATCCTATTGAGTAAATTGTGCTTTGAGGGGAGAATAAAGGGAGGGATAGACTCAACACATCACAAAATGGATGAGCTATCCTGATCACCATTGGATGTTCTGTTACGCCATGTGCATGGTGTTATGCAAGTGGCAATGTTGATGATCTTGTTCATGCAAAATGCTATGCAACGGTGCCACTTGGATAGTGCCCTCATAGGGGAATTGTTTACTTTTCCAAGCGCTCTTTTACACTTATAGTCATCAAGGATGTGGATAATGAGACAATTTACTAAGAATAAATGTTTGTAAAGCAAGAACCCAAATCTTGTCACCCTCAAGAGAAGAAGGCCACTCCGTCTCAAAGTGGAAGGGAAAGCCAGAGGGAATCACCCTCTCCCTATCAATTTGAAGTAAGGAAGGGTGCACCCACACCGATCCAAGATAGCAAGTTCTGAAGAACCAATTGGTTGACTACCTTGGTCAAAATGTTTGCAAAATTGGTGGATGTAGCTATAAACTCTAGGTAGATGGTGCCTAGCTCAACTTGCTCTTTGGTGAAGTGGAAGTGAACACCAACATGCCCCATCCGTGGATTGATGATTGGGTTACTAGCTAGTGCTATAGCATTTTGGTTGTTGCAATAGAGGATAGCAAGTGAAGCACAAGAAAAATATAGCGCTACTAGTAATCCCCTTAGGTAGGCAGCCTTTGTGGTAACATCAAAGAGAGCTTGATACTTTGCCTTGGTTGTGGAAGTAGCCATGGTCTCCTACTTATGGCTCCTTGCTTATGGCTTGACCAAGAAATGGGAGGCGTGCCCAAGAAAAAGATATAGTCACCGTGAGAAGGCTAGGTGTCAACATGTGTAGCCTAGTCCGAGTCAGTATCAATGTATCCCCGTAGAGGCAAACCATGACCATATGTCAGACCATAAGAATAAGTACACCAAACATATCTCAACACATGCATGCAAGCAATCCAATGTGGCATTTTTGGTGCATTGAGACACTAGATGAATAATGGTACCAATGGTTTCATATTTTTTACCATTGCTTCCTTGGTCAAAGTCTAGTATGGGGGGAAATCACTAAGCTATTTTGGTTCTTGCTTTGGAAGAAGGATTCTACATGATTTTGCATTTCATGGATTTCTTGGAACCGTGTTTGCACTCTAAAATAAATGGGAGGTGGGGCTATTTTGGATGTGAAGACACATATGATTGCCCTTTGTTGGCCTTGACTCAGGCTTGTGTGAGGGACAGCAGCCTTGGTCTTTGATGCTAGGTATGACCGAGGTATTTTGCATGGAGATACCAAGATTCTAGCTTCATGTGGCATATGATTAATGTTGAACAGCCTATTCGTCTTAAAACTTCTGCGCTTTGAAATGTTTGGTCTATTCTTGGAGATTGGTGCTTGCCGAATCTTGTTGGCATCCTCCTGCTAATCATGAGCAAGAGAATTCCTTACGAGCTGAAATGTTGGCTATTTCAAGGCTTCTTTCGTGGGAAGGACACGAAAAGAGAGGTCAATGTTGAAAATAATGGCACAATTGGGGCTGAATATTGTTGCTGATGTGTTTCAGCCTACACAAGCTAATGTCATGTGTTTCAGGTCAGTTCAACGATTTTTTCATGTTCCTAGAGGCTATCATCCTTTATGGGACACCATTTTAACTTCCTTACATGCTATGCAACTCTTTCCCCTTTTGAGCTAGGGCACCCCTTGGCATGATCAGATGATTAATGGTTGGCTACATTTGGGCACCGCATTAGTGAATTAGTTGCTTATGGGAGATAAGGTATGGCTAGTTGGGAAGGGAAACTTCAAACCACACTTGGGGTCTCCATAAAGGTAACACTTGGTGGAAATCCATGGTGATGGTGGGTTGTCTCAATAAAGCTCCATTTAAATACAGTGTTTATTTGGCAAAGGTTGGTTCACATTCCTTTGTACTCTCAAAGATGTTGTATCTCAAATGATTGCTGCTTATTTTGTAGAAGGTTTCTTTCTTGCTTGGTGGCCAGAAAAGTTTGGTCGATGCTGTCTTCTCATGGTCCCCCTAATCTATACACATAATCTGAGCATTCATTCACATAAACTCCAAATATAGTAGGTTGGAGTGGGTATCTCTGCTTCACCCCGATGGTACTATCCACCATATCAAGTCCTCTTGGAAGTTGAACCCTACTTGTCACTAACTCATACAAGGCATAAATTTCCCATTGTAGACCCTATAGAGTGCCCCTATGAGAGAGAGAGAGAGAGAGAGAGAGAGAGAGAGAGAGACAGAGAGAGAGAGAGAGAGGGAAGGGCTCCATGTCACTCGGCCGAAGGGGGTTTCTGATGGGAGATTTCAATATGTGTGTTGACTCTTCTCAGTCCACTTCAGGGCATTCGGTAATGGATACGCCGGAAAGGCGGGTGTGGAGTTCCTTTGCTTTGCACGTACTCCAGCAAGATCTTTGGTCGTGGCTACACCCTTCTTCTTCAGGATTTACTTTTCATTCCGCGCAATATGCAAGTACCTGGTCCCGACTGGACAGAATGTATATAATGCAGGGGGATGATTTTCTTCCCGAGATGCTGGAAATGAAGGTCTTGCGGCAATATGCGTTGTCGGACCATTTCCCCCTCCAGCTTGAGATGCGAGCACACTCTATTGCACCTTTTGTGCAATTCCTGGATAGGCTCCCGTTACGTTTCAACTCCGCTTATTTGAAGCATTCAATTTTCCAGGGTTATATGCAGCAGCTGATTGAGAGGTTCTTATTGGACTTCGCCTCTGAGGGCTTGCCTTCATTTGCACGGCTGCTCTCTAATGTGCAGCGGGTTGCTCGCCAGTATGGGATCCATCATGCCTCGCTTTGCCGCCGTCGTCGACATGCAGCAGAAGACCTACTGGCTTTGGTCCGTTCCTTGCTCCTGGATTCCCCTGATGATGATTTTCTGCTGTCTCTGGAGAGGCGATTGGCCCATCTTATTCAAGGGTTTCAGTTGAAATCTTATCAACAGGCCAAGCTGCACAACTTGACAGACACATTGCAAGATAGCGCCTGCCAGTCTCATAAGTTCTTTCGCGCCTTGCATGCGTCTCCGGCTCGCGAAAATATGACCAGACTCCACGATTCGGAAGGTCGCATGGTCACGGATCCGCAGACCATTGTCACTATGTGCAGAAATTATTTTATGGAACTTCTTGGTTCCTCTTCCTCGCCTTCTAGCCAGGTTACGCATGCCCGCTCGGTCTTCTATCATCTGGTCCGTCAGCAGGTTCCAGTTGATATGCAAGCCGCTTTGGAGACGGATATTTGCGAGGAAGAGGTTATGGACGTTTTGTTGCATCTGCCGAATGATAAAAGCCCTGGCTGGGATGGTCTCACTAATGAATTCTTTCAGACCTCGGCCACGCAGTTGGTGAAGCCATTGGTGGCCATGTTTCAGCAGGTGTGGGAAACGGGGGTCATGCCCTCCTCATGGAAAGAAGGCCTTATCAAACTACTTCCAAAGGTCCCTTCGCCGTCAAAGTTGCAACACTGGAGACCAATCTCTTTGATGGGCTCCCTGTATAAAATCTACTCCAAAGTGCTGGCGAATCGGCTTCACAAGCACCTTCCAGCTATTGTGCATCCTCTCCAATATGGTTTCATTAAGGGCCGCAACATTCTGCATAATATCCTAAACGTGCAAATGGCTATTGACTATGCGCGGCACTCCGGTCAGGAAGTGGTATTGATCCAATTGGACTTGGAAAAGGCGTTTGATTATGTGGACTGGTCTTTCATTGCAGACCTCATGTCAGCTATGGGCTTTGGTACCCGAATGTCCCGATTAATCTACACCATTAGTGCTGAGGCTTCCTCCAGAGTTATGCTTAATGGTGGAGTTACAGAGCCATTTGTCCTTGCTCGCTCGGTCAGACAGGGCTGTCCTTTGAGCCCTCTCTTCTTTGCCCTGGCAACTCACCCGGTCCTTTCAATGTTATCCTCCATGGCAGCCTCTGCTCAGCTGACCGGGCTGTCTCTTCCGTTGGGTCAGCACTTCGTCAGCCAATCCTTGGCTGATGACACCTTTATGATTTTGCAGGCAGACAGGGACAACATTCGAAGGGCATTAGATGTTTGGACACTCTTTGGTCAGGCCTCTGGGCTTCGCATCAATGCCCTTAAGTCAGCCATTCTCAGTTGTACGGAGCCTGATTTACAGTCCTTAGGCTGGGAAGGCCAGGTGGTTTCCCGTGGCTTCATTGTCAGGCATCTTGGATACCCATTGGGGGTGGATGTACGGCCAAAAGACCTGCTGGACTGGATTTCACAAAAACTGGCGGCGAAGTTTATGTATTGGAAGTCGCAAGCGTGGCCATTCCATGTCCGCCTCAAAGTGGCCCAGACAATCATGCTTCCAATGCTAACGTATTTCCTGCCTTTGTTGCCATGGACGCCTACTACTTTGAAGGCCCTCACTCATCCCATCCGTTTCATGCTGTGGAAGAAGGATTCACTGCAGGCCGGCATTTCCTGGATTTCATGGTCACACGCATGTACCCCTAAGCGTATGGGTGGGGGAGCTATTTTGGATGCACACACTCATATGTCAGCTCTCCGGTGGTCCCTTTTTCGTGCCATGTGTGTGGATCAGCACCCATGGACCATCATAGCCCGTTATTTTCTTGAGGACAGCGGGCTTCGCCATGGCAACACACGGCTTCGGGCCTCCTGGTGGCATGTCCTTAATGCTGACTCTCGTGTTTCCAGTCCCTCTTCCTCTTTGTTACTGCACTTGGTCGGCTCTTGGCAAGTGGTGCTCCAAAAGGCCCGTTGGCACCCAGTTGGGGACCGCTTGCAGACTAACTCCTTTCAGCTGGAATTGTTGGCAGTGTCCCGACTCCTTTCATGGGAAGATAAACATCAACTCAGACCAAGATTTAATCGCATGGCCCGTTTAGGCGTGACGTCGGTTGCGGATGCTACCCTGGTCACTCGCAATGTCCTCATATCGTTTCGGACTGCTCGGCGTCTCTTCAAGATCCCGCGTGGATACCGTGATTTATGGGACCAGCTTTCGTCGGAGCTTCAGAGTCGGCAACCCTTTCCTGCCTTGACTGTGGATCGCCCTTGGCAGGACTGGGACCTTGCAGGCCGCCTGAGTCTGGAAAAGGCCTCTACTAATCAGGTGTATCATCTTCTTGTTCAAGATCACCAATGGCTGGGAGAGAAAGCTAATACTGTTTGGGGCCTGCGGAAATCGTTGTCATGGTGGCAGAAAACGCTGATGGAGGGTTGGCTAAATAAGACACCTTTCAAATGCAAGGTTTTTCTTTGGCGGGTGATGATTGGTGGTCTTCCTCTGGCCTCGGCCCTTGCCAAGCGTCGCATTTCGAATGGCAATTGTTTCTTCTGTACCACACCGGCGGAAACGGCCCGACATCGTTTTCTCTCTTGCCCGCTCGCCAAGAATATCTGGTCACTCTTGTCGCACATTTGGCGCGCGGTAGTGGGGTCCTCGCTATCTCCTTTCGACTGGGTTTTTGTGCGCCCGAAGTATCCCGCACCGCCACAGTTGCATGAGAAGCTCTTATTTCACTTTTTCAGATATTGGGGATGCTGGCACATTTGGACCACGCGCAATGCTTTTCTCTTTGATTCGGCCTCGAATGTACCCCGACATATTGCCAGGCTTAAAGGGCTCTTACATTGGCAGCTAGATATCATCCGACACTCCGACTTGCTCCCTCGGGAGGATTTGCATCCGTGGCATATGGCAATTGCCTCTGGCTCGTTGCCATGATTGGTGTAACCTTTTCAGTGCATTACTACGGGGCTTCCCCACACGGCCCTCGTGTATTTTGTAATCAGAAAAAAGAGAGAGAGAGAGAAAGAGAAAACCTCTTCACATGATGGCTTTGTGTCATCATGTATCTTGTAATCCAGTAATCTTGTACTTTTTTCGTAATTAATACAATTACCTTTTACGAAAAAAAAAAAAGAGAGAGAGAGGGAAAGATATGTTAACGTCTACATAAGGCCAATGTGGCCTATGAGACAAAATCCTGTGTACATCCATGTTTAATGTCATCTCATCAGTAAGGTACAGATAACATTACAAATAAGTGGGTGGCCTATGAAACAATACTGAAAATAACTATACGATTGGACTATACTAGGGTTGAACCATGTGTAGTGTTATTCCATCGATAGAAAAGAAAAGGAAAGGAAAGGAGAACCAGATCTGATAGAACCATGTACAAAAGTGTGGTGGAGACTATGGGCTATAGCTGATCTCAAGATCTGCACATGATCTCAGCTATGATGCAGTCCCTAGTTGCTTCACTAATATGCCTGGTGGTGAGTCTGTTGTTTCTTGTGATAATGGCTCTAATCTGATTGTGGTGTGGCCTCCTCGGATGTGGTCTTGGTAGACGGGGTTGTCGTGCTCGACGAAGGGTAATGGCTCTATCCAATGTGACTCCACGGTGTGGTTTGTGAGGTGTCTGGTGGGGTGGCTCTGTCTTTGCTAGGCTAGTAGTGTCACTAGGGTCGGCTTTGTAGAAGAAGTTTGTCATTGCTCTCTGTGTGTGCCCCTCTGGGTGAGCTGGCCTCCTGTCCTGCAGTAGTGCAGTTCGGCGCCTATCGAGCTCCAAGAGGAAAAGACCTAGGCATCTTTGGTCCTTGTACTCCATGACGCGACGAAGGGGTCCAAATCCATCGTGGAAGAAGCAGTGGTACCGTCCTCGTATGTCATAGTATACTGTGCATTTGCATATGTAGTGCTCCTCTGTCTCAGGTTCTCGACCACAAAGCTAGCAAGTCCTATCCTCTGCTAGGGTATTTGTCCATCTGCCAGTCTCCATTTGAAGCCTATGTGAGGAGGTGCCAGTCTGTCCGCTAGCAATCCGTATGCTATGGGAGAGATGGGTGTCCATATATGCTGGCCGAATAGTGAAACCATCATCAGAGAGACACAAGAAATGACTCATGTAGAACTCCATCTTTGATCCTAGAGGGAGTGGTGGATGGATCCATGTCCTTACTGTCTCAATTCTCAAGATATTAGCTCTAATCACCTAGTTCAACTCTGATCGGCTGAGAGAAAGTGTAGGGCAGTCGAGGCTATAATCCAAAGGTGGAAGACGATCAATATCCAAACCATGTAGGCTCATCCAAATAGCCATTTGTGAAAACCAACAGTTCTTCTCGCCTCCTGTTGTTAGTTGTCTAGATGAGGTTAGTGCCAATTTAGAGTATCTATGGCATGGAAGTTCTCATAGTTTGTGCCAAAAGGTCACTGCCCTGAAGAGTGCCTCCGTAACTATAGGTGTTGCTCCTAGCTATGCTCTGACAATGGGATGTGGGGTGGAGGGCTTACTCCTAATCATACGTGCTATCATCATGATCAATGGCCTTTCCATGCTATCCCAACCATCATAATGATCCCTCTCTACTCCAACCTGATCAATGAGTGGGCTAAGACACCTGTGGTACAAGCTGCAGCCCCATACCTCTGCTCCATATAGTAATGTAGGTGTGACTAGGGTGTCAAACAACTAGAGTTTGGTGCGGGGCTCTTGGAACTGTATGTGAGCACATTGACTCTGAGTGTCCCTAGTGCTGTGTTTCCACATGCCAGACGTGCCTCTGATGCCCCTCTCAACGAAAAACGTGGGCCAGAGAAGGTGACTCCCAAATAGACATATTCCCTCACATGCTCGAGTATGTCTCCCCCAAATGCGAACTGGTAGATAGATCTAGTCACCCATGCTACTGATGTATTGAAAACCACGGTTTTGGTCTTCCCAAGGTTCACTATGAGGTCTTTATCTCTGTAGAAGATGTGCAAAGCATCTAGATGGCACTGCAATTCCTCCGGTGAATCTGAAATGAGAACAATATCATGTGCTTATAGTAATATCAGTATCAACACCCTTGTCAGGTTGACTCCAGCTCCTCCTCGGTCTATGTAATCAGACACTTCATCTATGTATAGACCAAACAATGTGGGTGAAAGTGGACATCCTTGTTTCACTCCTACGGTACTGCCAATCCTCTCTGATAGCCCCCCATGTGCTCATACATGACCTGTCATTGCCTCTATAATGCATAGACACCCCATCGTATATCCTTTGGTACTCCAATGTCCTGCAATCTCTGCATGATGCGTGTACGAGGCACTATATCAAAAGCTTTGCGGAAGTCTACAAAGCAACAATAGATCCTCTTGTCTCGGGCTCGACCCTCCTCAATAATGGCTCTAAGTGTGAGAATATGGTCCAGCGTGGTATATCCTCGTTTGAAACTTTCTTGTCCTTGTGCTCTCTTGCTTGCATTTCAGCCTACTCACTGATTTCATGCTCCAATATAGATATATCTTGGCCAAATTATGACAGATAATGATAGTCTTGTAGTTGCTAGGAATCAAGGGATCACCACTTTTAAATAGCGGAATTATAGTATTGTCTGACCAACTCATAGGGAAACCTTCACATACTGCTCTATTGAACATATGTGCTAATATGGGTGCTAATATGTCACAAGCATGTGAGAAATGTTCTGCTATCTACTAGTCCATCCTCATCCTGTGCCCTCCCATTTTGTAATCTATAAATTGCATCCCTAACCATTTTCCATGTGAAGAATGACCACTGTGTTGGCCTACAAACTTGTGGGGGCTGCATAGGTGGCTGTCGTGGCAGGTCATACAGCTGTCTCCCATAGTCAAGCTAAGCATCTGGTGATGTAATTTGTATGGGGGGTTGTCTCTCATGAAACATCTTCCATGCGCTCTTGCTATCCCACCCCAAAAATAGTTGATATATCTCTGCTTCTGCTTTCGCTAAGTAGTCTCGTTTCTTTTTCCGCACAAGGCGTTTGAAGAACACCTTTGCTTGGTGATGTGTCTGAGTGCCTAGCTCCACTTCTCTCTGTAAGTGAGCTCGGGTGACTCTACACTCATCATCATACCAGCTATTTTGGGGAGCAGTAGATCGTGTGGGTCTACATCAGGGCAAGGTGTGTGGGAATGCATACATGGTTGAACCATGTATGGCCTCTGCTAAATCTCTTGTACATTCTTCCAATGATCTACTCAAGTCCAATGTATGTAAACTGGTCTACAGAGAACCACTGTAGATGTGTGAGGCGTCTTCTGTAAAGTAGTATTTGGGATGTTTAGGGAGGCATGGGTGTTTCATGTTTCATATGTACACGAGAGCATGAGTTTCAAAATAGCATGATCTACTACTATGCCAATTGGTCTTTTAGATATCTTAAAGTTTTGGATGTCTGATATCAATGTTGGTGAGCCTATCAAGTAGTCCACAGTACTTGCCCCTCCTTTGTGATTCCAACATGTCAAATTGTCAGATCCTGGCCATTGTGACAAACCATTAAAGATGGCTAGTCAATGTGCACTTCCCAAATAAGTGTGTCCCATAGGTACTCACTTCTTTATTCCGGGCTCTCGTGTGTAGGCCTATTTCATCTATGTCGATCTCTTTGAACATGGCATTATCATGCATATAAAAGTCACTCTGTCTATCTCCAATGTGTGCATTGAAATCTCCTACTAATAATATGTCCCCAATGCTAGTATATGTCATGATATCCTCATAAAGTACATCAAAGGGAGATCCATCTCGTGTGGCATAGGTAGAATTTGTAGGAGGAAAGTAGCATATTGCAATGAATATATCCCGTGGTTTTCTTGCATGTATCCTAATCCATAAATATCGTGCATCATCATCTCTTTTCATTACTTGCACCATCCCTTTGAGGTCTTCCCGGTATAGTATGGCCACACCTCCAGAACCCCTAGTGCTTCCTAGTTTTCTAGCTACTGGTGGACGAAATGCACTTTCCCACCTGTATCCCCGCACGTCTGGTAGTCGGCTACTTTTACATTGGTGTGTTTTTGTGTACATTTCTATATCTATGTTTCGGAAGCTATCTTCAAAGTAACCAACATCCAAGCGTAGGGCTCCATTATAATTCCATATTGACATGTGAAGTGTCTTATAGGCCTCGTACCGTCATGGTCCTTTTGTCAATGATGATGACTCGTCCATCCCTATAAACAGCCCACTTTCCCTCTTTACGAGCCTCCAATACCTTGGGCATGTGTTCTCTGCGATGCGCTATTTGTGTTGGGGTAAGGTCCTCATCCAAATAAATCTTCTCACCCTTGAGGGCTCTCCT
Organism: Lygodium microphyllum; assembly: GCF_053477565.2. NCBI lineage: Eukaryota > Viridiplantae > Streptophyta > Polypodiopsida > Schizaeales > Lygodiaceae > Lygodium > Lygodium microphyllum. The sequence continues at coordinate 1,121,009 of NC_141144.1, forward strand.
CTTGGAGAGGAAGGTCTTTTTTTTCTCTATGTCTCCAAAGTGAAGAATTAGAGCCTTGGACTTAGAGTCCTCTTTCCCCAGTCTCCAAGCACTGACGATAGGTATGTCTGAAACCCCAATTTTGTCAGCAGTGTCTTAGCATCTTCCTGTGGGTTGCTCTTCTCCTCCCATCCTACTGCCCGTACATGTAAAATCCTAGCCCATCTCCTAGCCTCTTCTTCCAAGGTAGCACTCATGACTTCACTCTTGTTCACTGATGTTCCCTTATTCTTTTTTTACTACCTCAATCCATGGGCTGGCTTCTTCTATCTGTTTTTGTGTTGTCTTTGCCACTTCTACCCGTGAGTGAACCTCCCTTTCACATGCCTTCAAAGCCTCTTTCTCTTTTTGTAATCCTTTTTGCACGTTCATGTCTTTTTTCTTAAACATATTTAATTCTTCCCCCAGTTCTAAGATTTCAGATTTGTAGGCATCTACAACTTTCAGCATTTCAGTTTTCAGCGTGTGCATTTCGGACAACATTTGTGCTTGTAAGTTATTCTTAATCTTTAGCTGCATGTCTTGCATTTTTGCCATTTGATTTACCATCAGTTCGGTTTTGACCTACTCTCGTATTTCTTTCTCCAATTCTTGTCTCATAATTCGTAGTTTAGAGCGAATCATGAGATGAATTTCTTCGGCCATACGTCTTGTACCGTGTGTTCTTAGAAGGGGTGTTGAAAATTGCTTCCATGGACGGTCGTGTTAGTTCTTGATCAGATTCGTCTCCCAGATATTCATTTTCCATGGTTTGATGCTTGCATTTGTCTACATTATCCATCTCTCACACACTATGCAAAGCCACTCAGCTTGTACTTTGTACTATCAAATCAGAGCAATTTCTGTGATTCTTGCAAATTTCCAGGGTTTCCCTAACCCCTCAAATCAGAGAGAGAGAGAGATGCTGCTTCTTTGCTGTGACTTTTGTACTCTTTTAGCTATATGACCTTATGCTACAGAGAGTTGAGTTTCTGCATGATGGCCTAGAGAGTCGAGTTTCTGCACGATATACTCTTTTAGTTATATGACCTTATGCTATAGAGAGTTGAGTTTTTGCACAATGGCCTAGAGCCATCATACATGTTGTAATCTTGTATCTTTTTTCGTAATTAACACAATTACCTACTATGCGTGCGGGGTGAGAGAGAGAGAGAGTCTGGTCCTGAGATGTCTTTTGCACTCTCGTTTTGTTGTGCTTACTAAATCCATTGTACTTGGTTCATACATGATTGCCTAGAGCCAACTTGCACTTTGTAATCTTGACATTGTACTTTTTTTGTAATCAATATAAAGTTACCCATTATGAAAAAAAAGAGTCCTTTTAAAAATCAAGGAATAACAATAATAAAGAACATGCCTTGGAGAAAAACCTGAGGCCAAATACATAGTATAAGAACTCTTTAAAGAGTAGCTAAGTACATCACAAATACAATGGTTGTTTAAACAACCAATCCAGTGGGATGTAATGCCAAACAATCTGAGGGGAAGTATGAAAAAAGGTCCATGAGTCCTAAGTCTGCAAAAAGGCCTTTCTTGTCTTCCTCATCTTCTCAGAGCTGCCTTGCATCCTCTTCCATCTCACATGGAGAGAGTGGATGATCTCTGTTCAAATGGTCAATAGAGACTCTGCACTGGATACATCTTGAAGGTCTATAACATGGCTATATCTTGCAGTCCGAATGTGCCAAGCTATGATATTGGCAATTAACCCCCATTTGTGACAGTGTCCCTGGGCCCGCTATGCCTCTGAGTAATTTAGAGTGGGGATCTTGCCTAGATGCTTTCTAGTGACAAGAAAAGAAAATCTCCCCTGAATGTCCTCATGATCATATACTGGGCCTCTATCTTTGACCCAGGCTACAGCCCCCAACTGGCAATGATGGTCTCTACTGTATTATGGAATATTATCCTGAGGAGTGATACAGTCACAACTATGGTGGCTGACCCTATTCAAGGATGCAGCACCATTTGTCAAGCACTTCAATGAGTGCCAACATATAAACGTGTCCATTTAGAAGGACAAGATGGAGCTTGTACCTGTTTTGGTGTATTTGATGTCATGGGACCAATCAGTCCTACAACACAATATTCTGAGGCACAATACGTCACAGTTGTGATGGATGACATGACAAAGTGGGCTGATGCAAGAGCAATGCGAAAGAACGATGATAGAGTGATGGCCAATTTCCTATGGGAACAGGTCATATCTTGATTTGAATCCTCCTCCAAAAGTCTGATAAGCAATGGTTTTATATGCCCTTCAAAATCCAAGGATCAGCATGCCCTTTGGCTACGATACGGGCAGTGGCATACAATGACAGTTTAGTAAATATTACGCCTTGCAAGCAATGACTATGTCCCTTTACCCCACTTCTGGCCTGAAAAATAAAGGCATTCTGCATAATGCAATGGTGCCAGAATCCCTTAGTAGCAGAATATGTTAAAGAGCAACTTGAAATGTGAAGGATACCGTGTATCACATCCAATTGTGCCGGTCCCCAATACGGGAGTTTGTCAAACAGCAACCTGAAGTGTAAAGGATGCCAAGTAGCAGATGGCCTTCCAAAGACCCAATTGGCTGGAGTAATGGGGACACCAGCTGTGTGAAATATAGAGCCAAATACGACATGCAGCTGGGCATAAAATAAATCTATGATGAAGAGACTTGGCATTTCATATGAAAGACACATGTTCCATCTGATATTCTGCATAGGTTAAGTACATCTACAATCGGCAAATCTTCTACCATAGTGCTTTATATGAAAACCTTTGCTTTGAATTGTAAGACAGCATGCCAGCCTTGTTATGCCACAATTCTGTTGGAACAATTTTTTGGTGGTTTTAATTAGGTGATGCAAATAACTTAGTAATCAGAAATGGCAAAGTTTTCTATAGAAAACTAATTAATCTGTAATTTATTGTTGTAGTGCAGGTCCGCTAGGATGTGGGAAAAGTAGTCTACTTCAGGTTCTGTCAGGGCAATTAGAGACTGGTTCAGTATGTGAAGGAACAGTAACATATAATGATAAACGTGTAAATGACATTCGAATTCATCGACTGGCAGCTATGGTAGACAAATTGGATTTACATCTTCCCTTTTTGACTGTGAGGGAGACCCTTGAATTTGCATTGGATTGCACTATGGCATTTAGACCAAAGCATTATGGGCCTGAGTTGATGGCGATAATGGGGGAAGCTTTGAAGATAGGACAAGATCCAAAGCTTGAAGTAAATTTGAGTATGATGGGTCTAAAGCATGTTGCTAATCGATATGTTGGAAGTCCGTTAATGCCTAGCATCACTGAGGATGAGAGGCATCGGCTGACTGCAGCGGAGATGTTTTCAGGTGCTCATGCTGTGTATTTTTTTGATCAACCTGATACTATTGCAGAAGATGCAAAAACCTTCGACCTGCTAACTTCTATCCGAATATTCACCCGTGTTCGGCAGACAACAGTCATGGCTTCTTTTTTGCAACCATCATCACGGATTTTCGATCTCTTTGATAGATTAATAATACTTAATCAAGGAAATGTTGTTTATCAGGGCCCTTGTCAAGATGCCTTGCCCTACTTTGAGAGCTTGGGGTAGGTGCCCCGTGTAATCTGTAAGAAATCCTGATGAATATCAAAAGTTCCTGTCTGGCTTTCATTGGCATGTGTACTTTCAAAAAGTAAATATCCTTCTGTTCATTTGACAGGTACAGTAAACCAAAGCACTTGGGAATAGGAGAGTTTTTGGAAGAAGTGACAACAAATGATGGTACTATGTTTCTAAAACCAGGTTTTCACAAGATGGAGCTTGAGGATTTTGTAGCTTCGTACAAGCTATCAGACATGTATAAAGATACTCGCAGAGTTGTAGATAGTCCAAATCTGCTTCAGGAACTTTGGGTGCAGGTACATCTTGGAAGATCAGAAACTGTGATTCACCTTTCATGAAGTCATTTGCTGAAAATTCAGGAACCTTTCCACCATGAATGCAGTTGCACAATATGATTATCTAAGAGACCCTTGTTTTCCTACTCTAATCAAATGATAGGGGGTTGATCCACCGGATGCTCATTGAGACTAATTTGAGGCCATGGATGTGCAAATCACAGCAGAGGAAAATCTACCTGCGTTTACTGGTCATCAATAGTTTAGAGTCAAACAGCACCTCCTTAAAATGGGTTGCAAGGGTAGGTTGAAACTTGTTTGTTTTGTTAAGTGTCATGCTTGAAGGATGGCCAAATGTTTTCATAATTCTGTCTATCTGTGTGTGAAAGAATCTCATAATAAATGGGGTCCCATGTTACATGTGCACACATATGCAGGAATAAATCTTCTTGTGGTGCGACAACCAAAGTGGAAGTTTTACAGTGGGCTTGCTTCTTGTTATTTCTGATGCAAGCATATTTTGTTGCAACTTCTATTTATCACGTTGAAAGACATTATTCTCAAACTTTCCTTGACTATCAAGAACTGCTCACCATTAAAGGGCGTAATGAGTGCAATACTAAGGTAAAGCTTCTTCTAGTGTCACCTGGTCGGCCTCTACTCCAGTATCTGATCGTCAACAAGCACCTCCAGTAACCCAAGGCTGCCAGTGATGCAAATCAAATGGAATCCTAACATCCTTCAAGTGAATAAAATTTTTTACACCTTGTGAGGCTTCCAAGAAGCTTTAAATCTCTGAGAGAGACATGGCGTGCTCAACAATGTGTCTGCTGGGTAAAGCCTCTTTGCTGACAGACAGCCAACAGAAAGCCCCTTGATCTATGCATCCTAGACTTGCCTCCACATAGCTAACAATGTTTCTAGTACCTCATCAATATTCAATCCAAATACTCTTGGGGGAGGGGGTAGCACTATTTTACTACAATTGAGATCTGTATAGTACCAGACATTCCACCTAGGCATGCAGCTTACCTATTCGGTGACTCATATAGTTCAAGAAGTTAGAACCCTCAAATCATCTTTGATGATACTACCATGGCTGGAAGCTGATCCGTTGATCTAGCACTTGTGGCTGATCAAAGGCTTTGCCAACGTACTCAAAGCAATAGTATATCTTGGGCTTGTGTAGTATCACTGCCGTGAGGTGCTTCTAGAAGATGGGCAATGAATCACAATAAAAAGTGTGATTTTTTTTGTTGCCAATTGCACTATAATTCATGGAAAGGTGCACCTTAAAAGTTCTTATCCACCCAATGAGTAATTCTAGTAGGTACCCAGTCCAATCATCTGCATAAAAATATATGTTACCGTCCTGGTCTCATGGCAAAAATGCAAGCCATTTTTCTTTGATAGGGGAATTAGTCTCTCTTACGGCCCCCTAAGTCCTTTCCACACCTGTCATCTAAGCAAGGACATCATTCATACAATGTTAATAGCTGTCTCTCTTGTCTTTGGCAAAATGGGACTGTATGTGAGAGTGCTCCCTAGCTTTAAGCCATCCTACCATTGACCCTAGGTGTCTCTCGTTTTTGGCAAAATGATCTCCTTCTAGCATACTATGAACCTAATATTTTGTAGAGGTAATGTTAAACTCTGAAGAGGTTGTGAAGGAACTTGTAGTTTGGAAGTCACCAAGGCCATAGTGAAAGGGTGGCCTCCCATAATGGGGTGGGCAACCCTTCAACCCCTTATCAAGAAGCGATTTCTAGTTTGACTCCTTGATGTGAGCACTAGACTGCCTTGGATGGCTCAACTTCGATATTTAGGAGGAGGAGGGAGAGAGTATGAAGATGAAGAATACATCAGTGTGTGCAAAATGCTAGAATGGCCTGTGAGGTTTGAAAATTGTAACATTGAAGATGATGCCTCAAGTACAACGAAAATATGAGTAGAAATAAATCAAAGTCCTATGCCTAGAGAAATAAAAAAGGAATGTAAGTGTAATGTAGTATGTGCTCATCCTAATAGATTTCATTGACAAGGTGTTGCAGCAAGTAATCCAGCATAATAGGGCCAAAGCATCTTGGCAAGCCTCTCTTGTGCGGTGAGCGATGATGGGTCATAATTTGTCAAATTTTTTAATTTACTTTTTTTTTGGGGGGGGGGGGGGGGGCGGGATGCTCTATCACAAAAAACATGAATATGCTGAAGGTTGATGGACGAATCCTCAGTCTTTGAATTGCCGGTATGGCAGCACCACCACTTGATACCGGTACAGCAGCACCACTACTTGATGGAGTAGACGACATTTGTCCTCTTCGCTATTGAAGCCCTTGCCTCTTGCATACTCTTCACTCCTAAGAGCCCCCTGGGCTCAGATATCGTGTAGAAATTACATGGCGCAGAGGACATAATCTGAGCAAGGAGTAGAGAACACAAATTAAATCTTATCAGCTGCGTGGATCCTTAACATTTGAAAATAAAAAATTCCACTTACTAGGGCCTTGTTTGCTCTATTCAAGAACTATTACAAAATTTTATTTGGTCCTTTTTCTATTTATTATTTTCGATTTAGAAGTAACTTTTTAATTTCCTGTATGACAAACGTATAGATTGATAAAGGACACGGTTAGTGTTAGGGTAACTTAGAGACAATGAACACAATGGATAGTAAAGAATGAATACTGAATACAATAGAATGCTCAATGCAAGAAATACGCTATGCAGTGAAGAGCATTGACCCTCAAACTCCCATGTCTCGAGGATCGGGTTAGAGAGTATGCGCTAGAGAGAGTGTCATACTCTGACATATCCCAAAATGTAGCAAGGTAGTCTCTAGAGGTGTTTGACAGCAGCAAATGCAGGAAAGTGGAGCTAGATCAGTGTCATACAAGCAGAGAAGAGAATCGACTTTGCACCCGTGTCGCTCGTGCCCCGTTGGCAGCTCCGCCCCACTCGCAGCTCCGCTCATGCTTGCCCAGCCCCGCTCATGCTTGCTTGCTCACACTTGCCTTGATCGTGACTGTCCGATTGTGCTTGCGCCCTTTGGGTCAACGATCATCGACTTGTTGTGGCGGCTCTGCCCTCTGCCTCACGCACAAAAAGACCTCCCCAGCCGACTTGCTTTGGTGCCTCCATCCTATGCTGCATGTTCGTCTGCTCTGTTGATTACTTCTCCTCTGCAAGTTTAGCAGGAGTTGCTTGCATCTGCGGAGACATAATAAACTAGCAATCGTTGCTCCCTCTGTCTGTAGCAACATTTGTCCCGGTATCACAGCAACTAGCTCGGTAGTCCTTAGCAGAGACGCGCAATGGAAACCTCTGGTCATACGTCGGTGCATTCTGCGAGTGCCCCCTTGTCAAACACCTTGCGCGTCGTCCTTTCTGAGGAACAACTCCTTTCCGTCTGTGTCACAGAGCTGGAAGTGAAAGAAACAACAATCTTCGGATAGGTCGTAGGACACTCTCCATCCAGGGCCTAGCTTCGGTATTGGCTTCACTCCACGCTATGCATTGGCACAATGCAGATTGCGGAGATAGTTCTCATGGGTCAGGGGATCTTCATGGTTTGACTCACCTCCGCGGATGCAGCCCGTGAGCTAGATAGCTCACTTTTGCCTCCACGAAGGGGGTCATTTATATGGTTCCTTGGTATAGTGGCTTCACAGTGGAGGAGTTCGTGCTCCACAACAGGTTTCCTAGACACCCGGTTACCCTTATATTCCCCGGATTGGTGCTAGAGTATCATCAGCTTTTTCAATCAGTTCCCTCTTGTTGAGCAACTACCACTGCCATCGCACCCCTTGCTTGCCGTCAGCCCTCTACCATTGGGCCCAGCGTTGCCCGTTGCCTCCCTCGCCCTGCGACCCCTGCCACCGCCATCGCGCCCCCTGCTTGCCGTCATCCCTCTTGACGTCATCGCTTCTCCGCTTTCCGCCATTGCACCCCCCTCCCCCCTTGCTGCCAGCCCCCTTGCCACTGCCAGCTCCTACGCTACCTCCGCCTCCCTCGCCCTTGCGTCCATCGTCCTGCAGGCCCACCCGTGCTGCTCTCGTCCCTCAATATGTAGCAACATTCCCCCCTCCAGTAGCACAAGAGCTTGATTGGTAGCTTCTCAACATAGGGACGCGCAATGGAAACCTCAGGTCAGACGTCGGTGCATTTTGTGAGTGCCTCCTAGTCAGGCACCTTGCGCATCATCCTCTTTGAGGAATAGCTCTTAGCTGTCCGTGCCATAGAGCTCGAACTAAAAGAAACAACGATCTTCGGTCAGTTCGTAGGACACTCCCTATCCAAGGCCTAACTTTTGGGGATTGGCTTCACTCCACGCTGCGCATTGGCATAGCGTAGATTGCGGAGGCAGTTCTCATGGGTCAAGGGATCTTCATGGTTCAAATCACCTCTGCAGTGGACGTAGCCCATGAGCTAGTGGATAGCTCACCTTATGCCTCCACGAAGGGCGTCATCTATATGGTTCCCTGGTATAGTGGCTACTCAGTGGAGGAATTTGCGCTCCACAATAGGTTTCCTAGACACCCAGTCACCCTACTATTCCCCAGACTGGCGTAGAGTATCGTCAGTTAGTGGAGGACTTTCGACGGCTCTTCGGCACAGTTCTTCCTGCCTCCTTTGCAGATGCAATGACAACCGCAAGAGTCCCAAAGGTACGGGTAGTTGTAAAAGATACAAAGAACATACCAAAGTTTTTGGAGATTGAGGCAGGCGGACACTCCTTCAGGCAGTAGGTTATTGTGACTGGGCAGCCAGGGTAGTGCCTGCGATACGATGACTTTGGGCATCAGGCAGTAGATTGCATGTGCTTCGGAGCCAACGTGGCTCCACCGATAGGCCCGCAAGCGGTGGACGCTGATGGCTTTACACGGGTCTAGTGACAATAGAGAGGGAGATGGCATAGGGGGTCCTTAGTCAGCCCCTCACACACAGACACCACAGTAGAGAGCAAGACGGCGAGCGACGGACCAGAGCACCTAGTAGGACCCCCCAGCTCGTCCCACCCAGCAGGATTACAGACCTTCATCTCCACCACCCACAGAGGTGTTATAGGCTCTACCTTACTTGAGATCCCACAGCCCCCACATCTACCTCCTCCTCATGGATCCTCCCTCCCTCCCCTCCCCCATCCCCCAAAACCCCCCCCCCCCCCCCCCCCCCCCCCCCCCTTGACCCTAGCCCACAGCCTTTCCCTTCCAGGGCCACCTGCCTCGTACCTCCAATCACCCCACCATCCCTCGATCTTCCTCCTCCCTACCATCTCTCCCACCGATCAGTCCCCCTAATCCCTCCCCCCCTTTCTCACACAATCACTAGCTTATCTGACCCTGCCGCCCGTCACACTTTCCCGAGACAGGCGCAACTGCTACCATAGGAGTTCTTCCGCAGTGGTCTGTGGCCCTACTTGAGAGTTGTGGAACGCGGAGAGTTTTTACAACCTCAGGAGGTGGGGATCTTTGTGGTCCGCAAGTCAAGGAGCGACAAGGTCCATTTATAGCACCACTGGATGGACCAAACTATGCTTTCTTTCTTCAGACCTCTCATTTAGGATACTGGACAATGACAGATAGAGGAGGAGGTGAAGGGCGAGGTGGTAGACCACATCTCCCAGTGGTGGATGGGAGAAGGAGGACTAGCACTCTTTTCCCAGTAGTGGCCAGGTTGCATGATGGACATTAATTGGTGGGCTAGAGCCAAGGTCCCACATCTGAGCATTATTTATCGAGCCCCTTCACAGTGGAGGGCACCGATGGATGTGATCGAGTGGCTCCTTGCACAGGCTGCCCGTTTCTACTAGTGTACATAGTCATGCCTCTTAGCCTGGCTGATAGATGCCCTAGTGGTATTGCCTGGAGTATCTATTACCCCCATGGTCCGCCCGAGAGCACCATGGGGAAATGGAGTTCACCTTCCAGGCCTGCGGCAAAGCATATTAGCATGCCCCATAGCTCTTCTTCTTCATCAGTAGCTTGCACACCGAACAGATGCCTGTTCGGTTAGTCACATAGGCTTCCCTATAAGTTTAAATCTATCATCTTGGAATGTGAATAGCCTCCACTACAGTGGGGCATGTGGTTCCAGGAAGTTGATTGTTTGGTAGGAGTTGCAGCTTTCCTTGGCTGGACGGGTAGAGTTGCAGCCTGCCCTTGCTAGATGGATTGACATCTTACTTTTGCAGGAGCACAAGCTTACGCCCGCCCAGGCCCATTGGGGAGGGAAGGTACTTCCAAGTAGCTCACACACCTACTAGGAGTACTTCATTGGTGCCCACGGCAGGAGTGGAGGCATATGCGCCTCTATTGGCCCGAGCCTTACTCCGTGTGTACGAGATCACGGGAGGATTGTGGCAGGGAGGGTTCTGTGGATCAGATTGGATATAGGGGACTCATGCCTTGGAGTCCTCAATGTTTATGCTTCTACTAAGGTTAGGGCACACAACAGGTTCTAGGTGGAGATCGCAGCAAGACCCTCAAAGGTGGACTCCTAGATTGTTGGAGGAGACTTCAATAGCTTGAAGGCCTTAGAGGACCGGCATGACAAAGGTAGAGATTACTAGGGTATGGTAGGGGAGGAGTAGGAGGCATGGGAGGACTTCCTCCTCGCAGTAGGAGCACGTGATACTTGGCGGGACCCAGCTTTCCACAAGAGGGAGAGGTCATTGGACTTCTCTTGGGGATTCAGGTGGTTGGGCGGAGCTCTTTTGGAGCGGCTGGACAAGTTCTATGTGGGAGAGTGGGGGTGCTCTCGCGGAGGACAGGTAGGGTAGTTGGCTGGCATCACCTTGTTTGATCATTGCCTTGTTCTCCTCACACTTGATGCTCTAGTTTCAGCCCTTGACACGTGATTGTGTCGGATCGCTAACTCGATCTACAAGAGGGAGGAGGTAGATTGAGTAGCTCTGGATTAGGGAGTGGGATAGGAGGGACCGGATTGCAGAGAAGGTTGCAGAGGTCCTAGCCGAGTCGAGCAGGATCTGCCAAGAGGCAGCCCTACAGGTTGGGCTGCAGAGCTGGGAGGAGGAGAGAGCACCCTAGTGAGACCTAGCAGCCATTCAGAGACTACTCCAGGAAGCACTAGGGGATCCCATTCTCGACGCACAGGAGGTGCGCTCACGGGCAGCCCTCGCCGGTCTCGAGAATAGACACTAGACTTTTCCTTCCGTACCTCAGCAGCCTTTTGGGCTCAGAAAGGGGACACGATGTGCAAGGAGTTTTTTCAGGTGCATTTGCCTCGCACCTCAAGAGATTAGATTCGCAGTCTCCATGATCAGTATGGGAGGATTTGGTCTAGCCTAGATGAGGTGATGGAGATTGCCACTAACTACTATAGACACTTTTTTCAGCAGGAGGTAGTCTCAGCCAGAGGACAACGCTGTAGACAGCAGGTCTGGGACCACATTCCATCCCTTGTAAGATGAAACGCTGCCTCCTAAACCCCTTCGTAGAGAAGGAATTAGCAGAGGCTTTCCATGCAGAGGACGGGCAGAAATGCCTGGGACAGGATGGTCTTTCTAAAGCCTTCTTCATTACCTACTGGGAGGTGGTGAGGGACCCCCTACTACTGGCCTTTCAGGAGATCTTGAGCTCAGGATGGATGCTAGGGAGTCTATCAACAGCTCTTATCAGTCTCCTCCCCAAAGGGGGAGACCGGTTGGAGCTATCCTAGTGGAGATGGATCACCTTGTTGTAAATGGCCTATAAGGTATTGGCCAAGATGATCGGTAGGCTACTTTGCCCTATGCTTCCAGACATCATTCATGACACAGAGACAGGTTTTGTCCAAGATAAGAGCATCCTAGACAATATTTTCACCTTCTTCGAGGCGGCTGAGTGGGCCCAACACAGTTGTCAGGGATTGACCGTACTTCTCTTGGACTTCGAGAAAGCCTATGACAGGGTTGGCTGGGACTTCTTAGAGGGCACCATGGTGAGGTTGGGCTTCCCCCAGGCATGGATCTGCGAGGTTTTTACACTTTACAGATCGGCCAACAACAGGGTTCTCATAGGTGGCAGGAGGGGGGAGGAGTTTCGGCATGAGAGATTTGTCCGGTAGGGCTGTCCTCTTGTTCTGTATCTGTTCTTACTCTTTGCAGAGGCTATGTCTTACTTCCTCACGTCTCATGTGTGAGCGGGCTACGTGGCCTTCGACTTTCGGTGAGGGAGGAGATGGAGCTGCTAGATTTAGAGAATGCAGATGATACCGCCCTTTATATAGAGGATGATGAGCTGATGTTGGAGAGAGTGAGACTAGCTCTCAAGGTGTTTTGCACTACTACAGTTGGAGCGAAAACCAATTGACAGAAGTCGGTTGGTCTTCTTACAGACCCGGACTCTAGCCTGGAGTGGGACATCCACTTGAGGTTTAGATGGGTGTGCAAGGCGTAGACCGTCCGATACCTAGGGTTCTAGGTGGGACTCGACATCACTCCTGCCCAGCAGTTTCTTCTAGTTCTCGACTCTATCAGGTGGAAGCTGACCTACTAGAGTATTACTCACCTTTCCTTAGCAGCCCGAGCCGTGGTGGTCAACCGGGTGCTCCTAGCGACGTCTTGGTACATCGCCTTGTGTTGGTGCTTCTCGTCTTGTGTAGTTTAGCTTCGCCGCCTAGTGCTGAATTTTCTCTAGGCTGGCTCAGAGGGTTCCAAGGATTCCATGGATGGGTGGTAAATCCCTGGTTACAATTTAATTACAGCAGCAAATAATTAATGCAAATCTGAAAATACAAATTTACCTACTGATCTTGGATAATGCACACCCGATTGGCCCCAAATATGGCACCCCTTTCAGTATTTCTTTAGGTTTATTGAAGAAAAAGTTAGTTTACAATTGGATTCTCCCGATTCCCTTCGCAATCCAAACTCCAACCCTCTGCAAAGTGCAAAACATGCCTCTCTTTTGCTTATCCTATGATCTTTAAGTGGATACTCAACCGTCTGACAAGCTGCATCCATGCTTTCCACATAGTGATCAACCTCAGAGATCTTATCTTTTCTGTGCAAAATATGGGGTAGTTTCTTACCACTCTCTATCACCTCAAAAGGGGCCTTACCAATGGAACTATGCACTATGTTGTTGTATACAAACTCAACCAACGGCAAATACTATTCCCACTCTGCTTTGTGGTGTCCATTGTACTAGCCTTTCTTTTGTGGATGGGTAGTAAATCCCTGATTACAACTTAATTACAGCAATAAACAATAAATGCAAATCTAAAAATATAAATTTACCTGTTACTGATCTTGGACAATGCACACCCGATTGGCCCCAAAATTGACACCCGTTTCAGTATTTCTTTAGCTTTATTGAAGAACAAGTTGATTTGCAATGAGATTCTCCCGATCCCCTTCGCAATCCAAACTTCCCTTGATGTGTAAAGTGACCAGCAAGTCTTGAATCTAATTTGCCCCTTGACTCAGACACTTAATTGGCCTTTACCCACTTCATAGATGTTGGAAATGCCTCAATATCAATTGTTGGCTAGTTCTCCACCTAAATTTAGCTGAAATTCATCTTCAGCTCTAAAAAGTCCAAGTCTTGGAGCTTCCTATTTTTGATACGCTTCTCAAGGCTGCTGCTAAACTCTAATTTTTGCTTTAAATTAGGGTTTACAGCAGAGAAATCTACAATTTCTCAGCCTCCAAGGGTCCAAATGCTGAGATCTTCGGAGAAGGCTGTGAAATGGTTGGGAGATGAGAGAGAAAGCTGTAGAGAGAGAAAATTTAGAGTTTTGTCACGAAGAATGATTGAAAATCAGTCAAATGCAGCTGCTGCCCTGCCACAACAGCTTGTAGATGCAAAGAACTGAAGAAAATTAGTCATTTACTGCTGTTGCCCTGTCTCGAGAGCCTGTAGATGCTGTCACTTGCTGTTGATTGGTCTTCTCCTACCCTTGATTGCCTCAGAAGGTCCTCAAATGGCTGCAAATCAGATCAACAGAATCTCCTCCCTCTCTCTTGCAGGCTGAATACACTAAAAGTACCTCTTTGTAGCCTCTAAAGGCGTTTTTCAGTCTTGTTTGGGCATTTTTGACAAGTGGCAGCCTTTCCAAACGGTTTTTTTGGCATTATCCATAATTAAATATTAATTTTCAGTCTTAAAATACTGAAAATTAATCTAATAATTATTTTAGTGCAAATTAGACCAGCAGCATCTCCTCCCTTTTCCTTGCAGGCTGAATACACTAAAAATGCCCCTCTCCAGTCTCTAAAGACGTTTTTCAGCCTTGCGTGGGCATTTTTGACAAGTGGCAACCTTCCCAAATGGTTTTTCCAGCATTATCCATAATTATATATTAATTTTCAGTCTTTAAATACTGAAAATTAATCTAATAATTAATTTGCTTTCCTAAAAAATCATCTGATTGGCCAATAATTAAGTTGGCTATGCATCTTCCACTCCCGAGTGTCTCTGTGCCATCTTTGACGATCAAATTGGCGTTAGGTACCATAAAATGCCACTTCTCTAGTGTCACCAACTAACACTTATGGGGAAGTCAATGACCTAGGCCAACAATTGGCACCAGATACCACCAAGTACCTGTGGGGCATAACTTATAGCAACTTTGCACAGGTACTTGGTGGTATCTGGTGCCAGTTGTAGGCCTAGGTTATTCATTTGGCCACAAGTGTCAGTTTTTGGTGACACTAGAGAAGTGGCATTTAATGGTACCTAATGCCAATCTGATGGTCAAAGATGGCATTGCGACACTCGGGAGTGGAAGATGCCTAGCCAATTTTATTATTGGCCAGTCAGATTATTTGTCAATACATGCATAGTATGCCAGAAAGTTAAGTATGATATGCAAAAGATGTCAGGTTTATTGCAGCCCTTGCCTATTCTATATAGGCCTTGGCAGAGCATTGCTATGGATTTTATCTTTGAGCTTCCATGCACACCTACAGGGAATGATGGAATATGGACTATCATATGCAGGTTCAGTAAGTAGGCCCACTTCATTCTAGTGAGGATAAAGATAAAGGCTAATCATATGGCACGGATTTTTATGTAGCATGTGTTTAAGTATCATGGTATGCCAGAGTCGATCATTAGTGATCGTGACCCACGGATGATAGGTTTGTTTTGGAAAGGATTGTTTGAGAACATGGACACAATGCTGAAATTCTCTTCATCCTTCCATTCACAAACTGATGGTCAGTCTGAGGAGGCAAATTCCACAGTGTTAGATCTTTTGAAGTGCTATGTATCAGACCACAAAGCACAGTGGGAACATTATTTCTTGTTGATTGAGTTTACATACAACAACACAGTTTCACTGGTAAGGCTCCTTTGGAGGTGGTAGAGGGTGGTAAGAAAGTACCCCCTATTTTGCACAGAAAAGATAAGATCTTTGAGGTTGATCGCTATGTGGAAAGCATGGATACAACTTATCAAAAGGTCAAGTATGCGCTTCAAAGATCATAGGATAGGCAAAAGAGAGCGGCTGATCATCATAGGCATGCTTTGCAGTTTGTAGAGTGTGATTGTGTATTGCTGCGATTTTAAAAGGCACGGTTGAAAAAGATGAAGAACAAAAAGTGATTGTATCTAAGGCTGTCTATGAGATACTATGGGCCATTTTAAGTATTGGAGAGGACCAGTGATGTATGCTATTGGCTGAAATTGCCTCCACACTGGCAGATATACAATGCCTTTCATGTGAGCTTTCTTAGACCTTTTCATCGAGATATGCTAGAGGATGTCTGCTGAAATTCAGTCAGAGGTTGAAGAGCTCGATGAAATACTGGTACCATAGCAGATTTTGGCACACAAAGAGAGGAAGATCAGGGGTAAGGGTTCCAGAAGGTACTCGGTGAAGTTTCAAAATTATTCTCCAATGGATGCCAAATGGATGGAGGAGGATGACTTGGCAGACCATTCTCAATTGTTGTAGCTTTATCTTGATGCTTTTCGGTTAGAGCCGACTTTAGTTCAAGCTCAATCAGGTTTTAGCAGAGCAGAGGTTCAAAGTATAAGCTGATGCTTGTGAGGGAGCTAGCATCTCGGCTCCTAGTAATGGACAACTCTAGAAGTAGTGGATCTCAAATGTATTCAACACACATTCAAGGTACTGTAGTTGAATAGTATGTTTGCCAAGGGATCATTATTCAGTGTACTAGTCACTATATTTGGTATGCAGATTGGTATGGTTTTCATTGAAGCTCTAAAACTGTATATTTGCATCCGTTATGCTCGGTGTGTAATTAGTTGTGCTTGGTATGGCATTGGCTATGCTTAGTGTATCATCAGTTAATGATCATCAAGGGTTGATTATCGAATGTTGGTTTTCAGCGTAGGATCATTAATATTCAGTATGGTATTCTGCTGGTTTTGTGGACAGCAACATGTCTTATGATGCCATTGATGTTTCAGTGATAGTTTATGCTTGATTTTCACTATACTATGGTTTGATTTTGCCAGATGAGTTGAGCTCATGAGAAATGGACACGTCACATGATAATCTGGCAATGTTTTTGAGATTCTTTGTGAGTCTTATGTTATGTTATGTTGGCTGGTAATTTTCAGCACACGTTGGGCATATGGAATGATTGAATAACAATGCGCAATGTTGTGTTGACTGTGATGCCCTATGGAAATTTCAGCGTAATATTTTGCTTTTGATGCATTTGGCAGTGCAATCGAGGACGATTGCAAGAATTTTAGGGAAGAGGGCTGTCACAAGGACATGTATTTTTGAAACCTCACTTAACACATGGATTAATTTTTAATCACATGATTAAGTAAATGTTGCACATGTGAGGTGCAACTAGGGTTAGAGTAAATTTACGAGCCCGGGACCCAAGGAAATCACAGGATGTCAAAGGAAAAAGTTTCTATAACTTATGCTGCACATGTACTTGGTGGTATCTGGTGCCAGTTGTTGGCCTAGGTCATTCATTTGGCCATAAGTGTCTTGGTGATACTAGAGAAGTGGCGTTTAATGATACCTAACGCCAGTTTGATGGTCAAAGATGTCACAGAGATGCTCGGGAGTGGAAGATGTCTAGCCAATTTAATTATTAGTCAGTCAGATTATTTTTTGGGACATAAAAATAATTATTAGATTAATTTTCAGTGTTTAAAGACTGAAAATTAATATTTAATTATGGATAATGTTGGAAAAACCATTTGGGAAGGCTACCACTTATAAGAAATACCCATGCAAGACTGAAAAACGTCTTTAGAGGCTTGAGAGAGGCATTTTTAGTGTATGTAGCCTACAAGAGAGAGGGAGGATATGTTGCTGGTCTGATTTGTAGCCATTGGAGGATCTTCTGAGGTAGCCAGGGGTAGAAGAAGACCAATCAACAGTTGGTGACAGCATCTACAGGCTATTGAGATAGAGCAACAACAATAAATGAGTGATTTTCTTTAGTTCTTTGCATCTACAAGCTGTTGTGACAGGGAAGCAGCTGCATTTGATTGATTTTCAGTCATTCTCGCAACCAAATTGTGAATTTTCTCTCTCTACAGCTTTCTCTCTCATCTCCCAGCCATTTCACAGCCTTGCTTCAAAGATCTCAGCATTTGGATCCTTGGAGTTTGAGAAATTGCAAATTTCTCTACTGTAAACCCTAATTTACAGCAAAAATTAGGGCTTAGTAGCAATCTCGAGAAGTGTGCCAGAAATTGGAAGCTCTAGGACTTGGATTTTTCAAGGCTGAAGGTGAATTTCAGTTAAATTCAGGTGGACTAGCCAGCCTGTGAATTTGGGGCATTTTCAACATCTATGAAGTGGGTGAAGGTCAATTAAGTGCCTGAATCAAGGGGCAAAATAGATTGAAGACCTGTTGGTCACTTTGGACAGCAAGGGGAGTTTGGGTTGTGAAGAAGATTAGGAGAATTCCATTGTAAATCTTCTTCTTCTTCAATAAAGCTAAAGAAATATTGAAAGGGGCGCCAATTTTGGGGCCAATCGGGTATGCATTATTCAAGATCAGTAGGTAAATTTGTATTTTTAGATTTGCATTAATTGTTTGCTGCTGTAATTAAGTTGTAATCATGGATTTACCACCCATCTATGGAAGGAAGGCTGGTTTCAGGTGCCCTATGCTGATGAGATGACCTTGATCTCTCCCAAGTATTAGCCTTTCATCAAACGTAGCAAGCATCTCCACAACTAATTTCTTGCTATCTTTGAAGCTCCTAACCCAATTGATTCCCCGCAACGCTCCTACGTCTAGGTGGCTTCACCATTGTAGGATTCACAAGAACCAAATTGGGAACAATTGCTTGAGTTTGCTAGTTCCCTATTGGAGGAGTATGTTGAGCGGAATCATAGAGTTATCCCTACTTGGGAGGAGGAGGAGATTTTGGATACTCAGGTGAATACTTGGGAGGTTCTTCGTTCGTTTTCTGCTTTCCATGAGCATTACTTGTCCTCACTCGGATCCAATAGTGGTCAACATGTCTTCTTCATGCTAATTACATGGAAGAGATTTTTGCTGGTCAGTGTGGCTTCTATGAGGTGGTGCTCTGTTCTCTTTCTGCACGAGATTTTCTTCTTGCCCAGCAACCGCTTTGCTTTGAGAAATAGTTCGTGCCTCCAAGTTTGAATATAGCCGACAGAAATTGTTCGTGCCTCCAAGTTTGAATATAGCCAACAGAAATTGTTTGTGGATGTTATGGGACACAAGCAAGAAGAGGCCTAACTGGTTGTGCCTCAATTGTAGTGGTATGATAGTTGAAAAAGAGTAATCACATAGTTGGTCCTAAAATGGAGAAGAAAGCGATACGTATATGATGCGGTGCGCATTGGGAGTTCAGAAATTTATGGGCTGGTTTATCACTCTAATAAAAAGAGCAGGTTTTTTGTATCTAGCTCTATGAACGGAATCCAATATGTAACGATTATTAAATAATAAAGCAAATGTTTTGAAAGGACTATCTTTGTTGTATTTGTGTTACGCCTAATAAAGACATGAAATGAATAAGACAAGTGGCTGAAAATAGAATAAATCTCATTCAAGTGGGTGGACATGGAGGTTCCCTCCATACGAAGGTCCATGAGTTTCTTCAACCAATATATATGAGAGGCAGGGCGTCACTTGTTATAGACATTGCAAATCTTATCCTATACCTCCCATGCAGTTTGCATGTTAGAGAGACAACATTATAGTAGATCTGCTTAGAGATTGACAAAATGATTGTAGATTTACATAACTCATCTAGTTCAGCTCAATCCTTTGCATCAAAGCATTCGAGCTTTATACCCTCATGTTTCAATGGCTTAATTAATAATTTCTACATTAGAACCTGCTAAATTTGTGCCATTCAACTTCTCAATGTTAAAGATAGCATTGTCATTCAACCCACCAACCAAAATGCAAGAGATGAAAGCAAAATCCAAGATAAACTGACTATTGTAAATGACAACAAAATAGTCCTAAAATCACAACCAAATCAAGGGCTAAGTAAGAAAAATTTCAAGAAGGATGAGCTATACACTAATTGTAATCAAGTCATTGTCAAATCTAAGTGGTTGCCCTTAGATAGAATGCATAAAACTGGAATGATAAGCTACAACAATATGCTAACAACCAAGTGTGAGCAACCAAGAAAGAAAGACTAGGAACCACCGGCACTGATGGTTGTCACAACTACAATAGCAACCATACATGTGGTAGGCATAAACGTCATGCATATAGGAGATCTCATGATAAAGAGAGGAGAGTTGCCAAAATCATTACCCATCGAGCAAAGCTCAATACATAACTCAGAAGCATATAAATATCATTGACAACATATTGATAGACATAAGTGCCAGGTCCAAAGTAAGTGATCAAATCAACCTACTATAGGGTAACTAGATCCAGTACATATCAAGAGAGCATGTACATGAAGTAAGTGTCCCGTGGTCTCAATCAAAGTAAGCCCAAGCTCAATTACATAAATCCAAATCTCTATGCGGCATCCAAAGTAGTGCAAGTAACTCCCACTGGAACAAAATCGAATGCCAAATCATCTACTATTAATGCTGCAATTTTGATGGGCCCTCAAAAATCCTTGGATCCAAAGGTCTCTGCTGATTGTTCATGGGCCCCACCTATGCGCCTTTCTTTTGATCCCCACGATAAAGTAATCACTCTTTGGGATCGTTGATACCCAAGGGCGAGCCGCTCCTAAATAAGGGTACGATTCCTCCATTTCCAAAGCGGGGCACAAGGACTTACACTCTTTTGTAGTATTGGCTGATTTTCTAGAGGAGGGTACCCTTGATATTTTGGCTATGAAATTGCAGTCGAGCCTCGACACAAAAATCCTTTGGTCATGACATATAAAGCTCGCCACTTGGAATGTACGTGGCATTGTTCACGCAACAAGCAGCATGATATGTGGTGCATCCTTCATGACAATCAGTGGGATGTGTTATGTGTTGTTGAGCATAGAAATCATAGTGAAGCTGGCAAAATTGTGGATTCCCATGGCTTCTAGGGTTGTCTTATGCAGGGAGCTCAGCTTGACACTATTTAGGTGTGCTTATGGTCGTGAATGGCAAGTTCTAGCCGACCCTTGTTAAGAACGATGTCCATGGCTGTTATTTGATTGTTGAAATTCTGGCTGGTAGGGCTCTATGCACCCAATGACTCTTCATCTCAACAGGATCTATGGGATTGGATGATGGCAGCTTGTTTCTCTCTAGATAGACTGGGAATATGGATGAGAGATTTCAACATGTGTATTCAACATTCGCAGTCTATCTTGAAGCACTTAGTAATGAATGCACCTAAGCCATGCCAAGCGTGATTTTGAGATGGTTGTTTAAAAGCAGGATGTTTGGTCTTGGCTCCACCCATTGGATTTGGGTTTTAGTTTTGAATCAGCATAGTACTCTACCACATGGTCCTGTTTGGACCGTATGTATATTATGCATGATGATGCTTTCTTGCTAGAGATTCTGGATATCCAGGTGCTGCAGTAATACACTTTGTCAAATCATTTCCCTTTGCAGTTCAACATGCTTGCCCACCCTGTTGCCCCTTTTGCGCAATTCTTGAAAAGACTCCCATTGTGTTTTAATTCATCTTATCTGAAGCACCTGCTCTTTAAGGGTTATATGGAATAGTTGATTCACAGGTTTTTGACTGATTTTCCCAAGGGGGCAGTGATTCCTTTCAGCAACTGCTTCGTAATGTGCATAGGGTTGCCAAGCAATATGGTATTCATCATGCTTCTCTTTGTAGTCAATGCCTGCATGTGACTGAAGCAATGCTAGCATTAATCCGCTCTTTACTGATTGATTCCCTAGATGATCCATTTCTACTACCACTGGCCACAAGGCTGACAAATCTCATCCAACAATTCTAGTCGAGATCTTACCAGCAAGCCAAGTTTCAAAGCTTGATTGAGAATCTACAAGACGCTGCATGTCAGTCACATAAATTTTTTTCGAGGCTTGCACGCCTCTCTTTCTCAAGAAAATATGGTATGCTTGCAGCATACACATAGTTGATGGTTACATACCTGTGGCCCATTGTGCGTATGTGTTGATAATATTTCCTTGACCTTCTTGGTACTTAGCACACCACCTAGGCACATTCGGCTCTCTATACCTTGGCTATGGATCAACTGTCGCTAAATATGCATAATGATTTGGATAGACATATCTTACAAGGAGAGGTAATGGATGTTTTGTTACATCTATCCAAGAACAGAATCCTAAGATGGGATGGCTTGACTAATGAGTTTTTTGAAGCCTATGCTGCCATCTTGCCAAGGCAGCCATGTGCCGACAGATTTAGGAGATTGGAATAATGCCTGCCTTGTGGAAGGTGGAAGTCACTAAACTGATTTCGAAAGTGCTTTCGCCCTTGATGCTGAAACATTGGTGGTCAATTTCATTGATGGGATCTTTATACATAATTTTCACTAAATTCATAGCTAATCGTCTCCACAAGCACCTCCCTACCCTAGTGGACCCTAATCAGTATGGATTAAAAAAAAAAGAATACTTTGCACAATGTATTGAATGTTCAATTGGCCATTGACTATACAAAGCACTCCAAGTAGAAAGTTGTACTGATTCAATTGGACCTCGAAAAGGCTTTTGATTATATGGATTGGTCTTTTTTGGCACAGCTCATGCAATTTATGGGTTTTAGTTTGCACGTCCTTCTTGATACACATAGTCAACACAGATGCCTCTTCGCAGCTCATGCTGAATGGTGGGATCATTGAGCCGTTCACTTTGGTGCGATCAGTCAGACAGGGTTTCGCTTTGAGCCCCTTGTTCTTTGCCTTGGTGACCCATGTGGTCCTTTTCATGATTTCTCACTTGGTGTAGGACAGCTGGTTGGTCTCTTTCTTCCCTTTCGAGAACATTTAGTGGGCCAATCGCTAGCAAATGACACATTCATGATCTCAAAGTGGAACGAGAGAACCTCCACAAGGCATTGGATGTATGTAAACTTTTTGGCCAAGTCTTTGTTCTTTGTATTAATGTAACCAAATCCTCCCTCATCAGCTGTATTGATCCGGATCCGTAGTCTTTGCAATGGCAAGGGATGGTGATCTTGGGTGGGAATGTTGTGCGACACTTGGGTTACCTCCTCTGTGTTGATGTACAACCCAAGCAGTTGTTGCAATGGAGTTCTTTGAAATTGGAGGCGAAGTCTTTGTATTGGAAATCCTAGGCCTGGCCTTTCCATGTTTGCCTTAAAGTGGAAAAGTTCATTATGCTTCCAATGCTCACATATTTTTTGCTACTTTTGCCTTGGGCTACCTCAATCTTGAGGGCTCTTATTGGGCCTATTTGCTTTATGCTATGGAAAAAGGACACTCTACATGTAGGTATCTCATGGATCTCTTGGATCCATGCTTGTACCCCTAAAAGTATGGGTGGTGGGGCTATTTTGGATGCGCACACTCGGTTGGTTGCTTTTCCGTGGTCTCTTTTTTGTGCCATGTGCATTGAGCAACACTCTTGGGTCTTTGTTGCCCAGTTCTTTTTGGAAGAGCGGATTGTTGTTCATGGTAACATGACCATTTGCGATTCTTGGTGGCAGGTTCTTAATGCCGATGCCCCTTTTTTTCTGTCCTCTTCCTTCTTGTTTGCCCAACTCATTTACTTGTGGAAGCCGATCCTTTAAAAGGCCAAGTGGCACCCTGCGGAGGATTGTTTGGCTACTTACTCTTTTCAGATGGAATTGTTGGCAATGTCCAAGCTGATTTTGTGGGATGGGAAGCAAGAGGCTCATTCTAAATTTAATTGCATGGCACGATTAGGCTTGCCTTCGGTTTCTAGTGCCACTCTAGTGACTTGCTAGGGGTTGATGTCCTTCCGTGCTGCTAGGAGACTTTTCACATCCCTCGAGGTTAGAGGGAGTTGTGGGACCACCTTTTGGCATCACACCATCCTAGAGAGCCTTCCTTACCCTCCTTGATCGATCTTGGCAGGATTGGGACCTTATAGACCAACTCCAGTTGGAAAAGGCTTCGGATAATCAAGTATACTATCTCATGATTAAGCACCACCAGTGGCTGGTCTCTAAAGGCAGCACTATCTGGGGCATGCACAAATCACGGCATTGGTGGAAAATGACTATCATGGAGGGTTGGTTCAATAAGATACCATACAAAAGCAAAGTCTTCCTTTGGTGTGTCATGGTTGGTGGGCTTTCTCACACCACAACACTTGCAAAATGGGACATCTCGAATGATGCTTGTTTTTTTTGCCTTTCCACTGGGAAACTCTTCGCCACTGTTGTCTTTCATGCCCTTTGGCATGGAGAATTTGGTCCTTGTTATCTCCTACTGGTAGGATGTGGCTGGCACGTCACTATGCCCCTTTGATTGGGTCTTTGCTTGGCTCAATTGGACAACTTGGAATGCTTTTGTTTTGGATTCTGCATTTGGGGTGTAATCTCACACCAAGTTGAAAGGTCTTTAACACTGGCAGCTTTACCTTATTCAACAGTACCATAGCAGCTAAGAAATGTGTCTTTCAGTTTGAAACTTACGAAACATTTCTTAAAGTAAGAAATGTTTTTGAGAGTAAAAAATGTGGGGTTTTTTTTAATGTGAGTGATTTGGAACCCGGAACATGGTTTTGCTAACAAAAATAGTTGGGCAATGCTAAACTTGATGAGGACGATATATAAAGACTTGCAAGGGCTCAAGATTTTGGATAAGAGACTGATTTTGTGATTTTGTTCAGTTATTGGACTTTATCAATCTAGTACCTATTCTTGTCTTTAGCGTTGATTATTATACAACTTTAGTCTCATGTATGAGTTATTTATGATATATTATGATTCATTCTCGATTTTGACATTTGGTCAATTTGTTTTCAAATGAGAATCATTATGTTGCAACTTGACTCAGTCCATATTGTAGATAGGCTATTCACATGTTTATTTCAATTTTCTTTGCATGATATATATGAATCATAATATTTGAGTTCTAAACCATAGTACAACTTGTCACTTTGACATAAGTGACAAGTTAATAATGGATCATGGATATGTAATGTATGATTCTCAATTAACTCTATTATCACTCAAGCTCAATTGGCCGTTCTTTGTTTAAGAGAGAGTTCCATAGAGGTTTAGAACCTCTTTCCCTAGTCAAAACTATCAAGAATCCCCATATAAAAAAATCTAAATTTCTTATTTTACCCCCTTTTGAAAGAGACTTATGAAACATGTTTCTAATGTTTCATTTCTAAACGTTTTTGAAATTTTTGGCTGCTATATTCAACACACTAATCTCCTTTCGAGGGAAGACTTGGCCCCTTGGCATATGTCAATCTTTGCTACTTCCTTGCTGTGACTTTTGTTCTTTTTAAGCTATTTGATCTTTTGTAAAGTGAGAATATGCACGATGGTGTGGAGCCATCTTGCATTTAATAATCATGTAATCTTGTACTTTTTTTGTAATTAATACAATTACCTATTACAGAGAGAGAGAGAGAGAGAGAGAGAGAGAGAGAGAGAGAGAGAGAGAGAGAGATGGCGGATCTGGCCCCCCCGTGACCTGGCGACGTGTTTCCTGCCCTGTGTGCTGAGGGAGATCTCCCCCCAGACCAGTGCGGAGTTCGTTCTGCTCCGACGTCACCAACAAGTCTTGCCCTCGACATCTCCCCCAGCCGACCTGTTGAGCCTACTGCCTCGCGCCCCTGTCTTCCCTGTGCGGTCCTGTTCGCCATCGCCATCATCAGCCTGACGCCTGACGCCCGTTCGACGTCTGCCTGCCCCAGCCGCCTGACGCCTGACGCCTGACGCCCGTTTGACGTCTGCCTGCCCCAGCCGCCTGACGCCTGACGCCCGTTCGACGTCTGCCTGCCCTGTCCTGCCCGTCGACAGCCTGCCCTGTCGCCTGTCAGACGCCCTAGTCTGACCACCGCCATCGCCTGCCAGATCTGTCCAGCCTTGTCTTTCTACAGACACTGAGAGAGTGCGAGCGCGCGAGCGCGAGCGAGAGAGAGAGAGAAACGCCAGAAGACAGCAGTATGGCTGGCCTGGATATGGATTTTCTCGACCGGACGGTGGCAGCCCTTGGCCCTGATTCCGATACAGAGGAGCCGGAGGATATGGTGCCCTGCACGGAGGAGATGCCTCCGGGCTCTGAATTGTAGCTTGCGGGCAAACGCTCCAAGCATACTCCTGACGAGCCAATGGGTCCTCAGGAACGTTCCTATGTGTAGGTTGCCTCTGATCCTGTGGAGTCGCAGGAGATAGACTGGGAGCATTTGCTGGACTTTGCCAATACTCTGCTTGGCGATTATGTCCAGCACAACAATGAAACTTTTTCTGATGCGGGAACTGATGATGTGCTGGAAGCCACGGTGGACCCGAAATCAGTCTTGCGGTCCTTCTCAGTGTTTTATGACCGTGTAGTCATACTTTTCTTCACTGGCAGAATCCCCGTGCTTTCACATATTCGCCAGTGGATGCATCATTTATTGCAAGGGGAGTGTGTTGAGGAGATCTTCCTTGGACCTCGCGGCTTTTATGAGGTGCTGTTGAAATCAGAAACACATCGCGCTGAGCTCCTGTCCAAGCTGCCATTATTCTTTGATCGCCGCTTGGTCCATGTTATACTATGGCGCCCGATGGCCGATTTCCAGCGTCTGCTTCAACGAGAATGCCCGGTATGGGTAGAAGTGGAAAATTGTCCGGCAGTTTATTGGCCATTGTTGAAGGATGCAATGGCCGTTGTGGGCACAGTGCTGGAACCCCCAAGCCTCAGGGCTATGAATCGCAACCGTTTATGCATGCTATGGGACACAGCCAGGAAAAGGCCTGCTTGGCTTCGCCTCAATTGTTCTGGCATGCATCCCTTGCATTTTCGCTTGAAATGGGGCAATTTTGCAGGCCACTGCTTTTCATGTGGTAAATTGGGGCATTTCATGGCCGAATGCCCTGAAAGGCAACCGTCTTCCGAGGATGCGCAGGTTGTGCTGCCTAAGGATGACATGGTGCTTGATGCCCCGACGCAGGAGGCCCCTCAGCCGCCAAATGTTGTGGATAAAGGCAAACAACAGGTCCTGGGTTTGGACTCTCGTAGCACTGATTGGATTGAGGCCCGTCCAAAAAAAGGTAAAAAGCTGGATGCAGGCTTGGCGGATCCTGGGCCCACTACTTCACTGGATTCCGTGCGCATGTATATGCGCCGGAAAGAAATGTTCACTTCACAGCCGGCTGCGCGTACTATAGCCCCGTCTGCCCTCCGTAATCAGTCTACAAGGAAAGCCTATACAGACGGCCCCAAGGGCCCACCTGCTAAGCTGGCGTTTGATACCAAAGGCAATGTGATTACACCCTGGGATCGGCGTTATCCCCGCCCTGCTCCCAAGGCAGTGGATTTTCCTTCTACCTCTAAAGCAGGTCGCCAGAATTCGTATGCAGTCTTGGCTGATTTTCTCTCTCGCGGAAAAGGTGAAATCGAGGCAACAACCGCCTCGTTCTTGACTTCCTTTCTTTGAAGATATATGAAGATAGCCACGTGGAATGTGCGAGGCATTTGCTCTCGCCATAAGCAACATGCCATGTGGACTGTCTTGCATGAGAACAAGTGGGATGTATTGTGTGCAGTGGAGCACAAAAGTCACGCTGAAGCAGGCAAAATTGTGGATTGTCATGGATTCCGTCTGTTTTATGCAGGGACACAAGCTACGCACTATTCGGGCGTGCTGATGATTGTCCATGAAAAATACCAGCCTGTTCTTGTCAAAAATGATGTGCAGGGCCGCTTTCTGGTAATCGAAGTCTTATTTGAAGGAGAAATTTTATGGTTGCTGGGCCTCTATGCTCCAAACGATCTTGCCTCCCGACGGGATCTTTGGTCGACTTTGCAGGGCTCCATGTCACTTGGCCGAAGGGGATTTTTGATGGGAGATTTCAATATGTGTGTTGACTCTTCTCAGTCCACTTCGGGGCATTCGGTAATGGATACGCCGGAAAGCCGGGTGTGGAATTCCTTTGCGTTGCGCGTGCTTAAGCAAGATCTTTGGTCGTGGCTTCACCCTTCTTTTTCAGGCTTTACTTTTCATTCCGCGCAATATGCCACTACCTGGTCGCGCTTGGACCGAATGTATATCATGCAAGAGGATGATTTTCTTCCCGAAATGCTGGAAATGAAGGTCTTGCAGCAATATGCGTTGTCGGACCATTTCCCCCTCCAGTTTGAGATGCGGGCACACTCTATTGCACCTTTTACGCAGTTGCTGGATAGGCTCCCTTTACGTTTCAACTCCTCTTATTTGACGCATCCAATTTTTCAGGGCTATATGCAGCAATTGATTGAGAGATTCTTATTGAACTTCGCCTCTGACGGCCTGGTAGCATTTACGCGGCTGCTTTCTAATGTGCAGCGGGTTGCTCGGCAGTATGGGATTCATCATGCCTCTCTTTGTCGGCGACGTCGACATGCAGCAGAGGACTTACTGGCTTTGGTCCGTTCCTTGCTCGTGGATTCCCCAGATGATGATTTTCTGCTCTCACTGGAAAGGCGTTTGGCCCATCTTATTCAAGTATTTCAGTTGAAATCTTATCAGCAGGCCAAGCTGCATAACTTGACTGACACATTGCACGATAGTGCCTGCCAGTCTCATAAGTTCTTTCGCGCCTTGCATGCTTCTCCGGCTCGCGACAATATGACTAGGCTCCAGGATTCGGAAGGTCGCATGGTCACTGATCCGCAGACCATTGTCACCATGTGCAGAAATTATTTTATGGAACTTCTTGGTTCTTCTCCCTCGCCTTCTAGCCAGGTTACGCATGCCCGCTCGGCCTTCTATCATCTGGTCCGCCAGCAGGTTCCACTTGATATGCAAGCCACTTTGGAGGTGGATATTTGCGAGGAGGAGGTTATGGATGTTTTGTTGCACCTGCCTAAGGATAAAAGTCCTGGTTGGGATGGTCTCACTAATGAATTCTTTGAGCACTCGGCCACGCAGTTGGCGAAGCCATTGGCGGTTATGTGTCAGCAGGTTTGGGAAACAGGGGTCATGCCTTCCTCATGGAAAGAAGGCCTTATCAAACTGATTCCCAAGGTCCCTTCGCCGTCAAAGCTGCAACACTGGCGGCCAATTTCTTTGATGGGCTCGATGTATAAAATCTTCTCCAAGGTGCTGGCGAATCGGCTTCACAAGCACCTTCCAGCTATTGTGCATCCTCTCCAATATGGTTTCATCAAGGGCCGCAACATTCTCCATAACATCTTGAATGTGCAAATGGCTATTGACTATGCGCGGCATTCCAGTCACGAAGTGGTCTTGATTCAACTGGACTTGGAAAAGGCCTTTGACTATGTGGACTGGTCTTTCATTGCAGACCTCATGTCTGCTATGGGCTTTGGCACCCGGATGTCCCGATTGATCTACACCATTAGTGCTGCGGCTTCTTCAAGAGTTATGCTCAATGGTGGGGTTACAGAGCCATTTGTCCTTGCTCGCTCGGTCAGACAGGGTTGCCCTTTGATTCCTCTCTTCTTTGCCTTGGCGACTCACCCGGTCCTTTCAATGTTATCCTCAATGGCGGCTTCGGCCCAGCTGGCCGGCTTGTCTCTTCCTTTGGGGCAGTACTTCATTAGTCAATCTTTGGCTGATGACACCTTTATGATTTTGCGGGCAGACAGGGACAACATTCGAAAGGCATTAGATGTTTGGACGCTCTTTGGTCAGGCCTCTGGTCTTCGCATCAATGCCTTTAAGTCGGCCATTCTCAGTTGCACGGAGCCTGATTTACAGTCATTGGGCTGGCAGGGTCAGGTGGTTTCCCGTGGATCCATTGTCCGGCATCTTGGATACCCGTTGGGAGTAGATGTACGGCCAAAGGACTTATTGGAGTGGATTTCACAAAAACTGGCGACGAAGTTTATGTATTGGAAGTCGCAAGCGTGGCCATTCCATGTGCGCCTCAAAGTGGCTCAGACCATTATGCTACCAATGCTAACGTATTTCCTGCCATTGCTGCCATGGACGCCTACTACTTTGAAGGCTCTTACTCATCCCATTCGTTTCATGCTATGGAAGAAGGACTCCCTGCAGGCAGGCATTTCATGGATTTCATGGCCACATACATGTACCCCTAAACGCATGGGTGGTGGCGCTATTTTGGATGCAGAAACTCATATGGTGGCTCTTCGTTGGTCTCTGTTTCGTGCCATGTGTGTGGATCATCACCCGTGGACCATCATAGCCCGTTATTTTCTTGAGGACAGCGGGCTCCGCCATGGCAACACACGGCTTCGGGCCTCCTGGTGGCATGTCCTTAATTCTGACTCTCGATTTTCCAGTCCCTCTTCCCCTTTGTTACTGCACTTGGTCGGCTCTTGGAAAGTGGTGCTCCAAAAGGCCCGTTGGCATCCAGTAGGAGACCGCGTGCAGTCTAACTCCTTTCAGCTGGAATTTTTGGCAGTATCCAGATTACTTTCGTGGGAAGACAAACATCAGCTCAGACCGAGATTTAACCGCATGGCCCGTTTAGGTCTGACTTCGGTTGCGGATGCTACCCTTGCCACTCGCAATGTCCTCGCCTCGTTTCGGACTGCTAGGAGACTTTTCAGGATCCCGCGCGGATACCGTGGTTTATGGGAAAAGCTTTTATTGGAGCTTCAGGGTCGGCAACCCTTTCCTGCCCTGGCTGTGGATCGTCCTTGGCAGGACTGGGACCTTGCAGGCAAGTTGAGTCTGGAAAAGGCCTCTACCAATCAGGTGTATCATCTTCTCATTCGAGATCACCACTGGCTGAGTGTGAAAGCTAATACTGTTTGGGGACTGCGGAAATCGAGGACATGGTGGCAGGCAACGCTGATGGAGGGCTGGCGGAATAAGGCACCTTTCAAATGCAAGGTCTTTCTTTGGCGGGTAATGATTGGTGGTCTTCCGCTTGCTTCGGCCCTTTCCAAGCGCCGAATCTCGAATGGCAATTGTTTCTTCTGTACCACTACCGTGGAATCGGCCCGACATCGTTTTCTTTCTTGCCCGCTCGCCAAGAACATCTGGTTACTCTTGTCGCAAATTTGGCAAGCGGTGGTGGGGTCCTCACTAACTCCTTTCGATTGGGTTTTTGTGCGCCCAAAGTACCCCACACCGCCACAGTTACATATGAAGATCTTATTTCACTTTTTCAGATACTGGGGATGCTGGCACATTTGGACCACGCGCAATGCTTTTCTTTTTGATTCGGCCTCTAATGTACCAAGACATATTGCCAGGCTTAAAGGGCTCTTGCATTGGCAGCTAGATCTCATTCAACACTCCGATTTGCTCCCTCGGGAGGATTTGCATCCATGGCATATGGCAATTGCCTCTGGGTCGTTGCCATGATTGGTGTAACCTATGTAGTGCATTAGTACGGGGATTTCCCACACGTTGGGCTAGGGCCCTCGTGTCTCTTGTAATCATGTCATCATGTAATCTTGTACCTTTTTCGTAATTAATACAATTACCTTTTACGAAAAAAGAGAGAGAGAGAGAGAGAGAGAGAGAGAGAGAGAGAGAGAGAGAGAGAGAGAGAGAGAGATGGCCTATGAGACCATAATCGATATAACTAGTATCATCGTCTCTCATCAGATAAGAATTTTTTTTAAATGTCTAGATCTACATGATAAACTGAAATGAGAAATGAAAAATAAGTAAAGAATATAGAGTATCTCCCTATTAGTCTATAGAATCCACTAAAACTTTGCCAGCTATCTCAAACTGAGTCAGCGTGGTAAACTGTCTGTAGCAAGCAATCGTGGCGGCGCGAATGTGTGGCATATAAGCATCCCTACGTTGTCGAGTAGGTACCCTAGGGCATGGTGCTCTGCATAATGCTGTAGCTTTGTCTACTATGATGCCACCTGATGATGCCCCTCAATGGCGCATATCAGTAGGAGATGTGTCCAAGGTGGCATTGGCCGGGGGATTAGCTATACTGAAAAAGTTTGTAACTACTCTCTAGAGGGGTGGACGTGGCTAGGATTTTGGCTCCGATCCCGTAACAATGCTACTTTGCATGGTTGGAGCTCCAATAAGAAAAGACCCAGACATCTCTGGTCCTCATAGTCCATCACCCGTCTTAATGGTCCAAAGCCCTGCTTAAACAGGAAATGGTAGCGGCCTCCGATATCATAGTATATAGTACATCTACAAATGTAGTGCTCCTCCGTCTCTGGCTCCCATCCGCAAAGCTGGCATATCCTCTCATTTGTTGCAACATGACTCCATCGATTTGTCTCAATCATTAGCTAATGTGATGAGGTGCAGATCTGTTTAATAGCAAATCAAAGCCCATGAGAGAGTTGAGCATCCATATATCTTGGCCTCACTATGAAACCATCATGGGAAAGCTGCAAGAAGTGACACTAGTATTGTACCATCTTCGTGCCTAATGGGAAAGGGGGACTTGGACCAAGTGCTCTCTATCTCCACTTTAGTGATGTTTGCTCTGATCACTCTATTTAACTTTGAACGGTTGAGACTCAAAGTGGGACAATCAAGGCTGTAATCGAACGGTGGCAATCTGTCTATATTCATGCCATGCAAGTTCAGCCACGTGCTCATATGTGCATACCAACACTGTCTATCTCCCTTTGCTGCAAGTTCTCTTGAAGACTCCGAAGCTAGCCTAGGGTATCAGTCTTTAGGTAGCTACCATGTCCTCTGGAGGAAAGTGATTTCTTGGAATAGTGCCTTCGCTACCATGGGTGCTGCACCCAACCTTGCTCGTGGTACTGAGGCTTTTGTCCTTATCATACGTGCTATCATCATGATCAACAATCTCTCCATATGTTCCCAGCCATCATAATGTTGTGCTTTAGGTCCGTTGCAATCCATGAGAGGCGCCCATCTAGTATGATAAAGGCTTGGCCCCCAAATGGTTGCTCCATAGAGGAGTGTGGGTGTAAGTAAAGTGTCAAAGAGCCACAATTTGGTATGGGGCTCCTAGAACTATATGTGTGCACATTGTCACTCTAGAGTGCCCAAAGCTATATATGCCTATGCAAGCCTAGCCTCTGAAGTCTCCTTTCATGAAAAGTGTGCCCCTTTGAAAGTGACCCTGAGGTATACACATTGTCTAATCGTTTCCACAGACTGAGCGTCATACATACAAATTTAAAATGATGCTTTGAGTGTGTCATCCAAGTTGCCGAGGTATTAAAGACCATAATTTTAGTCTTTCCAAGATTAACCTTGAGGTTTTCCTCTTCACAACACACATGCAATGCATCCAGATGTTGCTCTAGCCCCTCAGGTGAATTTGGGATAAGCACAATATTGTTTGCATATAACAAAATCTCTATCAATACCCAAGCCAAGCTAGCTCCCATACCACCCCATCTTTGTATGTAATTTGAAATCTCGTCAATGTACAATCCAAACAGCAAAGGAGAGAGCGGATAGGCTTGCTTTACACTAACCATGCTAGACATTGAGTCTGTTGTGCGTCCAGGCACTCGTACTCTCCCTGTCACTCTGTCATACAATGTATAAATACACTATTGCATATCCTCTGGGACCCCAATGGTTCGCAACTTGTGCATGATTCTTGCATGTGGTACCATATCAAAAGCTTTGTGGAAATCCGTGAAACAACAATAGATTTTTTGCGTTCGTGATTGTCCCTCCTCAATCAAGCCCCTCAACGTGAATATATGGTCTAATGTATTGTATCCTTGGCGGAACCTAGCTTGTCCTACAAATCATATCCCCTTTGTTTCAGCCCACCAACTCAACTCATGCTCCACAATAGAGACATATATATTCGCCAGCATATGGTGAATCATAATAGTGTGGTCATTGTTAGTGACGAATGGATCTTTGCTCTTGAAAATCAAGACTATCGTGTGGTTACACCAACTTAGTGGAAACCCCTCACATACAACTCTATTGAAGATATTTGACAAGATAGGGGCCAATGCATAACTTGCATGTGCAAGATGTTCTACCACAAGGCCATCTTGATCATGTGCTCTCCCATTCTTTAACCTCCCAATGGCATATCTCACCATTTTTTCCGTAAAGAATCCACATTGTGTTGGCCTAGAGTTTGATGGACAAGGAATCTGCTCTTGTGATGGAACATCATACAATGCACTAGCATGTTCATGCCATACTGTAGGTGATGTCAATTGAATTTGGGGTTGTCTACCATGAATTTTCCTCCATGTCTTCTTGCTATCCTTGCTCAAAAAGAGCTAATACATCTCAGACTCTAGTTTGGCTAGATAATCCCTCTTCTTTTTCGGCACAAGACAATGGAAGATATTCTTGCATGCCTGACATTCCTTGCATGCCTGTGTGTGCATGCCCCTAGTGTAATATCCCTCTTTAGGCAGGTCCTATTCTATTTGCACTCATCATCATACCAAGCATTTTGAGGGCAATGCATCTGCGTGGTGCAGTAGAGCCCATCTTACATGGGAATGCCTCTATAGGTGTTATATGTAAAACCTTCGCTAGAGATTTAGTGACATCCTCTAGTGATTCATGCTGGTCTAGCTGGCTTAAGCTATCTCATATTGCATCACTATAGATATGGGAAGTTTGCTCTAGAAACTCATAGTACGGAAATGCGTGTACCTGTGTACATGTTTCCTGTATTTGACCACATGCCAGGGTGAATTTTAAGATTGCATGGTCGGCTGCTAGACTGATCGGCTTGTCAGATATCTCAAAATGCTTCATTTCTGGAATAAATATTAGCGACCCCATTACATGGTCCACAATGCTGGCTCCCTTCTTGTTGTTTCAACAAGTGAAAGCATCCACTTCCGGCCATCTCGATAAGCCATTGAATATAGCTAATCCTTGAGCACTTCCTAATGCTAGCAAATGGGATCCATATGATTTTCTCTCCTTATCTTGAGATGCCTGTCAGGTTTGTCCAATGCCAATTCCTTAAACATCTCATGTTTAGTATCATAAAAGGCTGATTGCTCACTTCTTGTTTGAGCATTAAAGTCTCCCATTTGTAGTATGTCCCCAATGCTTGCATACCTCATAATGTCCTCGTGCAGTACTTCAAATGGTGATCCCTTCCCAGGGACAAATGTTGAATTGGCAGGTGGGAAGTAGCATACTGCAACATATTGATCCCTTGGGCACCCTATCCTCATTCTTACCCACATATATCTAGCCTTCACATCTCGTGACACCACATGAATCATGTCTTGGAGGCTCTCACGATAAAGAATAGCCACTCCACTTGACCCTGTAGTTCCTCCTGGCCTACAAGGCTGAGGTCTATAAACACTCCCATTTGTATCCCACAACATTTGGTAATCTAGAACTTATACATTGATGTGTTTCTATATACATAGCTATATGAGTCTCATAGAAGGTATCCTCAAAATAACTTGCATCAAGTCTCATTGAACTATTACAATTCCAAAGGGACATCCTTAACGTTTGATAGGCCGTGTACCGTCATTGTGATCTTCGTTCTACTATGATTACTCTGGCATCTCTATAAACAGCATACTTGGCTTCTTTACGTGCCTCCAACACCGTTGGCATGCTAGCCCTTCTATACTCTACCTGTGCGGGTGTGAGATCCTAATCGAGATAAACCTTTTTGCCTTTCAAAGTCTTTCTTTTTGAGAGGATGGCCCTCTTATTATCCATGTCCTCAAATTTCAGCACAAGGATCCAACCTCTTTTGTCACTTGGATCACTTACCATCTAGACATCCATAATGCGTGTCTCATTCACGCCCATTTTAGCACAAAGTGTTTTAGCATCCTCTAGAGGGGTTCCTTTTTCAGGCCATCCCACGACATGAGCACGTAATGCATGGAGTTTCCTTTTTGCTTCCTCTTCTAGTATTGCATTCATCATTTCTACTTTGTTCTGAGGCATCCCTTTGTTTCTTTTGACTACCTCAATCCATTGTGCATTTTCTTTCATTGTATGCTTGACATTTTCTACTTTCTTCTGAGCTCTCTCTACCATATTTGTGGATGCCCTTTTTTAAACTTTACACCTATTCTTTAATTCTTACATGCCTCTAACTTCCTTTTTAGTTCAGCAATCTCCATGTCCTTGGCTGCTATGCATGCATTTGTATCAGATTTCAATGCATCCATATCTACTTTCCAAGCATCACTTACTTTGTTCAAGATATCTATCATATCAACGTGCAAGTCAGCCTTGATTTCTTTGTATTTTGCATCATCCTAGCCATTAATGCATGATTTCCTGTTTGCATCTATAGCAACACTTAGCTTCCTTTTGAATGTCTCCTGCAATTTGTCATATATGCCTTTTTGCTTTGTATCCATATCATTCATCGCCCCACACCTTCATACATGCTTTCAGGTTTGCATCCATTTTAGCATTTAATTCCTTTCCCCATGTTTCATGCATTGCATTCATGTCACTTGTTACCTTGTCAATCATTGGTATACATTTTGCTGCAATCTCAGCTCTTGTGAGGGCTTTCACATCGTTCAAACCATTTGTTGCAATCAGCCTTTGCATCTTTGTTTGCTGCTTGGCACTTGTGGGAGGGGCATTTTCACGAGCTCTCCTTCTATTTTGTCTACAGTAAAACTTTTTATCTTTAGTTGGAGTCTTGTACCGCCCCTTTGATACAACACCTCTTGTGGTCGGCCCAATTGGTTGTGTGTCAAGTTTAGTCTCATGCCCATTGGTTTCTCTTTAAGTAGTCTCTGTCATCTAGCAATCTAAGACAACCACTCAATGCAAAGAAAGCAGGTCCTTTTGCCTGTTTGACTAATGACTGATGACCACCCCCTTGTTGGGAACGGTCTCACTATTGTGCTGGGACCAGAACTCACTATCTGTTGGTTAGTGCATTGATCATGATAGGTATCCGTAACAATACCCAAAACAACCAGAGCAGTCACTGTTGCATTAGCACATTCATAGTCATGGTATATAGTCTTGTCTTGTTTTCCATTATACTCTTGTTGTCTTGTCACCTTATAATCTTGTAGTACGAGATCTTGTCTAGAACTGTCTTGTATCTTGTTCATCCTTGTTGAGGGAGATCTTGTAATTTCCATATCTTGTATCCACACCTATGGTCCTAGGTTGTGGAATTCTTCATATCCTATCGAGTCCTGTTGTCTATACCTACGGTTTTGGGTTGTGGGATTTTTTGTATCTTGTTATGTTATTATTGTACCTTGTGGCCTTATGTGGGATTTTTTTGTAATCAGAATACTTGGAACAAATCTTGCATCTAGTCTAGTCTCTAGAGCATAGTCTAATGCTCCCATAACAGTTTGGCAAGACTACTTTCTAGCCCTACTAAGCACCATGGAGGTGACCCTTGAAAGAATTGTGGTCTCCCTTCAAAACCTCTAACAACAAATTTAAGACTTGAATGAACGACAAGCACAACTTCAAATAGAAAACCCTATGCATCTAGACCTTGTGCTTCAAGAGATGCAAGACCAGATCCGAAACTTGTAGAATAACAAAGAAACTAATTAGATGATTCCGCGTGTTTATCAATCCCCAACAAGAGAACCCAAGATGAGCATGTGAGAGAAGCTCAATGGTGACCGTTCGAAGTTCAGGGGATTCGTGGCAACAAGTAAAGCTCTATATCCGCATGTAACCAGATATCCTATCATGGAGACCTAGTTTATCATGAATACAAATTACAATTACCCATTACAAAAAATAAATAGTGGAATTTGAGATCTTTTGGTGCAGGATTCAAAATATTACTTACCGTCAGAAGAGTGTGTTTA
The DNA here is from genome assembly GCF_053477565.2 of Lygodium microphyllum. Classification (NCBI taxonomy): domain Eukaryota; kingdom Viridiplantae; phylum Streptophyta; class Polypodiopsida; order Schizaeales; family Lygodiaceae; genus Lygodium; species Lygodium microphyllum. The sequence continues at coordinate 1,158,087 of NC_141144.1, forward strand.
TTTATGCTTGGCTATTTGTGGTTCACTTAAATGCTGCATGATGTGTCAGACAGTTGCTCAAACATATTGTTGGCATAGCAAAAGGCTATGTGATGTGAATTTTTACTACATGGATGTGTATATTGATTCACATAAATTAAATATTTGGATCCCTAAAAGTGGCATAATCTGTACTTTTGATACATGAGGTAACTGCCCACATTTACAGGTAACATCACAAGGGTTTTACACAGAAATGCTGCAAAAAATCTTATTCTTATTGAGAGTGTTTATGACTGTTTTATGCAGGGATCACATCCATTGGGAGTGGAATTTGTTGAAAAGGAAAATCATGTTGGAGTGGCTGGCTTGCAATCTTCTTACATTGTGTCAGAATTGTCTGAGAAAGATGGTAGCATAGTAAATGCATCCATGGATCACACGACAAATGCACAAATTGGGGATAGAGCCGTAGCTATTGGTGGTTCAGTTGGGACTCTACATTACATTGGATTGCGTCACTCAATTTCAGATGACTACAAGTTGCCAAATGCTCTTGCTAATGTAGCAGAGCCTGTGCGCTTGCAGCTGGAGAGACCATTCAAGCAGGTATTCATAAGCTTCTAGGTTGGCACCAGACTTCATTAATGACATAAGAAGCTATGCATCTTTTTTTTGTCCTTAAATCATAAGTCATGATAATTGTCTATATAATCCTGTTAGTTAACGCTGATTGTATTAGTTTGATATAAACTGCATCCTTTCTTTTTGGTTCATGATATACCACCTTTATCTTGTCCCACAATTCTCTTTTGCATTCTGAAAATCAATTTAATTCAATTTCTGTGTTAGTCTTCTAAGATCATTGGACTGTATTTTAAAATCTTGCTACAATGGTACGTGAGCTCTAATGCAGAAAGAAGGCTCATTTCGACCAAACTGCACACCTCTACACTTCAGCTGTGGCACCAATAGAGTACACCTATATGTGAACAATGATGGTGACGTGTCTTGGCTGAACAGCTTCTTGTTCAGGATGCTGAGTGTAGACTCATTATGATTTTATGGAGTAGCCTAGTTGCTCAAATATGAAGCTGATGGTCAGCCATGACAATGGTGCTTGGTTGCTGGTTTAGAGGGTGACATCCATTCCCTGTCATTTGCTTATGGGGATGGGAGGGGGTTATATTGGCCATAGCCAAGTTGGCAGTTGAGCCTCTGTCATAGTCTAGAAGTGATCTATGTGCTTGAGGCTTGAACAATGTAAGGAAAATGAAACTAATCTCTAAGCCTAGCGCAAGAGGGGGAGTGACCCAGAGTCTGGCCCAAACCAGCTCTTTGGAAGTACCCCTTCTCCATACCACACACCAATCAAAGTTGTTTCCTTCATAGAACATTGTGCGAGAGAGACTTAGGGTCAATGGATGGTTGCACCTACATCCAACCCACAGTTTCTATTTTGCACATTTAATGTGTATATCCTGTGCCAAAAACTTGTAGGCTAGAGGCCTGGGGAAGACCACTGTAATGGAAGGGAGCAGTGAATAGGGTGTGGCCAAGATGGATGGGAAGCTACAAGAGATGGCAAGGAGGTTGGACATGGTAGTGCTACTGTAAATTGCAACAAGGAGGGCTGGAGAAGAGGCATGGGTGATAAGACAAGGTAGAAGAGGCTGGCAGTCATGCTAGAACGGAGTTTGTACTGGTGCTTCATGTGATGGCACCATGTTCATAATCTTCCTCTCATTCACATGTTCATAATCTTCCTCTCATTCTCTTGGAATGGCACCATGTCACACCTTCTCCTCCTCTTCCCTTTCACTTTGGTCTACGACTGCTTCCAAAATGTCTCTTTCTGGAAGACCGTAGACTAGAGATATAGCTTTTAAGGCAAGTTTACATATAGAAGAGAAGAGGTGCACTGACACACTGGTGTGTGAACATATACTTCGTGACCATTATACATAGGTCTACATAGTAGTAAGCATGTTTTCATGGATGTTAACAAGTAATGGTTTACACGATCTCATATTCCTTATATACATAAATATACTCACTTTCATATATATACAACCGATCCCCATGCAAGGATGATAAGCATATGATCACCAATAGCCTTCCTCATCACACCTTTTTCAAACCAGACAGAAGGCAATACGCACACGTGATAGGCCATCAAATGTATAGATGTTTAATTTATAGCCATGAGATGGTATGGGTTTTGGGATGAAATCCTTATACCTTGTCCTTGATAGAAAAAGCAGCAACCTATGCAGGAGCAGGTGGAACAAGATGGTGTATGAGTGAAGGTGCAAAATGGAAGTATGTAGTGGGAGGTACGAGCAAGAAAGGCCAGGATATGGGAGCTTGGGGGTCGAAGTGTTGGATCCCAATGGTTTGGTGGTGGGGAACTTGGCTAGGCTTTGCACGATTGCAACACCTTGCTCCAGATCTGGGGCAACAGAGGGTACATGTGCACATTGCCTTTTCAACCTAGCAGGTTTGGAGAAGGGGCCCTGGAGAAAGTGTGTAGAGAGACTCAGGAGCAGAGGATAGTGATTTGGTCACAATATTGCATATGCCAAAGGGCAGCCTTTGCTGCCCAGATTGCTGCCTCTGTTGTCACGCTACTGGCCCAACCTGCCATTCAGCATCCTGCCACCAAAACATCATTTTTGGCTGCCCAGAGTGCTGCTACTAGTCAAAATACAGCTTTATCCTCATCATTGGCATGCAAATGTAGATTTACCTTGCAATCTGATACCTTTTCTTGAGTACTGGGGTTTACCTGCTCAAGTTCAGGATCCATACAAGTGAATTCACTCCAAACCTGCTGTTTATTGACTCTCCTTTCAGTAGGTGACAATCTGGACTACTTTGAGTGTCCTTGACCCCTATGTGACCTTAATACCACCCTCTACTTCATTCCTGAACCCTCTTCCACTTCTATGGAAGTTGGCACCTTTACCCCTGCTGTTTGTACTACATTTTATCTTATTATGTAGCTTACTGGATGTTCATTGCCTCTAATATGTATTTTCCATTTTCATTGTATATTTGTTTTATTACATAGATCTGAGTAGTCATTTGTAATTCGATGAGTTTGTTCTTTGTGTCCTTGATTAGCTCACTTTTCCTAGGGGAACAGCAGGGGACATCTTCTAGGCTATTATAGCTACTTTGGCAGACTATATATATGAGGAGTCTCTTTTTGTTTTTTTTTTTGCAAGAAAAACGTTGCTAATTATACTACTCAGAAGACTTTACAATGAAGTACATGTGCTTAACAGCCTGGCTGGAGCTGATACAAGATCAAGCTGGGATCATATATACAAGCCTTTCAGGGGGGTCGGGGGGGAATGGGGGATAGAAGCTATGGAGGCGGAGAGTAACGCCACCTAGGGTTTCCTGCCTGCATCATGAAGAACAGATCAAATCACCCCAGGTACATAGGAAGTGGAGTTAGAGCTCCTCGCAAGCTCAAGAGTCACCCTGCACCTGATGCCAATGGCTGCAGAGGAGTAGATGATTGAGGTATAGAGCTTTGCTAAAGTCTCATAGGTGGTTAGACACTCGCCACCCAGAACGAATTGACAATGTGCCTTCTAGATGTGCCAAGCTGTGAGACTCCCAATAATCTCCCATACTTTCAACTGCTCAGCTGTCGACTTTAGTACCTGCCAAATGGGTAATGTCTCCAAACTGACCACAGCACAGACATCTGCCTCAATGAGAAGAATGGTATCATGCATCTCCAGGTCATATAGTAAGTGCTGGCCCTAGCTAACTGCTTGCCAGCAGATGGTCCCCCAGAATATAGCACACGACGAAGAATGTGGCATGCTCCTCTCCAACTCCCAACAAGCAAGCCTCCATGTGCCAAGGAAATGAGACACCTCTGTGGCCTCCAGCTATCCCATAAGCATTGCCAAAAGGTCCAATGGAAAGCCTTGGTGATGCAATGTTCCACGCACTGCCTCCTGGGCAAGGGTGCCCAATCTGATCATGGGGGGGAATCTCCCACTTTGCCTGCTACTCGTAGCGGGATGCTGACTGGTGAGAACCTGGCTGCCCACACCTCACTATGCAACATCAAAATAGGAGGGTCCAACTAGTTCTATGGGATTGTTGCCTCAATCTCCCTCCTCCTCCTGTCAACTCTCTACTAGCAACCAGATGCTTGTTGTAATAACTCTTAGTTAGCTAGTTTGTAGATCTCCCTCCACACTCTCATAGTACAAGTAGGGCCAGCCTCCCACCCCAGCCCACAAGACATGGGGGTGCTCGCCAATCTCGATCCTATCACTATCTCGAACCTGGGGGTTCCAAACCACTCGTTGGTAGTCTATTTCTTCTTCACAAGTTGGAAGCCTTTGAATCAAGGTCTTACACAGGTCCTGCCACACTCGTAGGAGATTGCACAAGGAGGAAGATCCAGGTGGGGTGATTTGTGTTGACTTGAAGATCCATCTCAAGGATGGCCTCCACTTAATGTGGTTCCATGGCCTGCACTCCTGAAGGCCCTCTTGCAGTAGGACCTTCCATGTTTGCCCCCTTGGCGTGAGCCATAGTAACATGGGACAGGTTTTGGGGACAGAAATGGGAATAGGGATGGGTTTAGGAATTGCCACCCCCTATTACCATGAGAGGGGGCTCTAACATGGGGACGGGATGGGACTGGGACAAGAAGGGGGCTCTAACATGGGGAGGGGATGGGACTGGGACAAGAAGCTAGAAAATGGTCATCCCCTATTACTATGGTGTGAGCCCATGAACCACCAGCTCGTGTATGAGGGCCAAACTCTAGTACTTTGGCTTGATGATTCTCAAACCCACCTCAGAGGGATGCCAGATAATAGTTGCCCAAGCCACCTTGGCCTTAGAGTCTCTAGACCCATCTGAGTTAGCCTATAGAAAATTCTGCACAAGGCGGGGAAGTTGTGCCATAGGATGAGGTGAGGCAGGTCATGCTCTAGTGGGTCAACGTCCTTTTCATGGAGTCAAGTATTGGGAGAAATTGCAGGGTTGGTGTATGAAACCAGCCTTTCTTTTGTGGATGGGTGGTAAATTCTTGATTACAACTTAATTACAACAGCAAAAACAATAAATGCAAATCTGAAAATACAAATTTACATACTGATCTTGGGACAATGGACACTCGAATGGCCCCAAAATTGGCGTCCCTTACGGTATTTCTTTAGCTTTATTGAAGAAGAAGTTGATTTACAATGGGATTCTCCCGATCCCCTTCGCATTCCAAACTCCCCTTGCTGTCCAAAGTGATCAACAAGTCTTCAATCTGTTTTGCCCCTTGATTCAAGCACTTAATTGGCCTTCACCCACTTTATAGACGATGGAAATGCCCTAAATTCAATGGTTGGCTAGTCCTCTACCTGAATTTAGCTGAATTTCACCTTTAGCCCTGAAAAATCCGAGACTTGGAGCTTCCAATTTTAGGCACACTTCTCAAGGCTGCTGCTAGACTCTAATTTCTGCTGTAAATGAGGGTTTACAGTAGAGAAATATGCGATTTTTTAGCCTCCAAGGGTCCAAATGCTAAGATCTTCGGAGCAAGGCTATGAAATGGTTGGGAGATGAGAGAGAGAGTTGCAGAGAGAGAAAATTCAGAGTTTTGTCGCGAAGAATGACTGAAAATCAGTCAATTGCAGATGTTGCCGTGCTACAATAACATTAAATGCTATCGCCTACAGCTGAGACATCCAAATCTGCTATCACCTTGTACTTGGTGTCAAAAGATGACGTATTAGCGAGAAAGCAGGGTTTGCGGAGAGGAACACAGAGTGAACTCGGCAAACATGGAGAAGAGAAGAGAAGAGAGAAGAAACTCTGATGAATGAAATGATGAAGATTTGAATCATGAAGTGAATGTGACACAAGCGAACAAGGGTGCCATAGCACAAGGAAGATGATGAAGAAAGCCACGAACCACGAACCACAATGCCCTCCTGAAGGGGTGTGAGGGTAAGGAAGAGGCCAGAGAGAAGGGGTGATGGACTGAATGAATCAACCGTAAGGAATGAATGAGAGAGTGGTCTATAAATAGGCACAGTCAATCTAGGATGGCGCCTCCTTTTGGGGCTGCAAACCCTAAACGCAAAACACAGAAACGCAAAAACGCAAACTGCGGGTGAAAGGTGAAGTGTTTCTCAACACCCCCTCTTAGGCCCAAAAAGGGAAACAGGAGAAGAGTGATGTGGAGATGCAATGCTACTTGCGGAAGAATGCTCATGCAACAGATGTCACTTGGACAGTATCCCTTGTGGGGAAATTGTTCACTTGCCCAAGCGTCCTAGTACAAAGATGATGAAAACATGTAATGCATACGAGGAATGTTGGAATTTGTGTGGTGTTGAGAATCATAAGGATATGCCCGTACTCGATCTTGGGAGGTGGCTCCATGTTGACCAAGGGACAAAGAAGATCCACCTTGTAATATGAGAATACCACCTGAAAGGAGACCTTTGAAGATAGTCAGGAGATTGGATGAGCTGTAGAACTCGAAACTCAATCTCGGTAGAGAAGCCACTAGCTACATGACTCCATGCTGAAAGGAATACAAAGGCCTAGCCACCAAGTCGCTGCTGAAGACCCAAGGGCCTGAATCTAGGTAGATCCTCTAGACCCTTGGTATGAGTAGAGGAAATGATTGCTCAAAGGAGAGCTACTCCTCGAAAGTGAAAGGTGGTGGTGTGTGAAGAACTTCATGGCACATAGGGTCCCTCTCTGAATCGAAAGGAGTAGAAGTCGGAGCCGGAGCCCCATGTGAAGCTGAAGAAGAATTGGAAGTCTCCTCCGAGGGCGAAGTAAGAAAATCCCCCTCTGAATCCCAATCTGAGAGAGAAAGGGAATCCAACCACTCATGGCTCATGGACTGTGAAGCATCTGATGATGAAGGAAGCACCGCTAGTCGTGCCGAAGAAGGTATTCGGGGCTTGGAAGAAGCCGGAAAGCACCCAAAAATGACCTCTCGAACGTGAGTGGCAGAGGGTGGAGAAGGAGGCTTAGGATGAGCCAAGGGTGGGGAACAGTTGCAGGCTCTCAGGAGAGTGAACTGTGGAGGAGATGTGGGCCGTGGAAGCCACTGTACCCGGAAGTGGGTGGGGGAAACCTCCGTATAGTGGGGTGGTCTCCAAGAGAGCTTATCGCCTCATAAGGTCTTAGAGCCTCTATGTGCTCGAAAGGACTTACTGTTTGTCGGGTGCGGCTTATTGCCTTGAGCATAATACTCCGATAGCTGATACAGAACGATCGGTGTGGCTTGGAAAGGAGAGGTGGCACAAGGAATGCCTGGTGGAAGATGCATATACTCCGGAGGGGTGGGGAGCAAAGGTCGATGTTGATAGTCTTCGATGGGATGACCGTTCGTGCCGCAGTAGAAGCACCCAATAGTTTGGTCATTTGTTGGTAAAGAAGCCATGGGTACCAGTGTGCCTTGCTGAAGGAGGAGGAGGTCAGCCATGAACCATGAACCGCAATGTCCGCCACAAGGGGTGTGAGGGCAGTGTGAAGCACGAACCGCAATGTTCGCCGCAAGGAGTGGGAGGGCAGTGGAAGGGTTGGAAGTGAGCTGCCAGTGTGAGGGGGACAGCAATGGCCAGCTTGAACCACAAAGTCCTTTGTATCCAAGGTGTGGGCAGTAAGCTGAAATACCTGAAATCTGCAAAAACAAGATTGTTGTTTTGAATGGAGGAGCGATCAGTAACAGTCGCTCTGCTGTAAACAGTTGCAAACTGCGGATGGAAGGCTGGAAACAAGTGCCAAATTGTAGATGACATCAAGGGACAGCGGAGACTGTGATGTCCTCCGCGAAAGGGGTGTGGGCAGCAAGGTGAAAACACTTGAAACCTGCAAAAACGAGGTTTTGATGCAATGGAAGAAGAAGAGAAGTGGATGCTAAACCCGCCACTGGTCTTTGCCGGCACTGGAGTGGAGGATCTTTGCTATTGTTTGAGTAGATCCAGCTTTGATACCATGTCAAACGATGACGTACCGGTGAGACAATAGGGTTTGCGGGGAGGAACACGGAGTGAACTCAGCAAACATGGAGAAGAGAAGAGAAGAGAGAAGAAACTCTAATGAATGGAATGATGAAGATTTGAATCATGGAGTGAATGTGATACAAGGGAACAAGGATGCCATAGCACAAGGAAGATGATGAAGACAGCCACGAACCACGAACCGCAATGTCCTCTTGAAGGGGTGTGAGGGTAAGGGAGAGGCTGGAGAGAAGAGGTGATGGATTGAATGAATCAGCCGTAAGGAATGAATGAGAGAGTGGTCCATAAATAGGCACAGTCAATCTAGGATGGCGCCCCCTTTTGGGGCTGCAAACCCTAAACGCAAAACACAAAAATGCAAAAATGCAAACTACGGGTGAAACTTGAAGTGTTTCTCAATACCTGGATGCAATCTTCCGATTGTGGAGAGTTCGAATCTGCAATTGCCTCCTCAAAACTCCATCGTGGTTGGCTGCAATGGCTGAAAATAGTCTGGCCATGGCTGCTCACAGCTCTCCCACATTTGCTATAGCAAGAACGATCTCGTTTTTCCTCTTCTTCAGCCTTTTACCAGCTCGTATAGGCAAGTTTGCAAAGTGGCAACCTTTCCAAATGGTTTTTCCAACATTATCCATCATTTAATATTAATTTTCAGCCTTTAATTACTAAAAATTAATTTGATAATTATTTCGGTGCCCAAAAAAATAATATGACTGGCCAATAATTAAATTGGCTAGGCATCTTCCACTCCCGAGTCTCTCTGTGCCATCTTTGACCATTAGATCGGCGTTAGGTACCATTAAATGCGACATCCCTAGTGTCACCAATTGACACTTATGACGAAATGAATGACCTAGGCCAACAATTGACACCAGATACCACCAAGTACCTGCGCAACATAACTTATAGCAACTTTTGCCTTTGACATCTCGTGATCTTCTTGGGTCCTGGGCTCGTAAATTTACTCTTAACCCCAGTTGCACCTCACATGTGCAACATTTACTTAATCATGTGATTAAAAATTAATCCACATGTTAAGCGAGGTTTCAAAAATGCACGTCGTCATGACAGGGTACTTGGACCCCAAGATAACGGATAGCCACCCATCTAAAACCCAAGTGGATGCCCCACTCTGTGCTAGACTTAGGATTTGTTAGAAACCCAACTGACTTTCACCAGTTCATCCTTGCTCTTGGAGCTATGCAAAAAACCTCCAATGCCAGTCTCATCCTCTTCAACATCAGCTCATTGTCCTCCACATAGAGGGCTAAGTTATCTGCATAGTTAAGAGTCGAACTAACTTTCACCAATTCATCTTCACTCTTGGAGCTATTCAAAAAACCTCCAATGCAAATCTCACTGCTAAGTTATCTGCATAGTTAGAGTCCATAAGCTTTGTGTTCTCTCTCACTAGAAGCCTGAGCCAATACAGGCTACTCGACCTCGAGTGAAGAAAGTAGGATATCACCTTTGCAAAGGATAGGAAGAGGTAGGGAGCTAGAGGGAAGCCCTATTGGACTGACCTCTCCAAGCAGAACTTCCCACTACTCTTGCCTCCTATGAGTACCCTGCTGGTGGCCGCCTTGTACAAGGCTAAAACCCCTCTGATCCACTCTTGGGGGAAGCCCAATTGTGCCATGGTACCTTCTAGGAAGTTGTAGTCGACCTTGTCATAGGCCTTCTCGAAGCTGAGTAGAAGTACCACCATACATTGGCCACTATGCGGCGCCCACTCAGTGGCCGCAGAAAAGGTAAAAGCATTGTCTAGGATGCTTCTATCCTAGACGAAACCTATTTGTGTGCCATCGATGATGTTTGGGAGAATGGGACAAAGCGTGCTGCCAATCATCTTGGCCAAGGCCTTATAGGCTACTGACAACAAGTTGATGGGCCGCCACTAGGACAGCTCCAAGCAGTCCCCCGTTGGGGAGGAGACTGACTAGTCCTGTTGACATGTTACACAACATTCGGCTTGTTGATTTGAAAGTCTTTTGAAAAGCCTATGTGTGGAAGAAGGCTCTAGATAGCCATCCTCTCCAAGGCATTTCTGCCCATCCTATGTGTGGAACCCTTAGCTAATTCCCTCTCTGCAAATGGCTCAAGGAGTGCTTGTCCGATCACCTCAGTCCTCACAAGGGGCGGGACACACTCCCACACTTGTTGTCTGCATCAGAGCACCTTGTTTGATGTTGGCTCCTGCTGAAAAAGCTGTCTATAGAAAAGGGTGGTGGATCTCCGTCACCTCCTCCGAGCAAGTGCGGACCCTCCCATGAGCCATGATGATGAGAGATGGGAATCTATCATGTGATAGAATTGTGTGGGTTGGGAAAGTGGCCACTCAATCGCATCCATTGGTAAGATCTATTTTGGGGGCAGGGGCTTGGAAGATGGTGCTGAGGCGTGGGACTTGAGCTGTGGCACCAACAGTTGATGTCCATCTGACATCTTGGCCATTGCTTTGCTAGAAGTGCTAATCTTGCCTCTCTAAGTCATTGCAGGACATGTTCTACTACTTGGTCCCTCACAACTTCATCAAATAGAGCTGCCGACCAAGCTCTCGAGTGAGAAGATTGGAGGAAGGTGTAGTTCGGCCCATTTGGTGCTACAAGTAGGTGGGCTTTACCATCCCTCGATTTACGCACCAGAAGATCCACAGTTCTAGGGAAAGGGGAAACTCTGCCTATCTTGCCACTCTCATGTATGACCACAGGCCATAGCACAACTCGTATGCCATAGGTTGTGCCTGGAGGGGGAAAGTGCGAGGAATTGGCAGTGCTGTAGAGCTAGTGGCAGTGTGCAAGGGGAGATAGGCTGTGGACAAGGTGAGCTAGTCGGGGTATGGGGGTTGTCGCACCCATGTGGGGGAAGGCTATGGCCAAGGGGGTGGGGCCGGTGAGGTGAAGGGAGTGTGTGCGGGAGGGGGGATAGGTGGTGCTAGGGATGTTTGGGGATTTGGGGGGGGCGTAGTGGCTACTGGAAGGGGGCCCCTTTGATGGGGACCTAACTCTCGGCCCTTAGCCCTCAACTAGGGAGGCTGGGGCTGTGGTGTCAACTTTGGTCCATCCTATCTCCTCCCTTTTTGACACCACTAAACTCTCATGAATCCCTCGTCATCCATCTGCATAGCTACCTGCTGAGTTGTCCTCGCACCAAAGCGAGTACACTTTGCATCTTGGTGTCTAAAGTCATGGCATTGCAGGCACTGATTGGGCTGTCTTGTCACAATGACCTATTGTTTAAAGGTGTGCCTCTCATTCTCAATCTCTAAAAACTTCGGAATTTTCTTTGTATCTTCATTGCCACCCGATCTTTTGGAACCCCTATGGCCATCATTGCATCAACAAAAGAAGGGGGGAGGACCGTGCCAAAGAGATGCCCAAAATCCTCTAGCAACTGTTGGTACTCGATAGTGAGTTCGGAAAAAAGCAAGGTGACCGGATAGCAAAGGAGTCTGTTGTGGAGCTCGAAGCTCTCAACCATGAAGCTGTTGTACCTCGAGACCATGTAGATGACTCCCTTCATGGAGGCTAGGGGGGAGCTGCCAAAGAGCGGCATAGCTGCCTCCGCCAAAGTGAGATATACCATAAAGATACCTTGACCCATCAGTATCGCTATCTACCCGTTACCAATGTGCAGGGTAGAAAGGAACCAATTGTGGAGCTGTGTCCTAGATGGAGGGTACCCAATGGCCTTATCAAAGATCGCCGACTCCTCTAGTTCCCTTTCCGTGGCATGAACGGATAAGAGCTCCTGCTCCATGAGGATGATGTGCAAGGCGTGTGATTGGGGGGACACTCACAGAGTGCTCCAATGTCGGACTAAGGGTTTCTGTTGCAGGTCTTTGTGGGGGGCTGTCCGAGAAAGCTTCTGTTTACCTGAAGGGGAAGGGTGCGTCGAGGGGAAGGGGCAGTATCAACACGTGGTTCAGATCTGCTGGCCTGGTGTTGGGCGGCAGTGCCCAGGGGCGGGGAGGAGTAGACGAAAAAAGGGGGGATGGCACAAGGCAGCCATAATGGCCTGGTGGCCTGCTTGGTCAAAGGAGCTTGTGGATGGAGGGAAGCAGACTTGCAGAAGGGGGAGAGGCACTGATGGAATGGTATTTAAGAACTAGTTCTAAAGATTACCTTAGGAACATCATCAGCCTTTATCCTTGCCTGATGATAGTCAGAACTTGAGCCAAGTTTGGTAAATGATGGTATTGTCACAAGCTGGGATTCTCAATACTTAGACTAGGGCTCAAAAGACTTTTTCCTTTTCTGAGTTCAAGTTATTCTTCACTAATTCCACTTTATTTAGATGGTATTTGTTTATTTTTCTATTCTGTTAAATTGATTCCATTGTTTTCCAATTCCATAACTATTTAGGAATTTTTTTTTCTCAGGTTGAAGATCTTTTCACAAAGCTGTTCTCTACAGATTATGTTCATGATTGGAAGACAGAGTCCATTCTCTTGATCAAGCGTGAGCTGGAGATTACTTGGCGCAACAAACTTGGCCTTGCCATTCGACTATTCCAAGTATGCACTATTTTATGCTTTTCGGAACTTAACAGTTTGGTTGTTCTGGATCCAAGGCATACTTCAAGAACAAACAACCTACTCCATTGTAATATCAAACTATATTCAGCTGAAACTGTTGTTTGAAAGTACCAGGAAGAGTAATTGTGGATTGATCAATTAGAAAAGCAATGGAGTTTATTTAAATTAGAATCTAAATGCTATTAAGAGGTGAAGAAATAGTATCAAACTATGCGAACGATACTTTTTCCTATGAAGTATATAATCCAGTAGCTTGAGAATAGTGTCAAGATACAGGCCTGGTTGGCATTGTTACTTTCTATCATAGGGAGTCAGGGAAACCGCTATTATTGTCAAGATTCCAAGCCATCTTTATTACGATGAGGATCTGGGAGATTCTGTTACCAATATTTGGGGAGAAAGACCCTTTTTAGTTGGCAGGGCCGCTAGGGGTTTGGATGATGCCTGCAGTTGGCCAGCTCCTTTTTCAAAGAGTTCAGGAGCATGAGAGAGAACCTCTTGCTGAGAGACAGGGGTGCTAGAGCTTCATTGATAGCACTTTAGAGAGAGGAGGAAAGGCACCCAAGATGCAGGTGGATGGCTGAGAGGATGGGTGCCGCCAAAACATCAAAGTAGAGATAAATGCTATGAAGGAAGCCAGATCACACGATAACTATCATGAGGATGTTTTGGTACACAAGTAGGAGATACAGTGAACAATGATTTTTCCTGCACTGCAGGTCTTGGGCATTCCAAACAAGGAATCAGGAGACTTAGGAGAGAAAATTGATCTTTAGCCCAGGGGCCTGAAAAGGTAGGAGAAGTGGCCACATTGCCCTGTTGGGCTCCACGCCTGGACCTCCTGGCTATAGGTGAGAGAGATTGTTTGGCAAAGTACTCTGAGAGTGGTCACTGGGTAGAGTATTGAGTAGTCATTTGATGGCCCCCCTTTAAGTAGGAGCTTGGAGATGATTTACTAGCCTTGCCCTCAGGAAGTGCCCAAGGGGTGATATATTGGACATGGCTTTCTGTTTGAGTTACTGGGACTTGGTTACCACAAGAGTCCTCGCAGCATTCCAGTGGAGTATGGCATTAGTATATATGCCAGAGAGGCTATCTTGATCCTCAAGGATTGATTCACCTCATTCTGAAAGGCAGTAAAAATAGATTGGAGATTACTTAGTGGAGACTGATCAATTTGCTTGGAATTGCATATAAGAACCTTTCTACCACAATCAGTCTCAAACTCTCTCTTCTTATGCTAGACAGTATACATCCTGGCCTGACAGGTTTGGCTCAGGAGTGTATTATGGAAAATCATTTTACCATCTAGGAATCCAAAGCTCTTGCATGCTCTAGAAGACAAGATGTCTTTGTTTTACTTCTTGACTTCAAGAAGTCTTACAACATAGCTGATTGGGAGTTATTGGAGGGCACCCTGTTGAGGATGAGTTTTCCAAAGCAATGGATTGAAGGTGTAGTGGACTTGTATTCCTTTTTTTAACCCCAATGGTGTAGCAGAGTACATCACAAGTACAATGATGTAGTGGAGATCTATTCCTCATTTCATAACGAGGTCTTGGATAGATAGTTTACAGACAGCAGAGCTATTACTTTGGGGGTAAGGAGAATTTCCGGCTCTTTGTAGCTGCCATGCAGACTTTTTGTAAATCCTCAGGAGCTCTTGTCAACTGGCAAAAATCCTATGAATTTTTGGTTTGTGACATCCAAGAGCCAATTGGCTCGGGTCCCCCATGGCACTTCCCAGAGATACCTTAGCTGTCATGTGGGCACTAATATTACCTCAGAGCAGCAGATGGCACTGTTATTCTTTATCATTAAGGAGAAGTTGTACTGAGGGAATGGTGAGACCTTTCTAGCGGGGAGGGTAGTGATGGTTAACTAGGTTCCACTCTCCGGTGTTATCTTTTGTGGGGCTTTCTCTGGGTCATACATCAGCCAAGCGAAGTGGCTCATCAGGAGTTTCATTTGGTCAGGTGGAGAGGGAAGTCCAACGAGGGCTAAAGTATCCTTAGATGTCATCAGTCGGCCCAGATCTAGGGGTGGTTTGGGGACTATAGATCCAAAGAATTAGAGTAGAGAGTTGTTGGTGAAGCTATTTTTGAGGGGTCTTCTTCTAGGTGAGGAACGATGGAAGAAGTTCTTGTTGTGGAGACTAGAGAGTATTGTTCCTGATAATGGATCACGTTGGCAGCCTAGCATTCACTAGAGTTTTCAACACATCTAAGCTATAGGGATCACGAAGAGTTTGCAGGTTAGACTTTTTGCTGCCGTTTTCTGGGCTTGGAGATCAGTGTTAGCAGAACTTCACTAGATTGTTGCAGCCACAGTTGAAGAGAAGATGAGGTAGCCTCTTCTCTTCGACCAATTATTTAGGATAGGGAGAGACCATACCATTGGAGAGTGGACATGCTCATCTTGCGGGAGGTTCTCTTTGCATATTGCTTCAACAATGGAGGAGTGCTCTGCCGCCTGTTGGCCCTTTAGGATTGCCTTGTCAACCCTGCTGTCAACCATGACAACCTGCTGGCCGACTGCCACTACCCCCAACTCCCTGGTCCTACTGCCGCCTCCTTGGCTCATAGCAATCGCCCTGCCTACCATGCCTCAACCTGCTTTGCCGGCACTCTCTCCTCGCTTCGGAGCCATGAACACTTCCTTAGCCTTCTCATCCACCCTTGCAGCCTTTGTAAGATTCCTTGCACAAGCAACCTCCATCTCCCCTTCCCGCGCACAACCTCAACAGGCAGACCAGCGGTTATACCCTGCGCCAACAGACCACGAAGCACCCACACCACCGACACATGGAGCTAGTGTATCGCCCGAGATTGCAGCCGGGCCTCCACCATCCCTGGGGTGTTCCAGTGCAGCCCCTCGCATACACTCGGCCGATGCCTTCCCACCGATCCGCTTTGCTTCGGACACAGAGTTGGCACTCAGGGAGAGAGTGTCAGCCCTAGAAGCATCATCCTTGACTTGCAGAATGGTTGGAGATCATCTGCCTATCCACAGTCTTAAGGACTCCATCTAGTCTGCTCTTATTAGCACCCCAGCCAGGCTCACGCGAGTGGTGCCCCTTGGAAAGGGATGCTTCAGACTCTAGTTCAAGCTCACCCGAGCAGATGGAGGTAGTGCTCGCTACCAGCCCGCTTGATGTTAGGACCTCAGTAGCATACTTTAACAGATGGATCGAGGGCCGGGACTATTCCTTGCTTGGAGATGGCACTCCCATCACCATCTCTTTTCTTGGCCTTGATGAGTATTTTACGCCGTACCTTTCTGAGATTGGCAGTGCATTCGGCCACATCATAGAGAGGGATAGGAGTTTTGTTGACACAGTCTCAGAAGGCCCACTCAGATACCCTTCCGTCCGAGTGATAATACCCATAGAGTCTTTGCATTGCCTTCCCTAGACTATTAGGATTCCCTCCATTTACGGGGGCTTTCTTATCCAGCCAGTCTCTTATACAGGCCTCCCTGGTCAGTGATTTGCTTGCAGGATGATTGGACATATTGCAGCTGAATGCCGGAGGACATGCTGATGCCAAACCTCCTTCAGGGATGAGGGAGGTGGTAGACCCGAGACGCGTCAGAGGAGTGAAGTAGAACGCCAAAGACGGCGGCTAGACAGAGGAGGAGACAACACCAACAAAGAGAGCGCGGTGCTGAGTGGCAGGGGCACGAGGGCCTAGAGCGGAGACGGTGGAGAGTGATCAGGGACCTCAGGTTGACAGCCCATGCAGAGCCATTGCAGGCCCCCCACTGCTCCCATAGATGCTCCTCTAGATGCCCTAGAGCTAGAAGTCCCACAGCCACTGAT
The DNA here is from genome assembly GCF_053477565.2 of Lygodium microphyllum. NCBI lineage: Eukaryota > Viridiplantae > Streptophyta > Polypodiopsida > Schizaeales > Lygodiaceae > Lygodium > Lygodium microphyllum. The sequence continues at coordinate 1,174,441 of NC_141144.1, forward strand.
AGGGACAACATTGCAGATGGAGGTGATTTAGCCCACGAAGGTAGCGACACCAGTAGCTTCTAAGGAGCTACAACAGGCTAACAGATGCGCCATAGTCCCCCAGACCATCACCTCATCAGGTTGAGCTTTCCGAGCTTAGCCGATCTCAGGTACCTGACACACAACAGGTAGGGAGGTCGTGATGGCCTAGGACAGTGAGTAGGAGGTAGAGGACTGAGATGACTACTCTGAGGACTTCCCCTCATTACACCCCGCAATAGAGATAGCAGAGAGGACACATGATTGGGTATATACTATGAGGCAATAAAGGCAAGCATGGGCTGTACAACCATGCCGGTCTGAGAGGTTGAGACGCACTCCATGTGGATACTCTCATGGAATGTACAAGGCTTCGGGGATCGTCACTTTAGGCAGGGCCAGAGCCTCATGCGATAGGATTTGCACAGAGCTCTAGTTGGAGGATCGATTGATTTTCTTATGTTACAGGAGCACCATCTTTCGGCAGATAGGATATCCCGATGTTGCGGGAAGCTACTGCCAGTTCATCAGAGTCACACTTACAGGCAGCAGTTGTAGGTGCTATCGAGATACAGGCTGGAGTATGCATATGCGTTGGGGAGCAGTGGACTCAGTCGGTACAGGGTTGGGGTATTCTAATTCCAGGGAGAGCCATGTAGGTATCGGTGAGAGTGGAGGAGGCACTCATTGGTTTGTTAGTCATTTACGCCCCGAATGGCCAATGAGACAGGAGACAGTTTTGGACCACCCTTAGTCACAGTCTCTACCACAGGTTGATCATTGGATGGTAGGGGGTGACTTTAACATGGTGGAGGCTCTTGAGGATAGGAGAGGCAGATGCAAAAAAATCATTAGGGGAGGAGTGCAGGCTGCTTGGAAGGAGTTCTTATTCCAGATTAGAGGCCAAGCCCCATGGTTCATTGCAAAGTTTGGCAGGACCACAGGCTCACTTCAGTTCTCCAGGAGAGACAAGGCAATAGGAACCAAGACTTTCTCTAGGATTGATCGATTTTATGTGGATGACTAGGCCTGCGATAGAGGTGGCCCTACAGGCCCATTGTAGTGTTAGGATTGCAGAGCACTTCTTTTTTGAGGATGATCTTAGAGACACAGTCACACAGTGTTGGAGATCTAGACCCTTCTGAGCTGGACGGGTAGCTAGTGACTTGGATGAGAGCCTATAGGAGATTAGTTCCCGCCACAAGGAGGAGACAGAGCCTTCTAGAGAAGGAAAGAGCTGCTAGGGCATTGCTTTACAGAGGGAGGAGGAGAGACCATGAAGGAAGCTAGGTCGGAGTACATATTTCATGCAAGAGCCTCTTTTTGGACTTAGTCTGGGGATAGGGTTAATAGGGATTTTTTCCGCACCACAAGGCCTAAACACTCTACACAGGGCATTCGGAGACTCAAGAGAGCTGATGGATCCATTGCACAGGGCCCTCTAGAGGCGAGATAGGTGGCCACACAATACTATACATCCCTACTAGGATTCACCACTAGACCCCCTAGATATGAGAGAGATAGAGAAGCAGTTTGGCAGAGCACGCAGAGGGTGGTTATAGACAGGTTGAGCAGACATCTGATGGTCCATTTTATAGAGGAGGAGTTGGAGGAGGCACGTCGGGCACTACACTCAGCCAATTGGACCACGCTTGAGATGGTCTGATCGATGTTGGAGTATAGGAGTTTTCCCCATTCCTTATGAAGTGAGGCAATGGCTACCATGGTACATATCCGCAACAAGTCACCTACTTTGGTATTGCAAGATATGACTTCCTACTAGGCTTTCTTTGGGAAGAAACCTTCAGTTTTCCACTTTCACATCTTTGGATGCGAGGCACATTTCTTGCACAAGAAGAAAAGACAGACCAAACTAAATCCCAAGTTGAAGAAGCTTATCTTCATCGGTTACAATATGACCATGAAGGGCTATCGGCTCTATGACCCAAAGACTCGAAAGATCAAGGTGAGCAAGGATGTGATCTTCGATGAGGCTGTAGCCTCTAAAGATCCAATTGATGGTTCTTCTATTACAAGTGGTTCTTCGTCTTTGACCGAAAACCCCCCCCCCCCCCGCCCCCCCTTAAAACCATCAACCCGTCCCCTTCCTTCCAGGTTTACCCTTGGCACCCCTTCTTCGTTTTCGACTCCTCCCTCTCCTTCTCCCTTTCCACCCTTGACGGCTCCTCCACCTACTACTTCATTGTCGAGTATTACTGCCTCTTCCCCATCTCTGTAGGTTTCCTCTAGGGGAGTTGAGCCGTCAGAAGGGGAGTCTTCTTCATTAGATGAGGAGGATCTACCTTCCCTTAATCTCAAACTCCACCCCAGACAAATGCCCGCGAGTTCCTTCCACAAACAGATGCTTTACAGGTATTGGAGGCTCCTTGGTCTGCTTTGTAGCAGGATGATCCTATCACCATTCCTCGGTGGTATCAGCGCCACATGTAAGATTCGGGGATTACTTGGTTCTCTTAGACGCCTCTAGGCCCACTCAAGTCAACTAGACTTCAGGCCCAGCGGGGTAGTTCACTCTACGTGAACTATGCCTTTATGTCATATCTTTAGGACCATGAGCCTACTACAGTTGATGAGGCTCTTGCACAGGATGTTTGGCACAGTGATATACAAGCTGAGCTCGATTCTATCGAGCAAGACCAAACTTGGGAGTTGGTTTCTTGTTCGAAGAAGTGGAAGGGATTGGTGTGAAGTGGTTCTATAAGACTAAGTATCTTGTAGATGGGACCTTGGATAAGCATAAGGCACGGCTTGTAGCCAAGGGATTCTCTCAATGGGTAGGTTTGGATTACTTTGAGACTTTTGCATTGATAGCTCAGGTGTTCACTATTTGAGCTATCCTGGCTTTAGCCACCCATCACATTGGCCAGTTTGTTAGATGAACATAAAGTTAGCCTTTTTGAACGGTGTCTTGAAGGAGGAGATTTATGTCTCACAACCTCCTGGTTTTCTTGTGCAAGGAAAGGAGGACCATGTTTATAGGTTGCAAAAGGCCCTCTATGGCTTGAAGCAAGCTCCTAGGGATTGGTATCAGCGGGTTGATCAATTCTTCTTGGATAGTGGTTTCCATCGACGATCAGATCATGACCCCAATCTTTATTACAAGGTTGCAGAGGAGAAGTGTATCTTGATCGTCTTGTATGTTAATGACCACCCTATCATAGGGAGTGACACACAAGAGGTTAATCAAACTCGGAAGATCTTAGGCTAGGAGTTCCACATGACGGATTTTGGAATCGTACACTTTTTCCTCAGATTGAAAATCTATCAGATGGTATAGGGCATTTTTATTTCCTAGCATAGGTACGTCTCAAAGCTTCTTTCGGAGTTTGGTATGGCTAAGTGTCAGCCTATTCCTTGCCCCATGGACCCAGAGTCTAGGCTTATGGCAGCAGGAGATCCTTTTAGTGATGCCACCTATTACAAGTTCCTTATTGGCTCTTTGATCCAGGTGATCCACATTCGACCAAACATCTCTTTGATCTAGTTGATCCACACTCAGTTGGGACATCTCTTTTGTAGTGGTTTTGTTGTCTTCTTTCATGAAGACTCCTATCCATGCTCATTGGCGAGCCGCTTTGCGTGTTCTGTGCTATTTGCAAGGGACTCAATCCTACAGGATCATGTATGGTGAGGGGCCCACTCTTTCTAGATGGAGTGGCTCCAAGTGGGTAGGTCATGCCAATCCACTACAGGTTATGTCTTCTCCCTTGGTTTGGGAGCTATCTCTTGGAGTAGTAAGAAGAAATCTAATGTGGCCCTAGGTTGCGGTCCTTTCTTATACAGAGATTGAGTATCGTGCTCTTTATTCTACAGCTATGGAGGTAGTTTGGCTTCGTTGTTTATTGGTGGAGATAGCCGGTGTTTCATTGCTCACACGAAGCACATTGAGGTTCAATACCACTATGTTCAAGAGGGTATCATGTATTCCAAGTTAGCAATGGCCTATTGTCCTACCGAGGACAATGCATTTGATCTCTTCAAGAAGCCTTTGCCCAAGGCTTCTATGCTTCACCACATGAGATTGTTGGGCCTTCAGACACTTACGAGATTTCCTTTGAGAGTGGATGTTAGCCTACCACTTTTAGTATTGTCAATTTGTTATCTTCCGATTGTGAGCTCTTGTCTGACTCAGATGGAGACATGGGAGCCAGACTATCTGGGATCCCATGACACTATTTGTTGCATTTTTGCATGTAGTCCGGACTGCATTTATTGTAGCCCCACAAGCTTCTACCAACGCGCCGCTGCCCTCGCCCCTGTACCCCTGTCGAATTGTGCCCCCGTTGACTGGCCATCGCGCCTCCCGCATCCCTCTCGCCTGCCTCCTCGCCATTGCGCTGCGCCCCCCCCCCCCTTTTTCTCATCATTAAGCTACGCCTTCCCCTCCTTGCCATCACACTGCGCCCCTCCCTCCTCGCCATCATGCTCCCCCCCCCTCTCTGTGCACTCCCCCGCCTTGTGGCTTCTGCCATCACGCTGTCACCCCCTCCCCCCTTGCCCTGTGGCTCCTACCATCACGCTGCCCCCCCCCCCCCCCCCCCCCCCCCGGCGGCCCTGATACCTCACCCCCATTCTCTCTCGTCTCCTCCACTCTGCTGCCACTTGTCTACAGGCCACCCACGCCGTCATCCATGGCGCCCGATGCCTCTATCGGTGTCAGAAAACAAAATCCCCCCCTCCCCCTTTTCCTCCTCGCCATCGCCCTCCCCCCCTGTTGCTCCCTCCATTTGCAGCAACACTCCCCCCTTCAGCAGTACAGTAGTGTGTTTGGTAGGTTCTCAATAGAGAAGCACAATGGAAACCTTTGGTCAGATGCCAGTGCATTCTGCGAGTGCCCTCCAGTCAAACTCCTTACGTGCTGTCCTCTCTGATCAACAACTCTTGGCCATTCCTGCCACAGAGCTGAAGCTTAAAGAAACAACGATTTTCAGTCAGGTAATAGGACACTCTCCAGCCAGGCCCAACTTCGGGATTGGCTCCACTCCACATTGCACATTGGCGCAACGCAGATTGTGGAGGTAGTCCTCATGGGCCGTGGGATCTTCATGGTTTGTCTCACCTCTACGGACGCAACTCATGAGTTAGTGGAGAGCTCGCCCTATGCCTCCTTGAAGGGGGTCATTCACATGGTTCCCTAGTACAACGGTTTCACAGTGGAGTCATTTGAGCTCCACAACAGATTTCTCGGACACCCGGTCACTTTACTCTTCCTCGGACTGGCGGTAGAGTACTGCCAATTAGTGGAGGACTTTGGTCGGCTCTTTGGCACATAGTTCTTCTTGCCTCCTTCGCGGATGTTGTGGCAGCTGCAAGAGTCCCCAAGGTACAAGTGGCCGTGAAAGACACAAAGAGTATACCCAAGTTTTTGGAGATAGAGGTAGGAGGTCACTCCTTTAAGGTAGCAGGTCACTGTGACTGGGCAACCAAGGCAGTGTCTGCGCTGCCATGAATTTGGGCATTAGGCAGCAGACTATATGTGCTTCGGAGCCAAGGCGGCTTCGTCGATAGGCCCATAGGTGGATGGTGACGGCTTCACATGGATCTAGAGATGATAGAGAGGGAGACGGCAGGGGGGGCTGCAGCCAGCTCCGCAAACGCAGCCTCGACAGCAGGGAGTAGGAGGGCGAGCGATGCCCCTTGGACAGAGCACTCCATAGCCCCCCCTGCTGCCCACCCCACCCGGTAGGACCGCAACCCCCCACATCCACCACCCGCGCCACAGACTACCTCACCTGAGATCCCATGCCCGCCCCATTGACCCGGGCCCATGCGCCCCCCCCCCCCCCTCCCCACAGGAGGTGATGAGCCACACACGCCTACATCCTCCTTGCACCAGTAGTTCTCCCTCTCCCACATAGCCACTAGCTCATCTGCCCTTGCCGCCCGTCACACTTTTCCGAGACAGGCACAACCATTGCCATAGAAGTTCTTTCACAGTGGCCCATGGTCCTACCTGAGAGTTGCGGAGCGCGGAGAGTTCTCACTACCTCTAGAGGTGGGGATCTCCGTGGTTTGTAAGTCAAGGAGGGGCAAGGTCCATCTACTAGCACCACCGGATGGACAAAACTATGCTTTTGCCTTTCAGTCCTCTCACTCAGGGGATTGGACGACGACACAGATAGAGGAGGAGTTGAAGAGTCAGGTGGAGGATTACATCTCCCAGTGGATGGGAGATAAAGGACTCGCACTGTTTGCACAGCAGTGGTCTGGTTGCATGATAGACATTATCTGGTGGGCTGTTGAAGAGTCAGGTGGAGGATTACATCTCCCAGTGGATGGGAGATAAAGGACTCGCACTGTTTGCACAGCAGTGGTCTGGTTGCATGATAGACATTAACTGGTGGGCTGTTGTCGAGGTTCCACACTTGAGCATCATCTTTTGAGCCCTTCCACAGTGGAGAGCTCCGCGGGATGTGATCGAGTGGCCCCTGGCACAGGTGGCCCATATCTACCAGTGTACAGAGTCATGACTCTCAGCATGGCTGATAGATGCATTGATAGTACCACCTGGACCATGTATGATCCCTATGGTCCGGCTGAGGGCCACCATGGGGGATTGGAGTTCACCATCCAGACCTGTGGCAAAGCGCACTTGCGTGCCCCATAGTTTCTTCTCCTCATCAGTAGCTTCCATACTGAATAGATGCCTGTGCGGTCATCACAGGTTTCCCAATGAGCTTACACCTTGCATCTTGGAATGTGGACAATCTCCACTACAATGGGGCACGTGGTTCTAGAAAGTTGATTGTTCGGCAAGAGTTGCAGCCTGCACTTGTCGGACGGATCGACATCCTACTTCTACAGGAGCAGAAGCTTACACTAACTCAGGCCCAGTGGTAGGGAAGGTACTCCTGGGCAGCTCGTGCACTTATTGGGAGCACGCCATAAGTGCCCACGGCAGGAGTGGAGGCGTATGCACCTCTATTTGCCCGAGTCGCACTGCCTCTGTACGAGACCACGAGATGATAGTGGTAGGGAGGGTTCTATGGATCAGACTGGATATTGGGGACTTATGCCTTGGAGTCCTCAATGTCTATACCCCTACGGAGGTTAGGGCATGTAGCAGGTTTTGGGTGGAGATCGCGGATGGACTCCTAGATCGTTGGAGGAGACTTCAACAACCTCGAGGCTTTGGAGGACTAGTAGGGTAGAGGCAGAAACTACCAAGGCATGGCTGGGGAGGAGCAGGAGGCATGGGAGGTCTTTCTACTGGCAGTAGGAGCACGCAATGCCTGGAGAGACCCTGCCTTCCATAGGAGGGAGAGGTCGCTCGACTTCTCTTGGGGATACAGGCAGCTAGGTGGAGTCCTGCTGGAGTGGTTGGACAGGTTTTATGTGGGAGAGTGGGGCAGCTCTTGTGGAGGCTAGATTGGGTAGTTGGCGGATACCACATTGTCCGACCATTGCCCGGTTTTCCTGACACTTGATCCCCCAGCATCTTCCCTAGATACACGATCCTGTCGTATCCTTGACTCAATCTATAGGGGGAAGGAGGTGATGAGATAGATAGAGCAGATTTGGAACAAGGAGTGGGGCACGAGGGATTGGATTGCAAAGGAGGTTGCAGAGGTCCTAGCCGAGCAGTAGCTGCCAAGAGGCAGCCACACAAGCCAGGCAGCAGAGCTGGGAGGAGGAGAGAGCACTGCGGCGAGACCTCGCAGCCACGCAGAGACTATTACAAGAGGCACCAAGGGACCCCACCCTCCACACACAAGAGGTGCGCGCGCGCGAGCAACCATTGCTGGCTTAGAGGACAGGCACTCGGATTTCTCTTTCCGCACCTCTGCAGCTTTCTGGGCGCGGAAGGGGGATACGATGTGCAGGGAGTTTTTCCAGGTACACGAGCCTCGCACCTCAAGAGAGCAGATATGCAGCCTTCGAGATCAGTATGAGAGGACTCGTTCCTAGCCCACACGAGGTGATGGAGATTGCCACCGACTACTACGGGTGCCCTTTCCAGCAGGAGACAGCTTCAGCTAGTGGACAACGATGTAGGCAGCAGGTCTGGGATTACATCTCGTCCCTCGTCATAGAGGAGATGGGACAGTCCCTTCTAGCTACCTTCATAGAGAAGATACTAGAGGAGGCTTTCCATACACAGGATGGGTAGAAATGCTCGTAGCCTCTATAAGGCATTATTCACCACCTACTGGGAGGTAGTGAAGGACCCCATATTGATGGCCTTCCAGGAGATTTTCACTTCAGGGCATATGCCAGGGAGTCTTTCGGCAGGCCTAATCAACCTTCTCCCCAAAGTGGGAGACTGGTTGGAGCTTTCCTAGTGGAGATCGATCACCTTATTGTCAGTGGCCTATAAGGCACTGGCAAAGATGATTGGTACGCAACTACGCCTCGTGTTTCGAGATATCATCCATGACACACAGACAGGCTTTGTACAGAATACGAGCATCCTAGACAATGTATTCACCTTCTTTGAGGCGATAGAGTGGGCGCAGCACAGTGGGTAGAGACTGGCCGTACTACTCTTGGATTTCGAGAAAGCTTATGATAGGGTGGATTGGGATTTCCTGGAGGACACCATGGTGAGGTTGGGTTTTGCCTAGGCTTGGATTTGCGGAGTCTTCGCACTTTACAGATCGGCCACCAGCAGGGTTCTCATAGGTGGTAGGCGAGGGGTGGAGTTTTAACTAGAGAGATTGGTCCGGCGGGGCTGCCCCCTGGCCCTGTACCTGTTTCCACTCTTTGCAGAGGCGATGTCTCAATTGCTCAAGTCACGTGTGAGCAGATTACGCGGCCTCTGACTTCCCGTGAGTGAGGAGACTGAGTTGTTTGACTCAGAGTATGCAGATGATACAACACTCTACGTAGAGGACCATGAGTTGATATTGGAGAGAGTGAGCTTGGCTCTTGAGGTGTTCTGTTCTGCAGCAGGAGCAGAAATCAACTGGCGTAAGTCGGTCTCGGACTCTAGCACGGATTGGGGTGTCCATCTGGGATTTAGATGGGTGAGTAGAGGGACCGTCCGTTACCTAGGATTCTAGGTGGGACTTGACATCACTTCCGCCCAGCAGTTTCTCCCAGTCCTCGATTCTATTTGGAGGAACCTGACCTACTAGAGTACGGCTTGCCTCTCACTAACAGGCCGAGCCCTGGTGGTTAACGAGGTCCTTCTATCGACGGCCTGGAACATCGCCTCGTGTTGGTGCTTCTCCTCATCCTGCGTAGTGCAGCTTCTTCGCCTAGTGCGGAATTTCCTTTTGTCCGGGTCAAACGGTTCTAGGGATTCTAGGGCCAAGATGGCGTGGGCGACCGTCATACGGCATTGGTCAGAGGGAGACCCAGGGATCATAGATCCAGAGTATCAGAGTATGGCTGACTTGGGCAAGCTAGTTGTACGTGGCCTCACACCAAGAGGGCAGACATGGAAGGTCCTATTGCAGGAGGGTCTTCAAGACTGTAGACGGAGGCTTGGCAGTGAGTGGAGGCCGTCCTGAGATGGATCTTCACGTCAGCTCAGATCACCCCCTCCAGATCACCTTTCCTACATAGCTTGATCCGCGTGTGGCAGGGCCTCTGCAAGGCCCTAATCCAGAGCCCCCCAGGTTGCGAGGAGGAGATAGATCGTCAGTCGGTAATTTGGAATCCCTAGGTCAAAGATTCGGAAGAAGGAGCACAGCTTGGCGAGTGCCCCCACATCTAGTGTGTTGACTGGGAGGCCGGCCCAGCTCGTACCATCAGGACACGACAGGAGGTGTACAGGATGGTGAATGAGGAGGTACTGCAGCGAGTATCAAGCTGCTAGAGAGGAGTGGAGTTGAGGAGAAGAGAGATAGATGCAGCAATATCTCAAAAGTGACTTGCTCCCTCGAGACGAGAGCCCATAGAGCTCGGGGAGGTATGGGCCGCTAGGTTCTCACCAATAGGTATCCCCCTACAGGTGGCAAGTAGAGTGGGCGGCGCTCCATCTGGGACCTTCACCGTACAGGAGGGAGGGCGCTTGGCCCTTGACAGAGGGCAGCACGATGAAGGGTTAGCTGTCCTCTCATGGAGGAGAATTCGGGTGATTGGCCTTCAGGGGAAGACATGGTGGTTGGACCCTTTTGTCTTGTGACAGGAGCTTAGGGAGTGGCGCCTTTGGATCTGGGAGGACAGGCCGCTTGATGAGCTGGAGTGGGACCCGGGAGAGTGGCTATAGCCGGCCACAACGGTCGCCAAGAAGCCACTGAGGTTCCTGGAGTACGCTGCCAGGATTGGCAAACACGTACTGATGCAGGAGGATATAGATTGGGCGCCCACACGTAGTAGGCATTGGGTGGAGCAGGGCATCACGGAGCCTTTTCAACGGACCTTTTGGCACTGCCTATGGGATAGTTGGAGGCGAGGAGGGTATCGTATTTCTTATGGCTAGTGGGACATGGAGGCTTGGCGGTGGGAAGTTGGCTTGTCCAGATGCAGAAGGAGGGAGGTTGTATGCGTTGCACATAGCAGCCTTTGGAAACACCAAAGCACTACCTTTGGTCATGTGAGGCGGCGCAGCTTGTGTGGAGAGGTGCATGCCACATCCTTCGCCGTATAGCACCCAGCCTTGAATGTATCTTATGGGGAGCTTTCTGGTGGCAGTCAATCAGCCAGGGCCGCCACCTTCTGTATGAGGCCGGGATGTAGGGGACGCCCATCCGCTAGGTACTGGAGCCCAAAGCAAACCGCTCTGAGGTATGGGAGATCATAGGGAGTCTTATTGGTTGGCATATCTGGAAGGTGCGGTGTTAGGAGGCTTTCGGCGGAGAGAAATTTTCAGTTCAGGCGACTTTAGCAGAACTCTGGACCTCCATCATCCACTCCTTTCGCAGCCGATGGGATCAGGTGCAGGGCGAATCCACGGCTCGTGAGGAGCTCCGGGGTCATTTCATGCGCACTTGGGGTGGCTAGGACTTGTTTTTCGTGATGCAAGCAGACAGCCCCAGATGGCGATACATCCCCTCTCCATGGCTTCTTGCCCCCATCCCCCCTAGACTTCCTTGAGAGGCTTGTATATATGATGGACTTGTGACTTTCATCAGCTCCAACTAGTCTGTTGAGCATGAGCACTCTGTTGTAATCAGTTTTTTTTAGTAATATAATCAGCCAAAAAAGAAAAGATAAAAAAAGTAGTCCTATGGTCTTTTTCAACAAGTCGGCCATATTTAGGGCCTCTTGATGCAGGTTGGTCATATTTGGGGGACTTCAACTATTCATAGCTGGTCCCTCCTCACTTTGGAAGTAAAATGTGGCTGATTATATTACTCAAAAAACTGATTACAACGGCGTACTCATGCTCAACAGACAAGCTGGAGGTGATGAAAGTCACAAATACATCATGTATACAAGCCTCTCAAGGCGGTCTGGGGGGGGGGGGTCCCTCCTCACTTTGGCCATCATCTTTTGCAAGTTGCCCTTACAACTTCAAGCATACTCTGTCTTCGGTGTTGCTATTGTCGTCATCGTTTCCAGCCAGATCCGGTACCCTCATTGATGCCTCAGGCTATGTGGAGGGACTAATCAATCCTTCTGATTGTATTCAGCATTTATTTCAGTCAGTGTAGATTTCTCTCTTCCTTCATCTTCTCATCGTTTCCTTCTCTGTGTTTGTTTTCCTTATTTCGTTGCGCACTCTCACAAAAGCAGGGTGGGCTTGCACTTGACACGGAATTGTTGATCATGTAATTAGGCCTGACAGCCAAGGTGGAGAGGGTGTGTTGGGCTGAGGCTTTGTGGGGGAAGAGGATGCAGAAAGGATGGAACTAGGACCTTGCACTCCTAGGTTGGAGCAAGATTGAGAGGAGGGAAGGGGAGAAAGGTGGAAGGCAATTGGGAGAGGATGCATAGGTGGCTGAGGAGCAATAGTCTTTCAAGCCCAACTAGAGTTCATTTGACTCTATTTCTTTACCACTGAAACCAGCCTTCCTTTTGTGGGTGGGTGGTAATTCCTTGATTATAACTTAGTTACAGCAGCAACATTTATTACAAAATTGAGAAATGCAAATTAACTCACAATCTGGACAATCAACACCCTCTTGGCCCCAAAACTAGCACCTCTTTCAGTATTTCTTTAACTTAATTGAAAAAGAAGTTGGTGTACAATGGAATTTTCCCAATCCCTTCTAGTATTCCAACCCCCCTTGCTGTCCAAAATGACTAGCAATTCTTCAATCTGATTTGCCCCTTGATTCAGGCAGTCAATTAGCCTTTATCCACTTTGATGGAGATGGAAAATGCCCCAAATTCATTGATTCGCAAGTCCCTCCACTTGAATTTGATTGAAAACAGCTTCAACCTTGTTGAATCCAAGTCTTAGAGCTTCCACTGAATATTAATGATCATAGACGGAAAACCAACACTTGTTAATGAGTCCCTGATGATCATTAAGCAATGCAAATGTACAGTTTCAAAGCTTTAGTGAAAACCATACCTATTTGCATTAGTACACTGAATAATGATCTCTTGGCAAACATACTGTAAGCTACAGTACCCTGAATGTATGCTGACACATCCGAGATCCATTACATCTAGAGATGTCCATCATTGAGGAGCTGAGGTGCTAGCTCCCTCACGAGCATCATGTAATACTCTAGATCCTTGCTCTACTGAATCTGATTGAGCCCGAACTAAAGTCGACTCAAACTGGAAAGCATCAAAGTAAAGGTGCAATAAAGGAGGATGGTTTGCCAAGTCATCCTCCTCCATCCATTTGTGTTGAATAATTGGGAAACTTCACCAAGTACCGATCTTCCGTTCTTTGTGTGCCAAAATTTACTCGAACTCTTCAACCTCAAGCTGAATTTCAGCAGATGCATTCTCTAGTATATTACTATGAAAAGTCCTAAGCAAGCTCACATGAAAGGCATCGTGTATTTGCCAATGTGGAGGCAATTGTAGCCTATAGCATACATCAATGATCCTCTCCAACACTTGAAATGGTCCATAGTATCTCATAGACAGCTTTGGATACAATCGCTCTTTGCCCTTCGTCTTTTTCAGCTGTGCCTTTTCAAAAAGCAGCAATACATAATCGCCCTCTGCAAAGTTTGAAGCACGCCTATGATGATCAGCTACCCTAATTTTCAGCTTTATTTTCAAATTTACCCTTGTTCTCAGCCTTGGCCTCAATGACATGTGGCTCGGCATTCTGAAGATCCTTTGGTAAACCACAAATATACTTCTCCACATGCTCATGGAGGGGTACCATGTAATAAGAAGTAACTAGCAATAATACATCCCAAAACTTCTTATTATACTGATCCAAGTTCTTGCAATCTTTGGAATTGTCATGATGTCTACTTCAAAGGTACTTGTTAACCAATTTGAAACAAACATTTGCTTGAATTGAACCCAAGTGACAGGTGACTTCCCTTGAATAAGAAGTGTAGACCACCATTGCGATGCATTTCCCTTCAAAAATGTGGTTGTCTTTCATCTCTTAGATGCCTTTGTGAAGTTGTTTCCACAATAGGATGCATCAAACAACTCAATAAAAACAAGTGCTTTCAACCTATCTCGTGCACCATTGAAAGGCTCAAACTTTACACTTTTTCCACCTTCATAATAGCCCTTCAGCAAACCTATGGGAGTCAAGTTATCATAAATAGGCTGTTGCAAAAAGGGTACATTTGCTATATTTACATGATAACTAGCACTATTAGATAGTGCTACATGACTAGCACTAAATCCTTGTGCTCCAATAGTCCCTCGGCGTGTAGATACATATCCATATGGTCCGCTTTGTGCCCCAGGTATTATGCCTATATTGCTATACATGGGATTAGACATTCCACTAGCATTACCCGAATACATTGGGTGCTGTGAGCCATGTATTGGTTGCTGCATACCATAGGGATTTGAGCCATACATTCCTGTATGCGGTGTCTGTCCAATCATAGCATGAAAAATGGTACCACCACCAAAGTATCCTTGCTGTCCCATGCTTGCATGTTCATAATTACCTTGCTGCCCATGTTCCCATGGATTGGCACTATCAAGTGGGCCATGCATTTGCACTTGCTACCCTACAGATACCAATTGTTTGTGCTTATTAAGCATTTTGGGCTCTTCCAAAGAAGGCTTAGGCATTTCCTTTGGTTCTTGTGGCTGTCCCAAAGCTGTAGAAGGTTTCTTCTTATCCTTGCCTTTGTTGTTCTTCCTTGGGGCATTCACGAATCGAGAAAGCTAGGATTCTTTGCCAATTCAGTAAAAAGATTTGCTTCTGTACACATTTGATCCTTGAAGCTATCATCAAATTCTTCAGCACCTTGCTGGTCATCAACCTCTTTATGCATTGAAGTGCCAACATTTGGGTCATTTCCCACATTTTTAGTTTGTTGTCCATGCTGAGAACCATGCATGACATCGGTCATTGCATTTTCCCCTTCACCACATAACTGACCAAGGAGTGATGCATCCTCTCCACTTGATCCCATATCACCATGTGAAGACATGCTTGCTATAATTCACTACTAAGAGCAATTTCAGCACTAATGCAATAGTCCCAAGCTAAGTCAATTGCCATGGCCCACCAATTCAAAGGATTTGATAGCATTCCGGCAATGGAACCATGAAATTAGCCTTCCTTCCATAGACGATAATTCCCTAATTACAACTTAGTTACAGCAGCAACATTTATTACAAAACTGAGAAATGCAAAGTAACTCATAATCTTGGACAATCAACACCCTGTTGGCCCCACAACTAGCGCCTCTTTCAGTATTTCTTTAACTTAATTAAAGAAGAAGTTGATGTACAATGGGTTTTTCCAATCCCTTTTAGTATTCCAACTCCCGTTGCTATTCAAAATGACCAGAAAGTCTTCAATCTGATTTGCCCCTTGATTTGGGCAGTCAATTGGCTTTCATTTGCTTTGATGGAGATGGAAAATGCCCCAAATTCATTGATTTGTTGGTCCCTCCACTTGAATTTGACTAAGAACAACTTCAGCCCTATTGAATCCAAGTCTTGGAGCTTCGAATTTTTGGCACACTTCCCGAGGCTACTGGTAAACCCTAAAAATGCCTACAGATTAGGGTTTACAACAGAGAAATTTGAAATTTCTTAGCCTTTGGTGATCTCAGCGC
This sequence comes from Lygodium microphyllum, assembly GCF_053477565.2. NCBI lineage: Eukaryota > Viridiplantae > Streptophyta > Polypodiopsida > Schizaeales > Lygodiaceae > Lygodium > Lygodium microphyllum. Next base: position 1,189,545 of record NC_141144.1, read on the forward strand.
TGTAATCTTTGGAGTAAGCCTATAGAAAGGTTGGGAGATGAAAGAGAATGCTGAGGAGAGAAAATCCACACTTTCTTTGGAGAAGAACTGAAGAATATCAATCATTTATTGTTGCTACCTTGTCTTAACAGCCTATAGATGGTGTCGCCTGTTGTTGATTGGTCTTCTCCTGCCCCTGGCTGCCTTAGAAGGTCCTCCAATGACTGCAGATCATGGTTGCAAATCAGACCAGTAGCAACTCCTCTCTCTCTTCTGCAGGCTAAATGCACTAAAATGCCTCTCTCCACTCTCTGAAGGCGTTTTTCAGTCTTGCATGGGCATTTTTGCCAAGTGGCAACCTTCCTAAATAGTTTTTCAAGCATTATCCATAATTAAATATTAATTTTTAGTCTTTAAGTACTGAAAATTAATCTAATAATTGTTTTGGTGCCTAGAATAATAATATGACTAGCCAATAGTTAAATTGGCTAGGCAACTTCAATTCTCGAGTGTCTCTATGCCATCTTTGACCATCAAATTGGCGTTAGGTACCATTAAACACCACTTCTCTAGTGTCATCCAATTGACACTTATGGCCAGATGAATAACCTAGGCCAACAATTGGCACTAGATACCACCAAGTACATGTGCAACATAACTTATAGCAACTTTTTCTTGACATCTCGTGATTTCCTCGGGTCCCAGGCTCGTAAATTTATTCTAACCCTAGTTACACCTCACATATGCAACATTTACTTAACCAAGTGATTAAAAATTAATCCACATGTTAAGTGAGGTTTCAAAAATACATGTCCTCATGATAGCCACCCTAACATGACAGTCCCTCCTACATCATTTCAAGTCAATTAAACCTTTGATAGCATGATAGGGCAACATTCTTCTACATCTTTTACTTTGATATCATCATCTTGTCTATATAAGATAAAATCCCCTACATCCTTTGAAGCTGGGTATAATCACCTTTGATATTAAAGTTTATTTCATATATTTCAAAAGTGAGATGTACATCATTGTGTGAATTACATATCTTCATAAATCTATGTAATCATGGTTAAACTTTTTTTGTGGGTCCCTTCAATGACTATATAGATAAGTGTTCTTCCACCTTATACACCAACTTGAAGCAAGAAGTAGAGAATTTTAACCAAGATGGAATATCAAACTCACTAGAACACTTTCCAATTTAGCATTGGTAGACCATATTGGTCAAGTTTTCCTCCTTCTAGCTTTAGGGGCCAAAGGTTCACCAATTTAGCTTTGGGAGTCCTACAAAAAATTCCTTACACCTTAGACTAGTAAATTGAGTAGCACAAAAAAGTCATCAGTATTATTCACTGTCTCTTAGTTTCAAGAGCCAAATTGCCACCCATCAGTTTATATTTGTACTTGATTAATTTTCATTAAGATCTTCTCATCTCTTTGCATCAAGCTCATTCTTCTCATTTATGTTTCATGAGAAGTTCTTCAAATATTTGTTTTGTTTCATTTAGACTGTCTCTTGCCTTCCATTTCATCCAATTCAATCTTATCTTCTTCTTTTTTGCTGATACTAAAAAACCCTTAGCTGCTAGCACAGTTACAGAGTACAAAGCTCATATACGTGAAACCAACATAAGCACATAGATCAATGTCTTCTATCAGGCTCTGTGCTTAGAATATGCAGTACAAAGGCTAACATCATAACAAATCCAGTGGTCTATGATGGCACACCATATGAGGTATGTAAAAAGGCCTTGGCCTTCTCCTTGTGCTGAGAATCACCATGTAATCTCTCCTATATTCCTTTAAGAGCATGAATGATCTCTTTCTGGATACGACTCTGAGTCTCAGAAGTAGAAGTGTGGTGCTGACCTATTACCTTCGTGTGTATTGCTGTCCAGATTAACTATGAATTCATGCTGCCAATTTCATGAAATTATTTTTCCTAGGTGTTTGATGAAAAGGTTTCCTGATATTCATTCCAACATCTCGAGCATAGATGCATCAGATTCAGTCTTTTTTATTAGCTGCTTTGTGAGGTAACGTTAAGTGTTTGTTTTTGTCTAATGAACGTGTTTTTTTATCTCTGTTCCAGGTTCTTTTTTTGAGTTATTTTGTCAGTTTCTTGTTATTTAGAGTGAAAAATAATGCTGACCAGAGCAATATGAATTTGTATCGGACGGGATTTTTTGTTTCGCTTATGAACATGACCAATTTCAATTTGGTCCAACTCCCTGCTTTGATTGATGAAAGAGCAATATATTACAAGCAAAGAGGAGCACATTTCTTTCGGCCCGTGTCATACCTTCTTGCCAAGGTTTTTGGAAGTTTGCCTTTCTCATTCTGTGAGGTAAGATTCTAAAGTTTTGATATTCTGATCAATAAAGATGATTTTTTGCACTTCAACATGCTAAGATTGATCAACCAGAGTGTGCATTAAGGGCTTGTATAATTGCACTTCTGAACCTTCACTTTCACCACCATTCATTTTCATCCTGACACCTTTGAGAGAATCATGGTTTCAATTACTTCTATATTTGTGTAGTTGATATAATCATCCCATTTCGGCACCTAAGACTCAAGTCAGCACACTGGCTAGTTAGCAAATTATCAAAGATGCAGATAGCATGTTTCAAATGTGCTGCATTACTCAGACAGTTCAATCTTTGGATTGTAGTTGCATACAGATGAAGTTGAGCTGCTTTATTCTGCCTGCTCTATCCTCTCACAGTAGCTCCTTAGTAAGATTTCTTCTCTGCCATCATTTCTCTCCCCTATATTCCTCCTTTTTTGCAAGTGTCTGCAGAAGTCTCTGCACAGTTCCCAACCATGGGTTTTGTCCTGAATCGTGCCAGGAACTGAACCTGTCTTTCTTTCACGTTTCAGTTAATCAGCTGCATGTCCCTTACACCTTCCACTACAAAGGTTATGCCATTCATACTGCTAACATTGTCACCATCCAGCCCTGCTGCCACCGCAGCAAACATTCTGTCCAATGTCCTCTGTCATTGTCACTGGATCCACAATGGTAGAGACATGAACGCAGTGAGTGGGCTGAGATGCAAGGCAAGAGAGCACAAGGACAGGCAGGTTTCAGATGTGGATATACCACGCTGGACCATAGCCTCATACTCAAGAGCCATTAGTGAGGAGGGTCGGAGGATCTATTGCTGCTTTGTAGACTTCCGCAAAGCTTTTGATATAATACGTCATACATGCATCATGCAAAGATTTCAGGATATTGGAGTACTAGAGGGTATACAATAGGTTATCTATGCATTGTATGCGATAGTTGTCAGAATGTGTGATGGTGCAAAGAGATAGTAGGGTTTGTGGGGAGAAACACACAGTGTGAACAACAAATACTGAGAGAGAAGAAAAACTCAGAAACACAAAAAGAACATGGTGATGATGCATTGAATCATGCTATGAGAAGAAAAGCTAATATAGTGGAGCCGAAGCTCAAAAGATGACCGAGTGTCTTGTCTAAATCAAGCGGTAGTACTTATGGGGAATCTGCACTGTGAAGGGAGCAAAACACAATCCTCGAGGTAGTGGGCTATGGAAGAAATCACTAGAAGGCGAAGAACAATTGTTGAGGGAGCGAACCGCAGTCTTCTAATGCAATCAAAGATGAGCAAGTTGATCACTAGCTGTCAAGGGAGCGAACTACAATCCTAAGATGCCAAGGAGCGAGTGAGGTAGCAAAACGCTAGATGGAAGATGATGTCAAAATCCTGGGAGTTGCAAAAGTAGGGTGGATAAGCCTCCTTGCTACAAAACTCAAAGAGCAAGGGCTAGAGACCTAACACCAGGTGCCAAAAGGCAGTCACTAGGGAGAAGATGATGACGGCAAGGGCTAGAAGCTGATGCTAGGGGTGAGGGAAGGCCTTTAGATCCAAAACATAGATACCAACAAGACGCCAAGTTGATGGGAGCTTATGTCTATTGGTGGAGAGCCTCCGGATGTAGCATACACAATGATATAGATATCGCCAACAAAGAAAGAAGGTCGCCAGCTGCAAAAAGCTTCCAAATGCAGTCCTGATGATGAGAGAACTTGGCACTTGAAGGAGAAGAGGAAGGGTGACTACAAACTACGATGTCCTTCAATAGGGATATGGGCGGTAGTGGAGAGAAGAGGGAAGAGTGATGAAGTGACGAAGGAAGAGGGGTGAAGAATGACTGAAGTGGTGTGAGAATGAATGAAGTGGCTGTCTATTTATAGGCATAAGCTGTCTAGGGTGACGCACCATTGTGTGGGATCCCATTGAAAAAGTGGCAAAAAATGTGGACACTAGCTCTTTTTGAGGCTATCAGTGCAAAACCCTAAATGAAATGGATAAACTAAAGAAGTGGTTTCTCAATAGCAATGACAAGTCATGTACGGGGACCTTGGGGGACTATCAAAGAGGATTGACAGTACCATATGAGTGAAACAAGGATGCCCCCTTTCAACCACATGGTTTGGTTTATATATAGATTTAGTGTTTGATTACATTGACGGAGGAAGAGCAGCCCCGGAGCCAGTCGAGCCGCGGAGCTAGTCGAGCAGGGGTGCTGATACTACTATTATTGTATGTAGATAATATTGTTCTCACTTCAAATTCATTGGAGGGACTACAGCACCACCTAGATGCTTTGCACATCTTTTGTAGAGACAAAGACCTCACGATGAACTTGGGGAAGACCAAAATCATGGTCTTCAATACTTTAGCAACATGGTGTGAAGAAGACTGCTAGGGTTTGCATTGAGGAAACACAGAGTGTATGACCATGACAGAAACACAAAGAGACAGACACAGACACAGAAAGCAAAACTCAAACCCTAAACTTAGAAACTCAAAACTCAAATACAAAATTTCACACACAAATAGAAGAAGGGAGAGAATAACACAACTTTGAAGTGAATGAATACTGCAAATGAATGTAAGAGTATACAGATACTCAAGGGCAGAGCAATGTGTCGAAGAGTGACGTCCACTAGAGTGGTCCCAAGTTTGTGACCACCAATCACAGTGTAGGATGGAGAGGATGCAACAAACGCAGGTGTCAGGAGGACCTAGAGTACCAAATGCTAGATAGATGACGAAGAGGACTAGCAGCTGTCGCCTAGTGTGGAGGAGCTGTCCCCTGATGGAGGAGAACACACTGGAGAAGTGGCCCAACGCCAACTATGGATCAAGTACTCGTTCTCCTCCCATATGTTCATGGTTCCAGGCCACCGCATCGCGAAGGTCTCCTCCTGATGATCAATGGGCACGCAATGTGGCACGCGTCGCTGGAGGAGCAAACACAGCAACAGAAGGTGTGGCAACAGTCTCTAGGGATGGACAGCCATGTGTGTGGATTGATGGCTGAAATCTGCACTCAAGGGTGTGAAACCTGTACAGATGAGAATAAGATTGAATGGGGGCAGGTTCTTGTGAGGGAGCTCAGCACAGAAAACTAGTAGACAGTAGAGAGTGAAGCACGACACCCAATATGATAGATTGAAAGAGTGTAAACTGAAAGTATAAGGTACAACCTTAAACCTTAGGGTTGTAGATGGGTGTTCACACCCGAACACGGTAAGTGCTCGTAAGTGTGTGTCATAAGCACATACAAAATAATACCATAAGTCTGGGGGAAAAAACCTCTCCTACCGAGAGTAAAAAGTGCCCTAGTGTCCTACTGATCACCGACACTCCTATGTGAGCGTAGGTGTAAGTGAGGCGTGAGTGAAATACCCAACAAACCCCCTTGGAGTGAAAAGATATAAAGAGTACAAGGATCATCCGCTACCAAAGGAGATCAAATTTAAAGCATGGCGAAATGCTTCAAATTTTTCACGAGGAAGAGCTTTGGTGAAGATGTTTGCCACATTACTGGTGGTAGGACAAAAGATAAGGCTGATATCACCTGCATGTAGCCTCTCTTTGACAAAGTGATAATGTATCTCAATGTGTTTCGTCCATGCATGAAACATTGGGTTCCGTGCCACTGCAATGGCACTCTGACTGTCAGTGAACAAAGGAGTAGGCTCCGTAACAGATACATCCAGATCAGCAAGTAAGCGTCTAATCTATACACATTCAACTATAGGTCTCTTAGTTCTGGGTGCAGAGGGCGTGACCTCTCCTCCTTGGCCCATCTACTTGTCAACCAAAAAACTGCACCCACTCCAAGACATTGCTGGGATCGACCTTGGGAGTGGAGCCTTGGGTGGCGGTGGTAGTGGGTGTTGTCGTGATGAGAGTGATTGGTGTGGTAGGTACAAAGAGAGGGGGAATTGGCACCATTGGTTCTTTGCCTTTTCCTTTTGTTGGGGGCGAGGGTGTGATTTCCGGCACACTGGTATTGGAACCAGGTGCTTCTGCTCTGCGTGGGCTCTTTGCGCCCTCCTCATCTCTTTTGTGCTGCTCCTCAATGGAGCGACGGGTGGCCAGCGCTATTTCTTCCTCTTCCTTTCTTCTCAACTCCTCTTCAGTCTTCTTTCTCTCCTCCTCTGCCTTCTTTGATTCCATCTCAGCTAATCTTGCCTCCTCTTGCTCCTTTTTTCTCTCCTCATCCCTGAGCGACTCCCTCCGAGCCCTCTCCAGATCTTCTTTTTCTTTTTTCTTGCGCTCTTTTTCCCTCTTTCTATTCAGGGCTTTCGTTCTTTGTTCTGTGTGCCTCTGTGGGCTGCCCTGGGACTCTCCCTCTTCGTCTTTGTCAGTCTCTGTTTCATCTGAAGACCTGTGCTGTTTTTTTGTGTGAGGTGGGGGTTGTGACGGTGACTCGTCACTTCCTTCTTCGTCTCCCTTCTTATCTTGTTCTTCCCATCCTTGCCCTAGTGCTTCTCGGATTATGGCAGTAAGGACGCCTCCAAACCCTATGGTTGAGGCCTTGGAGGACGATGCCTTGCGTTTTGATCTGGACGATGGGGACTCTCCTCCAGCGGCTCTTCCTCCCGTTGCTAGAGCCTTAGTTGAAGCCTCTATGGTTCTCCTCACAAACCCGTTCAGGTTTACCTCGTCCAGTGATTATGCCGCAATGCTGTCGAGCAGAGGCACGTTGATCCGGCTCATTATGGTGTTGTACTTCTGGCTCGAGAACAAAGTGTGCACCATTTTTGCTTGCAGCTGGATATCTGGGTTTGGGATGTCTGCCAAGCTAATCCCATCGTTGGTATGGACCTTCACCTTGTCCATTCCCAACATGGCGTAGACGTCCCTCTTCGGCTTTCTTTTCACTTTATTTGGCAGCCCCAGTGCCCTCTCCGTACTTGCTGGGTGGCTTCATTCTCGCGCACCGTGATGGTGCCTCTGTTTCTGTTAAAGGTGCGCAAAAAGTCGGCGCATTGGGTGTAGTCCACCCTCCGGCCCACTGCTTCTAGGTATTTCTGCAGATGGCATTGGTTTATAATCTGGCGCACTGCCGGCTCTTCGATGGCCACATCTTCAAGGTTGAAGATGTGACGGAACTTCAACTGGCTAAAGGCTCTAGTCTCCACCGTGAGCCCGTACTTCGCTTGCTCCTCCTCCGAGAAGGGGAGCTTGCCAGCCTTGTCCTGGCTTGCCATGATAGATGCCTGCAAGTTCAGCCATTTTCACTATTAGTGCTTTTTGACAAGTAACTTGCTGAAAGAAGAAAAGCGTAGCAGATTTTATTGTTCTGAAATATTTTGAGTATAGCCTTAACTTTTCTTTTCATACTTTTACCATTGCATTTCAACTTTTATTGACATTTCATACTTGGTTCACTTTTTAAATTTCACCTTACCCCCTCCCCCTTTGGAACGAGAAGAATCCGTCCCAGGATTGGAGATTGAGAGGACAAGGGCATGCAGTATATAGAGCGTCGGTCTATTAGCGCAGGAGCCAAGCAAAGAAGTTGGGGTTGTACTCTAGCTGAGCTTCACGGTCTAAATCGAATGGATGGATACCCACATGCGTGATGTATGTCCGAATATTGGTTAGGAGATTGCCAGAATCGACGCGACTAGCAATGTGGAGTTCTTCTTCTGTTAAGAGGCGGTCAAGGTAGGGATGCCCCTTGATGTGCTCTTTCATAGGTCGGCCACGAAGAGTGGTTAATACTCGATATGAGGTCGGCACAACGTAAGTGAGATCGTACTCTGCTGTTTTGATTGCGCGGCGCTGCTCAACATTGGTCATTATGCGACACCCCTCAACTTTCCATTGCAGCCTAAGAGTGTACCAATGCTTAAAAAACGTGGAGTCAATATCAGCGAGCTTGGATAACTCTGTGATTTCCTGATCAGTGATAGCAGAAGTGGTTCGCTGATCATAGGATGTGATGAGACGTTGTTTAATGGCTTGCTCTTTGGAGATCTCGCTGTTGAGCAACTCAGCAGCAGAGCAAGAAGCTTTTGCAAATGCGAATTCAAAGGTCTCCCAAGAGTAAGGTATATTGTGCACTTCCGTTGCAAAGGGTTCTTCTAATAGACCTAAGTCCAAGCGGTTATAGCTGAGGGCTAGCGACACGAAGGTGGCATCGAGTTGTTTAATGCATTCCACCACGTAATTCCTGGTGTCCTCAGGAAGGTCAGCGGCTAGCGCTAGAAAGGATTTTCGTTCATAGGAGGGCGTAAGGCCGACAGGTGGTCGAGGTTTGACAGAACAAGAGCTTTTGACAACAAAGATGGGCGGTTGGAAGTTTCCTTGAGCCTGCAGTTGGGCTGTTTGGAATGTGGGTGGATTAGGGTCAGCCACAACAGATGGACTGCTGCATTCAAGTTTGCTTTGGGGAGTCGGATTGACTTGGTCGGATGATGCCTCTTATGACGGTGGCTGTTGCTTGGGCCGATAGGCCTGTGCGACTCTCTTGGACCGAAGCGTAGATGAGTCGGATAGCTGGGGCTCTGGAGAGCACTGCGGCTTATGGTTTTGAGGTGTTATGGGACGTGGGCTGATCAAGCTTGAGGGTGGCGTATGAATAGTGCCTCTGGCAGTGGGGGCCTTAGGGATCCACAGCCAGGGATTTCCCTCGTAGTAGCCTTGCGCATGCAAGAGGGCTTTAGGGACCCATCTTTGCTTGATCATGCGGCGCTTCCTGTGATTGCGTCTTGGCCTCCTAGGTTTAGATTTTTGGGTCTTATGAGGATAGGAGCATCGACTCCTAGGCAGTTGTTGAGGCCGTTTAGGCACCCATTGAAGGCGAGGCTGTAGGGCCTTAGCTTTGGCTACTGTGGGTTGCGGTTTATGGAAGTCGGGGAGTGGCGGCCGCGCACTACCCCCCTTCTTAGTCTTGCCTACGGATGTTTCTACCGGTGGCTTTGCAGACGGTGATGGTGTCGCGTAGTCCTTGCTGAAAGCTGTGACAATGCGCACGTTGCCTATTGCTAGGTGGATGCACTGCAACTCATAATCAACATTGCAGTGAGTCTGCTTTTTGAAGGTTCGCCCTAGCAATGACTCCATGCTTGCGTCTGTAGCACTTGGCAATACGTAAAAAAGCATTGGAACAGTCTCAGACTCGATAGAAACGGCGACTCTGCACTTGCCGAGAAGTGCGTATGAGTGGGCCCCATATGGGTTTAATTTGGCAGTTGTGGGTTGAAGTAGTGGTTTGCCAAGTTGGATCCAATGACTGTGGGTTAAGACATTGAAGTCTGCTCCCTCGTCGATCAAGGCGTTGAAAGCGCATGTTTGCTTGGCAGTGACCGTGATATGGAGGTAAGTGGGTTCTACGGCTTCGTCATCCTCTTCGTTGATTTCAGTGATTGTAGCTACTCGTACTTTCACCGGCGGTTCTAACAATGGTGGCTCATGCAAAGGATGTGTGGGAGGGTAGTACTTCTTGACACGACTGCCATTGAAAAAGCCTATTCCCTCACCGTCTAGTGTCTTAAGCTCGATATTGCCGGTTCGGTTGATTGCACGAACCTTGAAGGGTCCGAGACCTCTGAATTTCATTTTTTGCTTATGCCCCTTAACTGAGTAAAGGAGCACTAAGTCACCCTGTTCGAGCTCGCGCTGCTTGACATGCTTGTCAAACCAACTCTTGCGTCGGGCTTTCTCACAGATAAGCGCGTGGGTGGCTAGAAGACGAGTCTCTGATAGGCGTTCAAGCTCGACCAGGCGTTGCGTCCATGCCTCCTTTCCTTTCCATCGTTCTTGAAGTACTATTCTCATGCTAGGAACGAAGAATTCTAATGGTAGAATTGCCTCAGTTCCATAGGTCAGCCTAAAGGGAGTTTGGCCGACAGCCATTTTATAAGCCGTACGGTAAGCCCACAAAGCTGCCATAAGCTTGTTGTCCCAGTCGCTACATGAGGCTGAGACTACTTTAGTCAGGACATTGACAAGAATCTTATTAGTTGATTCTGCCTGGCCATTCGCCTGAGGTAGTACGGTGAGGATTTGCGATGGATAATGAGAAAGGTGGACAGGAGGTGCGGTATCACTTCATTGATGAAGTGCGTGCCTTGGTCACTGACCAGTTCTATGGGGCAGCCGAATCGCGAGATTACTTGCTCCCGTAAGAACTTGGCAGTCGTCCTAGCGTCGTTTTTACGTGTGGCTCTTGCCTCTGCCCATTTCGTGAGGTAATCCGTGGCCACAACGATGTACTTGGCTTGTGAGTACTGTGCCGCAGGACTGATGGGTCCTATGAAGTTGATGCTTCATTTTTCGAATGGTTGTCGAGTAATAACTAGGGTCAACTCCATCTGATCCTTGCGAATGAGTTGTCTGCTAGCAAAGCTTACTGGATAATCTAAGTTGTGCTCACCAGGTTGGCACAACACTGCCCCCACGGCAAACTTGGAAGCATCGATGTGCACGTGGAAGGTAATGGCCCAATCTGGGGCTCGTAGAATTGGTGCTGTGGTTAGAGCCTTTTTCAACTCTTCGTACGCTCGTTGGCATGCCTCGGTCCACTCGAAGACAATCAGCAGCTTGTACAATGGTCTGGCGATCAACGCATAGTTCAGTACAAACCGCCGATAGTACCTCGTATGGCCTAAGAAGCATTGAACTCCCTTGTAGTTAATTGGGGGTGGAAGGTCAACAATAACTTTGACTTTCGAGAAGTCAGTGGCAATGCCGTTCTTCGACACTACGTGCCCTAAGATGCATCCGTGCTTTACCCAAAACTGGCACTTTAAGGGATTCAAGGAGAGACGATATAAGCGACACCGTTCAAAGACTGCGTAGAGTTTGTCTAAGTGTTCGATCCAGGTCGAGTGGACACAGAGATCGTCAACAAAGACTTCTAACTCCTTGCGAAGCATGTCCTTAAAGATGGTGCATATGAGACGTTGGAAAGTGGCAGGGGCATTGGTCAATCCGAAGGGCATGACTATGTATGCAAAGACGCCCCACTCAGTGGCAAAGGCGGTCTTGTGCCTGTCCGTAGGATGCACTTGCACCTGGTTGTACCCTGAGAAGCCGTCCAGAAAACGGTAGGCTTTCTTGCCTGCCACCCTCTCAAGCATGTGCTCGGTGTACGGCAATGGATAGTTGTTCCTCTTCGTAGTAGCATTCACCTTCTTGTAATTGACACATACTCGGATTTTTCCATTCTTTTTCATCACGATGACTATGGGTGATACCCAGTCTGTGTGCTCAATTTCGTAAATGAACCCCGCTCTCATCAGCTTGTCAATTTCCTCTTTGACAGCATGAGCGTGTTTTGGATTCATAGGATACGGTTGCTGCCTGACCGGAGTTGCGTCTGGCGTCATGGGTATGTTGTGAGTCACGACACTCGGATCTACCCCCTTAAGCTCTTCCAAGGACCAGGCGAATACGTCTATGTACTCTTGCAAGAGAGCGACAAGACTAGTTTCTTCTTTCTCAGTCAAGTCATCGGCGATGAATACTGGTCGGGGTGTTTCCCCTTCCTGGGCTAAGTCTACCTCCTTGACTTTGGCTAGTTCCTCGATTGGTTCGCTCGTCTGCCCTTGACGTTTGGCACCTAACAGAACTACTACCCTATCCCCTTTTTTGAATTTCGTGAAGCGTTTAGGGAGAGTCTGCGCCTCAGGTGGACGGGTAGGTTCCTCTTGGTACGTCTGGTCGTAGACGGCCTAGGGATCTCTGGATCACTATCCGAACTAACTTCCGATTCAGAGTCAAACCCTCCGTCTTCGCTAGAAGAGGTGGTCTCTCCTGGTGGCCGCAGTTCAGATGGTGATTCAGTCCTAAGTACTGATGTCGTTCCTGGCTGGGCTAGGCGTGCTTGCTCAAGGTCTATGGCTCCTACGTGTTTCAACCAAGCGCAATCACATTTTATGCGTATGACTCCTCGCTCTACCCTAAAGGTCTGCCTTTTCTGCGGCTTGGAGTCTGCTCGTATCTGCTCAATTTCTTGTCCTTCAGTGTCGTATTCTACGGTATCTACTTCACCCTTGCTCTTATCACTGAAGGATTGGCAGTCTTCGTATTCGTCGCTAGAATCTTTGTCATCCGACTGCTCGTCGTCTTCTAGAGTTTGGTATGTCTCGTGTCGTTGGTGAGGAACTAGGGCCCAGTTATACATGAGGTTTAAATCATGCACCCTGGTCCATTGCCACTTGGATTCCTCTAAGAGATCCTAGAGTGGTTTGAAGTTTGCAGCTGGATTGCCAGCTAGCTTGTCCGTTAGGTATTCCAGTATCCCCTGGAGTTCCCTTTTGTTGGATGGTACTTGGAAGGTGACAGGCTTAGGCTTTCCACGAAGGCTTCCTGCCATCATGCAGACTGGTATAGAGAGTGCTTCGTTAGACTTGTCGATCGTTTTGATGGCTTGCTCATACGCCTCATGATCTGAGAATGGCAGGTTGATTGTAGCGAGAATGTGCATCCAATCCCGCTCATCCTGTGGGCATGGGATATACTTGGTCAAGGGCCCATAAGACTTCTTGACCTGAGTGTTACCCTTGAGCATAGCAGAGATGGTGTCTAGGTCGACTGGTGAGGTCTTCCAAGTATCCATCTCTATTCTTATGGCATCCGTTCTGTTGCCAAGGAAGATCAAGCCGTTACCCCAATCTTCGATGACTCTAGCATTGCGCATCTAGGGTCAGCGGTCTAATAGGATATCGTAGTCCACTCCATGACTATAAAGTCAACAGAGAACAGGACGCTTGCAATCTTCACTGGCCAGTTCTTAAGTATCCCGAATGGCTTTACTCTCATACCGTTCGCTAGTGTGACATTAAACCTAGCAGTTTCGAGAGGCGGGTTTCCCCAAGTCTGAAGCAGTGCGTGGCTAAGCACACTAACCCCAGCTCCCGTGTCTATGATTCCCTTTCTTGTTATGTCGCCTAGGGCTAGGACCGGTAAGACTACGTGCATCTCAGAACCTTCCCAGAAGGCATTGACGTGCAAGGATTTAGGCATAGAAAGCAGTGTCAAACTCGGTATTTGTGTTTTTGCGTCATGGTCTTGAGGGTCTGCCGTGACCTGCTCTCGTGACCCTTCGACCCACTGCTTAAGATCTTGCCATAGGGAAGGATGCTGCCTAAGCAGATCTCCCAGGCTAAGTGTTACAGGGGTAGTCAATAGCGTGGTCAGGAGATCGTTGGATACTTGTCTTTCCCCTAACCTAGATTGTCCTGGCCAATGGCCGCGACTGATGTGCGGCTCTCTAGCATCAAGGCTTGGTCCTTGCGGCACTGCTTGTGGCGCGGTTGCTTCTACTGACTTAGGTTGAGGCGGTGATATTAGCATGCTTACGCTGGAAGATCATCGATCTCGTCCTCTATGATGGGCTCAGCGTCCTTGAGATGCTCTTGAGCCTCCTTCACCCATTCCTTCACCTTTTCTATGGCCTCTAATTGTCGCTTCGGATGCGGGTATTCTCCTACCTTAGCGCTTTCCTTTTCGGCCGTCTTAGGGGCTGAAGCCTCTGCCTCTGCGTCTGAAACCTTCTTTCCAGCAAGCAGAGTCGTAGCACACTCGGTTTTTAGTGCGACTTTGGCTTCCGATCTCTTCTTTTTCCACCTGCGGCTTTTCTTCCCTACTGAGGCTGCGTCCAAGTTGCTAGGTCCTGGCAGAGAGATGCCGGCCTGTTTCGTTTGGCCTTGGGTCATGACCCGCAATGGGATAGGTGTGGCCTCCCCATCGAGGTTTTCGACACCAAACAGCCCCAATGGGACAGATGGTACGTTGGCTGAGCTAGAAGATGGCTTTCGCTTTGGGCAATCTATGAAGAGATGGGTGATTCCGCACTCTGTCGGAGGACCAGTTTCCAGGAACATACCAAATGGGCAAGCAGTGACGAAGAGGAACTGGAGAACCGAGAATCGACATTAAGAACATGCCACCAAGAACTCTGGATTTGGGTATTGCCATGCCGAAGCCCATGCTCCTCAAGGAAATAATGGGCTATAACGACCCACGGATGATGATCTGAGCACATGGCGGGGAAAAGAGACCAACGGAGGGCCAGCATGTGAGTTTGGACATCCAAAATAGCTCCTCCACCCATGCATTTGGGAGTGCACGGATGCGACCAAGAAATCCAGGAAATGCCTGCATGCAAGGAATCCTTCATCTATAACATAAAACGAATAGACTGAGTCAGAGCATTCAGAGTAGTAGTAGTCCAGGGCAGCAAGGGCAAGAAATATGTGAGCATCGGCAACATAATTGTCTGGGCTACTTTGAGGCGAACATGGAATGACCAAGCCTGAGACTTCCAATACAAGAACTTAGCTGCCAGTTTCTGAGAAATCCACTGTAAAAGCTGCTTTGGGGGAACTTCAACACCCAAGGGGTAGCCAAGATGCCTGACAATGGAGCCACGAGGCACAACGATACCCTGCCAGTTCAATGACTGCAAATCCGACTCCGTGCAGCTGAGGAAAGTAAACCCTGTAGAAGATGGGTGCAGCCAGGACCAGAGATGTTGCTTAAGAATAGAAAGAGCCAACTCATGCCACCTGCGGCTTTCCGGCGCGTCCATTACCGAATGCTCCGATGTGGACTGCGAAGAATCAACACACATATTGAAATCCCCCATGAAGAGGCCCCGTCTGCCAAGTGACAAGGAAGTCTGGAAAGTATGCCAAAGCTCCCGCGAGACAAGGGATCATTCGGAGCATAGAGGCCAAGTAACCATAAAATCTCTCCGTCGAATAAAATTTCAATTACCACAAAGCCGCCATGCACATCATTTTTAATAAGAAGAGGCTGATATTTTTCATGTACAATCATGAGCTTACCAGAATAACGCATGGCTTGTGTCCCTGCATAGAACAAATGAAAGCCATGGCAATCCACAACTTTTCCGGCTTCACCGTGACTCTTGTGTTCAACAGCACACAAGACATCCCAGTGATTCTCATGCAATACAGTCCACATGGCATGTTGCTTGTGGCGAGAACAGATTCCTCGCACATTCCACGTGGCTATTTTCATGTGTTTTTAAAAGAAAATCAGGTACGAGGCACAGCTTGCCTCGATTTGACCTTTTCTGCGAGAATGTCCAGGACTCCCTCATCCAAGAAATCAGCCAACACGGCAAAAGAGTTCTGCGGACTAGATTTGGAGGTAGACGGCATATCTGCTGGCTTGGGGATGGAACGGGGATAACGACGATACCACGGGGTAATGACGTTGCCTCTAGTATCAAAAGCCAACTTAGCAGGTGGACCCTTTGGGCGATCCGAATACACTCTCCGAGTGGGCTGAGGACGGGGGGCGGAGGAAACCATAGCAGGAGCAGAGTGCTCCGAAGGCAACATTTCTTTCCTGCGCATATAAGTACGCATGGAATCTTGTGATGCAAAAGGCACAGAATTCTCCATGCCAGCAACCACCCTGGTACCTTTTTTTGCGCGTACTTCAACCCAGTCTGTGCCACGGGAATCCAAACCCGAAACCTATTGTTTACCTTTATCCAGAGCTTTAGGTGGGTGAATAGCATCCTGCGACGGGACATCACACACCATATCTTCCATGGGCAGTGCAACATGCCCAGCATCTGAAGTGTGTTGCTGCTCTGGGCATTCGGCCATGAAATGCCCTAATTTTCCACAGGAAAAGCAATGTCCTGCAAAATTGCCCCATTTCAAATGAAAGTGTAAAGGATGCATGCCAGACCAGTTAAGACGTAACCGGGCAATTTTCGACTTCAACCCATACAGGGCACTCCCGTTGCAGCAGGCGCTGAAAATCTGCCATTGGGCGCCATGGTACAACATGGACCAAACGGCGATCAAAGAACAGAGGCAGTTTAGACAAGAGAGCAGCACGGTGCGTCTCAGATTTTAACAGCACCTCAAAAAAACCTCGGGACCCCACAAAAATCTCTTCAACACATTCCCCTTGTAGCTGACTGTGCAGCCACTGGCGAATATGGGAAAGCTGGGGGATTCTACCAGTGAAGAAGAGTATCACAGCGTGATCATAGAATACTGAAAAGGAGCGCAAGACAGATTTGGGGTCGACAGTGGCTTCCAAAACATCTTCCGGTGCAGAATCAGAAAAGACTTCTTGATTATGTTGAACATAATCGCCAAGTAGAGTGTTGGCAAACTCAAGCAAATGCTCCCAGTCAACATCCTGAGAGTCCGCAGAATCCGAAGCAACATGAGCATAGGAACGATCCTGATGATCCATTGTCTCTTCCGAAGTGTGTTTGGTGCGTTTGTCTGCAGGCTGAAAGTCAGGAGCAGTTGGCATGTCTTCATTGCACGGAACCATATCGTCGGGTTCCTCGGTATCAGAGTCCGGACCAAGCACTGCCACCGTTTGGTCTATAAAATCCAGGTCCAGACCAGCCATGTTGTATCACTGCGTATACCGGTCAGAGGCCGAATGAAGATCTCACGGGAGGTAGGAATGCGCAAGCCGCTCTCCCTCTTTCTTAGGCAAAACGAACCCGGCACTGGACTGACGAAGAAGCTTGGGAAGCGCGTGGCCAGAAATAGACGGCACGGAAGGCACGTCCGCAGGCAGAGAAGGGTTTGTTCTCTTTGCTGGCTCACGCTGTCGCGCGCTTCGTGTGGCAACCTGGGTGTGACTGGTTGCTGTCCCTTGGTGGCAAAACGGGCAGATCAGGGTGGGCAGCAGGCAGAGGGCGACGGAACGTCCAGGCAGAGGGCGCGCTCTCTCTCTTTCTCTCTGTCTCTCAGGCGGGCGAGTCTGAGTGCGAGCGGGTCCCTCGGCAATGTCTAGTAGCGGGCAAGTCTGATGACGACTGACAACGGCCGACGATAGGCGCAGGTCTGATGACGAGCGCAGGTCTGAAGAAGACGGGCGTAGTGCTGACGAGGGGCGCAGGGCTAATGAGGGGCGCAGGGCTGACGCGGATGGCGGATGGGCGACGGGCGCATGACTGGAGCACAGGGCAGACGACGAGGGACGACAAGCGTAGGGGTGACACAGACGGGTGACAAGCGCAGGGCGCGACGGCGGGCTGGTCAGGCGTGACGGCCAACTACAAAGCGCAACGAGCAGGCGTGGCGAAGGGCGTAGGTCCGGGGACCGACGGCCGAACGGCACGCACAGGCGGCAACATCTCCCGCTCCCGCCATCGTTTCCACGCACGCTCTAAAATCCACTCTCTCTCTCTCTCTCTCTCTCTCAGAATTGTTGTCTCTCTCTCTCTCTCTCTCTCAACTAGTTGCAAATGAGGATTTCCTTGTCCTCCCAGAACTTATACCCCTGCTAGACATTACCCGGATGTTACCAATCACTCTCCTTGCGATTCCTACACATTCAAATGAGCATTTCCTCCATTTTTCACTTGTTTTCCCCTATTTTCTCCCTGTTTTACAGCAGCAAACCCTATGCCTCTCGGATGCGATTTCCTAATGTTAGCCTACTCTAAACGCAACAAGAATCGAAAGCAAAAAACTGAAATAATTTCTCCATGTTTTCCAATCATCAAACACACAAAATGTCCCAAAATACTTACTTGTCTTTGAAGATAAAAAACACCCAAACTTCCTACCTATCTCAAGCTCCGTTTCGCGGATGAATCCCCTACTTCGATGCTCGATATGAGGCGCGCAAGTGCTCAAGCTTGAATCCGTTGGTCCCGGCAACGGAACCAAAATGTAGAGGGAGCCCACACTCAACCGCTAAGACCCACGGACGGCTTACTGCTTCAAGAGTTTCAAGCGAGCTCTAATGGCTATCTCTCACCTAGCCGACGCGCCGTCGATCCTACGAGTGTAGTGAGCTTACCTTGATGTCGATGTGAGTAGCCTCCTCCCTCACACACCTCGGTAGCTCCACGATTCTTGATGCAAGCTCAAGCATCCTCAAGCCTCCTCTATCGCCAAGCTCCATCCTCCATAGCCGCGCGCGCGAGAAAAGAGGAGAAGAGAAGAGAAGAAGAGAGGAGGAGATGGTGAAGAGCTTCACCCTCTTGATCCCTCACTCCCACACACTCACTTCCTCACACTCTCACACTTCCTCTCTCAAGAGCACACACAAGCAAGAAGGAAGAAAAGAAGAGAAGAAGATAAGAGCTCTTGTTAGCCACACACCAAAGAATGAGCTTCCATTCATTTTTTTTGAACTTTATATACAAGCCCTAAAATCCCATGGGCACCCATCCCTTTTTTTACATGACATGCCATTGTGGCAAGGTCCTTTTTCCATTTTACTCTTCTAGTATTATGCCTTTAGCCTACACCCGTCTAATATTTTACAATTGGCACAGGAGGGAGCCTGGCGCTCTTTTACAAGAGTTTTCCAAGTTTTTGAGACGCCTTTCATTTAAAATTACGCTTTTTGTCCCGGCTTGGCTTTAGCGGTCGCATGCGTGTCTTTGCTCTTTTTCCGTGTTTTTTCTGCTTTTTCCTTCATTTTCCGCCATCTTGACTCAGGGTTAACACTCTCTCTCGCTGTCTCTCTCTCTCGCTCGCTCTCTAAGTCCGGCAGACCTGCAAAAGTAGGGAACCACCCGGCTGCAGCAATAGGACTGCAACGGGGCTCCTGTGGAGAACAGGACAGACACGTGCAGATGAACCCTTGACGAACAGAGCGTGTGAAGGCAGGCGAGTAGCTGCGGGAGCAGATCCCAGTGACTGATGGCCACCGCAGACGACTCAACGGCAACAAAAGACAGGGACGAGGCAGACCTTTTTCGGCTTGCTCTGCGACCACAGGCTTCAGACGGCAGGCGTCAGGCGAGCAGGCAGGCACAGGCGGCCACAGACGAATACAGGCGGCTCTACAGGCGTTGTCAGGCGCGCAGGTAGTCGTCAGGCGGGTAGGTCGTCAGGCGCGCAGGCAGTCGTTAATCGGGAGGGTCTTGAGGCGCGCAGGCAGTCATCAGGCGGGTCTTCAGGCGGCAATCTTCAGGCGCGCAGGTCTAGGCGATGACAGGACGGGACGCACCGGCGGCACCATCGTGACCATCAAACTCCTCTCTCTCTCTCTCTGTTGGGCCTCTTTATTAATCATCGGCACCATGACTCGTGAGAAGCACGAGGCCCCTTAAATTTGCATGCAATCCATGTGGAGAGGGACACAAAGAAGTCTAACTCCCACCATTGGATACACAACTCCTATGCCTACTAACGAGGAACTATCAAATGTGGGCGTATCTTCAACCGATGCGAGAGAGGCCTCTACCATTGGTAGTGGGGGCTCCACATCCACATCCGGCTCTCGTAAAAGACAAAGAGTAGAGGCTCATGCGGTGCGGGAGAGACAATTCTCTCTCTCTCAAGCTTCCGGTCATGTGCGTGGATCGGTTGCCTGTCTTAGAGAAAGGCAACGACTTGCGGACATTGAAATTGCACGCACGGTGATTGCAATCTTGCATTCAATGTCCTAAAGCAAGAGAAATAGAAGAAGATAGTAAAAGCTATTGCCAATGTGGGTCTATGTGAAGGATGGACCGGTGTTAGATACGATGACATGAGGATGAAAAAGATTGATGAAGAGAAGGAGAGGATTGATAGAGCCCTTGAATCCTATTCGGGCCACATGGATAAAATATGGTTGCTTCATTCTCACCAAAACGGATGGAGTGATCGTAAGAAACGGGGCATTGTCAACATACTCGTCTCATGTCCACTCGATACTTACTTTTTGCGGGCCGTGGATACCCGGAAGAGGTGGAGGAAAACGACGGGCACATTCATCTACTGTCACATTCAACAAGATATCATTGAGGTATACATTGCAATTTGCCTTTTAAATTTGTTTTACTTTCTTTCATTATGATAGTATCATCATTCATAATTGAAATTTGATTTATGCATAACTATCTATCTCCCTATTCTAATAATTAATTTCTCTCTAGTATCTATGATCTATCTCGATTCTCTCTTTCCCCGTGGGCCTCAAGGCCCCCAACCCCCGGGCCCCATCTCTCTTCATTCTTGAATCTTAAAAGTTGAAACTTGAAACTTGAAAGGATCAAGTTTCAACTCTCTAGACTCTTTCTCTCTCTAACCTCCAATTTCCAAGTATTGTTAGTATTTTTACTTGTAATTTGTAAATTGTGGTTATAGGTAGGCCCCTCAAATGTGGTGCAAGTTGTTACCAACAATGCATCGAATTGTCGGCGCATGGACCGTTTGCTTGAGGCCGAGTTCCCTATGATTGTGTGGACTCCATGTGCAAGTCATTGTTTGGACTTGCTCATGGAGGACATTGGGAAGCTCAAGTGGGTGAAGAGGGTGGTCCGCAAAGCTACATCCATTGTCACATTCTTCATTGTAAAGGTAAAGATGCTTGTGATGTATCATGAGCATAGCGCACTGGAGTTGAAGAAGCCTTTTTCAACTCGCTTAGCTCACATGTGGTTATTACTAGAGCACCTTTATGAGGTGCAGTTTGCCTTGCGCCAAACAATGGTGTCCACTCTATGGGATGAGTGGGATGAGCATGAGAGAGGAGGCCAAAGCCATGTAGTGCTTGTGCCTTAATGAGCAGTTTTAGAAAAAAGTCTGTGCCGTTGTTATTGTTGTGATTCCTTTTATAGGGTGTTACGTATGAGTGATTGCGAGGGGTCCACCATGGGCCTTCTTGTTCACTTCTTTAGAGCGGCATTGGTGGAGGGTGTGGAGTTAAAAATGCATTAGCTTTACTTAAACAACCCCAAAACATACTTAATTAATGAAGAAACCTTGTTTATTTAAAAGAAACGCGATCCTAGAGAGTTTCTATGTCCCATAAGCACAAACCCACTTGGAAGGGCCCAAACTTTCTATAAATACATATACCGCCCTCCATTCCACCCTCAATCTCGTTTTTGTAGATTTCAAGTGTTTCCGCTTGCTGCCTACACCCCGTTCGCGAAGGACATCTCAGCCGAAGCTGTGCGTTGCTATCTCCATCAGTTGGTGCTTGATTTTCAGCTTTCTTCATGCAATTTGGAGCTAATTCCAGCCAGGCAACTGTTGTTCTTGTGCAGACTTGCTGTCGTATAGCCTGCCATATCATCACAGTCCTGCAGTCTGTGTTTTTGGTCTTTCTCTCTCCTACAGTTTATGTTTTTAGTCTTTCTTTCTTTTGCAATCTGTGTTGGGTATCTCACACGCCTTACTTACGCCTACGCTCATATGGGAGTGTGCGGGTGATCACTAGGACACTGGGGCACTTTTTACTCTCGGTAGGAGAGGTTTTTTCCCCCAGATTATGTGTACTATTTTGTATGTGCTTGTGGTGCACACTTACGGGCACTTACTGTGTTCGGGTGTGAACAGCCCCTTATAACCCTAAGGTATAAGGGTTATCATTTGTACTTTCAGCTAACACTCTATTCAGTACTATTGCATTGGGTGTCGTGCTCAACTCTGTCTCTCACTCTCACACTGTCTACTGCACTTCAGCTGCACCTCGATCCTCTCCCATCTGACATTTGGTATCAGAGCTCAGCTCTGAGCTCAGCTTCTGCTTGCAACGTGCAGTCCTGACCGCACTCGAGCCACCTCTGTTCTGCATCTGCCCTGCGCGCAGCTCCAACAGTCGGCGCGCAACACTGCCCTGTCCCAGCGCGCCACCAGCAGGCGTGTCGCGTCAGCTGCAGGTGCTGACGTTTGTCAGCGCAGGCTTCTCACTACAGTCGTCCACGTCAGCAGCTGCCCGTCAACAGTCGCTCGTCAGCTCGCGAGCAGCTCCACCAGTCCACCAGGGCCCTGTTTCGTGCAGGCGGAGTCAACGCCTGCTCGCGACAGTCTTACCCCGCCCGTCAGACGACCTGCCTGCCCGCTTCAGATTCGCGCAGCCCGCCAATCTGCCTACCGCCGTTGTAAAGCTCCACGTCAGCCAGTCCGCCCGCCCGTCAGACGACCTGCTCCACGTCAGTTCAGCGTTGCCACACGACCAGGTAAAATTTTCAAAAATTTTATTATTTCAGCCCAGAATAAAATTCTGGAAGTGGCGGTTCACACGGAGTTGGCACAGATTTACTGGAAAAGTAAATTTCATGCAAATTTCTGACTGAATGGTCAGAAAATTTTGGGGCTTTTGTGTATTTGGAGGACAGATGCATTTAAACTGCTGATACAGTCACAGACCGACTGTTTTTGACAGAGATTTTGGCAAAATTTTGGGGATTTATTCATAACAGTGTTGCACTGCACTGTTTGCACATTGGGAAACGTGCTGTGTCTGTCTGTGACACATTGAATGCACATTTTGGGGCTTTTGTAACAGACATTTGTGACAGAAATTTTGGGCAGAAAATTTTGGGGCTTTTGATGTTTTAGTGCTGCTGAGCACTAATTGCACCTTGGAAAGCGTGCATCAGTGACAGTTTTTGTGACAGAGTACCCTTTGCACATTAATTGCAGACTTGTGTTTGCTGCAATTTCTGGAAATTTGCAGATTTCCAGCCCGTACTGCATTGACATTGCTCAATTGCCTTTTGGGAAATAATGGCAAATCAGGGAGGAGATGTATTCACCTATGTGTCCAAGGAAGACCGATTGGATGGGAACAATTATTCCCTTTGGTCGTTCATGATGAAGAATGTATTAGTGGCAAAAAATTTGTGGGATTATGTCAGTGGAGAGGAAGCACGACCGGGAGTTGTGGCTCCCGCTACTCCTCCTCCAGGAGGACGTGCAAGAGGGCAACCTCAGCTCCCTCCACCTCAGCCCGCTCAGCCACTTCCCCCAAGAACTGCAGCTCAGAAAACTTGGGATACACGGGATGCACAGGCTATGTCGCTGATTGCATTGGCAGTTCAGCGTTCTATCATTCCTCATATTCGTTCAGCAGCTTCTTCACAAGAAGCTTGGTTGATATTGGAGCAGATGTTTGCAGGAAAGAATGAGACTCGCATCTCTTTCTTGAAGAAAGAGCTAGAGACTCTAAAGATGAATGAGGGTGATTCTATGCAGGATCATCTCAACAAAATTCAGGACTTGCGGGAACAACTCATGAATGTGGATGAGTACTACTCAGATGCGCAGCTGATTTCTACGACATTGAATTCACTGGCTCCCTCTTACTTGGCTTTTCATACTGCCTTGAACCTCACTATGAGGATTTCGAAAGAGCCCATCACTTTCATTCAGCTTGTCAGTTTGCTTCTAGAGGAGGAGCAAACTAGACGGAACAGTGGTGTGGATGGTATAGCCTCTGAGCAGGCTTTTATGTCAAGGCAGAAGGGTAAAAACAGCCAAGGGAAAAATGCTTCGCAGAGTTCTGGTAGTAGTAACACTTCACAGACAAGTCAGAAACAGGGGGGCATGCAAGCCAAGAAAGGAAAATGCCATTACTGCAAGAAGCCTGGCCACTACATCACTGAGTGCAGGAAGCGCATCGCCAAAGAGAAGAAGAAGGAGTCAGGGATGTCTGTTTCTGCAGCTCCTTCCACTGCTAGTGAGTCCGCGTCCTTTGTTGCAGACAGGGACTATTGTTTTTACACTTGCAGTTATGATGTCTCTTGGGCTGATAGAGCATTTAGCTCTACAGAGGATGCTGACACTTGGTTCTTTGACAGTGGTGCCTCACGGCATATCACATCTCGTAGAGATTTGTTTGCTTCTCTTGGTGCACCTCCCGTTGGGAAGTCTGTTCAGTGTGCTAATAATGCATCATACCCTGTTCGTGGTATTGGGGAGATTCAGCTTACAGCCATTGATGGCTCTATTCTCCGCCTACAGGATGCTTTGTATGTGCCTGGCATTAAGAAGAATCTGCTTTCCATTTCTTCTATGGCACGTTGTGGTTTGCAGGTCACCTTTGATGATGACCGTTGCATGGTCCGTGACAAGGAACACATGACATTGGTCTTGACAGGTTCTCTGTGTCATGGGTTATATGAGTTGGATGCTCTTTCGGTAGATCAGTCTGCATATTTGACATCCACTCTTACTCCTGCTATGTTAGAGGCAGAGTTATGGCATGCTCGTTTGGGGCATGTAAACTATGGCAGCTTGATGCTATTACAGCGTACTCAGATGTTGGATGGATTACCTCTCTTGGAGAGACCTCCTGAGCATTTATGCGAGGGTTGCATTTTGGGGAAAATGCATCGTTTCTCTTTTCCCCGTGATGTTGCTTTTAGAGCAACAGCCAGATTGCAGCTTGTGCATTCGGATGTTTGTGGGCCCATGCAGACACAGTCATTGGGTGGTTGTTACTATTTTGTAACATTTATTGATGACTTTACACGTTTGTGCTGGGTCTACTGCTTGAAAAAGAAGTCAGAAGTGTATGATGCATTTTTGGCTTTCAGTGCACTTGTGGAAACTCAGTCTGGTTGCAAGATTAAGACTCTCCGTTCGGACCGAGGGGGGGAATACATGTCCTCTATGCTGAATTCTTATTTGCAGCAGAAGGGCATTATCCATCAGTACACTACTGCATATACTCCACAGCAGAATGGGGTAGCAGAGAGGAAAAATCGGTCACTCATGGAGATGGCCAGATGTATGCTGAAGGCAAAGAGTTTGCCTCATAGTTTTTGGATGGAAGCCGTCATGTGCGCTTGCCACATTTTGAACAGATGCCCTACCAAGGCCTTGAAAACCGTCACACCTTTTGAGGCTTGGCACAGCCGCAAACCTTCTGTTGGCCACTTCCGTACTTTTGGGTGTCTTGCATATGCCCATATTCCACAGGTACTTCGAAAGAAGTTGGACAACAAGGCTGTAAAATGCATCTTTATGGGATATAGCAGCGAAAGCAAAGGCTACAGACTCTATGATCCCGTGACCAAGAAGGTTTTTGTCAGCAGGGATGTTGTATTTGATGAAAAATCAGAATTATCCTTGGCTGGTTTTGATACATATCAGGCTGCCCGTGATGTCTTTGAAGGGCTGCTGCCCATCACATTTGGTGATTCAGCTGGTACTTCAGCAAATGAACCTAATGTTCAGCCAGCTGCTCCTATGGAACATGCAGTAAATCAGCACATTGCTGAAACTGAAATTCAGCAGGAACTTGTACACAGTCAGGAAGCAAGACAGGTGCCTAGATGGTACACGCAGACTATGAGAGATAGTCATTTGGAAACACCCTTGGCTGGTCGTACTCGAAGGCAAACTCGACTGCATGATTCAGCACATTCCATGGAGTTTGTTATGGCAGCATGTACTCATGATAATGAGGAGCCTGAATGTTTTGAGGATGCACGACATAGTGTGCATTGGATGGCAGCCATGCAAGCTGAATTGGATTCTATTCATAAGAATCATACTTGGGATTTGGTGTCTTTGCCAGTTGGCAAGCGTGCCATTGGTACGAAATGGGTCTACAAATTGAAAAGGAATGCAGATGGATCCATAGATAAGTACAAGGCACGGCTGGTAGCTAAAGGCTACGCACAGAAAAAGGGCATTGACTATGAGGAGACCTTTGCTCCTACCTCCCGTATGACGACCATTCGGTCTATGATTGCCTTGGCTGCACATTTTGGTTGGAAAGTGCATCAGCTGGATATAAAGACTGCATTCTTACATGGGGAACTTCAGGAAGAAGTGTATGTACAGCAGCCCATTGGTTTTGCAGTTGAAGGCTCAGAAAATTTAGTATGCAAGCTAAAAAAAGCTCTATATGGTTTGAAACAAGCTCCACGAGCTTGGTACGCAAAGATAGATGCTTTCTTGCTTAGTCAGGGGTTTGTAAACAGCCCATCTGAGTCTACCCTTTATGTACATAAAGAAGGGGGATCCATGCTGATTTTGTGTCTATATGTAGATGACCTTTTGCTCACTGGAACACATGCTGATCAGATTTCAGCATTCAAAAATAATTTACAGCAAACTTTTGACATGTCTGACTTGGGTATTTTGCACTATTACTTGGGCATCCAGTTTGTACATGATGCTAGAGGCATTGGATTATGTCAGTCAAGGTACATTGGGCAACTTCTTGAGAAGTTTGGCTTACAGGATTGCAAGCCAGTTTGTACACCCATGGAACCTGGGCTCAAACTGTCATTACATGATGACAGTGATTTGTTTGATATCCATACTTATGCTCCAGCAGTGGGATGTCTCATCTATCTATGCCACACTCGGCCAGACATACAGTTTGCCGTTTCAGTTTTGAGCAGGTACATGCATCAGCCTCGTATGTCGCATTGGCAAGCTGTGAAGCGTGTGTTTCGTTACTTGCAGGGTACTAGAGCTCTTGGATTGCTTTATGCCAAGGGGGGACCACTGCAGTTACATGCTTACAGTGACTCTGATTGGGCTGGTGATTTTGATACTCCTCACTCCACTAGTGGCAATTGTTTCTTTCTTGGCTCGTCATGCATTTCTTGGCTTAGCAAGAAACAATCCACTGTTGCCACGTCGTCATGTGAAGCTGAGTACAAGGCAGCCTTCACTACTGCAGTTGAGTGCGTATGGCTTAGACGCTTACTTGCTGATTTGGATGTATCTGTTACGGAGCCTACTCCTTTATATACTGACAGTCAGAGTGCCATTGCAGTGGCACGGAACCCTGTGTTTCATGCTCGCACGAAACACATAGAGATTCACTACCACTTTGTCAGAGAGAGGCTACATGCAGGTGATATCAGCCTTGTCTACTGTCCTACCACCAGCAATGTGGCAGACATCTTCACCAAAGCTCTTCCACGAGACAAATTTGAAGCATTTCGCGATGCTTTGAATTTGACGCCCTTTGGTGGCGGATGATCCTTGTACACTTGATCACTCTTCACTCCAGGGGGGTTTGTTGGGTATCTCACACGCCTTACTTACGCCTACGCTCATATGGGAGTGTGCGGGTGATCACTAGGACACTGGGGCACTTTTTACTCTCGGTAGGAGAGGTTTTTTCCCCCAGATTATGTGTACTATTTTGTATGTGCTTGTGGTGCACACTTACGGGCACTTACTGTGTTCGGGTGTGAACAGCCCCTTATAACCCTAAGGTATAAGGGTTATCATTTGTACTTTCAGCTAACACTCTATTCAGTACTATTGCATTGGGTGTCGTGCTCAACTCTGTCTCTCACTCTCACACTGTCTACTGCACTTCAGCTGCACCTCGATCCTCTCCCATCTGACAATCTGCATTTTAAGTCTTTCTCTCTTTTGCAGGCTGTCCTGCCTCCGTTTTTAGTCTTTCTCTCTCCTCACTGTGGTCTGCATCAGATCTAGCTTCTCATTGCTGCATTTGCTAGTGTTCGAAATCCGGAGGCTGCCTTGCTGCGATTCAGGATCCTTTCAGAGTACGGCACACTCTCTTGCTCATTACCCCTGCCCTGATCCTTGAGATACAGCAGTTCGAGGTACAATATTCATTGAATGCATAGTGTGTTTGCTGCATGAGCATTGTATATTCGGTAGTCATATCACTTCATTAATTCACTGTGTTTATTGTCTCTGAGTTACCCTAGCCCTAACTGTGTTCTTTTATGAGTCTGTACTGTTACATGGTGTCAAAGCCTGGTACTCTCTGAGAAGCCTAGGCCTTTGATCTGAAAGGTCTACACAAGAATCAAGAACAACAGTAGGTTCAAATGACTTTGAATACAACAATACCGATTCAGTCTCCAAAACCAACTATGCCAAGAACCTAGCGAGAGTGGGCCGATCAGCTTGCTCCACAAAGTTCCGACATGGTGGAAGACACATTTGATTACATGGAAGAAAAGCTCGGTAAGTTGACCTCTCAAGAATACAAACTGATCATAGCTTATAGACGAAAGAAGATTGAGGAACTTGATCAAAGGATTGCCCTTCAAGAAAAGCTTCTAAATGAACGTATGTATGAATTTCTCTCTTCAGGTGTTGCGTGTAAATCTGATGATATTGCAGGGCCGTCGAGACCTCCATTAGGGATGGGTCCTCCTCTTGGAGAACAAGACACGGAGTATGTTCCTTTCTTTCATCCTCTTCTGTCCACTCAGGTGCAAGGTACTTTAGATTCGCCTTTTGTTCCTTCTTCTTTTCTCTCTTCTGCTTTGCAATTTTCTGATAGAGATCATATGAAAGAAAGAGTCCAATTTGCTGACTACGGAAAAGGTCCTCTTGAGGACCAATTCTTGTATGTTAACACACGTTGTGGGGATAAGAAAAAGCTAGGTGCCTCTTCTTCTAGCCTTCCTTCTTTTCTGTCTATTTCACAAAATCAAAATGAATTTGGTGTTCCTTTTTCTTCATTACATGGTGCATCATCATTTTCACATTTTTATTTCCAATCATTAAATGATAAAAATGAACAAAATGCATGTACACCTCACACACCATATTTTCAAAACCCACCCATTCCACCACATTCTTTCGCTGCTACTCCACTTCCATTTGCACCATTTACATTTCCATTTCAGATACCTCATGTCACACCGTACATCACACCAGGGGGTTATGGAAACCTAGGCACATCCTTTAGGACCTCATGCTTCCCTCAACCGGGTGGTATTCCACCTACTTCACACACATTATTAGGATCATTGCAGCCTGGGTATTCCCCCCCGAGTCTCTCTCTCAAGTGTGGATCAGTTGACTCCACAGTTTGCCTCCATGGGTTTACCTTGTGGACCTTCTAGTCATAGTAATGTGCCCCAGCCTCACTTTGAACAAGGCTTCTGTGTCCAAGTACCTCCATCTACATCGGCACCTTATGGAAACATTCATGTTCCAATGCCTCCACCTCGATCGGCACTCATCGGACACTCACTGCCTCTTTTGTCTACCCACCTCTACCCCCTCCTTCTACCTATAAGACATATCCACCTCCACCATCTTATCCTCTACAAGCATGCATTTAATGACAAGACTTGTTTTGGCAGGTTAAACTTTACCACTTGGTCAAACTTGATGAGACATGTCCTTGACTCCCAAAACCTATGGGATCTTATGCAAGGTTTGGAACCCCAACCCGATCCCGCACTTGTCCCATACAAGGTTGACCGCTCATGCAAGGCTAGGAATGCCTTCGCTATTGTCAAGCTGATGTAGGGCTTATTGCCTGAGTTTGATTCTAAGCTTCAACATTTTGACTTAGCGTTTGATCGATGGGCACACTTGACTGATTGCTATGTGGCTCAGGATAGGACCCGTCGTATCAATCTTGACCATGAGCTCCAGCTTTTCAAATTCACTGACTGGGATGACTTGAAAGTCAAGTTGGTTGAGTATTTGCGTCTTCTCGTTGAATTCTCCACTACGGAGACTCCCAAGTTCTATGACGATCAGGTCACATTGTTCCTTAATAAACTCTCCAGGAAATATTTCAATTTTGTGGAAGGCATAGTTTCAAAGCCTACCATGGCTACATTCTATGGATTTGAGTGTAAGTTGTTGCGTTATGCACAATTATTTGATCAGTTTCATATGAATTCATCTTCAAAGGGGAGGCTCTTGTTACTCATTCTCAGAAAGGGCAACAAGGGAAGGGAAAGACAACCAAACCTCCACTCAAAATCAAAATCAAAATCAAAATCAAAAGCAAAAGTAAAATCAATCCGGGGAATCGCAAGGAACATTCCAATGTCTCAAATATGGGTGGCAGAATGTACCTAAAAAGAATAGGTATTGTCAGTATTGTCAAAAGACGGGCCATTTTGACGGCGAGTGTCGATCAAAGGCAAGAGGCACAACACCAAAATCTAAGTCACAGACCCCCGCCCCTCAGTCGGGCAACCCCCAGCAAGGGAGGCAGGGTGATGACAAGGGACATTTTAAAGGTCAGACTCATACTGCCACCGCTCAACCATCTCGGTCGACAACGTTCTCAACTCCAGAGGGCTTGTCTGACTGGTTTGCAGAGACTCAGATCATCTCCATAGAGAAATCCAATGCGAGTCTTGTCCACATCTATGAGTTGCCTCCTGATGACGTTACTGCAAAGGCCTACTCATCACAGCCGAGCACTTCAGCTCGTGTTTGGATTGTGGACAGTGGAGCTATACATCATATGACTCCTATAGCGGACATTTTCCGTTCTCGAGCCCCTACAGTCGGATGGGTCCGCATATGGAACAACTCCTCGGTCAAGATTCAAGCTCAAGGTTGCATCGGTTTTGCCACTGATAAGGGTCCGAATCTGGCTTTGTTGGACAATGTATATCATGTCCCTCAGCTTGGGGTGAACTTGTTATTTGTTCAGTAGCTTTACCGGTTGGGGCAAGTAGTCTTTTTTACAGCAACCACAGTCGAGGTCCTTGACTCTCGAACGGGTTTAGTTATTACTCGCGGCGAGGCACAGCCTAATGGCCTATATCACATGACACATTTTCTGACCAAACCGATAGTTGAGGGCTCCGTGTTCCATAGCTTCCAAGCCTTAGCTACATCTTGGAAGCCTACAAACAATGAGCGCCTTTGGCGTTTTCGCTTAGGGCATCTTGGTTATGACTCTCTTTATGAGTTATCACACCGTGAGCTAGTTAAGGGCCTTCTACTCTTGAAGCTAGCTCGAGATGTCTCTAAAGCATGTCAGCTTGGGAAGCAGCACCATATCCCATTCCCTTAGCAAACCTCACATCGTGTTGAGGTGCCTCTTAGATTGATTCATGTTGATCTTTGTGGGCCGACATCCACTGCCACTTTGAACAGCGCGCTATACTTCTTTTTTATAGAGGATGATTATTCCAAATACATATGGGTGTATTTTCTCAAGCGTAAGTTAGATACTTTCACATATTTTTCTGCTTGGGTGCTGCTGGTTCACAACCAGACTAGTCGTCATGTCGGTTGCATGAGTGATAGCGGTGGTGAGTTTATCTCCCACAAGTTTTCCGAGTTTCTACAGAAGCATGGCATCTCCCGCTAGTTCACCTCTACCAACTCCCCTTCTCAGAATGGAGACTTAGAGCGTAGGAACCGGACAATCATGAAAATAGCACGCTCTACACCTCTAAATCCTACTGTTCACTCGTCGAAGGATACCCTAGGACAGCCCTTCAATGAACATACCTATCGTTCTGTTGTAGGAAAATTTCTTTGGTTAATTCACAGTGGGCAAGATTTAGCTTACTCTATTAGCATACTTAGTACTTCACAGCACCTGTCACATTGGATTGCATGACTTCTTGTGTTGCGTTATTTGTGGTGCACTTATTCTTATGGCCTAACCTATGGTTTTGATTTATGTTTGCAAGGATACAGTGATTCTGATTGGGCAGGAGATCTTGACACTAGGCGTTCCCATGGCCGCTACCTCTTTACCTTGGGCATGGCTCCCATTTCTTGGTCCAGCTGTAAGCAGGGGACGGTGGCGGCTTCCATAGCCAAGGCTAAGTATCGAGTTCTCTTCGATGGCACCACCGAGGCTATCTATTTGAGGAGTTTACTAGCGACGCTTCACTTTCCATGAGACTCTCTCACAGTTGTATACTACGACAACCAAAGTGCCATTGCCCTTGCTGGCAATCCGATCATCACACTATGGATACGGCATGTGGGAGTCCACTTTCACTTTTCCAAAGAGCAAGCTGAGCTAGGCACTATTCGCCTACAGTTTGTGCCATCATCAGATAATTTTGCAGATATCTTGATCAAAGTGGTTAACTGGCCAGTTCTTGAGTACCTGCTATCCAGAATCGGCTTGGGTACACCCACCCCTGCTTCTTCAGCTTGACGGGGAGAGGGTTCTTTCCTCTTGCTTTCCCTTCCAGTTTGAGAGGGGACGGCTTCTACTATTGATAGTGACAGTGATGATGCTTGATGTTTACAGTTTTTTTAAGACATTACATTCATTTATTCTTTTGTATTGTATTATGGACATTTATAACGTCATCTGCACTGTCAAGATGACATGATGTAAAAGGACACTTGGACAAGTGAACAATTCCCCTACGAGGGCACTCTCCCAGTGGGACCGTTGCATAGCATATTGCATGAGTATGATATCTTGCATCTCCCTTTGCATTACCCCATGCATTGGCATTCTGTTCATGTAAACATGCATCTGTGCACATTTATCTCTTTTCGGTCGTTTGGAGTGGTCGACTCTAGGATCCACCATATTCGTGGTATTGCATATGGGAGTTTCCAAGGCAGTCTTTTCGAGCTTGCTTGCTTTGCTTACTTGACATATTTGCTATACATACACCTTAGCCATTTTCTTAGTCATTGACACCCAATAATGATAGGGATAGTATGCTTGTCTTGTGAAGGTCTTGGGTCTGACCATCCCTTATCACTCTCTCGTTTGGGGCACCGATACTCAATAGGACGAAACTAATTTAAAATCCTCACTTAATGCTTAATCTATTAAGCCTAAAAGACCCTTTAAAAAAAAGTCCATAGCTGATTCCATCTGTCTTTGTAGGGCTTGGTAGGCCACTGGGCAACCGACATGCATCCTTTGTCTAATGCCCTGTCCTGTGTGATCACTTGGGCTCCCTTGTTAAGATAACCATCACCTCTGTAGTCTTAGTAGACCACTGGGCAGTCGACGCACATCGTTTGTCCAATGCTCTGGCTTCTTTGGGGTGGGACGCCTTGGGGTAAAAGATAAACCAAAAAAGGCTTGGCTAGACTCTCTTCTCATGGCACCCTTGTTGGGCCTGAGAGAGGTTGTTGAGCTAAAAATGCATTACCTTTACTTAAACAGCCCCAAAACATGCTTAATTAATGAAGAAACCTTGTTTATTTAAAAGGAACGCGATCCTAGAGAGTTTCTGTGTCCCATAAGCACAAACCCACTTGGGAGGGCCCAAACTTTCTATAAATACGTATGTTGCCCTCCCTTCAGTCCCCTCAATCTCGTTTTTGTAGATTTCACGTGTTTCAGCTTGCTGCCCACACCCTGTTCGTGGAGGACATCTCAGCCGAAAGTATCCATTGCTGTTTCCATCAGTTGGTAGATCCATCTTCTCATTGCTGCGTTTGCGAGTGTTCAACATCTGGAGGCTGCCTTGCTGCGATTCGGGATCCATTCAAAGTACGACACACTCTCTAGCTCATTATCGTTGCCCTGATCCTTGAGATACAGGAGTTCGAGGTATAGTATTCATTCACTATATAGTGTGCTTACTGTATGAGCATGATATATTCAGTAGTCATATCACTTCATTCATTCAATGTGTTCATTGTCTCTGAGTTACTCTAACCCTAACTGTGTACTTTTATCAGTTTGTGCTTTGTCGTACGGTTTTTGTTTATGTTTCTGTGTTAGGGCATTTCTTTACAGAGGCACATGCTTGTACAATGATCACAAAGACACGTGCACATGTTTTAGAGATAACAAAGAGGAGATAGGTGTGGACGCATAAACCCATCCATGGTTTTGCTGCATTGGTACATCCGGCATACAAGTCACTGGCGGTCATGGATGATAGAGAGTGCCATTCGGACCAGCTTGCTTATTTGACTTGTGTGGTCCCTGTGGATGACCACAATGCAGTGTTGGAGGAGCTAAGATACTATGCAAATCAGAGAGGGCATGTGGCTTTTGTTTCTCCCACTTTTGGAGGAGAGAGTTACTTGTGAAGCCTTTATTTTGGTGGCAAAACTTTGAATATGCATTGGAGACCCTTCAGCCCTTAGCCATGAGGGTCCTTGCCCAGGATTGCTCTTCGGATGCATGTGAGAGAAACTGGAGTGCCTATTCTCTCATTCACACAAAGATTCGCAATCGGCTTAGCACACGACAATTAGAGCAGCTAGACTATTGCTGCACTAATTTATGCATGATAAGGACTATGATGAGCATGGGTAGTCTAAAGCAGGTAAAGTTTAAGTACTAAACCATAACATTTAAAATTTGTTGTTTTAACTTTTAAACCTTGAACTTTGAAGTTTATAGTTAACAATTTAGACTCTAGCATTTACAATGATCAATCTTACGTACATCACTGCATTGTGTAAGTGAATGTTGATACATTCAAGTTAACGGGCAACACTCTTCCAAGTATACATAAGCAGGTGGATGAGGAGGAGGAGATGATTTTTGTAGAGCTCTATAGAGAGCTTATAGCATCAAATACTCGTGACACTCGCAGTCAGCGTGTTCGTAGGCGAGAAGTTCGAGTAGGTGGTAGCAGGGGCATGGTCATTCGACACCCTCTATCATCAAGGAGGGGTGGTTCAAGTGGCTTGTAGACATATGTAAGGCGGGGCTCTAGTAGCTCACGTCCTGTGCCTCATGATGACATCCTCCCCTTGCCTACACAGCTGCCACCTAGGGAGCCATCATTTGATGATGATGTTAACCTCATTAGTAAGGATGAGTGTGAGTATGTCTCATCATCGGATGCTGAGGAGTCATCTTCAAACTCTCTTGATGAGCACTCAGATGGTTCTGATGATGATGATGATGATAGTGATGCCTCATCATAGATTAATAGGTCTCTCTTTTTTTGTATCAGATCTAGTAGACTTCAGTTGTATCGCATGTTTTGTGCAGCCCATGCAATTGCAATGGTCACCCTCATGTATTCATCTTATTCTGTAATGAAATGGCTATTTCCACTTTAAACATGTATTCTAAGGTCTATCATTTAATGATTTATGGTTTTTGTTATTTAAAAAATCATCTTAATTTTTTTTCGTACTAATATTGTACCGTGTCTTATAAAATCATAAGGTATCATTTAGTACCATATTTTATCGTACCATACCGTTTTGTACCTGACAAGTATGTTTGTAGACAAGATATGTCTCAAATGGATTGTCCAATGTAGTTCTCAAGCCACAATCAATATGTAGTTTAGACCCCCTCTCGCCCACCCCGTGCCCTAAAGGAATGTGTTTTTGCTCAACCCAAGTTCCTTAAGAAAGAGCTTAGTTACAATCGATCCGAGAGTAAGGAGTAGTTCTCACTTTGACAAGATTATGTAAAGATGTACATGTACACATGCATCAATTACTATGCAATAAAAACAAGAGATTTCTTTACAAGATGTGAGTAAAAAAAGAAAAAATCAGCCTTTCTTCTCATTGATCAGAAATCTATCAATATGGCTTGCTTCTTGTTCTTGAAAATTGAAAAAGAGCTCGAGGAGAAAGGGTTGTAATGAATTTGCAGGTTCTTAATCCTATAAGATAGCAACAAAAGAAGAGAGAATATGGGCTATTCAATGGTGGAGCAGTCTAACTTTAGGCTATCTTCAACTGCTGTATAAGATTTATAGCCAAGAAAACTAATGAAAAATGAGAAAAAACGAGCTTTTTTTAACAGGAGAAAAGGGAGAGCTAGTATAAAAAGGGAAAGTGGAGTAGCATAAGACAAGTGTCCCACATGTCATGAGGTGTGACAAGTGGTGGGATACTTGGAAGCTTGTGTGATGTGTCTTTGCTATGACTTTTCTTTTTACATTGAGTACAATTAAGAATAGGAAAAACCAAATTCAGTAAGTACTACCAAAATATAAAACTTACTATTTTTAAAATGTCATCCCTATTTTTAGGACTAGCATCTTTAGGCCAATCTAAGAGTCCTAAAATTGAGAAAGCCTCCTAATATAGGTGTCATATGAAAGGTCTTTACAAGCACAACACAAAAACAATGTTGAAATCTTCATATGAGTTTATGCAAAGGTGTGTGTATTTTAAGCTTTCAGCCTTCACATGCACATTGTATAGTTTTAAGACATTAATCCTTTCTTTATGCAAATTTGACCTTGATATGCTTGAGTTTCAGTCACATGCACCCAATCGGGTCATACAGGTTGAAGTGCGTACTATCTTTTCTTTAACCCACTGCGTGGATCCACCATAACCTATGACCACTCATCAGTGGCCAGCTCTAATGCACTTTTCTTTATACTTATAAAGTGCAAAGGAAACAAATTTAATACACAATTACATATACAAAATAATAGAAAGGATACAAATTATTTTCTTGTTGTGTTATGATAATGTACATAGCATAGAGATTCTATTGTACTTGTAACACATGTTAGGCTATCAAGAAGTAGATAGATGCTTGTGTCATATGTTAGCCTATGGAAAACAAGTGCAAAGAACAGACAGATGAAAATGCCTCAAACCATAAACTAGTAACTTTCAGAAAGGATTTGCCATGTATGAATGAACAGTGGTATGGAATTCGACATCTGATTTTGTCTGACCTTGTATGCATACAACCATCATGACTTGGAGAATTTCTCCAAGCTTGGTGGTATCAACTAGTGACCTTAGATTTTAACATACCTGTAGACATTGAGGACATGGTGTACAGTGTGTCACATTATGATCCATTCCAGCAAAGGCAAATTGAGTAATATTGTTAATTTCAGTGTTCTATTGTTTCAAAAGGTTTAAATGGTCTCTGAGATACTACTTGCAATTTCAGGCTACAATTTGGACAATGAATGTATACTTCATAACTGGCATGAGTATTGCAGATGAAGGATGGCACTTTTTTGTATACTATCTGATCATATTCTTGACAGTATTGCATGGGGCTTCGATGATTCGTTTTTTCAGTTTCCTTGCTCCTAACAAGGAACAAGCAGGCATCTTGATTGGTAAGGAGACAGTTAATTTTCCCTGGAAGTGACTCAATACAAAGTAGCTAGCAGAGGCCTTTTTTGTGGCCAGTCACTAAAAATTTGTATTTGTTTTGCAGGTCTCACAGTGACATTGTTTATTCTGTTTGCTGGTTTTCTTATACCACGCTTTCAAGTTCCAAAGTATTGGATTTGGATGTATTATTTGGATCCATTACAATGGGCTATAACAGCTCTAGTGATCAATGAGTATAACTCAGCTAACTATAGTCAATTGTGCAAAGATGTGCCAGATATAACAAAGATACCTCAATGTGCTGGAAGACCAAATGATACTGTTGGACATGCATATTTGGCCAGGGGACAGTTCTATGTTAGCCATCACTGGATTGCAGTTTCTGTGGGTATAATGTGTGGATGGATTCTAGTTTGGAATGTCTTCACATATTTTGCATTATCAAATATAAAGCATGACAAATTGCTGAGAGCTACAAGACCACTGAAGGCAAAGGTAATTTCTCTTGTTGTCTTACAGCTGCAGAAGCAGTCTAAATATTGTTACAGAACAAGCCAAGTCTGGTAACTTACTCTCTTTGAGACAAGACCAATGAGGTTCACAAAAAGAATTAGATATATTTCTTGCATCTTTTTTTTCACAGAATTCTAATAAGGTTAGTTTTCAGAATAAGATAAATGCTCAGGAGTCGCAAGCAGAAGATGTTGAAATGGCAAGAAGAGATCTTTCACATACAGCTGTTCCTGTCACTCTTTCATGGCATGAACTAAGTTATGATATTATGGTACCGTCCATTGGAAAGCCTCGCACTATTATCAATTATGTATCAGGGTGGGGAGAGCCTAACGATATGGTTGCACTATTTGGAAGTACTGGATCTGGAAAGACAACACTGCTGAATTGTCTTGCAGGTGCGAAAATGATTTTTGCACCAATTTTCTATTTGTTAAGAGGAAAAATAACCTTGTCAAGAAAGCAATAAAAGAATCTTGTTCATGAGTTGGCTCAAATTGTACCTATGGATTCTCCAAGCATGAGAGCAAAAAAATTACTGTGGCTTTAACTCTATTAAATGTTTTTGTGTTTAAACAGTAAGGTCTCCCATTTCCTTTCATTACAGAACTTTATGCTCTCTCTAATATCTTCCATGGTTCCTTTTAGCTCACAAACCTTGTTTCCTCTCAGTTCTTTTTCCATGAAGATGAATTCATTCGAATTCCATATAAATGTCCAGCACTGCTATAAAAAATGCGAGTGCCAACCCCACATTACCTCTATACAACCAAAAGATACCAAGCAGATTTCTGTTCATTAAGTGATCTATTATCAAACAGTTATAGAGTGACTGACAACCGATTCTTTCCAACATGGAACAATCACCTTGGTAATATATCATAAAAGTCTCAAATGGATCTTTGTTGGCTGAGTTAGAAATTGGGTGGGGACCCTTGTACCTCTCCTTCCAGGGAGTTCACCCACCCTAGTATTGTTCACACCAGTTTGCACTTAACTAGAAGTTTCCTATTATTGGGCTAGCCATCTAGCCCTCAAAACTGGAAATGTTCCTCCTTTAGCCTAGGATTCAAACTTAGTCTCAACTCATCACCACTACACCAATAATGAGCTAGTTTTCTCTAGTAAGTGTGGATTGCATTTCCAACACCCCCCCTCAAGCTACACCTTGGTTGAGGTCCTACTGCCACCCAAGCTCAGCAACCTGAGCTCTGATACCAAGTTAGAAATTGGGTGGGGGCCCTTATACCTCTCCTTCCCAGGAGGTCACCCACCTTAGTATTTTTCACGCCAGTATGTGCTTAACCGGAAGTTTCCTATAATTGGGCTAGCCATCTAGCCCCCAAAACCTTAAGATGATGGATGACCTCCAATCTATCCAATTATGGAAATGTTCCTCCTTTAGCCTAGGATTCAAACCTAGTCTCTACTCATCGCCGCTACACTGATAATGATCTAGTTTTCTCTAGTGTGGATTGCATTTCCAACAGGTTGTGATCCATGCTCTCAAGTTGTGGAGACATTACTTGCTTTGTAAGAAATTCACCTTGGTAACAAATCATAAAAGTCTTAAATGGATCTTTACCTAGCCAAATCTAAACATAGACAATGAAGGTGGGTTGAAGTATTAATAGAGTATGGAAAATCTAGCTGTGGATGCTTTAAGCCTTAAGGTGTTCCAACGACGCGACGAACGCTCCTACCATCGCGCACTGTTCCATCTCACCCGACATTGCCAGTCGCCCCCCCCCCCCCCCCCCCCAACTGACCCATGGCGTGCGCCGTCTGCTCCCCGCCATCCCTCCCCCCCCCCCCCCCCCCCCCCGGCCTCTTGTGCCGCCTATCCCCCGTCTTCCTTCCAGCGCGACCCCCCGCCGTCTTCCCCCCCAGCGCACAGAGTATCTCCCCTTCCGTCCTTCTCTCAGCACCCCCCTCCCCCCCTTGGTCAATCCCTGCCCGACACCAAGCCGCTTGCCCCACCCTCCCCCTCCCCCCCCTGCACGCCTCGCCTCCCCCACTACAGACGCGATTTTGCCGCCCCATTCAAAAACATGTCCACCTGTCAGAACCCGCAATGTGCCCTTCCGCTCGAGGATCTATTTCACCGCCCCCCTCCGCACTCCCCCCTTCCCCATGCCTCGATACGAGCTGGATTACAACAGGGTCCAACACTTCCCCTACCGTGCAAACAAGCTTCTTCAACCCCCTCCCCCCCCCCCCTTGCCATCGTTTCTCCTCTCCTCCAGTTACTCCCTTCCTCTACAGCAACATACCCCCCCCCTTCTCCGACAGCGCAGCAGCGTGAGTGGTAGGTCCTCAGTTGGGACGCACAATGGAAACCTCGGGTTAGATGCCGGCGCATTCTACGAGTGCCCCCCAGTCAAACACCTTGCGCATCATCCTCTCTGAGGAACAGCTCTTGGCCGTCCAAGCCACAGAGTTGGAGCTGAAAGAGACAGCGATCTTTGGTCAGGTCATTGGACACTCCCCATCGAGAGCCCAGTTGCGGGACTGGCTCCACTCCACGCTGCGCATTGGCACAGTGCACATCTTGGAGGCAGTGTTAATGGGCCGAGGGATCTTCATGGTTCGACTCACCTCTACGGAGGC
Organism: Lygodium microphyllum; assembly: GCF_053477565.2. Lineage (NCBI taxonomy): Eukaryota > Viridiplantae > Streptophyta > Polypodiopsida > Schizaeales > Lygodiaceae > Lygodium > Lygodium microphyllum. Next base: position 1,229,359 of record NC_141144.1, read on the forward strand.
AGTGCACATCTTGGAGGCAGTGTTAATGGGCCGAGGAATCTTCATGGTTCGACTCACCTCTACGGACGCAACCCGTGAGTTGGTGGAGAGCTCGCCCTATGCCTCCACGAAGGGGGTCATCTACATGGTTCCTTGGTATAGCGGCTTCACAGTGGAGTCATTTGCGCTCCACAACAGTTTTCTCAGACATCTAGTCACCCTAGTGTTTCGTGGACTAGTGGTAGAATACTGCCAGTTAGTGGAGGACTTTGGACAACTTTTTGGCACAGTTCTCCCTGCTTATTTTGCGGATGCAGTGACAGTCTGCAGGAGTCCCAAAGGTACGAGTAGCCGTGAAAGACACAAAAAGTATACCAAAGTTCCTGGAGATTGAGGCTGGAGGTTACTCCTTTAGGCAGCAGGTCATTGTGACTGGGCAACTAGGGCAGTGCCTACGTTGCCATGACTTTGGACATCACACAGCAGACTATACGCGTTTCGGGGCCAAGGTGGCTCCAGTGACGGGCCCACACATGGACACCGACGGATTCACACGGGTCCAGAGATGACACCTCAGTCGTAGCCTCGACAGTAGGGCGCAGGAGGGCGAGCGACGTCCCCTCGGCAGAGCACTCCGCAGCGCCTCCCACTCCGCAGCGCCTCCCCTTGCCCGTCCCACCCGGCAGGATTGAAGTCCTCCATAGCCACCACTCGTGCCACAAACTACCCCACCTCAGATCCCACAACCCCCACACCCACCCTCCACCACCTCCCAAGCTCCCCCCACTGACCTTGGCCCACAGCCCCCCCCTTCCAGGGCCACCAGCCCCCCCCACACACACCACTCATTTCCGACCATCCCACCATCCCTTGACCCTCTTCCCCTCCACCATCTCCCTTGCCGAGCACCCCCCCTGATCCGCACCCGTTGCAGGTGATCCCCCCCAGACCCACACCCGCTCATCCCACAGGAGGGGATGAGCCACACACACCTACATCCTTCGCACACTAGCAGCCTTCCCCCTCCCACACAGCCACTAGCTCATCTTCCCTTGTTGCCCGTCACACCTTCCCAAGACAGGCACAGTTGTTGCCACAGGAGTTTGTCCGTAGTGGCCCATGGTCCTACTTGAGAGTTGCGGAGCGGGAGTGTTCCCACTACCTCTAGAATTGGGGATCTTCGTGATTCGCAAGTCAAGGAGGGGAAAGGTCCATCTACTAGCACCACCGAATGGACCAAACTATTCCTTCTTCTTTCAGTCCTCTCACTCAGGGGATTGGACGACGACACAGATAGAGGAGTTGAAGAGTCAGGTGGCAGACCACATCTCCCAATGGATGGGGGAAGAAGGACAAGCACTGTTTGCACAGCAATGGCCTGTAGCATAATGGACATTAACTGGTGGGCTGGTGTCGAGGTCCCACTCTTGAGCATTATCTTTCAAGCCCCTCCATAGTGGAGGGCACCGAGGGATGTGATCGTGGCCCTTGGCACAGGCGGCCGGTTTCTACCAGTGCACGGAGTCACGACTCTTAGCATGGCTGATAGATGCACTGATTGTACCACCTGGAGCATCTATCACCCCTATGGTCTAGTCGAGGGCCACCATAGGGGACTTGAGTTCGCCATCCAAACCTGCGGCAAAGCGTACCTACACACCCCATAGTTTCTCATCCTCGTCAACAGCTTCCACACCGAACAGATGTTTGTTCGGTCAGTCGCAGGTTTCCCCATGAGTTTACGCCTTGCATCTTGGAATGTGAATAGCCTCCACTACAGTGGGGCACGTGGATCCAGGAACTTGATTGTTCGGCAGGAGTTGCAACCTGCCCTTGCCGGACGGATCGACATTTTACTTTTATAGGAGCACAAGCTCACCCCCTTCCAGGCCCAGCGGGTAGGGAAGGTACTCCCGGGCAGCTTGCACACTTACAGGGAGTACGCCATAGGCGCCCACGGCAGGGGTGGAGGCGTATGCATCTCTATTGGCCCGAGTCTCACCGCCTGCGTATGAGACCACGGGACAATAGTGGCAGGGAGGGTTCTATGGATCAGACTGGATATTGGGGACTCATGCCTAGGAGTCCTCAACATCTATGCCCCTACGGAGGTTAGGGCACGCAGCAGGTTCTGGGTGGAGATCGCGGATGGATTCCCAGAGGTGGACTCCTAGATTATTGGAGGAGACTTCAACAACCTGGAGGCTTTGGAGGACCAACAGAGCAGAGGCAGAAACTATCAGAGCATGACCGGGGAGGAGCAGGAAACATGGAAGGTATTTCTATTGGAATTAGGTGCACATGACGCCTAGAGAGACCTTGCCTTACACAGGAGGGAGAGGTCACTAGACTTCTCTTGGGGATACAGGTGGCTAGGTGGAGTCATGTTGGAGCGGTTGGACAGGTTTTATATGGGAGACTGGGGAGGCCCTCGTGGGGGCCAGATTGGGCAGTTGGTGGGTACCACGTTGTCTGATCACTGCCCAGTTCTCCTGACACTAGATCCCCCAGCATCTGCCCTAGACACTCGAACTTGTCGGATCCCTAACTCGATCTATAGGAGGGAGGAGGTGACGAGGCAGATAGAGCAGCTCTGGACTAGGGAGTGGAACAGGAGGGACCGGATCGCAGAGGAGGTTGCAAAGGTCCTAGCCGAGTCGAGCAGAATCTGCCAAGAGGAGTGATCAAGAGAAAGGATCATTCGCTACCAAAGGATATCAAATTTAAAGCATCTCGAAATGCTTCAAATTTGTCACGAGGAAGAGCTTTGGTGAAGATGTTTGCCACATTACTGGTGGTAGGACAATAGACAAGGCTGATATCACCTGCATGTAGCCTCTCTCTGACAAAGTGATAGTGAATCTCAATGTGTTTCGTGCGAGCATGAAACACTGGGTTCCGTGCCACTGCAATGGCACTCTGACTGTCAGTGAACAAAGGAGTAGGCTTAGTAACAGATACATCCAAATCAGCTAGCAAGCGTCTAAGCCATACGCATTCAACTGTGGTAGTGAAAGCTGCCTTGTATTCAGCTTCACATGACGATGTGGCAACAGTGGATTGTTTCTTGCTAAGCCAAGAAATGCAAGAAGAGCCAAGAAAGAAACAATTGCCACTAGTGGAGTGACGTGTATCATAATCACCAGCCCAATCAGAATCACTGTAAGCATGTAACTGTAGTGGTCCCCCCTTGGCATAAAGCAACCCAAGAGAACGAGTACCCTGCAAGTAGCGAAAAACACGCTTGACAGCTTGCCAATGTGACATACGTGGCTGATGCATATACCTGCTCAAAGCTGAAACTGCAAACTATATGTCCGGCCTAGTATTGCATAGATAGATTGTCAGAGTGCAGCGGTGCGGAAGCGTAGGACTGAGAGAGAGAGAACGCAGAGAGAGAAGGGAGAGAAAGAGACAGTGTACACTGAAGATCTGCTGTATAAAGAATGCTGAATACAAAGATATACACGGGCGCAGTGCGCTGTACTGCGTGTCTCCACCTCGACGATGCGACCTGCTGTCCACCTCGAAGTCTGCTGCAGTCTGCACTATCTGCTGTCTGAAATCTGTGAACAGAGACAGAGATCTGCACGGCACCGGTCTGTAATCTGCGACAGAGAATAGTCGGGAGACTGCTGAAAAACGTCAGCAATAAATAGGCGAAAAACTGCCTGGAATGGGGCTCAAAACTGGGGCGCAGCCTGGTAAAAGTAGCTGCAGGCAGTCGGACTGCCACGTGGCAGTCCGACTGCACAGTCCGACTGTGCAGCAGTGCTGCTGGTCCGACTGCTGCAGCTGGACAGGCTATGATCTCTGACACCCCCTCTCAGAGCCTGGACAGGGCAGAAGCCTGAGGGATCTGGAATGTTGCCGAAGTAGAGCCTGAGGAAGCGCCTTCGTAAACAAATCCGCAAGATTATCCTCCGTCTTGCAATACTCCACAGTGATGGTCTCATCCAAAAGCTTTTCTCGGATGAAATGGTACTGGATCTCAATGTGCTTCGTCCGGGCATGAAAAACAGGATTCCTCGCCAAGGCAATGCAACTCTCATTGTCACATCGCAGCAATGTAGGACGAGTCTGGGGGCACCCAAGCTCCTCCAACAATCTCCGAAGCCACACAACCTCGCATGTGGTGGAAGACGCGGCCCGATACTCCGCCTCAGTAGACGAAAGGGCTACCGTGGGCTGCTTCTTGCTACTCCAAGAAATAACACCTGCACCCAAAGTAAAGCAGTAACCTGTTGTAGACCGCCTGTGGTCCACGTCACCGGCCCAATCCGAGTCGCTCCAACCTGCAAGTACAAGATCTGACCCATCTGTCCCTGCGGGGTAATGAATCCCCAAATCAGACGTCCCCCTCAGATACCGAAGTATCCTCTGAGCAGCCTGCCAATGCACCGTCTTAGGTTCACTCATGAACCCTGCCAAGAGCCCAACAGCAAAACATAGATCAACCCTCGTGTTGAGAAGCCAAATCAAGGACCCTATCAACTGTCGATAGCGGGAAGCATCCGCCAAAGGAGAAGCTGAGTGGGAAGTGGCCTTCCAGTTCGGATCCATAGGAGTAGAGAGGGCCCGACAATCTTCCATCTCAAAAGACACCAAGAGCTCCTGTACATATCTCTGTTGGGAGAGAAAGATCCCCCTCTGAGACTGATAAATCTCATGGCCTAAAAAGAAATGGAGTAGCCCCAAATCCGTCATCTCGAACGTCCGATGTAAAGCTGACTTTGTCTCCTGGACCTGCTGTGCATCATCACCTGTGACAATCAAATCATCAACATATAATACAAACAGCACACAACCATCCTCGGAAGTGTGAACATACAGTTGCGGATCGGCCTTGGACCGCCGATATCCCAACTGAGTCTGGAGGAACGAATCAATCTTCTCGTTCCAAGCTCGCGGGGCCTGCTTGAGACCATACAGGGCCTTCTTCAACCTGTAGACTTTCCCATCGGAAGAACCAAAGCCAGGAGGCTGCTCAACGTAGATCTCCTCCTTCAAATCACCATTCAGGAAGGCCGACTTCACATCCAGCTGATAAACAGGCCATCTCCTATGGCCAGCCAAAGCAAGAACAGCTCTAATGGTTGCCATACGAGCTATAGGGGCAAAGGTGTCATGACAGTCAATACCTGGGCGCTGGGCAAAACCCTTAGCAACAAGGCGAGCCTTGTGCTTATCCAAAGTACCATCACTGAGATATTTGGTCTTGAAGACCCACTTGACTCCAATCACCTTCTTCTTCGGGGGGCGTGGCACAAGTGACCAAGTGCCATTCCTCTCAATAGCCTCCAACTCAGCTTCCATAGCTTTCTTCCATGGGGCGGACTGTAAAGCCTCCTTCACGGAGGTGGGCTCTCGATCCTGCATAACTCGGGACATCAAACAATAATTGGAGCAAACAAGCTCCGAAGAATGCGCCTGGTGCCTCCGTGACCGCCGCGGACCATCCTGCGGTCCCCACTCCTCAAGAACCCCCTCGATCCCTGAATCACGGAGTGTGTCACGGGCCCAGCGAGGAGGAGGTCGAACCTCCCCTCGTCGTTCTCCATCAGTAGAAGACTCTGGAATGTCCACCGGTGGTAACTCCTCAGAAGGATCCGGTGGAATAGTAGACTCTGTGTCAGAAACAGAATCATAATCAAACGGCACAGACTCCAGTGGAACTGTAGAAGGAGCCAAACTCTCCCCTGGATCTCCAAGAACGGGATGCTCCTCACCCGTTGAAGAAGCCGGAACCTCCACAAACCGCACATCACGGCTAGTATATACATCCCGCTTGACGGGATCATACAGTCGGTAGCCTTGGGACTGGGAGCTGTAGCCAACAAATACCTGTTTGCGGGAAGCCGCTTCGAATTTGTCACGGTGAGCTTTGGGAATGTGAACATAGGCATCACACCCAAAGACCCGAAAGTAAGAAACATCTGGCTTCGACCCAAAATACGCCTCAAATGGAGTCATCCCTTCCACGGCCGAAGTAGGAGATCGGTTAAGGATGTGGACTGCAGTAGCCACAGCCTCGGCCCACAGAACCTGGGGGGTCTGTCGGTGCTCCATCATGGTGCGCGCATCTCGATCACACTGCGGTTCTTCCGTTCAAGAATACCATTTTCTTGTGGAGTATTCGTATTGGCAAACTCCTGGTGAATTCCTCTATCTGCACAAAACCGAGCAAATTCATTAGACACAAATTCACCTCCCTTGTCGGATCGCAAGGTCTTCAACTTCCGGCCTGATCGGTTCTCCTCAAAGAGAAGCCAATCCTTGAAGTGCGAGAAAGCTTCTGATTTTAGTGCCAAAAAGTAGGCCCATGTCATCCTGCTATAGTCATCCACGATCAGCATGAAGTACGAGCTCCCACGCAGGGACTCATTCCTCATAGGGCCACATAGATCCGTAGATACTAACTCCATCGGTGAAGTAGACCGCCGCGAAGCGGTGTGGGGAATGGCATCCCTATGCTGCTTCCCCCTTATGCAGGAGACACATGGCTGCTGGCTCACCACTATATCCGGCAACCCTCGAACAAGCTGTCCCCGTGATGCCCTCCGAAGATAGTCATAGTTCAGGTGACCAAACCTAGCATGCCATAATTCAGACTGTGACTGTGAGGTAAGAAGAAGAGTAGAGAGGGCAGTGGAAGACTTCAGTTTGTAAATGCCGTTCTCCTCATATCCAGATGATAGAACCTTCCTCGATTCACGATCAAGGACTCGCACTGTAGAACTGTCAAACTCCACCAGAAGACCAAGAGAGCAAATCTTATGGACTGAAAGGAGATGGTACCCCAATTCTGGTACATGCAAAACCTCTGAAGTATGGGTGCCACCTCGTCCATCCGGAATAAGCTGCATCTTACCCCAACCTGCAATAGAAACTGAAGAGCTGTCTCCAATGAGAACCTGCCCACGCGAAGGTCGCAGCTGGGCAACACCATCTGATGAAGGAGTCATGTGCCGTGAGGCACCACTATCAATAATCCACTCTCGAGCTTGGGAAGCCGCCATCGCAGCATCAGAAGCATTCGGTGAAGCGTCCTCAATGACAACTAGATGTAGAAATGCAGCTGATGAGGGTGCAGCCACCGCTCCAGAATCCTTAGTATCCTTCTTCTTGGTGTCCTTCGAGTCTTTGTCAGGGCAATCCTTCTTCCAATGGCCAGTCTTTCCACAAATATGGCATGTGGAGTCTTTGTCCTTGTCCTTCTCCTTGTCCTTCTTGGACTTGTTATCCCCCTTCTTCTTCTTTTGGTCCTTCCCCTTCTTCTGAGAGGCTTGACCTGTCAACGCCTCCGTCTTGGAAGCATTCTGTCCCTTTAACTGTTCCTCTTGGTCCAAGACCATAGGAACCAACTCCTCCCACCGAAGAGTAGACTCTCGCCCCGAAGCAATAAGGGCAGAGTAAAATGTACCGAATCGTGGCGGCAACTGGGACAAAAGTGTAATCGCCATGTCTTCGAAGGAAATCGGCTTCCCCGCATTCTGAACTTGCATCTGTAGCTGCCTTAGCTTGTTAATGTGTTCCCTTAGCGAAGAAGACTTATTGACGGACAAGGTCCGCATCTGTACCTCCAAAGAAACCCTCTTCATCAGGGTCATCCGATTGTACATTTGATCAAGCTCCAGCCATATCTCACGAGCCACCGTCAAGTGCTCGATGTGAGCGATCACGGCTGTAGTGCATGAGAGAAAGAGAAAGGATCGAATCCTGGCATTCAGTTTGTCCCAATGAGACTGGGCCCTGGCCAACTCCGCACGAGCATCGGAAGAGAGTTTGGACTCATCTCTTACCGAAGGCCGGTCAATATCTTCCTGTACCAACTCCGCCAAATCATAGGACTCCAGAATGGCCAACATCATAACGCGCCAAATGCGGTAGTTGTCGCCGTCGAGCTTCTGATCTGTAGGAAGAGCCGGTAGGACAGGCACCTTCCGGTCCATAATCGCCTGGAACTCCAAGTCCATCTCTGTAGACATCTTCACCTGCAATGCCTTCTCAAACGCAAAAGCAGCCCCCTCTGACTGAGTAAACTCAGCCTGCTAAGGCTCTTCAGCGTCCCGAAGCTCCTTCACCCGCCGGAGGCGATTAAAAAGCAAAACCTGCACTTTTAGGTTGAAAACTCAAACTTTCTCCGCGACAAACAGCAGTAAACAGCAGCAAATCCACCACCTGTACTCCTTTCCTGTGCGCCCACACTCGTTTCAGCCTTGTTCCAAGGCGCAGCCCTCCTGTCTGCCCTTAAACGCAAAAAACGCAAATTTGTGTCGCGATGGAAACTCCTCTGCAGGTTGATTCTGCGCTCAGTCAGCCCTCATACACTGCTCTGATACCATGTCAGAGTGCAGCGGTGCGGAAGCGTAGGACTGAGAGAGAGAGAACGCAGAGAGAGAAGGGAGAGAAAGAGACAGTGTACACTGAAGATCTGCTGTATAAAGAATGTTGAATACAAAGATATACACGGGCGCAGTGCGCTGGACTGCGTGTCTCCACCTCGACGATGCGACCTGCTGTCCATCTCGAAGTCTGCTGCAGTCTGCACTATCTGCTGTCTGAAATCTGTGAACAGAGACAGAGATCTGCACGGCACCGGTCTGTAATCTGCGACAGAGAATAGTCGGGAGACTGCTGAAAAACGTCAGCAATAAATAGGCGAAAAACTGCCTGGAATGGGGCTCAAAACTGGGGCGCAGCCTGGTAAAAGTGGCTGCAGGCAGTCGGACTGCCACGTGGCAGTCCGACTGCACAGTCCGACTGTGCAGCAGTGCTGCTGGTCCGACTGCTGCAGCTGGACAGGCTATGATCTCTGACATAGATAAGACATCCAACTGCAGGAGCATATGTATGTATATCAAACAAATCACTGTCATCATGTAATGACAGTTTCAGTCCAGGTTCCATGGGAGTACAAACTGGCTTGCAATCCTGTAAGCCAAACTTCTCAAGAAGCTGCCCAATATACCTTGACTGTGATAACCCAATACCTCGAGCATTATGTATGAACTGGATGCCCAAGTAGTAATGCAAAACTCCCAAGTCAGACATGTCAAAAGTTTGCTGCAAATTTTGTTTGAATGCTGAAATCTGATCAACATGTGTTCCAGTGAGCAAAAGGTCATCAACATAAAGACATAAAATCAGCATAGATCCCCCTTCTTTACATACGTAAAGGGTAGACTCAGATGAGCTGTTTAGAAACCCCTGACCAAGCAAGAAAGCATCTATTTTTTCATACCAAGCTCTAGGAGCTTGTTTCAAACCATATAGTGCCTTTTTGAGCTTGCATACCAAATGTATGAGCCTTCAACTGCAAAACCAATGGGCTGCTGTACATAAACTTCCTCCTGAAGTTCCCCATGTAAAAATGCAGTCTTGATATCTAGCTGATGTACTGTCCAACCATAATGTGCAGCCAAAGCAATCATACACCTGATGGTCGTCATACGGGAAGTAGGAGCAAATGTCTCCTCATAATCAATGCCCTTTTTCTGTGGGTAGCCTTTAGCTACCAGCCGTGCCTTGTATTTATCAATGGATCCATCTGCTTTTCTTTTCAATTTGTAGACCCATTTCGTTCCAATGGCTTTCTTCCCAAATGGCAAGGATACCAAATCCCAAGTTTGATTCTTAGTAATAGAATCTAATTCAGCTTGCATAGCTGCCATCCAATGCACACTGTGTTGTGCATCCTCATAACATTCAGGCTCTTCATTATCAAAAGTACTTGCTGCCATAATAAACTCCATGGTATGTGCTGAATCATGCAAACGAGTTTGCCTTCTAGTACGACCAGCCATGGGTGCATCCAAAGGACTATCTTGCATAGTCTGCAAATACCATCTAGGTAGTTGTCTAGCATCCTGGCTGTGTGCAAGCTCTTGCTGAATTTCAGTTTCAGCATGATGCTGAATATTTCGTTCAGCCAATGGCTGAATTTCTGCACTTTCCATAGGAGCAGCTGGCTGAACATTAGGTTCATTTTCTGAACCTCCAGCTGAATCACCAAAAGTAATGGGCAGCAGCCCTTCAAAAACATCACGGGCAGCCTGATATGTGTCCAAACCAGCCAAGGATAATTCTGATTTTTCATAAAGAACATCCCTGCTGACAAAAACCTTCTTCGTAACGGGATCATAGAGTCTGTAGCCTTTGCTCTCATTGCTATATCCCATAAAAATGCACTTAACAGCCTTGTTGTCCAATTTTTTTCTAAGTACCTATGGAATATGGGCATAGGCAAGACACCCAAAGGTACGAAAGTGACCAACAAAAGGTTTACGGCTGTTCCGAGCCTCAAATGGTGTGATGGTCTTCAAGGCTTTGGTAGGGCATCTGTTCAAAATATGGCAAGCACACATGACTGCTTCCATCCAAAAACTATGAGGCAAGCTCTTTGCCTTCAGCATATATCTGGCCATCTCCACGAGTGACCGATTCTTCCTCTCTGCTACCCCATTTTGCTGTGGAGTATAAGCTATAGTATACTGATGGACTATGCCCTTTTGCTGCAAAAAAGAATTCAACATAGCGGACATGTATTCCCCCCCTCGGTCTGAACGGAGAGTCTTAATCTTGCAGCCAAACTGATTTTCAACAAGTGCACTGAAAGCCAAAAATGCATCATACACTTCTGACTTCTTTTTCAAACAGTAGACCCAGCAAAAACGTGTAAAGTCATCAATGAATGTCACAAAATAATAACAACTGCCCAATGACATGGTCTGCATAGGCCCACAAGCATCTAAATGCACCAACTGCAATCTGGTTGTTGCTTTGAAAGCAACATCACGAGGAAATGAGAACCGATGCATTTTCCCCAAAATGCATCCCTCGCATAAGTGCTCAGGAGGTCTCTCCAAGGGAGGTAAGCCATCCAGCATCTGAGTACGCTGCAAAAGCATCAAGCTGCCAAAGTTTACATGTCCCAAACGAGCATGCCATAACTCCGCCTGTATCATAGCAGGAGTAAGAGTGGATGTCAAGTATGCTGACTGATCTACTGAAAAAGCATCCAACTCATATAAACCATGACACAAAGATCCTGTCAAGACCAAAGTCATGCATTCTTTTTCTCTAACCATGCAACGGTCATCATCAAAGGTGACCTGCATACCACAACGTGCCAAAGAAGAAATAGAAAGCAAATTCTTCTTGATTCCAGGCACAAACAAAGCATCCTGCAGGCGGAGAATAGAGCCATCAATGGCTGTGAGCTGAATCTCCCCAATACCACGAACAAGGTATGATGCATTATTGGCACACTGTACCGATTTCCCAACGGGAGGTGCACTAACTGAAGCAAACAAATCTCTGCGAGATGTAATATGTCTAGAAGCACCACTGTCAAAGAACCAAGTGTCAGCATCCTCTGTAGAGCTAAGTGCTCTATCGGCCCAAGAGATGTCATAACTGCAAGTATAAAAACAATAGTCCCTGTCCACAACAAAGGACGCGGACTCACTAGCAGTGGAAGGAGTAGTAGAAACAGACATTCCTGACTCCTTCTTCTTCTCTTTGGCAATGCGCTTCCTGCACTCAGTGATATAGTGGCCGGGCTTCTTACAATAATGACATTTTCCTTTCTTTGCTTGCGTCCCCCCTTGTGATTGATTCTGCGATGTGCCTGAAGTACCAGAACTCTGTGGAGCATTTTTCACCTTGCTGTTCTTGCCTTTCTGTCTTGCCACAAAAGCCTGCTCAGAGACTATAGCATCCACACCACTATTTTTCCGTGTTTGCTCCTCCTCTAGAAGCAAACTAACCAGCTGAATAAAAGTGAGTGGATGCTCAGCAATCCTCATGGTGAGGTTCAATGCAGTATGAAAAGACAAGTACGAAGGAGGTAAGGAATTCAAGGTGGTGGATATCAACTGTGCATCCGAAAAATACTCATCTACATTCATGAGCTGCTCCCTCAAGTCCTGAATCTTATTTAAGTGATCCTGCATAGAATCACCTTCATGCATCTTCAGAGTTTCCAACTCTTTCTTCAAGAAAGAGATCCGAGTCTCATTCTTTCCTGCAAACATATGCTCCAAAGTCAGCCATGCATCTCTTGAAGAAGATGCCGAACGGATATGAGGTATGATGGACCGCTAAACTGCCAGAGCAATTAGCGACAAGGCCTGTGCATCACGTGTATCCCAAGCTTTTTGAGCTGCAGTTCTTGGAGGAAGTGGTTGAGGTGGAGCGGGCTGAGGTCCCCGTTGTCCACGTGCGCCATGGGGAGGAGGAGTAACGGGAGCTACAACTCCCGGTCAAGTTTCCTCTCCACTGACATAATCCCATAAATTCTTGGCCACTAATACATTCTTCATCATGAATGACCACAGCGAGTAGTTGTTTCCGTCCAATCTGTCTTCCTTGGATACATACGTAAAGATATCACCTCCCTGATTTGCCATGATGACAAATTTCCAAAGACAAAATGAGCAATGTCAAAGCAGTATGAACTGGAAACCTGCAAATTTCTAGAAATTGCAGCAAACACGTTTCTGCAATTAATGTGCAAGGGCGTACTCTGTCAGAAAACTGTCTTTTAATGCACGCTTCCCAAGGTGCAAACAGTGCACTGCAACACTGTTATCTCAAAATCCCCAAAATTTTTGCCAAAATTTCTGTCAAAACAGTCTTTCTGTGAGACTGTACCAACAGTTCGAATGCAACTGTCCACTAAATACACAAAAGCCCCAAAATTTCTGATGATCCAGTCCAGAAATTTGCATGAAATTTAGTTCCCACCTGTTCTATGATGCGCGTATGAACCTCCTCTTCCAGAGGTGTGATCTGGGCTGAAATTTAAAAAAAAATTGTTTAAAAAATGTACCTGCCGTGGAGCAGGCTGACAAGCAGAGGCAGGTCGCTGGTCAAATGTGCAAACGAAATGCAGGTTGCTGACGTGGACACGTCAGACGGCGGGAGAACTGTCGCGAGCTGCAGGCGGGTGTCAAACGGCGGGCAGGTTGGTTGCGTGGCAGGTCGTCTGACGGGCGGGCGGACTGGCTGACGTGGAGATGGTCAACGTCTGACGGGCGGGCGGACAGGCGGTGCAGGACAGTCGTGCGGCAAGTCGTCTGGCGGGCGGACTGTCCGATGTGGAGCTGCTGGACAGTCGCGAGCTGTGGGTTGAGTCGGGCAGCGCTGAGGAACAGCGCGCTGGTGAACAGCGCGCCTGACTGCTGACGAGGCAGACTGACTGCTGACGAGACAGACTGACGACGGGCTGTAACACGGGCAGACTGACGACGAGGTGGCGCCTGACTGCTGACGAGACTGACGATGCACTGGAGACAGGTTGCGTGGAGCTGTGCGCCGGCGGCCTGGAGCAGAACTGGCGTGGGCTGCAGACTGCAGACTTGCACACTGCAGGCAGAAGCTGAGTTCAGAGCTGTGCTCTGATACCAAATGTGAGATCAGAGGATCGAGGTACAGCTGGGATTCAGTAGACAGTGAGAGTGAGAGACAGAGTTGAAGCACGACACCCAAGAGAATAGATTGAATGAGTGTAACCTGAAAGTACAAAGTACAACCCTTAAACCTTAGGGTTGTAGGGGGTGTTCACACCCGACACACACTAAGTGCCCAAATGTGTGTAACATAAGCACATAAGTACATACGACAATAAGACCATAAGTCTGGGGGAAAAAACCTCTCCTACCGAGAGTAAAAAGTGCCCCAATGTCCTACTGATCACCGACACTCCCATATGAGCGTAGGCGTAAGTAAGACGTGAGTCAAATACCCAACAGGCTTGCCCAGATGCAAAAGGAGGGAGGTTGTAAGCGTTGCTCACAGCAGCCTCTGGAAACCCCAAAGCACTACCTTTGGTCATGTGAGAAGGCGCAGCTTGTGTGGAGAGGAGCGTGCCGCATCCTCTGCCGTAGAGCACCCAGCCTTGGATATATCTCATGGGGAGCCTTCTGTTGGCAAGAAGTCAGCCAGGGCCGTCACCTTCTGTATGAGGCCAGGATGCAGGACACTATATTCAACATTGAGGCAGGATCGTGCGCAGTGGTCGGGTTGGAGGCTCTACCTGCCCACAGCAGACCGCCCTGAGGTATGGGAGATCATAGGGAGTCTTACTGGATGGCATATTTGGAAGGCACGGTGTTGGGAGACTTTCAACACAGGCGACCCTAGCTGAGCTCTAGACCTCCATCATCCACTCCCTCCGCGGCCGTTGGGATCAAGTGCAAGGCGAGTCTAGGGCTCGTCAGGAGCTCCGTGGCCAATTTATGCATACCTGGGGCGGCCAGGACCTGTTTTTCGTGATGCAGGCAGGCAGCCCCAGATGGCGATATAGCCCCCCTCCATGGCTTCTTGCCCCCATCCCCCCCAGACCGCCCTGAGAGGATTGTAATCATCATGTAATTGTGTTTCAGCTCCAGCTACTCTGTCGAGCATGAGCACTCCATTGTAATCAGTTTCTTTGAGTAATATAATCAGCCACATTTTATTTGAAGAAAAAAAAAAGGCTTAAGGTGTTCCTCAATGCTCTCATTATAGAAGAACCCTCAAGGGAAAAGTCAATAGTTGCCATACTATCAATGCCAAGTAACCCAATCATCATCTTGACAAAGGAAGAATTTGCAAATTACCCTAAGTAGGACTTGCATATGTTTGCACAAACATGTATGGGTACAAAAGTATAATTGGAGAAGTTTCAAACACCAAGCCCAGATCATACATGACCCTAATATTCTCCTTACTTTTCTGTAGCCTTGATACTATCATTACTTTCTTAAGAAAGATTCAATCAAATATGTTGAATGACAACTGACAGATTTTGGTAATTTGAAGCTATGCACATAAGCCATGACGTCTTCTTTTAATCAGGTCTTTTTTCCCACAAAAAACCTATATGCATTAGACCCTAGTTTTTCCCAATATAATTCACATCATACACTTGTGATGTGCAAAGTATGATTCCAACTATGGAATAAATCCAGGTAGTTGGAATAAAGCCAGGTGTGTTCGATGAAATCTCAAATTTTCTTAAACCAGTGATTTGTTGCCAATGTTTTTTCTGTGCCCTAGCTCAATTTTGTGAAGGCTACAACAATTTGTTGTGTCATTTATACTCTAGCAACAAGGAACCTGTCCTGTTGATGACTACTCTTAACGTGGACATGTGCCTCAACCTGCAACTTCCTTTATTAAAGCTTGTCTTTCTTTCTTGAGGAAGATCAGATAAAATGTATAGAATGCAGAATTGACAACTCATTGATTTTGGCAATATATGAAGCTATGCAACAAAATCTGGCATGACATCTTCTTTTAATCTAACCTTTTTGACCACAAAAATTCACATGCATTAGCTTCCACATCATACACTTAATGATAGCAAAGTGGGGTAAGTATGATTCAACCATCACACAAGTATGACAACATATGGTACACAGCCAGGTGTATTTGATGAAATTTGAAACCTCAAATGTTTGTGAGCTGTACACAGACCCCTTGATGCCAATTCTACTTCAAGTCCTACAAGATTGAATGATCTTTGAGCCTTCCAACATATGGCTCAAGTACCCAGCAAATTTTATTGAGAGAAATGCATCCTCAGAATTGCGAAACCAGATGATCATTTATAAGCTAACACCACAAGAACCCTGTCCTGGTCACGGCTACTCTTAACTGCATTTATATGCCCTTAACCTGCAAATTCCTCTACAAAATCTTGTTTGGCCCAGTTCTTTGTTGCCAACTTTTTCATAATCCAGTAATTTTTTTGCCGATATTTTCTTAACGTCTTATTTATTGCCACCTCCCCACCTACTCTCCTCAAAACTCCACATTGATTGTATTCCAGCTCTGATTGACTTTGATCCCCATCCTGGTCCACTTGAAATGACATTCTCCTCATCACCTCAATGCGACAGAAATTAGGGACATGCATCCAACAATACCTCTCCACCAAACTCTGCACACAAACAGAATGTCACATATAGGAGTGTAATGGTGTATAGTAATATCTGTGTCCATCTACTTAAGGGTAACTTCTACTGATCCATGCTTCACATGACTCCCATAGAACGCATGTGGGGAAAAGAAACTTAATTCTCTTTTGAAGAGAGGTGATTCCAATACCATTTTCAAAACTTAAGGATGATTACATGGTGATCTGATGATTACATTATGCTAAACAATGTACTATACAATTAGATGCTGAAGCACTGATCCACCTTTTGTTGGTGAAGTGAGTTAATCCACAAGCAACATCATCCTTAAGAGAAATGGCAGTGGTAGAACACCTCCAACTGACAATTTATTGAGCTTGAAGAAATCTTTGCCATGGAAATCTGGACGATAACAGCACAGAAAATTTATTGAGCAAATCTTAAGAAATTGAAAATAATGAGCATGCAAAGGTACCCTAGTCAAGGTCACAGATCAGTGGTTGCCTCTCCCATTTGTTGCAAGGAACACCTACATGAGCCTAGGCTTCCCAAAATCTATCACAAGCATGCTATGGTCCAGCCAACCAAGGCTCCACTAACATCTCCCTAAAAGAGCTTAGCCCCAAAATAAGAAATCACTACCAAATGAGAGGATGAAAACCATTTATGTAGCCAAGGAAGCAGCCTAATATGCTGCAGGGTAACTAGCAAAAAGAAGACAAATCCTGATTAAAAAGAAAGCACAAGTCTAGTGGAATGAATCATCTCCATAATTGAGAAATGACATCTCAAGGACAACATGTGTGCATAAACCATAGAACCAACTTGACACAAGAGTAGTCATCGCACCCAACCAAATAGCCATGAATATATATCCTTGAATAAAGTACAAAGCATTTTGTGTCCTCCAGGTATGCTAAAGGCCAGTCCATTGTAGGAAGTGAAAAGACTTGGGACTGTAAACCGGCATTCATTGGCATTTTACCTAGCATATAGGAACGATTGGTGGCTTGTTGTTTCATCACAAAAGTTGACACCAGAAATAAAATTCATGCCTATCTGGCCAGTGGACACAAAATGAAAAGATGAAGGGCAATCTCATCACATGTACAGATAACACATTTTCCATGAGAAATCTCATGGCATCACAACCTATCACTTACAGGGAAACAAAGACTTTACCTTGTAAGGGAATCTATGATTTCTATAGTTGAAGAAATTTTCTGGGCAAAGAGTTCCATCCTTTTGACAGTGTTGGCAGTACCTATTTTTCTTGGGTACGTTCTTTCATCCTAGTTTAAGTTGTGACAGTGTTTCCTTGTGACTCACTAGGTGTCTGAGATTGATTTGATCGTTCTAGCCCTTCCCTTTCTTCCCGTTTTGAGAAGCAAAAGTAAGGGCCTCCTCTATAGGTGAAAAAGAGAGAGGTTTATGAAATTTTTCAAACAACCAAGCATAATGTGCTAGTTGACACTCAAAGTCATAAAATGTGGCATAGTCAACTACGAGATCCCTTGTTGAACAAAATTGAAATATTTGTGTAGTTGCTTGTTCAGGAAAAATGTAACCTAGTCATTAGGAGACTTAGGAAGCCCCATAGTGACAAATTTGATGAATAACGCCAACATTCCACTAACTTTACCTTAAGGTCATTCCACTCTAAATTCTTGAGCTCTTGGAGCTCATGGTTAAGATTGATACGACGGACCCTATTCCAAGCTACAAAGAGGTCAATCAAGTGTTCCCACTACTCAAATGCAAGGTTAAAATATCCAATTGTGAGTGGAATTCTAGAAGCCCTTACATTAACTCAAGTATGGTAGAAGCATTTCTATCTTTCTAAGATTGGACGACCTCAAGGGGAGCATACTGAGAGTTTGATTGGGATTCCAACACCTACACTAAGTTGTGTGAGTCAAGTACATGCCTCATCAAATTAGACCTAGTGTAAATAGATACGTTGAAATGAGTCTTATCAATGAAGGCATTCTTTACGAATGTAGATGAGGTGCGAGAACTTTGAGGTGTTATGTAAGAGGGGTAAGATGGGTAGGTTGGGAAGGTAGAAATAGAATAAGGGATACCATATGGTGCCGAAGGAGGAGTGAAATGTCCACCAAGTATACAATTTGCATATGAGACACAATACAAGCTATATCCACAAACATATAGGGGATGGACGTCAAACTCACCCTTCAACCATACAACCAAATAGGCCCACTCCTAGGCTTGGGAGCTAGCAATACTTTGGATCATGACAACATCCCATGAGTTGGAGTTTCATACCACTAGCCTACACCATCCTAGTGTACAAATGTGTTGGTCTATGGGCCAGGAGTCTCCGAGTGGTGAGCATATAATAATGTGCACAATAGGTCTTGGAATCCTATAAATAGGACTTAGCTTCTCTAACTCCGAAGTTCCCTTAGTGGTCATCTAGATGTTCAAGGATGTAACACTTCCCCTTTTATGAATGATTTCTATCCTCAACAAAATCCTCAAGAATGAAGTGAAAAAAATGCCTTTCCAATGAATGTATTGACTCCCAAGAAATCTTCATCTCTAGGCAATTCTATGAAGGATATATGGCTAGTGAACTTGGCAGTCTCAATCATTGACTATTTCTAGGAAATTCTATGAAGGATATATGGCTAGTAAACTTACAGTCTCAATCACTGACTATTTCATTGGACAAACCATAAAGTCTATGAGGATGCTTAACAAAGAGGGCAGCCAACTCATGGCTTTTGATAGTCGTCTTTGAGGAAATGAATCGAGCCATTTTTGTTAATCACTCGACATGACCTTGATTCATATGGGATAATCCTACTACAAAATCCTTAGAAATGTTATTCCACTTCTTATATCAAGAATTTGTCAAGAATTGTACATCTCTGCCTATTTATTTATGCATGTAAGACTCAACCAAACTCATCATGTGTAGCCAATAAAGAGCGAGCAACCAAGGGGGAATTCTAGTTATGTCAAGGTGTACAATGTTTGACACATTATGGCGCTCATACAAAATTCTACTGCTTTGGGTTGGGTGGTGCAAAATGAGCTGTGAACAAAGGTAAAATCAATAGGATCAAGCTACTTGATGATTCTCAAATGGTGCTGAATTTATTTATTGATGACACTAACATATTGTGAAAAATGATGGGACATCAATTAGAAACGTTTGAAATCGCTTGAATGCCTTATGTATGGCCTTTGGCTCTAGGATAAATCATAAAAAAATATGTATGAGGAGTCTAATCAAGCTTCCACCTCCTTTCTTGGTTGATTGATCAAGGCTACAAAATCACCACCACCACCACAACAACAACAGTCAACAACCCAAACCACCACCAACCAAAATCCTTTCTTGGTACAGTACAAACCATATAGTACGGACCAATTCATACTACGTACGAGTGCAACTTTTCAGAGAAGGACAAGGCACTAATTTTAGGAATCTAACTAAGGGCATTGGCAACCATACTAGTTGCACCCTTTTGGTAATGGATCTCAAAGTTAAACCCTTGCACAGTCTCCACCTATCTCACCTTATGACCATAGAGATTGGGCTGATCAAAAAGATACTTTAAGGAATGGTGATCAATCTTGATAATGAACTTTGTATTATACAAATAACGACGCCAAATTTCAAGTGCATGGATGGATGCCATTGATAATTTATTTCCTCGAGTAGTGTAACGTGTTTGGGTATTTGTGAGCTTACCACTCAAATGCAATGAGTAAGCCATTGTGATAAAGAACATCATCCGTATCATAATCACTCACACTCACATAAACCTTAAAAGGTTTATTCAGATCGATAAATTTCAAGTGCATGGATGGATGCCATTGATAATTTATTTTCTCGAGTAGTGTAACGTGTTTGGGTATTTGTGAGCTTACCACTCAAATACAATGAGTAAGCCATTGTGATAAAGAACATCATCCGTATCATAATCACTCACACTCACATAAACCTTAAAAGGTTTATTCAGATTGATAATCTATAACATTGGTGCAATAATAACTAGCTGTTTCAATGTTTGGAAACATTGATTAAGCTTATTGGTCCAAACAACGAGAAGGCTAATGTGCTTTTTCTTGCTTTGGGCATTCTTCAAAAAATGTATTAAGGGTTCAACATTGTGAACCTACTACTTCATGAACTTTCAAACAAATATAGTAAGACCCACAAAAGATTTTTTTTTTATGATCCTTGGAATAGACCAATCTAGCATTACTCGAACCTTTTTTTGAATCAATGCGAATGCCATTAATCAAGATGACAAATCCGAAATATAAAAGATCCATGTGAAAAAATTCACACTAGGATAGTTTTCCAATCAACCATTCTTGTCTTAAGAGACATAAGACAATATGCAAGTGGTTTGCATGCTTCTTCAATGACTTTTATCGTCAAGGAAAACAATTATCTACTTTTCAAGATACGAACGGAATAAATCATTCATTATTTGCTAGAAAGTTATAGGAGCATTAATCAATCCAAAAGGTAGGACAAAAATTTGAGTGTCATACTATATTCAAAACACAGTTTTTAGGACATCCTCAATAGCTATCCATATTTGATGTTCTCCGGATCTAAGATCGATCTTAGTGAAATAGCATGCACCACAATGTTGATCTATAAGATCATCCATCGAGTGGACATTTGTTCTTGACGATCACTTTATTGAGACCCTTATAATCTATGCAGAAGAGCATCATGTAGTCTTTTATTTTATTTGGCGAGAAGGACATGTGCATTCCAAGAGACTTACTAGGTTCAATTAAGTAATCATGAATTTTCTTTACAATCTCGTCTACAAGATACAACACAAGCTAAAGTCACTTCATGACCACTATGATCAGTACTACTAGTGCCCATTCGGATGTTCATGTAACAAGGAGGCATTGAAACCAGATATCTCTACCCAATGATAGGCTATGGCACTAGAATAAAATCACAAGACCCATGTTGGCATATTGTGGTACCAACAGGTCAACACTTGGTGATGGAAATTCTTAGGAAGATAACCCATGTGCATAGTACCGAGAAAGTGTTTGGTTTGGGGGGACAAGCCCCTACCAGAAGTGCATCTCCATCACCCACTTGTGCAAAAACAGGGGACTTATAGAAAAAGAATGTGCCTATGTTTGAAGATCCCCCCCAATGTGATGTGTGATTGAACAAATGCAATTCTGAATGGTGATCTGAATGAGGGTGTGAGTGAATGTGTGGAAGTAGTAGAAGAGAAGGGTGGGATGGTGGGATTGGAAATTGTGTTGTAGAAGGGATTGAAGTAAATGGAGTAGATTGAGATTGTGAAGAAAATCGGAATCTAGGAGTAAATGAATAAGAAACACTCATATAAAACTAACTAGAAGAAGTAAAACTTGATGAAGGAAAACGTAAAGAAAAGTTACCTGATTTTTCTAAATAAGCATCTCTTCTTGTATTTACATATAAGAATATGTCCTCTTCAAGACTTAGATTGGAGGATAAACAGGATATTATTTTCTTCGTGATTATTTCTAGAATCTTGTGTAGAAGTAGGAGTAATAGAAGTGGAAACAAATGTATAAACTTGCATACCTTGCATCAAAGTAGATGGGAGTAGAATTGAAGGATGGTATGTCCTTTGCGTCTCTATATCCAATTGGGGAAATAATCTATGTTACCTTCAATAAGTTTTTCGGCTTGATGCATGTGGATCAAATCATAATCAATCCATAAAATTTCATATGGACAAAACTGTCTATCTTAGTTAGATGATTCTCCTCATGTGTGTAAGAAGAAAGGACAAATTGAAGCTCAGCTAAGAGTACAGTTGATAGTGAGAAAATTATAAGAGTGTAATAGCACAACACCCAATGCAATAATCTAAAGTGTGTTGTGAAAGTACAAAGTACAACTCTTAAACCTTAGGGTTGTAAGAGGGTGTTCATAGCCGAAAAGTGTAAAACATGATAAGTGTCCAAATTGTGTAATATAATTACATAAAATAAAAGTAATAAATCTCGGGGGAAAAAACCCCTCGTACGGAGACGAAAATGAAACCAGCCTTCCTTTTGTGGATGGGTGGTAAACTCTTGATTACAACTTAATTACAGCAACAAACACTTAATGCAAATCTAAAAATACAAATTTACCTATTGATCTTGGACAATGCACACCCAATTGGCCCCATGATTGGCGCCCCTTTTGGTATTTCTTTAGCTTTATTAAAGAAGAAGTTGATTTACAATGGGATTCTCCCAATCCCTTTCGGTATTCTAACTCCCCTTGCTATTCAAAATTACCAGCAAGTCTTTAATCTGATTTGCCCCTTGATTCGGGCATCAATTGGCCTTCACCCGCTTTGATGGAGATGGAAAATGCCCCAAATTCAATTATTTCCTGGTCCCTCCACTTGAATAGACTAAAAACAACTTCAGCCTTGTTGAATCCAAGTCTTTGAGCTTCCAATTTTCGGCACGCTTCTCGAGGCTACTGCTAAACCCTAATTCCTACTGTAGATTAGGGTTTACGACAAAGAAATCTGAAATTTCTCAGCCTCCAAGGGTCCAGATGCTGAGATCTTCGGAGCAAGGCTGTGAAATGGCTGGGAGATGAGATAGAAAGCTGTAGAGAGAAAATTCAGAGTTTTATCACGAAGAATGACTGAAAATCAGTCAAGTGCTGCTGGTGCCCTGCCACAACAACTTGTAAATGCTGTCTCCTGCTATTGATTGGTCTTCTCCTACCCCTCCAATGGCTGCAAATCAGACTAATAACCTCCCCTCTCTCTCTCTTGCAGACTGAATTTATAAAAATGCCTCTCTCCAACCTCTAAAGATTTTTTTCAGTCTCGCATGGGCATTTTTGACAAGTGGCAACCTTCCCAAATGGTTTTTCCAACATTTTTCATAATTAAATATTAATTAATTTTCAGCCTTTAAATACTGAAAATTAATCTAATAATTATTTCGGTGCCCTGAAAAATAATTATACTGAAAATTAATCTAATAATTGAAAAATAATTAGACTGGTCAATAATTAAATTGGCTAGGGAACTACCATTCACAAGTGTCTCTGCGCCATCTTTGACTGTCAGATTGGCGTTAGGTATCATTAAACGCCACTTCTCTAGTGTCACCAACTAACACTTATGGCCAAATGGATGACCTAGACCAACAATTGGCACCAGATATCACCAAGTACCTGTGCGGCATAACTTATAGCAACTCTTGCCTTTGACATCCCGTGATTTCTTCAGATCCCGGGCTCGTAAATCTACTTTAACCCTAGTTGCACTTCACATGTGCAACATTTACTTAATCATGTGATTAAAAATTAATCCGCATGTTAAGTGAGGTTTCAAAAATACATGTCCTCATGATAGCCCTCCCCCTTAAATCCTTGCAATGGTCCTCTATTGCACTGCCAAATGCATCAAAAGCAAAGTACTACACTGGAATTTCCATAGGGCATTATAGTCAACACAACATTGCGCACTGCTGTTCAACCATTCCTATGCCCAACATATGCTGAAAATTACCAACCAAAATAACATAGCATAAGACTCACAAAGAATCTCAAAAACATTGCCACATTATCATGTGACATGTCCATTTCTCATGAGCTTAACTTATCTGGCAAAACCAACCCATAGCATAGCATAACCAAGCATAAACCATGGCTAAAACATCAATGGCATCATAACATATGTTGTTGTCCATGGAACTAGATGTAAACCATTGAAAACTGAGTATAATCCGATCATAAACTAATCACCTGCTGATCTGAGAACTTATCAAAAATTGTTGCAAATATGACCCTAAACTGATCACAAACTCAATGCAAAAACTGACTAGCAATCAGTGCAAAAACTGATGCACAACTGATCCAAAAAGTGACCATAAATGATTCATAAGCTGATCAAAAACTGAGCTGAAACCTATCACAATTTTTGTCTCAAAATTCAGACAAAATTCATGCTAAATTAACCATGAGCTAATGCAAAAGTATAGTTCCAGTGCCCGAGTGAAACTCATACTCATCTGCATACATCTCACAATGACTAGTACACTAAGTAGTGACCTCATGGCAAACATACTGTCAGCACAGTACCTTGGATACATGTTGAATACATCCGAGATCCACTACATACGAGAGTTGTTCATAACTAGAGGAGGGGAAGTGCTACCTCCCCCTTGAGCATCAGGCAATACTCCGGACCCTTACTTTGTTGAACCTGACGAAGCCCGAACTAAAGTTGGCTCTAACTAAAAGGCATCTAGGTAAAGCTGCAACAACTGAGGATAGTGTGCGAGGTCATCCTCTTCCATCCATTTGGCATCCATTGGTGAATAATTCTGAAATTTCACCAAGTATCTCCTAGAAACTTTACCTTTGGCCTTTCTTTCCTTATGTGCCAAAATCTGCTCAGATACCAAAAGCTAATCTAGCTCTTCAACCTCAAGCTGAATTTCAGCAGACATGTCCTCTGGCACATCATCATGAAAAGGCTTCAAGAAGCTGACGTGAAAGGCACTTTTTCAGCCTTGCCTCTTCAAAACGCAGCAATACATAATCACCCTCTACAAACTGCAAAGCACATATGTGGCGATCAGCTACCCTCTTTTGCTTTTCTTGCGATCTTTGAACTACATATTTTATCTTTGCATAGGCTACATCCAAGTTTTCCACATAAGGATCAGCCTCAAAGATCTTATCCTTAGTTTGCAGAATAGGTGGTACCTTCTTGCCACCCTCAACCACTTCAAATGGAGCTTTGCCCGTAGAACTATGCACTGTGTTGTTGTAAGCAAACTCAACCAAGGGCAAATACTGCTCCCACTATGTCTTGTGGTCTGAAACATAGCACCTTAAAAGATCTAACACTGTGGAATTTGCTTCCTTAGACTGACCATCTGTCTGCGGATGGAAGGATTATGAGAATTTCACCGTAGTACCCATATTCTTAACCAAGCCCTTCCAAAATAAACTGGTCATCCGGGGGTCTCGATCACTAATGATCAACCCTGGCATACCATGATACTTAAAGATGTGCTGCAAAAACAATCATGCCATATGATGAGTCTTTATTTTCTTCCTCACCGAAATGAAATGGGCTTGTTTGCTAAACCTGCAAATAATAGTCCATATCCCATCATTCCCTGTAGGTTTATTAGGAAGCTCGAAAATAAAGTCCATTGCAATGCTCTACCAAGGCCTATCTAGAATAGGCAAGGGCTGCAATAAACCTGGCATCTTTTGCCTATCATGCTTTACCTTCTAGCATACGATGCATGTCTTAACAAATTGTTCTACATCATGCCTCAAAGTTGGTCAATAAAAGAAATGCTCCACTCCCTTGGCCGTGGCATTAATACCTATGTGTCTTGCATACGGAGGAGCATGACTTTCAATGATAACTCTAGGCCTTAACTACTTTGTGACACACAGTCATCTATGCATCATCATAAATCCATCTCTTAGCACAAAGTTTCCATGCCTTTGGCCATTGCAAAGCTGATCATAAACATTAGCAAAGTCCGAATCAGCAACATATTGCTCTTTCATGGCATCCAACTCAGTGTGATAAACCATGCTGATAACTGAAATTTGTGGCTTACGTGACAGTGTATCAGCCACAACATTCTTTTTACCATCAATATGTACAATCTGAAAATGAAACATAGAGAAACTTTGCCCATCTCATATGGTTCTCTGACAATTGAAGTCATCTTTTCCTTTAACTTTTCAAATGCTGAAATTTCCACTGCTATCCATCTAAATGGCACATCCTTCTTCTGCAGGACATGCAATGGAGATGCAATTTCAGCAAACCCGCGTACATACTTCCTGTAGTAAGAACATAAACCCAAGAAGCTGTGGATCTCATGCACATTCCTCAAAGGTGGCCATGATCATATTGCCTCAACCTCTGCAGGGTCCATACGAATGCCATCAGCTGATACAATATGCCCCAAAAAGTGGATTTCATGCAAGAAGAATTCTCTTTTCTTGTCATTGATAACCAATCTATGCTCACGCAGTTCATTGAACACAATGTCCAAGTGTTTTGTACGCTCTACCCCATTCTTTGAATAGACAATCGTGTCATCAAAGAAAGTGCCCACAAATCCTATATGTGGCCTGAAGATACGATCCATCGTCCGATTAAAAGTGGCAAGAGCATTTATAAGTCCAAAAGGCATAACAAGAAACTCATACAATCCAAAAGATGTCCTGAAAGTTGTCTTAGGCACATCTTCCGGTCTAATGCGTATCTGATGATACCCACTTTTCAAATCTATACTACTAAATATGGCTGCCCCTTGCAATCTATCCATAACATCATCGATCCGAGGAATCAAAAAGCAATTTTTTATTGTGATCTTGTTCAAAGCACAATAATCAATGCACATATGCCATGAACCATCCTTTTTCTGCATCAAAAGCACTAGAGAACAAAAAGGAGATGAGCTGGGCTGAATCAACCCTTTTTCTAACAGCTCATTTACCTAACTCGTAATCTCCTCCTATTGGGCTGCACTGACTCTGTAGGGTGGCTTACTAGGTGGCCTACTTCTAGGGATAAGATCTATGCCATGATCTTCTGGCCTTTTAGGCGGTAGCTACCCTGGAAGTGACTGAGAGAAGCAACCAGCATACATTTTCAGAAATGACATGCGCTCCTTTTCTAACTCAGACATGTTTCCAACATTCTCACTATCATCTTTATTCTTAGTAAAAGCCAAGTACACTGAAAGATGATTTTTCATTACTTTAGAAATGGCAGCTACAAATACAACAGGGACAAATTCACCTTTCAACTTTACATCAAGTGTGAGTACATTTCCCTTATGCTGAATAGTGATCTTTTTTGCACAAGAATCAATCACTGCATGCATGCAGTGACACCATGGCATACCAAGCAATACATCACAACCCTCAAGTGGAGCAATGAAGAACTCTTCGATGCCCACATATCCTTGTATGTGCAACCGAAGCTTTTCAATGAGCAGTCTGATAGGCTCTACATGGTCTTTACATGCCATTCCAACTTCCCCAATGGGTCCCATCTCATCCTCTCCGATGCCTAGATGGGTGGCCATGTCAACAGAGATGAAGTTGGCTCGTGCACCATTATCAAAGAAAATCAATGCATGTTGATCCCTAATTTTGCCCCATGTTCTGCACAACTCGATAGCATCATAGGTGCTATGCTATTTGCTGGCAGCAACCCCTCGCTTCGCAGCCATGGACACTTCCTCAGCCTCCTCATCCACCCTTGCAACCTTCATAAGATTCCTTGCACAAGCAACATCCATCTCCCCTTCCCCCGCACAACCCCAATAGGCAGACCAGCGGCTATACCATGCGCCAACAGACTAGGAAGCACCCGCACCACCAACACATGGAGCTCACGTATCGCCCGAGATTGCAGCCGGTCCTTCACCATCCCCAAGGGGTTCCAGTGTAGCCCCCTGCATACACTCGTCCGATGCCGTCCCACCGATCCACTTTGCTCCGGACACAGAGCTGGTACTCAGGGAGAGAGTGACAGCCCTAGAAGCATCATCCTTGGCCTACAAAATGGTTGGAGATCATCTGCCTATCCACAGTCTTAAGGACTCCATCCAGTCTGCTCTTACCGGCACCCTAGCCAATATCATGCGAGTGGTGCCCCTTGGAAAGAAATGCTTCAGACTCCAGTTCAGCTCACCCAAGTAGATGGAGGCAGCGCTTGCTACCAGCCCACTTGATGTCAAGACCTCAGTAGCATACTTTTGAAAGATGAATCCAGGGTCGGGACTATTCATTGCTTGGAGATGGCACTACCATCACCATCTCTTTTCCTGGCCTTGATGAGTATTTTACGCCATACCTTTCTCAAATTGGCAGTGCATTCGGCCACGTCATATAGAGGGATAGGACTTTAACTGACACAATCTCAGAAGGCCCACATCGGTACCCATCGGGCCGAGTGATAATACCCACAGAGTCTTTGCAATGCCTTCCCCAGAATATTAGGGGTTTTCTTATCCAGCCAGTCTCTTATATAGGCCTCCCTAGTCAGTGCTTTGCTTGCAGGATGATTGGACATCTTGCACTTGAATGCCCCAGGACACGCCGACGCCAAACTTCCTTCAGGGATAAGGGAGGTGGTAGACCTGAGACGCGTCAAAGGAGTGATGTAGAGCGCCAGAGACGGCGCAAGGCTAGACAGAGGAGGAGACAGCACCAGCGAAGAGAGCGCGCTGATGAGAGACAGAGGCACGAGGGCCTAGATCCGAGACGATGGAGAGTGATCAGGGACCTCAGGCCGTCACCCCATGCAAAGCCACTACAGCCCCCCACTGCTCCCATAGACGCTCCTATGGATGCCCAAGAGCCAAAGGTCCCACAGCCAGCGATAGGGGCAGCACTACACATGGATGTGATTCAGCCCACTGAGGCAGCGACACCGCTACAACAGGCTTCAGATACGCGCCAGTCCCCCAGACCATTGCTCCATCAAGTTGAGCTTCCCGAGCTTAGCCCATCTCAGGTACCTGACACATAGCAGGTGGGGGAGGCCGTGATAGCCCGGGTCAGTGAGCAGGAGGTAGAGGACTCAGATGCCTACTTTGAGGACTTCCTCCCATTACACCCCACAGTAGAGATAGCGGAGAGGACACATGATCGGGTATATACTAAGAGGCAGCAGAGGCAAGCATGGGCTATACAGCCACGCTGGTCGGGGAGGTTGAGACACACTCCATGAGGATATTCTCATGGAATGTATGACGCTTCGGAGATCGTCACTTTAGGCTAGGCCGGAGCCTCATTCGACAGGATCTGCATACCGCTCTAGTAGGAGGATCAATTGATTTTCTTATGTTACAGGAGCATCATCTTTCAGCAGACAGGATACCCTGATGTTGCAGGAAGCTATTGCCAAGTCAGAGTCACACTTACTAGGCAACAACTATAGGTGCTACCAAGATACAGGCTGGAGTATGTATATGTGTTGGGGAGCAGTGGACTCAGGCGGTACAGGGGTGGGGTATTCTGATTCCAAGGAGAGCCATGTGGGTCTCGGTGAGAGTGGAGGAGGCACTCGTTGGTTTGTTGGCCATCTACGCCCTGGATGGCCAACAAGATAGGAGACAATTTTGGACCACCCTCAGTCAGTCTCTACCACAAGTTGATCACTGGATGGTAGGGGGTGACTTTAACATGGTGGAGGCTCTTGAGGACAGGAGAGGCAGTTGCATAGAAATCATTAGGGGAGGAGAGCAGGCTGCTTGGGAGGAGTTCTTATTCTAGGTTAGAGGCCAAGACCCATGGTTCACAGCAGAGTTTGGCAGGACAACAGGCTCACTTCAATTCTCCAGGAGAGATAGGGCGATAGGAGCCAGGACCTTCTCCAGGATTGATCAATTTTATGTGGATGATTGGGCCTGCAACATAGGCGGCCTTACAAGCATCATTCTTGGCACGACCCTCTCGGACCACTCACCAATTCAGATACTTCTTCTTGAGAGTAGGGGGACCACATTCTAGTGTTAGGATTCCAGAGCACTTGTTTTATGAGGATGATCTTACAGAAACAGTCACAGAGTGCTGGAGATCTAGACCCTTCTCAGCTGGA
Organism: Lygodium microphyllum; assembly: GCF_053477565.2. NCBI lineage: Eukaryota > Viridiplantae > Streptophyta > Polypodiopsida > Schizaeales > Lygodiaceae > Lygodium > Lygodium microphyllum. Next base: position 1,258,871 of record NC_141144.1, read on the forward strand.
CGGGCAGCTAGTGACTTGGATGAGAGCCTACAAGACATTAGTTCCCTCTTCAGAGAGGAGGCCACAAGGAGGAGATAGAGCCTTCTAGAGAAGGAAAGAGCTGTTAGGGCATCATTGGTTGCCTTACAAAGGGAGGAGGAGAGACAGCCAGGATGCAGATGGATAGTTGAGAGGATGCATACCACCAGGGCAGAGATTGATTCCATGAAGGAAGCTAGATCAGAGTCCATATTTCATGCAAGAGCCTCTTTTTGGACTCAATATGGGGACAAGGTTAATAGGGATTTTTTCCGCACCGCAGGGCCTAAACACTCTAGACAAGGTGTTCGGAGATTCAAGAGAGCTGATGGATCCATTGCACAAGGCCCTCTAGAGGCGAGACAGCTGGCCACACAATACTATACATCCCTACTAGGATCCACCGCTAGAGCCCCTGGATTTGAGAGAGATAGAGAAGCGGTTTGGCAGAGCACGCAAAGGGTGGTTACAGACAGGATGAGTAGAAATCTGATGGCCCATTTTATAGAGGCGTTAGAGGAGGTACTTCGGGTACTACCCTCGGGCAAGTGTCTAGGGGAAGATGGACTAGATAAATCCTTCTTTGTGAGCTATTGGGATCTTATCAAAAAAGGCCTTCACTCAGCCTTTCAAGAGATTATGGCATCAGGGACTATGCCAAAGAGACTCTCTAAGGGGCTGATTCATCTTATCCCGAAAGGAAGTGGAGATAGATTGGAGATCACACAGTGGAGACCGATCACCTTGCTTCTAGCAGTCATTGCATCTAGCAGAGACAGGACATTCACTTTCACAGTCTAGGATGATGGCCGCCTCCAGCGAGAGGACCTTGACCTTACAGCACTCAGTGGGGCTGCTCCAAGCAGAGAATCAGAGTAGTGGCACACTTTCAAAGAAAATGGCACATAGACCCAAACCCAACGACTTGTCTTATAGATGGATGGAGATATTGAGCATACCAGAGGAGGCCTCTACAGAGACTTCAGTGGGGTCCAGGAGAGTGGGTGTGGAGGGATCCCTTCCTTGATAGGCCATCCGACATCCCCTTCTTTGGCTACACTAGTAGATTGGGATGGAGGATACAAATGAGCAAGATTAGAGCACAACTTGCAACCATCCCTCATTGGCATAGAGAGGGAGTCTCAGATGAGTTCCTATTCAACTTTTGGAGGCGGCTACATGATAGCTTCAAGCCTAGGAAGATATCTCTCTTTCTATGGCTTTTAGCCCATAGGAGTTTAGCAATTGACACTTGGCTTGGATATGGCAGGGACCCATTGGCTTGCACGCGATGTGGTGAGCCAGAGGAGACACAGACACATTGCCTCTGGGACTGTCCTAGAGCCCAAGAGATTTGGAGGAGAGCTCTTAGGATAGTATTCCATGGTACAGCAGAGTCCATGGTGGCGACATGGGGGGCTGCAGCTTGGGTCACAGACAAAGGTCCAACTTGCGGCCATGAGGACACTCAAGGGAGCATTTCTTTTCTCATCATTGGACAGCATCTGAGCAGGATCCCTACCCTAAACTACTCACAGACACAGTGGACTCAGGGACATTGTCACAAGTGGGAGCTGATTTCAGCATTATAGCTTGGTACATATGGTCTGCGAGATGTAGCCAGGTCATTGATCTTCGGGATATACCCACTGGAGAGTCTTTATCAAGGATTTGGACAGACATAGTCCATACTCTCCATGAGAGATGGGAGAGGTTGCAGGGCAGCTCTAAGAGGATGAGGAAGAAAAGAGAGGCTTTCCTGAGGATTTGGGATTCAGACACCTTCTTTCACACTACCCCTCAGATGGTGTGGCACTTTAGTCCACCAGATTGGTTGTTTACACAACCATTGTATCTTTGATGTACTTGGTTACTCTTCACAGAGTTTCTTGTACTTTGTATTTACCTTAGGGGGACTTTCTCCGAGGTGTTATTAATAGAGTTCTCTTTTCTTAGAAAAAAAACTCAGTAGCATCATTATTGGGCTGATCACTAACAACATCTGGTACGAATCCCAGTGATGTTTTAGGCTTCTTTCCTTTCAAATCTCCCTGATTTTTTTATTTTCCAGCTTGTTGTCTATTGGGACAGTCCCTTGCAATGTGACCCTGTTATTCACAAATAAAACATTTATTTGCAACCATCAATTCCCTACGTTGTGCCAATGTTTTCGAGCCCTTTCTTTGTTGTTTTGGCCTCTTTTCAAGCTGGTTTTCAGATGTGCTCCTTTTCTCAGCCTTAAACACCTTTTTATTCAGCTTCTCCCCACTCTCTAAGAAGCCCGAATCCTTCCTACGCAACAAAGCATCGGCTGTAGCAGCAGTCTCTATAAGTTGAGACATGCTAGACACGGTGGATTTAATGCAAAAATCCCTGATTCCTTTGAGCAATCCACAAACATATTTTTCCACTTGCTCATGAAGGGGTATGGGGCGATAAGAAGTAATAGGAAGCAATGCATCCCAAAACTTATTATATTGCTCCAAATTCTTACATTCCTTAGCATCCAGCTTATTCCAAGCTGTCAGGATGTCCACCTTAAAGGTACTTGTCAACCAATTGGATACAAACATTTGCTTGAATCATACCCACGTTGACGATGCTCTACCTTGCATTAAAAAAGTGGACCACCACTGTAATGCATTTCCTTTCAAGAAACCGGTTGCCTTTCGAATCTTTGAGGACTCCGTGAAGTTCCCCCTTGAATAGGCTGCATCAAACTGTTGAATGAAAGTCAAAGCTTTTAGCCTATCTTGTACACCGTTGAAGGACTCAAAACTTCACTCCTTTTCCACCCTCATCGTAGTCTTTTGCTGCCCCTTTGGATGTCAAGTTGTCATACACTGGCTGCTGCAAAAAGGGTGCATTTGCTGAATTTACATCAAAACCAATGCCAAACGTAGCATTTGCATGACCAACATTCATTCCTTAAGCCCCATAAGCATTCGGGGGTGCAGATGCAGTATCAAACATACTACTTTGTGCCCCAGGCATCAAGCCAGTGTTATCATATATAGGGTTTTGCATATTTCCAGCCATACCCAAATACATTGGGCCTTGAACTCCATGCATTGGTTGTTGCATACCATAGGGATTTGTGCCATACATTCCCTTATGTGGTCCTTGTCCAACCATAGCATGAAAAATCGTGCTTCCACCAAAATATCCCGGTTGCCCCATCATAGCATGCACGCCTGGCTGTCCAAAATCCAGTGGATTGGCACTTCTGTGATGGCCTTGCATTTGCATTCCTTGCCCCGTAGGTACCAACTATTTTATTTCATTAGCATCTTTGGGAGCTTTAAATGAAGGGTTTGACATTATCTTCGATGCATCTTGCTATCTCAAAGGTATAGAAGACGTCTTCTTCTTCTTGCCTTTGCTATCCTTCTTTGGAGCATTCAAAAATCGGGTCAATTGAAGATCCTTTGCCAATTCAGCAAAGAGATTTGCTGCTGTCCTCATTCGATTCTTGAACTGGTCATCAAATTCCTCTTCACTTTGCTAGTCATCAGCCTCCTTATGCCCTAAAGACCGTGCATCTTGCCCAATAACAACATTTTCAGCTTGTTGTCCATGGTCTGAACCTTGTCCAAGGTAAGGCATTGCATTTCCTTCATTCCCATGTGAACGTTCATATTGAGAGGCATCATCATTGCTTGAGTCCATCTCATTGTATGAAGAGATATTGCTGTAATTTCTCAGCTGGGAGTAAAAATCAGCACTAGCACAAAGCTTTGGCTTGCAATCAGGTGCCTCGAGCCCACCAAATCAAGGGATTGAGTGGTATCCTGGCAATGGAACCATGAAAGCAGCCTTTCTTCTATGGATGGGTGGTAAATCCCTGATTACAACTTAATTACAGCAACAAACAATTAATGCAAATCTGAAAATACAAATTTACCTATTGATCTTAGACAATGCACACTCGATTTGCTCCAAAATTGGCACCCCTTTCGGTATTTCTTTAGCTTTATTGAAGAAGAAGTTAATTTACAATGGGATTCTCCCAATCCCTTTCAATATTCCAACTCCCCTTGCTATTCAAAATCACTAGCCAGTCTTTAATCTGATTTGCCCCTTGATTCAGGCAATCAATTGGCCTTTACCCGCTTTGATGGAGATAGAAAATGCCCCAAATTCAATTATTTGCTGGTCCCTCCACTTAAATAGGCTAAAAACTACTTTAGCCCTGTTGAATCCCAAGTCTTGGAGCTTCTAATTTCTGGCACGGTTCCCAAGGCTGCTAGTAAACTCTAGTAAATTTCTTAGCCTCTAGGGGTCCAAATACTAAGATCTTTGGAGCAAGGCTGTGAAATGGTTGGGAGATGAGATAGAAAGCTGTAGAGAGAGAAAATTTAGAGTTTTGTTACAAAGAATGACTGAAAATCAGTCAAATGTAGTTGCTGCCCTGCCACAACAGCTTGAAAATGTTGTCTCCTGCCGTTGATTGGTCTTTTCCTGCCCCTCCAATGGCTGCAAATCAGACCAGTAGCCTCCCCTTCCTCTCTCTTGTAGGCTGAATTTATAAAAATACCTCTCTCCAATCTCTAAAGACGTTTTTGAGTCTTGCATGGGCATTTTTGGCAAGTGGCAGTCTTCCCAAATGGTTTTTCCAACATTTTTCATAATTAAATATTAATTTTCAATCTTTAAATATTAAAAATTAATCTAATAATTATTTCGGTGTCCTAAAAAATAATTAGACTAGCCAATAATTAAATTAGCTAGGCAAATTCCATTTCTGAGTATCTCGATGCCATCTTTGACTATCAGATTGGCGTTAGATAGCATTAAACGCCACTTCTCTAGTGTCACTAACTTACACTTATGGCCAAATGGATGATCTAAGCCAACAACTAGCACTAGATACCACTAAGTACCTGTGCGGCATAACTTATAACAACTTTTACCTTTGACATCCTATGTTTTCTTCGGATCTTGGGCTCGTAAATTTACTTTAACCCCAGTTGCACCTCGTATGTGTAACATTTATTTAATCATGTGATTAAAAATTAATCCACATGTTAAGTGAGGTGTCAAAAATACATGTCCTCATGGCAGTAAAAAGTGTCCCTGTGTCCTAGTGAAGATCACCTGCGCTTCTCTCTGTGAGCATAGGCGTGAGTTAAACCCAACAAACCCCCCTAGAGTGAAGAGTGATCAAGATACAAGGGTCATCCACCAAAGGAGATCAAATTTAAAACATTGCGAAATGCTTCAAATTTGTCACGAGAAAGAGATTTGGTAAAGATGTCTACCACATTATTGGTGGTAGGACAATAGGCAAGGCTAATATCACCTGCATGTAGCCTCTCTCTAACAAAGTGATAGTGGATTTCAATATGTTTCGTGTGTGCATGAAACACTGGGTTCTGTGCCACTACAATGGCACTCTTAACTATCAATGAACAAAGAAGTAGGCTTTGTGATACATCCAAACCAACTAACAAGTGTCTAAGCCATATACATTCAATTATGGTAGTGAAAGCTGCCTTGTATTTAGCTTCACATGACAATGCAGCAACAGTGGATTGTTTCTTACTAAGCCAACAGATGCAAGATGAGTCAAGAAAGAAACAATTGCCACTAGTGGAGTGACGAGAGTCATAATTACCAACCCAATCAAAATCACTGTTAGCATGTAAGTGCAATGGTCCCCCCTTGGCATAAAGCAATCCAAGAGTCCTAGTACCCTGCAAGTAACGGAAAACATACTTGATAGCTTGCCAATGTGACATGCGTAGCTGATGCATATATCTGCTTAGGGTTGAAACTACAAACTGTATGTCTAGCCTTGTGTTGCATAAGTAAATAAGACATCCAATTGCTAGAGCATATGTATGGATATCAAACAAGTCACCGTCATAATGCAATGACAGCTTTAGTCCTCGTTCGATTGGCTTACAAATTGGCTTGCAATCCTGTAAACCAAACCTCTCAAGAAGCCTACTAATGTATCTAGACTGTGACAATCGAATGCCTCTAGCATCATGAATAAACTGAATGCCCAAGTAATAGTGCAAAGGCCCCAAATTTAACATCTCAAAAGTTTGCTGCAAATTTTGTTTGAATGCTGAAATCGGTTCAGCATGTGTCCTTGTAAGCAAAAGATCATCAACATATAGACATATGACCAGCAAGGATCCCCCCTCTTTACGTACGTAAAGTGTAGACTCTGATGAGCTATTTATGAACCCTTGGCTACATAAAAAGGTAGTTATCTTTGCATACCAAGCTCAAGCAGCTTGCTTCCAACTTGCAGACCAAGTGTTCGGATCGCATTCTACAACCCCATTCTGCTATGGAGTATAAGCAGTAGTATACTAATGAACAATGCCTTTCTACTTCAAAAAAAAATTCAGCATAGAAGACATGTATTCCCCTTCCCCCCCACTCCCCCTCTCGGTCCGAATGGAGAGTCTTTACCCTAGAGTCATATTTATTTTCAGCAAGTGCTAAAAAAGCCAAAAATGTATCATATACTTCTGACTCTTTCACCGAAGAGTAGATCCAATCAAAATTAGTAAAGTCATCAATGAAAGTGACAAAATAGTAACAGCCACCCAATGACTTTGTCTACATAGGGCCACATACATCCAAGTGCACAATCTGTAATCTGGCAGTTGCTCTAAAAGCAACATCATGAGGAAATGAAAAACGATGCATTTTTTCCAAAATACATCCCTTGCATATCTACTCAGGAGGTCTCTCCAAGAGAGGTAAACCATCAAGCATCTGTGTACGTTGCATAAACATCAAGCTACCATAGTTTACATACCCCATGCGAGCATGCCATAACTCCGCTTGTGACACAATAGGAGTGAGAGTGGACGCTAGATAGGCTGACTGATCAACTGAAAAAGCATCCAACTCATATAACCCATGACATAGAGTGCCAATCAAAACCAAAGTCATGTGTTCCTTATCTCTGACCATACATCTATCATCATCAAAGGTGATCTGCAATCCACACCTTGCCAACTTGCCAAAGAAGAAATAGATAACAAATTCCTCTTTATGTCTGGCACAAACAAGGTATCTTGCAAGCGGAAAATAGAGCCATCAATAATGGTCAACACAATCTCCCCAATGCCTCTCATAGCGTATGATGCATTGTTGGCATATGGTACAGACTGGCCAACCGAGGCTGTCACCACGTGGTGATACTTTTTGCAGTTGCTTTCCTTACTTACTTATATAAATATTTTATTTTTCTTTTCTTTAGTTGCTGTTGCTTTTTACCCCCTAAGTTCTCTTGGATTAAGACGGGATCTTTGCATGGCTAGAAGAGGCAGCCATTGGAACAAATTGGACTAATGGTTTATTTGAGCCTTAGGACCGATTCCATATTGAATGGGCACTGAAGAATAGAATGCCAGTGGTTTGGGACTGTGTGCTTAGCCATTAGAGATGGCGCAGGACAATGAGCCTAGCCAAGATAGAAGATGCACATGTAAGAATGCTCACTGAATAAAATTCACCGTAACTGAGCCACATTACACTTTTTGATGTGGTTGCAATGATAAAAGTTGCTCAGAACAACCTGAGGAATGCAGGGGTCATCATCCCTAAAATTTAAGGAGTTACTATTTTTGGACCCCAGAATCTGTTCGCGTCATTATCTTCGTTTTTGCATGAGGATTAATTCTCTAGTCTGTGCCAAGGTCAAATTTTGCACCAATCATGGAGAATTTTAGACCAGAAGGTTTAAACGGGAAAATTGTTACATGTATGCCATGTGGCACAAATTCCCAAAAGAGAGAGAGAGAGAGAGAGAGAGAGAGAGAGAGAGAGAGAGAGCATTTTAAAAAAACGTAATAGGCATGAGGGGCAGATCTAAGAGAAAAGTTTTGAGGAGCTGAGGGCAAATTGTTACAAGTTTATCAGCTATGGAGAGTACTACTTCGTCTCTGACTCATGTACGAAGGTAGAGCTTGCTCCCTTTGGTCAACTCTCTCGCTATTCTCAGAGGAAATGCTCTGCATGATGGGCTGATTCCATCGAAGGTACAGTTTTGTGTTTTCTTTGCACTTATGCTGAGGCAAGAGCCTCACTGTTCAGGTTCAGGAGCAACTGTTGGCTTCTCCAATGCAGCAACTAAAGAAAGTGATGACCATGCCACACAGGAACAGGGTTTTTCAGCTCTGATTTAGTGCTATTTGTGGGATTTTTTTATTGCTGGAATGATGCCAAGGTAAAAGGGATGTTGTTCTAGATATGTTGGACAGTTAAAATAGTAAATATAGAGTTTTGCAGACTGCAATTCTGCACATGAATCATTGAGTTATGGTCACAGAAAATGCTTTCCTGAAAGGGATGTTGTTCTGGATATGTTGGACAGTAAGAACAGTAAATACAGAGTTCTGCAGACTGCAATTGTGCACATGAATTATTGAGTTATGGTCACAGAAAATGCTTTTCTAAAAGGGATGATGTTGTGATCATGTTGTACTGTCCTTATGCAGCTGGGATTTACTCAGAAAATATGAAAAGCAACTATTCACATGTTATGTATTTTGGAATATTTCATTTTTGTAACTTTCCATCTTTTAATTGAAAAAGAAATACCGAGAGGGTCGCCAGTCTTCAAGGCCAATCTGTTGTTGAGCAAGGGAGTGAGGTCTGTGTGTGTGTGTGTGTGTGTGTGTGTGTGTGTGTGTGTGTGTGTGAAAAGACCAGGTGTTAATTGAAGGAACTACCGCTTTATGTGAGTCATAGACAGGTTTCATGGTTCTATTCCCTGGATTTGAATTCTTTTCTGTAAGAATTTAAGCTTGGACAGTTTTGGGTGAAAAGGCCATACACACAGGTTTTACAAATATTACAGGACTAGAGAGATTGCAGACATGGACAAAGGCAAAGGAAAACTCCCTCATGAAGAAAAGAGTTCTTCTTCTGCTCATAAACACCGAAGAGAGTATTGGTGCACAGGTGTCAGCACCTTCTAGAACCGACATTGAACCACAGGATGAGGAGCAAGAACACGACTTGTTTATGGCACAACTCCTCAGTATGGTTGGCTCTTTCGAACAGCTTGTAAAGAATCCTCGAATGCAAAAATTTGCATGTGGAAAAGACACCAAACATGGAGACAGGTCTAGTGCAACAAGAAGCACAAGCACAGGATCAGGGAGTAAATGGTCAAGGCAGTTATGCACAAGTGGCACAACAGACTATTCCTCCTTAGTTTGCTAATTATCCTAGTTACTTTGGTGGTGGGTCAGTTTTTCAAGCAATGGCTGGATTACCCACTAGTTATCAAGGATACTTGCCCAGAGGGCCACCAAGAATGATGCCTATTGAGGCAGTGAACCCACTTTATGCTAATATTGGTCTACAACCTGGTTATCAAACTTTGCAGAGTTCTTATTTGATGCCTGGAGTACAAAATGCAGCGGCTGGTTTTTTTCAGCCTAGTGGGCATATGGCAGCTAAGATAGGTGAAATGAATGTTGATAATGCGCCTAAGGGACTCCCCTTTTTACAGCCACCTGTCTATGACAACCTTGCACCAAAAAGTGCAAAGCCTAAAGACTATAAAGTGGGTGGTCAGGCATTAAATTTTGAAACCTTCAGTGGTATGCAAGATAAGCTGAAAGCTTTGACATTTATACAGCAATTTGATGTAGCTTACACTGGAGGGAATTTTACTAAGACTTTCAAGGTGCGGAAGGTTGAAACTTTTTTAAAAGGTAATGCTTTGCAATGGTGGAACATATTGTTGATGCAAGGATATGCACCTGCCACTTGGGTCCATTTCAAACAGTTATTTGCAGCCTCATGGTTAATTAACACATTTGAAGTAGATGTCATGACTGCATGGCATAAATTGGACGCGGAAAATTGTGCGGATTTAGAAGAGTACAATAAGAAATTATGGGAAGCACTTTTGCCTGTGAGTTCTTACAAGACAGTGCCCCTGTCAGAACAAATTGAAAAGTATTGTTGCAGTTTGCCCGAAGCCATTAGGGATTATTATACCAAGACTAGGATTACAAATATGGTACTATTAATTGAAAATGTTGGTATGGAAAATGGATTGTTGAAAGGAAAAGCTAACAGCTTTAAAGGCACTGAAAAGAAGGATTCTCAGCTTAAGTAGGATCTTGGCAAGAAGAATAAGTAATTGTCTCTTGGCCAGACTTGAAAACCGTTCATGATGTCCGCAGTTTCCTTGGCCTATACTCTTACTACAGCAGATTTGTAAGACACTTTGCAGAGATTGCTTCTCCTTTACATGCACTTGAAAAGAAGGATGTCAAATGGCAATAGATTGACAAAGAGAAATCAGCATTTAGATGTTTGAAGGGGAAAATGACTACTGATCTAGTACTTATTTTGCCAGATCTGTCTAAGCCATTCGTAATGCAGTGCAATGCATGTGGAAACAACATTGGTGTTGTATTAATGCAGAATGGCCGAGTTGTGGTATATGAGAGTAGAGTACTTTCTGTTGTTGAAAGGACTTACCAAATTTATGAGAAAGAGTTATTGGCTGTGATCCATGCACTTTCTAGTTGGAAGCACTATTTGCTTGGTGCTGATTTTGTAGTGCAAACAGATCATCAAACACTTAGATACTTTCTCACACAGGCTAAATTGTCAGAGAAACACATGCATTGGGCAAAGTTCCTATCTATGTTTCATTTTCAGATAGTGCATGTGAAAGGCAATAAGAATGTAGTTGCAAATGCTTTATCTTGCAAACCACAAGTGTCAACTATTTTAATTTCTTATCACCATGAATTGGATGATATAAAAGAGCAGTATGCAGATGACGAAGATTCCTCGAAAATCTATGAACAGTTGATCAATGACCAACATAATGATCATTATGTGTTCAAAGAAGGCTTTATCACGATGCATGGAAGACTATGCATTACAAAACAGCTAAGGCCAAAAGTTTTATTAGAAAGTCATGCTCCACCGTATGCAGGTCATCGTGGTATTGATACTACAGTCAAAGCGGTAGAGACTTTCTTCTATTGGCTAGCCTTGAGATCTAATGTTGATGCATATGTCAAATCTTGCCTTGTATGCCAAAAGGTCAAATTTGATAGACAGAAGGCACCAAGGTTATTGCAACCACTGCCTATTCCAGAAAGGCCATGGGAAAGTATTGCCATGGATTTCATTTTTTATCTTCCCTGAACTTCTTCAGGGAATGATGGAATCTGGACTATCATTTGCAGATTCAACAAACAGGCACATTTCATTCATGTAAGGAAAAAGGTTAAGTCAGAACACATGGTAAAGATATTTATGCAAAATATCTTGAAGTACCATGGAATGCCACGGTCAAGTGTGAGTGATAGAGACCCAAGAATGACTAGCTTGTTTTGGAAAGCATTGTTTGAAAACATGGGCACTACGCTGAAATTTTCATCTTCTTTCCATCCACAAACCGATGGACAATCTGAAGAAGCAAATTCGATTGTTTTAGATCTACTGAAGTGTTATGTTTCAGATCATAAGACTTCTTGGGTACACTACTTTCCATTGGTTGAGTATGCATACAATAATACAGTGCACTCATCTACTGTCAAAGCACCTTTTGAGATAGTGGAAGGTGGAAAGAAATTGTCTCCCATTTTGCAGACAAAAGATAACATTTTTGAAGCAGATCGTTATGTAAAAGATTGGGAAGAAGCATATAAAAAGGTCAAGTATGCTTTAGAAAAGTCACAAGCTAAACAGAAAAGAGCTGCTAATAGTCATCGTCAGGAACTCTTGTTCAAAAAGGATGACTAGGTCTTATTGCATTTTAAAAAGGCACGTTTGAGAAAACAAAAGGGCAAGGAACGTTTGTTTCCAAAGCTGAGTATGCATTACTATGGCCCTTTTCAAGTCTCAGAGAAGATCAATGACATGGCATATAGGCTGAAATTACCAGAGAATTGGAAAATTCATAATGCATTCTATGTGAGCCCATTGAGGCCTTTTATTGGTGAAATGCCAGAAGATATGGTTCAACAGGAACAGCTTGAAGCAGAGGAATTAGATGAGATTCTAGTTCCTTAGCAGATCCTAGTACATAAGAATAGGAAAGTAAAAGATAGAGTTGTTTTTAAAAAAATTGGTAAAGTTCAAGAACTATACACCAATGGATGCCAAATGGATGGAAGAGACTGAATTGGCAAATTCGCCTCACTTATTGCAACTTTACCGAGAAGCTGTCTTACTAGAATCTATAGTGACTTAGAATGCTTTTTGAAGCAATGTACATTCTCTATTGTACAATTGAATACTGCATGTCATTGAATAATGCACAATGTATGGTTTACTCTTTGCAGTAACATGTGTATCATTGAATAAAATCTCATTGCTTTGAAGTTGCATTTGTTACATTTCAGTTGAATAATTATACATGTTGTGACACTAGTAGTTCGGAGATACGTGCTATCGCCCTGTGTTGCATCTGGAAACATGTATATTAGAAAGGCTCCTAGTAATCATAGTTGGATACAGTATGTGATGCTCCACCTATGTGAGACTTGAACTTATAATGACACAAATGGTAGTGGGGAAACTCCTACCATTGCTCCGTGTCATCTATTAGCAAGTGATACATGCGATGGCACTAATAACATAGAGAACCTTGTTATCGTCCTGTGTCATCTGTTAGCATGTGTGGCACGCAATCGAGGTCACTTGCTTCTTTCAAGAGGCGGGTATATGACCAGGTGGTGATACTTTTTGCAATTGCTTTCCTTATTTACTTATATAAATATTTTGTTTTTCTTTTCTTTAGTTACTGTTGCTTTTTACCCGGAGAGTTCTCTTGGATTAAGCCGGGATCTTTGCATGGCCAGAAGAGGCAGCCATTGGAACAAATTGGACTAATGGTTTGTTTGAGCCTTAAGACCGGTTCCATATTGAATGGGCACTGAAGAATAGAATGTCAGTGGTTTGGAACTGTGTGCTTAGCCATTAGAGATGACGCAGGACAATGAGTCTGGCCAAGACAGAAGATGCACATGTAAGAATGCTCACGGAATAAAAGTCACCGTAACTGAGCCACATTACACTTTTTGATGTGGTTGCAATGATAAAAGTTACTCAGAACAACCTGAGGAATGCAAGGGTCACCATCCCTAAAATTTGAGTTACTATTTTTGGACCCTAGAATCTGTTCGCATCATTATCTTCATTTTTTTATGAGGATTAATTCTCTAGTCTGTGCCGAGGTCAAATTTTGCACTGGTCATGGAGAATTTCAGACCGGAAGGTTTAAACGGGCAAATTATTACATGTATGCCATGTGGCACGAATTCCCAAAAGAGAGAGAGAGAGAGAGAGAGAGAGAGAGAGAGAGAGAGAGAAAGAGCATTTTAAAAAAATGTAATAGGTATGAGGGGCAGATCTGAGAGAAAAGTTTTGAGGAGCTAAGGGCAAATTGCTACAAGTTTATCAGCTATGGAGAGTACTTCTTCGTCTTTGACTCATGTACGGAGGTAAAGCTTACTCCCTCTGGTCAACACTCTCTCTATTCTCAGAGGAAATGCTCTGCATGATGGGTTGATTCCATCGAAGGTACAGTTCTGTGTTTTCTTTGCACTTCTGCTGAGGCTCCTCACTGTCTAGGTTTAGGAGCAGCTGTTGGCTTCTCCAATGCAGAAACTAAAGAAAGTGATGACCATGCTACACAGGAACAGGGTTTTTCAGCTCTGATTTAGTGCTGTTTGTGGGACTGTTTTACTGCTGGAATGGTGCCAAGATAAAAGGGATGTTGTTCTGGATATGTTAGACAATAAAAACAGTAAATACAGAGTTCTGCAGACTGCAATTCTGCACATGAATCATTGAGTTATGGTCACAAAAAATGTTTTCCTAAAAGGGATGTTGTTCTAGATATGTTGGATAGTAAGAATAGTAAATACAAAGTTCTGCAGACTGCAATTGTGCACATGAATCATTGAGTTATGGTCACAGAAAATGCTTTCCTAAAAGAGACGTTGTTCTGGTCATGTTGTATTGTCCTTATGCAACTGGGATTTACTCAGAAAATATGAAAACCAACTATTCACAGGTTATGTATTTTGGAACATTTCATTTTTATAACTTTCATCTTTTAATTTAAAAAGAAATACCGAGACGGGTGCCGGTCTTCGGGGCCAATCTGTTGTTGAGCGAGGGAGTGAGGTCTCTGTTTGTGTGTGTGTGTGAAAAGACTAGGTGTTAATTGAAGGAACTACTGCTTTATGTGAGTCATAGACCAGTTTCAGAGACTGCAATAAAAGAAGAAAACAAATCTCTACAAGATGTGATGTACCTAGAAGCACCATTGTCAAAAAACTACATCCTTGACGCCCTCTTCTTCTCCTTGGCTATGCGCTTTCTACATGCAGTGATGTAGTGTCCTAGCATTTTGCAATAGTGACACTTGTCCTTCTTGGTTTGCGTGCCGCCCTGTCTTTTGCTATTCTGTGAAGCACCTGATGTCTGAGAGTTGTGACAAATGCTCCGCACCATAAAAGCCTGCTCAGAGGCTATGACATCCACACCTCTATTCTTTCTTGTTTGCTTTCCTCTAAGAGAAAACTAACCAACTAAAGGAAAGTAAGTGGCTGTGGGGAAATCCTCATGGTGAGGTTCAAGGTTGTATGAAAGGCGAAGTACAAGGGCGGCAATGAATTCAAGGTAGTAGCTATTAACTGCGCATTTGAGTAATACTCATCTACATTCATAAGTTGCTCATGCAAGTCGTGAATTAGAGACTGCAGGCTCTGTATAGGGGTGCTCAGAGGGTGCGCTGAAGACTGCCCGGACAGCACGTCTGTTTCTGCCTAGGGCAGAGCCCTCTCTTCTCCCAACGCAGTGTCTGTGTCTCAGGAATAGATACAACCAGCCATTTGACCTTGTGGGTCATCATGATTCACAAGCCACTACTGATTGTAGATCATGTCTGACAAGCATTGCCACTTTAAAGAGACTGTCCACAAAAAACCATGCTGACCAGGGCATATGCAAGTGAGAACAAAACAACATCAGTCTCTACTGTAGCCTCGGTACCTCTTGCATATTGACTATACATGTTGTTTTAAATCATCCACTTCATAACCATGAAAACCCTTTTTCAGGACATCAGCCCATAACCAAGAAGCAAACTATTTTCATTTGAATTAGAAGTCGTTCCTGAGAAGGAACATTAGCACTCCAATTTCTGGACTAATCAGGCTCTGTTCAAGTGCAATTACTTTCTTACGCTGCTACCAACCATCCTGATCACCCCTATCTTGATCCCTTTTTTTTTTCCTTTGCCTTTTTCTTGACTTTTCAAAGAGCTAGCTCATTGCATAAGAGGCAGATTCACTAATTTCACAGCCTTAACCTGGAACTTTATCAACAATCCCCTTATTCAGTAGACTGGTTGTCGCACAAGAGGTTGCGCATTATTTTTAGGAAGAACATTGGTTGGCAGATAATGTAACCAATGGGACATTCATTGGCAAAATGTCCATATTTATGATATGCAAATGATGGCCCTGAAAATACTCCTCATTTTAACTCAAAATATTTCTCTCCCAAACCTGCACCTTCCACTTCCACTGCAACGGAAAATGGTGCTGGTTTATCTGTATCCCACAACAGACAATATCTGTTTCAGTGGCATGCAGGAGGGGAACATATGACTTGTCCTAAGGAGGCTACAAATCCTAGTAATTCCACTCTCATGTAGTCAAGGAAATTGACTACCTCAACCCATGTTGAACATCTATGTCTGAGCAGCTTTGATGATCTTTGTTTGGTGACCAAGATGATACATGAGCCATTTCTTTTCCAAAGTAAACAGGAGAAAGCTCTAGCAATCTTTGTTTATATTCGTTTTTGTGAGGTATACGTCATAGAAACCACATGAAGCAAAATATACACCTTCAATAAATTTGGCACCCTGTAAGGGTTTAATCCATTGAGCAACATAGTTGGCCGATGGTAGCTTCCCTAGGAAAAAAGATAATGACTGATTTCTGTGACAATTTTCTGATTGGATCAACGATCTCAGGTAATTTCAACTTGTATCTGACCAAAGGAACTGGTTTTCACCATGTTTAATGACTTTGCTGAAATCCTCCTGAAAAGTATCAAAGATGAACTTTGCATCCATGTCTGTTTGGTTCACAGTATTCACTTGCCTTGTTTTGGGATCCAAAGAATTAGTCCCTATAACTATACACCAAAGAATTAGTCCCTATGACTATACACAATGGTAGGATCCTGAGAACCCAAATTCAGCTGAAATTGAAGAAGTTCATGAAGAAGCAAATGCAGATGATGAGCAGCAGAAGTCTTGCAGGATAGCATGCTGCTGCAGCAGAATTTTAGATATGCCGATGCAAAGCCAAGAGGTAGAATCTTTGCTTCCCAAAGTAGGAGACCTGTCAAAGCAGCCAAGAGGGCAGGGTGGAAGAGCACTAGTCTTCACATGCATCCTAAGAGCCCCTAAAGGGGCCTGTACAACCAGTAGCAGGACCCAAACAACAGCACAGGACAGGAAGATCAGCAGCAGGGAAGAACCAGCAGTGCCAGATGACAAGACCAACAGCGCATCGAGCTTCAGACGTAGCACACACACGTGCACATACACACATATGGTGACACGCATGTGTATATGTGCGGGTGTGTATTTGTTCTTATTGTAATATTACCTTTTAGTGTGTGCTAATGGTTCTGTTTTTTGTAAAATCTCCAAAAGTAAAAACTATTCATGTTACCTTAAAGAGGCTCTAGTCCTGCTTGACTTTATGTAATGCACAGGTCGGAAAGTCTTAAGTGAGCGGATAGGAGGGCAAATCCTTGTGAATAGTTACCCAAAGAATCAAAAAGATTTTGGACACATCATGGGTTATGTGGATAAGATTGATGCCTACATACCATATATGACCATAAGAGAAACAGTGGTGTATAGTGCAGCTACTCGCCTTGGAAAACTTTCTTCAAGGAGAAAACAGCAAGAGTTTGTGGAAGAGGTATGTCAACTCCATTATTTCATTTGTTTCATCTTCCAGAAGTTTGAGCTTTGGGTGAGACTCTAAGACCTCAACATATTGGATCTACATTCACCAATGGAGTTGGTTGACAACAGTCTTGCTAAATGCAAACCATTGTAGGAGCTTGAGCTACATTGCTAGACACTGCTGCTTGTTCACATAAAAGTATAAAAAGTGTTTCTGCTTTCAAAGCTGAGTAGGTGAGAGATATTCATCTTTTGAAAAAGACAAGGCAGACAAACTATATTTTAGTTGAATGTGTGAATGATGCTAGGGAGCAGACAAAATCTCAATAAAGGAAAGAAACTTAAAAGCCAATGCATTCACTGAGGAATTTACATATGAAACCAGAATCTAGTAAACTTGATAGTGATCAACTCTAAAAGATGACTTGAAGTGCATGTCTTTTTCTTAACTCAGAATTTGGGATGTAGACACACACAATCTTTTAGGATGTGCTGCTATGTGGAATGTATCTTCCCTGTTTACAACTGATTATTAGTTTCACAGGAACATTGTCAACCAGTCAGACTATTAAAATGTCCATATTTTCAAGCAGATTTGGCTCATCCCTCTCTTTGTCTACAAAAATATAAATAAATAAATAAATAACATGTTAGTCAAAGAGAAATGTGTGATTGATGATGCATAGTCAATAAATAGGAAATGGACAAGTTAAGATGGGCTTTCCTAGGAGTTGGTTGCAAAATTTCAGGATCCTTTCTGAGGAACTAATTTGTGTTAGTAGTTCAAAAGATAGTCATTAAGAACAAGATGAACATTGAAGGAAGGATAGCATAATGCATAAAGAATTGATAATAGTGTCCCGTGGCTTGTGTTTTGGCATCACATTTCCACAGTAGGTTAACCACTAGAACCTTGGATCCATCAAGGAAAAGGATTGAGGTTCATCAGATGCTCGTTCGCTTCTTCTACTGGTTAGCTTTCTGGCATTTTTGGATGATAAGGAATGCCTTAGTTCTGATTTTGTGTAACAGATTCATACAGACAAGGTAGTGCTTTGGATACGTATGGGTAGGTACACAAGTGGCTAGGTGACCTCGATCTGAATTGGTTGTCTGTATTCGTAGGGGCAGCAGGCCTGCATGCTGCCAAAAGGCCAATGTGCATTTGATTCTTTTCTAATATAGGGAACATCTCTTTGGATGTGATGCTACAATGAATTGTCATTTTCATGCATTGCTTCAAATCTACAATATGTATACATATGTAGACACCTATAGATGCTCGTTCACTTCCACTGCTTGTTAGCTTTTTGGCATTTTTGGATGATAAGGAATGCCTTAGTTTTGATTTTGCATAACAGATTGATACAGACAAGGTAGTGTTTTGGATACATATGGGTATGTACTCAAGTGGCTAGGTGACCTCGATCTCAATTGGTTGTCCATATTCGTAGGGAGGCATGCTGCCAAAAGGCCAGGGTGCATTTGATTTTT
Organism: Lygodium microphyllum; assembly: GCF_053477565.2. Lineage (NCBI taxonomy): Eukaryota > Viridiplantae > Streptophyta > Polypodiopsida > Schizaeales > Lygodiaceae > Lygodium > Lygodium microphyllum. The sequence continues at coordinate 1,277,340 of NC_141144.1, forward strand.
TTCTAATATAGGTAGCATATCTTTGGATGTGAAATATCTCCATCCATCTATCAAACAGGTCACTGGGTCTAGGTCAATGTGCCGCTTTCTCTCAAAGTGAGCCACTACTCTAATCCTCTGTTTGGAGCATCCAGTGAATGCTATTTGGTCAAAATCCTCTCGCTGGAGACAACCATCCTCCTCAAACCATAACAGTAAATGTCATGTCTTTGCAAGTCACAAAGATTGCTAGAAAAATGTCCCCTCTAGGGAAGAGACCAATCCAAGTTCGAGAGGTATCTATATCTATCTGCCAACATGGTGGAACTCCCTCTGTCACAGCCTCCATCATAACTCTGGCTTCCCTAAGGCCCTGTAGTCTGTGTCTCTAAGCCTCTTGTGGTAACTGCTGGAATGCAAACCAATCTCCCACTGATAGAGCAACATGTGAAGAGAATCTCCCCCATGATAAGTATGTCCTCTATCCAAGAGTGTGGCCAGATTCTAATCTCAAAAAGTGATTGAAGAGAAGATGTCGTCTTCTCTTCTCTTCAGTTGTACTGAAGGGTAGCTAGTGAAGCCCTGGTAATACAGATCTCCATGCTCTGATAATGGCATCCGTGAATTTGACCTCAAAGATCCTCCCTAAGTCCATGGTCCCAATCTCTTGAAAAATCCAGTGTATGCTGGGCTGCCATGGTCCTCCATGAGCAGGTGTCATAGAGAGAATCTCTACAATAGATATATCTGAAATTTGATAACCTAGCTACATCTAGTTATCCACATTTCCCAACCTAATGTTAGCTATGAGCTCCCATCTATGATGATGTCCCTAAGTCCACACTGTCAATGAGAAATTTGGCATGATAGTCCTACTCACAAGCTGACCTGAAAGAAGATATGCATAGGACCTCTATACATCCTCATATCCACAAGTTGTCTCTATCTACAACTCATGTAACCCCCATGTAGCAAGCATAGAGTCTGCAATGCCATGAAACACCATCCTAAGGGCTCTTCTCCAAACCCCCTGAACCCTTGGTGACTCCATATGCAGTGCCTCTGTGTCTCCTCATGCTCCCCACTGTGAGGGAGGAAGGTAGGATCAAAGCTTAGCACAGAAAACAATAGACAGTGTGAGAGTGAAGCACGACACCCAATGCAATAGACTGAAAGAGTGTGAGCCGAAAGTACAAGGTACAACCCTTAAACCTTAGGATTGTAGGGGGTGTTCACACCCGAACACGGTAAGTGCCCGTGTGTGTGTGTCATAAGCACATACAAAATAATACCATAAGTCTAGGGGAAAAAACCTCTCCTACCGAGAGTAAAAAGTGCCCCAGTGTCCTACTAATCACCGACACTCCTATGTGAGCGTAGGCGTAAGTGAGGCGTAAGTTAAATACCCAACAAACCCCCCTGGAGTGAAGAGTGATCAAGAGTACAAGGATCATCCGCCACCAAAGGAGATCAAATTTAAAGCATGGTGAAATGCTTCTATTGGAAATAAAGGCCCTCGTGCCTTTTAGTGTGCTCGGGTGTGAACACACCCTTATCTATCTAAAAACCTAAAAGTACACACTCGTCATTGTACCTAAAAACGTGCTCTCTCTACTCTGCTCTATCTCACTCTCTTTGTCTCTCACTGCGCGTAACGACTAACTGTCTAGATCTTCGTGCCTAACCTGTCACTACAAACTGGTATTAGAGCTACGGTTGAGGTGTTCGTACCTCTCGGAGTTCGAGCAGGACGGGCGAGCAAGTTGTGAGCTACAGAAAGCTCTAGTGTGGACCACAGCAAGTTCAAGTGGACTCGACGAGCAGCAATCGGTAGTCGGCAGTTGACTAGTAGGGAGTAGGCAAAGTGATTGCAGCTGACGAATGATCAACGGGCGACTAGCAGGAAGCAAGCGTTGCAGTGCGGCATCTAACGAACAGTGGACGTCCCGGGACGGCAGCTAGGGTGTGACGAGCGACGAACGACTACAGTGCTGATGACAGAAGTGGGCAGCAGAGGCAGCAGTCAACTCGTGACGGCCTAGAGCATGACGGTCTAGCGCGTGACAGGACTAGCGGGGTGAGGACAGGCCTGACGGGTCAACGGGCCCATCATCCAAAATTGTTTTGGACTAGCAGGGCGAGGACAGGCCTGATGGGTCAACGGACCCGTCATCCAAAATTATTTTTCTTCAAAAAAAAACTTTTTTCAAACTCCTTCCTCTAACCGAGGTTCGCATGCACAAGCACACAAGGTCAGATTTGTGTAATTTTGGCCTAGAAATTTGGGGCTTCTCCAGACTGAGTACTGTTCATGCAAAATTGAGGCATCTGCATCAAAAATTGCAGACATTGTGTGCATTTGAATTAGGAATTTCGCCACAATTATTGAAATTTTGCTCATATGAGTGAAATTTCTCAACATTGGACCCATAAAATTGGGGGCTTTTCCCAAATTTGGGGAATTTGATGCAGGACAAGCAAATCTGTCTCAGAAATTGTAGGAATTTGTGACATTTTGTCCCCGACATTTGGGGCTTTTCATGTATATGCACAAATTGGGCTGAAATTTACCCAATTTCTCGACATTGATGCACATTGGACCCTATGCAATTTGGGGCTTTTGCTGTTCGGGCAAAATCTGGGCAGCATTTGATCAGTTTATGTACATGCAGGTTGAATTCCACATCAACACTTGGAAAAATTTGGGGGTTTTGCTGAAATTGCTCTATTTTGGCAAAATTGCCCTGTGCTATGCATGACAGAGAAAATGCAGATGTGTGGTTGATGCTTTGAGCACAAAAATTTTGGGGCTTTTGATGGTTCGAGTCAAATTTTATGCCCGTGGGTACATACACAACAGAAATTGCAGCTAAAATTTGGGATTTCTCATGTAATGTGATGCATATGCCCTTGGAACAGCTGTAATCAATTGGATAATGTTGTAGCACATGGTTTGGTGCTTCTGAAAATTTATTTACAGATCTGAAATCTGTGATTCTACATGGTCATTTATTGCTGGTTGGTACTTGTTTGTACCTTGGTCACTTGGGTGACAGTTTGGGCCTGCATTTGCTGGTTTTTTTTGTCACATTTGGGCTGAAAATCATGGCTGGCAGCAATGACAGCAGTAATCTAATGCACATAAAGAAGCTTGAAGGCGCACATAACTTGCAGTTGGGCAAAAGCAATGCTACAATATCCTGTTGCAAAAGAAGCAGGCAAAGCCGATCAAAACCAAAGGGGCAAAGCCCGCGGATATGGAACAAGACGATTGGGATGAGTTAAATGAGATTGCACACTCAACCATAGAGCTATCGATTTCTGATGCCTTGCTGTTCAACATTGAAGGTTTGGATTCTGCATATGCTATATGGACTAAACTGGAAGAACTGTATGCACGGAAGAGTGTTGCAAGCAAAGTATATTGTCTGAAAAAGCTTATGGATTTGTGTATGAAAGAGGGTACAGCAATGTCTACTTACTTAAGTGAGTTTAACTCCATTTTCAGCCAGCTGGTTGCCTTGAAGTTCATGATTGATGAGGAATTTAAGGCTACTTTCTTGCTTTGCACTCTACCAAAGAGTTGGGATACATTCAAGACTGCTATGAGCAATTCTAATGTAATGCTTTTGTATGCTGATGTAGAGAGTGCTCTACTTATGGAAGAGATGAATTGGCAGAACAATGCATCCAGTAAGTCTTCCAGTGCTTTGCATACTAGGGGCAAATCATAGCAAAAGGACAAATATGATAGCAAGGGACGCAGTAAATCACGTGGCAAAGATGTTGAATGTCATCACTGTGGCAAGAAGGGTCACTTTAAACGTGATTGCTACAAATGGAAGAAAGAGAAAGGAAAAGGCAAGAAGATAGATGATAGCAAGGAAGAGAAGAAGGACAGTCTCAGCCTAAGAAGAGCAGTGTAAAAATTGAAGAGGTGAATGTAGTCACTCATGACAGTGACAGTAGGAGTGACGTACTCTTTGTCTCTTCACACTTTGGTGCACATGCTTATCTTGCAGATACAGATGATGACATGCATACCTAGATTCTCGATTCAGGTGCTTCCTTTCATGTCACCCCTCATCGTGAGTGGTTCTCCGCCTATACAAGTGGTCGAGATGGTGTTGTCCATCTTGGGAACAACTATGCATATGAGATTGCAGGTATTAGTAATGTGCAGTTACAATTTCAACATGGCTCTGTCTTTATACTTCAGCATGTACTGCATGTACCTCAGCTCAAGAATAGCTTGATTAGCACAGGGTAGCTAGATGATGATGGTTTTAATACCACCTTTGGTGATGAAAAATGGAATATTTGTAAGGGATCTAGGGTTATTGCCAGAGGTTGCAAGAGTGATACTTTGTATCCGCTTCATGTATCTAGTGTGCATGACCATGTTGTTGCCGTGACCGAGCAGCCAAGCGTTTATTTGTGGCATGGCCAGTTGGGACACATGAGTCAAACAGGAATGAAAGTGCTTTCTCGTTTGGGTTACTTGCCTTGTCTTTGTTATGCTAATTTTGAGCACTGTGATCATTGTATTTATGGTAAACATGCACAAGCGTCTCATAAAAAGTCTCTTTCTTTGAAATCTTCTTCTCTACAGCTAGTACATTCGGATGTATGTCAAATGCCAGGATTATCTTTAGGGGAAAAGAAATATTTTGTTACCTTTGTCGATGATGCTACACGGAAGGTACCCCATTTCACCCTCGTCACCATATCCTAGGAAAATGCATTTATAGGACTTTGACTAGTGACCGATTAATTAAGTGAACGGATGTCATAACAGCCTCTGCCCAAAAACCATGGGGTAATGCAACATGAGACAACATCGTATGGACCTTATTCTGTATGGTCTAATTCATACGCTCTGCAACTCTATTTTGGGGTGGATTATGAGGGGCAGTGAGCTCCCTCTTTATCCCTTTGCTGTCATAAAATGCTTGAAAGGCCTTGGACACATATTCCCTACCATTACTAGAGCGAAGATACTTAAGTGTCTTATTTGTATGATTTTCAGCCAATGCCAAGAATTTTTTAAACTTGTCAAGCACTTCATCCTTGCTACGAATAGGGTAATCCTAAGAAAAGGAAAGTAGTACACAGCAATGATGTTATCTTCCGGGAAGATCGCATGCATAAACAGCCTGAAAAAAATGAGAAGGTCCATAGGGTTGTATTCCTTGGGACAGCAAAATGTGTTCGCTGTTCAACAGTAAATACTTGCTGTAGATAAACCTGTAAATGTAGGAAATGATGCTGGAAATTATCAACCAGCTATTGCCCATGATAATGAGCCACTCCATGTGCAGGAACAGCTAGGACAGCAAGCTGTTAATGTTGATTTGCAAGCTAAAATGCCAAGTCAGCATGCTGAAAATGAAAATTTGCAGGAACAGCCAGCAAACAATGACCATTGGGTTAGGAGATCGTCTAGGGCTACTAGACAACCTGACAGATTTGTTCCTGGTGCGAGCAATGTGGCTGATTATGTCATGTTCACAGACTACTGTGGTAAACAATTTTGCTTCAAGGAAGCAATGGCCACACAGGACAACAAGAAATGGTATAAAGCCATGTTGTTAGAAATGGAATCTCTTGAGAAAAATGGCACTTGGAACTTGGTGCAATTGCCTAAAGGGCAAAAAACACTTCCATGCAAATGGGTTTACAAGATGGTCACTTCTGGTTCCTCACCAAAGTACAAAGCAAGATTGGTTGCAAAGGGGTACAAGCAGGAGCATGGAATTGACTTTGATGAGATTTTCTCTCCTGTAGTCAAGATGACTACATTAAGAACCATTTTGGACTTGGTTACAGTTGAAGATATGAAACTCATACAGATGGATGTAAAGACTGCATTTTTACATGGTGATCTGAATGAGGGCATATATATGCAGTACCCTGAAGGGTTTGTTGAACAAGGGAAAGAAAATATGGTATGTAAAATCAAAAGGAGTTTGTATGGGCTGAAACAAGCACCAAGAGAATAGTATCATAAGTTGATACATTCATGCAATCCCAAGGCTTTCATAGAAGTCAAGTGGATCACTACTTGTACACCAAGAAGGCAGTAGATGGCAGCCTGATTATCTTGGTTTTGTATGTTGATGACATGTTGATTACTGGCAAGGATACTCATGCCTTGCACTCACTGAAGCAAAGTCTTCATGGCAGCTTTGACATGAAGGATCTTGGTGATCCAAATCACATTCTTGGCATGCGAATACTCAGAGATAGATCGAAAGGCTTACTCTATCTATCTCAACAGGAATATATCTCCAGGGTTTTGCAGCATTTCAATATGGAGGGGGGGAAAACAATTGGGGTTCCATTGCCTCATATGTGAAACTCAGTGCAGAGGACAGTCCTACATCTGATGATGAGAAGGCTGAAATGGCCAAGAGACCATATGCTTTAGCTGTTGGCAATTTGATATATGCTATGGTTGCTACACGTCCTGACATTGCCTTTGCAATGGGTGTGGTTAGCAGATACATGGCAACCCCTAGCAAGAAGCATTGGGATGCAATGAAAGATATTATGAGATACCTCAAAGGCACAAAGGAGTTGTGTATCTGCTTTGGAAAGCAGAAGGCATTTGTTGTTGGCTTTACGGATGCAAACTATGCTGGTCATGCTGATTGCAAGAAGTCCACTTCTAGGTACGTGTTTACTTTCAGAGGAGCAGTCTCTTGGATCTTCAAGCTACAAAAGTGTGTTGCATTGTCTACTTCAGAGGTAGAGTATGTGGCTGCCACTAAGGCATGCAAGGAGGCTTTATGGCTTTCACGTCTGGTGGGAGAGCTTGATATCACAGAGTTACATGTTTATCATGCTAGCACGGAATTCTGTCTTAGATGCAAAGACTAAGCACATACAGGTGAAGTACCACTTCATTAGAGATGTACTTGACAGCAAGAGCATTGACCTTATAGACCTTCTCACGAAGGGTCTTCCAGCAGAGCGGTTTGCTCATTGCCAACAAATGATGGGAGTTGAATAGATATATGTATTTCAACTTTGTACATACCTAGACTTAACTAATTCTTTTCTCCTCTTCAGGCACATTGCCTTTAGATGGGAGGTTGTTGGGAATAAAGGTCCTCGTGTCTTTTAATGTGCTTGGATGTAAACACACCCTTAGCACTTGTACTTACACATATATATCTATCTAAAAACCTAAAGGTACACACTCGTCATTGTACCTAAAAACGTACTCACTCTCTACTTTGCTCTATCTCACTCTCTCTGTCTCTCACTACACGTAACGACTGATTGTCTCGATCTCCGTGCCTAACCCGTCGCTACAACTTCAAATTTTTCACAAGGAAGAGCTTTGGTAAAGATGTCTGTCACATTACTGGTGGTAGAACAATAGACGAGGCTGATATCACCTGCATGTAGTCTCCCCTGACAAAGTGATAATGTATCTCAATGTGTTTCGTACGTACATAAAACACTGGGTTCCGTGGCACTGCAATGGCACTCTTACTTTCAGTGAACAAAGAAGTAGGCTCCATATCCAGATCATCTAGCAAGTGTCTAATCCATACGCATTCAATTGTGGTAGTGAAAGCTCCCTTATATTCAGCTTCACATGACGATGTGGCAACAGTGGATTGTTTCTTGCTAAGCCAAGATATGCAAGACGAGCCAAGAAAAAAACAATTGCCACTAGTGGAGTGATGTGAATCATAATCACCAACCCAATCAGAATCACTATAAGCATGTAAATGCAACGGTCGCCCCTTGGCGTAAAGCAATCCAAGAGATCTACTACCCTCTGCAAGTAACGGAAGGCACGCTTAACAGCTTGCCAATGTGACATGAGTGGCTGATGCATATATCTGCTCAGGGCTGAAACTGCAAACTGTATGTCTGGTCTAGTGTTGCATAAGTAAATAAGACATCCAATTGCTGGAGCATATGTGTGTGTATCAAAAAAATCACTGTCATCATGTAATGAGAGCTTTAGTTCAGGTTTCATTGGTGTACAGACTAGCTTGCAATCCTATAAGCCAAACTTCTCAAGAAGTTTACCAATGTATCTTGATTGATAACCCAATACCTCTAGCATCATGTATAAACTGAATGCCCAAGTAATAATGCAAAGACCCCAAGTCTAACATGTCAAAAGTTTGCTGCAAATTTTGTTTAAATGTTGAAATCTAATTAGCATGTGTCCCTGTAAGCAAGAGATCATCAACATAAAGACAAATGATCAGCATGGACCCCCCCTTTTTACATACGTAAAGGGTAGACTCAGATGAGCTGTTTATGAACCCTTGGCTAAGCAAACAACCATCTATTTTTATATACCAAGCTCTAGGAGCTTGTTTCAAGCCATATAAAGCTTTTTTCAGCTTGCAAACCAAGTGTTCCAAGCCCTCAACTGCAAAACCAATGGGTTGCTGTACATATACTTCCTCGTGAAGTTCCCCATGTAAAAATGCAGTTTTAATATCCAACTAATGCACAATCCATCCATAATGAGCAGCCAAAGCAACCATAGACCTGATGATCGTCATGCGGGAAGTAGAAGCAAATGTTTCCTCATAGTCAATGCCTTTCTTGTGTGCATAGCCTTTGGCTACAAGCCTTGCCTTGTATTTGTCAATAGATCCATCTCCATTCCGTTTCAGCTTGTAGACCCATTTTGTTCCAATGGCTTTCTTCCCAAATAGCAAAGACACCAAATCCCATGTTTGATTCTTAGTGATAGAATCCAATCCAGCTTTCATTGCTGCCATCCAATGCACACTCTGTTGTGCATCCTCAAAACATTCAAGCTCCTCATCATCAGGGGTGCTTGCTGCCATAACGAACTCCATGGTATGTGCAATATCATGCATACAAGCTTTCCTTCTAGTACGACCAGCCATGGGTGCATCCAGATGACTATCTTTCATAGTCTGTAAATACCATCTAGGCATTTGTCTTGCCTCTTGACTATGCATAAGCTCTTGCTGAATTTCAGTTTCATCACTTTGCTGAATATTCAGATCAGCCAATGGCTGATTTTTTGCATATTCCAAAGGAGCTCCAGCTGAATCACCAAATGTAATGGGCAGGAGCCCTTCAAATACATCACGGGCAGCTTGATATGTGTCTAAACCAGCCAAGGACAATTCTGATTTTTCATCAAATAGTGCATCCCTACTGACAAACATGTTCTTAGAAACAGGATCATAGAGTCTATAGCCTTTGCTCTCACTGCTATATCCCACCAAAATGCATTTAGCAGCCTTGTTATTCAACTTTTTTTTGAGTACCTTTGGAATATGTGCATATGCAAGGCACCACCCAAAGGTACGAAAGTGTCCAACAGAAGGTTTCCGACTGTTCCAAGCCTCAAAAGGTGTAATTTCCTTCAAAGGTGTGGTGGGGTATCTGTTCAAAACATGGCAAGCACACATGACTGCTTCCATACAAAAACTGTGAGGCAAGCTCTTTGCCTTCAGCATACATCTGGCCAACTCCATGAGTGACCGATTCTTCCTCTCTTCAACCCCATTCTGTTGTGCAATATAAGTAGTAGTGTACTGATGGACAATGCCCTTCTGCTTCAAAATATAATTCAACATAGAGGACATGTATTCCCCCCCTCGGTCCGAACGGAGAGTCTTAATTTAACAACCAAACTGGTTTTCAACAAGTGCAATAAAAGCCAAGAATGCATCGTACACTTCTAACTTTTTGACCAAAGAGTAGACCCAGCAAAATCGAGTAAAGTCATCAATAAAAGTCACAAAATAGTAACATCCTCCCAATGACTTTCTCTGCATAGGTCCACATACATCTGAATGCACTAACTGCAACTTGGCTGTTGCTCTAAAAGCAGCATCACAGGGAAACGAAAAGCAATGTATTTTTCCCAAAATACATTCTTCGCACAAGTGCTCAAGAGGTCTCTCCAGTAGAGGTAATCCATCTAGCATCTGTGTACGTTGTAAGAGCATCAAGCTGCCAAAGTTCACATGCCCCATCCTAGCATGCCATAACTCTGCTTGTATCATAGCAGGAGTAAGAGTGGATGTCAAATACGCCGATTGATCAACTGAAAGAGCATCCAGCTCGTATAACCCATGACATAAAGTGCCTGTCAAGACCAAAGTCATGTGTTCTTTGTCTCTCACCATGCATCTGTCATCATCAAATGCGACCTGCAATCCACAACGTGCCAAAGAAGAAATAGAGAGCAAATTCTTCTTTATGCCTGACACGAATAAAGCATCCTGTAGGCGGAGAATAAATCCATCAATGGCTGTGAGCACAATCTCCCCAATACCTCGAACAGGGTATGATGCATTGTTGGCACACTGTACAAACTTGCCAATTGGAGCAGCACTAACAGAAGAAAATAAATCTTTGCGGGATGTAATATGCCTAGAAACACCACTGTCAAAAAACCAAGTGCCTACATCCTCAGTAGAGCTAAATGCTCAATCAGCCCAAGAGATGTCATAACTGCATGTGTAAAAATAATAGTCCATGTCTGCAACAAAGGAGGCAGACTCAGTAGCAGTGGAAGGAGCATCAGAAACATACATTCCTGACTCCTTCTCCTTGGCGATTCACTTCCTACACTCAGTGATGTAGTGGCCTGGCTTCTCACAGTAATGGCATTTGCCCTTTTTGGCTTACATGCCCCCTTGTTTTTTACTTGCCTGTGATGTGCCAGAAGTCCCTGAACTCTGCGGAGCATTCTTCGCTTAGCTACCTTTGCCCTTCTATCTAGCCATAAAAGCCTGCTCAAAGGCGATAGCATCCACACCACTATTTCTTCTTGTTTACTCCTCCTCTAGAAGCAAACTCACTAGCTGAAAAAAAGTGATTGGCTGTGCGGCAATCCTCATGGTGAGGTTTAAGGCCGTATGAAAAGCCAAGTACGAAAGAGAGAATGAGTTCAAAGTGGTAGATATCATTTGTCCATCCGAATAGTACTCATCAACATTCATGAGTTGCTCTCGCAAGTCTTGAATTTTGTTTAAGTGATCCTGAATAGAATCACCTTCATCCATTTTCAATGTCTCTAGCTCTCTTCATTTTTATCTGCAAACATTTGCTCCAAAGTTAGCCAAGCTTGTGAAGAAGCTGTTGAACGAATGTAGGGGATGATTGACCGCTGAACTACCAATGCAATCAGTGACAAAGTTTGTGCATCCCGTGTATCCCATGCTTTTTGAGCTATTGTTCTTTGGGGAAGTGGCTGAAGTGGAGCAGGCTGAGGTGCCCGTTGTGCACGTCCTCCTGGAGGAGGAGTAGCTAGACCCACAACTCCAAGTCTAGCGCCTTCTCCATTGGCATAATCCCAAAGATTTTTTGCCACAAATACATTCTTCATCATGAAGGACCAAAGTGAATAGTTATTTCCATCCAATTTGTCCTCCTTGGATACATAGGTGAAGACAACTCCTCCCTGATTTGCAATGATTATTAATTACCAAGAAGAAACAAAAGAGCAATGTCGAAGCAGGACCACATTGGAAATCTAAAAATTTCCAGAATTTGCAGGAAATAACTTTTTGCAATCAGTGTACAAAGGTGCACTCTGTCAAAACTATATGTAATGCACGCAGTCCAACGTGCAATTAGTGTTTAGCAACATTGTACCAGCAAAATCCCCAAAATTTCTTACCTCAAATTTGTTCAAAACAGTTTTTCTGTGACTGTAAACTGCAGTGCGTATGTCAATGTCCTCAGGAAACATGAAAGCCCCAAAAATTTTTATGAATGTGCGAAAAAAATTTGCATTCAAAAGACATTTCTAAATCTATGCCTGCTGCATAGGAGCCCCTGCTTCTAGAAATTGATGCTGGAAATTAAAATTTAAAAAAACGTTTACCAGAAAAAGTTACGGAGTCAATAGCGCAAATTCGTCAATAGGTGTCAGGCAGGTTCAGTCGGGTACAGGTGGCGCATTAGACGGGCTGAGCTGGCGGCGGGACTAACATTATGCAAACGGACAGCTGGTGGGCTAGCGCAGGAGGCTGTGACTGACATTATGAGGCAGGCTGACGGGCGGCCGTTCTCAGGCACAGGCAGGGTGACTAATGGGCTCCAAGATCCAGGTGGTGTTGCAGCAAGACTGGTGGCCGACGTGGCAGGTGCTGGCTGGTCATTGGTCAGGGGAATAGTTGCAGGAAGAAGCGCAGGCAGGAGAGCGCAGACAAGGGCTGCGCTGACAGGGCTGGGGTGTCACAGAAAGCTGGCAGGAGCAGCACAAAGGGCGGCCACTGGTCACAGGCAGCACCCTGGTCGCAGTCAGAAAGGCAGTCGAATTGATGGAGGCGCAGATTGACTAAGCAGGAGCAGGGCAGCTCCAGAGCTGACAGTGGACAGGGGGTAGATCTAATACTGAGCGGGGACTCCTGGAGGCTGAGCAGAGCTGCTAAGCAAAGCCGGAGCTCTGATACCAAATGTGAGGGAGAAAGGCAAGATCGAAGCTCAGTACAAAAAACAGTAGACAGTGTAAGAGTGAAGCACAACACCCAATGCAATAGACTGAAAGAGTGTGAGCTGAAAGTACAAGGTACAACCCTTAAACCTTAGGGTTGTAGGGGGTGTTCACACCCGAACACGGTAAGTGCCCGTAAGTGTGTGTCATAAGCACATACAAAATAATACCATAAGTTTTGGGGAAAAAACCTCTCCTACCAAGAGTAAAAAGTGCCCCGGTGTCCTACTGATGGGCAAACTTCCTTTCAATGTTTCACTTTCAGATTCTGCATATTGATGGCAAAATGAATATGGTGGTTAATGCACTATTAAGCAAGCCTCAAATTTCAGCAATTCCTATGGTCTATCACACTAAGTTGGATGCCATAGAAGATCAATATGCCGCTGATTTGGACTTTGCTAATGTGTATGATCAACCTTGCAATGGCAAAAGGCATGAGCATTATATGCTTAGAAATGGCTTATGTGTTACAGAGTAGTTGAAGCCAAAAGTGACGATAGAAAGTCATACTCCTCCTTATGCAAGGCATAGAGACATTGATGCTACAGTGAAGGTAGTGGAGTACTCCTATTGGCCAACTTCAAGATATGCTGTAGATCAATTTATACGCACATGCATTGTCTACCCAAAGGTCAAGTATGATAGGCAAAATATGCTAGGTTTATTGCAGCCCTTGCCTATTCCTAATGGGCCTTGGCAGACCATTGCACTAGACTTTATCTTTGATCATCCTAGGACACCTATAGGCAATGATGAGATATGGACTATCATTTGCAAGTCCATTTCATCCCGATGAGGAAAAAGATAAAGCCTAATCACATGGCATTGTTATTTTTACAACATGTGTAACCAATTTGTTTTGGAAGGGACTACTTTGAGAACATGGGTACTACGCTGAAATTTTCTTCATCCTTCCATCCACAAACAAATGGTCAATCCAAAGAGGCAAACTCCACAGTTTAGATCTCTTAATGTGCTATATGTCAAAGCACAAGACATAGTGGAAGCAATACTTACCTTTAGTAGAGTTTGCATATAATAATATGGTGCATAGTTCCACTTGTAAGGCTCCATTTGGAGTTATGGAGAGTGGCAAGAAAGTGCCCCTTATTGCCTTTCATATTAGTTTGTTGAGGCCTTTTCATGGTGATGTGCCAAAGAATGTATCTACTAAATTTCAACCAGAGGGTGAGGAATTAAATGAGATATTGGTACTTGAGTAGGTCTTGGTACATAAAGAGAAAAAGATTAGAGATAAAGTTTCCAAGAGATGTATAGCGAAGTTTCAAAATTACTCACCAATGGATGCTAAGTGTATGGAAGAGAGTGACATGGTAGACCGCTCTCCATTGTTGCAACTTTACCTCAATGCCTTTCAATTGGAGCCAACTTTGGATGGGTCTCTTTCGGGTTCAAAATTACTCACCAATGGATGCTAAGTGGATGGAAGAGAGTGACATGGTAGACCGCTCTCCATTGTTGCAACTTTACCTCAATGCCTTTCAATTGGAGCCAACTTTGGATGGGTCTCTTTCGGGTTCAACCAAGTAGGAGGTCCAAAGCATAGTGGCTGATGCTTAAGGGGAAGGTAGTAGTTCCACTCCTAGACAACTCATCTATATAGTGGCTCTCAAATGTATTCAACATGCATCCAAGGTACTATTTACTGACAATATGTTGGCTATGAGGTCACTACTCAACATATTAGTGAGTGCAATTGGTATGCAGATGGATATAGTTTCTACCATGGCTCTAGAACTATACATTCCTATCAGATCATGATCATTAGAAATTGATTAATAGTTGTTGGTTTTCAATGGATGATCATCAATAAATCGGTGGTATTCAGCTGGGTTTTTAAGGGCAGCAAAGTGTTCTTGGATGCCATCGTTCAGCCATGGTTTATGCTCAATGGTATTCGGTTGGTTTTTATGCACACCAAAGTGTTATTGGATTCCATTAATAATTCAACCATGGTTTATGCTCAATTTATGCTTTACAATAGCTGTTTGGTCAAAAACACTTTTGGTTAAGAGTTAATGGATGCATCCCATGTGGTTTTGATAGTAGTTATGATCCATTTTTGGTCAATTATGACTTAGTTATATTGGCTGGAAATTTCAGCGTGTTTGGCAGTAGTATCGTATGCATAGCAATGACCACAATTATTTGACTATGATGTCTATGCTTTTTCCAGTTCAATGTTTATTTGCTTTTGTCACATTGTAGTGCGATTGGGCACAATGGCAAGGATTTCAAGGGGGAGTTTTGTCACAAGGATGTGTCTTTTTAATGCTTACGTTTGGAATTATTAAGTTATACACGTGTGAGGTGCACATGTGAAGCGTAAGTCGGATAAATCACAATGACGGCCTAAGTAACCCCAATGAACAATGGATGACATTGGCAAAAGTTATGCAAAGTTATGTTGGACAGGTAACTATGGGTACTTGGTGTCATTTTGGGGTCTAGGCAATTAATTGGGCCACTAAATCCCCAATGATGACATTGTGGAAGTAGGCATTAATTAATAAATTACTGCTAATCCAAAGCCCATTAATGTTGGGACCATTAAATGTCCCATGGAGGGGTTAGCACATTAATTGTGAATGGGCACAAGTTAGTACTTGGGGCAGGGTCAAATGGATAATTAATTTATTTTTAAAATTGAAATTCTGAAAATGAATTAATTAAAGCTGGAAGTTACAATTAGAAGGGTGCCAAGTGGTAAAATAGGCTGCCATTTGTCGAAATTACTCATGCAAGCTGAGAGAAGGCTGTTTGGGGGACTGGTTGACGGTCATTCCAACATTCAGAGGCTAAGAACGGAAGGAGCTACCATTGTATGAGCTCAGAGAGAGGCGAGAGCTGATCGCACAGCACAACAAGACAGGGGCAGCAAGTTTCATTCTCTGCTTTAGTGAGAGGTGGCAATAGAAAAGGAGGGCTTGATAGTTGCACTAAGGTTTTACCCCCCTTTCGAAGCTGTTGGCACCATGAAAATTGCCATTAGAGCCATTGTTCAAAAGATACTCCTTTTAGCTGATTTTCTCTCTCATCCTCTTAACATTTCCTCAACAATTCTTAGCATATTCTAGCCATTGGTGAAGAGCAGTTGAAGAAATTGCTGCTGAAGCCCTAATTTGCAGCAGCCATTAGGATTTCCAGAGCCACCTTTGGTCCATACTTAATTACTAAAAACCCAAGTACTTAGTGTAGCAATTGAAGGCATTGCTTTGCATGTAATCTAAGGAGAAGCCCATTCTCAAATTATTGTGGCTCGCATGCAAAAGATTGGAGACCCAATCTGAGCCCAGATTGTTGTCCAATCAAGGGGCAAATTGTGCTCAAGCAGTGCTGGTCATTTATGACAGCCATTTGTATTGAAGATTGAAGGAGATCAGCCTATATCTCAGTGCTCTTCGACCTTATAGCAATACAAGATAAAGAAATACTGCAAGAAGTGCTAGTTGTCGGGGCCAATCGGAAATCAGCTGTCCAAGATTAACTGGTAAAGTGTGTATTTCCAGATTTGTGTACTTGATGCTTGCTCTAATTTGAGTTAAATCAGGTTATCACCACCCTTGCCAAGAAGGAAGACTGCTTTCACATCTCACGTTCAACACCACCAACTAAGACCCCATACTGCATGAGAAGCAAAGCTTCATCCATCCAAGCAAATCCCCTTTTGGAGCCTTAGTGTCATTTGTCAAGGAGGACGGAGGATAAGACTATGTACAGACTATAGATCCCTCAACAAAATCACCAGCCATAACAAGTATCCTGTACCCTTTGTGGATGTCTTGTTGGATGGGCTGCTACATGGAGTCAATTACCTCAGTCACATAGACCTTAGATTGGGCTACAAACAAATCTGCGTAGCTGAAATATTCCCAAGACAACCTTTCGCACTAGATTTGGAAGCTGAGTTGGCTAGTCTTAGGTTTTGGGCTTAGCAACAAAGCCCCCACATTTTGCGGTTTGATAGATGGAATCTCCCAAGAAGACAGATGTACTTGTCATTATCTACATAGACGACCCATCAGTCTATAGCAAGACCCTAGACAAGCAGGAGCACTTGAGAAGAATCTTTGAGAGGTTAAGGCAGCACAAGTTTTATGCCAAGCCTAAGAATCATGAATTTGCAGTGGAGTTAATTTATTTGGGAGACATAATAGGAGAAGAGGGAATCCGGGTGGACCAGAAGAAGTTATAAATAGTTAGGAATTGGCCTTTTCTTGACTCTCTTGGTGCTGCATAATTTGGTCTTGAGCACTAATAATTTTATCTTCGGCATAAGAAAAAGTTTCACGCTCTTTTTTGGGGGGGGGTTAAATGTGATGCCTTTTCTGGCAGTTCATTTGGTACCATCACAGCGCCCCATACAAGTAGAGCCACAGATCCACACCAGTTCATCCCTGGGAATCGAACCTGGCTTCTCACTCAACACAAAGATGCCTTGCCAGCTGCTCTAAACCCTGCTGGTTGATCAGGCTCCTTTTTGCTTGAACACAAATATATAATTGGTAGTATGCAAAGCTTTGAGGAGTTGCACTCAAACCTTAAAAGATGTTAGTGTTGAATTAATGTGCAACTGTAGGTATAGTATCCCAGGGATCTGCTGCCAAACCACATGTTATTAGTTTTCAATGATTGCAGTAAGAAATCTCTTCCTGTTAAACTTGAAGGGTCAAATTTTATCTCTGTAGAGGGTACCAGAGCAAGGCATAGGAACCAAAGCGTTTAGTAATGTCCTTTTCTTTCAAGTGCTTCTATGAGCACTGTACAAAATTATCAGAGTTGATCATCTGGGAAAGTCCTGAGACACCTTAAGGCGAGGAATTTAATAGCTACTGACTTGTGTTAAAAGAGAAATTTGTGACATCATGCAGGTTTTGGAGCTGACCGAGCTTAAAAGCATCGAGAATACCCTAGTGATTTCATTGATTAACGACGTAAGTTTTGACCAAGAGAAGCGACTCGCAATAGCAACAGAACTCGTTGCTAATCCCAGTATTCTATTCCTGGATGATCCAACAAAAGGCCTTGACAGTTTGAGTGCTGCTCGAGTTACTAGTTGCCTACAGGTTAGCCAGATATAAAGATCAAACGTTCTTGTTCGCGCATATATATACCCATATTATATCTTTACCACACCTTTTTATACGTTTGTCTTTGTGTGATCTGCTTTTCTGCAGCTAATCGCAAGTACAGGTAGGCTTGTTATTGCAACTTTAAAACATCCTAGCCAACGTATATTGTCCGCATTCACAAAAGCTCAAATTTTGAAGAGTGGCGGAGAAACCGTCTATTTCGGACCTGTGGGGAAGGATGGAGAGCTGATCAGGGTATTTCTAATGCTATCATGAGCTTTTGATAAGAGATTTCATTTATCGTGTCTGAACGTTCGTCATTGAACTTAACTTGAAAGTGGATTACAATTTACGGTAGTATTCTTAGCTTTCTAGAAAGGCAGTGTTTGGTTTGTTACTGATTTGTTACAAAATGAGAGTCTACACAAGGTGGGGAGTGGAGCACAGTATTCTGGCACATGTATCAATAGTCAGTCACCACGAGGCTTTGATGTGCAGAGCTACTTTGAGGCAATACCCGGGACTCCATTGTGCCCGCTAAATAAGTGCATCTCTGCATTCGTGGTTGAAGTTATTGGAGTTGATGATGTCGGGACATACAGAAGGAAGTCTGCCAGGGACTATGCGTTTGAGTACCGGGTCAGTGAACTAGCTCTTCGAAATCATGTACATCTGCAGCACCTACGTCGTTCCAGAGGTCAAAATGGGCAAGAGATTCGAACTCAGGAATATGGGGCAAATTTGGCTACCAGGCTTCGTCAAACTATACTTGCCTACCAGCACCAATACTGGAGAAACGTGAATTATACCTGGGGGAGGATGGTCAGCTTCCTCGTGATGAGCTTACTGCTAGGTTCTGTTTACTTCAAGGTTAACTACCATACCACGTACGGGATGAATTCACTTGCAGGGTCCATCTTTATCAGCCTTCTGCTGGTGGGCTTGACGAGTGCTCAGAATATCATCCCACAGGTGATCCAAGTGAGGGCTATCTCTCAGCGGGAACGCGCTGTACACCAATCCAGTGCACTTCTTTACAACATCGCTTTGACTCTCGCAGAGGTAGTTCTCCTCGACCCTCCAGAGAAGATCTTGTCCTTGTTTCTGAATGATCGACATGACCTTTTATCCCAGCTAACAGTGGAGAATTTGACGTGCCATGCAGTTGCCGTATTTGATGGTGGCAAACCTCATCTTCTGTAGCATTTTTCTACCCATGACAAATATGGCGGTGCATAGTGCTGCGGAATTTTTTGGATACTGGTTCATATCTTTGGAGTTTTACATGGTTATTACGTTCCTGGGGATACTTTTAGCAATAGCGTCTCCTTTACCGCAGGTATGCTGGTGATTCACCAAGTTCGGTTTTGAAACATCCTCGTCAACTCACCTTCACGACAGAGCTAGAGGTGGTGCTGATGTATGATGTGTGGTATGCCTGCAGGTGGCCTCTGTGCTGGTGCCCATAGTGATCGGTATGTGGGTGTCTACAAGTGGGCTTGTCATTCCAAAGAGGAAGATTCTGAATCAATTCATTTGGATCTTCTGGACCAATCCGCTCCAATACGCTATGAACAGCCTCACGTCCTTGGCTTTCTACTGCGACATAAACAAACCAGAGTGTCTCAATGGCGGGCTCAATCCGAATTGTGCGCAAGACCCCGGTGCATGTGTTCTTTGCGACTGCCCAAGGCTGCGAGACGCGAACAATGTCTTCGTGTGGACCCAGATTTCGTTCAACCGCAGCCTCAGGCACGATAGGATCCCCTACGACATGCTCGCACTTATCTTGTATGCCCTCGTAGTCCGTGTGCTGACGTACTTGGCTGTGAAGTTCCTCAAGCATAACAAAAGAACTTGAGAAATGCTGAGATCCGCTGGCTTAAGGCTTAAGTGGTGGTTCCATAAATAATACCCAAAGGTGTGAGCCTTGAGGGGTCCGCTCTCATGCGTGGCCATGAGGCACCTATGTAACAATAATGTGAAAAGAGACAGCAGACTATCGCCAAGTGCTGTAAAAAGAGGGAGGCTATGGCTCCACTTGGCTGTCACCAAGATGGATGTTGTAAATTAGTTGAGTTAGCAAGCACTAGTCTTGGAACGCGAAGTTGAACTTCTTCTCTTGTGCTTGGATGTAGACATGTTCCTACCAAAGAATATGAAGTATGGGCTCTGTAACAAAAGAATCCGAATTGGCTGTTGCATCATGGGTATGTTTTTTGGAAACTAGGATTATTATTTCAAATGCCATTTATGATTCTTTGAACGTCAAGATCTTGTTCGCTGGAGTCTTGCTATTACTCATATATCATCCGGAGGTATGTGATCTATTGTTGTGTTCTAAATGTGTGTTATGCTAGAAAGGGCATTGACTATATTGTTTTCAGTTTCTTTACAATATATTTATTTCCAATTTGTAATCTAGGATTGCCAAGATTCATCTTAGTAGGCAACCAAGCAAATAAGACTTTCTTATTGAGGAAATTAATGGTTGATAATCTATTTCAATGGTCAAATTTAGTCAGTGTACATAGGGATGTGTCTTTTGTAAGGACCACACGATAGCAAGGAGCTCTTTTTCAATTATGGATGTTTTTTTTTTTTGGTGAGTGAGTGGCTTATAAAACAAATTGATCTCCATTTATTAGAATCATCTTGTTGTAACAATATTGCTCATGTACCAAATTGGAAGCATTTGTTCTAAAAAGAAAAGGTTTTTCAGAATTTGGATCATTTATTACTATTACCTTGGAAATTAAGTCTTTTAATTGTTCAAACGCTTGTTCACAAAAGTTAGTCCACTAAAATTGTTGTTTCCTTCTCAAGTCATATAATGAGTTTGTTATTTCTGCTAGTTTTGTCAACAAAAAAAAAATTGAAATTTTCATCATTCCTAAGGAATGTTGTAACTATTTAACATTTTTAGGTTTTGGAAATGCTTTTATTGTGGCTATCTTTTTTGGATTGATTTTTTTATCCACTAGTCATTGTAATGAACTTAGTGCATCATAAAGTCCAAAAGTCATTACTTTAAATTGGTATTACCCTTTTGATATTTGAAAGGTTGTTCTCTCTCTATCATGCTTGCATTGGAATTTGCTAATATCCTAATGCTAAATCTAAGGAAGTAAAGTATTTTGATTGCCCTAATTCATTGATTAAGACATCTATTCCTAGCATGGGATAGACACCATGTTGAGTTATTTTATATAATGGTCTATAGTCGATGCAAAATCAATATTCACGTCAATCCTTTTTTGCCAAGTGGGGTTCAACAACCCATGGGCTTTTTGACAGCTCAATGACCTCTTTTTCTAGCATCTCTTTTATTTATTTCTCAATTACTTCATTTTCTTTAGGTGAATGTTCCCCTTGTGCCATTTTAGCTAGTGCATGGTTTAACATATTAATGTAATGTTTAATGGGAGTAGGAATAATTGAGGATGAGGTTTTGTTTTTCTAAGTATAGTATTTATATCTTTTACCTTGTTTTTGATACTCAGATATGAGAGCATAAACTTCTAACACATTTATTGTCTTTTCAATTTCCAACCACTTCCCTCTAGGCAGTTGAAGCTTCTTTGTCTTGAAACCCACATTTCCTTGTACCCTATCAAGCCAATCACACCCCAAAGTGAGAGAAAAGATTTGATGTGGAAGTATATAGCATTCATGAAGGTAAGTAGTTCCTTGTATGTCAACTATTATTATTGCTACTTCTTTGGACTTATAAATGTGGCACTTATCACACCAACTAGAACTGAGATTTGTGGTTCTCATTCAATTTCTAATATAGTTCATGTGTTATATTTTTATATATGATGAGAAAGTACTCCCTATATCAATTAACATATTTAATTTGTGTCCTTCAATGTCTATTTTTAACTATGTAAATAAGTCATCAGTTTGATGTCGAGGAGGCTTGAATGTGTGAGTGGGAGGCCTCTATCATCTAGTCCCTTTAGTCGTTTCCTAGCACATCTCTAAGATTTGCAGATGTACTAAAGTTCAGTTGTTCTTCATCTTTTTGGTTTTCAATAATATTTCACTACATGACCAAACAAATTACACTTATAACATCGAGGTCAGCCTTGATTATCCTTTTGTGATCTCCTAGAGGATTGCACCTTTTATATATCTATATCCACATGAGCGTAGGCCTATCTTGTTGTTTATGTGTTGTATGAAAATCGATCACATTTTCATTTAGTATGTTGTTTCCTATTATCTGTGCAATTTGTATTGCCTTGTGTGCACAGTTTTAGGCCCTTGATCCTAGACCCTACGTGATATCATGTCTTACATGAGGCGATAGAATATGTAGTTTCATTGCTTTCGACATAGTTGCATCTATTCTAAGTAAAAGTTGATTATATTTTAATGCAAATTGTGTGATAAGCTCATTCTCCAATTGTGTGCAATTGCTTAATTGTTAAAGTTCCATTTCCATAATATTTTGCTGTGTTTAACTTAGTATTATCATTTTGTTGAGTATACCATGTTGCATCAATATTCTCTAGTACCATTCATATATCGTGTGCTTTTATTTCGTCCGACCATCCATGATATGTTTCCACATTTTTGAAGCGGTCTATCCACGTTATTACATCCTCAGTAGAAAGACTTGAGAATGCCTTTGGACGCACATGGTGGTCTAGTGGTTGGTTTGTTCAACAACTTGGTTTTGTTGATTAGCTAATAGGACAACAAAGCTTGATTAGTGTTGCTTACTTGAATCATCATTGTATTTAAAGATGTCATGATTTGTTCTTGAATAGTCATATTGTTCCCTTCTTGGATTTTCAAACCGCGCACAAAGATAGTCAACCTTTATTATATTAGTGTGCTTTACTCTTAGATTTGGTGAGTCTCTAAGTTTTCATTCAACAATAAGTAAAGACAATATGTAATTAATAAACATTACAAATAAAAACACTTGGAAGTTGGCTAGGCCATGTTTAGGTCAGGGGGTCTACACACCCCATTTTCTAATAGGTAAACCCTTTATGATGCAACACAAGTTGACATCTCTCTCTCTCTCTCTCTCTCTCTCTCTCTCTCTCTCTCTCTCTCTCTCTCTCTCTCTCTCTCTCTCTCTCTCTCTCTCTCTCTCTCTCTCTCTCTCTCTCTCTCTCTCTCTCTCTCTCTCTCTCTCTCTCTCTCTCTCTCTCTCTCTCAAATTCAATTTTGTATTAAAAAGAAGAATTTAGGGTTGCCAATTTGGATAGACAGAGAGGTCCTTACATTGCTTGAAGCTCTTAGGAGGGTTCTTTATGCTCTTGTTATGACTTTGGTCTATGCCACTAAAGAAGATCGTTAGGGGCCTTACCATGTTTGTTTATAAATACAAAGAAAAGAGAGAATTGCTTGGTGGTTCCTTTGTGATTATTAATGAATAATAGAGCTTGGAGGTCTAATTCACACATCACAAAATAAGAAGATGTCACTATTGCAAGAATTGGTGCAACTAGGCCACATAAGAGATTTGATGGATTCAATGCCATTTTCAAATGGTGCAAGTTCCCTATTACAAAGGCTAAATATTTTTTTGAAAAGCTTAATTAAATTCCCCAACCAACTATCCTTTTGTACTGGTTGTGGATCATCGATCTTGTTTAGCTTTTGTATTCACATTGAAAACTTGTTATTTTTGAAGATATGATTTTACACCATCGAGAAATTAATTTTTTTTTGTCAAAATAGTTCACAATTGGTCTATTCACATTGCAGAGGGTGAACTAGCTTGGTTCAAGGCTGTCTACATTCTCTAGGATAGGAGGCCTCAACCTAAGACACTCAGAGTCTTAGATGCAAACAGGATTGAGCTAATAATTGAGGTTAAGTTGCTGGCATACCCAGATGATTCATTCATCTACAATGAGAGCAGACACTTTTTGCAAGGGAGTGCCCCAAAAGAGATACCAAGGGGGGGAAAGCTTAGGAGGCTAAGTGTGATACAAAGTCTTGCCAAAGAATGACACACCTAGGGCGAACTAAGGCCAAGGAAGTAAAGGAAAGAATGGTGCAACAATGAAAAGGAGAAAAGAAAAAGGTAAAGGGAGAACCAAGCCTTAAAGGCAAAGCAACCACCAAGTGAAGGCACAAAAAATGCATACCTCCCTCAAGAAGTTGCCTTGCAAACCTCGAGTGGATCTATGCGGCCTTGGATGATGTTTGAGGATGCTGAAGAACTATACTAGCAGCATGAGAAGCACCATGAAATTCAATCGATAGGATGAAGCATACAATGTCTAGGAGCAAAGCTATGAAAATAGGTATGTTGCTCACTTATTAGGAAAGGAATGCTTGAATTGGTCTTGCTTCAAGGTGCTAAGCTTTACAAATAAGAAGCACTAAAGATGGTCTTCAATGGGTACAAGTCATCAAGAATCTCTACCATCAAAGTAGGAGAGGTGTGATTCTCCTAATCAATGAAAAATATGTTTGATCACTAGTGGATCAAGGATGAGGGAAGTTGTGTGGTTGTGAGTGTGTAGATGGGAGGTGAAAAGATTGGCATCCTCTATGTGTATGCCCCAAATATCTCATTGGAGAGAGCTAAGCTATGGGAGGAGCTAGAGGGAAAGTTAAGAGACAATTGCATAATCTCAATGGGGGATTGGAACATGACTATGACAAAAATTGATAGATCATCACACAAGCAGGGTGGCATGTTGTGACATGAGAGAGAGAGAGAGAGAGAGAGAGAGAGAGAGAGAGAGAGAGAGAGAGAGAGAGAGAGAGAGAGAGAGAGAGAGAGAGAGAGAGAGAGAGAGAGAGAGAATTTGATATAGATTGACAAGGATGCAAAATCTACCATGCCTCACCCTAATCTTGAATAATGAGAGCCACCCCCTTTCACTTAGCATAAAAAGCTAGGTATGAACTAGAGGGCAGCAAGGCTCAATAGGCTTTCTATAAATCATGGTGACTTGTGGATGTAGATAGACATGTACAAAATGATCCCAAAAAACACTTCTTTGAATCACATTCCAATTTTATCCACCTTCAAAATCTCTCAAGAGGGCGATGTAAGCAGTGGGGAAGACCCGGTGCCTACCTTGGTGAGATGCATCAAAGAGTGCTAAATGGACAACACCAAAAACCATAACAAGTTGTTAAAGCTAAATAGTATAGGTGGATGGAGGCTATGGATAATGGATGTAGGGAATATATAGTTGTGTCTTAATACCAATCCTAATTATGGTCATCTTCATGAACTACTCAAAGAGGTTGAATCTTTGATGGAAGAACATGTCACATACAAAGTGAATGTTGTGAAGATTCAATTGAAAGGCAAGTGGGTTGTGATGGGGAATGCCCCCAATAGTTTCTTTCTTAAATACTAAAAGTAATGAGGTAGAAGGATTTTATGACTTTGGTCAAAGGAGAAATTAGTGAAGTCATCCAAAACTAGGTAAACATCCCGAGGGCCTTTACATCACACCTTTCTACCATCATTGGGATGCCACAGTTCAATGCAAATGGCTATGAAGAAATATTGAAAGCCTTAATTAAGATCAAAGGATCATTCATGGAGGAATTGAGTAGAGGTCTTATGAAGCTAATACCTAAATGAATAGCGAGAAGGAAGCTCAACTAGTGGAGGCCACTAGTTGTGTTTTGGTTTAGAAGATAATTGCTAAGGGAGTTGCTAACATGCTAAATTTTTGTTAGCAAGGATAATCCTTTCTATGCAACATGGATTTGTTCAAGGAAGAAGAATCCATGATGGTATAAACTCAAATTTTTCAATGGACCAGGCATTAACATTGGATGGAGACTTTTGTACTCATTAATATGGATTTGGATAATCAATTGGGACTTGATTATTGAGGTGTTGAAGGCTATGGGTTTTAGGTCTAGTGTCACTCGCTTGATTCTTCTCCAATGCATCAATGATGGTCTAGATTAACTGGTGTCCATTCCCCTTTAATTTGGCAAGGTCTATGTGAGAAGTCTACCCTTTGTCACATCTTCTCTTTGCAATGATAGTAGACCCACTCAAAAATTTGGATAGAAGGCTATAGTAGGGACTAATCAAAGGGATACCCTTAATTCAGGAGGAGACATTTCTCACACAATTTTTTGTCAATGACAATTCAAGCATCATGCATACAAACAAAGATTCAATTCACAATCTCTTAGAAATATATAACCAATTTTTAAAAGGTCTAAATGTCACAAATCGGCTAGCATAAGAGTGAGTTGGTTTGAGCTATGACAATCATGTGGCTTGGATTGGAAATTTGCATTTAAAGAAAATAGGCCCTATGCAATCTTTCATGTATTTGGCCTTCCCATTGAGACTAGGAATAGGAATGAATCGAAGGGATAGATGGCTTGAAGAAAAGGTTGTTAGTAAGATCCTGAAGTGGAAGAAATAGTCCCTTTAGGGGAAATCTTATCATAATCAAGAAATATTTCTGATGTTTCTATGCATATCAATAATTTTTTATTTTAATAATGTATCCTAGAAGAGGATCAAGAAAGAAGTGGGTGAGATAATCTACAATGGAGGTAGTGGAAAGGATTGGTCCTCAATTGTGTGGGCTTTGATAACAACCCAAAAGAAGAAAGATGGATTATGAGTACTCAACCTCAAGACGGCAATGTAAATGCTATTGTTCTTCAACCTCAAGCATCTAGGAGATGGCCATCTATGGACTTTCCAAATTCAAGAGTGGCTCGCTAAAGTCAATATATGAAAGGGGGGTGGGGGATTGAAGAGATTTTGTTGGCCACTCCTGGTTGGCCAAATGGACAACATTTTGAAGTCTGCCTTCAACCCCCCACACTCATCATAAGTGGACAAAGACATCCTAAGGTGGTGAGATGTATATGACAAATAGGACTCCTCTCCGAGCAACAATGATCAGGGGATACCTCTTAGAAAAGAACAAAGCTAATTGGTTGATGGAAATACTAGATAAGAAAAGGAGTAGCACATGGCATTCTACCCTACTCATAGCAACATAGGTACATGATCTCACCTATTGAAGTGCCTCGCTAGATTTTTTAGAGAAAAAATGACTTCTTTAAGTTGTCCTCATCCCTTGTGCATCTTCAAAAGTGTAACAGAAGAACGGACTTCTTCAAGTGGTCCTAAGCCCACTTGCAGAAGATGGTATTATTTTAGCAAAGATGGTTCCCTAGAGCAAAGAAAAATATGTAGAGGAGATAGATAGCAAGAGTTTGGAGTGCACCTAAGGTCAATATGTCTTGTGGAAGGTGATGATGAACAAATTCACCAACAAGGAGAAAGAGAAAGGCAATAGGGATCTTGCCAATGTGCCCACTAGGTGGGAGGGAGAAAGAGAACATCCCCCACCTTTTGAGAAAATGCAAAGATGCTCGGGAAATTTACCAACGATGCCAAGAACTGGATGAAAGCAACAAGATTTGATGGTGATATTGGCATGGAGGTAGCCTTGTTTGGAAAATAGGTTCACTTGAATGAGAAATCACTTGTACAAGGCAACAAAAATTAGTTGTGTTTGGAGATGCAAGAATGGTAGGGTATTTACCTATAGAAGGCGATGAGAGTTTAGTAAAGGAGTGGTTGAACTTAAAGAAAAAAAGTAGTTGCATTTGGAGATGCAAGAATGGTAGGGTATCTAGTTATAGAAGGCGATGAGAGTTAGTAAAGGAGTGGTTGAACTTAAAGAAAAAAATCTTGATTGTCATTGGAGGGGTTTCCCTTTTAAACTTAAAGAAAGAAATCTTGATTGTTCTTGAAAAGCCTTGGTTTAAAATTTTGCATATCCTAGATTGGATAATTATTAGATTTTGATTTGTTGCGAATGGCTTTGAAAGTGAGAGTGATGATGATTGGAAAGAGGAGACTAGTTTCAAGGAAGAGGAAGAGTTGGAGAGCTTGATTTTGGGTATGATTTTGTTTGACCTAGACTTATTTAGATAATTTGGAAGTAGACCCTCGGATTCAATTGATGAGTGGTTTATTGATGTTGCATCTCTTGATGAAGACTCTTGCTATTAAGCATGAATGCTTGCAAACTAGCGGGTGGACTAAATATATGATGACTTTTCACAAAGACACTTTCCAAATCTTCTACTACACCAATAGACTTAACCGTGCCATTCTTAGCCAAGCAAATGCTACAAACAAAACAGACTATAGGTCTAAGTCCAAGTTGTCTCATAACATCTTCCATAATATTACATACATGAGCTTTACCATCAATGTAGACTTGATCAATCTAGATTCTATTTACATGGGCATCAAGGATTGGGACGATATCTTCATCTTTGCTTATTTGAGCCATATGGATATCTTCATTTTCTAGTGTCTTCTTTTTTATGATGCTTCCAATCCGATGTTGCTCCCATCATAGCATGGACCTAAGCTATAGCACTTGCCCAAAGGTTATCTCTAGCTTCTTCATAGTATGATCATGTCTTCATAACATGATCAACTAAAAGCAGGCTTTTTCGTGGAGGAGATAAAGGATGTTTGAATTATGTAAGCTATCAATTATGGTTTATGATCAAAGTAATTGTTACAAGGTCTATATGGCTTTGCAAGAATGTTATCATTTTTGGTAGAACCAATAGCAATGTTGGTATTTTGGACCTTGCAAAGGAAAATCTCTATGCTAACATAGTTTCTATTTTTGAATTACTAGGAAGGAAAACATTCACCTTTAAGGTGGCTAGCACACTACTAAAAAAGTTGATGGCGTCTCTTTAGAAATTATGTAAATATTCTTGGTAATATATCTCTACTTTTGTATTTTTAAAAATAATGTTATATACCACCTACATGGCACACTTTGCGGAGTACCTACACAAACTCATTCTTCTTGAGCTATGGTTATCTAACATTATCATCAACACATGTTGTTTTGTGAAATAATGAGCCCTAACTTCACTTAAATCACTAAGCAAGACCCCACAACAAAATGGAAGCATAGATGCACTTTATATGCGCTTGCATGGGTGGTCTATTTATCCATCTATCTTTTAACCACTTTGATGCAAGTGTCAATGCAAATGTAAATGCACCGATTAACGTGAATATCTAGTACCAATATTTAAAAGTAGAAGGAAAATTATATTTACACATCATCACAATATATTATTGATGAATGCATGTAAGGTCACAAATAGTGATGCAATAATTATATCGATTATTAATGTGTGCATGCATTCATAAAAGTTTGGAGCACTATGTAAGAGTTAGGCTAATGTAGAAGATTTCAAATGATACAATGATTATATAGGATCCAATCTCATCCTCAATTGAATCAAGCTCTATTGACTATATCCTTCAATGTCCAAACCAATATCTAGATCCACAAATAAATTGATCCCATTACTAGTGTTGCTACTATGCTCATCATAATCATCCTCACCAATGGCCGCACAATCATCCTCATGTGTTATGGCATTATCATGCAAGCTACATCTACTAATGTAAGACATTGCAATTGATGTCATCAAGCTAGTTGCTCCATGCACTCCATATGCTTTAGGTTCATAATTGTTTTTTACCACAAGAACTGCAATTTCAGCTATTTGTATGACCACAAACTTGGGCATGAAGCTTTGGCTTGTGCATCCCAAAAAAGTTCCCTCCCAAAAATGACACCTCATTAGAGCCAACTCTCAAGCAACTTTTGTTCAAGGTCCACAAAACAAATTTGTTCATGTTGTTTGTGAGTAAAAACAAAATCCCTTCTTAATGGAATTGTAAACTTTGAAGATTAAAAATGTGTGCATGTTTCCTTCTCTTCAGCTGAATTATTAAGTTGTAATTCATAATCATCATTTGTTTGCCTTCTTTCTTGATCTGTGTCAATATGTACTAAAAGATTTGTAAAGTAAAGTATAGCAAATCGCCATTGGCCATGCCTACAGAAAGATAATGTGTGCCTTGAAGCTCCACTAGGTTAGAAGATTGCACATGTGTTGCAGAATCACAATCAATAATTGCTAGAACCTTCAATGTTTGTGAGGAAGAGCAAGGATTAGTGATTATTCAACTATACCTCAAGCTACACCTAAGAGATTTCCTAGGTTGAAAATGTACCACAATGAAGTATGCAATGGTATGCGCATTATAAAGAAAAGCCTTTTAGATTATTGATGTGGTCACTTGCAGTTTATATATGAGTTTTAAACAAAACAATGATGGCTTCAATATCCAAAGTTCTTTCATTAGTTTCCAAACATGTGTTGACACGTTCTTTTTCTGTAGAAAAAAAGCTTCTATAACATCCACTTCAACTATAAACCAAGGTAAATTGAATATAAGAAAACCCAATCAAAGCATGCAATATGCCAATATAGAAAGTATCAAATGAAGACAATCTCCCATGCTGATCATTCTCGAGAGAGAAAGATGTAAAATGGGCTCAGTTAGGATGTTGGATCCTAGGCAACTTAAAGAGCCTCCCATCTCTTTTGCATGCTCTTAAAGTCTTCTTGGAGTCTATTCCATCGACCTCAAAGGATATAGATGATCCTTGCCCAAACCTATGCAATTCTCTCTTATAACAATGTTGGTCTAGTGCTCTTATACCCTAGGAGGTCCACCTCTCTGACCCCTGGCTAACACAAGTGCAAGCCACAGAATCCTATACTATAATCTAGGAGATCATAGCAGTAACCAAAATACAAGTAGTGATGAGCAAAGTAAAGGTGTGGTACTCACCAATGGTGAGTATCTCATACATTTGGAACACATGTTGGGCATAGCTACTGAAAAGAAGTTTGAAATTGTCATATAAGCATTGATCCCAATAAGGCAATCACCCCCTTGCTTGAATATGAAATAAATCTGGTGGTTTTGTAAGCCATGCACTTACACGTGTGATGTTATTAGTGTTTGTACATTGAGCCTACTATTAGTGCTCATTGTGGATATTATAACAATAGAATGACACATAAAGTTTGTACATAAGTAGGTGTAATCCAAAAGCACATACAAGTTAGGCAACCTAAGGATGGAAACTATGTTGGATGACCATTGTCCAATCACCACCACAAATATAGCCAATGTGACTTTCGTGTCATACTTTTTCGGGTCAGATGGGAGTTGCAATGAGCAAACTTCAAGCGATGAGATATGAAAAATGTTAATTGAATGATATATTGTTTTAGAAGTCTAGATCCAAACATCAACTAGGTAGACCTGCAAAAACATTCTTCACCATATTACAAACTCCTTGCAATATGGATAGAAAAGTTTTTTTTTCAAAGAAAAGAGAGATCTTTGAATAATACATTGGCAAAAAATCCCCTTCAAGTAAAAAGGCAAAGTATGAAGAAGGCCCTATAAATAGCAATTGACTATATCATAAGTGCATTGGTTACACAAGCAACCAATCTATTGGGCTATATATACTTTCTCACATTGTTGTGGTAGCACTCATGTCCCATTCTTCCTACCATAACTTTTTGCAAAGCAAATGGTTACAAAGTTATTTCCTAGAGTTTGAGTATTGCATCATGGTTTATTTCCACCACATCTTCAAACCACTTGATACTAAAGTATATAAAAAGAAGCTTTAAATGACAAGCTTAATGATATAAATATGATATCTTGGATTATGCCACATCAATCATCCGTGTTTCCATTGACTCTCTTAAAACTAGAAATGACACCACAACCTTGGATGTTCATCTTCTCATCAATCCCTTGAGTCCAAAAATGCTTCCCCTCGCACCATACAAGATTTAACATTTTGCACGTTATTAAGAAAAAATAATTAGATAAGCATCCTAAAACTTATAATCAACCATTAAAATGTGCAAAACATTGCTTGCACTTATCTTTAGCGACATCCTCAAGCATACTCTCATTCTTCTATTGTGGTATACCTCCCCTAGTCCTTTTTCTAGCCTTGTTTATCTCCTCATATAGCCAATCCAAATCAAGGTCCTTTGGTAGTGCTCTTAGATGTGGAGGGTATGGCACAATACACATCCATGGCATGTGTGAAGGACCATTCTCTCCCTTTTCTTACCTTTTCTTCCTCATACACCATCACCCATCTTCTCATCACATTAACTATTAAGCACACAAAAGGTGCTCTTCTTCGTATGCTTAACTTTTTCCATTACCTTACTCCATCATTTCCCTCACTACACAATAGATATCACTGTCAAGTCTTCATCATTGCTCCATTTTCATGGAAGGAAGGAATCCACTTGGGCAAGAAATTCAAATATATGCACAAGTAACTCCTTTACCAACTTACCCTCAACCATGCTATCTTCTAGATATGTACTTTGCCTCATGAAACCTTTTAAGTTTTCATGAAGCACTCAAGAAAGAAATGTTCATTAAGCATACACAATACCACATATAGTAATCTCATCCACCAAATGGACTATGACGCGTAGTTGGCTTGTGAGCGTGGAGTAGAGGAAAGCCTCACATACCAAATAAACCACCCCAATCTCCACCATGACTTGAGTATCCTCAAAGTGAATTGGGACCAATGTCCTTAGAATTGACATACATAAAACAAATATGAATATTATATTAGCATGAGCATGCAAAACCATGTAAACTATAGGTACACTTTATTGCATGTTCTTGCTGATTACCTTCCACAAGCTCACCCACCTTCTAAAGAGTGTTATGTACTTATGCACAATGAGAAACGATCGTAGGAAGTAAAAAGTAGCAACATGACACACACTATTTAGTATCCTCTAGACAAAAAAATAAAAAATAAATGTGCAATCATAAATTCTACCTTACTTGGAGCACCTTGTTCATTGTTTTACATCACTACATTAAGCTTGTGTGATTATTTTTTATAATATTATCACAATGTTAGTGGTTGAATTACACATACACAAGCGATATCACACTTTGTACATTCACATCTCCCCTCTCCCAATTATTTGTATATATGTTATAATTACATCATGATGTATTAGTATTTCTATTGTGCACACATAAGCAAAACCAGATACACTTACACATTCCTCTCTCTCGCGCTCAATGAATTAGTAGTTCTCTCTCAACTTATTTACATCACTAGATTAATATTATGTGCTTATCTTTGATAATATTATCACAATGTTAATAGTTCAATTACGCATGCATATGAGATATCACACTACATATACATTCACATCCCCCCTCTTCTTTGCACATATTTTATCATTACATCTTGATGTGTTAGTACTTTAGTTATGCACACACAAGAAAACTATAGACACATCCACTTATACTTGCACATTGCTCTCTCTCTTCTTCATTTGATTAGGCTTACATATAGATTGAAGTTATGCATTCATTTACAATAGATCCTTGCAAACAAGTGCTTCACAATCTCCAAAAAATATAGCTCTGTATTACTTCATTACTTGTAGTTGTTATTCCTTTCAAGAATTTTTCATTTTAACTCCAAACTTCAACAATCAAATATTTTAATATACTAATATATTTCATATTATATTGCATGAACTTACTATAAAAACTACCAAAAAATTTTCTAAATCCACAAATGCATTTGCAAATTAGTGAACTACTATATGCAAAGCAAATGAACATTTTTTTTTTTACTGAACAAGGGTTGCTAACAAATAGTTCTCTCTCTCTCTCTCTCTCTCTCTCTCTCTCTCTCTCTCTCTCTCTCTCTCTCTCTCTCTCTCTCTCTCTCTCTCATGTTTGCAATATAGAAACATTTGTGTAAGCACTCCAAATCAATAGAACTTGTATTACACAATTAGATTATGACATGTGTTCCAATGAACAATTCTCTCTCTCTCTCTCTCTCTCTCTCTCTCTCTCTCTCTCTCTCTCTCTCTCTCTCTCTCTCTCTCTCTCTCTCTCTCTCTCTCAATAAGTATTTTTGCGATTACTCTAGGTTTGATAGAACTTGTTTTACATTGGATTATGATTTGTGTCGCAACAAATAGTTCATTTTTTACTTGTAAATAGTTCTCTCTCTCTCTCTCTCTCTCTCTCTCTCTCTCTCTCTCTCTCTCTCTCTCTCTCTCTCTCTCTCTCTCTCTCTCTCTCTCTCTCTCTCTCTCTCTCTCTCAATAAGTATTTTTGCGATTACTCTAGGTTTGATAGAACTTGTTTTACATTGGATTATGATTTGTGTCGCAACAAATAGTTCATTTTTTACTTGTAAATAGTTCTCTCTCTCTCTCTCTCTCTCTCTCTCTCTCTCTCTCTCTCTCTCTCTCTCTCTCTCTCTCTCTCTCTCATATTTACAATACAAAACAATTTTTGCAAGCAATCTAGATCTAGATTCATATTATGGTAATCTTTGGCAAGTGTACTATTGTTTCACAAATTGACAAATAATGACAGTAAAATATTATCATAAGTTTAATCATAGCTAACCAAAGAGAGATATGTTTGCATTTTCTCAAAAAAATAAAATGCATTTACTCTAATAATTAGCAAATTCTTTGCTTTTCTTGTCACACTCTGGGCGATGTTGGAAATTTTCTTCTCTTTTCGAATATGAGATGTAAGTTTTCTTTGGTAAGCATAAGCTGATGTATAAACATATCTTCATTTGCATCCATTCCAAATACTCACTAAATATTTTTCTTTATATATGGCTCTAGCAACCTTATTAAACGATGGTTAAAAAATAAAAACTCATTATTAAAGCTTGCACATTTTTGGATTATTTATTATGGTGACAAGAAGGGATATTGATTGGTGAAAACAAATATAAATTCGATGCTCAATCACTATGCTTAATGTGTGTGTGTGTGTGTGTGTGTGTGTGTGTGTGTGTGTGTGTGTGTGTGACCATCATCTTGGTCTCTCATTGTGCATGACTTTGCTAAGTTGACATCATGTTGTTGAAATATTAATATTCATAAGCTATAAAATATAGTTATTCTTTGAACTTATCATAGGTGTGTGTATATGTGTGTGCACGTGTTAAGACTTCTAATATACACACGTAAATACATACACATATACATATGTATATATATTAATGAGAAAGATAGAAAAAAGTTCACATATACACGCATGCATGCATGCACACACACATACACATAGAGAGAGCAATCAAGGTAGGTTTGTCTAGTGTATATTAGAGAACTACAGACATAGCTTTAAAGATTATTGCTCATATAAACTCTAATCCACCTTAACTAAGTAATTCATCAATGGTTTGCCTAGTCTTTAAAATAAAAAATATATTCTAGATACTTTGAATGTAAGGAATTTCAATGGAAGGGTTTTAGGACTCAATGAAGAAGAGAGGGAGGAGAGAGAGACACATTAACTAAGTAATTCATCAATGGTTTGCATAGTCTTTAAAATAAAAAATATATTCTAGATACTTTGAATGTAAGGAATTTCAATGAAAAGGTTTTAGGACTCAATGGAGAAGAGAGGGAGGAGAGAGAGATAAAAATAACTTTTGGATGAGAGAGAGAGAGAGAGAGAGAGAGAGAGAGAAAGAAAGAAAGAAAGAAAGTTATATTAATGTCTTCTAAAGACCAAAACTGGCCTATGAGACAAACTGTGATACAACTGATGAGATCCAGCTATCCAAAATAAAAGTGCTGAATGAAAAGCTAAAAACTGGAAACTGAAAGTACGGTGCTGTGAGTGTGATAAGTGTCATGTATGTGTATGTGCGTATGTAGCTCT